>NC_071390.1:124164150-125414150 GCF_022682495.2 Desmodus rotundus | reverse complement strand
TCTATCACCTTACTAGCTACACAAGAAGATTCTTATTTTTATTACCACTACTATCATCGTCGTCATCACCACCATTATCCCTGACACCACCACAAAATCAGAATATTATGTACAGGTAAATGGGATTTTGCTTGGGAAATTAAGTCTATAAAACTCAAGTTGCTGGGGTATCTTCTAATTTTGTGCTATTTGGTTGCTTTCTATAATTCATATTTTTATTTCTGGACACTGTTAAGAAATATGCTATTGTTTCTAAGGTTTAAAGGTTTTGCAAAGTCTAGCAAATTTTCAGATAGTTGGAAAAAAGGAACCATATTTCAGCAAAACCTTGCTTACTTCTTATAATAACCACCCATAAGAACACTACTATTTTTGTTCTTTAGTAATATAATTGAAGTATATTTTATAATATAAAAATGTTTTATAGAAATAATTTAAAGCTCTAGAGGTCTTTATAGATTTTTAGAATAATGTATTTTACTTTACCCATCCTGAATTAGCACCTGGCAAACTTCTGGGAGTCCTTAAAACTTCATACATATTTAAATCAGACCCTTTCTAAGGTACTCTTTTTTTCCAGAGTTCCAGGAGAGAGTTGGAAGAGGAGGCCATTCAACTCACTGGATCACTAATTTCTCTGTTTCTAATTCAAAATTTTCTCCTTAGGGATTTAAAGCCCTCTATGACAAAAAAGGTTTATCTTTTTAAAATTTGGGAATTTTTTTGCACTGACATCTTGCATTTACACTCTGAACTATATAACGATTTAGGAGCATCCAATTCAAATGGTCTGTAGTGGAAGGTTTAATAAATGGAAACTAGTTTGTTATGTTTTACAATTTAAGTTAATGCCATATCAGAATGTGGTTTAAGAAAATCTCATCTAGAAAATGTTACCTGGTATGGACTGTGAGATAAATTATAGTAAGACTGATGTTTTAAAATTGTGAATAATATAGTTACTATTATTTGTATGAATATTATTATTGTAATGTGATTAAGGTGAATGGTTGATTATGACAGAATAGCCAATGAGCCTTTATTTGAAGTTAATTCAATGCAAAAGTGAGGCGATGATAGTTCAGTTAAGTATACAGAGTTGGTTAAATTCACTGAAGATTAATTTTTAACCTATTCTCTTTGTTCAATGAGGGATTCATCCTAGAATGCAAATTTCTACATTAAAAAAAAACTATGGCCAAAAATTAATTTGGTAAATGAAAGAGAAAACTGTATTTTTGGTATTTAGAACATCATTTTAATGGTTTCAGCTATTATTCAAAAATAGTCAATTCCTAGAGTCCATGAGTCATATTTACTTAGAGAAAGGTTTAAATAAATCATAAACTACTGTGATCTTTTAGATATAAAAGTACTATGGATAGGGGTCCCCTTACGGATGGAGAAAACAGGGGAGCGCTCCAGGAGATGGCTTCAGTCAGAGCCAAAGTTAGCTCGTTTTGGGCCAGGATGCAGGGATGGGCAGGCGCGCCGCAGGCCTTCCCAACAGAGGCCTCCCCTGAGAGGACGCTCCCTTCCCTGGGGCAACCGAGCCCCACCCCTGAGTCATCAGGCCAGGATCACAGGGTCCCTGTGACTGTGTCCATGGAACTGGACACTTTCCCTGCCGTCCAGAGGACCATGCGTTTTCCTGGAGACCACACTTCCCAGCAGGTCTCCCACCCCCGCAAAGGCAGAGTGCCCAGGGAAGAACCAGGGACCTGGGGCCCAGAGGGGGTGCTGGCCACAGTTCCGCGCCAGGTGGAGCGGGTCCGGGCGGGCAGGACCCACGCCCACAGACGGGTTCTCCCATGGGGAGTCAGGCCCGCTCTCTGCATGAGCGGCTGAGTCTTACTTTGGCTGAAACTCCCCCGCCCTGTCCCGAGGCGGCAAACGTTGACCGAGTGGCTTGAACACCCTTAAGTCTGTGCTAAACCACCCAAGAAAGGAGTGTGACCGCTTCCACGTCGGTCCCCCCAAGAGCTCTAACACCCTTCTCTGTGAAGGAATCGGCGCCCTGGGCCCTTGGGTGTCTGCAAAAGGCAATCTCCTGCTGTGATCCTGGGCATGGGCAAGGAGGACCAGGCCCCATGGTAGGAGCTCTGGGGAGGCAACAGGAGCCTCTGTGGGCAGGGCTCGGGCTTTCCTGGGGGGCTCTCTGGGTTCCTTGGTGTCCTCTCTCACCTAGAGAGTGGCCATGCCGTCCCTAGATCCTCCGCAGGTCGTCTGGAGTCCGCAGGAAGCTGTCCACTGCCTCCTCGGAGCTCGGGGGTCAGGGTGCGTATCACTCGCGTAACTTGCGGGTAACGTGCTGGCTCCTCCACTCCCGGCCTCCCTACTGGGAGGATTGCCCTGTTTGTCCATCCGTAATGGGGTCCCATAGTAAGGGGGACTCCATCCATAGTACCCCCTTTTTCCTCCCAAATTTGGGGAAAACAAGTTTGTCTTATAGTCCAACAAATATGGTAATAAGAAAATAAAAAACTAGGCTATATCAAATGTATTTATCATTGATGAAAAACAGTTCTGTACTTTTTAAATAAATTCTCTTTAGAGTGTCATGTTGCCCCCAAGAAATAACCCTGCATTCATGCACTCAGTAGATATTTATAGTATATCTATTGTCCACAGGGGGCCTTAGCAACAGCATTGCATATGCTATTCAAGATGCAGACATTAATGAAGCAAAGTCTCTACTTTCAAAGAATTTGCAATTTACTTGGGGAGATGAGAATGATAAAAAATAGATACAATAAAAGTCAGTAGTTGAAAGATGCTTGAGACTGGAAATGAGGATAAGTAAAAGTCACCCAAACTGAGATGGAGTGGGGTGCTGTGATAACAGTACATTGCAGGAAAGTTACAGCGTCACTTAAGAGATGCCAGACAATCACTATAGGGGTTCAATGGTGTTTCAAGATATACATATTTTATAAAGCATAGTCAAAGATACCTACTCTTGTATAAATAAATCTTTTCTTCAGGTTGTGGGAGACAACTGGCCAACAGTGTTACATCAGACAACTGAATTGTGAACGGGAAAAATGCCCATGTGGGGGCATGGCCATGGCAGGCCAGTAAGCAGTGGAAGGGCCAACACCAGTGTGGAGCATCTCTGATCAGCGGCAGGTGGCTATTGTCTGCAGCTCACTGCTTTGTTAAGTAAGTGTGAAAGTCTGTCTAAGGGTAGGGTTCTGGGTACTAGCCTATTTTTGGTAGTCTGTGGGGGTTAACGTAATGTATGAACATTCATCAGGGCCATATACATTTATGATTACCTGCATAAACAAAGGGAAGCAGGAACATTTGAATTTGGTAAAGCAAAGCAAAGTGAATAGAAACAAGTCTCATTTTTTAAATAGCCATTTTGGCCTGAGAGTAAGTGCTTTAGTTATACCATTTTATTTTATCATAACAATAATTCTGCACAAAAGATATAATTAAACATATTTAAAGATGAGGAAACTAGGGTGCAGAAATAGTGACATAACTTGGCCAAGATCATAGAGCCCTTAAATAACAGAAATTGAATGTGAACTCAGTATGGCTGACCGCAGTTACTAAGTGCTTACTTTTCTTGTCCTTCAGGGTTTACAATCTAGTTAGAGAATTTTAAAAGTGATATATTTAAGGTATAAAACAGTATAGTATAGTAAATGTCTTCTATGTAACACAAGTAAGAGCTATGGAAATTTGATGAATAAGGAGAGCATATCCAACTGAGAGATAAAGATATAAAACTAGATCTGGCCTCTACAAATAGAAGTTTTGATTAACAGGGGTTGGTGGATGGGAAAGAGGTGTTTTGGGTTGAGAAAACAGTCTTCAAATGTGTTGAGATGGAATAAAAAAAAATGTTGTATTCTGTGGATAGCAAACAAAAAGAGTAATTTGAAGTAAAGAAGATTTTGAAACATTAGAAAATATGCTTAGAAAATCTGTATTGATTGAGGGCATCTCTGAATGACAAGATACTTCCTGAACAAGTCTCCTACAAAGAATGTTCATAGGATTTGTCCCCCTGATGCAATTTTCAAAAATGTGACTATGGACCATGGACTATGGACTATGGACCACTCAGGAGATTTACTAAATGTGTAGGTCCTTAAGATCACACTAAACCGTTTAAATATAAATTTCTAAAGGTGGAGTCTGGGTTGAGTCTAAGGCAATGGAGTTGGGCAAACACAGCTGTTAAGCGTGTAGAGTCAGGCGGTTTTAGGACAGTAGAAGGATTGAAGAATGTCACTGTTACATGAAAGTCTTGAAGCTCTAAAAAAAAAACAAACAAACAAACAAAACCAAACAAAATAAAACCCCCCACAGACTTCTGATCATTTGAGAGAAGGCAAGAGCAGTTACATGGAATGTTAGGTTCTAAATTGAGGAAGAGTTTCAATGGAGAACTGGAGAAAGGGTCATAACATCAACATTAGAAGCCAAAATGCATTGAATTGGTAAATATAATAGGGTGACTGGGTGAGAACAAAGGACAATTTTTTTTTATGTATACAGATGCCATTCCAGAGCCTCCATAGGCTCATGAAATCTAGGCTGTTTGGCAATAAGAGTGATTCTGGATCCCAGCCACTGAGGCTGCTCAGGTGATGCCCACCCAAGTTAACTGTTCAGAAACTGGGTTGGGCTGAAGTACAAGGAAAAGACATCAGTGACTCTAGTTAGGAGGATCTGCAGAAGGCTGATAGCTCTAACAGTCCTTAACACAATTTTTATGTGATTGCATCATTTATAACATCCCTAAGTCAAAGACAATTTTTAAAAAAAAAAAAATAAGAATTTAAGTGCTTTACCGTGTTATTTGGAAACCTCGCTCCTTACAGTTATGACAGGACCACTGTGGACACCGTTGTGGCACAGGAACTCAGTGTGTTCTCATTGAACTCTGTCCTCCAGGAGAAATAATGCAGGAGATTGGACCGTCAACTTTGGAATTCTAGTAAATGAACCATATATGACACAAAAAGTCCAAAACATTATTTCTCATGAAAATTTTAGCGTGGCTGGGGTTCATGATGACATTGCCCTTGTGCAGCTTGCTGAAGAAGTCTCTTTCGCAAAGTGCATTCATAGTATTCGTCTTCCTGAAGCCACACTGAAGCTCTCAGAAAATGACAGTGTTGTAGTCACAGGATAGGGAACACTGTGTATGAATGGTGAGTTTTTCTGTAAAAACATAATAGCTTCATGGGAATGATTATTTAAGCAATTAATCAATTACTCACTCTTTCATGCAATTAATCAATCAGTGAATATGCTGAAAAGAAAATCAAGTGCTGGAACCAAAAGCATGGCGTTGTCTTTGACTTCTCAAATGTCTCTGGGAATGAGAACTGGAAAAAATGGAAGTGTGAGAAGCAGCCAGCTGTAATAAATATCAGAAAGAGACCAATTTAACCTGGGTCTGACCTGGCTCCTGGTGACCAAAAAGAATCTGCTTTATTTTACAGATATTCTTTGTCTCAACAAAGTTAAGATCCCCTTAATATGCAGAATTTGTTGCCTTTAGGTCCCCTTCCAAATATACTTCAAGAGGCCTTTGGAAATATTATCGACAACAAAGTTTGCAATGCTTCATATGCGTTATCTCACTTGGTAACAGGTAAAATGCTATGTGCTGGATATATGTCAGGAAAAGCTGATACCTTCCAGGTATGTATACATATATTGTCAAATATTTTTCTCCCAAAGTACTCATTAAATGGCAGTTTTTATCTACACAAAATATTTTTTCTGCGTTAATGATTTCCACAGAGTACCCTTTTATTTTACTACATATAGTGAATATTGATAACCCCCATTTGTACCAGACACCACACTAGATACTGGGGATACAGTGGCGAACACAATCCCTGCCCTCATGGAGTTTTCAGTCTAGGAATCCATGCAAATAATAATACCTACAAGGTAATAAAATAGATATGGTGTATTTTCTGGGCAACCTGCAGACCTACAATACTGCCTCTTCCTTATCTAGAGATGCAGCATGTAAACACGTCATGAATTACTGGCTTCATCATGGAGCAGCTGAGTCACTTTCTCCAGAGCTGGACTCGCTTTAAAGTCAATTTCTAGGCGGCTGAATCCAACATTTGGCAGCTGTAGACAATATATTCTGGTTTGGAGTTTCCCTGGGTTTTTTTTAAGTGTATTTTATTGATTATGCTACTACAATTATCCCAATTTTTCCCCCTTTGCCCCCCCTCCTGCCCCATACCTTCTTTCTCTCCAGCAATCCTCCCCCTTAGTTCATGTCTATGAGTCATGCATATAAGTTCTTTGACTTTTCCAGAACCCCCCCTGTCTATTTTGTACAATTATGCTTCTTAATCCCTGCACCTTTTCCCCCATTCCCCCCTTCGCCCTACCCCTCCCTGCTTATAATCCTCCAAGTGATCTCCATGTCTGTATTCTGTTTCTGTTCTAATTGTTTGTTTAGTTTGTTTTTGTTTTTTCCCCTGGGTTTTGAATAAGCCCAATAGTTTCAGAGTTTCTAAGCCTAAAGAGGGTGGATTGTTTTCAATGCTCAGGGGCTGCTGATAACTCCAGCAGAGAGGTAAAAGGACATTCTGAGGATGAGAAAAGGTTTTCTCTCTCTGTTTTTTCTAGAAAGACTCTGGTGGACCACTAGCTTACCCTGACTCTAGAAAGATCTGGCACCTTGTTGGAATAGTAAACTGGGTGATGGATGCACTAAAAAGAACAAGCCAGGTGTCTATACTAGAGTGATTGCTTATTGTGATTGGATTACCTCCAAGACTGGACTCTGAAGGAGAAGTAACTTTGGAATTGAACACAAGGACAACTGCAGGGTATTCTTATCTATTGCTTCAAAATCTTTTTATTTTGATGGTTTGTATATCAATCATTTTCTTATATATAAATACACAAAGGTATTTATCAATATTTTATTATATCTAAAACACTATCCATATTTTTACCTATTTAACTAATAGTGGAAACAAACAGTAAGAAAAAAGTAGATGGCCAGAATATTTTTATTAATTGCCTACTTCTAATTTATCATTCCAATTTTAGTATATGTGCTTCCGAAGCGAGCATTAATTTATCCTACCTACCATTATATTCAGAGTTGACCTTAATTTCTTTTTCAGAATTAAAAAAATACTACATATTTTCCTTAGTATGAGAACATATTTGCTCCATCTACCAAATAAATTATTTTTATTCTATAAGTTATAATTGCATTTTTAAAAATTGGAATATGTAATACATAGTGTACATTCAATTTTTATTTCAGTATGAGATATTTTGTGTACCTCATAGAATTATACAATCTCTGAGTGAAGAAGGGATTTCAGAGGTTCAGCTGGGCCACATCTCTCAATTTATGGATTGCAAAACTAAGGACTAGAGAGGAAAATTATTTGCTTAAAGCCAATCTCCATCCTCTCTGATAAGATACAATGGTCACATGAATTTTCCTTCATAGAGTGTAGATCCAAAATTAATCAGGAATTTAAAAGTAATTTTATGTCACAATTATTTATATACTATTTTCTTCTTGTCCTTCTCTTGTCATTTGTTTGCTTTCACTTGAGTTTCTCAAGGTCAGGGGACTGTATAAAACCAATTAGTAGCTCTACTCTCTGGAAATTACTTCCTAATATTAAAAAAAGCAGTTCAAGATTTTTAAAAGTATCTAAAATAAAGTAAAACTACTTCTTACCTCAATTATTTGGAATATTAGTTTTTATTGTAAGGAATGACCCAAATGAGATGCATAATAATGTTAAGCCAATTCACACCAGGTATGATAAGATAGTATTTTTCTCTCTCTTGACTTTCTCAGGCAGAGCACACATATTTTTTAAGCACTTAGCCTATTCCAGCAATTGTCAAGGATAGACACAGTATCTTCTTTCAAGGATGCTGCATTTAGTGGGTGAAGATAGTAGATACAAGATAATTTTGGATTGTGATAAATGTTATGAAGGAAATAAAACTGTGATGGAAAATAGTGGGGCAGATGAAGAGTACTTGAGATTGGGCAGTCTGAATTACTTCTCTAAGAGAGGAGCATTTGAGCTGGACCTAAATGATGAGAAAGCAAAACATATAAAACATCCGAGAGAAGAGAAATCCAAAGGGAACAATTATAAAGTCCTTGAGACACAAATAAGTGAGGTGGCTGTGGGGGCAGAAACAATTTTTCTGTCATCAGCTGTTCCTTCTCAGTCTCTTTTGCTGGATCTTCTACATCTTCCCAAACTGTAAATGTAGGGCTTCCCCAAGGCTCAGTCTTCAGGTCTCTTCTCTGCTTCCACTCATATCCTAGATGATTTGATCCAGTCCAACACTTTCAATACCAATTCTTTGCAGACAACACCCAAATGTTTTAACGCTAGCTCTGATTTCTCCCTGGACCTCCAGTTGCACATAGCTAAAATTTCTATTTGAAGGTCTGATAGACAATTTACATTAGTTATTCAACAGAATTCTTCATCCTTCCTCAGTCTTCCACAATTTAAAATATTAATCCTGAAGTCATTCTAGGAACAGCATTTGAAGTATTCTTATTTTCATTATTAGGATTTGTGTAGGGATTACAACTGGATTGGGAAAGCTCTATCTTTTTCTCTGGAAATTCCTGGACACTTGGCTTTGACTCTTCAGCAAAATGAGGCCATTAGGATTTATGTGAGTTTTAAATTCTGAAACTTTTATGGCAACCCCTGGGCCAGTTTGCTTACTCTTCCAAGATCTTGCTGAGTGTTTCTGCCTTTAGATATTTTGGGGTTAACAGATTTTGGTGGTTCAATCTGGAGACAAAATGTACATGTGTCTGAATGAGGACTGTGGGGAACTCGCACCTGTATAACATGTCTGGGTCCCCCAGTGCTTGCCTGGACTCTCATGATGTGCTGTATTCTTTGCTTTTAAATAAAAGCTTTATGTAAGCATGTCTTAAGGGATCTTATCAGTCCTTTGAAATATTCAGACTTATGAAATCTTTTCAAATTTAATGTTTTAATTTTTAGTCAATTAATATTTGACAGAGGAAGCAAGCACATACAATAGGCTAAAGATAGTTTATTCAATAAATGGTGTTAGGAAAATGAGCTACATAGAGAAAAATGAAACTAGACCACCTGATTATGCCACACACTAGAATAAATTCAAAATGGATTAAAGACTTACATGTTATCATAAACCATAAAAATCCTAAAAGAATACTAGGCAGTAAAATCTCAGACATTGTTTGTAGCAATATTTTATCTAATATATCTCCTCAGGCAAAGGACACAAAAGAAAACAGTAATCAAATTGGACTACATCAATCTAAAAATTGCACAGCAAAGGAAACCATAAACAAAATAAAAAGACAACCCATTTAATAGACAACCTATTCACTGATACATCTGATAGGGAGTTAATATCCAAAATTTGTAAATAACCAAGAAAAACAAACAGTCTAGTTAAAAAATAGGCAAAGGACCTGAATAGACACTGCTCCAAAGAGGACACACAGATGGCCAATAAGCATACTAATAGATGCTCAACGTCACTAATCATCAGAGAAATGCAAATTAAAACCACAATGAGATGTCACCTCATACCAGTCAGAATGGCCATCATCAAGAAATCATCAAACAAGTGCTGGTAAGGATGTGGAGAAAGGGGAGCCCTTTTGCACAGTTGGTGGGAATGAAGATTGGTGCAGCCACTGTGGAAAGCAGTATGGAGATACCTCAAAAAATTAAAATGGGTCTGCCTTTTCATCCAGCAATCCCACTTCTGGGAATATATATCTGAAGGGGCCCAAAATACTAATTCCAAAGAACCTAAGCACCTCTGTGTTCATTGAGGCATCATTTGCAATTGCCAAGATAGAGCAGCAGCCCAAGTATCCATCAGTAGATGAGTGGATAAAACAACTATGGGACACTTACAGAATGGAATACTACTTGGCTGTAAAGAAGAAGAACACTCTACCCCTTGCAACAGTATGGATGGACCTGGAGAACATTATGCTAATTGAAATATGCAAGTCAGAGAAAGACATATACCACATGATATTGCTCATATATTGAATCTAATGAACAACTTGAACTAACAATCAAAACAGAGACAGACCTATAGATAGAGAGCAGGATGAAAGCAATGGGGGTAGTTAGAGGGTGGTAGGATCAAGAAGAAGGAAAAAGGACTCATGGACATGGGCCACAGTGTGGTGATTGCTAGGTGGGAGATAGGAAGGCATAAAGGGGATAAATGGTAATGGAAAAAATAAAATTACAAAAAAGTAAAGAGAAAAAATGGTGTTCTAAAGAATCTTAAATATTAACTAGCAAAGTTCATACGTTATCCTAAAAGCAATTTAGAGTTTTCAAGATAGAGAAATGTCATGCCAATTAATATCATCATTCACGTCTCTGTTTAAAAGCTTCCTCCTCAGAGAGGCTTTTCCAGACCAACCTAAAGATACCTATCACCCCTGATCCCCACCATGCCACTTTAGACCCAGTTACTCTGCTTTATTTCTTTGAAGCATGTATAAATATCTCATATTAAAGTATATATTTGCTATTTTCTTGAGTGTTTATCTGTATTTCCCATTTGAATGTAAGCTCCACAAAGACAGGAACTTTATTATATCCATTGTTGTATTTCCACTGGGAGGTACAAGGGGAAGCCCCCCCAAATCGGAATTTATTTATAAAACACTGCGTATTTATTCTTACATGTTTGAACATCAGTCACCTTCAAAATACTCTTCACTTAATGCAATACATCTATCGAGACATTTTTGAACTTCTGAAAACAATTTTTGACTCATTGACCTTGATGCCTTTTAATGCTTCTGTCATTTTTCATTTTGCCTCTTCCACATCAGCAAAATGTTTTCCTTTGTGGGATTTTTTTCATCCAGGGAAACGAAAGAAAGTTGCTCAGGGCAAGATCAGGTGAATAGGGAGGGTGGGGCATGGGGGGCCATGCCACCTTTGGTTGAAAACTGCTGAACACTCACTGTAGTGTGGGCCAGTGCACTCACAAATAACCCATCATGAAATGGGAAAACGTGCTGAACGTCTTCAAAAAAAATTCACTGCAGCTGAACGCAGCCTCTCACAACAATGCCAGCTAATACATTAATACTGATGGGTTCCTAGAACACTCACCTAGTAGGCGAAGCCTATACTACACGAGGCTTGCCCCCCAAAAGATAATTTTGTTTTTTGGGAGGGCTCCTCCTCATACATGACAAATATTTGTTAAATAAATGAATGGCATGAGTAAGCAGTTAAATATATGAAAGATGGTGTCAAGAATCTACATATTTGTATCCAAAATATATAAATTACCTCCTGATTTTTAAAAATCATTTTTATTTATTTTTAGAGAGAGGGGAAGGTAGGGAGAAAGAGGAAAAGGAACGTCCATGTGTGAGAGAAATATTGATCAGTTGCCTCTTACACACACCTGAACCAGGGACCCGGCCTACAACCCAGGCGTGTGCACTGACTGGGAATGAACCAGTGACCTTTTACTTTGCCAGACAGCACCCAAGCAAGCCACACTAGTCAAGGCACCTCCTGATTGTTTGTTTTCGTAAAAATTTTGTTACCCCAAATCTTAATCCATATGTAGTTACAACTCTTGACTAGATCAATTAGTCCCATTTCTTACAAAGAATTATCAAAATAGAACTGTTATTTCTTACACCAAAACCTACCTCCATCTGTAAATCTATTCCTACATAATTATCTATAGAGTCCCAGTGAGAATTTTTAGATTAAGTATGCTACAAATGAGTAATGCTGAGCAGAATTATTGTACATATTAAAAAAAACAACAATGTATATTTAAGTCATTTGTTAAAGACTGCTGTGGTGAATAGATTTGGTTTCACTGAGGAGGAGCTCTATGTCCTAAAAGGAATGGATGGAATCTGAGTCAGAACACTGACTCACCAAACCGTAGTGGTATTTCTGGGTGGACCTCTCGGGCAACCAATCCCAGTTATGTCTATTGTCTTTTTCTAAGTATCCAACTCAAAGAATAGTTTTCAGTTCTTCCTTTAAACCACAAATGCACAGCTGTCATCAACACTTGTTAAACAAGTTTCCTTTTAATTACCTTCTGCTAGTACACGCAGCCCTTAAAATCCCAGGTATTACTCTGGTTAGCACATTTACCTGAGAACCACTGATCAGGACAAAGAAGTGCAGAAGTCTCCTTTACCTCTATTGACATCAACAGCCCATATATCAGCACATTATGTATAGGTAAGTGGAGATTTGCTTGCCTAAAATTCTGACATAAATAAATTTAAAACTATTTCCCCAATAGGACTCTGACCAAGGGTTGTAGTAAAATAATTGAGTTTAGGAAATTTTGAAATTTTTCCACAGAATTTTTAATTTCCTGCATGCAAAAAAACCCCTATCACATACATTTTTGTTTAGAATCTGTACTTTGTGCAGTAGTTTGAAGAGAGCTTCAGAAAGGTGCCAGGCAGCTTAACATCCTGTGGGTGAAAAGATAATAAGAACGTGTGACTGTGATAGAGCAGAAAGGAGAAAGCACAGAGACATTTTTTTCTCTTATAAATCAAATGTTAAATTGTTATTGGTGGTGATCATGGTCATGATCTCTTGCATATTTTAAACATTTTGTGCTTTTTAAAGTGCTTTCATAATATTGTCTTGTACCTTACAGTACTATTGCTTCATAGGTGTTTTCTGTAGAGTCATATATAAAACCATGTATTTTTATCTGTAAAATGTTCAGGAATTAGAATAATATAATTATGTGTAGACATATGTTGTTTATTTTTACAGAATCTAGATAATTATGATGTGAAGTGGACAGTGATAATGCCACCTTAAAAATTTACTTTTAGCTTACAAGGTGTTTTCATCAAAACATATGCAAAATGGCAAAATTAAGTGAACATAATTATAAAATATTTAATGTTCAGATAATTGGGAAATATAAATGCATATCTTATGCAAATATTTCTTTAAAATATTTATCTTGAGTCAACAGTTGAGTCCTTTAAGACACATACATTTTTACAGTATCAGTAGTCATGTAAAAATGTGATTAGAAAGATCATACTCACTGTGATAGGATATACTAGGAACATTTTTTCTTGAACTAAAGTAAATAATTTATTGCTACATATTCTTTTTATTAAAAATGTTATATTATTTCTACCAAGATGTATCCTTATTAGCCACATCTCTGATCTAGAAGAAAAAATATAGTGATCATAACATATTTAAAAGTGGAGAGGAAACAGCATGATTTCTTTGTTTTGCTTTGTTTTGTTTTACCTATAAAGTAGTCATCACTTTTATGCTGGGTGGATGGTTTTCTCTTTATGTACAGGGCACCTCCCTGTTCTTTAACATTTTGACACTTCTGTGAAGTCCTAATCTGAAAGATTTCAAAAGATTAAACCATCGTTTTAAAGTACTTTTAGTTACCTAGGAAAACGTCAAACCCTAATTCAGTGGTTAGCTCCTCAGAAGGGGCATTAATCTGATTGCCCTGAAAAACTACAGAACTTGAGTAGACGTGGCAACAAGGTTGATTCTGTAGGTACATTTAAAGAGACCTTAATCAATCCTGTAGTTGCCCTTGGCTGACTGAATGTTGAAGAGCCAAGAGGAAGAAAAGGAACACTAGAAGTGGAAGTCAAGACTTCAAAATCACATTTTGTCAATTTTAATTTTTTTCTTACAGTTAGGCCTATAAGATAGAATTGGAAAAATCTGAAAAGAAAGCTGTGTTTTAGATACTTGCCAATTTGAGGAGTTCATGGTCAGGAGTTTTTTATGGTGAGATATAATTAAGACTCTGGATCCTCTTTCAGTAATTTTCCTTATGTGATTTTTTCAGAAGAATTTGTAGTATAGCTTACCAGAAATAAGATACCAGAAGTGGATAAATAGCTGAGATTTTTCTGCCTGGGAAGTCTGTCATTTTTAAAAAGCTACTTAGTCTGTGTCATGGTTTGTAAGATTTTTAGGTTATGAGTTAAAGATTGTTACAACCCAGTCACAAGCAATAATTAAAATGGACAAAGAAGATAGGAAGAGAAATATAAAATTCTAGGGTGTTTTCAATGAAAGACAATTGAAAATAAGGTCATTTTAGTTCTCTTTCAAACTATTGTGTTTGAATGAATTTTAAGACATCTTATTTGATCACATTTTAATAGATTTAGTTTTATTTATGTTCTTATATGACTACAAGTTTTTAAACTGTAGAAATAAGAGAAAAAAATTCCTAAATCTATATGAACTCATTTTCGGAGGTAAACCTTTAAAAATAGAACTAATTAAAATAACAAATATACAACTATATCCCCAATTAAAATCCTATTAAGGAAAAAAAAAGAGTAAGAGTTCATGGGAGAGAGAAAAGTAAAGCAAGGGTGTGGAGTAAGGATCTAGAGAGCCAAGCAGTGAGCAAAGTGGTTTTGGTGAAGCCGAATGCTTATGAGATGAGGTAAGTTCTTACCCGTCAATGGAAGGTAAACAATAGTCTGAATTTAACAGTTAAGAAACATGTGGATGATTTAAAGTCTTTTGAGAGACATCAAACAATAAGACTGTGAAATTCAGAAAGTGTATGAAAGATTGAGATAAATTAATTGTAGTTAGAATGGAAACAAATGTTTTTCTCGACATGAGAAATATCGATTTTTCATAATATTTTATATAATGTGCACTATAATATACTAATCTATCTTCACAGTTTTGTTTCTTCCCTGTTTTTGGATGACTCTTCAGTTGACATCTCCATTAACTATCAGTCTGATATCTCTAGTCGTGTAACTGGAAATTTAAATGTCTCTCAAAATCAAGAGGTAAAATGTCATTTTTCTCCCCAAGTTACCTCTTTGAGACTTCATTTACTCTCCTTTTTGAAGCAAAAACTTGTGTCCTATTTAACATATTCCCATTTTTTTACCTATATAGATAGCTAATTACCAAGTTCTTATAAATATTACACTGTAAACTTTCTTAAATTCACCACTCTCTTTTCTTGCTATCACCATCTGGACCCCATCACTATATTCCCATGGATTACAGTAGCCTCCTTACTCATTTGTCCTCCCCTTTCATTTCCATCCCTCCTTTAAACTGTTATCATGCAGGTTATTTACAGATTCTTCTCCTTAAGCACCACATGTCCCCCTGAGAGTCATTTCTATAGTGTTAATCAAAACTCTTTCGATTAGCACTGAAGGCTTTCCATAATCTGTATTCCTCTGATCTATCTATTCTTCATGCTCTAGTTGTCCTTAATATCCCTTGGCTTTACACATTCACTCCTTCAACAAGTATTATCTGCAATGCATTAGGCACCACCCTATGCCCTGAGTATAAAACAACAACTGATAATGACCTGACCCCAGACAATAACATGGTCACAACTCGAGATAAAATGACTGCTATATGAAAATAAAAACTACTTTCAATGTAGATCCGTAGTAGGCTGGGCCTTGGAAGACTTCAGGGAAGAGGAGATGACAGAGTACTTAAGTTCGAGTGGAAGCTCACTGGGTAGACGTCAGGTGGTCACTTTAGGTAGAAGACCAGAATGTGCAAGGTCATGGAGGTGTGAAAGAGTTGGGTTGTCCATGGAACTCTGAGTAGTTTGAACATAGACAAAATCTCAACACCTTTGTGGGACATCAAAGGTTATTCTTGTCGTTGGCCTCTCTGTTGATTTCAAGATTCTCTAGAGAAACAGAACCAATAGGGTATCTCTTTCTCTAGATGATCGATAGATAAATCATATTGGGTATATACATATATCTATCACCTGTCTATCACCTATCATATCTATCTAATCTATCATTTATCTATCTATTTATGTTTCTCTCTGGACATTAAGATATTTTATTTTAAGGAAGTGCTTCACACAGTTGTGAGGTTGGCAATTCTGAAATCCATAGGGCTGCCAACTCAAGCAGGATTTCTATATTACATTCCGAAGGCAGAATTCCATCTTTTCCCAGAAATCTTTTAGCTTTTAAGGCTGTCAACTGCTTGGATGAGGCCCAATTATCTCCTTTATTATTGAGAGTAATCCCCCTTATTGAAAATCAAATGATTATAAATATTTATCACAGCTACAGAATAGCTTCACATCAAAATGTAGGCTAGTGATTGACCAAACAACTTGGCACCACAGCCTAGTCAAGGCTGACACATAAAATTAACCATCCAGCTGTCCAACTTCATCTTTGGCCTACCCATGACTCACAGTTTGCTGCAAGAAAATTGAATTGTTGGTCATTATTTAGCACTGCATGTTGTTCCTTCCTCCTAGACATGTGTCCATGCCTCTTTGTCTGGAAAGTTCCACACATCCCTATTTCAACTTAAGCAGATGGTCTAAACACATATTTGTTGTATAAATGAAACACAGTGAAAATACCTAACTTATTGTAGGTTGAACATAGAATGCTTGTCTATAAAATATTTCTTTGAATCATTTTTAAACAAGCTAGTAAGAGAGATGAACATTGCTTTGACCCAATATATCACTTCATATTTGTGTGTTCTTTGTGTACGAGGGGGGAAGCCCACCTCCAGAAAAGGAATTATCTTCTGGAGGGCAAGCCCCTTGAGATATATGCCTCCCCCACACTATGTGAGTGTTCTAGGAACCCATCTGCATCAGTTTAGCAGTTGGCGTTGTTGTGAGAGGCTGTGTTCAGCTTCAGTGAAATTTTTTAAAGACTCGTTTGCCCACTTTATAGTGGGTGATGTACGAGCACTCCTGCCCACACTGCACTGAGTGTTCAGCAGTTTTCAACCAAAAATGGCATGACCCCCACACTCAGCCCTCCCTATTCACCTGATCTTGCCCTGTGTAATTTTTTTTGTTTGTTTCTCTGGATGAAAAAAGTCCTCAAAGGGAAACATTTTGCCAATGTAGAAGAGGTGAAATGAAAAACTGATGAAACACTAAAAGGCATCAAAATCAATGAGTTCAAAAACTGTTTTGAGCAGTGGAAAAAACGTCTCGATAGGTGTATTGCATCAAATGGAGAGTACTTTGAGGGTGACTGAAGTTTAAACATGTAAGAATAAATATACAATGTTTCTTTTTAATTTTTAAAAATCTTTTTTAAAATTAATTTTTTAAACATTTTTTATTGTTGTTCAATTACAGTTGTCTGCATTTTCTCCCTACCCCTCCACTCCACCCCAGCCAAACCCACCTCCCTCCCCCCCCTCCCCCTTGGTTTTGTCCATGTGTCCTCCACAGTAGTTCCTGAAAACCTCTCTCCCCACTATCCCCTCCCCACTCCCCTCTGGCTATTGTTAGATTGTTCTTAACTTCAATGTCTCTGGCTATATTTTGTTTGTTTTTTTCTTTTGTTGATTATGTTCCAGTCAGTTAAAGGTGGAGCTTATACCCTTTGCAACAGTGTGGATGGAACTGGAGAGCATTATGCTAAGTGAAATAAGCCAGGCAGAGAGGGATAAATATACAATGTTTCATGAATAAATTCCATTTTGGGGGGTTTCTCTTGTATAACAAGAACATAATAAATAAGATTATTATCACACTTTAAAAAGTTATGATAGGCTTAGGCATAAGTTCCTTAGGCATAACTTCTAAGACATTTTCATTCCTTGTTCCCCTTCCCTGCAACCTGGCAAATTCTTCACTTACTCATACTAACTCTGTCACTATCCATTGAACATGGGAAGGCACTAGATGCTAAGTATGGATACAAAACTTGGCACCAACCATCAGACTCCTGAGAGCTAATTTCATAGCACAGATCGAGAGAGGTTTCATCATAAATATTAAGAAAAACTTATGGACTTTTGTTCTTTCCTCCCTTCTTTATTCTTTCTCCCTCCCTCCCTCTCTCCTTCTTTCCTTTCTGTTTCTTTCCTTTCCTCCTTCCATTTCCTCACTCTCTCTCAAAATGTCTTTTGCTACTATTGTGCCTAAATTGTGGAGCTTCTAGACCTGAGCAAAAGGAAAGAAATAAATATTTGTAATGACCGATATTTTTGATATATCCTTCACATTTACTTTATTTGCTTGCAGACCAGTCACAACTTCCCATACATCTTTGCCACTGTGGATGATTGCCCTCATTGTGTTTGGAGTGTTGGCAATCCTGGGAATAACTGCTGGTCTTCTGGTTTATTTTCTGGCAGTAGGTTGGTAAAGAATATATTTTTACTTATTACAGTTTGTTGTAAACTTTATTTCCATTTCTACGAAAGAAAAAGACAATTGCAAGAAATGAATTATCTCTGTTTAAAGTGTTTATTTCTGGGATCCCCGGTAGAAGACTGTATACCATACAGATATATGAATGCATAGATAGGTAGTTGATAGGCAGAAAAGTACTCTACCAAGATGGTATTATATAGGTTATTTTATAATTTATAGTTAAAATAAGTATTTTTGTGAAGAAAACGAACCCAAAATATTGCATTTTGACTAATTTGTATTCTTAATAAAAGAATATAAAAATCCCTTTAACATAGATTAAAAGACTTGGAAAACATAAGAATAGTTGGAGTTTCTTTAAAACATGTTTTAACTTTAGATAGTACTGTATTTATATCCTTCCATGAAAGACAAAAATATCAGCATAGTTCTCATTTTTCTTCCACAGTTCCCTGCACCTCATTAGCAATATTATTCTTTTTACATTGTCAATGTTTATAACACTTTCTCCTGGTTGGTTATCATAATTACTAGTTTTTTTAGTTTTGAGTATATATTTAAACTGAGCATATGCTCACCATTAACCTTTTTTATGACTTTATCATGATGGGATATTTTCCCTGCAAAGCTATATATACTCATAATTTAGAGTTAAATTGTCAGAGATTTTATATTAAAAAATAGCTTTTCATACCTTATTTACCATTTCTCAGAGGCAACCACTTTCAACTCTTTTAAGCTGATTCATAATCTTGTTATATCCTAACTTTTCAGTTACTGGTTTTATCTATTCATTTTATACTATGGAATATGAAGATTCTGTTCTCATTCACATCCTGACTACACAGCAGCCCACTAGGGATTTTCCTTCATTGACATGGGATTACTTTCAGTTGTCTGTTAGACTTAATTTCCTAATGCCTGCATTTCATCTTTCCTTTTTATTATTTCATTCACTCAGTTGTGGTAGAGTGTATACTCTAGGAGCTTTCTGACAACTATATATTTTTGACAACTTGCGTGTCTGAAAATATCTTAATTCTACTCTTCACCTTAATTAATAGTATAGAATTTTAGGCTGAAAAAATTTGTTCCACTGAAGATAAAGCTGTGTTGTCCTTTTGCTTTCAAAGTTTCTCTCAAGAAGTCTGATATTTTGATTCCAGAGATTTTGTAGAAAACCTCTTCTCTCTGAACTTCTGCAACCATACTGGATCTTTTTCTGCATCCCCACTATTTTGAAATTTCATGATAATGTAACATTGTCTAGAGCTTATTTCCATTCATTATGCTTTAAAGTAAGAACTCATAGGCTTCAGATGCTGAAAATTTTCTTAGATTATTTCTTTGATAATTTCCTGTCCTCTTTATGATCTCTCTCTCTAGAGATCTTGTAATTTGGATATTAGGCCTCCTAAATGTTGACTCTAATTTTCTTATACTTATCTTTTTTATTTTTCCATCCTTAGGTTTTTGTAAAAAATCACTTTCTTGGTTATTTTCTTAAGTTTTCCAATATATCTATTAAATTATTTCTTCTATTATAGATTTAATTGGTAAGATATTTTCTTTCTCCTTTTTTTATGTTGTATACAGGTTTTTTTGTTATTTTAAAAATATATTTATTGATTATGCTATTACAGTTGTCCTATTTCCCCCCCTTCACTCCACTCCATCCTGCCCACACCCTCCCTCCCACATTCCCCCCCCTTAGTTTATGTTCATGGGTCATACATATAAGTTCTTTGGCTTCTACATTTCCTACACTATTCTTACCCTCCCCCTGTCTGTTTTCTACCTACAATTTATGCTACTTATTCTCTGTACCTTTCCCCCCCTCTCCCCCTCCCACTCCCCTGTTAATAACCCTCCATGTGATCTCCATTTCCGTGGTTCTGTTCCTGTTCTAGTTGTTTGCTTAGTTTGCTTTTGTTTTGGTTTTAGGTGTGGTTGTTAATAACTGTGAGTTTGCTGTCATTCTTACTGTTCATATTTTTATCTTCTTTTTCTTAGATAAATCCCTTTAACATTCATATAATAAGGGCTTGGTGGTGATGAACTCCTTTAACTTGACCTTATCTGAGGAGCACTTTATCTGCCCTTCCATTCTAAATGATAGCTTTGCTGGATACAGTAATCTCGGATGTAGGTCCTTGGCTTTCATGACTTGGAATACTTCTTGCCAGCCCCTTCTTGCCTGTAAGGTCTCTTTGGAGAAGTCAGCTGACAGTCTTATGGGAAGTCCTTTGTAGGTAACTGTGTCCTTTTCTCTTGCTGCTTCTAAGATTCTCTCCTTCTGTTTCGTCTTGGCTAATGTAATTATGATGTGCCTTGGTGTGTTCCTCCTTGGGTCCAGCTTCTTTGGGACTCTCTGAGCTTCCTGGACTTCCTAGAAGTCTATTTCCTTTGCCAGATTAGGGAAATTCTCCTTCATTATTTGTTCAAATAAGTTTTCAATTTTTTGTTTTTCCTCTTCTTCTGGCACCCCTATAATTTGGATGTTGGAATGTTTAAAGATGTCCTGGAGGTTCCTAAGCCTCTCCTCATTTTTCTAAATTCTTGTTTCTTCATTCTTTTCTGGCTGGATGTTTCTTTCTTCCTTCTGATCCACACCATTGATTTTGCAGCTTATATTTTGTTTGGTCTTCTCAAATATTCTCTTATCCAGTCTGTTATTTTCTTTAACACTAGGGCACATTTACCTTCAGTTTTGAACACTTAAGATGCAGGGTGGCCCTTAGGACAGTTCCTTAATTTACACTCCCTGAATTATGGTAGAGTGATCCTGACTTCTTCCCTTCTCCACCCCAGCTTAGCACCAGCAGGTTGCCTCAGCTGGAGATTGGATCATGCATAATAAAAATGGTACAGTAGTATGATTAACACATTTTTGTTTCACTGCTGTCATTCTGTAGTGTTAACGTAGGTCTCTACAGAAATATTCTGTATCTTTTTTCAGAATCTGAAGTCTTATTACTTGAACCATAGAATCATTGAGAATTTTAAGAAAAATCTTTAATCAACTCAATTTATGAGGAGATGAATCTCTGCTCTATATTATTTCTCACCTTAGTATATATTTCCCAGTTTTTGACATGCTTGCTTTATATTTTTTGGTTTGGAATTATGGCTGTTTTTTTCCCCTTTGGAATTGAACCTTCCAGCCTTTCTTCGTGCATGCCCCCCCCCCCCAACCAGGGGTTAGAAGCAGGAGAATGTAGAAGTGCTTATACTCCAACAGCTTTATATAAAGCTTCTCATAATTAATGCTTAAACTCTTACAATTGAATAGAGAACTCATAATAAACTAAAAAAATCATGTGTTTGTGTAAGTTTTCTTTACAGAAATAAGTTAAAAGTAACCAAATTATGGAAAAGTTGGAAAACAAGTTACTTTCTGCCCCTTGTCCATCTTTCTCAACTCACATTGGTATTTAAACCACCTATGCAGATGAGAATGTTAATCATAAGGTGCAAGTGAGACTTATCAATATCCCATCTTTAAGGGGTTATTTTCATCTCATCAAATGCCAACAGAGCACAATGGCTGTGCATGCACAGTGGCCTCAGCATAGTGAACAATCCCAGGATTGCTGCATAGAATTAAAAATATAATACGAAAAGTTGATTTCCTTGTTCCAGAGTACGGTTTTTAGTCTTAAATGCCTTATACATTATATATTTAGTTTATCCATGGTACTTGTGGAAAAATGCTCCATGCAGTTGAAATAAAAATTGTTTGAATCTTGCCAATTAATTTTTTTACATTGAGAAATATTAATAGATTCCTAATTGCTGTAATAGGTAGAAATATTTAGGAATTTAATTAAAGGACTGAAGTATTCATTATGAAAAGTAAATTATGAAAAATAAAGTTGAGTACTTTCAAGGTCTATTTTTGCTACTTAAGGTAAAACATAATAAACTACAACTGCAAAGCTTGGTCTCCACAGTAGAAGATCCATGAGGTACAGACAAGCGACTACAATGAATAATTTTAATTAACAAATCAGAGTTCCAGCCAAGAGAGAGGCATATGTAGATACTCCTCACTTCCCTGCACAACCAAAAGAAGGGTACAACCAATTTAAAAACAAAAACAACCAGAACTGCCAGAAAATCGAACTGAGTGGAAATCTGACAACCAAGGAGTTAAAGAAGAAGCATTCTTCCAGACTGGTAGGAGGGGCAGAGATGGGCAATGAGCATGAAGAGGAATTGAGGCAGGGTGGCCGCTGGCAGACCAGGTGGGCAAGGCTGATGCTGCAGCAGCTGATGGCCCATACAGTTCCACATTTGCCTGTGGAAAAACCAGGAGGAACAACTGGGGACTGAGAAAGACTATGCAACCCAGGCTTCCAGCATGAGTAAGATAAGGTCTCAGAAATTCTGTAAAAATCTGTGGGGGTTGTGGTGGTGGCAGAAACTACCAGTCTCTTGAAAGTGGAGCAAGAGCCAAGCAACTGGCATTGTTCCCTCTCTGACCCCTCTGCCACATACAGCACCAAAATGTGGGTTGCCCCACCCTCGTGAATACCCAAGGCTCTGCCTCTTATGACAACAGGTGTTCTGAGACAAAAAAAAAAAAAATATGGCCCAAATGAAAGAACAGATCAAAATTCCAGAAAAAGAATTAAGCAATGAGGATATAGCCAATCTATCAGACACAGAGTTCAGAACACTGGTAATCAGGATGCTCACAGAAATGATTGAGTATGGTCACAAAATAGAGCAAGAAGTGAAGGCTATACAAAGTGAAATAAAGAAACATACAGGGAACCAACAATGAAGGGAAGGAAACCGGAACTCAAATCAATGATTTGGAGCAAAAGGAAGAAATAAACATTCAGCTGAGACAGAATGCAGAAACAAGAATTCAAAACAATGAGGAGAGGCTTAGGAGCCTCTGGGAAAAGTTTAAATGTTCCAACATCTGACTCATAGGGTGCCAGAAGAAGAACGGGAAGAGCAAGAAATCAAAAACTTATTTGAAAAAAAAATAATGAAAGAAAACTTCCCCAATCTGGTGAAGTAAATAGACATACAAGTCTAGAAAGCTCAGAGAATCCCAAAAAAGTTGGACCCAAAGAGAAATATGCCAAGACACATCATAATTAAATTACCCAAGATTAAAGATAAGGAGAGTATCTTAAAAGCAGCAAGTAAAAAGGAGACAGTTACCTATAGAGGAGTTCCCATAGGACTATCAGCTGATTTTAAAAAAAGAAAAGAAAAGAAAAAACCTTTCAGGCAAGAAAGGGCTGGCAAAAGCATTCAAAGTTACAAAAAGCAAGGACCTATATCCAAGATTACTCTGTCCAGAAAAGCTCTAATTTAGAATGGAAGGGCAGTTAAAGTATGTCCCAGGTAAGTAAGGTCAAGTTAAAGGAGTTCACCATCATGAAGCCCTTATTATATGAAATGTTAAAGGAACTTATCTAAGAAAAAGAAGATCAAAACTATGAACAGTAAAATGGCAACAATATCGCAACTATCAACAACTGAACCTAAAAAAACAAAAACAAAAACAAACTAAGCAAAGAACTAGAACAGGAATAGAATCACAGAAATCGAGATCACATGGAGGTTTATCAGTGGGGAGAGTAAGAGGGGACAATGGGGGAAAAGGTACAGGGAATAAGAAGCATAATTGGTAGATACAAAATAGACGGGGAGGTTAAAATAGTGTGGGAAATGGAGAAGAAGCCACAGAATTTATATGTACAACCCATGGACATGAACTAAGGGGGTGAGAAATGCTGGAGGGAAAGTGGGTACCGGGCAGAGGGGCATTAAGGGGAGAAAAGAAAGAATGGGACAAGTGTAATAGGATAATCAATAAAATATACTTAAAAATAAAAAAAGCAAAAACAAATTTATTCACAAATTATTATTTATAACCAATCAATTTTCAGCATTTTGTTTAGAACTCTCTGGTGTTTTTTACCATCACCTTTCTCACTATGAAATATTTTCACTACATTTATAATGACAAATCATATTTTAAGTAAGGTATCTTCCTTCTCTGAATTCATGTAGAACTAACAGCTGAAAAATTAACTTTAATGCTTTATATCCTTATTAGTACCTCAATAGTAATGAGCTAATCCATACTGAGTCTCTCCCACAAGATGGTTTTGAAAGGCAATGATCACATTGCAAATTAATATTAACATTTATGTAATGCTTATTATATGCTAGGCACTGTCACACTATATCTAGCACATTCCTAGATGCTTAATATCTATCACATGTTAGAGGTGTGATATAGCATATATCAAAGAGCTTTGTGTCTATACAATTTAGGAAGGAAATGGAATGGATTATGTGTGGGCTTTGGACTCAGACAAATCAAATTTTGATTCTTGACTCTTCTTAGTAGCTATATGATATTGGATAAGTTCTTGAATATCTCTAAGACTGTATTTCTCTGAAAAGTGGGCATACTTCATATGGTTCTTATAAAGTACCTTAATATAGTAAATAATAAATGGTAACTATTTTTATTCAATATGACAATTGGTTATTCTTGACAGAAGTCTTAGTTATATTATAAGGCCCTAGCTGTCTAAATCAAGATGTGGCAACTCTTTCTGACCTTTTTCTGATATATATCTACTTCATTTGTGGTCTTACAAACAGTTTCCACAATGCCCAGTTTATCTAATCAACCATGCCAGAAAAATTCACAGCATTTATCAATATCTAATATGAGCACAATACTTACCAGGTGGTATTACTGTGTAATCTATATCTGAATTGGAAATTCATTTCCTTTAAATAATTCTTGGATCATTTCTTTACCTCACAGAAAACACGGTTTATTACTACCAAGGTAGATTTACAGTGTTGGATATCCCATATAATGAAAATTATGCAAGAGAGACATCACCAGAAAATAACTATCTTAGCAAAATTCTTGAGACTAAGGTAAATTAGTATTTTTCTATGTTTACTTGATTGTTGATTCTCTGAAATATAAATATATTATTGGAATTTGATGTTTGACTCGTGTTTTCTTTGACAGATGGTTGATGCATTTCAGAGTTCTAGCATTTACAGACAATATATCAATTCTCAAGTCATTACACTGGAGTAAGTAATTCATAAAAGAGTAAGTAATTCAAGAAAAGAGATCACCCCATCATACCTACTATTATGCTTAAAAATTTCCTGTAAAAAAGAGTCTATTGATGTTACAGTAATTAGCCAATGAGTTACTAATATTTAGCATTATTCTAAGCTAGGTGTCAGATTTATTTTTCAATATAAACTAAAACAAAGATTGGGTATTATAGCTGAATTCATTAGATCTATTTAGAATGTATCAATCCTTAAATTACAGGTAAGGTATCCCTCTGATTTCTCAAATTTTTTACTTTCAGAAAACGTTAGGTGGTCCCCTAGACCAGTGTTTGATGCTCTGACATTTTTATTTAGCAGTAGCATAAATACAGACCTTGTTTTCTCCCATCTTTCTCCTTGCAAGTCAGCTAAGCACTTCACAGAACTGTCCTAGAGTTCGTATAGGGTAGAAAAGGGCATATTGATAGCACATTTTGATACCAAGGCAATATTGTAGTCACCATAACAAGATGTAAAATCCTTATGCTGTGTTCTTTGCCTGTGGGTTTGAAGTAGCATCAAGTTACAGAGGGAATCTAGAGTAGTCATTAGGCAACCTGAGCTCAGGCTTTGCCATTTAGTAGCCCTAGAGCCTTGGGAAAGTTACTATATCACTTTGAGTCATGTCTCTTATCTGTGAAATATTGATAAAAACACCTACATGGCTTCACTCATGAGACTGTACTCAGGATCAAAGAAGATACCATGCATGGAACAACTTGCAAATAAATACATTTCAAGTGAAGGGAATTGCTGCTTTTACCTTCATCAATGCCACCAGATGATGTTCTCATTTCCCTTGCTCCTGGAGGTCATGGGACTGCTGAAATTGAAGAATAAATCAAAATCTCAACTAGCACTAATGTTGGGGGTTAAGTTTAGTATTGGAAAGAAATAGGAGACTAAAATTAAAGGGCCCTTGTACTTCTCACACAAAACTCCAACCATCAGAAGGCTTCCTCTTTGTTTTCTTATGCATGTAACTTCAGGTATCTATAGGAAGTGATGGGGAGGCAGTTTCTTATTTGGGCACACCCTGTTAAAATAATCAAACTTGAATGAGCTATGTGCTTCCTAGGAATGATTATTGACTTATATGCCAAAAGACTGGTAGTCCATTAGGGGGATCCACTGCATAATAATGCCACTGCAGACACTAGTCTCAGGGCTGCTTGACATTTCCTACATGCCCATTGACCAGCCTCTGGGGCTGCCCCCTTTTCCCCTAGTTTCATACGTATCGGCCCTGAGCACCACAGTTAATCTCCCACAAGCATACAGTTACTCAAGTTCTCTTCACTGCTACTCTTTGGCTAGCATTGAAAGCCCTCCTCCATCTAAATCCAATCTAGACACTATTATCACTGGCTGACTGGGCATAGGGAGACAGAAGGCAGACTATAAAGAGCCGGGGTTATGGAGTCAATCATACTGAATCTGTATCCTAGTTTAGGAGCTGGATAACCTTGAACACAAACTTGAGCCTCAATGTTTCCTTGTCTGTAAAGATAATGACACCTGTGCTGAGGGGTTGTTGTGGATACTACTGTTGGATAATGAATGTGATAACCAAGTGTTTAGAACCCAGCAGATGACCAATAAATGCGAATTAATGTTGTTGCTGTCTAGTTATTCTAGAATACTAGTCCTCCTCGTCTCTGTCTGACGAAATCTTCTGCTTGATGATGAAGCGGTAATAAAAATAGTTAAGGGCCAGTGTGTATGTCACCTGTTTTATGAAAATTTCTCTGATCCTTTAAGTAAAAAAATGACTTATCCTTTTTCTTAGTATCAGCAGATAAGATAAATATCTTACCACTGTTGCCTCATTTATTATAGTAATTTGTATACATCCTTTTTCTGCCTTAGAAATCTGGAAATTTTTAGAGGATAGGAAATGGGTCTTAGTCTCCCTCACATCACCCAATAGCACCCAGCCCTGTCCTTCATCTACAGCAATTGTTCAATAAACGATTAATGAATGTTTGAATAAATAATCCCAGTTCTTCTACCCTGCCCCTTAGGCTTTTTCTATTTTTCAGATTTGTAGAACTATTATCCTCTAAACTGAATAATATAGCTGCGTGCATACTGTCACCAACTAAATGTGATTAAAGTGAAGGTACTGCACAAACCCATAAAAAAGGAGAAGAAATCAAGACATGAAAGATCAGGAAATGAGGAAGGAAATGCAACTTTTCAGCAACATATGACACCTTTATGTCATTTCCAGTCCTGACAACAACAGTGTGATAGCGCATATATGGCTGATATTCAAGGCTCCCAGATCAACGAAGGAAAGCACAAGAAGAAGAATCGAAAGCATCTTACATCAGGCGCTGAATAACCACTCAGGATCCTTGAATATAGATCCTAATTCTCTTAGGCTGATGGGTAAGCTTATGTATTAGATGAGAGCAGTGTTACTTTAATCTTTTTATCCCTAACACATATCACGAGCACTGGGAACAAAGCTGATCCTTAATATTTTTTAAAAAACAAATGTCATTGTTTTACTTCAGAGCAATAATTTGTATTCATTATTTAAAAAACACTCAAATAATAATGTTCCATCTTAAAACTGGTTCTGGTGGGGAAAAGCCTCTTCTCATTTCCAAGCCCATAGTAAGACTTCGAACAGTTCCTATAAGTAATGGTGTTTCTTGCTATTCTTTTCATGATCCCCTATAACTTTCAAAAACAGCACAGGATCTGCTATTATGACAGCTCAATTTTTAAGTTATTTTTCTATACTAACAGGAATCATTTTCAGTTGCGGGAACTTCTTGTTCTTTCAGAGGAAGTTACTGGCAATTTCCCACTCTAGATGACATGGAATCCAATTCCATTTAAGTAACAATAAGTTTCTCACCTGGAACTATGAAGATGATATTTCCATATTACATTCACGTACAGTCAAAGAACAATTTGAATAAACCAATGTTCTCTCTTTTCTAGTGACATTTTATCCTGAGATTCCAAATTATTTCCAGACCTTTCTACCCTGCTTGACCTACCATCACACTCCATTGGTCCCAGGGCTAGTAGACTAAAGCTAGGGATTAAATTTACCATGTTGTTTCTGTTCTATTTCAGAAATCAGTAAGACCACTGCTGAAAAAATTATCAACAACCGTAAGTTCAGATAATTTTTAATTAATATGCGAGAAAATCCAAAACATAAGTCAAGATTTGTTACTCTTGGTTAGGCACAGCTCTAAGTGCTTACTTAATTCTCACAACCATTCTAAAAATAGGTATTATTATCATCCCATTTTAGAGATGGAGAAACTGAAGCACAAAGGAGTGACATAATTTGCCTAAGTTCAACCAGCTTGTAAAAGGTGGGAGCAGAATTCAAACCAGAGAGTATGGTTGCAGAAGCCATGGACTTCACCATGACTTTGTATGCCTCCTACAGCTTTTACATTCTTTTACATTCTTCAAGGGCTGACATGTCTTAGAGGTCCTAGGATGGGTATGGAGGTGACTCAGGGGCTGCTAATGGTTCCTGTGCAGATTACCCTGCCCCTATAAGTGTAAGATATTATCAGACAGAACCATACAAGAATAACTCACTTCACTCTCAGCTTTGTAATCAAGCAAACATTACCTTTCCATTCTCAATGGAACCAAACTGACTTCCTCTGACAGGCTGTGGGAGACGAGCAAGGATGTCAGCTACACATGATAGAGTCAGGGGAGGTTCCAGTGCTCGGGAAGGAGAATGGCCCTGGCAAGCAAGTCTCAGAATAAACGGCCGACACTACTGTGGGGCATCTTTGATCGGTAAAAGACACTTGGTGACTGCAGCTCACTGCTTTCAAAAGTAAGTTCATCATGGTGCCAAAGGCTAGGGAGACCAAAAGTTCCAGAGCATTTCCAGCTGATACCTGTTATCCCAATTTAATGATCAATAACACTCCCTTTTATTATCGAAAGTATCCAGGAAGGTTTGAAAGAGAAATTATATGGTAAGCCAATCTCAGGCTTTCTTAGGTTACCTGTAAGTAAGAATGGGAAGTCATTCATTTGTAATACAACGTATTTATCTCACATAATTCTTATCTCACATCACATCACACTCTAGACATCCTCAACTACTTTTAGTTGCTAAGACATGTTTTTCTGTTTCATACCTCCCTCCCCTGCTGCGCATGCTTGTCCCCCTCTCGTTTTGCAGGCAAATGGGACTCAGCTCTGTAGTTTTTTCCAACATGTTACTTTCCCTTAAGTCTTCCATTTCCTAGAGCATGCAGATTTAAATCCTCCTGTTTGTGGTCCCTCCAATTATATGCACAAACATTTAAGCAAATATAACTGGCCATGTTTATGTCATCTTTCATTAGACTTAAATTTCTTGAAGGCATGGGTTATTTATTTATTTTTCTATATCCTCTTTGCCTTACATAGTGTATAGTGTAGAGACTCAAACAAGGTTTTAAAATTAATCTCCAAATCAGGTTGAGTCACTGTTAATGGATTATGGAGCAAGGAAAACTTAATGTCATAAAAAGAATATAATAGATGTAGGCTGTATTTTTATATTTTAAAGTAATATAAAATACATGGTTTTTGTTTCTTTAGGACACGTAATCCAAAAAACTATACTGTCAGCTTTGGCACCCTAGTAACTCCACCATATATGCAACATTACGTTCAACAAATTATTATTCATGAAAACTACATCCCAGGTGAACATCACGACGATATTGCAGTTGTACTGCTCACTGAAGACGTTTCACTTAAGAATGATGTACATCGGGTTTGCCTGCCTGAAACCACACAGATTCTTCAACCAGGCGAAGGAGTTGTTGTTACAGGATGGGGAGCACTTTTTTATAATGGTAAGTCCAGTGAACGCTTAACAACACAGTGTGTAAGGTACAAAAGCAGCAAGAAAAATTAGTGATCTAGGCACAGAGTTAAAGGCATTATTTACCTCTGGATGCCCAGTACCCCAGGCACTCTCTCAGGAAATGCTGCATATGGAGGTGTGATTTTGTAAATTGCCTTGGCTTAGAACATCTCAAGAAGACCAATTTGTTTGCAAAAACTCTCTAACCTGGAGAACCAAATTGAAACAGTTCTTGTCCAAAGATGTGAAGATGTGGGCTTTTTCATCCTAACAATAGGCCAGAGTCAAACATAGATCGTATATATAAAGAACAAAACAAACTTTCCCGGCTGCTCTGTTTCAGAGCAGCTCTTTCGCTGAGAATGTTTACTTCCTTAGGTGACTACCCAGTGTTACTTCAGAAAGCACCCGTGAAGATTATCGATACAAACACCTGTAATTCTAGGGAAGCGTATAATGGTATGGTGCAGGACACAATGCTGTGTGCTGGGTACATGGAAGGAAATATTGATGCTTGCCAGGTAAGTCTGGACATTATTCACATTGACCACACAATGAGTAGTAACTCCTATTATTTTATAAAAATTACCATCATGGAGATAATTCTATGCTTCAGTTAATTTGGACTTTGACAATCCATTCAAACTCCCTTAGCTTTGGCACTAATGTAATTCTTCCCAACATACAACATGTGTTCATAAGTATTAAACAAATACTTATGTTGGACATACTCTGAGTCAAGTACGGACTGAAGTCCTTTACAGACATTATTCCATTTAATCCTCGTTATAATTTTATGCCATAGCTACTATCATTATATCATTTTACAGATAATGAGACTGAGGAGGCCTTTTCCTGGTAATTTGCACAAGGTCACACAGCTTTAAGTGGAAAGCTGGCATCCGAAGCTAGGTGATCTAGCATCCCAGTCTGTAGTCTTAATCACATTTCAATAAAGAATCAGTGTCAGAAAGATTTAAATTACTTCAAGCCCATTTTTATTGCATTTTTAGCCTCCTCATGGCTAGGGTCTGGCTACTTTTCTCAGATATGAAGCCATATACTCCAAGTATACAAATAATATACATCCCCCAAAGCTTTCTCATAGAACTAGACCTTATAACTTCAAGGTCAATTCCAAAGAGCCCCAGAGAATATATTTTGGCCAATCACAGTACATTCTGGCCAATCACAGCTATGATTAAGGATGAAACAAGAATTCATACCATATAACTTCATATGGTCTGTATCAAGTATGAATCACAAACATCAGCTGGGCTTTTCATTTAGGGCAAGTAAAGTATCTGGGAGTAAATTCTCACAATGGTAAATATTCTTTGTTTTATTTAGGGTGACTCTGGAGGACCACTGGTTTACCCCAATTCTCGCAATATTTGGTACCTTGTTGGAATAGTGAGCTGGGGAGAAGAATGCGGTAAGATAAACAAGCCTGGTGTCTATATGCGAGTGACCGCCTACCGCAACTGGATTGCCTCCAAGACTGGTATCTAAGAGAAAAGCATCTTGCTGAAACTCTCTTAGGTCATTTTTACCCATTACTTCTAAGCCTTATGTAACATGCATTTTAAATTAGTGTATATAATGGTTGTTTAGAAAATAGTGTTTCTGAAGAAATATTTATGAGCTTTAATATTAAGCAGACTCTACAGAACAAGAAATTTTACGTTTCGTCAAGAAGGCCTAAGCAAAGAGAATGCTTTTATTAAAAACTGACTATTATTATTTGCTTTGTATTTTATGTACCCACATGGTGGTTATTGCACCATAGTATGATGCTCTTTGTTTTAGGCATTCGGACTTTGTGGAATTATAGAAGTATGTTTTTGTCCATTGTAAGTTACCAGGCAGCACCTCCCAGTGGTGGGTTGGACCATATTGTACCTGCCTTCATGTCATAGTTTTTGTGGAAGGGGTGTGGTTGTAAACTAAATCACGTCAGCATTTAGGCACTGACTTAGAGTCTTTTATTTCAGATGCTGATTAACTCTTTCAGTCAAAGAATTTCACTCTCCACAAAACTGGGTGAAACAATACATTTTAGATTTATAGATATCAGGCGCACTAATTCTTCAATGTTGATATAGGTTTCTGTAGGAATTCTTCATTTGAACCATATATAAAAAGAAGTAGCTGTGAGTCAGGAAATGTGTAATGTATTTTAATTAAAATAAATTTAAAAGCAGACTATCCTTGTTTAATATGACAATTTTACTCTCTTTTTGTTTGTTTTCTTGAGTCTTTTGCAGGTGACTCTGTCTCTTCTTTTCTGTTTTTGCTTCCACTTGGTCAACGGCTTAAGGGCAACAGGGTAGTTAAAAAGCTACATAGAGGCAGAAAGGAAAGGCTCGGGAAGACCAGGTGGATGCAGTGAGCAGTCCCTCAAAAGGCCATTGGGCACGGGAGCCTCCTAGTCACTTCGTCTGAAAATAAGGCTGGCTCAGCCAGAGCTGGGGCTCAACAGCTTGTGGAGTTTGGTCAGGTGATCACCTATCCTCCCATGAGTGTCAGCTCTGGGTCTAGGAAGTGGTTCTCCTGGAAGCGGCAGAGATGAGGGTCCATGCAGATAAAGCCCAGGACATGCCTCATCTTCTGGACCAAGGAGGTTTTCATGGTGTGCAGGCTGCTACCTCACTTGTCTCAGGATGGCTTTTGAACTTCCTGGAAAAAGGCTCAGTTCCTGTACTATTTTTGCATCTTCAAGAGATGCAAGACACCCTGCTTTTCCTCATTTAACTCTGGGAAGAGTGGTGCAAGTGGACCAGGGCCACGTGATCTGTGGATATGGAGGCCTGGAGAGAGGTAGTTCAGGGAGGCCTGCAGATGCTGGCTGACCAGCCTCCGAAGGCAGCCTCCACTTTGGAGGAATAATTCTGGCTGATCTGAGGGTTCATGGTTCACTGGCGACTAGGAGCCAATGATATACAAAAATGGCATTTGTGGGTCTCAGGAGTCATGATGGAATGACCAAGCGGATGGCTGTAGAAGTTGTGGCTGGGGGCCGAGGAGGAAGGAGAGTAATTGGAGGCTGGAGGGCAGAGAAGGGAGAGCATTTGCATCCTGATAAGAGACAGAGCCACATACTGTGCCTGTAGTTGGCTGTTTTGTAGGGAAGAAATGTTAATTACTGACCAGATTCTTGGTCTCAGTTTGTGGAAGAGAGCATAGAGTCCTGTTTTATGAACATATAGTCTTCACAAGTTGAGTGATATTAGTTTGTAATATTCATCTTTCAAGAGTAGAAGTTTTTATCAGTATTTACTGAAAATTTGACTTACAGTCTTCATAAGAATCCTCATACAATATTTAAATTTTATTTAAGCTTCAACTACCTTTATTGGATATAAGAGGAAATGTTTTACCTACTGAATTTCCTCCTCCCAGAAAATAGGGATTCTACTCTATGATAACCATTTTCTGTATGTCAAAGATCTGAAATAAATCTGTATCATATACAACCATATAATTTAGTTGTCCCAGAGATTCATAGATTTGTGTTTAAATGGCAGTTTTAAGTGTTTTTCTCTTATATATAAACACAGTTTTCAAATATGTTCAAAGACCAAAGATTCTTAAAAGAAGTCTTGGCATATTAAATTCAATTATTAACTACCTTGATATTTAACCCATTTGGTTATAATTAACATCAAATATTGTATTATTCATTATCATAAGAAATTAAATGATAAAGCTTAACATTTATTGAGTTCTTACCATGTGTCAGGCACAGTTCTGATAACTTTACATGTACAAGGGTGGACCCCAAAAAACCAGAATTATCTTCTGGAGAGAAGACACATTGTACTACAGGCTTCCCCCTGCTAAGTGAGTGTTCTAGGGACCCATCTGTATCAGTGTACCAGCTGGCATTGTTGTGAGAGGCTGCGCTGGTCTTCAGTGAATTTTTTAAAAATAATTTTTCAACCCATTTACCCATTTGATGATGGTTGATTTATGAACTTACCTGCCCACAACACACTGAGTGTTCAGCAGTTTTTGACCAAAAATGGCATGACCCCCATGCCCCACCCTCCCTATTCACCTGATCTCACCCCCAGTGACTTTTTTTGTTTCCCCGGATGAAAAAAGTCCTCAAAGGGAAACATTTTGCTAATATGGAAGAGGTGAAACAAAAAAACAGTGGAAACACTAAAAGGCATCAAAATCAATGAGTTCAAAACCTGTTTTGAGCAGTGGAAAAATATCTCAATAGGTGTATTGCATCAAATGGAGAGTACTTTGAAGGTGATTGAAGTTTAAATATGTAAGAATACACATATTTTATAAATAATTCCTTTTTCTTTGGGTTTCCCCTCATGTTATCCCAGTTAATCCTTATGCTCTATGAAGTATACCATGGTTATCCTAAGGTTACAGTTGAAAAAACAGAGATTTTAACAATCTTGGCCAGGAGAAAATTAATGTTATGTGTATTGTCTTGCAAAATCTCTTTATTTTGTTATTATTAATTTCAAAAGGCTCTTTAGAATAAACCAATTTTATATTTACTTAAAAGCAATATCTGAAATTAACACACAGTATGAGAATCCAACTTCCTTATTTTAGTAAAGAACACAGATACATGTTAATTATTAATTAGAAAGGATGGAAGAGAAACTTAGTTACCCAGATGATCTAATTTTGATTGGGAGCTGAGGACCATGTGATGGAGTAAACGGAGAATAACACTGAAAATTTCAAAGGAGCCCAGTTTCCTTTTGCTTTCATTTATCATAAATAGAAATGTCAAGTAAAGGATAAATTACTGTTATTAGAATGCAGACTCACTGGAGAAGAAAAATAAGTTATACCAAGGAGTTACTCAAACACACATGAATAAAAAGGAATAATTCATCTTCAGAGAGTGTCAAATCACCCAATTTTGCCATGGTGATATGTGCATAACCTCTCTGACAACTGTTCCTGTGAGCTGCCAAGAAAGAGGAAGAATAACAAAAGCAATAACTCTACCTTCTTCCAGGAGGGCTTAGGGGGATTCAAGTCGAGGCTGGGTATCTATTCATCCAGAGGGGTAATGGGATCAAGGATTTGGCTTTCAAAATGGAGGTAAGATTAGCAGTAGGAAAGAGTGATACTAGTGACCCCTAAGATTTGTATCAATCCTGCAATTATGTTTCTGAGACTTCAGATACAGCTTCCATGGTAGTTGAACTGTTTAACACGAACCCTTGCCAGAATCCCATCGTGGACACCATCTGTCTGTGAGGACCAGAGTTTATTGATGTGGAATAATAAGCTTCATTTTTTGTAAAAAAAAAAAATCATTTTATTACAAATAAATGTTTGTGTACCTTCCTTTTGAATTCAACTTAAAAGAGCCTATGGAGCCTATTTATAAATCACTTCAACTTCTAAGTATTATTTATATATACTATATTTTGTATTTTATTGAATATAAGTTTGTGAATGACAAACTCTGCAATGGGAGGTAGCAAATACAGAGGCAGCTGCTTTATACATAAAGTTTATTGACTACTGTTTATAATCAAGCACTGTTAATTAGTGTCAGATATACACTATTCAAAAAAGATAAAAATTCTGTGGATATTGTTAAATGATAGAACATACCCTAAATAAAAAATTACAACTTAAATTGTACTTTGCTTAATTTTATCAACTGGTAATTTAGATAAAAAACAATTAAATTGATGCTTCTATTCAGAATGTGAAAAATTTTAATCTGTTTCCCAATACTGTTGACATTATCATTATGTTATAGTAGTGCAAAATCTGGCACAGAGAATTTTTATTAGAAACATTTATTTTACATACTTCATATAAATTAATTACATGTACATAATAAAAAGGTTTCAAGTATAAGAGTTTTGAATGTTTGTGGTAATGTACATTATGGATTACACACATTGAAGTCCTATACTTTAAAATTCTGAGATTAAGAAAAGAAAATAATAATTACTTGAAAGGATTATTCTTTATTCAGTTTATATCAGAAGAAATTTAACCTCAGAGAATTCAGCGGCTGTCAAGTCTGGGAGCTTGGTGTCTAGTCAGTAACCATAATATACTTTTTCTAAGTCCAGGGAAGAACGCCTCTACTACGGTGCAGTGGAGTCAATCTGGATTATCATTGGCTTGATTTTCTCTTTTGTAGCTCTCTTACTGATTTTCTATTTGCTCCTCGATCCTCCTTTGGTTAGGCCCGTGACAATGCCCTCAGCTGGTGGCAGGTTCTGTAACCGACTGGACTTATCTTTTCAGTTTTTAGCTGCCCATTTTTTTTCTTTAATCATTTTTTCTTAGTCACAAGACTTTCCACATACCTCTCTAGATCTGCTAATATGTTTGTCAGATTTGTTAGTTTGCTCTTTTATGACCTGATGGTATCCTTTGAGGCCTTGCTTTCCATAATACATGCATTTTTTTGGCTTCCTCATTTTCTCAAAAAATGTTTGGTTCTGTCAAAAGAAAAGCAACAACAAAAAAATAAAACTTGAATTTGTGTCATGTGTTCCTCTTAAAAAAAAAAGACTGCTCTTCTGGGAGAGAAGATGACTTGGGCCCTCAGCATCCTCCGGAGAGAACCTTTGTGGAGGCTTAAGACAGATCTTTCCATTGTTGCCTTTGCTCTGCTGGGCTTTCACTTTTTTCCTCTTTGATTTTATTTCCCCAACTCTCCTACACATGTACTACCTATTTCGTGTGGCTATATGCTCTTTTACAAATGAGCCTGCTCAGACAGCCTCACAGTTTCAAAACAATAGTTGACTTTTTGCAGCACGAAGTAGCCTCTTACTATTTTCTTTCAACTAAAAATCTGTAAGTTTTACTATTGGATTGATGAAGTAGTTGAGAGGGTCCTTCTGTCGCTCTCTAGCTTCTGGGGTGTGTAATAGTGTGGGAGCAAAGGGCGGCAGTGCCCTGGCACAGGGAGTGTGGGTTCATGGAAGCTGAATCAGGCTGTTTAAAGGAACTCTGTCCTGCACTTGGGAACCTGGCATAGTGAGAGTTTTGCCACTTTCTTCGGGGACAGGTTTTATCCTGAAACAAGATTGAAGGGCTTGTTATAACTAAGTGGCACAAAGGCTGAGGACGTGAAGGTGCTCACTCTCTATACTGGGGCAGCCAGTCTACAGTGTTCACTTTGCCAAGTCCTGAGCCTCGATCCTAGATTTTCAATAGTAGTGGTTCTCAACCTTTGAGCTCCAAAGAGCTTTTGTTTACATAGGCTATATCTGTTAATAATTATTATACTAAAAATTAACACTGAAAATATTTTAAATAATCTACTTAAAATAATAAACTTTTTACATGTGAACATAACAACATTCTTATTCAAGAAATAGATATATTTTCTAAGAAAAAAATGAGAAAAGTGGTATTGTTGTAAAGTTTTGCAAATGAGTTTTAAATATCTGGCTTAATAGAAGACTCCTGGATTCTCATATCTGATTCTTTATTCAATCTCTTGTTTTGGTTGAAGTATATGAAAAAAGTCTGCAATTTCACAGGAATGTAGTTGAAAAGGGGAAGAGCATGTGAATAGCATTTTTAGGAATTCTCCCTTGAAAATACTTCAATATCCAACAAATGGCAGTTTCTTCCCAATTCAGCCATATCAATGCACTTTTTGTGTTCTGTTACTTAAAAGTCCATTAGTCTGTCTTGTTTTTTGAATGTTTAACTTTTATCCATGCATGATTTTGTAACAGTATTTATCAGTCATTTAGTTATGCAGATTTTCCAAATGTTGACACTTTTAAAAATATAATATCAAAAATAACACATTAATATCAGAACTGATCCCATTATAAAGCCTTTGAGTGTGCGGGTACTGTCACATTCACAAAAGCACATATAAATTTACCAGAATTCTAATTTTCATGACAAGTCTCAAATTTTGTCATCAGCAATGCATATTGTCAGTTGTTTCACTTTTGATGAGCTTCCATTATTCATTTCAAGATCATGCCTGCCAAATGCCAATTCTAAGTAGCTATCATTTGCCAGTCATTTCTTTCAAATAAAATGTTCTTTTGTGACAAAAGTGGTGAGGTTAGTGTGCAAGCCATACAATTGTTCGAGTGCTTTCTCTCAGGACAGCCACTTTAGTTCAGTATGCAGCAAAAGTGCTTATTTGTATTTCTCATTTCGTCATTCCGAATATTACTGAAGACATGTACTCAACATGAAAATTTTATACGGCTTACAATTCTTAATGTTTCAACCATGGAATTCTTAAATGAAGTGAGATCTTTAGCCCCACGAGTGTGTGGCAGTGAAGAATACAATAGTACAATGACTCCTGGTATAGTCTGATGCCACTGTCTTGATTTGCTAAGGTGCCAGCAGTTTTAGCCGCCATTGCGTTCGTACCATTGGTTTGATTTAGCAGACCCCCTGCAAGGGTCTCGGAGGCCCTCAGGGGTGTGCAGACTGAGCTTTTAAAACCACTGATCTATACTAATTGTTCTAAAGGGAAGTGTACATTACCAATATCCACAAAATAATTGCATCAATCCATAAACATCCAATAATCATCCATCCCTATAGTTATGTATGATATAAGTATGTGGAAGAGCCAACTAATTCAGAAAGGGAGGTGGGGGCAATCAAAGCTGAGATAAGTCCTATAAGATGAACAAGAGGAAGCCAGGAAAAGACTTCCTGGTGAAGGGGTGGAGGTGCTTGCAAAGGGCATCCAAAAGACACTTTGTCAAACACCATGATGTATTATTAGTCAGGATAGGTTAATACATGCACCTGGGGTAACACACACCTACATCTCCATAGCTTAACACGTCAACATTTATTTTTCACTCATATACTATTTCCACTAGTAAACTCTCCCCAAGGCAGCTGCTTGGGTCTGTAATGCAGGCTGCTTTTGTCTTGTTGCATCCATGTGAACATGTGGCTTCCACCATCTCCACGGCAGGGGAAGAGAGAGCTGTCAATAGATCTGTTAGCAGAACCAAAAATATATCCACTAATGCTCCTAGATCATTAGCCAGAACTCCTCTGATGGCCCTTTCTAATGCTCAGGGGGCTGAGAAATGTGAGAGTGCACTTATTTGCCCTAGCTTTGTCCTCAGGAGTGACACAGAATTAAAATCAATTCCTCTGCTCCTGGTGGCTCATCGAGAAGCTCTTCAAATTTTCCTTTCAAACCTTGTTCCTTCATCAAGCGCTTATATAAGCTCCACACTCTGGACCATCCTAGGGGTCACTTTCCATTTCTGAGTACTCTTCTTCAAATGTGGTTAACAGAAATGAGCACAACTTTCCAATTACAGAATCAGCAGATAGTGCAGTGGAATATCTCTTTTTGATATGAAACAATCCACTTGTGAATGTATCCTGAGCATTTCTAGCAGGCATATTATATCAGGCAAAGAAGCTATTAGCTAGTCAAAGGGGGAAAACTTTAGCTAATTTAATAGCTATTTTGTTTACAAAATGTCAGTCTGTTTTCCTTTTCCACATTCCTCCAAATTTGTTTATAAATGCAGTTCATAAATTTAAAGACATAGAACCTTTCACGAAAGTAATTGAGAGTTGGCTAGCATAGGATTGCACTTCACAAAACAACCGATTTGTTATCTCTTTGCCCTGGTTTTAGACTCTTTTCCAGAACTTAGAATGGTTGCATTTTAGATACCTGGGATAAAATAATGTTTATTGCTTGATATATTCATTTATTCTACAAACATTTACTAAGGATCACCCTCTGCCAAGTACTATGTGGTAAATTCTCATAAAGATAAGTAAGAAACAATCCATATTTTCTTAGAGCTCACATGGAGACAAATAAACAAATACATAATTCAAAATAAAGTGCTGGGTTTTATAACAGTATAATGTAGTCATGGTTGCAGAAGCCCACAGGGACCACCTAAAACTTCCAGTAGATTAGGCAGTTCTTCTGAGAGGAGATGACTTTAGCTCAGTTTAAAAGCTGGAGTATTTTAGGCCATCGAAAAATATTTCCTGTACTAAGGCATACCATGCAAAGGGATAAACAGACAAAAGGGACTGGAGGTATAACTGAGCTTTTAGCCTTTTTGTAGAACTACACTAGTTAGGCCATTCTTAAGCAGAGAACATTGAAGAAATTGTGGAGGCAAGAAAGTAGATGAGAGGCCTTTGTTAAATTTACTGATTTACCAAACAGGGAAAAAGTTAATAAAAATTAGCTGTGTGTTTAGTGATTAATCAACAAGTACTTTCTGAATCTACATGTGTTCAGAATAGTCAACACCATTATTGAACCTGGTTAAGAACCAGAAAATATGGTCCTTGCCTATAAACTGGGGAAGCATAAACTAAAACATGGGTGGGAAAAAGTAGGTTTACAATTGTGAGTATGTGAAACATGGAGTTAGTCCTGTATTATTATTTGTTTATTAATGATTATATTATTTATAATTATTATTAATCTGCTTTGGCCTACCCCTGTATATGAAATACTAGTAGACAAAGCAAGGCGGGGCCAAGTTGAGAAGCATGCTTTCTGAAAGCATCCTATAAGGTAGGATAATATGAAGATGGGAAAATTGCCCCCGAATGTTCTGGGAAGGCTCACTGGAGAGTTTAAAGCACAGAGACATTGGAGTCATCAGACCTGTGTTGGAATCCTGTCCCTGCCATTGTCCAGCCTGTGAACTTAGGCATGTTTCTTAAACTCCCCAAGTGCCCATGTCCTTGTCTACAAAGTAGCAATAGAAATAGTATTAAGGCTCCTATGTAACATAATAAATATAAAGCATTTAAAACAGTGCTTAGCTCACAGTAACCCCACCCCTCTCCCCACCACAAGATGATCTGTTGTTATAGAAGCTAGGCTTTGATGAAAAGGGAGAATTTGGACAGGTAGAGAGTGTGGGAAAAGGCTGGCATTTCAGGTAAAGGGAATAATGAACTTGAACAAAGCAATGAACATGGAAATTTGAGCTCACTGAGAAAGAAGTGCACATGAAGGAGTGGAGGGATAGGACTGGGTATACGGGGCTGATCTAGAGGAGTGACTCCCAGCTTTGGAGCCCTAAGGGAAGGAGTGGGATGTGTAGTGATCACAAGGAATCCTCACGTACATTGGTGCTCCAAACAATACTTTAAACTGAATATACATTACCTGTCACTTTAAGTACATATAATTGCTATTGAAATAATCCAGTTTTATTTAAAGAGCCATTAAATTAACAGATATTTTAGATTTATCAAATAATTCTGTTCTTCAGGTCTTAACTTAAATCTCACATCCTCACAGAGATATTTCTTCATTTCACTACTTAAAGTAGTCCCATTCCTGCTTCGCTCTCTAGTACTTATTCTGCTTTAATTTGCTTCACAGCACTGAACATAACCTGGGGTTATACTATCTCTTTGTTTACTCCACTCCTTGATTATAACCTACCACGATGGAAAGGTCTTTGTTGTATTCACTACCATCACTTCTGCATGTAGGCTAGTGTCTCTGCATGGTGGGCCTTTAGTAGATATTTGCCGAATAAATAAACACAGTCACAATGAAGGCTAATGAATTGATTATGTTAATGCAGCCATTTTCATTTTCTCAACAAATAATTTAAACTAGAATAATATCAGAAGGGTCCTTTACTTCCTCTTAATAGTCATCATTGGCTCTTTGCTGAAATGAGAATTTCTTACTAATAAAAGAGGTGCCACAGGAGAATTGCCCAATTATCAGACACATAAGAGGGAAATGAGTCATTGCTCTAAAAGGCTGCAGCTTAAACATCTGGAAGAACAATGCTTTTGGGTGGCATAACTATTCATTTCAATGTGCAAATGATAAAGACATTAATCAGAGCTTCCCCTAAACCAAGACAGGTTAAACCTCTAACATATTATTTAAAATGAGGTAATGTGTGTTGTCACTTGAATACGTAGTCATTCAAGTGATAATACATTTTGAACTCCTGCAACCTCAGCTACCACAGGACAAAGCACGTGTCATGAGATTGCTTAAAGGTGGAATAGAAACGAGACCTGTGCTTGTGTATTAAGCAAGCAGGTCATCCAAGGATATCCTGAACATTTGATGAGGAACTTGACGTGACCCAAAGTACTTAATATGTAGCATTATGTCAGGAGACACTGGGATTTTAAATATAAATGTCACATCATTTGATCCCCTGTCTTTTTCTTTGATATTCTGACATCTGCAGATACATGTCAATTAGGTGACCACTAATTACAGGACCAAAGTTGATAGCTCCGCTGAAGTATTTTATGTGTCTGAACTTCCCTCTCCTGAGAGTTTGATAGGGTTATCTTCACTTAATTTTCTTCCCATGAGAGAAATAGAAATAGTGGTCATGATGTGCTTTTTTCTTCTCTCAAGTCAGGCTGCTATTCAAACATAGTACATTAGCAAATTTGCTCTGGATATTTGGCCATGAATAGTATGTGTTAATATAAATCACGACAGCACGCACATAAACAATTAGTTGCCCACGGGATAACCTGTTTATCCATATACTCACCTATTGCTACATCAAAATTATTTCTGATATGTCAGTACCTAAAAAAAAATCCTAAGCTCCACCTCTTGCACATCAGGTAAGATATTTTCAGTGCTAGTGACTTGAATAGTTGCATGTATAACTCCCTTCCACCCACTATACCATCTGTCACCTCTGAAGCACAGAAGTTAGTCAGGAAATGTGTCATGGTTCTCGTATTTCTCCTTTACTTTCTTGGGGCCCAGTACATATGATTCTCTCTTCTGTTCTCCTTTGTCTCTCAATCAAATAATTATAAGTAGGTTCACAAAGATTCCGTTTCTACAATTTAAAGCTGTTGCCAATCCTTTTAAGCTGGGTGAATAGGATTTGACCCTAGGAAAAGTACTCACCACAGTAAGGAAATGGTAACCAGAGCTAATAGTGCCTGCACAATGGGAAATGTGAGACACAATGAGGTAATGGAAAGAAAACTACTTGGGAATAAGAAAAACTGGATTCCAATCCAAATTCTGTTACTCATACTGTGGCTTGAGAAGTTTACTCAACCTCCCTGCTACCTCAGCTTACCTCCCAGCTTGACAAGAATAATGGCGTACACTTTGCAGCATTGTGAGTATTAAAGGAAACAGTACCGAACATCCTCAGTACAGGAAAGCAGCAAATCTTGGTTAAATCAGAAAATGCTTATGAATTATATTTTGTCATACCTTTTTTCCTTCTCAGATATTTAATTTTACATGCAAATATACATGTCAGTAACTTTCTACATAACTAGCAGTAACACCAGTTGCTTGGATCTTAAAGTAGTTTTGCTTTGAGTTAGTTAAAAATTCAACTGAGATGTTACGAACATTCTCTGAAGAATAATTGTTCTTGAGGATCGATATCTTCATAACAATTTTTATTACTTATTAAGCACCTCCTATGTAGCAGGTAGTAAGCTAAGTGCTTAACACAGATAATCCATTTAACTTTCTAATAACCCTATGATATAGGAACAAGCCAGCTATACAATTTGCAGAGTCTAGGGAAATGTGAAAATGTGAAATCCCTTAAGCTTTTACTCTAAAACATTTATTACTTGTAAAACATAATAGGATTATTGATGGTGCATGAGTAAGCTTATAAACTAATAAATTGCAAAAATATATTTTGATGCCATAATTTAGATAATATAATAGGTGGTAATATTTTCTAACTTACTGTCTCAATTTATCATAAAGATTTTCAGCTTGCTTTTATGAAAACTCATTTGTTAGGTAATCAAAATTTATAATTTTATCAACCTCATTTTCAATTGGTATAATTGAACTTAATCTTGTTGCTCTTGGCAAGATCACAATTTTTTTCTTTTTGATCAACTTTTTAGCTAAAATTTTATATTGGACAGTTTTGGGTTTATAGAAAAGTTGCAAAGGTAGTGTAGAGTTTTCATACACCCAGGAGAGGGGAAGGTCTCCGTACAGAGGCACAGCTGAGACGGTGGTGAAAGACAGCTTGCCCACCTGTCTCTAGATCTGTCCCTGCAGCATCTGCAAAAATATTAATTCTCCAGCCTAAGCATTGGCAGAACTGTAACAACAACTGAGGCAGTGAACTCTGCCCATAAATTATTACAAAATAAAGACACACACACACACACAGACTTTGCAATAGAGTATATCAGAAAGTTATTAGAATTCTTTAAACAGTTTAGAATCTCTGGATTTAAAAACTGCTACAATTTTATATTTGTGAATATTAAGAATAAGAGGAAATACAGACAACTGTAATTGAATAGCAATAAAAAATGTTTAATTAAAAAAAAAGAATAAGAGGAAGAGAAATTTGGATGTAACCCAATATTCTGATAGTGATTATCTCCAGGCAATAGAATGTGGCTTTAATTTTTTTCTTCTTTATAATCTTATGTAATTTCTAAATTTTATATAATTAATATATACTAATACTATTAAAAGAAGAAAAAGTATATATTAGAAGAATAAGATAATATTCTTCTAAATAGAGAAATAGATTCACAGATCAATCTTTCACTTTGGGGTAGAGTTGTTGGATTTAGTAAATAAAAACAAAGAACATCCAGTTAGATTTGAACTTCAGTAAACACAAAATAAGTTTTTAGTATAACTATGTCCCAAACATTACTCGTTCTGGCAAATAAGTGGCTCAGCTGGGTTTCAAACCTGGGCAATACAGCTCTGGATGTGGAAGTATATAAAATATCACATGGAATAACTTGCTTTAAAAATTATTTATTGTTTATCTGAAATTCAAATTGTTTATTGGACGTCCTGCATTTTGTCTGGAATCTTACTTTATAGGCCCTAATGATACATGCATGGTGATCTTCTCCCTATGTCTAACCTGATAATCAATGAGATGAATTTTTCAAATCTTTTTATCAGAGCTGGTAGGTCAAAATTCTTCCACAAAATGCTCAAGGATTTAACATACTTTTTGCTTTCCCTGCAACCCTGAGTTCTTCTTGTATCATCTACACAACACATATAAAACCACACACATGCAGGAATGGTTCCCTCATTCTCCACCGCACACCACCCTCCTCATCACTCAAGGACCCACTATCTTTAGTTTTCTTGTCTATAACATTTGTCTTGAAGGAAGAGAAGAAAACAGAGCTAAAACACTATACTAAAGAAGTAAAGTAAAATAGTAAGAATCAGTTAACATATCCTTTTGTTCTTGTCCCCTTGTGTCTAGCACAAGTTTCTCCAATTACTATGTGAGTCATGGTGCTTCCTTTGCTTTGTTTAATCATGCATGGACAGTCCTGTGGTAAATGCTTTAGTATCACTTATTACACTGACAAAGAACATTTTTTGTTTGTTTTGAAAAACTAAATTAGCCTTAGCTGGGTTCTCCATTCCTTTGCTGCTTGGTTCTTTTCATAGGTTAAAAGCTGAGGGTTCAGCCTATATCTGGGTATCAAGAATTGTGTCTTGCTACTTAATGCTGCTGTTTATCTTGGTTGTATTTTTAAAATTGGTCAATAGATCTTTGTCATTTGGGTTTATACTCTGTATTCTTTTCAATCATATTTTTCTATGGCATTACATCCTTTGAGATAAGAGAGTCATTCAAATTTTTAAAAATTACCCTTCAGAAAATGGTGGTCAAGTCAAGGCTGAGTCAACTCCTTCTATCAGGAAGCCACTAGATTAAGCTTATGAGGCCCCATATTTACTGGCTAAAATTTGACAGTTCTTACACTTGAATTAGAGGCAGGGGTGAGAAAGATAAGCAATCACTGATACCACTTCTTCACACCCTTGCTTAAATTCTGAGAGCATGTAGAAAATGGTAGTAGAGATGAGGCCAACATCTATCAACATCTCTCTCCAAATTAACTGTTGACATAGTACTATGGAAAAAGAAAACCTCTATAAGTTAAAATCTTGGTTTTACCACTTAATAGCTGCCTGACTTTGAGTTTGTTCTTTACTGCTGAGTATTGATCTCTTCACCTTTTAAAGAAGGATAGTAATAATTATCTCTGAGTGCTCTTGTATGGATTATATAATATAATAAAGCACATGGCAAATGATAGAATCTCAATAACTAGCTTTTCTCTTGATTATTATGGGCCCTTAATTAAAAATTTAAGTCAAGTTGTTAATTTTGGCATTCTTATGTTAGTGAAAAACCATTTTATCTGTGAATTTCTACTCTTCTCATGATTTGAATGTGTTCAAAATAATTGCTCTATGAGAAAAACAATGATGCGTTCTTTAATTAATTCAGTAGGGCTATAAGTCACATACAATATCATCATCTCACACACACACACACACAGACAAGTACCCCCCGTAAGATTTCTTAAAGATATGCTGAAGAATATTTTAGTGTTAGTTAAGATAAGAGTCAGGGAAAAACCCAAAGGTATTCTAAATGTAGGCCTTGTTTTGTTTTCTCATACTGATCTTTCCTGTAGCTAAGCAAGGTATAAATTGAACACATTCATATTACGGCAGCTGTCTCAGACTATAATTATTTAAGAACACATTCTATGTGTATAATTTTTGAATACAGACATAATTTTATAAATCCAATAATGTACATTATTGCCTTTAAAAAAGAAAAGTAAAGGTGAGTTCATGATTCAAGAAAAAAATCCTGAGCATTCCGACTTCTGACCAAGATGGAGGTGTAGGTAGACACACTGTGCCTCCTTGCACAGATGAAAGGACAACAACAAAGTTAAAAACAAAAAACAAGCAGAACTGCCAGAAAATCAAACTGTATGGAAGTCTGACAACCAAGGAGTTAAAGAAGAAACATTCATCCAGACTGGTACGAGGGGCAGAGATGGGCAGCCAGGCAGAGAGGACTCTTAGCAAGATGGTGGCTGGCAAGCAGGGCAGTCCCATATTTGCATGCAGATAAACTGGGAGGAACACCTGGGGAGTGAGACAGACCACACAAGGCAGGGTTCCAGCCCCGAAAGAAATGGTTCCAGCCCCTGATTGAAAGAAAAAAAGTGTCAAAACTGATCAACATATCACAAAAGCTCCCCAAGCAGGATTTAATCCAAAAAGGCTAATTTATGACACAAACACTATAAATAAGCACTTATTTCATTTTTCATGATTTTTAAATTGAAGGAAGCCCTTTAAGACTTCAAGTAGTTAGTTCCTATAGTAGGTCTTCTGGATTTCTTTTCCAAACAAATTTATCTTTCATGAATTAATCCATTCTCATGACTTTATAGGACTCTTCTATTCAGACCACTAAATCTGTACCCTTACTTTACTCCCTCACTGAAGTTGTAGACCTATAGATGTCTACTAAGTGTTGTTTCATTACCCTATCATGACTACATTCAATCATGTATTAAAAAAATATCTTCCTAACTACCTACTATTTGCCAGGCACCGTGCCTATCACTTTAAGTCTAAAATAGTAAATATGACACCACCCTGCTCTCAGAGAGTTTTGCAGTCTAATTAGGAATCTCAAGACCAAAATTTCTTCTGCCTCTAGGTTTCACTATCTTTATCAGTGGCACTACCCAAACACCTGCACTCAAAGTTTGAAAGGTATCCTTGAATCAGCCCTCAGTTTTATTCTCTGATAATTAGTCCTTCAAATTGTCTCTTGGTCCATATATTCCTTTCTCTTCCTAGCCTAGCTTGTAACAGCTTTTCATCTGAACACCACGACTCTTCTTTTCTCCTTCAAGTTCACTTTTATGCTCATTAAAAACTAATAGTCCAAAACATGACTTTTATCATGTGACTAGTAAAAGCATCTTTTAATGTCTCCCTATTTTCTACTTCATTAATAATGTGTTCAATGGAATTTAAAACCCTGTAAGAATAAAATTTATTTCAATTTCATTTCCCATGATATGTCACATCATGAACTTTAATCACGTTTTCTCACCCCTACAACATGTGATATTCATTCTGGCTTTGTAATTTCTCTTCTGTGATCACAGCCTCCTTCCCCCTGGGTTGTTCTCCCTATTATTTTTCTCTAAGTTAACTATGACACTTGGTAGAAGCCATACCCAATTACCACTTCCTTAGTGAAACCCCTGGTAGTTTATGACAGCAGTTTAAAGTGCGGTTCCTAGGAACCGGCTACTTTCATTTAAATTTTTGTTCTGCCACTAACTTTGTGCCTTTAATGAAGTCACTTAATTTCTCTGTGCCTCAATTTCTCCACCTTTTTTAAAAAAGGTGCAAATGGTATTTATCATTTAGAATAGTTGTGAGTAGCAAATGGGAAAATGAATGCAGATGACCAGGAAAAGTATCTAACAAGAGTAATCACTCAGTATACATTATATCCTCCTCATCTTTCTCACCCCATCGATTGCTCAGCAGCAGTGGTAAATTATTCCGGAACTGTGCCTTCTCCTCCGGTACACCTCTCTGACACTTGGAACCTGTGGCACATAATCTGTCTCTCACGATATGCATTTTTTTGTTCATTGCTATTGTCTCATGTGTTCTAGTTTCACCTCTTCAACTGCATTTAAATCATAAAGACCAAAAACTGGAAACTTTTGCTTCTGAAATGTCTTTTAGTATCTGGTATTAGGTGCCTAATTAAAATTCACTGACTGATTAGTTTCATTGCATTTAAAACTATAATTCATTTTTACATTATACATAACTTTTGGAAGTTCTAACTGTAATTCTTCACTCTCTTTATTTTCACCTTAGAAGTAAAAGAAACATTTTTTAAGCATAATCATTGTATGATTAGCTTTCCAGAACTCTTTAAGAACTCTGTTTTCCTTAGCTGCTAGGAAAAAGGGAGTCTTCTAATAAATTACACTTCAGAAAAAATCAGGATAGGAATTTCCTCTAATACTTTCTTCCTTTAACTGTGACTGAAGTTTTGCAGTGGCTCACATTTTATTCATAAGTGGTTTGTTATCTTTATTGATCCTGACAAAAGGGAGCCTGCTATGTAACAACTTGGGACTTGCACCGCTGCTCTAGAGCAATGGCACACTGAGGCTGGAGGCAGGGGTTCTACACACAGTCTATGCTGCATGCAAGAAACAGGTGGGGTACATTGCTGTGAACAATTTAAAAGCGAAAGGAATCCGATTAAATTTGGTCACCACGCACCAGCAATACCAAACATCATTGATAAAATATTTCTCCATGTTGGGGATGGACTACTCCCGCTAGCCCCACTCCCACCCTCCCTCTCACATCATGTTCTAAAGTTATCCTTGTGGGCACTGCATTTTTCCTGGTTGATATTGGGGTTACACACAGAGATACACATACATGTGTAATAAAACAGTGATCTTTAATACCAACAGGTAATGGCACTAATTTAAAAAATATTTCTCTAAATTGATCCTTAGACATCCAAATTAGACCTACCACGATACTAGAATAAATTCAGTAGTTCCCCTGGGATCCTGTGAATTAGCTACAATTTAAACATTGGACCTAAACTGGACTTCTGACATTGCGGTGGGGGGGAAACAGAAACTAAGGAGCTGATTTTGACCTCTGCACGAGTGGGTATAGCCAATAGAGATAATAGATAATAGTCCCCTCAAAGCCAATATCCAGGCTGAGGGCTAGGTGTCACCCAAAGACTCCCCAACTAGAGTTCCTCTTCCCGAGTCTGGCCCTGACCTGGGCCACATCTGTCTTCTCCCCACCCATGTGCCCCACCTAAATATGTACTTATTATTGTCATTCAATGCTGGCCAATTTCTTACTACATTCCAAGTTTACATGGCACTGAAGTTTATCAATCTCCATTCCCTTTTCAACCATACGTTTTGTTTATCTCCAGTGAGTGCACTATTTCACGCCTAATTAGCTTAATGACACATCTCAAACATTCCAAGTAATTCTCTCTTACCTACATTTTTGGTATAGGATAGAGACCAGTTGTAAACAGAGATTTAATTATTATCATAAAATTTTCAGAAATTTATTATAAACAACTAAAATTTTATCAAAATCACTTAGGTAAAGATTTAAAAGACAATGATTTATTTTTTTTCTACCTCAATTATCATTCCATTACTTCATATCAACTGAAAAAATGACCTTAAACTTGTTTCAATAGGGATTATAGAATTTGGTTACAGGTTACTATGTATACTTTTTAAACTAGCTGGTATTAACATAGGTTACTTACTCTGAGCCATGGTTTTTCTCATTGTTGAAAGGAGAGATTTAAATATTACTTAACAGTTTTCTGTAAGCTTATGATAATATGATGTGACAGGAAATTGTAAGAGGACATGTAACTATTGAAAGGCTGGTGGCAAAAGTACTATTTTTACAAAGAAAATCCAAGCTAATTAAGGAGAAAACTGCCAAACTATTAAAAGATTTCAAAGTGACTTGATTTAGGAAGTAAATGTACCAAACTTAATAACTCTATTAATATTAGCCAACTGAAAATAATAAAATTATTTCTTTCAAAAAACCGAAAAGTATACAATATAACTAATGATGGTCTTAAGACTCATGTAGAGAGAGCTATACACATTTTAAAAAGAAGACAAAATATTGCAAAGATATGCCAAATAAAAAGAGACATATTATATAAGCCTAAGATAATTTTTATATATGAAAACTGGTGACATATAATTATTAAATAAATATGATATTATTTTAAAATGAGAAAATTTATTTTAGGTTTGATGGGAAGGGGGAGGAGTAGAGAAGACAAAGAAGAAAACAATGAAAAAGACAAAAGGAAGAAAGTGAGAGAAGGAATATAGGAAACCCTGAAGATTACGAGTCTTTAATGTCACTTTTGGTATAAACTTCAGCATGTTCGCAGATCGTGGCTCATCAAATACCATTTATCCATGATCTCCCAGCGGCTCCAGTTTAGCAACGTTACCCAAATCATCACAATAATTTTTTTGTAAAACATATCAGTAACTAGGAAAATACTGCCTGTAAAATTAAGCTACATTTCCAGATTTAATTTACAGCATTCAGCCTTTTCACATCTAATTTAATGCCTCAAAACACTGACAATAAAATCGGGCCCTCCTAGTCGATTGAATGAGTGGGTGCACGTTTCAAAGCACGTGGGCTTAGGTCTCTGGAATGGCTGTGACACTGTAACTCAGTATTTTGTACTCAAAAACAAAGATTTCACATTATCAGAAAGTGGAGATCAGTAGAGAATAAATAGTATACTGAAAAGAGTATTTGATTAAGAAACCAGATTTTAGTTCTTGAATAAGTCACATACTAATCGCATATGTTAAATACACCTCTTTGTTTTTATTAAAGTGATAGGCTCATTTAATTAATTTTTAATAAACTGTCTGCCAGAGAACCAAACCTAAATAATCATAATTAGTTTGTCAGTCAGTCGCTCTTTCAAGTAAAAGTGCTGATATATATATTAAAGAGTAGCTATGACAGCTTTCCATTCAAATGTCCGAGAACCTTCTTTAAGACAACTGTTGGAGCTCAGTGTGCCCAGTGTTTATGCAAGCTTTCAGTTTTGCTGGCTAGCATATTTAAGAAGATCTGTACCTAACAATCAAGATAAATAAAATTAATATTCTTTACTGCTTCATCAAGAATATTCTTAAGTGAAACTGGAGTTTTTTTCTGGAGTATTTGAAAGCAAAAAGGATTAGTATGACTCCTGGTGCAGTTCTGTGCCACGGCTTTGGTTCACACTGCAGTACCAGCAGCTCTGACCACACGGCTTTTGCTCCATCGAGTGCAAACGTCAACACAGTGAAACAGCAAATGAGACCTGTTTTGACATCAGCAGCCCACGACATCTCAGGACTTGATGCGAGACCGTGATTCACACTTTGAGAAAAATTGAGGTAAGCTTTTCAAACTACACAAATGTCTTTACAAATCTTCCAAGACTTTTTTTAATTGAATGGAATTGCATTTCTAAACAATAAATTGAAATGCCTAATCATTCACTTAAGGCTCAGTAGAGAGAACAAAATTTGAACAGAGTTAAAATGGAAGCATATGAAGTAACTAAAAACTGGATGAAAGAAGGTGAAAGGATTAGCCAAAGAACATACATGCATGGCCCGTGGACATGAGTTAAAAGAATGTCAGGGAACAATGCATAATTTGAAGCTATAAATACAGTCTGACACTAGAAAACTAGATTTCTTTTTCTAGAACCTGCTATGCATCCTTTAGCTTTTTTGTACCTAATATATAAAACAAAGCCTTGGGTAAAAATTCCTTCCTACTTCTCTCCCATTTTTTATTACTAATTATTAAAAGGGGGCTAGAAATGAGTTGAAATATTATGAAAATGAATAAATTAGATATGTCTTTGAAATATTCTATAGAATCACATTCATATATTCCACAAAGCTTTTACGGAGAATACGGACTATTTAATTTGGCACCATATGAGATGCAAGGTCAGTAACACTTAAACTAATTCAAATATAGAATGAAATAAAACTGTGTGTGAATATTGCTGACAGGAAGTGCTGCTTGTTTGGCTTCTCTGAATCCTGGAATCTTCACTGTACTGGTCAGGTAAGCTCCTGTAGCAAATCGTACACCTGCTATCACAACATACTTTACTGTGATTATCTGCTCGATGTGGCCTTCTGTGATCAATTATAAGGTCTTTGCAGACAGCAATTAATCTTTGCTATAGTGTGCTCAGCAATTAACACACTGTTTGGCACATAGTATATACTCAATAAGCATTATGTAATGACTACGCATGAATAAATAAAGAGTCCAATTTCTAGAAAGATTCTTTGTTTGAAAATTTCTAAAAAAATGACAAAGTGATTTGATTATTTTTGGAGGACCACATACTTTGAAAAGAGAACTATACTTTGAAAATATAACTACTCCGTTATTTTAAAATAAAAAGTATAACCATATAAGATAAATGGCAAAATCTTTATATAAATTTGTATTGCACCCTCATTAAGGATATTATTAAAACTCTTAACTATATGGCTAAAGAAATAATACATCTGTTGTAATCTAAATTGAATTGTTTCTTTTTTGCTTTTCCTTTCCTTCCTATCTTTCCTCCTTCTGCTTCTCTTTCTTTCTCTGCTTCTTCTTCTCTGTCTTCTCCTTCTCTTTCTCTGGCCTCTCCTCTTCCTGCTTCTCCTTGAATTTTCTTCTGGCGTCTGGGTCATTAATTTTTAGTCACATAAGGCAGTGCAGTTGCATGTATGGAAAGAAAGAGAAAAAAAAAGAGAAAGGGAGGAAGAAAGAAAAGGAAACAGTACAGGCATACAAACATTATCAAGACTGTCCTGAAAATTTGGAAACAACTTTTTTGCACATAAACAGCCTTCCCTATGTACTTTCTCCTGAGGTTTCCAGATAAACTGTCAAGCAAATAAATAACTATCAGAGCATCAGATCAGTGGCAGATTGGGTACTACACTTAGGACAATAGGATACAATCCATAAACAGGACCTCAATGATCATCTGTTTCAATAGTCCTTAATATGTCTTGTATCATAGAGCCTATGATGAATCTGATGAAAATTTCCTTAGAAAAGTGTACACACATAATATACAAATAAATTTTACAGTAATGTAAATAAATCTAACTGAAACATACCCATGGATCTAGGACCTAGTCCAATCCCTGAAATTTATCTTATCTATCTATCCATTTATCCATCCATTTAGGAAATGAGGTGGAGAAATATTATTCCCATTGCTCAGATACACAACCGTGAGGTGGCAGTCAGCTCTGATCACTGCCACCCAGCTCACTGATCATGCTCCTACTTCTCCTCCAGGAAAAAAGAGGGAGAAAGAATATTTGTTTCTTTGTTTTTTGTACATCTTGGGTATTCTCACAGATTTTCTTTGTAAACAGTTACTTTTCTCTATTTTAAAAACTAATCTAGCTATATGCCTATAAAAGATTCAGTTCACATGTCTGGTAAAGAAATATCAGGGTATGCTGGGTCAGTGTTTTAGGGTTCCAGTGGTCAATTCCCATCATTCTTCCAACACCTTGGCTGACTTTCCTACATGAAATGGTTTTAGCTTTTCCATTTCCAACTAGTATCCTCATCATAGTCTTAAGTAAGTATATACCCTATATGGCCAAGTCTATAGAGTTGTGCTACTAGTTAAAGTTAAACTAGTTTTACTACTAGTTTAGCTCCCCAAATGAAACAGATTAATTGTACAAAAGCATTTTGGCAATGCTCATCATGGAACTTCTATCTGTGGTCCAGCAAGATGCCAGCTGTCCCTCTGACAATTAATAGTGCAAAGTACAGAATGACTTGGAAAATGATCATAGTCCAAAGACAGAGAGGAGAATGAGAAATGATGACTCCTTGGGTTCAAGAAATGCAACAGTTCTTGGGGAAGAATATTCCTGGTCAAGTGGAAGCATTTACTTGGGAGATGAATCAAAACCCCAGATATAGACTTCCCAGCTATCAGTTTAATGTAGGGAAATCAGTATGGAAGAAATGCAGTCTCATCTAGTCATGAGTGATGACCCCCATCATTTTGCATGATGATGTTAAATATGCTCTTCAGAAGACTTTTTAATATGGTTTATTTTTCCTGTTCATGAGTTTGGCCATTTCTTATTAATTGGCCATTCAGGGATACAGGGCATTAATTATCTGATCTTTGTGATGATGAAGAAGCACATACATTCTTTATGAAGTCCCAGGGAAACCCTTCCTTGTGTGTCTCTTTGGCATGTTATTGGGCCACCTGTGATTTTGTTATTTGATTTTGATGCTATCACTACACTCAGGGAATTGTAAAGATAGCTTCTTTTGGTGGAAGGATACTTGGCATTAAGAAGTTTGTGTTATTATAATTTTTCCCTTATAGCCTCTCCTACCATCTAGCATTCACATGCTCATCAGGTTGGAGATCAGGCTCAAGTTTGTTTTGTTTTTTTAAGATGATAAGTGTTTGTCAATCAGTTACTACCATACAACCCCAGGAACTTATTTGTAGACATTCTCAACCATATAAAAAAGGTTACACAGATGTTATTAAGCCATTTATCTATAAGAACTATTCTTTATAGAGAACTAAGGTTGAAATGATCACAAATGAAGATAATTCATAAACTATAGATATGAGAGGGTAACAAAAGAATTTGCAAAATTTTTCAAGAATTAAACAATTTGTACTTAAAATATTTTCAGTAACGTCATCCAAAGAATAAAAATAAATGGCTGTTTGATTACTAGAAGCAGATTCTCAGTGCTACTGATAATAGTCAGTCGATTTCAGTACAACTATTTGTGTATCTTCTGCATTCCCAACGTTTAGCTAGCTTATAGATGGATCGCAAAGTGTAAAAACATGAACTCCGCACATAAAAATGAAGAAATACGTTTTATAATTACTTGTAAAATAACTTAGGTAACAAAGTATCTCTAAATATAGAGAATGCTTAAGTATAAAGAGTAAGAACTAAAATTCTGTAAAATATTGTGGTTTTGAAAATTTCTGGGATGTAAAAAATTGATATCTTTTACATCTTTGATGTTTAGTTAATGTCAGTATTACATGGTTCAAAACAGAAACCTCCAAAACCATGAGAGGACCATCCAAATAGTGGCATGTTAGTCCGTTCCTGAAGTCCCATTACACTGCTTAAAACAGAGAAATCGTTGTAGTTACCATGACGGATATTTATCAGTGTGGACATCATTTTAGTACTTTATGTTTGAATGATAGTAGAATATGTCTACAACTTTGAAGACAGTTGTAATGAATTAATTAAGCTACTTATGTTGAAATAAAATAATTTCTCTTGTATCTGAAATGTACATTTTGTTTAAAAATAAAGGTTTCTGAAAGAAACAATTAAAATCTGAAAAAAAGTTGTCTTGAACATTGGTTCAAACAACTCTAAGATCTACTCTTTGAAATTAAAAAAAGATGTACGTATATTATTTGTTCATCTCAGTTCCATAATTTAATGAGCACATGAAATGATTCTTGAGAAGGGTTAATCTTACAGTGTGCATCCCAGTTTTTGTTACTTCAGTTTTCTGGACAAATAATTTTTATTAATTCTTACACTATATTAGAGAATGGTCACCTAAAATGGTCTTCTTTTCCTTGGCCAGTGATGCATTCCTTCTGATACATGGGACTCACTTTTTCCCTCAAGAGTCACCTCTCTTCTGCATTATCACCTTTTGGCAGTGCTCACGTGTGTGAAAGAAGTGATCCTCATCAAATCCCCTTATGTCTTTTCTTCAGTGGAAAAATAGTACACTAACTGCCTTAATAAGTGCAAAGCAAAATGTAAGGTCAGCTCTCAGAACTTAGGCTACTAGTAAATATGAAGTTAAATTTTTTCTCTGCTGATGACTTTAAGTTCATAAATTTTATTAATTATTATTAAGTCTGCAATTACAGGAAAATGTACACAATCCCTTTATAGACTACAGTTATCTTTTTCTATATCAGTAAATTTGGGATAACTTTTCCCTTGATGTCCTGGTGTAATGTTATCTTATTGTTGACTTTTCCTCATTGACATTTGCATCATACACTCATTGTCGTTGACTCAATATAAATCAATCAACAGTGCAGCAGTAAAAACTAGTATGGTGCCTGCCCACACATGGCTGAGAGTGCTGAGAACCAATGGAACAAAATTCACATGTAGTAATTACACAACTATAGTACAAATTACTAATGGCCACTAACCCTCAGAATTAACTGCTAGTTTTTCAGCCTTATAAGAACATTAATTGAAAAATCTCCACATGCTACATTAATTAGAACATAATACATCAATGTCTTTATTTATTACAAGTAAAGCAAAAGAATAGAGACAATATGTTGCTGAAAACAGAACCACATAGAAAGAAGAATTTGGAAAATATCATTTTTGAAGTATACTGAAAACAATTAGCAATATATCGCTAATGCGGGAGTGGGGCAGCGAATGAGAGTAGAGAGAGACTAAAATATCTGATTTTTTTTTGAGGGCTTTATTATGGACCAGGAAATATTTTAAGTCCTTTAGACTTACTATCTCATTAAAACTAGGTACAAGCATTATCTTCATTTTACAGAGAGAAACTGAAATGTAGAAAGTTAAGAACAATACCAAGTCCACACAGTTAGTTAACAATAGAACTGGCAACTGAACTCAGGCAACTGAACCCAGGCATCTTGTCAGGGGGCGTGGAGAACTCCACGCCCCACCCCACTACAGAGAATAAAAGTGAATTATTTCACATATTCACTGAAAGTAAAAGGAAGGGAGAAAGCCAAAAATGAACAAGAAGTAGAGCCTTTCAAACCAAACAGAAGATACCTTGAAAGAATGACATAGCAGGAAAGCTTCCTGTGGGAGACAGTTCAGTCCTTATTTTTGAATCTTAAAAAATAAGATAGATTCTACTGTAATCTTTTACTAGTTAAATATTACTGCACCTCTGAATTTCCTCCCAGTTTTTCCTAGTTAAGAAAATGCTGATTTTCTTCTATAAGAGAAGAAATACGTACATACTACATGCCTCATTCCAGCACCTGAAAGCTGGTTCTTGTACTTACTTTGGACATGCTTCTTTCATGGCATAATTTTCTTCACAAGCCATAGAGTATATTTTCTATTGTATTATTATTTACTAATATAAAGAACTGAGAATATTTTTATGAATTTTAACAAATAATAATGATAATATTATTATTGAGAAATATTTTAATGTAACCTTTACAAATGTTTGCACAATGCTAATTTAAAGTTAGAACAAGTACTACTCAGAATTAACTCAGAATATAGAAAATCAAAATAATAATTGGTCATAATCATAAACTAAAGTAGATTTTTAGCCTCTTTTTTGTTTGATTTTATAATATTTTTACTTTAGAATAAAAACCAAAGCTCCAAAGAACAAAGTTACTTTTACTAAAGTGAATTATGATTTTCAGTTAAGTGATCTGTTGTTTTATGAACTATTTATTCAGAATTTTTTTCCTTCTCAAAATTATATCGTTCTGTTTGTCGTACTGTTGATGATTATGCATATTGACAGTCTGCCTCAGTTTATTCACTTGCAAAATGATTTAGGAAATATATTACATACTAACGCCTTAGCAGAATATTACAATGGCATTTTAATATTAGATTAATATTGTATTTGTAGTATTTTAAATAAAAGGATTCTGTATGGCCAATAAAGTGCGTACTTATAGCTTTTTTATTTAACATCTCCTGGCTCTGATACTTTAAAATAGTTCTTAAAATTATCCTTCCTACAACTTTACTGATCATCATTGGAAGTTCATGCGTTCAGACTAAGATTTCTGTGGATGAATACAATTATCTGAAGTGATTATGTGTAAATAATGGGGGATTCACATACAGTAGAACTACAATATTTCCCATGGTGGGAAAGAGAGGGTTTTTTAAAACTTTTTTTTTTTTTTTGCCTTTTGGAGATAAATAAAATCTTGAAATAAAATGTGTTCTCTTTAGAGCTAAAATGAATAGCACTAGAAAAAGCTAATACAGCCTGCTGTTGTATTTTATTAGGAAAATAAGTTCCAAGGAGCTAAGGAGCTTGGCGAGGGTCACACAACCAACGGGGTAAAAACAGGCACCCTGGCCTGGAGCCCAGGTTTTTCCTGCACCACTGTGAACTCTGAATTTCCTCAAAAGGAAGAGGCATACAATTTTAATGAAAAAGAAGTGCTATCAATGTAATTTAATGTTTTGTTGTTGTTGTTTTGAAAACAAATTGGGGCCACGCCTCTGCTGATCATACCTCCCCGACCGGAAAAGTGCGGCCTTGTGATTCATCACCGACGGCACGTTTTGTGCCCTCCACGGCTTGGAGCTCCTCTGCGGAACCGGCTGTCACAACATCGATCATGCTCTTATCAGGCTGAATCCTGGCTGCAGACCTCAATCCCTAACCTGTCAGACTTGTTTCCTTTCTTGAAGCCAATGACTGCCATTATTTTCCAGCTTCAGAGGCTTGACGTGCCTGATATAGATTAGATGGTGACTGGATAGAAGTTGCCCCAGTCCTGGGTCCAGGATGTATGCGTAAGTACTCAGAGGCTTTTCTCAGTCAGGGTTATCTACTGGGACAGAGGTTTACAACTCCGGGGACAGGCAGGACCAATGTTGGCTGGTGGAGAGTGCTTTAAAAATAAGTTTTTCATTTGTTATTGTATTGTGTGTTAAAGTTTTATTTTGTTGTTTTTAAATGTAGGAGTTTTTGTTAAACAAAGGGAATCAATACAGTACTTGTTTTCAAAATAATAGAAATAGAAATTATATGCAGTAATAAATTTATTATATTTAAACATTTAGAAAAACCTATGCTTCAAAAAGTGAAGTTTTTAAAAAATATAATCCATTTAATTTCTTTAGTATGATCAATAGCTTGGTATAAATTTTCATCTTATGTTGCTTATTGAAGTATATTTTGGGAAAATAAAGTATAAATGTAAGTAGAGAGTCTATTAGAATTTTTATTTCTTTAACTCTAAATAATAGAGAGCATGGTAGCAATAGGAATATTATCTATAGTATATGAGTGAAATGATGAAAATGTTCATATCTAAAACTTGAGTTAACAAAATATACAGTCTATGTGACATTTGTCATAATTTAACCCCAGAATAATCAATCAATTAATGAATTTAAGGTAAAGAACTTGTATATATTTATATTTAGGTAATTTCAGGCTATTGTTTTATAGACTCAGAAATGATCAGAATGACTTCATCCAAACTTCTGGTTAATTTAACTCTGCTACTTAAAGAGGCTCTTGACCTCCCTGTGGACACCAATTTCCCACATGTTCAATAAATGTGACTTGCGTCACATTTATTCATGAATTTGTGATAATTCTAACTGTGGAGTTATTTGATTTTGTCTCTAATTAAATATAATATTTTAGGCCTATAGGCCCGGACATTAAATGATGGGTGTTCTTGTCCTCAGACAACAGTGTGAGCCTGAGGAAGACTCCATGTAAATACAGCAAAGCATATTTCTTATTTACCAAGATAAGGACAGAGTAAGACAAAATGTGCTGTGGAAAAAACTCACTGTTTTATTTAACAAATATTTATACAAACATGATATGTTAACAGTTTTAGTTTAGAAAATTAGTGAGCAAAGAGCTTGAAGTTCCATTCTCTTTTTTTCAGAATTCTGTGGTAAGGCTTTTACATCAACCTGGTTCTCCTCTCCCAATTTATGATATCATTCTCTCACTTTTCCACTCTAAAAGTATCACTGCAGACATAAAATTTCTATACTGAAGCCTCATCAGCTTTAATCCAGAGTTTATAGTTCTGAGGATTTTAAGTATCTTTTTTAATTGCATTCAAGATCAGTATTATTTTTAAAATAGATATCCCAAAAAACCTTGGATTGTGCCATAGAGATAAAATAAGGTTACTAACTGAATTCATTAGTAAAGGAATTTTGCCCAAGGGATGTAGTCTCAAAGACTAGATGGGTTAGATATGCAAAGCTTAGCAACAGTGTGTCATTTTCACTGTGTAGTGGAATGAGTAGCAGCATGAGATTTAAATGTGTCTAGGTATAGCTTTGCACTCCTTTGTCTGGACAAGCCACCTCTCAAGACTTCACTTATTTTATCTATAAAATGTGGGGAGGGTTTACTCAAAAATAAATAGGGAGGAGGTTGTCACCATTAATGAGACTTGAAATCATTTTTGTGGATAAGCATAAAGCAATTTTTGGTTTATTTTGGTATTATTTAATTTGTTTTTTTCTTTTTTGTAGTAGGTAATAAAATATTATCTGATTAATTTTTATATATTTTTACTATATCATAAGTAGTACAGTAGTAAGTGTATTTTATTGTGAAACTGTTGTTTTACATATATTATTATGTGTGTGCCCCATGCTGTGATATAGAATATTTCTTATTGTGGATCATGGTCAACAATATTTTTAAAAACACTGCATTAAATAACCTTAAATTCTTTGGAATACTTAAATTCTATGATTTCTAAAGAGTTCATAACTACTTAATATGGAAAACACTAACTTTCTTAAGGCACTGGAGAACAACTTAAATTATTCCAGAGTATAACTTTTGTTTATTAGTCCCTATATCTTGTGCCCTTCACAGTGAGGCAGAGATAAGAGATGCGGTTAACAGCAAGCAGAGACCTCAGGCAAGAAGCAAATCAATAACCCACATCCTAATGGCACAATCTGATAAATGTAAAAAACAAATTAAAAAAAGTATAAACAAAGTGATATGAGAGTGCCCACTCAATCTCATAAAAGTTTCTCTGAATATATAATGATACCAGAGTTTAGTCTTAAAAAAGCAAGTAGGAATTAGTGTTGCTGGCTGGAATCAGGCTCTTCCATGGGGTCCTGAGAAAAGCATTGCAAAGGACGTATGCATGGGAGACTGTGATGTGGCAAGGATTATTTGAGGGGAAGTCTACCGCTAGGTTTACAATTTCCCATCTCCCTCCATCCTGCTGTGGAACTCAAGGCCAGATAGAGCTAATGTCCAGAGATTCTGCTTCATATTAAAGCTTAGTCCTTCTGAGCCTGCACAGTCGCTTTGGGCCTACACATGTCTGCTAGAGCTGCACGGTCGGTCGCATGTGTTCCAGGCAAGAGAGAATTGAGTGCAGGCCACCAAGCGAGGGCGGGGGAGAGAGAGAGTGAGATTCTTCGTTCCTCTGGGATTATATTAGCTTGGGTTTGGGACGGACCAGGTGTTTTTTCAAAATAACCATCCATTTGATACATCCATGTAATACAACCATTTGGATGGTTATATTACAGAGACCTGTAAACTGACAGGTCTCTATGGTCAAACACCTCCTCCTGTGCCCCTCAACAGCCTGGTGCCAGATGGGGGGAGGAGTGTTAATCCCCTGGGTGGAGCACTGCTGTGCTACTCTAGGTGAAGCTGTAGCTTCCTGGTGCAGCAAATAGGCTCATGCTCCTCAGTTTATTAAACTCAATACTAATTCCCTTTGCTCTCTTTCTTATTAGTAAATAGATAACTAGCTACGGTAACACTAGTAGAAGGAAAAAGGAGGTATTCTGGGGTGTGAGAACACAGCCCTTGCAAACATCAAGAGACTTCAGATATACTCACAAATAACTGCTGGAAATTATCACATGACACTGAATAATCAATCAGCCAGGCTACAAAAGACCTTTTGTACAGGTGAAACTCTCTGAACTACATTAGGAGAATTGAGAAAAAATTAAACAAGAGGAAGAAATGATGAAATTTGCAATTCAGAAGCATTAGAGGGGACCAACGCAGTTTGATGGTTCAACTGTCTTCTGGATACAGCAGAACTAAATGAAGGGAGTGGCAGGGAGCCCACCTACCTACGTGCTGCTTCTGCCTACCATGAATGTTCCGTCTCACATTCAGTGAGACACTACAGTCTTCCTTCAAGATTCTAAGCAAAGTTACTGTGAAATTTTTCTCCTACCTCACATCTTGCATATTAATTATTCCTGACGCACAGCCATCCTATTCAAACTTGCATAATACATTGTATATACTTTGTACCTCTGTTGGCACTTCTCTGTATGCTGATTTGTTTTAAATTCTATCTCCTCACTTAAGCAGAGAGCTGTCTGTATCCCCAGTGCCAGACGCATTGCCTGGCCCATCACAGACTCTCAACCTTTGTGTGTTGACTTACAATAAAATATGCCTAAAGCCAAAGAACAGATGCTGAGAAAGAGGAAAGGGTGGGAGCAAATAGAAATTTTAAGTTAACTTTCTTTTTACATACCTATTCAAGAAGGTCTATGAGATACTTGAGATACAGTAATTCAGAAAGTAAATAAAAAACTGAATAGTGGAGAGAATTTGTTCTAAGTAAATATGTGGTACCGATGGGAATTTATTGTAGAAGAGATTAAAGTGTCAGATAAAGTTTAATTTATTCATTAATTCAAAATGCTTATTATTGTAGCTTATAGTGTATGATAGTATACTATACACATACTATATGAACATATCTGCACATATACATGCATGTGATATGTGTTACGCATATATATTATGTGTATGCATACATGTCACATGCATATAAATACACATATAAATAAAACAAATGTATTCTCTACTTTTATGGTGTTTAAATATAAATGAGGAGACATAATAAACAACTAAACAAATGGATGTGAACTATAAATATAATAAGTATGAGGTGAAGATTTTGTACATACCTTTTTCCAAAACCTTTTTCTAATTTACTTCATTTTTTTATAATTCCTGGAACTGATGATAATGCTGGTAGTGATAACTGATGGCTTTTATTTTACAATAGATATTTAGTTTATATGATAACACTCTACTTTTGTTTATCTGTAAGAAAAATTTGTGAAATGTATTTTTAAAACATCAAATATTGAAAAAATTCCTACTATCCTTAACAAAGCCTTGAGAATATATTTATTGATTTTAGAGAGAGAGGAAGGGAGAGAAACACTGATGTGAGAGGGAAACATAGATTGCTTGCTTCTCATACGTTCCCCAATCGGGTATCGAATCCACAACCTAGGTGTGTGCGCTGACTGCAATCACACCTGCAATCTTTTGGTGTATGGAGACGACATTCCAACCAACTGAGCCACCCAGTCAGGGCTTAGGTATTTTATATAAAATAAAAATGGATTGATATAAAATATAACTATAGAAAATATATAGTAGCATTATCTATTAGTGGAGACCATATGAAATTGATCCTTTTTAGGTTAAAAATGACTGAATACTAGAAATTTTACGTTTCAAACATCAAGTCTCTTCCAGGGTCTCATTTTATTTATTTTAAAATATAATATATGCAATGACTAATGTGACTTTAAATTACATAATTAAAAAACTATCATGGTAGCATTTGAAAAAAATTTTGTCCTGTCTAAAGTATACTGGCTTATATACTAGAATGTCAACAGTCTTGAACAAACACCCCAACAGGTAAAATATAATTGAGCCAGCTGCCAGGAATTAATTCCTGAAGATAGAAAAAATTTAGTGCAAAACAGAGTGTATGGTGTGTCTAGATACTATTATAAGAAAAATGAGGAAAAATCCAGTTAATTCTTTGATCTACAAGGTGTCAAACAACTGCTTTAACTGTTTTTCTGCTTTCTTAGACCCACTGAGAGACTCGTATAATCTGCCAAATAAACCTAAACAGGCATAAAGGACCTAAAAGTAACGAGGTCTTTAATGCAACATGGTAGTGTCAAATCTTAAGAGATGTGTTACAAAGTAAGAATTTACAGTTTCATCTTGATAAAAGTTTCTAAAAATATATTGAAAATCAGATCAGTTATATTACTCCCATTGTTCACACTGAACTCGTGATTTCGGTCATATGTGTAGACCTGAACCAGTTGTAGAGACCTGTTAAAGACTGGATTTTACAATTAGCACAGACACACCTCAGAACTACATCAATGGTATCATCTTAGCTCTCCTCTCTACTAAGTCTGTGAGGTATGTCCTGCCCCATTATGACCCGACTGCTTAAGTTCCCCTCCCACTTTTCATTCATCCTTCCATAATCATCTTTCTCCTTGATGGTTACTTGTCTCTGATTATACCTTCATTTCCAATCTCAAATGCTGGTTGCTTTAGTGGTCCTATTGATAAGGTAGAGAAAAGGTCAATTCATTTTTTTTTTGCTTATATATCATATCACTTTTATGAATGTATTAACTTATGGGATATTATGATTGGATACTTGGGATGTTATCAGATAAAATGATTGAGACAAGTACCTTCACCTTTCACATTTTTAGTGAAGTTAACTCAGTCAATATGTCCTCCTTAGTGGTAAACACAGATTCAGATCCCTTGCCTTTCATGAATCATCTTTTTGGGGGCCACTACATTTTGCTTAGTACTGCTCTTATGTTCCTTACCCCTTGGCTGAACAAGAGCAGCAAAAATTTAGTCAGTATTTAGCACTTTAAAATTGAGAAAACCATTCATTTTTCCTTCTTTCAATTCATTTAGCTGGTCAGTTGCCATCATTCTTTTGCTGACAGCAGCTTTTTAAAGAACATTAAGCACTACTTATATAACTAAATTGTGTCAACTTGGAAGATATGGCTTATTAGCCAAGAACTTCTTCATTTATAAATTAATAAATCTTTAATAATTTTTAGTAGTGTTGTATATATCTATTTGCATTGTAGGGAACTATTTGCCCTGACTCTCAGGACCCTCCAGTAGTTGCAAATTTGGGGTGGCATATGTAGAGTTGCAGTTTATTTTCAAGGAACATAGTAAAGCTAAGCTCAGATATAAGCATCAGGAAAAAAAATATTATTGTCTTTCTGGATGTGACTGAATAAATTTTAAATAAGTTATACTTTTTAAAAAGACTTTATTTACTTATTTTTAGAGAGATGGGAAAGGAAGGAGAAAGAGAGGGAGAGAAACATCTGCTAGAGAAACATCAATCGGTTACCTCCCACACACCCCCATCTGGGGATCTGGCCCACAAGCCAGGCATGTGCCCTGACTGGGAATCAAACCTATGACCTTCCAATTCACAGGCCAGCACTCAATCCACTGAGCCACAGCAGCCAGGACTGAAATACACTTTCATTCAGCAGGTTATGTAGTAGTTGTTCTAGGTTTCTTGGACTGTATTATCTGTTTCAATTATGTTATCTATACATTAGAATAAGTAAACATTATTTAGAATGTAATTTACTATTAGAATTGTATTTTCTTTGATTCATATGCTAATGTTGCATTTATAATGCTTAATGCAAAGAATTACACATGAAAACTAGATTCCAAATTTCATAATATACCTAATGAAATATTACTATTATTATAGATATAGCTTTAAGCTTTATTTCTGTAATTCCCTTTTAGAGTTTTATCTATACCTGATGTACTGCTATAAATAGATTAATGGATTTTCATGGAAATATAGAAGTAAATTTCTGTTAACCCATTTATGGAAATAAAAGTAGAATCTAAACATGAAACTTAATAATACAACCTTAGGTATTCTTACAAATACAAAATGTAATACTTACATTGCTTGAACTATACACATAATTTGTAAGTTTTCTTGGAAAGTTCAGGAGTTAAAGTGCAATTACTCTATGTGATTCCATAGCTACCTGGTATGTCTTTTTAAACTTCTGGAAATGAGTTTATTATAGCAATCAGTGAGCCACTTAATATATATGCAGACCTTCAAAAAGTAAAAAAAAATAGTTATTTGAAAAAATTATAAATCTAGTGAAATAGCCTTTGGGTTGTATGATATTTTCAGTCACTAGTCAATGATAAGGCAACTCAGCCTTTGAGGGGAAAATTCCAAGAATGAGAAAGATATTTAACCTACTCATTACTTCCTTCACACGTGGCTGTCCAGAAATGTGACAAAGATTCTGGGACATGTTAATTTTGCTGATTTAATATGCAGGTTATATCAATTGTAAATGAGAACATTGTTGATCTCTTTCATCTAGGGCATTTATATCTTAATCATAGCCACTCCCTTTAAGCTGGATTGCAAAATACCACTGAAATATAATCCCTGTGCCAGTCAATCATACAGCAAGCTGTGAGAAAAACATTGGTTGCTTCTTGAAAGCAACTTCGTTTTAAAATACGTATTTCTGCATTTAATTATTTAGTTTGCCAGAAACTACATAGTAATAGCATTCTCTTTGGCATCTGTCTTATGCAGAGTGTGGCAAAAGGAGGTTCACATTTGTCCACATGGAAAAATAATACAAGAAGAAACTCTCTTCATGTACTCACAACTGCAACCCTACTTTTGCCCCGCCCTGAATACATAAAACAGAGCTGGTATTTACTGCAAGTTCAAATTTATTGTAATTAATAGCACTTTGTAGAACTATTCAGTTTTTAAATGGTAGACAAAATATTGATGATTTCTTTAGGGATGACATACCAAAAGTGTTTAACAAATATATAAAATATTTGTCAGGTGAATATGTGCTTAACAGTTTATGAATTCTTTATCAGGTACTTTAAAAAAAATTCTCATCCAAGTACATGCACAATTCTCATCCAAGTACAGTTTATTTTTTTGAGACAGGGGAAGGGAAGGAAAGAGACAGGGAGAGAAATATTGTGTGAGAAACATTGATTGGTTTTCTCTCATTCATACCCTGAACAGGGATGGAACCTGCAACCTAGGCATGTGCCCTCACTGGGAATTGAACCTGTGACATTTTGGAGTATGAGACAATGCTCCAACCAACTGAGCTACACTAGCCAGGGCCTAACACTATTTTAAGTCTTCTTTTGCTCCCAAAAATATTCTCTTAAACTCAATTACAAGTAGCAAAATGAGATTTCTGAAGAAGCGTTTGTGCTGTGTTGAAGGAGGATGGTTAAAATTATTTTAGTTGAAAGAAATGGAATTTAGTTAAAAAGAGAACTCATCCAGAGGCCATTGGGACATCTCATAAAACTAAAAATGGGAAAAGAAAGAAAAATTGACACAAGAGGCATGGATCCAGTATGGACTCAGTTGACTAGGTGTGTTAAAAAGAAAGGAAATTAATTTAGCATGTTTTTTGTCAATTTCTCTTACATCAATATTTGAAAAGAGAATTTCTGGCTCATTTTTGAGAAAAAAAGTAAATGCCCTGCCCATTACCTGATCTGAACACCAAATACCTAGTGGAAAAATCTCATTTTTCTCTTTACTGTTACATGGCATGTATAGCATTTGTCTACACTCTAGGGGACAAAATAGAACCTCAGACCAGAGATTCTTGATTTGATTCTGAGAAGTTATTATGGTTTTTCTTAATTATTGTTTGTCAAGCACTGTTCTATGTCCTCCTTGACTTTGGGAAATGCTGGCAAGTTGTGAATCTAGGGTACATTGTGATTCATTTTCATAGTTGAAATTTTCCAAGTCAACAAGATTTTCTAACTAACTGCTATGCAACGGCCTTTTCAAAATAGAAAAAAAAAAATAAGGCAGGAAACAAACCTCTGCCCTGCAGGAGCTTTCAGTCTTGGTGAAGTAAACTTTATATACAAAGCAAAAAATAAATTGGCATGCAATCAAGGGCTGGACAGGGTAACAGACTAAATCACAGGTGAAACCCCCTGCCCACAAGAATGTTAATAATATGCCAGGATGTTTATATACAATCATCACAGGTAGTGTTTGTGTAGTTTGTATGCTCTGTGTCTATATAGCATCTCTGTTAATACTGAGTTATTCTAAGTTTCACAATTACTAAATTTTAAAAATATTTTGAGTAATGTGAAGTAACTGTAACAGGGGTTCTGGCAGAAGTAATGCCGTTGAGCATTGTTGGTAGGGTATGGGAATGTCTCCCATGAGATGGAGAGCAATTTGAACATTTCACCTAAAATGTCATATGGTGTGCTTGAGTGTGATATTGTTATGTTATGGAATTAAGTAATTATGATTTTGTAATAAAAGATTTTTATGTAATTAAAAGGGACGTTATTTGTGCCACATGCTGTACTTACATTATTGTTTCTTAATGAATTTTATATGCTACAATATTGGCCAGATTTATAAAGCTAATTTTGTACATTTACACACAAAAATTGTGTGGAATTGTTTTGCATATCTCTTTGCAGTGACTTGAGGTTTTTCTCTTTCTCAGTGCGTTTCATCCATACTGGTCTTGTTTCAGTATATGAACTTGACGAGCTTCTCATCTCACCCACAGGCCCCAGGAGTTGCTTCCTCTGCCATTGCTGCTCTAAGTTTTACTTAATTAGATAACCCTTCAGGCTTTGGTTTACATGTCCCCAGGGAAACCTTCCCCGATCCCTTACTCTAGATAAGTTTTCCGTTATATGCACCTTGCATTTCTCTTAGCATTTCATGGTACACATAACTCTACAAAATTTTTTAATGTCTGCATTTCTCCCCAGGCTGTATACTACGAGTAGTGTGGTTAAACATTCCACTCACAAACAGTACAAATTTTCAATAACTATTTTTGAATGAATATATAAATGTAAGAATTTTTTTACCTACTACAAAACTGAAGATCTGACTTTAAAAGACTGCTAGAAATCTTTTGTAATTAGCGTATCATGCATATGTACGAAATGCTTCCAAATCACATAAAATATAAAGTTTCTCCCTTCAACGGGCTATAGTATTTTCTTTTTAAATGTTTTTCTATGCATGTAATACAAAAGCCATTGTCTGAATTATTGAATATTTTATAATAGATCCTGAATTAAATCTTCCTTGAAGTTTCAAAGGAAACTTGTTCATATTCTTGGAAGATACTTGAGGTGGTATAATTAACATTTAAATATGTGTATTACTTTTCTTTTGAGGTTCATGTCTTTTTTTTTCTCCTTTTTTTTATTGATGTTTGAACACAGTTGTCTCCATTTTCCCACCACCACTTTCTCCCGCCCTACCCATGCCCACCCCCCACCCTCAATCTCACCTCGCCTTGGCTCCATCCATGGGTCCCTCATTCTGTTCATTTATGTTCCCTTCCCTTCTTTCCCACATCATTTCCCTCTCCCCTCCCCTCTGGTTACTGTCAGTTTGTTGTCAATTTCAATGTCTCTGGCTATATTTTGCTTGCCAGTTTGTTTTGTTAGTTAAGTTCCACTTATAGGTGAGATCATATGGTATTTTTCTTTCACCACTTGGCTTACTTCACTTAGTATAATAATGTCCAGTTCCATCCATGTTGTTGCGAGGGGTAGGAGCTCCTTCTTTCTTTCTGCTCCATAGTATTCCATTGTGTAAATGTACCATAGTTTATTGATCCACTCACTTACTGATGGGCACCTAGGCCGCTTCCAGTACTTGGCTATTATAAATTGTGCTGCTATGAATATTGGGGTGCATAGGTTCTTTTGAATTAGTGTTTCAGGATTCTTAGGGTATAAACCCAGCAGTGGAATTGTTGGATTAAAAGGCAATTCCATTTTTCATTTCTTGAGGAAATTCCATACTGTTTTCCACAGAGGCTGCACCAGACTGCATTCCCGCCAACAGTGCACTGGGGTATTACTTTGATGGTTTTTATTGCGGTGAATTAAAAACCCATCCTCCAACTTGCTTAAGTAAGAAAAATTTTTGTGTAATATAACAGTAAACCCCAAAGCAGGGCTAGTCTCAGTGGTGTTTGATATAGCAGCTCAGATGCATTATATGAGACCCAACCAAGTTCCTTCTTTCTCTGTACTTTGCTGTTCTTAGTAGGTTGGCTTTTAGCTTGGCTGGTTTCTCTCAGAGTTGAAACATAGCTGGAGCAGTCCTTTGGGCGACATTGACACACAATGTCCAGAGGAAAAAACAAGGAGCCATCTCTTAGTTTAAATTGTTTTAGAAGAACAGAATCTTCACTGGCAGCCCTCGCCTGCCAGCTAACTTCCCTGCGCATTATCATCAGTGGTCGGAATTGAATGCCTGCCTATTTTTGAACAACCATTGGCTAGGTAGGTGGAACTATCAGGCTTAACTGACACTAACTACCTGGGGGCTAACTAGTTGTAGTGATGTGATTTAATGGAGTTTTCACCCATGTATCAGTGGTAATTAATAGTTCTTTTTATAATTTGGTGGACTGATGATTGAGAACTCTAAGAGGCAAGCAACACTAGCCAGAAATGTTTTTCAGATAAGGTGTCCAACTTCCTACTCAAGATAACATGAAATAATTGTTGATTATTACTTTCATGAGGTGCTTAGGGTTTTTTTTGGCAGTACCTTTCTTTTTTTATTATTGCTAATACCTGTGCAAAATTTTAAGAAGTTACCTTTACCCACTACCATGTTAGGGGGTGAATGTGAAAGGCATTTGACTTTGTTTAGTCTGTGAATATGATCTGAATACTATTTCTTCTCCCTTGAGAAAGTAACTTCTTCCTATTTGATACTCAAGATAATTGAAAAATAAAGATTTCTAATTACAAACTTCTATTCTTCATTTGGGAAAGTGATACATATGTAGTCTCTAAAGCAGACATTTTAATGTATCAATCATAAGCAATGAAAAGTTCTCATTTCATAGAATAAGATTTAATTGAAGTACATTTTATGATTTTTTTCTTTCCTTGCTATAACCGAGTCTGTGGAAATGAAATGCTCTAAGTCTTGTTGAACCACTCAGCTAGTGATAGTCTTAACTGAGAAGTAAGTAGTAGTAACTAGTAGTAACTACTAGTAGAAGAGACTCTTAACATGAAGAAGTATACAGAAGAGTTTCCAAAGACATTTGCCATATATGCGTGAACTCCATGTAGATATTTTCTACAGAAGAATTTTAGTTCTTCCTTTCTTTTAGTTATATGACTTATTTTTCATGAAGGTCATAGAAATAAAAGTTTTCCTTATATAAATCTTTTACAAATTTTGTTAGAGATATATTTAAGAATTTCATGGTTTTTAATGCTATTGTATAAGGTATTGTTCTTATAATTTCTATGTCTATTTGCTCAATGCTAATATATGGAAATACAGTTTGGTTCTTATATATAACATTTGGATTCAATTACCACTGGGAAAACATGGGTTTTTATAAAGATCAACAAGTTAGTGGCATTTTAATAACAACAAAATCCTTTATAGCACGTATTGCACTTTGCATGCATTGCCTCATCTTATTTTCACAAGAAACTTATGAAGTAGATACTATTATATCCATTTTGCTGATTTAAAAAAAATCTGATTTACAGAGAAAATAATTATCTTGCCTAAAGCCACAGGGGGGATTTCAAAGGAAATAGCTAGGCTCCAGAGGGTGTTTGTAATCACTCTATGATACTATATCTCAACCCAAATCATTCAAAACAAACTTGATGCCTTTTAACTGACTACAGAGAAGGCCATAATGAAGGACAGTCCATTGCTGGTGATTTAATTCCATTGTGCTCTGTATCTATGGCTAAACACTGGAGAGGAATGTTATAAAGAAAAGAAAATGAGAGTCTGTGGATATTGCTAAGGTTTGAAAGTTCTTTTGGGCATTCAAAATTGCATTTAAAATGAACGTTGTATTCATTTTACGTTGTTGCTTGTCTCCATTATCATGTGCATATTACCACGCGTGTGTTTATTTTAAGGGAGGTATTAACCTCAGTTAACCCATTTCATTAAGAAGGTATTACTAATCACCATCATTCCCAGAAATGAAGGCTTTTTGGCAAGAAGTAGACATAACTGTGCCCAAACAGAATATCTAATGTGTATCTGCACTTCAGGTTGAATACAGATATGTTAAGACATGTGTAGAAGATAAAAAGAATTTCCCCTCAGGGTTGCTGCCCGGGTAACACCTGACTAGCACATAATTATTTACTCTGTGCATGGAGGAGTGAACCTCATTTACCTTCAGCTTGTTATTTACATTTCTTTACTATCAAGGATAGTCAGGTATTTAAATTCTCATCATGGTGGCATCATTTATCTGATGAGTTCACTTCACTCACTTCAGATTAATTGTCCTGGGCTTCCTTATAACATTTTAATGACATTAAGCACAAGCACAGACATATTCCCAATGAGGAAGTCATGTGAGAGTGATCAAAAAGATTTGAGTAATATTTGTCACAAGCATTAAAGGATTGTTTATAGAGTCTTCGCAAAATAACTTCTATTTTATACTTTAAACCCTTGGCCACTCATCCTCATTTTCTCTGTGTTACTGAATCAAACTAATATACAACTTTATTAAACATAAAGTCATGGCCTTTTGCTTCTAAGTTTGAGTGGCACCACTTGGTTGACTGATTTTAAAGCACAGCCATAGCCTTAAATTCTGAGTGACAGAAGCAGACTTATACAGTTCTCAGGGAAATGTGCTATCATCGTTTATAGTGACCTGTTATAAAACTCCTATTATTATTATTATTTTTTTTCAATTCTTGGAAGATGTACAGGAAATGCTTTCTTAACATGTCCCTGACTATTTTCCCGAGGCAGTCAGGGGATCTGGCTAACTGGTGGAAGGAACTGGAAATGTTCACCTGATTTTAATTTACGTGACAACTTGCTGAATGAATTACATGTGACAGGAGGGTTAGACTCATTTTGTATGATCCTAAGGAAATATAACTAGTGTAAATAGATGTAAACTTCAGGAATACATTTCTAAAAGCCATCATCAGATTATTCAAAGGTGAAAAGTTCCCTTGGGAAGTCAGGAAGAGAATGTTTTAAGAATAGCCAGCCATCATTATAGTAGTTACATAAAGAAGGGGATTGATCTTACCATTGGTGATTGAAGAGGATTAATAATGTTATTTTTAACTACGAATTCTGAGATTCTACATGGGTTCCTGGACAAAATCAAGAAAGGAATCTTCAAATTCCTACTCCATGTTTGTAAATATGTTTGTATCTGCAACCAATCTCAGAGGAAGCAGGTCCTTTTGTAAAAGACTACCTTTCTCTAGATTCAGCCTTTCCTACCTATTCTGCGGCTTTGGGACAGAGCCTGATAAAAGGCTCATCATGCCTATACCTACTGCCTGCCTGCTGCATCCTTACTTATAGGTCAAAGCCTTCCCAGGAGTTCCCTGTGTAGACAAGACTTCACAGAGGTGACACTTGGGAGATGAAAAGGTGCTCCTTGGGTACCTGGCAGGTGAAGGATAGGGAATGGAATGTGATAGAGATCAGTAAAGGCTGTGGGGCAGGTCAGTCTGCTGACAGGCTACACCATGAGGGACCTGGGGAACTGTGCTAAAGAGTGTGTATGTTAATGCGAAATTCAGCGTTGATTCTCACAAGTGTGTCTCAGTGGGGTGGTTACATACCGGCCGAGTTCTAGACGTTCTCTCCATCCAAGAACAGCACTGCTTTAAACTGGTGTTATACATTACAGTTCCATATATGCATTAATTTGAGAAAGGGGTCTCACCACCTCAAAGTGTTTCCTTCCCTTGCTCTGGCTAAATGCCTTGGAATCCCCTTATTTCTTCTTTTTCTCCCATTCTGCAACCAATTTATCAGTGAAGTCCATTAGTTCTGCGTTTGAAATAATATCCTGAATCCAGTGATATATTCTAATGTCCTCACTGTTACCATCCTAGTTCAAATCACCGTTCTCTCACATGAACTATTATTGCAAGGTCCCCTAACCAGTTTTCCTGTCTCTACTATCCTTCGCGCTACCCTCACCCCTCACCACAGTGTATTCTCCACAGAGTGAGCTTTTTAACAGAACCATTCCATTCCATTGATCACAACTCTGTAATAGCTTCCCTATAAACACAGAATAACATAAACAAAAGTTCTTATTGTGACCTGCTAGGTTATGACCTGGCTCACAGTTCTGAGCTCACCTTCCCCCCATCGCGGCTTGCTCGCTGCACACTGACCACACTGACCTTTCCATTCTTTCGCAAACTCACCAGGACAGCTTCCGATTCAGGACACTTGGATTAACATTCCCTTGTTTGTAATACTTTGCCCTCAAATATTTGCATGATTCCAGTCTTCACTTTGTTCATGTCTCTGCTTAGACGTCACCCTTGCAGAGAGGTGTCCCCTGATTATCTAACATGACTACAGCCTCACTCATTCTCTATCCCCTTACCTGACACTTTACATTTATGTATACATTTATTGATTGCTCACTGTCTTCCCTGAAGACAGTTGGGAGATGTAAAGCCAGGGAATATATCCTTAAAGTCAAAGAATATATCCTCAGTCCTGCTATATTTCTACAACCTAAAACAGTGCCTGAAACAAGTAGGTGCTCAATGAACATATATTAAATGGATGAAATTAGAAGTGTCTTATTAACAGTATGCTTGGCAGTCATGGTAACCATACAGTCTTCTTAACGCAGAGGAGTTTGAAGAGCCTGGTATATATTATGTGTCTGTGTGCTTTAGTATTTTTCATGTTATAATTTTTTTGTTTAAAAAATTTTTTTAATTAGTTTGCATTTAATGTTATTTTGTATTGGTTTCAGGTGTACAGTATAGTGGTTAGATAGTACTTTACAAAGTGTTCCCCCTGATATTTCCAGTACCCAACTGGCACCATACATAGTTATGGTATTATTGACTATATTTCCTATGCTGTACTTTACATCCATAACTATTTTGTAACTACCAATCTGTGCTTCTCAGTCCCCTCACTTTTCTCACCCAGTCCCCCAAATCCATCCCCGCTGGCAACCATCAGTTTGTTTTCTCTGTATGAGTGTCTGTTTTTGTTTTATTTGTTAATTTATATTGTTCTTTAGATTCCACACATAAATAAAATCATACAGCATTTATCTTTCTCTGACTTAATTTCACTTAACATAATACCCCCTAGGTCCATTAATGCTGTCACAAATAGTAAGATTTTGTTCCTTTTTATGGCTGAGTAATATTCCATTGTTTATGTATACCACTGTTCTTTATACATTCATCTATTGATGGGCAGTTGAGTTGTTTCCATTGCTTGTCTATTGTAAATAATGCTGCAAAAAACAAAGGGTGCATATATTCTTTCAAATTTGTGCTGTGGGTTTCTTCAGCTATATATACAGTAGTGGAATTTCTGGGTCATAAGGCAGTTCCATTTTTAATTTTTGGAGGAAACCCCATACTGATTTCCCCAGCGGAGGCACCAATCTGCATTCTTGTAAACAGTGCATGAAGTTTCCCTTTTCTTCACATCTTTGCCAACTCTTGATGTTTGTTAATTATTGATGACAGCCATTCTGACAAGTGTGAGATGATATTTCCTTGTGGCTTTAATTTGCATTTCTCTGATGATTAATGCTGTTGAGCATCTTATCATATGTCTATTAACCACCTGTATGTTCTCTTTGGAGAGGTGTCTGTTCAGTTCCTTTGCCCGTAATTGGATTGTTTGGTGGATTTTTTGTTTGTTTGATGTTGAGTTTTATAAGTTTTTTATAAATTTTAGATATTAACCACTTATCAGATGTATCATTGGAAAATATGTTCTTCCATTCAGTGAGCTGTCTTTTATTTTGTTGATGGTTTCCTTTGCTGTGCAAAAAACCTTTTAGTTTGATGTAGTTCCATTTGTTTGTTTTTGTTTTTTTCCATTATTGTTGTTGTTTTCCTTACCTGAGGTGATACATCAAAAATATTGCTAAGAGAAATGTCTGAGAATTTACTGCCTCTGTTTTCTTTTACCATTGTTATAATTTTGAGTCTCATATTTAAGTCTTTAATCCATTTTGAGTTTATTCTTGTGTATGGTGTTAGAAGGTGCTCTGGTTTCATTTTTGGAGGTGTCTGTCCAATTTTCCAACACCATTTATTGAATAGATTGTCTTTACCACAGTGTATACTCTTGTCTCCTTTGTCAAATATTAATTGACCATATAAGCATGAGTTTTTTTCTGAGCCTTCTATACTGTTTGTTTTGTATGCCTGTTTTTATGCCAGTACCATGCTGTTTTGATTACTATGAACTTGTAGTATAGTCTGATATCAGGTAGCATGATTCCTCCAACTTTGCTCTTTCTTCTCAAGATTGATATTTGCTATTCAGGGCTTTTTGTGGTTTTATATTAATTTTTGGAAATATTTGTTCTGGTTCTGTGGAATACACCATTGGTATCTTGATAGGAATTGTATTGAAACTATAGATTGCTTGGGTAGTATGGACATTTTAATGATGTTAATTCTTCCTATCCATGAACATGGTATATATTCCCACTTATTTGTATCTTCCTCAATTTCTGTTTTCAATGTCTTAGAATTTTCTGAGTACAGGTCTTTTACATCCTTGGTTAAATTTATTCCTAGGTATTTTTTGATGCAATTGTAAGAGACTGGTACATTTTTGAATGACATGGAAAAACTGTAGAAATGTTACTAATATTTGTAAGAATTAAATTAAATTACCAAATATTGTTGATTGTATAGCTGCTTTCAAAGGTGAAGCTGGCCTTGCTGATATTATAGCCTGGGAAGAGGCTGGTTCTGTATGCTTACAAGATGGCAATCATGATTTTAAAGGTCAACTATAAAGGGAGATAGACCATGTGCCGGATGTAAACTCATTGGTCTAAAAATATTTTTAAGGAATTTTTGGAAAACATGAAATTTTTACCACTAGTATCTTGAAAATCCTAAATATGCCTTTTACTATTATATTGTACTATGTAAATAGGATTTGATAGGCATAATATTTCTTCCCCTCTTCCTATGTAAAGAGCTATTACACATTTTATTAAAGGAGCAGGATGCTACGTAATTTCTGCCCACACTGCAACTTTGCTGTTCTCCACTGCCTGCCAAACCAGTCATGTCTAGCTGACAGGGAAGCTACTTTTAATGACTAACTCATATTTAAAATTCCTCCAGTTTCCCACCATTTGGTGAGTTCTTTTTTCTTCTCTAGTCACCTACCATCATTTTTACAATATGCCCTCATATGCTTGTTGGACAAAAGCAAGGACATTTCTTGCCAGAGTCCTTTATGTTCCTGGTCTTCAAAACTCTTGTCAAGTGATAAGCAAATTTTGTCTCAGCATGGAAATGCCAGTGTCATCCCTACTTAGATAGCTGTGTCATTTTAAATGTTGCAACAACACACTCAGTTCCTCTGTTTTATGACCTATCCTTTGCCAAGCTTCTGATTCATGTGTTCAAGAACCGTCAGTCTTCCCACAGAAAGAGATCTCCCAAAAAGGAGTTGCATTGCACTGCTATCCTGAACTAAACTGGACTGTGTAAACCATTAACGTGGTTTCCCACATTCTCTTAAATTCTTATTACTTCTCATTTTCCATTTCAAATGTGTGAATTCTTTTATTTAGTAAATTTTATAAAATTTTTTATTGTGTGGTGCTAAAAAATGCTATTAATCAGTAAATTTTCTTTGATATCCAAATAAGTTCATGGTTACAGTTTTGTTATGGGAGGGAGAAGTTGTTGTGTTTGTGAGTAACAAGTCATAGGTGCAGAATTCACCTAACGACTGTCACAGGCTGGGAAACGCCCTTTATCCTTCAAGTGCTGCCTCAGCTGTCACATTGTCTGTGAAGCCTTTCCTGTATGCATTTCTGTCCCTTTCCCAAACAACTTCATTACTCAATCCTCCATGTTTTCAGGTGATAGTACTTGGTAAATTTATTGTTTTCCCTATGGCACTATACTGATTTTATATTTTATGTTTATAAGTTTGTCAGTTTTAAAAAAAATTGTATTCTCAGTGTAAGAATATATTTGGCACACAACATAAGGTTCTTAAATAGAATTGAATTAAGAAAAGGACACAGAACAATCCTGCTGACCAGATCACACATCATGTGGCTCTGGTTATGTTCCAAGTTCAGTAATAGTTGAGGTCTGTCCAGAAATAACACATTTATATAAGTCAACCAATTGTCATATCATTAAAATATAGTTTTGGGACCCTTTACCATGAACTCAATAGTCATATAATAAAATTGTGATAGAGAAAAATTAATGGGGAAACTTCTAATCTGCTTGGAGTTCAGAGAAAGTAGATGATTCCCAAGTTTACAAGGCTTCGACCAAGCTTTGCCTCTGCCACAACAAAGAAAATACTTTAGTTTTAATAATATTTATTATTAAATGGCTTTATTATATATATATATATACACATACACATACCTATATGTGCATATATAATATATATATGAATGGTTTTTTCCTATGAATTATCACATGAGGGAATAACAATATAAATATAAATAACAATGTAAAGATACACCTACATTGAGGCCTGAGGGGCTGGGATATATCTATATAGTATTTATAATATTTATATTTGTATACTATATAAATATATTTTAATTTAACTCTTTAAAAGGGTACAAGTAGATCAAATTTGAGAATTCTGTAATAAGACTCATTTAAGCATGAATAGGCTATCATCATTTTCATGACTTATTTGTAATTTATTATTCTTTAGTGTAGTTAAAAACACTGATTTTTCAATGTATTTTTATATTTCATTGGATTTTTGAATAGCTTTGTCCCTTGGATTCCCACATTAAGATCAGTAATCTCAAACACATATCTAGGTTGACGTTTGACAGACTGGGCCATGTCTTAATCAGATAACAGTCTCTGCCTTGTGCCTAGCAGAAAAGACACTCATGCCATTTGACGCACAGGTATGCGGTGAAGGTAGCCTACTTCCACACACTTCTACTCAAACCACACTAGTTAGAGCCTGAATGGATGTTTCATAAAAACTTCCATTCCAGGAGAAAGTCTATAAAAACAAGGTGGAAGAACAACTCTATTCCAGTTGCTCAAATAAATGTTTTAAAAGTTCAAGATTGAACTAGCTGTAGCTTCTCTCTAATAAGCAACTGTCCTATGTTCAGTGGTCGGCCATGTCTGATGTACAATACACTAATCACAGCTCATTACAAAAGGTGATACAGTTCCTGGGAGGGGCGAGGCTTTGACACTTATTTACTCAAGTGTGACTACAGTGCTTATTATCAGAGACGCTGCCTCTAAAAGAGGACATACCTCTCAGGCATAATTGATAGTCCACACAGGTGGCATTTGAAGAGGCAACATTATAGGTTATGTTTGCTCTTTTGAACAGAATTTGTGACTGTCTAGGGATAAAGGTATAAGACCGAGCTTTTCATACATACATCTTTTCTGTCTGGGATAATGTAGTTAGTTTGCTATATGTAACTGAGTTAAGTTGTAAGAATGAAATAGCAGTTTAGACTCAGGAAGAATGTAAGCAGGGGCTACCTCTGTAAGAATATAGAAAATATTCTTTTTTCTACTAAAGAAACAAATGCTTTTCTTATTGACAAAATCTTAAGCCATGAAATGTTCAGTGGTTTGTAGCTGCCTCTCCATAACATTTTTTTCAATGGCCAGCTCATACAACAGGCCAAGTTATTTTCAATGCAAGCCCTTCACTCACTTTCCATGTGCCAGAAACAAATGTGCAGCCACTCTACGCATGGCAGATGGCTTTTTATTCTTCATGTCTTGGCAAAACTGTGACCTTCACAGAGAGGACTTTCTTACTCTTTCCAAGTATTTCCCTCACCTAACCCAATCCATAACCTTCTTATTTTTGATCATGGACATTTTATTCATCTTCATCCTCACTCTCATCACCACTTATAAGGATTTCTGTGTTTATTAGTTTTACCTGTCTCCCCTTTCATACAATAAGCACAGGACCATGCGTTTGCATTCGATTCATTGTGTGTCCAGTATTAGTACCTAAAACATGGTGCGTGTTCATGAAATAATTTTTTCTTGAGTGTTTAATAGTAACACTTATGTCTTAGAATTCTTTAGCTTTTGTATGCAAGTATTTTTTCTAGATCTAGGATCTAGACTGCATTTCTTTATTATTCATTCATTTATTCAAAGAATGACAAAATTCATATAAAGAATTATGTTAGATATTAGGGTTCAAAAGTAATACAATAATTTGTTATTTTTCTCAATGGTATGTTTTCTGACAATTCCCATTCCTATAGTTCTTCAGAAATTATGAGTTATCTCTACATGATTTTTTAAAAAATCCTTATAACCACCTTGAGAAGTGAGGGATATTATAATCCTAATTTAACACACAAAGGGTTCTTAGAATTAGACATTAAGATAACAGTCAGTATGTGACTAAACAAGGTTTGAACCCTTGGATTTCTGATGCTGAATTTTATTCTTTTATTTTAATTGTGCTGAGTGGTTAGTATGTAGGACCAATCTAACTGGTCTGAGCATTTTTGCACTAAAAACTAATAGATTTATATTCTCAATGTTTATGCATTTAGAGATCAGTTTATTAATTGATGTTGCAAATCAGGAACTGTGATTTTCATAAAGAAAAATATATGAATAACCTTGAAAGTAATTGTGTTAAACCACAGATAACTGAAGAAAATATACTTTATTATCAATTTTCAGGTCATCTGAAAAATTGTATATATATATTTAAATTACAATTGACATTCACTATTATTTTCTATTAGTGTCAGTGTACAGCATAGTGGTTAGATATTTATATAATTTACAAAGTGATCCCTCTGATAATTTTAGTACTCACCTGGCACCATACACAGTTATTACAATATGATTGACTATATTCCCTATGCTGTACTTTACATCCCTGAGACTATTTTGTAACTACCAATTTGTTCTGAAGAATTATATTTAAAGACCTAAGACAGAACAAAATGAAGCAAAACAAAGCAGTTAGCTCTGTGAAGGAAATAAACAGAATCACTCCCCGGTTCTTTACTTGTATGATGGACTTGGGCTAGTTTGGATCCTAACAAAGCCACAAAAGGTTTCTATTCTTCATTTTACAGACGAGAAGACTAAGTCTAGAATTTAACTAACTTATTGATCTTGGAAAAACCAGGATTAAACCCCATTGTTCTGTATTCACTTCCATCATAAAAACACAGTCAACAAGTTTGAACATATACCAATATTTTCCATTTAACTTTAAAAAGTTTGCTTTAATGGAGGAGTAAGTCTGAGTTGCCCTTTCCTTCTGCATTTATGTTTCCCATTTTTATTTTCATTTTACTTTATCAAGAAGAAAATAAAGCAAGACAAAGCAAACAACCCCTCTCCAAAAAACTAAACACTAAAGAATAAATTTATGTTTAATATTCTCTTTTAAACAGATGCAATACAAGGTACTATTAAAAAGCTTCATACTCAGAATAAATGAATAAATAATTGTCATGTGCAAATATAAACATATATGGTACTGTAGAAAGGTGATTTAAATATCATCAAAATAAAAAGTATTTTTCAAAATTCGAACCAGTTATACATTTAAGACATATATTTCTAACTTATTGTAGCAAAGTACTGAAAGTTTATTGCAAACTTAAGAGTGCTTTGAATTTCTGTTTATTTAGGGTCAACACCAGTTCCTTTGTAATTAGCTGATATCAGCATACTGGTCCTGCAAGTTTTTACTTCCAAACATTGAAATAAATATTGGGAAAACATATTTCAACTTCCATATGAAACAAAAGTCAGCATTCCAGGATATCAAACTAAGAATAGCCCATAGGCAAACAAAACTCACTTTAAAATTCTCTATGACCATGATAAAATCTCCTTTACTATGATGTGGTGTTATCATGATGTAATACATAATCATCAACCCCTGTAAATCTGACAGAATTTAATTTTTGCTTCCTGAAGAGCTCAGGGTACAACAATCAAATTAACAAAATTTGTTGGGGGGGGAAGATTTTGAAAATGGTAACATCACTTAGGTAAGAAGGTGGACATTGTCCTTGGGGACATTAGAAACTTGTTTGTTTGGGGTTGTGTGGCACTAGCTTTAACAGTTACTTTTGTTAGAGTCATGCAAACAGGTGTCAGTGACACAACTAAAATAAAATGAGTCCAGGACAAAGGGCATAAATGAATACTCTCCATGTGGCTCAGACTCAAGTGTAAGAACAACACATCACTCATTATTAAAACATGGATGCCTCATTGGAAACACTTTCTATTCATTTAATCTTCCTCATTTTGCTTAGAGGCACACTCATTTACCTGAACATTGAAACGAGGGAAACATTATTCCTCTTCTTGTCACACAGCGAGGCAACAAGTCAACAACACTCAAGGACTAAGGCCGTCCTTGACCCCACTGCCTCCGCCGCGGTTCAGGCCCTCACCGTCGTTCTCCGGGACCTTCAAAACGACCACTAAACCATCTTCCTGTCTGCACTTTGGCTCTAATTCCCATTCTCCTTCATTCCTCTGTATTATTCTATTTTCTCAGTCTGATTAAAATCTTTATTGGCTCTCGTCTCCTGCAGAGTCCATTCCTAGCTCTTTACTGGGGTTCTGAGATTGCCGGTGATCTGGTCCAGCCCGCCAGCCTTACTGTATCTTCTTTCCTGTACAGCAGAGCTGTGAGAGGCTTTCGGTTGGGGACATACTTTGGGAGACCATAAATTCTTTGAGGGCAAAAGCGTATTTTTATGTACATATTTTTATTTCCAGTGCTAGTTATTAGTAATGGATGTTATTTTACGGCACTAGTTTTTAATTTGGGTTTTGTTTAGTTTTTATTTGCTTTTCCCCCCACATACAATTTTTCTTTTTCATTTTCTATACTTGGAGAACTTTTATCACTCAAAGTTTTAATCATGGTGCCTTCTTGATAAAATCTTCCAACACTTGCAGCCCTCCAAAAAGTTAACTGTTTTCTCATACAGTTTTATTTTGGCACAGTTCACACTACACATTACATACTTGTTTTCATGTCTGTATCTCTATTTATAGTGTGGGTATCCTAGGGGCAAAGAATAAATCTTAAAATCATTATACCTCTAGGACAATAGAACTGTTCCGGAAACATTACTATAATGTGGTAGGTACTATTCTAAGGACTTTTTATTATCTAATTTAATGAATAAATTTTAAATAGATATTTGTTAAATAAAATTAATAACAAAAATGCTTCTAAATATCTAACTTGCAAGATGTTATATACTGAATCCCATTTGGGGATTCAGAAAATAAAGTAAATAAAAAAAAATTAAAGAAAATAAAGCAAATAATGCAACTTTTAAGTTGGAGAAAGATAATTTAAATGGCTTAAGATATTTTAGGGTGGGCAGGTAGTGCCTAAGTTGGAACAGGTAAGAATCAAGTGGAAATAAAATGTCTTCCTGGGGACTGGGGTCTTTTCAAGGACAGTTGAAGATTTGTGATTTGTGGGGAGGTACTAATAAAATGTGAAGAACTAGGATCAGGTCTTCAAAAGTAACATTGTGACTTTTAAAAGAAGTCATTAAGAAATTGTAAAAAGTATTAAATTCAAGAAGTATTCATATTAAGATCTTTTACCTTTACTCAAATAAAACTTATGAAATTATTATATAACTTTATTGCTAAAACTCCCACATTAAAATATGAATATATTATTTATTAATTAGCTTTTCTTTAATTGAGTCTTTGTATTTCATCCTTCATATTTGAAATTGCCAACATCAGACAGAATGAAGTGGGAAGATACCCCCACTTGAATGTCAGTCAACATCAGTAGCCACTTAACTAAAACTTACACTGCAATTGGCACGTGGGGGGAGAGTATGTAAATTACAACCTTGTGTTCTTTTCAATATCTAAGTATCCTGTTGTGATTTAGCAGTATGAACTATTTTTGTAGAGTGATAAAGCAAGTGAACACAGAGTAGAGCCATAATGAATATTATTTTGTCTTATTAGTGCTTACTGTTTGTTTCCTTCCATTATCACAGACCAGTTGAATTTTCAGAAGCTGATTACCCACGAGTTGAATATCAAAGACGACAATTTTGGGACCCTGTACGGCTAGCTATTTTCACATTGGTAATAGTAGCAATCATAGGAATTACAATTGGCATTGTTGCTCATTTTGTTGTGGAGGGTAAGTATCCAGGTCACATTTCTATTGCCTAAGAGCTCCATTACTTAATATCTTGAAATTCTCTGTTGTATAAAAAGTGCCATTTGCATGATATTAACATTTTAATTACTAATCTTTTACTGATGTTAAATTATAGTTTGTTCCGGTATTGAACCCTTTGTTACATATTTCTCTCCAGTGAAACTTGCAATATGGATAGAAACAGATAAAAGAAATACATATTTAAAAGGAGAAAGAATGAGATTATCTTCCCCGTAAAGACAAACCACATCATGTGCTGAGTGTAACATACTTTTCTCAAAATCAATACATTGAGTTGCCCCAAGAAATGCTAATGATATGAGAAAAGTTACCTAAAAAGTTATTTTTATTCTCTTATATATACTCATCTGTTAATTCCAAAGTTTCTGATATAGCATTTATCATTTGAAAAATGTTTTAAAATGAATAATTAATAAATCGAATTAAAGATTAGAATACTGAGCACAGTGTCATATAGAATATACTTAATAAATGTTGAATATTGAAATATTTATTTATTTATTTAATTTTTTGCTTTATGAGAAGCTAAGGTATTGGCGTTACTTGAAACAGTGCCTCATTTTTGAAATGCAAAAAGTCAGCATGTTAAATGCAGATAAATGCATTCTGTTTGCTGTAGTTTTAATATAAATCCTAAAGGTAATGTGATAAAGAATATGCTCAAGAGGTTGGCAGGATCTAGGTGAAGAAACACCTCTGTAGATCACTGCAGAGGGTTGAGACCCCTTATCTCAGGAAATAGAGGAAAATCAAGGCACTTTAGTTGGAGAAGCAGTGTGTTCAATTTTTTAATGGAAAAGATCATCCTGCCACTATTGTGGGAAATAGATTTAAGGAAGACAGAACTTGAAGCCAGTTAATAATTAGAAAGCTATTACCTTTTCTAGACAATAAAGGATGAGGAAATGAACTGGAACACTGCTGACAGCAGCATTTGTGAGTAGAAAATGGATTTTAAAACTCTGGGTGACAACATTGTCAGCCCTTGCTGTTTTATTAGGAAGAGAGCAAAGATTACACCCAAATTTCTTGTCCGGGTGATGAAGTAGATGGTAATGGTAGCATTTAAGATAGATTATCTAGGTAGGGGGACTTCTTCTTTTATAGAAAAGTCATTCGGTGTGGACAGACATTAGCTGGGTGACTGATCCTGAATTAAGGTTGTAGTTTTTCTAGATGGGTTAAACAGTTTGAGAATTATCAATCGGTTGCATCCATAGAACTTAGAAACTGCAAGACTGATTTGATATTGAAAATGAGGATGAAGCCAAGCTTTGGGTGACTGTGTGGATAATAGCAGTGTCCATGAAGACAGAAAATATAACTAGTAGAGCAGGTTTGAGTAGAGGAAGAGGTAAATAATTATTTCCCTTTGGAAATACATGATGTCTTTTGGATGTCCAATGAATAGTCTTTCAGGTCAGTTGTTACAGAACTGAAACTCATGGTAAAAATCTGGTCTAGAGATAAAAATATTGGAGTCATCGATTGTTAAACAGGAAGGTCTTTGAACTGAGGTGGTTCTAATACCTTGGTAGCCTATGTAAGCAAACCAAAACCTAAGCCAGAGACCATGCACTCTTATCTGAGAAAATAAAACTTAAAACCAACCAATCACAAACATGCTTTCTCCCATACAGCAACCACTTAAGTAAGCTATAGCCGAACAAATAATATCCTTGCCTTTATTCTGCATCTTCTCTATAAAAAATTTCCCTGAGTTACTGTCGATGGAGTGCTCCTAACTACTTTTGATTTGGCACTGCCCCATTAGAATTGATGTTTGTATAAGAAAATTAAAATTTTAAAGCTTGGTTTATTTTTTAACATCAAATCGTTGATGATTGAGGCTCTCTCAGTTAAGATCACTCAGAAGGACGTATTTAACATGACCAGGCCAAGGATAGAATATTGAGTGGCTCGGGATAAAAGTAGGGATAAAGAGTTCTTCATGGTAAATAAAAAGGAATGGCCAGGGAGGAAGGAAGAATATTAGAAGATGGCTTCCTAATGCTGAAGATGGAGTTTCAGGGAACATGGTTAAGGCTTCAAAGAAACTAAAAAAGAAAAAAAGAAAAAAAAAATCTGGCCATTTGATATTACAACTGTAGCCCTTGACAATGGCAGTTTCAGTGGTGTGTTGGTAGGAAATTCAGAGAATTGAAAAGTGAACAGGCAAAAAGAAAGTGAAAACAATAACTATAGCCTTCTATTGAAGTAAGCTTATCAGCAATATAGAAAAAAATCATAGCCTGTTCAATGTATCTTCAAAATACAGTTTAGCTATGATAGATCTATATTATAATTCTTTGAGAACTTGGTAATTTTTTGAACATTGATAATTTTATGTGACTTTCCACAATTGTTTTTAATATTTACTTTCCATTGTACATTGTATATCCAATTGTATGAAAAATTTGGTATGCAAAAACACTATAAATGAGGTATTATGAAAGTATATTCTTAGGCCTGAATTTTCTATTTTAGCTGAGTACAATGATGAAATTACAAAATATTTGAAAAAATCTTCACAATAATTTTTATACTAAGAAGAAATAAGCTGCACTATAGTAAGCCTACTTCCTGGGTTTACGGGACAAGGAACCGATTGTACTTAAGCATGGATGTTTTTGTTTATTTTTACCTTCCAGATGATAAGTCATTTTATTACCTTGCCTCTTTTCAAGTTACAAACATAAAATACAAAGAAAATTATGGAATAAAATCCTCAAAGTTGTTTACCCAAAGGAGTCGTCAGATTGAGAGAATGGTAAGCCAAATAGAAATTTTTTTAAGTTTATAAATGTGTTTTTGTGTCTCACTTTGAATGTGGTTGTCATAGGTACTTAGCTTCCCACGCCTCAATCTCTTTTTCTGTGAAATGAAGAGCATAGGGTATCTAGGCCATACAGTTATGAGGATTAAATAACTTGAGCAAAAGCATACATAGCAGCGCATTCTCTAGCTCCAAATTATTTATCCCTCTATACACTGAATCCCAAAAAGCACAGTCTTTGGTGAAGACTCTTGGTTAAGCGATTTATTAACCAAAGGCTTTCAGAAAAATCTTCTAAGAAAGTGAGGGCAACAGCAAAGGACAGAGTAAGAAGCTTGACGAAGATGTACTTTCAGAAGCGCAGGCTCAGACTGATTTCTGTGGGAGTCTGAAACCTAAATTATTGATGCATAAGAGAGTTGGTTCTGCCCAGAGGTAAGAGGATTGGGCTATTAGTGTTATAACAACAAGGGCTGCTCAGGGAAGGTGGAGAAAAAGCCACCAGACATCACAGAAAAAGATGCTCAGGTCAGACAAGGTCAGGCTTCAGGAGAAATATAGGTGTGAACTGTTTTCAGTCAAGACTTATAGAAGCTGGGGGATGGCTAGGAAACAAATATCTGCTAAAATTCCTCTTTTATCACAATTCATCATCACTTACGTACATTCAGTTTCTTAAGAAATTTCTTAAAAAGAAAAGCTTTATTTGCTTATATGTGATTTCAGTACCAGTCCCATTTACCTAGGCCTCCAGATCACCAAAGGCATGATCCTTTCTTTGCTTCTCTTATGTTTGTGGCTCCATTCATGACCTCATCCTTCCCCATACCAAATGGACACTTTTGGTAGAAAATAACAGAAAGCCAATTAGTGAGTCAAAGAAAGAAAGAATGAAACAGAGTGGTAGGTAAGGAGGGAGAGAGGGAGAGGAAAGAAGAAAGGAAAGAAAAGAGGGAGGGAGGGAGGGAGGGAGGAAGTAAAAAAGAAGGAAGGATGGATAAGACTGTTGGGAAAATCTAGAGATTCATCTGGCTTCAGGTATGGCTGAATTTGGAGGCTCAAATAACATCCTTAGTCTTTTAATTAAAAAAATTATCGTTTATGTGGCAGATAAGATAGCTAATAGCTACATGTCCCCAAGTTATTTGCTGAAGCAGAAAAAGACAATTTTTCATAATAGTCCTTGGAGGAAAGTATGGAAAACCAATCTATTTGGTCAAATTTGGAATACCTGCCCATCCCTAGAATAATCACTTTACCTAAGAGAATAAAACTGTTCTACCCATGTGAGAAATGAGAGGAGGGGGCAAATTCAGCTCCATATACAAGATGCAGGATGGCTTCTCTATAGGAAAGTAGGGGTCCTCTCAGCAGAAAAAAATGGGGAAATACTGACAGGTATACAGAAGCTCTTATTCCAAAATTTTCTTCGCCAACCCAGATTTCTCTGAACTCCAGGCTTGTAAGGTTCATTGTCTATATGATATTTTCACTTGAATCTCTCACAGGTACCTCAAAATGATCATATCTAAATCCAATTCTTGAAAGTTTCTTCCCCATCCCATTCTCTCGTTCCACCTTTTTTCCCCACGCAACAAATGACATCACTATTTGCCTAGTTGCTAGAATACCTCCGTTTCCCTTATCTTCATGTCTAATCCATTCACAAGTCATGTTTCTACTTCTAATTCACTCTCTCCATCCTAGATCTAACTAATATTTTTCTTCCTATAGGCAACTCACAGTAATAACTTCAGGCTCGCTCTAATATCTCGTCTACATAGCAACTGGAATTATCTTTTAAAAACACATTATAGTATTATTTTGTTTAAAATTTCATAAGTGGTTTCTGAATGTCCTTAGAATAAAATCCAAGCTCTTCTGTATCTATGAGTCTGTTTCTGTTTTGTTTGTTTATTTATTTTGTTCTTTAGATTCCACATGTAAGTGAAATCATGTGGTACTTGTCTTTCTCTATCTGACTTATTTCACTGAGCATAGTACTCTCCAGGTCCATCCATGCTGTCACAGATGGTAAGATTTCATTCTTTTTCATGGCCAGCTGGGTACTAGACTTATGGGGGGGTCACTTCATAAATTATGTAAATGTCTAGCTATTATCCTATACATCTGAAATGAATATAAAATAATATTGAATGTCAACTATAATTGACACATTAAAAAAAAGATTTCCTGGGGGACCAAAAAAAAAAAAAGACTCTAAGCTCCTCATGAAAGTCTCCAAGGACATGGATGTTTTGGCTCTAACAATTCCTCCAGCTTTTATACTCTCCTCCTGCTCACTGTTCTCTATCCATACTGATATTCTTTTGGAGTCTGCACATTCTGTTTCTTCCACCTGGAACATTGTCCCATAGCACTCCTCTTTGGTAGCTTGCTCCTTTTTTCCTCAGATATCACTTAAATGTCTCCTCCATGGAGAACCCCTCCCTGTTATAGACCCTCTGCCATTATTCCATGCCACTTCACTGTACTAGTTGCCTATTTATTTATTACTGTCTGTCTGTCCACCTCTGTAGTCTGTGAGTCCAGGGACCACAACTTTTTGTTCCCTGCTCTTTATCCAGTGTCGTCACAGTACCTGTAATATAGGAGGCTCCCGATCAATTGTGTTGAATAACAAATAGAAAAATGAAAAAGGAAAGGAGGTTGGGATTAGTGAGTCACAAAAGGATGCAAAAGCCAAAATTTTTTTCATCCTACTGTTGTTTCCTTACACTGTTGTTTAAGATTAACCATTAAGAATTCATAATTAATTAAAATGTTATTGTGCACCTACTTTGTGCAAGGCTGTGAAGAATGCCAGTCTGTATAATATATAGCTCCTTCCTTACTGGAGTCTAAAATATGGCTTATGTATGGAAGCTTATGCATGGAAAATCATGTAAACTAAAAGTGTAGATGATATGAGAACTAAAAAGATGATATAACAGTATGAGAGCTACTACAGTGCGGAAAATAATTGTCAAATATATGATTCAAATGATCAGTATTTTAGGAGATCAGAGGAAGGCAAAATACCTTTGAGCTAGCAGGAAGCTTTCTTGGAGAAAAAAGGGAAACGGGATTCGTTTTCTTGGTGTATTTGCCCTCTGCTGGTACATATTTCCCTGACAGTAACAGGAAACCTGCAGAATTTGCCTGACTTATTTTCATAGGTGGATCTGGAAAGGGATCCCCTACGTGGCATCCAGTAACTACTGAGCTTCCATGAGGACAATCTGCATGTAGTTCCCAGCCAGAGGGGAAGGTGCGAGCCCAGTCTTGCCCGAGAAAGTAACTGGGTGTCCTCTTAGACTGAGCCACACTTTGTTTCAAACATGTTATATCATTTTTTAATGCTGGAGTTCAAACCTAGAACTACAATTGGCATCTGATCTTAAGGAAAGCTTTTCTGTTTTACCATAAACTTACACACTGTTGTTTTAAATAGAATAATCTCCAATAAAATACTCTGTTCTTTATGGTTTGAATCATAAACAGGGAAGGATACAATTAATTTTTGTAATTTGGGCTAAATGTAATACTAGTGAGTTTTTATTAGAAAAATATAAACACGAGTTAAACATCTCCAGAAACTGCTTACAATAAGTAGGCATCTCGAGAGCAACAGTTCCCTTTGCCTCATTAAACTGAGAAGCAGCAGCGAGCGACCTCCTGAGAGGTTATCTTTTATGAGACTTGGAGTCAGGAAATAAAAGATGTATTGAGTCCTTCTTTAAGGGTTTCCTGCCCTGGGACTGCTCTGCCCCACCCACCCAAACATCTGTCGTCATGTATGTAAGTAACACAGGATTGTCAGTGTCACTTACTGGACTTAAGAACACAACATCCAGGGCCAGATTCCCTGGGTTCTTGTGCCAGAACCACTACTTTCTTTTGTTCTTGTTCCTCATGCTTTATAACTTTATGACAACTTTACAAGGTAATTATTGTATAATTCCCCTTTACAAGTGAGGACGCGTAGGCACAGAGACGCTAAATGATGGTTCTACAACCGCCTCCTAAGTAAGAGACAGCTTCACACGGTGACAATGTGCTTAACCAGTATGCTGTCACAACCTCAGACTTAGTTATGTTTTCCTCATGCCCCACATACATGTGCATTTTTGTTTGAATACTTTTCATTAATTGTTTTTAACTTTCAGTTACAGTTGACATTCAATATTATATTAGTTTAAGGTACACAGCATAGTGCAGAACCACCCCTTTCTATGCTACTTTGGAAAAGTTGACGTAAGTGTCCTGAGCCTCAGTTTAGTCATCTATACAATGGGGCTGCTGAGGATAAATAAAATACTTTCCTCATGAGGTCGTGTGAGGTTTAAACAAAGGAATCAGTCCAATGTCTACCTTGTAGTATGGGATTAACACACGTAAGCTGTTCTTAGTGTTCATACCAGTATTGTCCTCTAGCAGAATCTACCCATTTTTAAATAGAGGTTGACACCTCCGGGGACCATCATCTTGTTAATATCACATTTTAGTTTGAAGACATTCTTGGTAATTTTTTATACTCTGATATAACAGAATCTTGAACTTTTTTCCAATGTGCTATTAGGTACACAATTAAAAATTTCAGAGGGCCTTTATATAAAATATTAGAAACCTTAAAGTCTTATTTTCTCCCTGTTCCTTGAGAAATGGAAATACAATGAGCTTAGAGACCCTTAGTGAAGCCGTAAGTGATCTAACTCGAAACTGACTCAAACCCCTGGACGGCCGTCCATGTGAAGGTCACCCTGGGGTCTCTTGGCTCCCACCTTACTTTAGATTCCCATGGATTTCCACTTAACATTTGGCAACACAATTTACTGATGAAACAAGATGCGTTTTTATCTTCCCTTGAGAGTTGATTCTTCATTCATTTACTCATGTATTTATTCATTAAACATGCATTGACTGTTTACTGTGGGCCAAGCAATGTGCCAAATGCTGGAGACAGAAAAATGAAGTAGACACACTCCCAGTGGTCACATAGCTCACCGTCTAGAGTGGGAAAAACACAATTGCAAACTGGCCTGAGAGTCACTATGAGAGAATCACATGCAAGATGCTGTGGTGGCCCAAATAAAGGAGTGTTCGACTTTGTTTGAGAAGGGCAAGTCAATGATAATTTAATTGTCACTGGAGTTTCTGAAGAATAACAGAATTGTCACTGAAGAAATTAGCCTGAGATAAAAATGTATTGGAGGAGGAAGGAAATGAATGTATAAAGTCATAGATGTGCAAACCAGTTTAGTGGGTTTAGAAAAGAACAGGCCATTCAGTAGATAAGAGAATAGGCCTGGAATGTAGGAGTGGGGCGAGGGCCAATGAAAGGATGGGACTGTGGAGCTTAGACGGAGGGAGACATTGGACTTGAAGCGGGAGTATAACACTCAGATTTGCACTTTAGCAATATCCTGGTTGCCAGCATCGTGGGGCAACAACTGAGGAGAGGAAAGGTAAAGTAGAACCACATAAACATGCCAGTGAAGGGACTGCTGCAAAGGCACGAGTTTCAAGGGAGCTGATTTTAGACCATAGCAGTGGGACTGCAGGAAAGGATACAGAATCAATATTTTATGAGGTAAAACCTACTGAGCATCGTCACTAGTTTAGAAGAGTCAGGGAGAAGGAGGAATCTAATGGGGAAGAAGGCGATGCTCCCTCTTCCCCGAGCATGCAGTAATTGAGGGGCAAGATTAACCAGGGATGTGGGCCTGTGTAAATTTACATGCACTTGTAATATCTGACTCTCGGTTCAGTGGTTTTTTGTTGTCATTTCGTGTTGTTGTTGTTGTTTTTGTCTCTAAGGCAGCAACTTAACAGCCCTTTGGAAATCACAACCCTTTGGGAAATGAATTCACTGAACATTCAAAATCTTTCACTGGCTCAGATTGGAGAAGCTGATTAATAAAATGCTAACAGTTTAGCGTGTGGTGAAACTTACTTCTAAATCTAGCACCGGTTGTGAAAGCACACCTGCCACAGAGAGATGACTAACAAGTGAGGGTGTCGGAGTCACACAACAGATGTTGTTCCATTTTATGTGAAGTGCTGTAGTAATGGGATAATCACTTAAGAAATCAACAAGTTAATATCAACAATGGACTAGATGCCATATTTGAGAATAAGGAAAACTTGCAGTGGATTTTCTTAAAAGTGAGGATGCTGCTTTGAAAATTAGCACAGATATTTTAATTCATTTGATGATAATCAAAATGAACATTATCAATAGTTTACATTATGCCAGGCAAGGTGTGAAGTATGTGACATACATTACTTCATTTACTGCTCAAAATAACTCGATGAGGTAGCTATTGTCGTTATCCCACGTACAGGAGCTCGGCGAAATTGAACAGTTTTGTTAAGGCTGTTCAGTTCTCTAAGGATTAGAGCCTGAGTTCGTCTTACCACTGTTAATAGCCTGTGCACATATCTGAGAATAAACTGAAATCCTTGTCGTGCCTCAAGTCTGTCGAGAAGGCGAGGCATAACATTTTTCTTAAGACTAATACTTTTAAAATTTTTTCTAATCAGATGTCTAGGATATTTCGAAATTCTTCAGGAGCAGGTCGGTTTGTCAGATCTCATGTCATCAAAATAAGGTAGGTAATCTTGCTTTGCAACTTCAAACCAGTACAGTAAGAAGCATTGACCAACACAATCACTCAGCTTCACTCAGCTCCCCTGAGCGAATGTTTGCTGGGACACAAAGATGTCATGAATCCTGAGCAGTCCATTTGATACTGCCTAGCCATTTGCCAGTTTCAACGGGAAGATGTAAAGTGCTCTGTGACAAGAGACACTGTCACTTATTGGATTAGAGATAAAGGTGCTCTCCAAGAGAAAAATAATGCAGGAAGAGGGGGGACAGCGCTGCCAACATACCCCGCTCCTTAAGCGAGGGACCCAGTAGAATTTAGCCCAGTTCTGGTTGTCCTCATTTTAAGCCTACCCAACAATCGGCCTATGACTTTCTCTGCAATAAGGATTTTCTTTAATGCCATTAATGCAATATTTCTATTGCTATTTTTTACATTTTTAATGCTTTCATTTTTATGCTCCTATAAAAGGCAATACCCATAAATTTATAAAGTGGCCATATACTGTTAGAGACTAAGATAAATTACTATAATCCATCCAGTGCTTGGCATTTATTAGAATATCTTTTCTGCCCCTTTTTGATGAAAGTTATTAAATTTTTTCTATGGATATCAGTCAAGATATAAAAATAGTATTTGTAATACTTATTTGTCTGCTTTATTCCTTGATGGTCAAGTAAATATGCATATGGTTAAGGAGCTCCTGCCTTTTCTTACCTCTCTGCTCTATACACTTGTTCCTTCCTTACTTTCTTCATCCTCTCCTTCCTTCACATATTTGTGATATGTTTCCAAATAAATTCATTTGCAAAAGGTGACAGAACTCTTATCAATAGATTTCCTTTTATAACTGCTTTATCTAATCATCTACTTATCAAACATGTATTAATTGATCATCAACCCCCAAAACACCAATGGCTTAACACAATAAAGGTTTACTTCATTTCAGTGGCTCAGTTCAAAGAGTCAGATGTGCCAGCAGGGGATGATGGTGCTGGCAGAGATGGCAGAATCGCCCCCTGGATTTTCCCCGTCTAGTTGGCAGGTATAGGAAGAGAAAAAGCATAGAAGATGGAATGAGAGGTTTTTAGGGTCTGGGCCTGGATGTGGGGTACGTCATTTCTGCCCACATTCCATTGTCTAGAATTCGCTAGGGAGTTTCAATAAACTGCAGGAAAGGCTAGGAAATTAAGTCTAGATCTGTGCTCAGAAGACAAAGACACCTGGGTTTGGTGGACACAAAGCAATGTCTCTTCCACATCACTACTGACAAATAATGATGGTTACACCTTTGGCTCAAAGTACTTTAAACAGCAAATCCTTTAAGTGCATGTAAAGCATGAGTTCATAAACATCTCCTTCTCCTGTAACTCCTCCAGACTAAGAGTTAAGCAAGGGCAGAGAGCAATTTTTTTTTCAGTTGTGTATCTTAACCAGCATTTCAAGAGATAAGTTAGAAATATGATATATACATATGCCATCCATTGTACTACTTTAAATTTAGTGTGAATCTCAATACCTCAAAATAATGAATGATTAGAGAACTGGCTTTATTATTATCTCTATTTATCTGCTTTTTTGTTCTTTAGTCCAGATAAAAATGGTGTGAACATTCTTATGGTGCTCATGTTTCGATTCCCATCTACTGGTATTGCTGAGCAAATCAGGAAAAGAATTGAGAATATTTTATATCAAAATCTGAAGACAAAGCAGTTGCCTTTGACTATAAACAAACCATCATTTACACTCACATGTAAGTTCTTTTACCACCTTGTGATTCCCTTTCCTTGCAATCTTCTCATAAGAATTTAGGTCAGTGTGCCCTTTCATTTCAAGAATTCACCAGTGATATACATACATCAGTGTGGAATAAAACTAAAATAAAAATTCACTTTGAGGCAAAGTTTAGTTTTGTGAATAACTGTTGTATATTTGATTTAGGCCTCTTCTGTACTTTCTACATTTTCCCCATATATTGTAATGTTAGATATTTTCAAAAACAAAAGAGTGGGTATTATTTTTATCATTTTATGGAAGCTGAAACTTAAGGAAGATGTAAGACACAGGACTAGCAAGCCTTGGGGCCAGACCTGGTCTTTACAGGTTAGTTCTGAGGATTAGGTTCTGAAGTATCAAAGCAATATGCATCTTTATGAAGGTTTTCCCCTGTAGGAAGAACGATGACATGAACTGTGAAGTGGTTCTCGAGTTTATTTCCAGTTTAAAGCTTTTATATTTATCTTTTTATTCTTTACAAAAGAAAATTCAGTAAATTGTTATGTTCTCCCTCAAAAGTGGAAGAAAATTGTGGTCCAAAAGGTTATGGAACACAAACTAAGATTACCTCAAAGTTAGTTGCAATCCTGGTTGAGAGGCATTTCTATTTTTTATATCAATACATAATTAGGGAAAGTAAAATAATGTATTTCGAATAAGATTATAAGTGTCAATGTCAGGGACTTTGTCTTTTTATTTTCTTATCCCTCCTCCTAAATTCTAGCATATGTCTCACATACCATAGGTGTCCCAGCTCTGCTTATTGCTTCTGCTTAAGTATTTCAAAGTTCAGTTACTTCTGATTTAATATAAAAAAATAAGTCTTGCTCTTTGGACCTGAAAGTATTTCTGCTCCCAGAAGCCATGAATTTAAGAAATAGATGGTCTAAAGTTAATTTCTATGTTGTTAGAAATTGGGATACTTTAAATACATTTTGAGGTGGAATCCCCATAGACATTACTGACAAGTTTTTAAGAAGTAATTAGTAATAATGAAGAGTATGGTTTCCACCTTCATTATCAATCAATAACATTCTAAAGCAAAGCATGGTATTTTCCAGGATATTACAAATGGCGATCTCAAAGTAAATCTCGATTTCTGATAACATACTTGCCCCAATGCATGGTCATGCATGCTAGAGCAAAAATCCATTGTCGAAGAGATGGTAAAGTGCAGGCTTTCTCATTTTACAATTAAAACGTTTTTCAGCCCTTTCGGTCATGTACACTGAGTTTTTACTATACACATTGCTTTAATATAAAAATAACAATATTCTATTTAATAAAATGTGATCATAGAATTTTGTGGTCAAAATTCTACTGTATATATTGTTTTCTGCCATATGTATATTGGGTTTGCCAAAAGTCTATATGATTTTTCCTGTAAAATAAAAGATACATTTTCATTTTTACCAATAATTTTATTGATTTGGATATTTTGAATATATTGGCTATCTCCTTTGTAGTGTAATGTTGATTGTTCTCAATTTATGTCTCAATTTGACCGCTACCAACTTCAACGGTCTACCTGGCCGAGTGTCGTCCAGCGACAAATCTCCAGCACAAAACTTTTCAAACCGCTTTTTGCACATTTGATCAGTCATAGCACCTTCTCTACACACTGCACGAATCTTTTTTTGTGTTTCAATTGTGTTTTACCTTTCTTGAAATAATAAAGCATAATATGCCAAAAATGTTGTGTATTTCTTCCATCTTCAATATTAAAATAGCTACACAAAAATTCACCAATTTTGATAAGTTTTTTACACAGTGATATTACAGCTATCGAAATACTATCTACCACAATTGTTTTGAATGAGGTTGAAGACAACTAAGTGCTACTAGAGCCAGCTTGAGGACAAACTTTTAGGCTAACCCAATCCCTTGTTAAACAAAGAGAATTGGAGTGTCCAGAAAACCTCTAGTACAATTTGGGGCTCACATGCTTCTTTTGGGCAAGTCAACATTCCTGAGTAACTTATCATATACTTCTCTATTTTTTCTCCAACAAATAACCAAAATAAAACAAACACCTAACCACCAAAAATTAAATGACACTGAACTTAAATGAACACTAAGATACATTTGAAGGAAAAAGATATCACAGAGGGCATAAAATGGAGGAGAGATTGTGGTGGGGTGGGGTCCCTGGACTGGCTGTATATGAGAGAGCTCCCTGTCTCTAGTGCCTGTTGCCTGAGCCACAACAACCTTCCACCATATTCATCCGAGAGAGAATCCTCAGTGAGAGAAAGCCATCAAACTGCATTAAATGCCTTCCTACCCTTCGTAGACCGAAGCCTGAAAATTGGGCAGTGAGGGGTCTGCAATGCGTCTAGCTATCTGGAGCTTCCCTTTCAACACAACTAACTGCACATAGGCTAGTGCACCCGATATAGTGAACACCAACTGTAATAGGAATCAGAGATTGCTTTCATGAGTTATACTGAAGCTCCCAAAGAAAGCAATCGGGGACATTTATCTTCACCATTCTTTTCTAATTTTCTAATTTTAATTTCTAATTTCTCAGCAAAAGTTAAAACCAAAATGCTCCCTTTTTATTTTAAATTAAACTTACACATTTGAGATTAAATCAGAGTAGAGGGTTATTTAGAATTTGACTATGAAAAGTCTCATGCTGTCTTGAAATATACATGCTTTGGATAATAAGCATTTCCTAAAGTGGCCATTTGAACAAAATTACATGAAAATAAGAACTTATTATTTTACCAACTAATTCATGTTTTGTTTATTTCAGCTATTGACAGCAAAAAGATGAGGAATCTTCTAAACAGTCGTAAGTTCCAAAACCCACAATTAACTGTCTCTTTTACAGCAAAGATAATGAATAAAAGCCATAAAAAAGTTAGTAAAATATAGCAAGGGTTTTAAGCATTGAGGTATAATTAATATAACATTAATTTCAGCTGTACAATGTAATGACTTCATATTCATATATACAATAACAAAATAATCATCACAAAAGAAACAAGAATTTTTGTTCATTTTATGTTCTTGTCAAACAGTTTTTTCTTATTGTTTATTACTTTTAAGCTATTTAAGTTTATAAATTTACACTAAATACAATTAAAATTTTTTAGCTTATAGATTATGGTAAAAAGTACATAGTATTTTTGATACAACATATATGTACCTATATGTCTAACATTTTACTTTAATATTTCATTTAAATAACTTTTTAATATACTATCACAATTCAGAGTGTTTTAAATTTGTAACTAGTTAGGCTTCTTCCTGTTAAAATTTTTGGGGTTGTTTTTTGCATTTTTGTTAAAATATCTATTATGGTCATTTTTTGCATCACCACTGCCTACACTGGTACATATTTATGTTTTTTAATGGAAAAATATACATCCATTAAAATGTTGTAAGAACACTAAAACACAATGAATGTTCTCTGTATGTGACATGCAACATTTAGCATATTTTCAAATATTGTCAATGCTCATATATTTGTTCTCATTCATGTTTTCAGCCTTTTGGTAAATATTTTTTCTTCCATTGAGTTCTGTCTTTTCTATAAACACATTTTTAAAATACATATCTTCTTGCTTGCCTTTATGTTTGTTAAATCCATACATGAACCTTTATCTTTTTAGTTATCAAACTCAAGGGTAGAGTAAGAACTATGTGTAATGAAAAACATAAATTCCTGTCCTCAACATCAATTGACTCTCCAGTCTTATATAAATAATTTCACAATTTTACTTATCATTTAATATTTAAATAGGTGATTAACATTGTTTTTAAACATTATGTTCCATTTTATCCCCATAGTCACAATTATTTACCTATCACTAAAATCTCCTGTTATATTAATAGTTACTATTTTCCATTCTTGAGCCTTACCTTTTTGTTTGCTAAACCTACCTTCAAGTGATTTTAAACTAGAAAATTATACAAATGGTATATTACTGAGTATTTGCAGATGTAAGAATATCTTTCCATTTCCTTTGTCTCAATGTCTTCTTGGATTATTGGGTCATAAACTTTTCCAAATAATTCTTTACAGGATATTCTGTTTTCTTCTAGTATTTTTGCTATAGAATAGAAATCTAAGGCTGGTGTGATTTCTATTATTATGTGGGGTATCTTATTTTGTTTCTGGATGAATATATGAAATCTCTATAACTTGTTTGCCAAGAGACGTAGAAGTGGTTGTATTTTCACTGAATTTTGACTAGGACATTAAGAGTGCTTTCAATATGGACACTACAATGGACACCACATTATTTTCTGGAAAAATGTTCTTCCATTATAAATCTTATGATCGATTCTGTTTCATTTGTTCATTTCTTTCTTGCTCAGGAACACAAATGATTTATTTGAACGTCCATTTTCTGCCCTTAATATCAATTATTATTTATAGTTCCAGCTCAAGTTACTTTCTACTGCATTCTGAAAGATTTATTTATTTATTTATTTTTACCAATTCTATACTTCTGAAAACAACTTATCTCAATTGTCTGGTCTTATTTTTTTCTCATTAGTTCATCCATGTGGGTTTTATATCTGTTATGATTTTTTTTAGTGATTTCTTGGACTTTATTTCATTATATAAATCACTTTTGTTATATGTGGTCTTATCACAGTATATTTTCCCCTTAGGGTTGTCTGCTTTTGTTATATTAAGGTAATATCTTCTTGCATGTCTTTGCTGATACCAAGCAAATGTGTCCTAAAAGTTTCTGTAGAAAATAACTTTCAGCAATATATTTGAATTCTGAGATTATGTATTATCTGATGTGGGGGGCCCTAATCATGCTGTATCTTAGAGACACAACTGAAAGGCAGTTACTAGAGAGAGTGGGGGATGGGAGGAGAATGAAGAAGATAAAGGGAGTCAGATATTTCGGCAACAGAGGGAGACTAGAATTGGGGTGGTGAACACACAATGCAATATTCATTCTACGTATTATAGAATGTACATTTGAAACTTACATAATGTCATTAACCAGTGTCAATCCCAATAAACTTTAGGAAAAAAGATAGTCTTTCAAGAAAAAAGATATTTTTTAGTTTATTTTATCATTTTTTCCTCACCATACCCTCTTCTACTTCCATCTACCTCCTCCCCTTCACAATTGTTACACTGTTGTTTGTGTCTGTGAGGTTTTTTTTTTTGCTTTTCCTTTTTCACTTGATCCCTCTATGCCTCCCTCCCACAACCCTTCCAGGGCTCTCAGCCTGCTCTCTATCTACGAGTCTATCTCTGTTTTGTTTGTTAGTTTAGTTTGTCCATTAGATTCTACATATCAATAAGATCATATGGTACTTCAAAAGGTCATTAATGTTTAAATTCAGGGTTTTGCAAAGACAACGTATAGATTTATGTTAAGGGAGAATCATGACCTACATTACTGAGCTCTCTCTTAGCAGTAAAATTACACACTTTGATATGGATCCTTTTCATTTTATACCCAACTATGTCACTTACGAGCTGGGTGACCTCCAGCAATGCATGTTCTCTTTCCACGGCTGAATTTTCTCTTCTGAAAAGTGTTTTGTTATAAACGTGTCTAAAACACTTAGAATTTTAAATCTTTTTACTGAATTTATTAGGGTGACATTGGTTAATAAATGTATAGGTGTACAATTCTATAATACCTCATCTGTGTCTTATATTGTGTGTTCACCACCCCAAGCCAAGTCTCCTTTCATTTTAACTCCCCTATACCCTCTTCTACCTCCCCCATTCCCCTTCCCTCTGGTAATCATCATATGGGTTCTATACATTTTTGGTGATCAATAAATTATCTACCAATCTACTTAGTCATCTATATATGCTTTATGTAGAGAGACAGAAGTTGATTCCTGGATTGGATGCCTTGAAATAATAGTAAATATTTCTTCCAAACCTTGACAAGATCAGTAGGACCCCTACATCTAACCTCAGAGACTGAGTGTTAGAAATGGGTTAACCAGTAGCAGGTGCAGTGGATTATCTAAGCATTAGAACTCAGCGCAAGTCAGCATATGTGCTTTTCCCTCCTCCTTTCCATGAAAACAAGCTAATGTATATTTCTGTGACAGGCTGTGGACTAAGGATGACATCTTCAAACTTGCCATTACCAGCATACACTTCTACAGAAAGGATTGTCCAAGGAAGGGAAACAGCCATGGAAGGGGAGTGGCCATGGCAGGCCAGCCTCCAGCTCAAAGGGGCGGGCCATCAGTGCGGAGCCACCCTCATCAGTAACACATGGCTCCTCACAGCAGCTCACTGCTTCCGCAGGTAAGTTCACCAGGGCTGTTGTGAGTCGTCTTGATTTAGTGCTCAGCTGCCATCAATTGATTCAGTGATTGAGAAGAGTCTAATGTCTGCCGCTTATCCTCTGCTCCATTATGGATGGACCCTCTTCTGTCCGCTGAAATTCATTTTGCTTGCTGTGTGCCCTGATCACGTTCATCTCCTCTCCCTGCTCTAAATGACTACGACGTTTGGTTTACGTCACTGTCATGGCTCTCATCCTATGTTTTCCTGTATTATCATGATGTTAGTGTTATCTTTCCCACTATATCATAAATTATTTTAAAGATTGGTTATTATACATGTAACAAGTTTAAACTTTTCTGTATATGAAAGGAGAAAATTTAGTCACTTTAACAAAATTAATCCCTCTATTCTCTCACAATCAACATCCACTATATCTTTATAAATAAGATTAAATCAAAGATATCACCCTGGAAGCTATGCCTTCCAACTGCATCCCCCAACAACTGTGGCTTGTGTGAACCAGAAAGGTGTGTGGATGATAGGAGAGACCTACCATCCTCTCTCTGCCCTCACAGTATGGAAGGCTGGTCATATGGGATCCAGCAGAGCTATCTGCTTGAGATTTCACAGTTGTAGCTCTTAAAACTCAGCTCTGTCAGTACCTGTATGCATATATACGGAGCATCCTATTGCCCCAGGTGATCAGGGGACACACCTTTTTCCTCCCAGAAGTTTCACCATCAGGGTACAGAAAGTTTTTCCTTTTAAACTCTCAAAAGGTAAAGGCTCTGAATGAAGCCCTGGCCAGTGGCACTGTTCAGACCATCCTTTCAAGAAAATTATCTTTGGTGAGTCTAAGAGGCTTTTGACGGTCCTTATAAGGTACCTATACTTTTATTTGTGGGGTAGATGTGCAGGGAATGACCTAATGAATTTAAGGTGATTGTCACTCTCAAGAGAAAAGAGAAGAGACTCCTTTATATTGACAAAATAACTAGCATCATGCCTTATGTGAACTTGTTTTACTAATTGTTTAAGGCTTTCTGAATTTTTGTTCACATAGTGCTCCAATTTTTACACTTGTTTTGGGGAGTATCATCCATTTTTGTTTATAACTAATCTTTGTTTATATAAATTAAAAATAAATCTGGATGCCAATTTATTAATATTTACTGCAGGATGGAAGGTATAGTAATTAAGATACCTGTTTCAGCAGGTCCAGCATAGTCTTTGTGTGCTAAAAGGCCCAAATGGGAATTGACCATCGAGTTTTGTAAAGTAGAGATAACTGGTGACCTTAATAAGAGAAATTGTGGTGATAAGATGGGATGGGAACGAACAGAATAGAGGATAGAATAAGGATTGGATGCAGTGAGTTTAGATGCCACTTTCAAGTAATTTTTAAATAAATGGGAACAGAGAAATTTGATAGGTGATGGTAGTTGTGGGCTCACAGGAAGTATTTCTTAAAATATGAATGATGACATTTTATGCTGATAATAATAACCTAAAAGTGTTGGGAAATAGAATGACCCTGGATAGGGTTCGATTTGGGGAATGGTAATAATTTCAATGCACAATGACATACAGTGTTGTGAAGGGAAAATGCAGTGTTTTTTGAAGATACTATCACAATTATCCAAATAATTTTTAAATTTTTATTCTATAGAAAGAGTACATTTTTAAAAATCATGTTTAAGACAAATGTTAGTTCCTTTTTAACCATTAAAAAAGATCCCTGTCTTTGTGAAATAGTGTGAGCGGGGAAAAAGTTTTGACAGGAGAGCATGAGGCCTGGGTCCTCTCTTTCTGACACTAAGCAGCTGGATATGTTCCTCACCGGGGCAAGCCTTTTAACTTCTGAGTCTCAGTGTTCTTAGCCACAAGCATGTTGAACAGGGCCTGCTACATGAAGCTTCCTTTCTGGTTGACAATGAATAAAGAGATGGGGTACTTTCTTTTATCCACTCCATTAGTTCATGAGCTCCTTGAGGACTGAAGTCACACGTATCTTGTATCTCCCAGAATTCTACTTTTCAAATGAGTTCTTCAGCCCTAAGATTTCAGTTTTAAATAAAAATGTCCTTTAAGTATACAGAAGTAAAAGAGCTGAGAGAGGAGCCCTCTGCATCTCTCAGTCCCCCACCTCCCCACCACACCCAGTTCTGCCTGTTCACCCCTGAGGCATTGCCTAGTACTTTGAAAACCACTGATCTTTCAACTTTTCATTACACTGAAACTTTTGTGATTCATCCACACAGTTACCCTGTATAAACAAGGAAATCCCCTTTATGAATTCTCCTTTGTGTGATTTCCTTCTACATCATTTTCCTCTACACAGAGAATTTCAAGTTTCTATATATTTCTAATTGTTGATGGGTATAAGAAAAAGAAGGACTGAAATTTGGGAAAGCATATAAACGTGAAGAGATGTTAATACCACATAGCAGTTGCTTGTGCTGTAATTTTGTGGGAGAGAAAAGCATGTGTGAAGGGAGAGCCTCAAAAATAGTAAAAGGGACTGACCAGGCCGGGTCAAAGGGTGGTGAGAACTCTCACAGCATGATGTTGAGTCAGGGCTTCTTAGGACATAATATCCAGACAGGGTCTGGGCGTAGGTGGGGAAACAATCCTGTATACACACAAGGGTTTGTATACACAAGAGACAAATTAGGTACACTTTATCTCAAGGATAACAGTAAGACCCAGTAAACAAGGGCCAACACGTGAGTCATCAAGTAGGAATGGGTAGAGTGTCTGATACAGAGGGAAATGCCTCTTAGCATGTGTAACAGCCAAAACAAATCAAAATTACTATTGCTACATTTCATTTAAATTATAGAAGACAGAATCTGAGTTTCTAATAAACAAGAAATTCAAAGATTGGAAATTAATTATATAATTACTATTATTACTATTATTAACCCAAATGCATCATTGAAATTTTATTTAGTTGCTGTGCTCTTTTTAGAGCATGAAATTTTAGAGGACAAAAATATTTGAGGGGTTTTCTTTTTTTTTATGTTTATCCTTATTTATTTGTTACTCTTAGAAGACCTCATTTTTGGCTGGACTCAGACTTAGAGGTAGAAGCTCTCAGAGAGGACAGCCTATGTCTCTTGGCAATTTGTTCCTGGAGTTTTTCTTTGGCCTCCTTCATCCTCTTAGCCAAAAGTTTAGCATACTCTGCAGCCTCTTCCTTATTTTTCTTAGTACGCTGCTTCTTCAGGGCAATACGCTGATGTTTGTGTTGCAGGACACGTGGAGTAACAAGACGCTGAATCTTAGGTGCTTTGGTTCTAGGTTTCTTACCTTCCTTGTTTAGGGGCTTCCTCACAACATATTGGCGGACATCATCTTCTTTAGAGAGGTTGAAAAGTTTGTGGATTCTGCTAGCTCTTTTGGGCCCCAGGCGACGAGGCACAATAGTATCAGTGAGACCAGGAATATCTTTCTCCCCTTTTTTTACATTGACCAAGTTGAGAACACTGAGATTGGCATCCACAATGCAACCCTGAACTGATTTGTGCTTTCGCTCTCCAGTTCTCCTTGGTCCGTAACAGGAATGCCCCTTGCTCAGCAACAGGTGCACACGGCCATGGGTCAAGACACCCTGCTTCATGGGGGAACCTTGTTTGTCATTCCCACCACTGATTCAAACCACATAACCCTTCCACTCTTCACCCAGAGCGTCAGCAGCAACTTCTGTGGCCAAATGCTTCTCATAAAAAGTACAAAGTTTGCGTTCATAGTCTACTTCAATGAGTTTCTGACAGCCAGTGGCTGGGAAAGAGATGTTCAGCTTCATCTTGAAGCTGCTGACCACCTCCGAGGCACCGCAGAAAAAAGGCTATTTGAGGGTTTTCATATGCTCACATCATCAGTTTGTGTAACCTCTTTTTTTCAATAAGGTCATCAATTTCAAATTCTCTCACTATACGGATTTTTCAGGCACATAATGCCAATAGTTGGGAAGAAATATACTCTCAATCTTTTTTAAAATATAAAGTTAAGCATCATAAATTTTACCCTTTATTGTTTTACAGAAATAAAGACCCAAGTCAATGGATTGCTACTTTTGGTATCACTATAACACCACCTTCAGTACAACGAAATGTGAGAAAAATTATTATTCATGAAAATTACCAGAGAGAAACAAATGAAAATGACATTGCTTTGGCTCAGCTCACTACCCGAGTTGACTATTCAAACGTAGTCCAGAGAGTTTGCCTCCCAGATGCAGCTATGAAGCTGCCACCTAAAACAAATGTATTCGTCACAGGGTTTGGATCCATTGTAGATGACGGTGAGTACTTTAACATAATTTACCAATGTAAGTATCTCTTAAGCTCTGACAAGCTGGCTTGGGAGATCCCTCTTTAGATTTTTTATAAAAATAGTGTTGATGCTTCCAATGTGTGTGGCCCCAAGAAGATTGGGATGGGGGGTTGGGTGTGGGTTAAAAAGTAAAAGAAATCAGGTCCCTGTCCTTGAGGAGTTCACAGTTAATTGAACCAGTGGTGAGAAAGGGGAGAGGCTAATATAGAAGTGAACAGACTGCTTTACATGCTGTAAGAAGGGACAAAATGCCACGGGAGGCCAAGGGAGCAAATGACTCCGAATTGTATATTTCCCATGTGCAAACACCCCTGGTTAGCTTATACTTCAAACCACAATTTTATGATACATTTTCTTTCTTTTTTTTTAAATTCCTCCTCATGCTAATGAGGATTTATGTTGGTTAAAAACACAACAGTGCTTTGTGAATTTTTATTTTGGTTAGTTAATAGAATCTATATTTCTTTTCCTCTGTCCCACTTCCTAAGAGATTTAAAAGACATCAGTTCTAAAATTTTATAAACTGAAGACCAGAACTTAAGATTTCTAGGTACTAGTTCATTTTGTTTTAAAGAGAGAGAATAATTAAATATTTTAAAGGGGTAAATGAGAAACATTTAAGGTTTTATCAGGGATATCCTGAAGAAACTAGGAGACAAATGATCTTAATCTGGTTTTTATATTTTTTGACAGAACTTGATTATATGTAAAATTTCCCAAATGTCCCATGCACCCCCAACTTGACTTTGTGAGATGTTGTTATGTCTCCTTCAGTCCTCCCTTCCCTTCCCACTAACTCAGGGCTACTCACCGACAGTTTCAGTCAGGAGCTCTGAGCTACTTCCTTCTCTTCCTGTACTCACTTGGGCAGTGTTCTCTCCTCCCAACTCCTGGCCCTGCTGGTGTCTGACTGCTAGCTCATACCGGACATCTGTTCTGTTCCCCATGCTTCAGGGTGCCCCCAATAACACACTACAGCCTAGAGCAGGGCAAACAGCTCTCTGCAGCACACAGCCTGGTCTCTGCTTGAATAGCTTTTGGAAAATCAGTCAACTTCCCTGAGCCTTAATTTCTTTACATGGAAAAATGTGCCAATTAGACAAGATCAGTGTGATGGACCTTCTCCTCATGGCAAAAAAATGTGTTGTGTTGTGCGTGTGTATATAATATACATACACATACAATGTAATATTGCATTTAGTTGCAATGGTTCCAATAGCTTTTGAAGAACCACTAATATAATTCTGGGCTGTATATGTTTATGGTTCCTTGAATGTAGACATTTATGAAACAGAAATAAAATTAGGCAACAATTAATGTTAATAGAATATTACTGTGCTTTTGCTCCTAGGTATATACACTTTGTGTGTCTTCCATGTCTTAGATACAATTGTATTTGAAGAACGTGTTTTTGTTCGTTTGTCTGTGTAACAGGACCTACACAAAATAAACTTCGGCAAGCCAGGGTGGAAACCATAAGCAGTGATGTGTGTAACAGAAAGGATGTGTATGATGGTCTGATAACTTCAGGAATGCTGTGTGCTGGATTCATGGAAGGGAAAGTAGATGCATGTAAGGTAAGTCCAAAGTCAAGGTCAAAACATGAAAAGGAAAGTTTCCATTAGGCATTTCTAAGTTTGGCAGATATTTTACTTGGGAGGGAAAAAATGGCAACTATTTCACCAAGGACTCAGTTTACTTAATAATCACAATAACAAAAATTATTACATCAAATGTTTACTGTATGCCAAGCAAAGTGCTGAGCACTTTTTATATGTTATTTTATTTAATATGAGATCAAACCAGTACTTTAATTATATTATAAATTAGGAAATTGAAGTCTGCTGTTTCTATTTCTGGTTCATACAATTACTCTTATGATCTATTGTTATTTTCTTAAAATTGAAAACAAAGAAACACAGAAACCTCTCCTCTGCTGACAGCTTTATTCAGGTCTGTCATCATCTCTCATGCGTCTTGCTTCACCCCCACCTCTGAGTCTCTCTCCTTTGCCTCATTTTCTAATGGCTTTGAAACCTGAAACAGGTTTCCTCCTCATCCTAAGCCCTGCAATATTAATGCTGATACATTTAAATGCTGGATTCTTCGTTTCTAGATCTGATTGCCAGCGATCCTTACCCCTTTTCAGCTACCTATTCCTAGGGCCACATCTTGAACTTTGTCACCAAAAACTGTTCCAACTATATAAACACTAATTCCCCAAATCTTCCTATTTAACACCTCTCCCCAATCCTTCCTGCCTGCTTTTCACCTACTCCTGCCCCCTGGCCACACTCTGTGTTACACTGCAACCTACCAACCTCTACCCCCCCTACACACAACTTACACATATATTCTCTGTGTCCTTTCTCGGTTTTATTTTTATCTTTAGCTCTTATCACCATCCAATGGACAACATATTATATTTAGCTGGTTTATTGTCATAAGCTCCATGAAGGTACAGAATTGGGGGGTGGTTATTTTGCTTACTGTTGTATCACCAACACCCAAAACAGTGCCTGGCACAAATATTTGTTAGCTGAACAAAATGTTGTCTTTCTTCAATTTTATAGAGATCTATAGACCATTGCTTCTCTGCCTTCTCATATTCCATAAACCTCAGACATTAAATTTTAGTCTATCTTATGCCTGTTCCTCTTTATACTTTCTCCCTAGAGGATCTCTCTCTTCCATAGTTTCGATTATCATCTTTTTGCAGATGATCCACAGATTTATACTTTTAGGTCCCCAACCTCCTCTTTGATCTCCAGATTTATATATTCCCTCAACCTCTTCTTTTACCTCCAGACTTATATGTATATGTATATTCTACTCCACTTGGATGTTTCAGACATCTCATTCAAAATGTTGCATCCGATTCTCCTCTTATCCCCTCGTCACCTGACCTTTGTCCTGCGTTTTGTATCTCTGCGAATGACATTCCCTTTCATTCTGTTAAACAAGCCCGAAGACTGGAAGCCATTCCAACTTTTCTTATCCCTTATCTATGCATTAACCTCATATTAAATATTTTATATACATGCTTACTAAATTATGCATAAATCCAAGGATGCTGAACCAGAAATAATGTAGCCATTCCATATGAATGTTAGTCTTTCTAGAAAAAAAATGCACTTCAAAGTTTAGCACAAAATTTTAACTCAATTGAGAGAAACATTATATAATCATATAATCTATCTCTAGTATGCATGCATGTTCTCTGCATCAATTTCCCTTTTTTTCCCTATGGAAGAGAGACGATTGCAATGACCTTCCAACTGAATTAAATGAGAGTTAACAATTTTAAATATGCTTGTGTTTTTTCTCCAGGGTGATTCTGGTGGACCTCTGGTTTATGATAATCATGATATCTGGTACATCGTTGGTATAGTAAGTTGGGGACAGTCGTGCGCTCTTCCCAAAAAGCCTGGTGTCTACACGAGAGTGCCCCAGTATCGAAACTGGATTGCCTCAAAGACTGGTGTCTAGTGCGAATTGTCCACGAATCATATCCATGGCACAAGAGTTAAAACTCCTGCATGTTGTGTATTGTTCATAGTTATGTGGTTTGCATTGGTGCTTTTGCTGGAGGTCATGAAGTCCTTCAGACTCAGACCAATACAATATTATGATGTGGCCTTTGTGACCAAACTCTCTTTCTACCCTGAGGGAAGAAGATACAGTGAATGACAGGTAGCACTGACTCCTCACTCAGAAGGGAAATTGTGTTACTTATTAATATGCTGAATGTTTATAAGTGGTTTTCCTCAATGGAAGATGAGGACCATCATTTTCCACAGGATATGAAGAGCTGCTGGGGCTGCCACATTCTTACCTCCTATAATACCTGGAGCACTTGGGATTCTTCTAGCAAGAAAAAAAAACCCCCACAAAAACAAACAGACACCAGTCTTCCCTAAGGATTCATGGTTTCGATAATATATCAACACTGATGATTGGACACTCAATGGCTAGAATGGAGAAGCATAGGATTTGCAATATAACTTGAACTCTAACCTGGGTTTTTAAATAATAATAGAGCATTATCATTAACCACAAGAGTTGCCATTTAAAAAAGCTTTAAATGCACCTGAACTTGCATTGTTTTATACACAAAAGCACTAGCTGCAGGATGTATGTTGTATTGTTAATAAGCATTTCTGACTTATTTTTTAACAGCATCGTCAGTTAGTGTCAAGCCAGATGGAGAATAGAAAAGACTCCTGGGAGCATTTTTTCATGGGTACAAGGAGGATAGAAAGTACTGATGAGACCTAGGCTAGCAGAGTTGGTTTCAAATTATTAGTAACAGGACAAACACTCTGGATTTTTGAGGGAATGATTTTTCCAATTATTTGTTTAGAAATATTTACATTGATATATGGTAACTTGTGCTCTTGTAAGTCTTCAGCCATCGGATAGGTCACATGTCAATCAGAATGTCAGGTTGGGAGAGCTGATTTGTGTAAAGCACTTAGGACAGTGCCTGGTGTATGTCACACACTATACAATGTTTCCTCTAGTGGGAAGAAATGCTTCTGTGAGTTTTAAGATAAGTTAATATAGTTTGGCAGATGAATGAATGACTTTGGGGCTTAACACAGCCCAAAATCTAGAGGTGGAAAGTGCAGGCTTTGCAGTCAGGCTGCCTGAGCTTGAAGACTGGCTGTGCCTCATCTGAGCTGTTTATCCTTGTACAGGTTTCTTAATCACTGTGCATTAGCTCTTTCATCTTTATGGAGGCAGTACAAATGGTGCCTACTCATATGATTGTTATGAGGATTAAATGCACTAATATGAGTAAAGAAAGCACTTGGAACAGTGTCTGCACATAGTAGGTCAATAATATGAACTACTATTAATTATTATTCGTGTGCTTTGGACTCAATAAAAATATACTTTTCAAAAATTGCTCCTTGCTTTTTAAAAATCATGTAAGCAATTTCAAAATACCTTAAATCACATTGTAAAAAAAATTAGGCACTACTAGACTTTCAAAATGACATTTTATGTCTCATGAATATATTTTGAACTACGTCTGCCTATAGACATGGTTCAAAATATATGCTGCGTGGCCATCGGGCCTCCAGGTTGTAACTACAGAGTAGCTGGATTCATTTCCAGGCCTCCAATGCGGGACCTCGAGTGCTGGATTTGTTGCTCTGATTCATCAGGGAAAAATGTAGCCTGTCTGTTTTCTTTAATGACTGAAAGTTTTGTTAATTTACGTGTATGTGTTTATATGTAATATATGTAAACAAGATAAATATAACTAAAAAATAACTCCTCATTAATTACATCTCAATATTAAGAGGCCATTAACGGAAAAGGATCATCCATCTATACTTTCCTTTTAAAAAGAAAATGACACCAAATTTCGGAGTTAATGAAGACTAATAACTAAATATCAACAGAAAAAGCAAAGTGAAAGCTTAAATCTTTACACCTTTTCTGTACTGAGAGCTTCCTAGAGACTATTTAGCATATTCAAGATGTGCTTGTTTGAAGATAGACCCTTTTTATATTGAGGCTAAACATAGTATCTGGTAGAAAAAGAAAAACAAATCTGTCTACAAAAAAATTATTTTCTACTCTATAAGTTCTATTATAATGGATATGTGCTTTGTGTAAATATGTTTATATTTCAGAAAACTGTGATAACTTTTTGCATATGTGTCTGTGAAACTATATACATTGATTTAAATAATTCTATAATTAATTCAATTTGGTTACATTTTAATTTAAAAAATGAGAGGAATAAACTTAAAAGGCCATTAAAAAATTTAAGAAATGGAAAAGTGGATTTTTAAAACAGAATTTATATGTACTATTTATAGTTCCATTATGTCTGACCTATTGAATGGTATTATAGGAATCATGCAATAATAGCTGCTTCTCGAGTTTTCCATCTACCAAATGGAACATTAAGCTATCTACCTCATGGCATTGTTGTGAGGACTTCCTGTTGAATAATAAAGTTTAAAAGTCAAAGAATGTTTAAAACTGGCTCAAAAAAGTGGAAAGTACACTATTATAAACATATCAATACAGATGATGCTGCAAATGCATTAAGATTGTAAAGAAGTTTTTTTGTTTTACAGTGTTAGTATTTTATTTATCAGTACTCTTGCTTTGTGAATTTTGCAAATATATTGTGGTTAAAAACAAAATATACTGGCCTTTGCCTCTTATGCTGTGAGTGCTCGAATAACATTCACACCTTTTTATAGAAAAAGACCATTTAATTTGTCTGACTCATTGGTTTAAAAGACAGGTCAAATCCATTAAGCTGACGGTAAATACCATAGCACATAATCCTGGTGGGATCTTGGAATTTGAGGTGCCTTGAGAAAGAACTAAAGTGTTAGTTTTTAATGCTAGAACAAGATTGAACCCAAATTTCTGCAAATGCTTAATCATATTCTCTCAGTGAAATCTTCATGATTCAACAACAATAAGAACAAAAATATACTAACAGGAATCTACATCTTTCAACTGAACAAAGTTGTTGCTTTGTTAGTTTATTTGACAGAGAGGAAATCAGTGGGAGGCATTCCTTCATGCAATGGTGGAAATGGAAAGTAAATGTGTTACAGATTATTGAAACTAATGCTAGAATCCTGGCTGTCAGAACCTGAAAGAACCTAAAAGATTATCTACAACACTCTCCCCTTTTTGACTGACGTGAAAGCAAAGCAAAGAGAGTTTTTCCAAGTTACATCCTAAGCCATAGCCCGTGGAGAAACAAAACCCAGGAGACCCTTGCCTCCAGTCCAGCTATCGTTCCATCACTCTAATCCGAGTTGTTCCAGTTCGCCAACCAGGAACACTGCAGTCCTAAAGGTCATTGGAATTAAATGATTGTTACTAAATCGTGTTTTTTTCCTTGCAAAAATAGGAGGTAAATTAAATTTAGAGTGTTCAGCAAAGCATATCAATAGATGAAATGGTTTTACAATTAAGTCAAACAACACCACAACACTATATACAACTATCCTTAAGGAAATGAAGTATGATTTTACTGTAGGCAAAACTATAGGGCCACTCAAATGCACAGGTCAGAATGCTCCATGGAAAGTTTACCCCCCAAATCCATACCTTACTCATCCCCTTTCTCACCCTCCACAATAAGCTTTACAATTATGACATAATTTAAATCCTTGATATGGTATAAATTAAGAATCTGCAACCTATTTCAAAATGAGGAGCAGCGAAAGAGTTTGAAACCTACTAAAACAACAACAGTTTGATTTTTTTCTTTGCTATTATAATGCCTCATTAGATAATCTGTTTTATAAACAAATAAAACTACAGGAAGCCCACTGAAATGCAATCTATAATTTTTTATTAAGCTGCTTTTGTAAATGTTTACAATGAAACTTCCTTTATGGGTTCCAATATTTTTCTTGCCTGACAATTTCAACTGCGACTAATATGAAATAAGAGAAAAGCAATCACATCACACAATTTAAGAGAAATATTCCTTTGCCCTAAACTGCCCCCATCTGTCAAGTGGAAAATTAATCTACCTCCTGATGTTGTGAAGCTTTCCTGTTGAATAATAGAGTTGAAATGCCATGAAATGTCTCAAATCTGTTTAAAAAGTGCAAAGTATGGTATTGTAAACCAATTTCAGCTCAGCTGATGCTGCTTAGGCACTAAGATTGTCATTAAGTTTCCTAGTGTTGGCATTTTCACTTATCAGTAGTGTTGCTCTGTGCACTTTGCAAATACTACTGCTTTGTTGAAATTATATGCAGCATTTTCTTGAAAAATAATATTTAATATAGCTCATTTGGTTCATATTAATTTATTCCAAAAAAGAAATATACCACACAAATCATATTAGTTGTTGTTCATATGATAGCTGTAAGAATGATTATAATTCAAATTCACTTTATTTAAACTACATTTTACTGTAGCATTTGGGAGAACTCTGTAATCAATCTACTAGAAACATTTCTAGAGCCATTCTGTAGCTGATGGTGGAAAATATCAAAGTCAGCATTTCAAGTATATTTTAAAGATTTGGCTTAGTAATATTTTAATCTGCCTTCTGAATTATTAAAGGTTTTCCCATTTAAGTCACAGAGCTATGCAATATTGAGTTTACTAACCAGGTATTATAGATTTCCTATGAAGTTCTATTTTTTTAGATTTTGTTGCCTGGTCAGATTCTGTATCCCAACTTTTATTTTTAAAATGTAGTTTTGTAGATAGGGGATTATTCTGTTAGGTCTTCCTTCTCACCACTTCTAAACCTAGATATTCTCCCTAAAAGATGTTTGGATGCCCACCTTTTGAATATTTCCAAGAAGAGAAATTTCATAAATGCATAGGATTGCCTTCCTCATGGTTTCAATAACTACCTTTCACCTGTTTTCAAACAAATACATTTTGCTGAACCTCAAACTTGTATCTTCAGTTTAGATTTAGGTGGAAATTACAGAACTTGGGGTATAATTTTTTAAATACACTAGTGTGACAATTCTTAGAAAATGTGATTAAGGTTAGTTATCAGTTGGCTTTGAGTGTATCAAAAAAGGAGATTTTCCAGGTGGGTCTAATCTACTTCTTTAGATAGATGTAGAGTCCTTTAGAAATAAAGAATTGTCCTTTCAGAGTAGCAGAAACGTCAGAGATTCTAAGTGTGAGAAGATGTATTATTGTTGGCTGGAAGATGGAAGGAACCAGGTATCAAGGAATGGGTAGCCTTCAGAAGCCAAGGTCAGCCCAGGCTGACAGTAACAAAGAAACAGGAACATTAGTATTTCTGCAAACAGCTTAATTCTACCAACAGCCTGAATGAGCAGGGAAGTGATTCTTCACCGCAGCCTCCAGAAAGGAACCCAGTGAATCTACACCTTGTTTTCAGCCTTAAGACTCTAAACAGAAAACAAAATTGAGCTCACACAGATTTCTGACCTACAAAATAACAGTAGATAATAAATGGCTGTTATTTTAAGTGGCTAAATTTGTTGTAATTTGTTATACAGGAATAGAAGTTTGACAAAGGTATAGAATTTTTATTTATTAGCCAATTTGAACATTTTTATATGTGCATTTATTAATTATAATTATATGTTTCTGTTTTGCAAAAACCCATTTTTTTCAAAACAAAAGAGGCACTGAATCTGAATATGAATGTTGATTGTCAAATCAACTGAAAGACTCAGTTAAATACTGAATATCAAGTGTTTGCAGAGGTGCTGGCACATGCATTTAAAAAGACATCACTTAGCATAATACTCTCCGGTTTCATCCATGCTGTCACATAGGGTAGGAGTTAAGTGAAATAAGCCAGACGGTGAAAGACAAATACCATGTGATCTCACCTATAAGTGGAACCCAATCAACAAAACAAACAAGCAAGCAAAATAGACCCAGAGACGTAGGGGGAGGGGGATAACGGGGAAAGAAGGGGAAGGGTCAAGTCAAGGAACTTGTATAAAGGACCCATGGATGAAGACAAGGTGGAGGGGTGGCTGGGGGGAAGACTGAATGTGGGAGGTGTGGGTTGGGTAGGGCAGGGGAGAGTAATGAGGGAAAAATGGGGACAACTGTGATTGAACAACAATTAAAAAAAGAAACAAAATGCAAAAAAAACCCCACAGTTTCTGGCCTCAAATATTTCACCAACAGAATAAATGGATCTATACACCTGAAAGTCAGCAAAACTAAAACTAGGTTCATGCTTGAAGGGAAGGCATGGGTTCAGCATTGTTCAGATAGTGTGGAAGTTGGGGAATTAAAGGAAAACATCCTGGACGAGTTATCTTCAGAGTCTACATACCCTGTGTAGACAGTCTGAATAAATGACTTGAATCCTACAGTGAGGTGGACTTGGAATCGAGAACTGTGCTATAAATAAGGGAAATGATGTTACAGGCATGTGGGCAAAGACCCAATGGGAAGGAACATATTGGATCAACAGAAAACTCAAAATCAAAGCAGGTAGAACAATATGACTACAAAGGAGGGCACATGAAGAGAAGACAATCAGCGGGTGAAGCCTTTTAAAATAACAGTTGGCACAAATCCATTCTCATTTTCCCTCCTTAAACCAGATTCCACTTCAAAGTAGGTGCAAATGAATTCCTGAGCCAGATATAAAGAACACATGTAGCATTGCACTAAGAAAAGCAAGTCAAGGGTATCAAATGCTTGATGAAAACCTCTCATCTTGCCTCTGAAAGGGATGAATGCAGGGCCTGAACACCACCAGACTTGTTCTGACTCAGGAAGAAGAGTGCCACCTCTTAGAAGTCAAACACAAACCATGCAAAGTATTCAAGGGTGTTGCTTAGGTTAGAACACAGTATTGTTTCTCACTTAATTAGCCAGAACCAGGAAATTTTTCCTACAATAAAGGCTTATCAAGTGATTCTTCACCTCAAACTATAGTATTAGTTAGAAGAGTTCACCCATCCCAACTTGTCAAACTAGTTTATTTTAAATCCTTAAGCAGTCTCTCTTTAGTCAGCTTACAAGTCTGAAAAGAATGCCAGGATGCTGCTCATTTGACGGGAAATCACAAAGCAGCACGGAGGTGGAGGAGTTTGCATTCTCAACAGTGTATGATGTATCAGTAAGTTTAACTTTCCTTCATGTTTAAAAAGATTTGTTTCAGACTGTGGTTTCCAATTAAGGCAATTCTTCTGAATTAGGAATTTAATAGTTTTTTATCCTACTGTTGTTGGAGAAAATAATAACATAATATGATAATACTTTTTATTTCAGGAAACCATGCCAACAAATTTATATTTAGGATTCGAAAGGTTTAACAGGTTGGATTTTAATGGAAAAGTTTAACGTAAGAGTAAGATAATGACAGAGAGGAGGAAAAATAGAGAGCCTAGGGTAATAAAATACTGTAAATTTGTAAGAGTGGAAGGATGGGGCAAGGAAGAAGGTGTTTTCTCACTCTCAATCCAGAGTTTAGAATATATAATAATTGTAATCTTCCTAAATTGTGTTTTTTATTGCTTGATTTTACAGAGAGAGAGAGAGAGAGAGAGAGAGAGATATTTATTGTTCCATTTATTTATGTATTCATTGGTTGAGTCTTGTATGTGCCCTGACCAGGGATCGAACCCACAACATCAGTGTATGGGAACAATGCTCTAACCAACTGAGCTACCTGGCCAGGGCCTAGATTATGCACTTAATTGATGTATTGAAGATGGAGGAAATACACAAATTGTGTAAGAAGTATTGTGTTTTAACCCCTGTTTTGGAACTGATGAATATAGTTAAAACTGCAAAAGATATATCTAAAATTTAATGTCCTTTGAGAAGTTCTTTGCCTTTTAAAATAAAATTTTAGAAAATAATATAAGAATAATTTGTACATAAGAATATAAAAGTGAGAAGCAAATAAATAATCATAAGATTTTTGTATTTTAATATAAATATTTCTATAGAAATGAAAGTGACTTAGAGGTACAGAAATAGGAAAAATAGACTGAAATAAAAATCTGAGGAAAGCAAAAGACCTACATCTGGTAACAGACCAAGAAACCATTTTGGTCTCTTCATTCCTATTACTTTCTTTTTTAAAAAAATATTTTATTTATTTATTTTTAGAGAGGAGGGAAGGGAGGGAGAAAGAGGGGAGAAACATCAATGTGTGGTTGCCTCACGCAAGACCCCTACTGGGTACCTGGCCCACAACCCAGGCCTGTGCCCTGACTGGGAATCAAATTGGCGACCCTTTCTTTGCTTTGCAGGCTGGTGCTCAATCCACTGAGCCACACTAGCCAGCACCCTATTACTTTCTATTTTAAAGATTTTCAAAATTGTCCCCTGCAGGTCCAAAATCCTTGAAAAGTCTACCGTTCCATTCCATATCAATATAAATTAGCATGACTATTTTATAATTTTTTGCTTTTGTATCACTTGGCTTTGTTGCTCAGAGGATGAGAATGGAGGGATGAGTGGGAGGTGCTATTGAAAGCAATCCCTACTCTTCCAATTGATAATCCATGCCTCAGTCTAATAAAGCAGAGGGTTTTCCCCAATTTGAAACACATAAATAAAAATTTATTAGTTCTTGTCACTTGTGAGTAATGTGAAGGAAGTATACCTTATTCTTTTTCGTACATGCCAGTATCTAATATAATGCTTGGCCCATGTAGATTAATTGAACCATTTACTTGTACTTCAGATTTGTTTGGGACCAATTGATTTCCAAGTAATAACTCATCCCCTACTGGTTGTTTCAATCTTCTCCATTTGACTTAACTGGATTTCGTAATACATTGAAAGACTTCTTTTTACACTGAAATAGTTTGTTCACTTTTCCAGTAAGCCACTCTGTATGTGGACATCATGATATGAATAGGGGGCACCCTCCAAAATAGAATTTATTTATTAAAATAGTGTGTATTTATTCTTACATGTTTAAACTTCAGTCACCTTCCAAGTACTCTGCATTTGATTCAATACACCTATTGAGATGTTTTTTCCACTGCTCAAAGCTGTTTTTGAACTCATCAATTTTGTTGTCTTTTAATGCTTCTGCTGGGTTTTTTGTTTCACCTCTTCCACATCAACAAAACGTTTCCCCTTGAGGACTTTTTCCATCTGGGGAAACGAAAAATACATTCACTCTGGGTGAGATCAGGTGCACAGGAAGGGTGGGGGATGGGGATCATGCTGTTTTTGGTCAAAAGCTTCTGAACACTCAAAACGGTGTGGGCATGTGCACTCATAAATCACCCACCATGAAATGTGAAAACGCATTGAAAGAGTCTACAAAAAAATGTCACTGAAGCTGAACACAGCCTCTCATGGCGATGCCAGCTGGTGCACTGATACAGATGGGTCTGAGAACACTCACCTAGGGCAGGGGAAGACTTTGCTACCAGGGGCCCACCCTCCAGAAGATAATTATGTTTTGGGGGGTCCCTCTCATAAGTATAAATATATTTATAATATTTAGCCTTTGTTTTTTCCAAAATATGAATAACTGTGAAATAGATTCCTTGGATTATTGTGTTCCTACAATGAGGATCTGAATAATTTTACATTTCTCTTTGAAACAGAAATGTGAGAGCCTATTTTATTGAGATATAATTGGTATATATCATTATATTTCATGTGTACGACATGATTCGATATTCATATATATTGTGAAGTGATCACCTCAGAAAGACTAGTTAACTTCTGTCACCAAACACAGTAACATTTTTTTTCTTGTAATAAGAACTTTTAAGATCTGCCCTCTTAGCAAGTTTCAAATGTAAAATCCAGTTAAAAACTAGTCACCATGCTGTACACTACATCTCTATGGCTTCTTTATGTTATAACTAGAAGTTTGTACCCTTTGGCCACTTTCATCCATTTGTCCAATCCCCTCCAGCTCTGGCAACCACCTAGAGTCCTTCATGTGGTAACACCCATTATTGGACTTGAACTTACTTCCCACATTTATTGTTAAAATTAAGTTTGAATTTTATAACAATAAGCATAAAAAGACTGTCAAGTGAGAACATATAAAGAAAAATAAACTATATAATTACTTAAATAAAATAAATCATTAGGGCCTAATGATTTTCATCTGTAAACCAAAGTTGTAATTTAAATGAAAGGCACCCTCATTTTCTATAATACTGTCTTCTAGAAGTTCAGTACTGACAATGTAGGACTAGAACTAGAGACAAAAAATAAAAAGACAGATGTCCTCTAAAATGAGTAAGAGTATCTCTAAAGTAGCATAATTCCAAATTTAAAAGTGCAATTACCTAAAAAATTGAAATATAGTTTCTTTTCCCCTCAGGACATAGCGTATTTACAGCCCTTTCAAGTAAGGGTTTATTATTGAAGACTTTGTCTTTTTCCTTTTACTCCCTAATGCCACCTCGCGCCATTTCTCTCCACACCCTCAAACTGCTTCGTTCCCTTGAGGCTTCCACAGTCCTGCTCTCCACTCTCTTGCCTGCTTCATCACTGTCCTGTGGACCCGTGAGTGTGCCCTAATTCATCAAAGGCTGACACTTGCTTTCCTAGCTCCTTCGGCAGTCCAAGTCCTATGTTTAGTCCGGGTTGCATCAGTGCCGATATGGTTGATCTTCAACATCGTAGACATTTATTTCCTTGCTCTTCTCGCCTCCATAATGCTCTTCAAACATTACTTTCATGTCCACACCCTAGACTTTGTCATGACTTGGAATTACTCCCTCTGAATCATAACTTTGGACAGCTATCCCTATCCTAACCTTCCTTCTTACAGACTTAGTTACTTCTAATGCCACATTTTAAAAAGTTCAATAGCTCTTCCACCCTCTGTATTACTCATATCCATCAGTTGTCCTCTCCACTGAATACACACACACCACACACATCCATGCTCATCTTTGTTTCTTTTGTGATCCTTGGGTTCACCATTTCAACCATTTTTTAATGATGTTGTAAACTCCACTAAATTCTCTTGCCCCATATTACTTAAGTCATTTATACCTGGATAAATTCTAGAGAAAATACAACTATCTAAGCAATGACTCACTCTGCCCAGACCGCTGAGGCATGGTACAGAAAATCTCGCAAATATAAGGAAGTACCAGTTCGTTTGACCCTTCAACTCTTACACACTATTTCTGCTATACCACCTAGGTTAATACTTCAATTTTCCACAGTGATTATTTTCAACTTCTCTAGCTTCCTTAAAGTTCCTAGTCTCACCATGAGCCCTCTCATGTTTCAACTACTTTAAAGAGATAATGTGATTGATCAGTTAGGTGAGAATTCCTTCAATTTCTTGACATGGAACCAACAAGCCTAAGGATGCCTACAGTTTGCCCAAGTTCTCCTATATTAGGTTGAACCATATGAAAATGTCATTGTTACCACTTTTTAAAAAAGACTTTATTTATTTATTTTTAGAAAGAGGGGAAGGAAGGGAGAAAAAGAGGAAGAGAAACATCAATGTGTGGTTACTTCTCATGTGCCCCCTACTGGGGACCTAACCCACAACCCAGGCATGTTCCCTGACTGGAAATTGAACTGGTGACCCTTTGGTCCACAGGCCGTCACTCAATCCACTGAGCCACACCAGCCAGGGCATTGTTACCACTTTTGACCTACACAAGTATATGTCATGTGTGTGAACCTAATAGTTTAGAATCCATGATCTTTCAAATATTCTCCCAACCCAACCCTCCTCTTAGCCTCAGTATCTCTACTGGCTAGTTTACACTATTGTGACTATACTCAAAACTGTCCCTTTCACAAGAAAACAAAATCCTCTGTTAACCCTATATATCTTGATGACTTGTCTCTCTTTCTATTCATAGTCAAACTCATGAAAAAAAAAGTTGATGCCCACTGTGCCATCTCCTCACTTCTAATTTTTCCTCAAACCCACTGACATTTGGTTTATAATTTCACTATTCTGTTTCTTTTGCTATTGTGGCCACCAGTGATTCACTACTGCTTAATCCAATGGGTATTCTAAACTTTTATCATATTAGAGTTCTCAACAGCATTTAACACTCTGGCCAATCCCTCCCTGAATATTCTTTATCTTTTGTTATCATATCTCACTCATTTTCCTTCTTATTTCTTTCTATGGTTTTCAGGATTCCTGTCTTTGACCATATCTTAAATCTCAGATTTCCTTATGATTCTTCTCCAAGTCTTCTCCTCTCCCTGTTATTTCAATTAAAAAAACTATTCTTGAACATCTACCATATTCCACATGCTAAATATGCAATGATGCATTTCACACAGGACCTGGCATTTTTAAATGAAAAAGTGAAGTTGCTAGATTAAAGGCAATGCATATTTAATGGCTTTGTGTTCATGTTGATGAAATTTTCCTTTTCATATTTGTAAATATACAACTTAAAATGTGCCACTTGACTTTTCTTTTAAAATTTGATAAACAGATGTTTTCCCCTTGCTTTTTAAAAAAAGTAGTCCAATTATTTAATGCTTTCCTTGATGATTTCTGCCTCCATGTGTCATTTTTAGGAAGTAGATATCTCATTCATAAATGTGATTAGCAAATAGTAAAAATAAGCCACAATCATACTTAAATAATTTTTCTAATATCTAGGAACTTTACAAGGAAATATAACAAAACAGTGAAAAGTATACAATTTATAGAGATAAGAAAGTTTTATAAGGAGAATTCTCCTCCTCACATGGAATTTAAGTAGTACACTTAATTTTTTTAGTTTTTTTTGACAAACTTTGCCCTAGTACAATACTTAAATGTCCCTGTAGGAATAAGTAATGTGCAATAATTATTTTATTTTAGAGACATACAAAAGATTAGTTTGTAGCCTGAAATTACAATTGTCCGATCCATCCACAATTAATCTTGTTTCACAAATTCACAGCCCAGGCTATAATTTATTTCCCAGTTTATTAGTAATCTGAAAGCAAATTCCTTCTAAATTCCCTTCGTATTGACGGGAATATTACTGAGTTAGAATGTAATTGTGATCTTCAGGTTTGGCAATGAACCAGACAGAGAATTTCAGGCTCATACACAGGGTACATAACGAGTGAATACTACAAATATTGCTTATGCCAACCAAGTAACTAAATAATAATAAGATGGGCTCAATGTTATTTCATTTCAACAACATCAAAAAAGGTACTTAATTCCTACCAAGGACAAACCTTGTAACTGGGCACATGGTATAAAGGAAACATGATTGCTGGTAAGGGGAAGAAAAAGAACAGTGAGTGACAACAAATATAATGCAATGTAGAACTGAATGAAGGTTAAGCACAGGTATAATCAACACACTTTAGCAGCATTACCTAAAAGACCAGTACTCATACTGCTGATGATATAGGAGATGACTTTATGTAGGATTTATTTTAATGTATATTCAAGAAAATAAAGCTACTATATCAAACTCTGTATTTGGTGAATGGATTGGCTATATTAAAAATGAGTCTATTTTAAAAATTTAAGGAAATTGATTTAGAATTATTAGTGCTTATGGCAAAATTGTGATGACTGCAGTGGAGATTTGGAATACACTATGAAAACAAAAGGAAAGAACAATTAACTTTAAGCAGGGCAGAAAAATATAGATGATGAGGTCTTAAAGCTGAGTACATGTTTCGTAGGCAGGGAAGTAGGAAAGGGCCGTTCTGGATCGGGAGTTTAGACTAACAGTGCAGATGCCTTCCCAGTTGGTGCAACAGGCGTGTTGTTTTGTTCTGTTTTGTTTTTGACCAGGTTGGCATCTCCAAGAAAAATGCAAAATTGTAAGCCCTTATTTAGAAAACAAATGCTCATTTAAGTTTTACTATTATTTTTATAATTACTACAATCAAATATTGTCTTGATAGTTTCTACATGTATTTGCCAATCCTTTCAAGCTTATCCAAATGGAATCCTCTATAATTCTTGCAATTCAAACTCAAAAACTGACTCTCTGGCAAAACACTCATGTCCTCTGTAACAATTTTCTTTCTTATGAAAAACAAATAGAATAAATTAAAATTCAGACTACTTAAATACTTTCATTACAAAATTAAGAGCAGTTTAGAGCAAACACTGTGAAAAAAGCACTGGGTTTGAGGTCAGAACAAACTTGGAATCAAGATTCCTCCAGTTAATAGCTGCATATCATTAGACCAGACTCAAGTCCTGTTTTTACCTCTGTACTGGTATTTGAGATAAACACCACGAAGACTACAAAAGATAAGAAATGTAAAAGGTTATCATCGCTAATGGGCGAAATGGAGGTACCACTGAGAAGAGAGTTTCATAAATTATAGTAGGGTTTGATCATCACCCTTGTGCCAGAGGCACCTGTGTAACAAATGACCAGGTGATTTTCTAAGGGTTTATTTTACTACTTTGACTTGGATTCCTAGCCAGGTTCTTGAAAACAGACCCAATAGAATGGTTTATGTGTTCCCACTAATAAGTAAATTAACTCTCCTCACCAAAGGGTTTTGGGTCTCTCCAGAAGGAATGATCATTTCCTGGCCACCACCTCTTTTGGGGGGTTCCCTGAATGTCACAGTCCAGACGGCTGGTGACTTCATAGTCTTGAGACTCATATACCAAGTGACTCAGGCATGCCTCTCCCACATCATCTGCCTGGTAGCTCCACTGTAAGGCTTTGGATCCCAAGGTTACTCCACAAGGTGCTAGAAGCTCTTAGGTGCTGCCATGTACTACTCTTATGAGCCTTGGGGCTCTTCCAGACCCCTGGATCTTGGTTGAGAGTAAAATTATTTTTAGTAAAATTCCACTCAGCAAAATTTACCTCCGTTTCCAAGCTTCTATTCTTCTACCATGCCCTATGGGTCACATGCCCTATGGGTCACTGTTGTGGTTTAATTGTGGATTAGAACCACTGTCCTACAGAGGAAAATGTTCACAAATAGAAAAGAGGGGACTTAGGTGGGTTCAAGTAATTAGTCCTTTTAATTTTGGGAGCAAATCATTTAGCCTTAATTTAAAATTGGGCAAAATATTTATCATGTAAATCTTATAGAAATGTTGAGTGATATAAAGTATGCTAAAGTTCTTTAAAAGCTATAAAGTGCTATGTAAATGAAAACTATCATCATCATTATTATTGTTGTCAGGATAACCTATGTTTCACCCTTATTCCTTTACACCTCACCCTTTGCTCTCCAAACCTGTTTGGAATAAGGTGGGGCAATTTTGAGTAAAGAACCACTCCCTACCTTTTCAGGGGCCCTACGACTCCCAAGAACCACTCTCATGAGGCTCTTATTACACTGTGCAGATTTATCAAACACAGAAAACTCCTGACAAGTGAGATAGCTCATCAGTTACTTATAAACGCCATGTATGTTTAACTGAAGTAATATAGTGATCCTCTGGCAGGTATTTTGACACTGAAGTGTGAGGGTGAGTAATAAAAACTGGGGACAAGAGCACTACCTGGACAGAGATCACTTGGTTATCATGTAGACAGGTATCTCCCAAATGAGTGTAACTTCTACATAGTGACTAGGCTGCTTTGGTCAGAGCAGTTGCTGCTTACATTTTCAAACCACATGATTTTGTTTAGCAGAGTCAGTCAGTCACAGTTACTTCTTTAATCAAGCCTGATAACAACACCTAACATTGAGTGAGAACTTACTGTCTTTTTTGGTTCTCATTATATCTCTGGGGAATCATCTGCATTTCACAATTAATAAACTCAGCTCTCACAAATGAGGCAAGGTTACATGACTAATGAGTACAGAGGCAACCCATCTAAAAAGAATTCAGCCTCTTTCCGCCACCCATGCAATCTCTCTTCAGAGAGTTGGTGACGCTTCTGTGACCAAAGTGCTCTTAGGAAAACTCTATTGTGAGGGAAACATTGCTTATTTTCCGCTCAAGACTTCAAGGTTTGCTAAAGATGTGGAATATTATGTAAAAATGCATGAAATAGTGTAGCACTGTGTCATCTTCAAATACTTTCTTAAGAGCATTATTCATAACAGTGCACAATATATGCAGTAAAATGCAACCCAAAAATAATAAATAGGCAACTTTCAGGTTCTTTCTTGCTCTTGAGACAACAGCCCCATGGAGAACTTTATTACTCTGTGGTAGGTCATATACAGACCAGGTTATACAAATGAATGGTATATTGAAGAAAGCATCTGGGCAATTAAAAGAAAGTGGAAGGATAAGACAAGAACCAATCTTTTCACTCCATATCCCATAACCCCTTCACTTAAAATTCATTGTCTCTTCAGAGAACAGATGTCAGTTTAATAAATGAACCAGAATTTTTGCTAAGCACTGTTTTAAAAGTTACTAATTTAATAAGAAGAAAGGCAGAGAAACGGGGGCATAGAAATAAGCCATAACAAAGCAAAATGGGGTAGCAGATGGGTAAGTGGGAGCTTGTTAATGCTCGCTTATGATCATTTCTATTTTCTCAGTAAAATGGAATCAAGGCCATCGGCTGAGGGTGAGGGTTAAGGAGGAGGTATTAGAGATTTGAGAAGGTAGGAAAAATAATTATCTATTTCCCATAATAGGAGAGAGTAACTTCACTAGTATGAGGGCCAATTTAAGGTTAGTGGTCCTGCATTTAAAATGATACTCATCAGCATAGGTGAGCACTTTTTCCCCCAGTTACATTTGTATAAACACAAAGTAGCTAGAAAGTTGTATTTAACCAGGGTTGGAGTTTTATTGCATGACTATGACTAAGACAGAGAGGATTACAGGGTTTGGGTTATATGCCAGGGCATGAGTATAATGAGGGACCCTGGCATTTACAGTGGGGAAGAGAGTGCTGCGAACGCCAGGGTGATGGGAGACAGTGACACAATGACAAGATTATTACAAATCCCAGTGGGACTGAAGTCAGGGTACAAGGGCAGTGATCTGGAAAGATGAGTGGTGGTAGTTGAAGAGCTGGATAATTAAAATTTACATTACAAAGAAATTGAAGCTGTTAGTAGAGATAGAGAGCATGAGTATGAGCATGGGCCACAGAGGTAGAGAGAAGAACGAAGTCATAGGCACAAATAATCGGAAGAGAAAACAGAATGTGGCCAATACAACCAAACAGACAGCAAAAAGCACCATAGGAAACCGGAGGGCAGCTGCTAACTGGGGTGGGAGAACTGCGAGAGGAACTGCCTGCATCGAAAGAAGGGTGAGGGCATTAGGCAGCACAGTGAAAGGCTTCCAGAGAAACAGAAATGCCAGCAGCTGGGGAAAAGGGGATTAGAGATATAGAGGAAGGGAGGACATTTTAGGCAGAGGGTGTGTTGTAAGCAAAACAGGGGTGAATGTAAGGGGCAGAAGAACACATGTGAGGGCAAGTAGTATACATTAAGAGACCAAAAGTATGTTAAACATAGCAAAGAAAGGCCTTCCTTTTTAAAATGTAAAATATATCATGTCTTTCTCATACTTAAAATTGGATTCCTATAACCCTTAAAATTAATAACACCTTGCCATGGCCTTCAGGGGTGATAAAATGTTTGAAAATTTATTTTGATGATGGTCGTACAACTTTGTAATAATATACTGAGCCATTGAATTACGTACTTTAAATGAGTGAAATATATGTATGTTAATTATATATCAATATAGCTGTTAAAGGAATAAAGGAAGGAGAGAGAGAATAGGAAGGCAGGAAGAAAGGCAGGAGGGAAATACCAAAAGTCTCTGGAAGCTCAAATGTGTGTTTTAGTCAAAAGTAAAATCTCCTGACAGTTACTGTTCACTGAAGCTATGAAAGTCACCGACCTATATTATCCTGCCTTCTTGGCACTCGTGTGACATCTCCAGGAGAATCAAATAGTTCTTTCAATATTTCTTTCTCACTCAAGAAAGGCCTTATTTAACTTTCTTTTCACATTCCAAATTTTATTTTTTAAATAAAAACTATTTCCCAGCTGTCAGGTACCATAGCATTAGGACGTGTTCAGTAGAAAAGATCTGTAGCTCATACATTTTTGCATGTATCAACATTCAAAACAAGTCCTACTTTCTTGTAGAGGTCAAAATTTGTTGTTAAATAGCAGTAGTAGGAAGAAAGATCATTAAGGATAAGTGATGGTTGGTGGAAAACATTAGTAAGGAAAAAAAAAGTCAGGAAAATGTACCAATAAAACTGAAGCAATATTGGCCAAAGTGGATGGGAAGTACCTCTCTGGACACTCACCTTGTCTTTCAGAGCCCAGGTCAGTGGCATCCACATTATTTTTGATCCTCAAGGGTTTTAAGTACCTCAGGACTCTTAAAATGTCTTTCAGGGAACAGCTTCTCATAGAACTTGACTGTGCAAATTTGCAAATGAACAGACATTTGAAGAGTAGCACTCTCTTACCTTGATTATTTCCTTTGAACTCTTCAACAACTAAAATGTCAGTTATTTTAATTATATTTTAATTATGATGTCATTTATTAAACATGTTTTTCTTATCTGCATAATGTGGGATTTTAGGCCAAAAACACAGATGAAATGTAAGAACATGAAATGTAAAAGGAAGCACAAATGTTTTTCTAACCTTTGGACAACTTTTCGTATTCCTACTCACAACACAGATTTTATAAAAGTCTCATCATATGTGGTGGCACAATTAAAATGATCATCGTCATCATTGCTAAGCTGCTGCTACTATTAAAAATCATATCACCTCCTGATATTTTCATAACAACAAATTGCTTCCAGAGTTCTTCTATCTTCTCTAGGCAGTGAATTAAAACCCCTACTACATGATTCACCCACCTTACCTTCTCTTAAATTTCTCCATACCAATTATTACTGTCCTGTAACTCTTCCCCAGTACATGCTCCAAAATATGCTCACTATATGATGCCTACTTCCGAACCCTGTCATTATGCTTGAAGGCTCTGGTGGCCCCCCTTTCCCTAAGCTTGGAATGCTCCTTGGAGGTTATCAGGGCTTTGCTAGGCTCCCTCGCTGCTTCCCAACCTGTGCATAGTTTGCACTCAGTGTTGCCCCTCAAATTTCAAGGTCCTGGGCACCAGTTCCCACCTTTTCTCTTAAGAGCAGCACATCTACTATCCAGCACAGTTTCCATCCGCTCCCTCCACCCCATCATGCACTCCTTAGTATCCTTTCTCTGCTGCTTTTGATAATAAAAATAATAAAATAAAACTCGTAAATCCTCACCATGTTTTAGTTACCATTCTAAGTGCTCTTACATATATTAATTCATTTGTCTTTGTAAGAATGCGCAATACCCAACAAGGTGGGTGTTACAGATCCCATTTTGTAGATCAGGAAGCTGAGGCACAGAGAGGCTGAATGACAGCCAATGTCCCAATGGAGCTGAGCAGGAACTCAGGCCAGCCAGCTGCAGAACCCACACTCTTAACCACTATGCTGAACAACCTCTTTCAGAGACCATGAGCTCTTCAAATCATGTGGCCATATCTGTGGCAGAAGGAAATCCTTTTATTCCTCATCTTTGAATCACTGAGTGACAACAGTTGGTAATATAAAGCACTTGAAAAAGCATCAGGAAAAATAACAGGTGTCAGGAGAGCTATATAAGGGACAAGGACCTGAAGATGTACCTTGGTAAAAGACTGTTTATTGAAAGAAAATGGCTGACATTGAAAAGGGCAAGAAGAGTTCATTCCATTCTGTTGAGGTGAAAGAAGTACCTCCCATGAGACAATCTGGGTAATGAGCCACTCAGAACATAAACAAAGATAGGGGAGGGATTAATAGGAAGACACTTTTCAAGACACTTTAACTCTTTGTGATGGATTTTCTAGACTGACCTGCTGAGTGGGTAGCTCTTATCACTGCTCATCTTTGCTTTGGCAGCAACACCTCAAAGGTGAGGTCACTTGTATTTTTCTTTTCCTTGAATGTCAAGTTTCTGTGTTTTTCTGCACTACAATAAACAGGATCTTCTGTTAATAAAGGGATTAATAAAGGCAATGAATATGTTATCAGCTCTTGCCTCTGGCCTAGTGGGATCCCAGTTTTTCTAAAGATACTTCAGATATTTGCAGACTGTTTCAAGTACAGTTGTCTTTCCACCAACCAAAGAGTAGCAGGCCAGAGTAACTTTATATCCTTCCAGAAACACAGCAGCACTCAGAATTAATACTTAGAGCTCAGGTTATAGGTTCTGAGGTGGGGAAATTTCTTCCAACTCTTTGCCCAGATACAAGGATACAGGAACATTGTTACTCCTTCCAGATCGTTGATGCCAAAAGGCACACCTCAGTTATATCTTCAATTATTTAGCAGGGGGCCTATATTTTCCACTTTAACACTACCAGCTGCCAATTCCGGGGAGGTAAGTCCTTCTTCTTTTTTCCTATGTGTACTTGTAACAGAAAAAGAGGCAGATCCTTTACCTATCAGAACCATACTCCTATCCAGCTCTGTTGTAGATTAGATCTTCCTGGACAACCCCTGTTGGTCTGCTTCTAGCCTGCCTCAATTCCACAATTGTTCACACTTGGGCTTTAGGTTGTAGGCCCTGAAACTGGGAGAGAAGGGCCATGTCACATCTTCCTGCTTCCACAAAGAATGTGTGCCAAATGGCAAGCATCTGGATACCACTTTCATATTTTTTGCCATATTTGCATGCCACTGGTACTAGTATTGCATTATTATTTTTCTTTAAATTGCTCATTACTTGTGCAACTAAATGTGGCCTTACTCTATGCAACATTATCTATAAAAACCACAGGTTTAAATCTTGTAACCCTATGAAATAGATACTCATCATACACCACCAGTGGTTCTCACGCCACGGAGTTCCTGGCTCCAATGTCCTGAGCTATCTTTTTTTGTTCATTATATAAGTTATCTTCCTCGTTTTGTTTATTATTTCTTCCTTATTGTTCTCTACTGCTTTCTTCTATGTGTCCTGTTTCAGATGTTCTTTGTATGTATTGTATATTACTTGTTTTATAAATGGGGATTATGAGTTTAAGTACAGATGTGTGAAGAAGGCCCTAAGAGCCCAAATCCTCATTCCAGATTCTCCAATATGCAGCCTTGAGGTTTTAGAAGTCACTCTGAGCCTCCCTCTGTTCAGGTTAGGATGAGAGGAGCGGCCCACATGCCCGCACTCCATTAGACTCATGGCGATTTGAAGCACATGAACCAAGTGTATGGTATTAGTTTATTTACAAAGAAAAACTATTTCAGTACGTTTAGTTAATGGACTGGAATATACATGAAACAGCAGTCACTATAGTATAATTCTGACTTTTTAAAATCAAGACATAAAATCAAATGTCCATGGGCTTTTATTGACAGTATTTTTTCTAATTTCTATAGAAAATATATTCAAATGTTACCAAATGCAGTATGAGCTAACCATGAATTCAAAAAATATTCTATGCCAAGAACTATGTGAAGGTGGGATTCTAGTGCTTAAATTCATAACATACAACTCTCTCTCAAAAGGCCATCAATACGAAGGAGAAGAAAAAATCCCCTGAAACCATGGATGATTGCCCTTATTATTGTAGCTGCTGTGCTGGCTCTGGCAATAATCATCGGTCTCCTCGTGTATTTTTTGGCATTTGGTAAGAATCTATCTCATTGTATTTTTTGACATTTAAAAGTTTAAATATTCAATTATTTCAAAATTTTAATATTTCCTAATATTTTAGAGTGCGATTTTCACTGTAACAAGAATTTTCATAAGTACATGCAAACTGCATAATGTAACATTGACTTGCACAAATTTATCTACAGTTCAGAAATTATAATTCTTCATGTATGGAAAATTGCTTCTAGCATTTAAAATTTGACTTGGTTCACATAAGATTATCTTTTGACCAATGCCATAGATTTCCATCCTATTGTATGGTTTAATACTACTCAATGCACTGAGAATAAAAAATGCATTTTATTAGCAATTCTAAATTTGAGGTCCACTTGTGTCAGGACTCACCTGAAAACTACGGGACTGAGAAAATGTGTGATCTTCAAAAAGTAAGAGGGGGGTATTGGCTGCGGCTATCGAATGTTTCTTTCTCAGTTTATCAATTATAGGACATTTTTGCACGCCATCCCCTCCATTTCTCTTACTCATATAACTCACGGGAACTAAAGCAAAACCATGCATTTTTCCCTTCCAGATCAGAAGGTGCACTATTACCAAACCTCCTTCCAGATCCCCAGTATTAAATATAATCCTGATTTTTCAGTACAACACTCAAAAATTAGGAGCGACCTGAAACAAAAAATCAGTGAAGAGGTAAGTCTAAGTTTTTCTGGTATCATTCCTACTCTGACAATACTGTTGGGAAGAAGGAGGTTAAAATAAAGTAAGAGGCAAGTTGAGAACACACCAAACTACACATATGCTGGGTTTTCTGGACAAAATATAGAACATCCAATTATATTTTAATTTCACATCATCCCCAAAATATACATCACTCAAAATTTAAAACATGCTTATACTAAAAAAGTAATTTATTATTTATCTGAAATGAAAGTTTAACTGTATTTTTATTTGGTGATCCTGGCAACTCTAATCAACATTATCTCAGGTACACTGGAAAAAGGATAATTGCACCAAAGACTGAGCAACATAAGCTTATTAGAGCAATGAATAGCTTAACTACAAAAAAAAAACAACCCAGTATCTGACTCAGTCATTCATTGAATAACTCAGTCATTCAGGCACAGACAACATTACCATTGTCATTTATTGCACACGTACTGTGTGTGGGACCCTAACACATCTCCCTAAAACTGGAGCACAGGAACGCACAGACTCCAACTGAAGACTTGTCCATGGTATACACAGCTTCTGCTGAGTGTGGACCAGAGACGAAAGGTTATTCTTGCCAGGTTCAGAAATATTTCTTCAGCCATTTCCCAACCCAAAGCAGAAGGTGATGAAATGAGTTAAAAGATGCTCTGAAGTGGAATTGGCAGGGCACGACTATTTTGTTACAGGAAGAAGAAATATATTGAATTAAAGACAGCCTAAGCCTTGAAGTCAGAACATGTAGATTCCTATCCCAGTTTTACCCTTTGTCAGCTTCTCAGCGTTGGGAAAGCTACTTGACCCCTGAAGGTTTCCACTACAAAATAAGGACAATCACACTGACATCTGAATTAGTCTGAGCATCGGTTCATGTCGCAAATAAGAAGTACGAAAAGTGATGCCTGAATGAATGTTAGCAGCTGTTTCTTGTGCTCTCACGGAACTTTTCACATACCTCTGCTGCAGCACCTACCGCCTCGTGACACCATTATGTACGTCTAGGCCCCTCTGGGTTTGTGAGAGGAAAAGCCTTCATATTCTTAAAATTCTAGTGCCGGTCACAGCGCCTGCCCCATGGTAGGATAATAAAAGTACTAATCAAAGAGATGACGAGGAAATAAATGAGCAATTCACTAGGATAGGACTTGTCCTCTTGAGTATAAATGGGGACAATGTCAAGAAGAGAAGTATCATATTTAGAAGTACAGGATAGAAGTACAGTGGTTTAGACCAGGAATTGGCACTTTTTTCCTGTAAAACGCCAGATAGTAAATATTTTCAGCTTTGCAGGACACTCCACTTCTCTGCAGTTCCAATCTGTCATTATAGCACCTCTGTAGCCACAGATGACACAGCAATGAATGACTGTGGCTGTGGTTCAATAAAACTTTATTAAGGACACTGAAGGTTGAATTTTGAAAAATTTTTAGGTGTCAAAAAACATTATTCTTTGTTGGGTTTTTTTGACAACTAAAATAACGTGAAGACTACTCTTGGGTGATGGGCACACAAAAACAAGTGGCTGGCTACATTTGTCCTCTGAGCCATAATTTGCTGATCCCTGAGTTAGACTGTGAGTTTCAGTTTTAACTCTAGGAAAAAACATTTCCTCGGAGAAATGACCAAAACCAGTACCTAAAATGAAATTTAGAGACATCTGGTGGAGTTCGATAGTTCAATAGTCCATGCTTACTTGCCATGGCAATAGCATGGTTCACAAAGCTGGGATTTAAAGGAAAACAATAAAAAATAAAATAAAATTGAAAAGACAATGGAAGTAGCTAGGCAGAGAACTTATAACAAAATATATAAAATCCGGAAGTACATATACCAAAATATAAATAGCAGGTTCTCCACAGTGATTTGAAATTATTTTGATACTTTTCATTATATGTTGCTGTATTGCTAGCTTTTTATAACTTCTTTACAATGAATATGTATTAGTTTTGTCATATAAATGTACATGTATGTATATAAAACTTTCTCATTAAAAAACAAATTTTTCTTAATCGAAGAAAAATACATGGTCATTGATTTTTGCATAACTATTAATTTCTCAATAAACTTATGTTCACCAACCTATCTAATATGACATCACATGGCACCGTGTCAGAGTGAATTTCACAAGCAAATCAGATGAGTGAAAAGCACTTGTTCATCACACACCCAGTTTCCCAGTGTGGCACTTCCTCACTTCTGATCTGAGAAAATAATTCTTGAGACTTGGGCTCCCTTTAGTTTTGGCACATGATCCATCTTTTTACCCTGAAAAGCCAGACTGATGAGTCAATGCTAATGAAAAGGTTTGTAAAACCACAAATTCTGTAACAAGCAATGGCTTTAGTAAGAAATAATTTCCTCAAGGAATTTATACTACAGAGAAATTATCCCAGAGAAGTTTAAAATGACACATAAATAGCATAGTCTTATTCTAAGTAATTATTTTATGATTTTTCTTGGTGAGTATATTTATTTTAAAGACATACTCAATAAATATATATTCCTCTTCCCTATATACCACAGGATCAAAATGTGCCCTAAAAAGTTTTAGTAAAGCCTAAAAAATTGACTTCTTAATCACCTCCATGAGAATAACTGAGCTTCAATGATAGTGGGTTTTAAGTCCATATATACCAAGTTTTCAAAGAAACAGTCTTGTACCTCAAACTCTGTATATTTTATACTGACTATTGAAATAGCTCAATTAATTTAACTCTGTATCAGCCATCTTTACCATGTTACAAGTTGTTCAACTGTCAACATCTAATTACAAAGATGACCTTTATGATAAGAGGATCATGCCCAAATGAGATTTCTAGGCATAAGTATAAACAAATTTACAATTAATTGCTATTTGAATCACTGCAGGTTTTCTACAAACTCTTGTGATTATTGAAATATGTGAAATTCATATTTAACAAAGTTCCATACTGTTGTTTTTCTTTTGTCAGGTAGATAAAATATTCCAAAGTTCCAGTTTAAATCATCATTACATCAAGTCTAATGTTGTCAACTTCAGGTAATCCTAACTAATCAATTTGTATAATAAAAAGGCAATTTTGTATTATCTAGTTATTCTTCAATTATTTGCTTTGTGGTCAGGATCTAAAAATCTTAGATATGTCAAGAGCAAAAATAATTTAATATTAATACATTTAACTGTTATCCCTCCTGTACAAAATACCTATAGGAAGAGTCTTTCTTAACTTGGATAGAGATGAAATATATTCTACTGGGTGCCCTTTTAAAGACTTGCATTTCAGTTAAAGATTCTCATAATCATTAAATAAATTTACCTAATTTAAAAATTTTACTTAAATTTTAAATGTAAAATGATATTATAAATTTTTTTAAAATTGAGAAAAAATATATGTAGACAGAGTTGATGAATTTAACAGGTGCTTTTGATGTATTTTTCCAGAAAAAAATTCTAGAACTCTCAGTTATTCTTCCCTCCTGGAACATGATAAAGTTTTACAAGCAAGAAATAATTTATGTATTAATATCTATATGATACAGGAAGGGGATAAATCCATGATAATAAACTATATAAAATATTTATGTTGTATTTTTGATGATATAACTAATGTTTAAATAATAAGGTATAAAATAATAATATGGCTATGACCTCTTTCATTTATTCTGGTGTTCTTGTTTTCCAGGTCAAGTAATGATGGTTTGAACACAGATGTATTGCTTAAATTTCAATTTGTTTCTAACAATGCAGACACAATAAAAAGACAAGCTACTAACATTTTGTATCAGAAGTTAAAATTAAATGAAAGCTTCTTGAAGATAGATACTTCATTACCTTATCTTACAGGCAAGAAATACCATTTTTTCTTTCATTGTTATAGTTGATTATTTTAACTATCTCCTCAACTATGGAAAAAGATTCTTTATTTCACCACAAAATGAAACCACTTTTCATTTTTAAGTCTCTCATTTACTTGATAATAAAACCACACACAAGCAATAAAACCAAGACATCTTCCTTTGGTTAATATGGAAACAACTATGAAAGAATAATTATATAATAACACAAATATACTAGTATTTCCTGTTTTTCTAAAAGAGAGATATGATATTAGTGTAATCGTTGGAATTAATTAAGCATGTATATGATGAAAACCTGCGCTCTGCTACTGGGCCATGACAAGGCTCCCTTCTGCCTCCTCGCAGTCACGCCCGTACCCTCTGCCCATCTCTAGCCCGAGGCAGCCACTCATCCATTCTCCAGCTATGGAATTACATTATTTCATAAATGTTTCATAAATGGAATCATACCCTTTATGTCCTTTTGAGATTGGTCTTTTTGCTTAGCATAAAGTTCTTGAGGTTTATCCATGTTTTTGTGTATATCAATAGTATTTTGTTTTGTTTTTGCTGTGTAGTTTTAATCACATAATACTGAAGTTTGTTTAACCCCTTATCCATTAAAGAACACTTGGGTAATTTCAAGATTTTGGCTACTACAATGAAGCTGCTAGGAATGTTCATGTACAAGTTCCTACATGAAAATAAGTGTCCATTCCTCTAGGACAAATGCCAGAGAATACAGTTGCTGTGTTGCTTGGTAAATCTATTCTTTTTACTTTTGAAAGAAACTAACAAACTACTTACCAGAGTACAATGTTGCATACTTCCCCTATAGGTATCAGCAATGTATGAGCGACCCAGTTTATTTGCATCCTTACTAGAATTTAGCATAATCACTACTTTTCATCCTAGCCTTTCCGATAGATATTTATTTCATTGTAGCTTTAATTTTCATTTCTTCAATAGTTAATAATAATGAACATCTTTTTATTGTACTTATTTTTTATCTGTTTATCCTCTTTGATGAAGTGTCTGTGCGATTTTTTTTTCTAATTGAGTTGTTTTCTACTTTTTTCATTTTTTTATTGTTGTTCAAGTATAGTTGTCTACATTTTCTCTCCACCCCTCCCCCCATCCCAGCCATCCCCACTTCTCACTCTTCTTTGAGAGTTTTATATATATTCTAGATATATGACCTTTGTCAGATACGTGGTTTGCAAATATTTTCTACTCGTATGTAATTTGCCTTCTCATACTGTAGAGAGTCTTTCACAGAGCCAAAGTTTTGAATTTTGATGAGACCAATTAATCCAACTTCCCTCTTATAGATTGGGCTTTGGGTAGTAACTCTAACTTTTCCCCTAGTTTTTGGTCTCCAACAATTTTCTCCTATGTTCTTTTATATGTTTTATAATTTTACATATTTCACTTATAATTTTTATATATTTATATTTATTTTGTACTTGTTATAGTTTTATATAACATTATGATATCTAACCCATTTTGAGCTAAATTTTGTATAAGCTGTAAAGTTTAGGTAGAAGCTCACTTTTTCGCGAATGGATGCTTAATTGCTTCAGCACTGTTCATTGAAAAGGCTGTCCTTCCTTGATTGAACTCCATTTCCTCTATTGTCAAAAATTACTTGGGCATTTTTGTGTAGATTTATTTTGGGGCTTTTCTTTTGTTTCATTGATTCGTTTATCCTTTCACCAGGATCACACATTCTTGATTACTGCAGCTATATAGCAAACCTCAGCATTGAGAAAAACGATTCCTCCCACTTTAGTATTCTTTATCAAAACTACCCTCGCCAGTGTAGCTCACTGGGTTGCAAAGTCCTCCCATAGACCGAAATCTCATGGGTTCAATTCCTGGTGAGGGCAATATACCTTGGTTGCAGGTTCTGTTCTTGATTAAAGCACATACAAGGCACAACTGATGAATGTTTCTTTCTCATACTGATGTTTTTTTCCCTCTCTCTTTCCCTTCTCTCTCTCTAGAAAGTAAATAAATAAATAAGCATGTCCTTGGGTGAGGATTTAAAAAAGTGTATTGAGTACTCTAGCTCCTTTCTATGTAAATTTTACAATAATTCTGTCTGGGTCTACTGAGAAACCAGCTGTGATTTTGATAGAAATGTTTCCTAAGTTTATTGAACAATTTGAGAAGAATTAACATTTTTACTATGTTGAGTATCAATATTTTCTAACTTTTAGTATACAAATTCTGTACATTTTTGTTATATTTAAAAGTGAATATTTTGTTTTCCATGGGGCAATTATAAATGTGCTTTCTAATTTTCTTCCTTTTTTGGCAACATTCAAGACTTTTATTTTTAATTTTTAATCTTTATTGTACTTTTTTTCCATTACCATTTAGTTCCCTTATGTCCCTTTCCTCCACCAATCACCACACTGTTGTCCATACCCATGAGTCCTTTTTCCTTTTTGCTCAATTTCTCTACCCCCTACCTTCCCTCCACCCACTAGCTGTCATCCTGCTCTCCATCTATGTGTCTGTCTCCATTAGTTCAGTTTGTTCATTAGATTCCACATAAGAGTGAAATATATGGTATTTGTCTTTCTCTGACTGGCTTATTTCATTTAGCCTAGTGTTCTCCAGGTCTATCTACACTGCCACAAAGGGTAAAATTTTATTCTTTTTTTATGACCGAATAGTATTCCATTGGGTAAATGTCCCACAGTTGTTTTATCCACTCATCTACCGATGAACACTAGGGATGCCTCCCTATCTTGGTGATTGTAAATAATGCTGCAATGAGCATAGGGGTGCTTACGTTCTTTCCAATTAGTGTTTTGGGTTCCTTCAGACATATTCCCAGAAGAGGGATAGCTGGGTCAAAAGGCAGATCCATTTTTAAATTTTTGAGGTATCTCCCTACTGCTTTCCACAGTGGTTGCACCAGTCTGCGTTCCCACAAATAATGCAAAAGGGTTTCCTTTTCTCCAATCTTCACCAGCACTTATTTGTTGATTTATTAAAGACGGCCATTCTGACAGGTGTGAAATGATATCTCATTGTGGTTTTAATTTGCATTTCTCTGATGATTAGTGATGTTGAGCATCTTTTCAAAGGTCTATTTGCCATCTGTATGTCTTCCTGGGAGCAGTGTCTATTCAGGTCCTTTGCCCATTTTTAATAGGGTTGTTTTTGGTGTTGAGTTTTGTAAGTTCTTTATAAGTTTTGGATATTAACCCCTAATCAGATGTACTGGTAAATATGTTCTCTCATTCTGTGGGAGAAACAGTCAACCTGTTTATATGTAAAGTTTAGATTCCCACTTTAGTCATTTTGATAACAATTTAGTTTTCAGAGTCCTTGCAGTGCTATTCTTGTCATCTGAGGTTTCCTTTTAATCCTGCTGCCGGTACCATCTGTGGAAGTAGAACATGATTCTCTGGGCTGCCTTCCATCCCTGGACCACACACTGTGGAGGCATATAGTGAGCCTGGACCTAATTATGTTGGCGGGTGGACGCAGGTTGATATTGTCCCTGTGGGTATATCAGTCTGCCAGTGGGGGGCCTGGTTGAGAAGTGAATGTTGGGATGATCAGGGACTTCCTGCTGTCACTGCTGTTACTACTGTTGGCAGAATGGATGGCCAGTCCTGGGTTTTAAAGCAGAAGGTTTGGGCTCCCTACTAAGTCTCTGTTGTGCTTCTTCTTTCCCTGGATTTGGATGGAGAGTAAAAGATTTCTCTCGGGACTTTTTGTCTATGACTCTTGATGATTCCAGATTGCAGGCTTCTCTCAGTCTCCAATCCAAAGTATATGTGAGATCAAGAGAAAACCAGGAAACTCACCATATTGTCCTTCCTGAAATCCTGAAGTGTCTAGCCATTCTGCCTTTTTCCTTCCAGCTTCCAGAGTTCTTTTCTTGTTATCTGATGGCTAATTTTTAGAGTAGCTAGTTAATTGTATGCTACAGGTAGAGCCATCTATTGGATAATGTTCACATGTGAGAGATAGCATCATCATAGAAGTTCATCGATAGTTCCTTCACATATAGTGATGAGCCTAGGTTAAAATTAGCTGTGAACTAACCATAATTTCAGCTCTCTCTCACTGATCCATAACATGAAGAGGGTGAGACTGAACTATAACTGACCTTACAGGGAAATGGTTTCAGGACAAGCTTTTGGTCACAAGAACTATTTGTCATGTCCTTAATTTGACTTGTAATATTATTGTGAAGATATAATAAATAAGTAATGTGAAATGTTTGTCACAATCCCTGGTATATAATAGTAAGTTACTAGTTGTTATTACTGCACATCTAGTCATTCAGCAAGTATTTATTGAGAATCTATCTGTGCCAAGAACACAGATTCTCCATAAATTCTCCTTTCTTATGGAGCTCACATTCTAACTGGGGTAAGAAAGATTGTGATCCTGTAAGCAAGGCAATATCTAATAATATGAAACTTCATGCAGAGAATAGAAGGAAAATTTAGATTTGGTTATCCTGGAAGGTCTCTTTGAGGAGAGGATTTAAAGCTGTGCTCTGAATGACAATGGGGAACCAACACACACACACACATACAAGGCCAAGGGAAGAGCATTCCACATACACCCACAAGGCCAAAATCATGAAGTGAAGAGCATTCCTGGCAGAAGGGGCAGCTAGAACAAATAAAAGGCAGGAACACCTTGGCACAATAAAAAAAAAAAGGAAGGTCAAGTTGGCAAATGGGCTGGCTAAAAGCAAGAGTAGTTCAACATATGAACAAAGACATAAATGGGGACAATGGCATGCAGATCCAGGTAGGAAGTTTGGGTTTATTCTAAAGGCCACAGAAGCCACTAGAGGAGCTATTATTGGCAAAACCTAATTCTAAGGGACTTATTCTAATAAACTTCCTCCCCATCATTATCTGAAGATGAATTTGATATTCCTCTGTAGTGCCCACCCTACATTAAAGACTCATTAATTTGCAGGCTTACTGAAACTCTACAGTAGCTTTCACCGCAACAAAGTGTGGCTCTAGGCTGCTTGTGACACTAACCGGCATAAGGAAGAGTCCACCTTTCTTGTGGGGAACAGCTACTAATCATGTTTTTTTTCTATTTTACTTCATAAAAACATAACTAACTTATTCTGAGGGTGTGTTAGCACATGGTGGGTTTTGATTCCACAAGGAGCATCCGTGGACCAACCCTAGATGCCAGGTGTCTAAGATTCTTGAACGTGTTCACAGTGAGACTGCTGTGCACATGACGACAGGGGAGAATGGGGACCAACGTATGGTGCTGCACGTAAAAACGATCTTAGACCCCCTTCTGTTTCACTTGTATTTTAATAAATTGGTATGGCATTAATTAATTACACGCTGTCCTCTTGGCCAATGTTTCTATAATCACGAACCAGTGTTTCCTGGAGTCCCCGTGTAGTAGTCAGTGAAGAGTTTAGTGTATATCTAAGCCTCTTCTTTTCGTAGGATTTTATTATATTACCTTTAAATTAAGTATTCCTTACTCAGTTCCTCTCAACCAGACATAGTCATGTCATGTAAGAAGAGTGTTTTAAATTATAATTGTTTCACTGAGGAGTGATCATCTTATTTTTTTTTTCCAGCTGTAAATGAAGTACAAGCAGAGCACATTCTGAACAGTGGTAAGTTCAAGAATACCACTGAGATGTTTATAAATCAAAAAATAGAAATTTAAATCACTTTGGAGAGTTTCTTTACTCCCATGTTCACTATTGACACTTCCAAACGTATGTAATATCTCTAAATGGATACCTGATTTAAGTCTCCTCAAGGGAAAATAATTACTACTAATAATGAGGAATATCATATGGATTCCTTGGAAATAACTTGCTCTCCCTTATAGAAGATTTCGCTGATGACTTCTTTAAAAAATTCCTTCATTTTATCTCATTTATTTTTACTTGGCTCACTTTAAGTAGAAAACCTCACTTAGAAATAAATGATCCTCCCTAACTTTAATATGTAAACTTTAACATTCATACTATAGTAATGTAATGGTTGTAATTTTAGACAAGTACTTTAATATAGTGAAAATAGCATTTTTCTGCAATAATTAGTGTACATCTAAAATCAAAGTTGTCAAATGTCACTGGGGTAAATGCTGCACATAAGAACATGATCCAAAAAAATGTATGTTTAAAAATTTGAGTGAAATTGCTTTAAATACATCAGGGAGGATGTCATTTTTTAAATTAATCATTTTTTCAGTGTGAATAATTATTATTCTATCATATAAGTTTGATTAAATTTTAAGGCAAGGCAAACCTATGAATGTTTCCATCTTTACTATGTGCCAACATACTTGCACACATTTATAACTCTGGAAATAAGCATCTCATTGTCCTGTGACAGGTTGTGGTTTAGGGAGGGAGTCCCCGTCCATGGAAAAAATTGCTGCTGGTTATGTGGCCAAGAAAGCTGACTGGCCATGGCAAGCCAGCCTGCAAATGGATGGCATGCACTTCTGTGGGGCGTCTTTGATCAGTGAGGAGTGGCTCCTGACGGCTGCTCATTGCTTTGACACGTAAGTCCTCAGTCTGTACCAACAGATTTCATTTCTTGTTCTCACCTTCACTTTCTATAATATTTATCCATTTTTTCATTAGTCATCTTAGCCTCCTCAATGGTACCAATGATTTTCCTGCAGGCTCAGGAGAAGTAACAATTACTGAAGAGTAGAAAAATTAAACAGAATATCTTCAGTTCTAACTGAGTATATATCCAGCATTCTTAACTTTAACTAGGAATAAGCCAACATTGTCAAAATATAAACACACTCATCAGTTTTCCTGAGCTATATTGTTGATTTTTTAAAAATTCTGCTAATAGTGTCCCAGTTTAAAGATTTACATCTGATTATCCCACATGGATATCTTCGGTCTCTCCTTTCATTATTTATATGCTCATTGACGATTTAACATATGGGCCACTTGGAGACAATGAGTACTGTAAGTATTCTTACAGTACTCTAGGGAAATTCATATAAAATGGGAAAATATTCTAGATAAAATGTTAACCTAAAAGAAATGATGAGAAAAGAATTGAATTTATCAATTTTGGTTCAAATTTTACCATCTCTCTCACCTTTTCCCCTACTTGCTCTCTCCCTCCTTTTCTCTCTATAACTATAACTATATATATATATATATATATATGTTCAAAAATGTATATATTTAACTGTGCATGGATATGAGTGTATATGTGTATATATCTCTAATTTTTATTTATTTATATTTTCTTCACAAATAGCAATAACATACACACATTGTTTCCTTTAAAAAACAAATGAATTTCCCCTGTGGGAGAGTAATTAAAGCTACATTAGAGTGGGGGTGGGGGTTGTCATCAGCTAAATGAACACAAAGCAGAGCTAGGGGAGAAGCCTCAGATGAGAAGGTGGGAGGATCCCAATCAACTATCACCTTAAACAATTTGCCCTTCTCCCGCCCTATGTCCCATGCTCACCCAGAGTCCTGGGTCACTTTAGATCAGAAATGAACCAACCATAATCCTTTTCATCTGTGATCAGTTACAAAAACCCCAAACTCTGGATGGCTAGTTTTGGAACAACTCTAAGCCCTCCACTAATGAGAAGAAAGGTGCAGTCAATTATCATTCACGAAAACTATGCTGCCCATAAGCATGACGATGACATCGCTGTGGTGAAGCTCTCCAGCCCTGTCCTATTTTCTGAAGACGTGCATACAGTCTGTCTCCCAGATGCTACTTTTGAAGTCTTGCCTAAGAGTAAAGTGTTTGTCACTGGATGGGGAGCATTTAAAGCAAATGGTGAGTATCTCAGTAAAAACACCCAAGCAAAAGGATAAAGACCTCCATCCAAATAGAGATGTAAAGTAAGTTACCAAGTCAAAATATAGAAAATAAAAGATGGAACCAATAGGTCCCATGAAACATGTGGTGAAAACAACAAACAAAAGCCCAGATATGGTGAATCATGAAAACTTTGGCTATTACTATTTCACAGTATCTATGTCTATTATCTTCTTTATGGGCATCTCAACAAAGCAGTTATAACTTTCTTTTCAAACAAATTTTTTCATATGATTTTTCTTTTGTTGCTGTCTTTCATATGTGGAGATTCTATATATGCATTTTGCATGAGTTTTCAAGTATGTTATTTGTGACCAGTAGTAACAATAAACTTCTATAATATATCACATAAATAAACAGAAATGGTCTTAAGCAAGCAATTTGAATGGCATTTCTAATGCTAAATATTACATGAGGTCATCTGACCCATGCATCTATGAAACAGTTTTTGGGTTTGAGAGTTTATAAAGTTAACAAGTAGATATTGTACTACACTTAATAATAAATGCACAATGAACTGCAGGTAGACACTTAGATACTAATATGAGTCTCTCTTGGTTGCACTTTTTACATATGGTTTAATCCGCCCTTGAATTTCTAATTCTCGTTCCAGGCTCTGGAACGGGAATTAGAAATTATGAAGTTGTAGTTGTAGAATTATGAAGTTGTAGTCTTATTTATTTTTTTGCTCAAAGTATAGCTTTTATCTACTGAGTATTCATCAGTTGAATTTTATAGGAGTCTGCTTTCCCTCAATATGCACTTCAAAATTTTGACATGGAGTCCAGGTTGATACACTGTCATTATAACCTGAGAGTTCTTTCCCTCATCTCTGGGAGATCTGCTTTGTTCTATAGACAATGGAGGTAAATGTGAAGGGGAAGTAAATCCTTTGGGATTAGATAAGCCACTTACTGTTTAGAGTAGAAACATATAGCATCTACCAATAGGGCAGAACCATTATACTTCCTCTAAAATCTAATTAAATGTAAGACCACCTCTTTCAGGAGTAGTAGTTTAGGAGTGCCTTGTGACTTCATCATGAATTATTCAATGCCCAAGAACGTACAGATCACTGTGCATTGATTTCTCTGTTCCAACAAGTTGCATACTTTTCAGGAATAATGTTATGCAATTGTTAGGCCTCAGACTAAGGCTTAGTATTAGATATTTGCTTATGTTTTTTTCCTGCATTTTTAAATTGAAAAAAAGACTACCCAGATTTTCTTTTTCCACCTTCCAATATTTATCCCATTGTATCTCATGGAAAATCTCATGACCAGCTTGCATAAGAAAAACTTTCTATTCTGGATAGTTTCTTTCTTGAATACTTTATTAACGTAAAATAGCTTGTTATATTGTTAAGTACTTAAGTTTACTTTTCAAAGGTTGAGTTTAAAGAAGTAAAAGCACTTACAATTTAAAACTAAGCACCCTAGAACAATGAGCTCAAATAAAAATAGGCACATGGAAATTAAAAGTAGTTGGGACACAGTTGAGTAAAGCCTGTGAATACCTATAAATTTCAAATGCCAATTAGAGACAGAAAAAGAGATAGTACTGAATATTGCTGACACACATACACAAATAAATAGCTTGTATTATTTAAAAAGCTGTATAGTACCAGGAAGAAGAAGCATAATTGGTAGGCATAAAATAGATGGGGAGAGATAAAAAATGGTATAGGAAACAGAGAACTCAAAGAACTTATATGTACAACCCATGGACATTAACTAAAGGGGGGAATGCTGGCGGGTTGGGGGTACAGGGTGGAGTGGGGATAAAGTGGAAAATTGGGGAAACTGTAATAGCATAATCAATAAAAAATACTTTAAAAAAAAGCTGTGTAGAGAACAGATGGTAAGCAAATTCACTGGGAGCATTTCAAGCCAACTCAGAGACTAAGTGAAGAGAAAATGGACATTTAATGACCCTCCCATGCTTAAAAATGATGACAAAAAAATTCACTAGACCCCAGAGAATCTTTAATGACTACAGAGGAGTAAGACTTAGTTTATCAGTAAGATGATCAATCCTAGGTAAGTGAATATACTAGTTTCAAAAATAGAGAATTAGATTTATTTATGATGAATGACACAATTCCTAGGAATCTAATTTTTCTTTTTTAAAAGCTCTTGCTCTCACCATCCTTCATTAACATTAAAGTGCAACTTTTAGTCCATTAGAGTTTCAAGTACATAACCCTATTTCTCCAACAGGTTCCACTGATTGAAATCTAAATATGGGGCAAGGCATAATTATAACTGATTGTATTCATTATTTTTTAGCTCTCATAATAAATGTGTGAGATAGGTATCATTTTCTCCTTTTTTTTTTTTCACAGTGAGTAAAATGGCATTTTGTAAGATTAAGTAACTTACCCAAGGCCAAATAGCATGTAAATTGTTCAAAGTATACAAACTCATATCTTCTCTCTTCAAAACCAGAGTCCTTAGCATGGAATTACCCTGACCTTCTCCTCAAATTAATAGCCCTGTTCTCTTTCATCCTCACAATTGTCTTTGAACCTGTTATAAACAGAGTATCATCTTTTTTAATTTTTAAAATATATTTATTGATTATGCTATTACAGTTGTCCCATTTCTCCCCCTTCACTCAACTCCATCCTACCCACCCCCTCCCTCCCACTTTCCCCCCCTATAGTTCGTGTCCATGGATTAAACAGAGTATCATCTTTATATGAAGAACTAATACAGTCTTTAAAATAGAAGCTATTAAAAGGAAATGAGGAGAATATACTGGCTAAAACTATACACAATTAAATAATACTTTTCATATAATAAATCATAAATATGTGGGTCATTAATGAAATGAAATATGGCTCTTATGTTGGTATTTGTTATTTACCTTATTATTAGTATTATTATTAGATCGCAATTTGAGCTATTATCAAAATAAAAATGGTCTCTTTAATGAAGCAATAGTATTCCATCTGTTCAGTATTGAAGTTACTTCCTGATAGTAAAGACTTGTTCTATATTGCTTTTCCTAAAAGATTCTCAATTTGCAATGAAGGCAGATTGCCAGGTAAATTAGGTGAACTGTCAGAGATGACCTCAGGTGGTGATAAATGCCCTGGGTTTAAATCTAATGTTATCCCCATTTAGCTATGTGATCATAGCAAGGTGCATAACTACCTGAGCTTTGCTTTATTCATTGAAAAAGGGAATATTCATGTTTATCTTTAGTAGTTGTTACAGGATTAAATAAGATAGTGCAAGTAAATGTGCCAAGAATGATACCTAACATGGAGAAAGTAAGAAGGCATCCAAGAAATACAACTTGATTCTGAGCTCTGTCATCAAACCTGGAGTCCCACAACTTCCAGACTATGTTTTATCATTGGTCTGTTCTTTGCAAGACACAATTAACCATCATAAACAAGAACTTGGAAATTCTTCACCTATTTATTTTTTTCCTTCTTTAGGTCCCTTTCCCAATACTCTGAGGCAAGTCGAAATAGAGATCATAAGTAATGATATATGTAATCAAATTAATGTATATGGTGGTGCTGTGTCATCAGGAATGATATGTGCTGGATTCTTGTCAGGAAAACTCGATGCTTGTGAGGTAAGAATAGACTCAAATCCACAAAAGTGAATCTGTTGAATAGAGATGAATTCACTGACCATAGGTCAATGTCACTTAATGGGACTTCACACAATTAAGTCTTGGAGGAGAGAGCAGAGTATAAAAAGAATAGGTATGGAAGAACCATAAGAAATACTCCTATTATTGCCTAGATCCATATGTAAAAAATGATCACTAGCTGCTCATTAGGGCTTTGATTAGAGAAAAGGTGTGGCAGCAGATAAGAGAAACTAAATCACATAATCATTGCTTCAAGCCACAGTTATAATAGATAGTTAGATATCTAATCCCTACTAGTTGTAAGTCACTGTGGGAAGGGATCCACAGATATCTCCATGGCCAACAGAATGTCATCCCATGAGTGCTTGAGCCATTGATCTTAAAGAGTCTATATCAAGACAGAACTACATGATTTAGAAAAAAGTTGCCTAAACATTTAGAAAAAATTGTCTAAGCACTTACAGAGAATATCGTATTTAAAGTCTGGCTATTTAAAGAGAAAAATAAATATCAGAATTAATAAAGAGTTTGCCTATAGCATTTGAAACTAGGTCTAAAATTTTCACAATTCTTCAAAGATTAAGAATGGCTTTGAGAGTTTCACACAAATGAGCAATTTTCTTACATGCAAAGGTGCCACCATTGACCTACCCTTGGCTGTCTGTCATGTGATGGTAATAAACATTCACTCACTTATTCATGCAAATTTTTGTGAATTACAGGGGCTATGGCAATTACTGAGGGAGGAAGCATAAACATTCAGAATAGCACAAGTCCACAAAGAATTTACAGTCTAATAACATAGCACATAAGTAACTAAAAGCAATGAACAAGAGACCAGGATTTGGCTACATATTCTGGAATACAAAGTCTCCTCCTACTGGCTTTACTTCTTAAGAAGTGAAAACAGCATGAGTGGTCCAAGATAAAACTGGATAACATGACTTTCTAGGAGGATCACAAACACATCTATGATTAGAATAGTCTCAAATCCACAACAATGAATCTGTTGAATAGAGATTTTTATTTGAGTCTGTAAGAGAGCAGATGCCCTCCCTGCATTAGTCCATGCTCTCTTGCTTCCTGCACCACTAGCATACCGAGAACCTAAATTAGGCTGTGGGCCTACAGGAAGGGAGTTGAGGAGGATAGGTTTTGGCAGGCCAGGGTTTTCACACTCCGTCCATGGTGCACTGAAATGTACTGAGAAGCATGTAAGGGAAGAGAACTAAAGGCACAAGACTGAGAACCCATATCTACTTCAAATGAAATTATTTCTCTTATATAAAAGAAAAAGTCTGTAAGGTGCTTCCACATAACACTTCTTTTAGAATGCATAGGTTCATTGCTAAAAGATGAAATTACAAATCAGTTCTCCAAACCTATGGTTGGAGATACTAGGGAAGTTCTCAAGATTCACAACCTTCAAACCAGCTCATTAGGGCTAAGGATTCCACCTTAGTTTGGGAGCAAAATGATGTGTGCAATAATTGGTGCATACTGGCTCGGAGTGCCCTTTGCGTACCTTCGCGTACCTTCATCCTCTCAAACCCACTGCCACACAGCGATGCAGTGTCCGGGACACCTTCCTATCAACTGGTGTGAGTGGAACAAGGAGAGATTTCAACCCAGAGCAAGAGATTATTGCTATGAAACAGACTTGGGAGAGGCTTCACTTAGTTGAAGCTTGAGGTTATCACTTATGTAAGAACTGAATGCCTAAACTTAGCTAAAGTTTGCATTCTCTCTTTAGATAGAGCAAAACTAAAAGTCTATACAAGGATAAAACTGAAATATTAGTAGAGATGAGCAAGAAGCCAATTAAAATAAAACAACAATTGGATTGTGCAATATGTTAATGACATTTTGGTTGCCAGAGGGGAAGGTGGGTAGTGAGGTGATGAGCAAAAAACATGAAGGAGAATAAGAGGCACAAACTTTCAGTTATAAAATAAATCACAGTGATGTAACATACAGCATAGGGTGACGCAGATCCCGGCCCGCAGGATCCGGTGTTGTGGCTGCAATATACAAATACACAGGGACTACAGAAATCCTGTGGAGAAAAAGGGATGGCATGGCCACTCTCTAAGTGGGAGAGGGTGAGAGGGCTAGAGAGAGCCCAAGAGAGAGAGCTGATCCCCAACTGGACAGGCTTTTATTGCTTTTCTGGGCACATTACATGGAGGATGGTGCTCATTTACTATGCACAGGTTCACCACAGGTGATTGATTACCTTTTAAGGACAACAAAGGACAGAATACTGCTAATTACTTCAAAGAGAAGGATGTTACAGCTCAAGGGGGAAACTGGTCACACTCCATACTCAGGTGGTTTAGCACAGACTTTAGGAAGTTAAAGATACTCAATAAACATTTGCTGCCTCAATTCAGGGTGAGGGAGTTTTAGCAAGAGCAAGTATCACAGCAGCGTAGGTACAATGCAGGCCTGATTTCCCACGGGAGAACCTGTCCATGGGCGTGGGTCCTGCCCACCAAACTCGCTCCCCACTGGCTTTTCCAAGTGAGGCTGAGCCACATTTCCTATGCATGGAACAGTTCCCCACAATAGAGGATACAATCAACTAATATCATAATAATATCTAAATATATACCTGTTGAATAACTATGCTGTACACCTAAATTTGAATTAAAAAAAAAAAATAACATCCCTTCAAGGCACTAAGAAACTTAGACCAAATGTATTACTATGCTGCCATGTCCTGGTCCATTTCAAGCTATAATTTATATGAGATGCATTCCAATGTAGGGTAATACAAAGCCATTAATAGAGATAAGCAGAGATAATAAGTGCAATTATCATACTAATACTAATAGTAAGTAAAAATAGAATTAATTTTACATACTTCAATATATTAATTTTTTAGACATTCACATGTTGATTAACTGTGATTTTTACACTCCTTTATCTATTTTGTTGACAATATTTTTTCTTTTTCTTTAGGGCGATTCTGGGGGACCTCTGGTTATTGCACGTGATACAAACATCTGGTATCTTATTGGAATAGTAAGCTGGGGAATAGACTGTGGAAAAGAAAACAAGCCTGGAATTTATACAAAAGTGACTCGTTATCGGGACTGGATTAAATCTAAAACTAACATCTAATGCAACAATCACCTACCTCCAAAATGTAAATGCCATGTGTGGCCTAGCAAATTGTGTCTAGCATGTGTTGCCCTGTATTTTGTCATCAAGTTCAAGATGCAACTAAGCACAATCTGACAACTTTCCCCTTTAATAAGAGGAAAAAGTAGGCTTTCTTTCACATAATCTGAAGTGTTGTGGCTGTGAATGTAAAAGATACTGTCAACTCCTCAAAAATCCAAGGTTGCTGCCAAGTGTCTCTGATGACCACGTTGCTCACCTGTGTCCCTACGACACACTTCTCATTTTAGACTAGTCCAGCAGTTAAACATTAAGTACCAAATGGCTAAGCATTCTCTGTGTTTTTCCCCTGACAGAGCACACTGCCCTCCTCTGACTCCACAGTTTTTACCTTCCTCATCATACGATTCTCATTAAGAATCTGTAGGTCCATGCACTAGACAGATCAAGGTAACTAGTTTTGGCCAATGCTATCACAAGTGACAGAGGGGCACCAGACATGAAACTAGGACTTAAGAGGTGGCACTACTGTGAGTCCTTTCCCCTTTGCCCTCAGATGCAGATTTAACCTGTCTTTGAAACTTGGAAAGAGCTGCAATTTCTATCTACACTCAACATAGCAGATTTTAATCTCTTTCAACAACTACACTGATTTTTACTTTGGAACTATAACTAAATCCTTGGACCACACAGCAGGAAAACTGAAAATGTTGCCGAGCACTGGGTTTTGTTTTAAACTTGTAAACATGCCATTTTGGGTTCAGAAAAAAGAGTTTCTTGGCCTTTTCACTGGGGAGGAGTGAGAAGAAGAGGCAACAACTGGATGAAAAGGAGCGACTTTCAAAAAATGGAAGAAATTCCAGTATTGGTATAAATTTACTTTTCAATTCTGTTTAATTATCTCCTAATGCAGTTTATTTTTTAAACAGTTTTCTTTTTAATAAACTTCAGAACAATTAAGGAACCCACAGAATGAGAAGTCAATATAAAGATATTCATAAATAACATACCAGAAGCCTATATAAAATTAGACATTCATGGACAATTCAATACAAGATTTTGGGAAAGACCTTATTGTATAATATTTCAAATTTCTGATAAAAAGCTAGCCATTCTTTGATGAGTGGTATTTGTGGATAATGTTCAAATAATCAAGAAAGTATCTTTAAAATGGTTTACTTATTGTGATAAAAGTCATTTTTAATGTATTTAAATATATGTTTGTGGTACTGTACATGAGAACATGACATTACTAATGTTCAACAAAACTCAAAAGTTTTTTCTGTGCATCTAAATCTTTATTTTCTTCCCCTCCTCCTTTTACAATTAATTTAGTTAATGAAATAACTGCCAATGTTAAGATTTTTTTTTTAGTTTTTTATCAAGGGAGAGTCTCTCTTTCTGCACATAGTATTGTTATATACATTAAAATATATTTATGATAATAACGTCAAACTTGTTCTCTTTGAATCATCATTATACAGTAAAGCTTCTCATCCTTGGTCCAGCTGACATTTTGTCAGAGATTAATCTTTGCGGGGCACAGCACAGGGAGGGTGGCAGCGACCCTCTGCTTTGTAGAAGGGTTAGTAGCGTTCTTTTTCCCTAGACATTCAGAAGCCAGCAGTACCCCCAGTGAGCAGTAACAAACAAAAATGAATCCAGACATTGCAAAATGGCCCCGGAGGGGCAAAGTCACCCTCAGTTGAAAACTACTGCCATGGGGTCAATACTCAAAGGAACAATTCACTGTTAAAATCTTGCACCTGTAATTTCCTTACATGAGTTTGGAAATATCTTCTCCCCCTTTTTGTAATGCTGATGAACTGAACATGCTAAGAGACCATCATGATCTCTTATATAAACCATTCTAGCCACATTAAGATTATTTGGAACCTAAACCTGGCTAGAGGAAGGAGGCTTTTTGAAGAAGGCTGAGCTGCAGTGGGCAATAGTTCATCTCTGTCTGTCTGTCTATCTATGTCTTTATACATACATAGATAAATAGATAGATGATAGATAGATAGATAGATAGATAGATAGATAGATATAGAGAAATATACAGACCTATAGAGAGAGGGATGTGTGTGTGTGTGTGAATGAGTATATATGGTGAAGTTTTGCGGGATTTAGGTGTTTGAGAAGTCTCCCTCTAGATCTCTCTCTCTCTCTCTCTCTATATATATATATACTTTAGTGCATAGCCACACTATGCACTAAAAGCTGAACTGTTCAATATGGTGGCCATTAATCAGATGGGGCTATTTAGATTTAAATTAATTTAAATTAAATACTAACAAAAATTCATTTTCTTCCTTGGAAAAGCTGAACAAAATGAGAGAACTCCAACCATTGTTCTCATCAGATCTGAGGTAAAAAAACAAATCATTTTCTCAGTCATACTAATCACATTTTAAACACAAAATAGCCACTTCTGGCACATTGGGCAGCACAGATTTACATCATTTCCATCATTGCAGAAAGTTTCACTGGACATGACTGACCTAGAACATTCGATGTAACTACTTACATCAGTGATTTTCAACCTTTTTCATTTCATGGCAAACACAAACTAATTACTAAAATTCGGTAGCATATCAAAAATACATTACATGTTTTTGCCAATCTGACAAAAAATAGGTATAATTTTGATTCATTCATATCAGATGACTATTGGGTTGCTGTTGTTATTTTTTGATTTGACAATTTAAGGGAAAAGAGTCAGTGCCCCTGATTGAATAGTCAAGTATTGCATGTTTTAAAAATTTTGCAGCACACTTGTTCAAAATTATTGAATCATATAATCACTTATTTATCTAATATTTCTTGAGCCTCTATGTGTCAGACATTGGGTATTCTAGACACTGGGTATAATTGTGTTGTAAAGCCAAGTTCTCTTTTCAAGGCCACATAAAAAGGTAAAAGTGTTTTTGATAGCCACTATTGAAAGTAGCAAATCTTTGGTCCACTAGTGGAGAGGTGAAACTCTGTATGAACTACAGCAGGCCCACCAGACACCCACAGGAAGATGGAAGCAGTCAGAAATCAGCTATCTACCTTCCAAGGATCCCAATTTCACAATTAATGGTATATCAAAGAATCAAAGAGTTGTTCTGTTGCTTTTTGAATAAACAGGGAATTTCTTATAACCCAAAAAGATATATATATATATATATTTTGGATTTAAAAAAACTTTATTGTTATTCAATTACAGTTGTATGCCTTTTCTCCCCATCCCTCCGCCCCACCCCAGCTGAACCCCCCTCCCTGCCCCACCTCCACCCTCCCCCTTGATTTGGTCCATGTTTCCTTTATAGTAGTTCCTGTAATCCCCTCTCCTCACTGTCCCCTCCCCACTCCCCCCTGGCTATTGTTACATTGTTCTTAACTTCAATGTCTCTGGTTATATTTTGTTTGCTTTTTTCTTCTGTTGATTATGTTCCAGTTAAAGGTGAGATCATATGGTATTTGTCCTTCACCGTCTGGCTTATTTCACTTAGCATAATGCTCTCCAGTTCCATCCATGCTGTGGCAAAGGGTATAAGCTCCTTCTTTCTCTCTGCTTCATAGAATTCCATTGTGTAAATATACCATAGTTTTTGGATCCACTCGTTTGCCGATGGGCACTTAGGTTGCTTCCAGTACTTGGCTATTGTAAATTGTGCTGCTATGAACATTGGGGTGCATAAGTTCTTTTGGATTGGTGTTTCAGGGTTCTTAGGGTATAATCCCAGCAGTAGAATTACTGGGTCAAAGGGTAGTTCCATTTTTAGTTTTCTGAGGAAATTCCATATTGTTTTCCACAGTGTCCTCACAAGTCTGCATTCCCACCAACAGTGCACTAGGGTTCCCTTTTCTCCGCATCCTCTCCAACATTTGTTTGTGGATTTGTTTATGTTGGCCACTCTGACTGGCGTGAGATGGTACCTCATTGTGGTTTTAATTTGCATCTCTCTGATGGCTAGTGATGCTGAGCATCTTTTCATATGTCTCTGGGCCCTCTGTATGTCTTCCTTCCAAAAAGATATATTAATGACAACTAAAGCAAAGAATATCAAGTAATGGAGAAATAATCAGAGTGCCTTCATCACAAAGTTGAAAATACTAAATGATGTTTTAAGAAAGAAGCAAACTCAAATAAAACAAGGATTGGATTGTGACATCTGTTAATGTCGTTTTGGTTGCCAGAAGGGAAAGAGTAACAAGCAAAAAACATGAAGGGAAATAAGAGGCACAAACTTTCAGTTAAAAAGTAAGTCACAACAATAAAAAAAAGTTAAAAAATAAAAAATAAGTCACAGTAATTTAACATACAGCATAGGGAATACAGTCACTAATATCCTGAAAGTATATAAATATATAAATGTTGAATAACTATATTGTACACCTGAAATGAACTTAATATGCATGTCAACTAAACCTGAATTAAAAAAAAAATAAATAAATCCATGCAAAGAACTAAGAAACTTAGACCAAATGTGTTACTATGCTGCCATCTCCTGGTCCTTGTTATTTTTAAATTATATTTTATCATCATCTCATTTCAAGCTATAATTTATATGAGCTGTGTTTCAATGTAGACTAATACAAAGGAAAATCTAGTAATCTCTCCCCAATTTTCTCCTAAGTTCACCAAAGTTTAAAGTTTTATATACCCTTTCATGTTGTTCTTTCTGTTTATAAAAATATAAACAATCCATATGCTTATAAAGAGTTTACCCACTTTTTAAAAAATGGCATCATTTTATATACATACACGCATATATATGCATATATATATGCATAGGATACTTATTTCCTTCAAATAAACCCAATCAGATAATCTATAGAAGAAAGAAACATGAATTCCAGGCCAGGAAATTATAATAAAAGTGAGAGACTAGGAGACTGCGCTCTCCTGAACTGGAATATGAAGGGAGGGTGGGTGGCTGATGCCTGGAGTGGAATAAGAACACTTAAAAGAAACACTAAGTTTTATTCTCTTGCTCCCCGCCGCCATAGCCTTTCCTGATATTGCCTTGAGACAATGTTCTCTTGCTTTTCATATTAGAAACTAGTCACAGCAACCCAGACCAGAAATTTTGGAAGTATCAAGGCAGACGCCTACTAAGGAGAGGACTTTCTAGAAAAGGTGACAACTGATCAGCTACTTTCATGTATTCTCTTCCTACCCTTGCTCCTCCAGGTCTCCAGGGCTGGTGCTGTTTCCTCCTAGTGCAACTTCACTCTAAGAACCTAGCTCTGTAGCTGTTCCTTCTATGCTCAGCCTTCGCCCACAGGGAAGAACCAACATTGAACTTCCTAGTTATGCTCAAGCCCCAATCACCAGCTCATCTAGTGGCTTTGATAGATGGGGGGTCCTCTGGGCCACCCTGTAGAACATGCCCCTGATGGGTCTTCCAGCTTCACACAACTTATCAATTCCATGTGCCTCAGCCCCTGTATTTCCTTCTCTACTCTGTACCAGGACAAATAGGGCATTTCTGCTTCACTCAGCCTTGACTATTGCTTTCTTCAGGCTAAGAGCCACCCTAGCAGCAAGTTTGCCTCATCTACTTGGGTCCTTGCCAGTGTGTTAAATACCATGTATTGAGAGAGTCAGTGAATTCTTATTTATTCAAATATCTTCCATTCAACCCTCCTTAATCAAGCATCCTCCCAATCCAATGCCAGAAACAGGAATATTCCTCTGTTGACACATACTCACTAATTTGTATAGCATTGTCAGTGCTTAGTCTTCTTGCTCCCTTATTAGGTACTGTGCATTCCTAGCTGAGTTATTAGCCTGGTTGTCAATTGAGGAGGTGGGGATATCTCTTGTGGAGGCACCTGTTGTCTTCCAGGGGAAAGGGCTTTGCAGCATCTTTCAGCATGGGAGAAGGGGCTGACTCTTACTAAAGAATAAGGGACTACTTCTGCAAGTTCTGAGGGTTCTGCAGAACCAATATCCCTATGATATCCATCCACTTGTCTCCTTCTTACACCTCAAGGTCTTAAGTTTTCCCAACCAAGGCTCTGACCTAAGCATAGCAGATCTGCTTTGGCTAAGCAGTCTAACTATTAGATTTCCAGCCTGATGCTTGGCTGTGTCTACTCTTCCTCTGTAGGAGATTAGGGCTTTTTTTTTTAACCTTTAACTGATTGTAAATAAGCCTCAGTTTCTCCTTATTCCTATTCAGGGCAACAGTGCATGTCGGCAGGAACCAGCCAACTCTACTATATTTGTAGGCACTTTGCCTTCTCATTTTTCAATGACTCAGACCATTGTACTTGCAGTGCTGTCCCTTCTACCAGAAAGTTTTTCCAGGTCACTGCTGGTGAAATCTTTAGTAATTCAGCTACTACTTTAGGACAGGGATTATCTGTGCCCCTCATGCCTCCTAAGCTAGTGTCATCTTTTCACAACAGACAGTAAAGTGAGTTAGTCAGACCTCAATTTTCTCAGACCACTCAATCAGACCACAGGGTGGGATTTGAGGTGAAAGAGATATACTGGAAGAAATTTCTGTGATGAAAATGGAACACATGCTAGAAAAGTCAAAAGACGCTTCAGAACGTAGTTCATGTCTGACCCCTGTACAGTAAGGAGGAGAGGAAGAAGAATCAGATAGGAAAACTCTCACATGGCAGTGCAGTTTCAAGAAAATTTGGTCAGGCCTCTGGGGAGTTCTCAAGTCAAAGTCACCCACCAGAGGAGTCCCACCTCTCCCAGGAATGATGGCCTTAACAACCCTTCGTGCTTGGCCATGGGCTGGGAGAAGACAGTAGGAAGCACAGCTACAGTGTGAGTGCAATGGTGAGCTCAGAGCCCCGCAGCTGGGCTGTCTGTCAATGACATTCTCCAGAGCTGGAGATCTGAGAGGTGCATTTCCATCATCATCACCACTGTGGATCCCTGACGAACACTACACACAAAGGTAGACTCCAGAAATAAACTAGAAACACAAGTAGGAAGGAAAAAAAGATTAATATTTATATATATTATATAAATCATATATACATATGATTGTCTTTGTGACTCAGGATAAGGAACAGATTGTTAAGGCCTAGCATAGAGAGTATCAGGTATAAGGCAAAAAAAAAAAAAAACCCAAAAAACAAACATGCATCTGACTAATCACTGTTCCTGTTAGGTACATAATATTCACAGAATGGGAAGATATATTTAATGTCCTATGACCCCCAAATTCTATAATTTTCTATATCATGCACAAGTTACTTTCAAATTATATTACAGATTATATTAGATGGAAAAGTTTTAATTTTCCCAAGAAATGTCAAGTGCAAACCAAAAACCATGAACATGGGTATTTTCATTTGACATGAGTTTAACTCTGAGAATAGCAGAAGGAAACACATTCTTAAGTAATGCTGCCAGTCTTCACAGTCTTCAGAATCAGTGACCCACCTCTATTTAACTGTTAAAGGACGGAGAGTATTTCTCAGTTTGAATAAATCTCTCAAGGTTGTTAGAGTAAACAGTAAAGAATTAATCTCACATTCTATGCAAGATAACCAACATAGATTTAATATTTCAGGGTTGGAGGCAGTAAAAAGATTTAGTACCTTAATCATTTAACTTAAGTAGATTCTTGTATTTTAAAAGTTATACTTGTAACTAACTGCATGGTTGACTTTGATTAAAATAAGCAAGCGCATTAACACATCTCCTTTCTCCTCCCTCCTCCCTCCTCCTCCTCCCCCTTTTTTCTTCTTCTCCTCCATCTCCTTCTCCTCCTCCTCCTCCTCCTCCTTCTTCTCCTTCTCCTTCTCCTTCTTCTATTTAATTAAAAGTGTGGACAGTATGATAGCGATGCCTAGGATATTCCTAGATCGGTATCCAAGCTGCACCTTTTCTTTTGCTGGGAGCAGAATAAACACATTCCTGAACCTCCAGGACAATAGCTTTCACAAAAAACAATTCTCAGGAGATACAGAGACTAGTAAGTGGGATTCCAGGTATGCTCTGCTCACTTCAACCAGAACTACTTCAATGTGATTTCTTTCATGCATTTAGCTTCAGCGTACAATGCATTTAGAACAAATGGTTCCACTGCTTCATCCATTCCCACCCCAAATAACCTAATTCATTGTTTTAGGAAGACATTTGTTATGTTTTATGACCCAGTGTAATAGAAACAAGAAAAGAGCTGGGGTATAGATTCTTGTGTAAAATGGAGGGAAATGTAAAAAGAATCAATATAGGTCATGCTAATTCAATGGATAGGGGAGACACCGAAATGGATAAAAGGGAATTAAAGAACAGTATTTTATTTTAGTGTATTGAATTTGAAGTGTCAGAAACAGATTCATATATAACTACTCCAGGAGCCAGACATTTAACACAGAAGAAAAATGACAAATGTATTCAAAGATTTGTGGGTAAAATGCATACCAGCGATATTTCGATCTGACAGTAGGTTAGAAAACATAGGGGACAACATTCATGATATTGAATTTGGCGATTATTTCCTGGTTATGACACCAAAATGAGAGACAACAAAAGAAAAAGAGATAAATTGGATTTCATCAGAATTGAAAACGTTTCCACAGTAGAGGACACTATCAACAGAGTGAAGGGCAACCCATGGAATGGAAGAAAATGTTTTCAAATCATGTATCTGATAAGGAATTGATCCCAGAATATCTAAAGAACTTCTGCAACTCAACAACTAAAATACAAACATCCAAGTTTATAAATGGGCAAAGTATTTGAATAGATATTTCTCCAAAAAAGATACACAAATGACCGTAAGCATATCATGTGATGCTCAACATCACTCATCATTACACAAGTGCACACCAAAACTACAATGAGATACCATTTCATAGCCGTTAGGATAGGAAAGAAATACCTGGAAAACAAGTGGTGGCAGAGATGTGGAGAAAATGCAACACTGTACATTTATTGCAGGTGGAAATGTAGGATGGTATAACTGCTTTGGAAATGGTATGGCAGTGCCTTAGCCCGTTCAGGCTGCCATAACAAAAATACCATGGACTGAGTGGCTTAAACAACAAAAAATCTACTACTCACAGTTATGTGGTCTGGGAAGATCAAGATCCAGGTGCCTGCACATTTGGTGTCTGGTGAGAGCCTGCTTCTTGGTTTACGGACGGCCATCTTCTTGCTGTGATATCACCTGGAAGAAGAGACAAGAGAGCTCTCTGGGGTCTCTTTTCATAGGGTATTAATCCCACTCATGAGAGCTCCACTCTCATGACCTGATCATCTTCCCATATCACCTCGAGGGTGCTCTAATACCATCACATTGAAGGTTAGGGTTTCAACATATGAACTTTGAAAAAACATTTAGTCCCTACAGGTGGCTCCTCCCAACATTAAGCATAGATATACCATATGAAATAATGATTCCACTTCTGTTATCTAACCAAAAGAACTGAAAGCAGGGACAAACAGGTATTTGTATACCTATGTTCACAGCAGCATTAGTCTCAATAGCCAAAAGGTGGAAGCAATAGAAGAGGCTATCAATAGATCAATGGATGAATAAAATGTGTATATTCATACAATGGAATATTATTCTACTGTGAAAAAGAAGGAAATTCTGGCACATGCTACAACATGGATGAACCTCGAGGACATTAGGATCAGTGAAATCAGGCAGGACCAAAAGACTTATTGTATAAGGTACCTAGACTAGTCAAATTATTATAGAACCAGAGAGTAGAATGGAGGTTTCCAGGGACTGGGGGAAGGGGAAAGTGGGAGTTAATGTGTAATGGGTACAGAGTCCTAGTTTGGGAAGATGAAGAAGTTCTAGAGATGAATGATGGGGATGGCTGCAGAACAGTGTGAATGTGAGGGAACACAGAGAGAAGAGAAAAGACAGCCACCACATCAAGACTGGGGCAGAGACTGGAGTGTGCAGACACAAGCCAAGGAACTCCCAGAGCCACCAGAACCAGAAGAGAAAAAGGAATCTTTGGAAGGAGTATAATACTGCTGACACCTTAATTTCAGACATCTGGTCTCCCGAACTGTGAAAGAATAAATGTCTGTGTTTTAAGCCCCTAGGTTTATAGTAATTTGTTACAACAGCCTCAAGAACCTAATACATCATGTATGAAGCAAGGTCATCAGCTAAGAGTGAGAGAGTAGAAGAGTAGCTGAAGGGGTGGAGGAAAGAACAAAGGTGAGAATTGTCCAGAAGTGGACAATTCCTACGTCAATGACCTGGAAATCTATAAAATGATTGCCTACAGCATTAGGAGCTACAGTAGGATCATAAACAGGAATTTAAGATTAGATCAATCCGTCTGTGTGGTTCTCTACAGGTCTGTTTACCTGCACAAACATACAGGCAAAGAATCATAGAAACTTAGATTTATTCGAGGTTATCTTTTCATCAAGCGAGTGCAAAGTGAAAGAGAAGTAAAGGAGTTGACAATATATATAAAGACATGATTTTAATGATTGTCTTTTTTGTTAACTACTCTAATCTCCATGTCCCTAAAACATACCTGGGTACATCAGAGGAACAGAGCAAACATCGGTTTAATGAATTACTTAATCACACGATATTTACCACATTAGGCTTCTCTGAAATAAATAGAATACAATGGAATCTCAGCTACTATGTGCCATGGCTCCTAAACTTGGTGATGCTTTTCACTTGTTCCTTTCCTACATGACAATGTCTGAAAGTTGCCAAGTACTGTTTATTTGCAATTATTAAAATCTCATTTGTTTTTCTATTTTGATTACATATATGACATAATTTACAATCAGTAAAATTCACCCTTTTTAGTGAATAGTTCTATGAGTTTTGACAAACACATACAGCCTATTGCCACCACCACAAAATACCATTTTCATCATTTCTTGCACTGAATGCCTCCCTTCTGCCATCAGACTCTGGCAGCTCTGGTCTGTTTCTGTGCTTGTGCCTTTATAAGCTGTGTCTGTGCTAGAGTATCATATTAATGAAATCATGCAATATGTAGCATTTTGAGTCTAGATTCTTTTGCTCAGCATAAGCCCTTTGTGTGATTTTCATATACATTACTATTATCAAAGGAGGAAAATTATATTCAGAAAGTTAATTAACTTACTCAGAGCTATAGTTAGTGACAGTCAGAAATTTGGTTCCAGTTTTATTTGTTTCAAAGTTGTATATTTCTTGTTTGCTGTGCCATATTGCCTTCTGTTAGCCAATGGCTTATTAAATCCTCACCACCAATTCTTGAATTTACCTTCACATTCAGCAATTTAATCCTTTACCTTCCTGTAAACAAAGACCAGAAAGCTGAGGAGACAGATGACATCAGGGCCACTAGATGCGTTCTAAGCAAACTTCCTGCCATGTGCGGCCATGCTAACGTTCAGTGCAGTCACGACTTTATTTCAACACCATTCACAATTCAGTTCTTACATATACCACACAGTGTGGGTAGCATTTTATAGGTACGTGTTCACTTAATTCTTACGATAGTCTGGAAATCTATTATTACTTCCACGTACAGACGAGGAAGCTAGGGGGCAGAAGTGCCAAGCAGCAGTGGTGTGGAGAGCCAGGATCTATAGACAGCTATAATTCCCTCTAAAGTCCGAGGTTTGCGAAGAAACCAAGCCTTTTGCCACCTGCAGTGGAAGCTGCCATTTAGGACCAGACCATGTGCAAGGCAGTGTCAAATACATTATGTCATTTCACTCTCACGAAAGTCCTGCTCACAAATGGTGTCAGCTCATTCATACAGGAGGAAACATGCTTAAAGGGTTGAAGTAGCCTGTGCAAGCTCACCCATCAGAAGTCAGAATTTCATTCCAAATCTGTGTCTCTTTTCACTAGTTCGTGAAGCTCTGTGTCAGGAAAAAAGATGGAAGGGAGGGGAAAGGGAAGAAAGGGAAGGGAAGAAGGTAGATATGTGTGCTCCTTCCTCATTAGTTCAATCATATGAGCTTCACTAAGGGTTTCTCTGTTAAATGGTAGCTAGGAAAATATATGCATATAAACTAAGGAGTCCTAAAAATATTAGCTAATATTTCTATAGTGCTTCCACTACACAAGCCACTAAGCTATTTTACATATGTAACACACTTACATTTCAAAAAGCCCTACAAGGTACTCATTATTATTTATTTATCTATCTATTTATTTAATTGTTGTTCTATTACAGTTGTTCCAATTTTTCCCTGTTGCTCTCCACTGACCGGCCCCTCCACTCCCACAGTCAATCCCAGCCCTGTTGTGCATGCCCATGGGTCATACATCCATGTTCCTTGACTTGACCTTTCCCCTTTTTGCCCCCCTTCTCTCTGGTCACTGTCAGTCTGTTCCCTCTTTCCATGCCTCTGGTTCTATTTTGGTCATTTATTTGTTTTGTTGCTTATGTTCCTCTCATAGGTGAGATCATATGGTATTTGTCCCTCACTGCTTATCCTACTTCACTTAGCATAATGCTCTCCAGTTCCATCCATGCTGTCACAAATGGTAGGAGCTCCTTCTTTCCTTCTGCTGTGTAGAATTCCATTATGTAAATGTACTACAGTTTTTTGATCCACTTTTACAGATGAGCACTTAGGTTGCTTCCAGCACTTGGCTACTGTAAATTGTGCTGCTATGAACATTAGGATACATAAATTCTTTTGAACTGGCATTTCAGGATTCTTAGGGTATAATCCCAGCTGTGGAATCACTGTGTCAAAAGGCAGTTCCATTTTTAGTTTTCTGAGGAAATTCCATACTATTTTCCAGAGATGCTGAACCATTCTGCATTCCTACCAACAGTGTATTAAGGTTCCCTTTTCTCCACAGCCTCACCAGCACTTGTTTCTTGATTTGTTAATGATGGCCATTCTGATGGGTGTGATCTAGTTCTGATTGTGGTTTTAATTTTCATCTCCCTGATAACTAGTGATGCTGAGCATCCTTTCATATGTCTATGAATCCTCTGGATGTGTTCTTTGGAGAACATTTGGTTGTAATTTCTCCTCTTTTGTTTATGATTTTATTTATTTGGGTCTTCTAGTCACTAGTATTTGTATATTACAGATGGCTAAGATTTGAACTCTGGTACTCTGATTCTGAAGATTCTATCCACTTAAAGCACTATGAGGTATAAACATTATTTCAAATGTATTTTCCCTAAGTGTTAGAAGTAATGACTGCTGAAAATATTTATTTAAAGTGGGGTTTCCCTTTAAATGGGTACAATGGGTAAGTTGTAAAATTATAATCAAATCTGAACAGTATGTTCATACTTCATGTAGCTGTCAAAAGAATAAGGTAGATCTGTATTTCCCAACATAGAAAGATCTTCAAAATAATATTACACCCTAAGAATCCTGAAATACCAATTCAAAACAACCTATGCACACCAATGTTCATAGTAGCACAATTTACAATAGCCAAGTGCTGAAAACAACTTAACTGCCCATCAGTAAATGAGTGGATTAAAAACTGTTGTACATATACATGATGGAATACTACACAGCAGAAAGAAAGAAGAGCTCCTACCCTTTGTGACAGCATGGATGGATCTGGAGAGCATTATGCTAAGTGAAGTAGGCTAGGTGGTGAAAGACAAATACCATATGATCTCACCTATAAGTGGAACCTAATCAACAAAACAAAAAAGGAAGTAAAATATAACCAGAGACATTAAAATAAAGAACAAAGTGACAGTAACCAGAGGGGTGGGGGAGGGAAATAACAGAGGAATTAAGGGAAAGGGTCATCAAGGAACAAGTATGAAAGACCCATGGACAAAGCCAAAGGCAGACAGGATTGAGGGTGGAAGATGGGAGTAGGGGCGCAAGTGGTGGTGGGAAAATGGAGACAACTGTACATGAACAATAAAAAAATTAAAAAATATATTAAGTAAAAGAAGCTGCAAAAATATGTACAATATGCTACTGTTCAATTAATATCCATGTGTTTTTTATAGGTGTAAGTGTGTGTGTGTAAATACTTTTATGCTCTATAAAAAGATGAACCATTTTAGGATAAGATCAAACAGAGCTTCAGCCTCATTACTAATGTTTCAATATTCACAAAAAGCAGGTATTTATGTTATTTGTCTAATTGAAAATATTATTTCTTCCTCTGATCTTTTTGTTTTCTTTATTCTGATCTCTCCTTATATAGACAGATAATATATGTGTAATGTATATAACATAAATGGAAATTATAATATATATTTATTACATTGTCATTTTGGGAAAAATTTGATTTAATATAAATGTATCTATGTGTTCTCTCAGAAATAGGTATTTTTAGAAGAAAAGTAATATATATTAATAAATTCACATACCCCTGTGATAGATTGAGGTAGTTGTTTTTCAACAAAAAAAATTTAAAGAGTATGTCTTGAGTGAATATAGATTTTAAGAATATCTAGTTGATTTTATTGAGAACTTTCATGTGAAGGTTTCTTTAAGATATCTGTATACCTACCAATAATCTTCTTTAAGCTCTTAATCCTAGTGCGTTCCTTAGGTATCTCTCATTCAAGTCCTTCCAACCAGTTTTTCCTCCTTTGATGAAATTAGTCAATACTAAAAAAGGTCATTGCTTTCTCGCTAGAACTATGCTGTGTCTGAGCTGTTTTCTTTGAGCTATTCTATGGGTTGAGGTTTTTCTGTTCAGACTTGTTGAACTAGTTTCATTTCGACTACTTGTAATTTGTTTCCTTATTTCTTCTAGCTGTAGAACTTTAATATATCTAGAGATGATAGTTGATTAGAAAGTCAAGTTCAGTAGGTGCATGCTTCCAAGATCATAGTTTTTCTCCTGTAGATGATGTATCGGTAAGTTCAGTTTTGTTTTGTAAATGGCTTGTTTGTTCTACTCTCTGTCAATGGCTATGGCTAGTTCTGGCGCGTTGCACTACTGTTTGTGAGGTGTCCTCTGAGGATTCAATCTACATTGGATTTTTGTGAGATTTCTGGAATTACTATAGCAGATGGATTACTATCTGTATTTAAAATCAATATTTTTATGTTAAAAAGATCATTGTTAGCATTATTTCATGGTTTCAATTTCAATAGCTGGGATATTAGAAGTTAATGAAAACTATATTGCATTGCATACTGATTGATTCTGATTTGGTGGGGAGAGGAAAAGTGTTCATTGTTTTTAAAAAGGCTGTTAGCAATCTGTCTAAATGTATCTTCTCCATGGCACTTCCCCTTCGGCTGCTTTTCCTTGGACCTTAAAGACAGTCCCTGGGAAGTAATGCGGATTTGGTGGTGGATAGCTACAGAGAGAGACACCTGCCTACATCACAGAAACATCAGGTCCTTGGGGAGAGAAAGAAAACAGGAGATCCAGATTGGGGAAAACATGTCTATTCTCTAAAAATATTTTCTATTGAAAATTAGAAAAAAGAAAACTATGATTTATTTCAAGGTTTTTGTTTTTCAAGTTGGGTTTGCTACATGCAATGGAGAAGGAAAAAATAAAATTTCTTGACAAAATTTTATATACAAATAAAATAGTGATTTTAAACATCCATGATGACAATAATACTTCACCATTAGTGAGATTTATGCCATTTTTGAAACATATTTATTTGTGTTGTTTCATTTAAGAGCCAGGACACCCTTGTGAGATCAGTAGAACAGGTATCATTAATTCCCATTTTGAAGTGAGAAATCTCAGGGAAACAGAAGTGAAGGGGCCTGGCCAGGTCCACAAAACTGTGGGATGACAGAATCAGAGAGCCACAATGCACAACTCCTCAAGCCCAGGCCTCAAGTCCTGGACTCCGCAAGCGTTCAACCTGGAAAATGTCAGCTCTTTAGTGAGCACATAGTAATTGTCAAAGGGCCTCTGATATCCTTAGAAAGGGTCTAGAATGTTTCATATATAATTGGCACTCTATAAATATTTGGTAAACAAATGAGTAAACAAATGTAAATGTGCAGCATTAATGTTTTGCTTACTAAAATTCACTGATTTTTGAAAACTCATACTCTGTGTTTCTGGAAATCCTGAAGTTGTAAAGGAGTAGTTTCAACCTTTCATATTTCACATTCCCCAAGTTGCTCTTTTAAAAATATGAAGTCTCATGATTATAGACATGAAAAGTCATCTTTTCTAGTGAACATTTGTGTTTATTAGAATGTTTTCCGTTTTAGGGAAGCAATGCTATTATTAAGGACATCCATGATACTTGTTGGTAAAGAAAGGGGACGGACAGTAGGGAATACCAAATGTTTATGTTCCTTTAAGATAAATTCAAGGAACACTAATCCAGGGTTTAGAGGATTTGCAGGAGGTGGCAGTTCATACTAATAGGCAAATTTAAGGATTGAGGCAAAGCAAATGCTTATAATTACCAATATCTCTCACTTTTCAAAAGTTCACATTACACCACTTCACTTTTACAAAAGATCTACATTAGTACCTGTTTTTGTTAACTGAAAGAAACCCAAAGAGGATTTTCACTTTTACAAAAAATAAAAGAGAAAAGCGAAAACCGAAAACAGCACTCAGTGTTTGATTTGCAGTGAGCTGTGACAGAGGCAGCCTGCACCCCAAGCAGCAAGAGTGACACCGTCAAGCTCAATGTACTTCACACAGGCTCTGTATTTATCACCGTCATTCCTGCCCAACTATGTGTTAGTGTTAGTTCAGGTTTTCTGTGTCATTTGGTATGATTTTATAGGTTACTTTGGGGGTCTGGGAGTGCTCACAATGTTTCCTTATAAATTAATAAGTGCTTCTTCACTGTATGCCATTATAGCTTTCAAAAGCTTGCATAGGAATACTTCTCTACTTCCAGAGAGCGGGGGAAACCAGTGCTAAGACACCCTATGTCTCGCCTACATTAATTCTACAACACATTCTGTAGTCATCATCACCATTCCTACTTCTCTATGCACAAAAAGCACAATGCATAACCCTTGTCAAAATACATTTGATTCTTATCTTTGCTGTTTTTGCTATATTGAACCTTAGATCTCTTCTCTGTTTAGTGACCCTCTTCTCTACATCTTAGAGATGTCTTCAGTGTTTGGACCTTGCTGTGAATATCCATTTGCATTTGTCTTTAGCAATATCCATGCCCCTACCTTCCATAGAAATGTATCAACTGGGTGAATCACTCACTTAAAATCTCAGTTATTTCTCTTTTAAAAGATAAAATATCAAATGACTTCTTCATCTGAGATTGTTGTCCTTTTCCCAGAAGTCTGCATCTCTCTCTTTTCCTATAGTTCATTATTTTTGGTGTTGGTTAATGAATGTAAAAATTAGGTTTCTCTTCTCTATATTCATCCTTTAGAGAAAAAGATAGTCCTGGGAAAGTCTTTACAAACATTCATGTTTCATATTCTAACTTCATTCTGAACACTCATTTTAATCAACTTCATTTGCTAAGTCCACTCTCTAACATACTCAGAAACTCTATCCCCAGATTTGAAATCAGAACAGCGAAATAAAACCTTCAGGTTTTTTACTAATTATAAACTTTGTATAAATTATCAATTAAATTTTACTATTTGACTAGTTTTTAGCAAACTCATAGTGCTTACTATGTGCTATATATGTGCTATGACCGCTCATTTAATTCTTGTAACAATCCTATGATTGGGTACTATTTTTATCTTCATTTTATACATGAAAAAGTAACTAGCACTAGCTACATCATCACAGGCTAATGAAGTAGAAGAGTTGGGATTTGAGGCAGCCTGGAAACAGAGCTTAACTATTAAGATATTTATCTTTTTTTAGTTGTTGTTTTTTGAGAATTTTCAAGCAAAAATAACTTTGGCTTTCAATTTAAAATTTGAGTAAAAGATTCATATTGCTAGTCATTTGGTACTCCACAAGCTGCAGCGAAAATCACATGAGATAACCCATAGGAAAACTCCTGACCCAGAGAAGATTTTGATATGTGCTAGAGTCCTTCCTTTCCCACTTCATTGCCTCACATCTCTGGGTAGTATTTACTGTCACTGTTTTCAGGTGGGGAAATTGAAATTCAGAGGGGTCTCATAAATTTCTCAAGATACGTGTTAAAGAGTTACAGGCAGGGAATGTAGCCAAACTCTTCCACTCTACCTAAAAGGCAGGGCCATTGGCAACACAGGATGCCTACAGATCTGTCTAGGCAGATGAAGGTTTAAAGGAATTTTTTAATCTTTATTTCAGAAAAACTCTCTGTGTTTTTCTTTACATTCACACTAACTACCACACTCACAACACTCCTGACGCCACCTGTGTGAGGGTTTTCCTCGAGCAGTTCTCCAGCACCAGCTGTCCCATGATTCAGCTCAATTCCGACACTAACCAGAGTTAGCACACATCCCATAGGTTAAGGTCTCCATCCCATAAGACTGCCCTTGCCCCACTTCAGATGGCAATAGAGAGTCCAGGCTGTTATCTGTACTTCTGACAACTAGCTATAAATCGGAGGTTCCCACAATGTCCTCCCCAGACTTGATTAATTTGCTAGAGCAGCTCACAGAACTCAAGAAAACAGTTTACCTACTACAATAGGTTACCAGATAACTACAAAGAATGTTAAAGGATACAAATGAACAGCCAGGTAAAGGGATAACATACAGAGGTCCAGAAGGGTCCTGAATACAGGAAATACTGTCCTTGTGGAGCTGGACTGCATCCCCCTCCCAATATGTAGATGCGTTCATCAACCCAAAAGCTCCCAGAACCCGATACTATTGGGATTTCTATAGAGGCTTCCTCGCATAGGTGTGATCAATTATTAACTTGATCTTCAGCCCTTCTTCTCTTCCCAAAAATAAGGGGTGGGGTCTGGAGCTGAAAAATTCCAAGTTTCTAATCATGGCTTAGTGTTTTTGGTGACTAGTACCCATCCTGAATCTATTCAGGCTCTCCCAAGAGTTACCTCATCAGAACAAAAGACCTCCCTATTACCAGGTAATTCCGTGGGACTTAGGAGGAGGGAGAAGAGAATCCCAACTTTTTGAAAGTTTAAAGCCAGCGGAAAAGAAGGAGATGTGCAAGCAAAAACAAATTTGTGACTTACCCACAACAAAGATGGGCAGCCTCTCTGATCAGTAAAATAAACTTCACTTCATAAAACTCTTCACTTGCTTTTTTATTTTGATTTTTCTTAAATTTATTGGGATAATACTGATTAATCAAATAGGTTTCAAGTGTACAGTTCTTTTTTTTCGACTGTACAATTCTATAGTACATCATCTGCACATTGCATTGGTGTTTACCACCCAAATTCCGCTCTTTTCCCTCACTATACATTTGACTCCTTTTACCCTTTACTACCCACCCCATCCTCTTTCCTCTGATAACCACCCTACTGTTGTTGAATCTATGCATTTTGGGAGTCTTTTTGTTTGTCTTGTTTGGTCATTTGTTGCTTTCATTTTTATATCACACATATCAGTGAAATCATATGGTTCTTGACTTTTTCTGTCTGACTCATTCATTTAGCAGGATCCATTCATGTTGTTGAAAATGACAGTATTTCATCCCTTGGTATGGCTGAGTAGTATTTCACTGGATATATGCACCACATCTTATTTACTCACTCATCTATTATTGAAGGACATTTCCATTGCTTCCACGTCTTGGCCACAGTGAACAATGCTGCGGTGATCATAGGGGTGCATGTACCTTTGTGAATAAATGTTTTCAAATTTTCTGGGTAGATGCTTACCGTCACTAGCAATGGGAACATTCATATCAAAACTATAATGAGATATCACCTCACAATGGCTATTATTAACAAGACAAATGGTAACAAATGTTGGAGAGGTTGTGGAGAAAAAGGAATCCTCATTCTCTGCTGGTGGGAATGTAAACTGGTACAGCCACTGTGGAAAACAGTATGGAGTTTCCTCAAAAAATTAAGAATAGAGTTCCCATATGACCTGCAACCCCTCTTCTGGGTATCTATTCACTTGCTTTTTATGCTGCTTGAAATTTCATACATTATTCCTTTGGATTAATAGGAAGCTTGTTCCAAAAAATAAAAAAAAATCTCTCTAAAGGAAGTTTGATATCACAGAGAAAAATGGGCTTCTGGGTGCTAATGGCTAAAATTAGGTTCTAATTCCGTGTAATGACTGTGAATTGAGTAAGCTGCTACATGTAAAATGAAGATAAATAATCCTACTGATGAGAGTATTTGGAAGATGAAATGTTATAGTATATCAACAACTCCTACAAAGTCAGCACTTATTAATAGTAGCTCTTGTTCTTACCAATTTTAGTATCAAATAATCATTCTAAAATAGCTACAGAGTATCCACACAGATATTCACATTTAGGTCCCCACAACAGGATGCTTTTCTGTAACAAAGGACTGATTTCAGCAGCTCAGAGGGAATGATCATTTTCATTGGTGAAAGGAGAGTTTGGCACTTTGGTTCTCTAAGAACTTTCCACCAGGGATGTTCACCAGGCTGGAAAAGAGAAGCAGTTTTCTGCACCCCAATGTCTCCCAGGAATTTATGCATACAGCAACTTTGTCTAATTACATTGGGAGTTAAATAGATGTTTAGTTTGGCCTGGAAAACCAGTAATTTCTTTTTAAATCAGATAGTATATTTTAAACTTCAAAAACTGTCTTAATGCATGGATAGTTATGAGAACATAACCTATCTTTAAATCAGCGTTTGTAAAACAATTTATCTATATTTATCTATATAAATATAGATAAATATATATTTATCTTTCCCATTTATCTATATTTGCATAATGATAACATGTATCTATAAGAAAGCAGAAAAATAATCCTGAAAAAGGAAAGACTTAGACCTTGTAGGTAAAAGTATAAAGGGCATGTGGTTGACTCTGCAGTGAGCCAGAGTTGCAGAGTTGCTGCCTTCAGGGAAGGCCTTTCTAGAAAAAGATAGATCCATTTGGAGCAGGAGAGCCTTTTGCTAATTCAAGTCATCTTTGAACTCACGTGTAAGGAAGTGCTCAGCCTAGAGCTTGTGCTGAGGACATGGATATCCCAACTCTGATCATTCATAGCTCACACTGCCCTATATGTTCTTCAAGAGATACATCTTTCAGTCTACAAGGCTGCAGAAAATGAAGTCACAAAAGTATTTGAATTGTCACCATGTTTTCATTGACAACATCTTTGGAAAATCAGGCCAAGAATATACTGAATAATCAAGCTCAGTGAAGTTGTCAAAGATATGAAAAACCGGATTTCATGGAATGCAGAGTGCCAATTAGGTCATGGTGAGGGATTAAGTTTAGCTTCCTTCCCATTTTAATTTCCAAGAGTTCACTTTGTATTTCCCCAACATGTTGCTTGAAAAAAACATTGCATAGTCTTCTAATAATTGCATGCTTAACATACAATTCCATTTTAATAAAACAGTTCTCCATCACCCTCACAATTATTAGAGAAGATTTATATCTCACACGCTTTTTTCTTTTAAGGCTATAGATTTCTGTTCATTTTTATGAAAGTCACTATATATTATGACAAAATTCTAGGACTGACCCCCAAATTCCCATAACTTGGTGTATATATTCCTTCTCTCAGTTATTTGAACACTAACCTACGTGCTGGTATGAACGCATTTTGCAATATAATTAAGGTCTAAATCAGTGGTTTTAAGATGAGGAAATTATCCTTGGTGGACCTAACCTTATCAGGTGATACCTTTAAAAAGAACAAGGCTCTACCTAGAGAAAAATTCAGAATATGAGAGAGACTAGCCATTGATGACTTTGAAAATGGAGTGGGCCACATGGCGAGAAGACAAATTTAAAGTTCATAAAACTCTTTACTCTTTTCTTTTGCCCTGTTTCTTTTTGTGCTTCTGACTGACTTAGAGACATACTGATAAGGTTCTCTGAGGAAAGGAATGGTCAAATACATGAAGAACTAATGAGTGATTAAATGAATATATAAATAACAAATGTACTTAAAAATTAAAATGCCACCGATGAAGAGGCAGTCTGGCACTGAGAAAAAATTGTGTCCAAGGAGCAAGAAGACATGAATGTGAGATGACTGATGGTTTTCTTGTGTTTGAGGAGTCACTTATTCGTCTCTCGCCCTCAGTTTTCTCATCTAGAAAATGCATTAAACTGTCCTAAATAGGATTTAAATTCTCCTTCACTTTTGAATTTTTAGGTTTTAAGCCATTTAAGAGACTAAGTAATGTCGCTCCCCATGGAGCTTCTGCTTCTAACCTCTAGCACCTTAGCTCTTGTCCTTCAGGGGATATACTGCCTTCCACAGCCAGTTAAAAATAAAAGATAAAAAGCAAATGAGATAACAGATTTCAAAGCACTTTGCAAACTCTGAAAGGACAGACAGATGAAGGAGACCGTTTTTAAAGTGTTGGAGGAAGAAAGAAGGGTCCTTTTTGAGCATGTGTGCTACTTTGGACCACAGTGTCAAGAGAAGCCAGAACTGGCCACCACAGAGACCCATCAATGGCTTCTAGAAATAGAAACCCAATGCAATAGTATGAATTCCCAAATTCTGATCTTTTCCACACCAAGATGACTGTGGCCAAAATTGAAGACAAATGTCTTCTTGCTGGGAAAGGCAGGCTGAAGCCACTTGCACTTAGTCAGGTAGAACCAGAACGCCTGTAACCATTACAGCGTGAGAGTAACTGGTGAGTGTTCCTTTATGCAGAGCAGGAGGATTTGGCAGCCGAAACGGACGTTTGAAACCATGGACGATGGCCCTTCTCATTGTGTTATTGCTGACTGCGGTGGCAGTGACCATCGGTCTTCTGGCCCACTTCTTAGTCCCTGGTAGGTAAAATTATGGATTTTGCTCAGTTTGAGATCATTTTTCTGGAAAGCTTCATTTGCATATATGCAAATATAATTTAATCCAAACAAGACATTTATACTTTTACCTGTAAATGCCTACATTCTGAACATTTTTTAATTTATTCGATTATTTCATCAACAAATGATTACTGAATGCCTACTATATGCAAGTACTTTTCTGGACACTCAAGCTACAGCATTATGCAAAGCAGAACAATTTTCTATCTCCTTAGTTCTCACAATCTAGTATTCTTTTGACAGTCTACACAAAAATCAAAGATAGTAATTGTCTAAAATTTGCTAGTAGTCACAATAAACAAGTCTAGTCATTCATTATTTATTCAAGTGAAAAGCTGTGATAAATTAGCTAATAAGTTAGTTACTAAAATTGGCTGTTTTACTCATCATTTGTCTGCCTACCAACATTTCAGGGTAAAAGAAAAGCACATGTCCAATGAAATAATAAATTTTGAAGTGACTGGTAAACTATAAATATGATGCAATGTTGTTAGAGAAAAAAATGTCACTCTTTCCTAAATAATATTCATGGATTTTTTTAATTGCCTGATTTACTTATAATCCCACAATTCATTTTAGAATTCTTATATTGCATCTTTCTCTGCACAAAGTGCAAAACATTTACATTTTTAAATAAATTTTCACATGACTCTGACCCAGATGTATGAGATAAAACAACTAGTCCAGGAGCTGACTTGAATGGTCTAATCTGTTGTCACCTTCCTCAGACTTGATGAGGAAGTGAAGACTCTATGAAGAGATTTAAAAGCTTAAGACCATAGTGCTAGGACCTGTATACAACCCCACTCATTATAATTTATACCAATATCAAAAGATTCTTAGGTCAGTTAAATCAATTGCCCAAAAATTCCTTTATCATGAGTGAAAGGACTGATAAGAGTATGGATTGTAAAAGGGACCACAAAACCATTGCATACCCAGAGATGTCCCACTTAGGAGACAGACCATCCTGAGATCCCTACTTCTTTCCTAGGTCCAGAGCTGGACCACCCTCACATGTGCCCTAAGCCAGGCTCCCCAAGGAGACAGGTCATTTAGTGGTTGCTCTGTTCTCAGTCTCTTTCTTGCCCACCCTACCCTCTACCCCCAGGCTTTACTCCTAAGATTACCAAATTCCTCAGGAATTTCCATGATTCTCTGTTTTCTTTCTTTCTGATTAATTCATCTTGGCTACTCACTGTTCTCACTTTCTACCTCAGTTTCCCCCCTGCCTTTCTTTTCATGTATTTCTTAGTGTGCCTGGCTCTCACATTACAAATCAAAATTTATAAGGATGTTCCTTTACTTCTACTAGGAGAGTACGAGATGCTATACATTTCAACTCAGGAAGGGGTAGTATGCTAACTATACATTCCAGTGCTAGAGCCAGACAACCTGGGCATAAAACATGGGTAGGTCACTCACCACTTGCACAGAATAGAGCAAGTTACTTACCGCCTCTGAGTCTCACTTTTCTCATCAGTGAAATGGAGATGATTATAATCTTAGAGAGCTGGAGTGAGGAATTAATACATGTATAGTGCCCAGAACAGGGCTTGGCACATAGTAGCCATTCAACAAATATAAGCTGCTGTTATTAATAGAAAACATTAATAATTGTTTTAATTATAGTTTTATGAAACTAAATTAAAAAGAATCTCAGCAATATATTCGAGACCATATTAGCCTCATTATAGTTGGATCCTGAGTTCTATGTCAAAACCACTTAATTTCCTGCTTTTCCTTTTCATCACAGGCCAGAGAATGGAGTATTATCATGGTACCTTTAAAATTTTAGATGTACAAATCAATAGTGATTCCGGACAAAATGGCAAATATCAACTTAAGGACTTAAAAGAAATGAGTGAAAACTTGGTAAGTCAGATAAAGTTGTTTCTGTCATAGAATAATGCAGGTAGAATGGATTTTGTAGGTAATTTCCCTCAACAGTTTTCAAAACATGATTTTCAGACTACCTGTGTCAGAACCATGTTGCAGATCCCTAGGTCCCGCTCCAGACCCACTGTATCAGTGTCTGATGGGAAGGGGAGGCAAGGACAGGGGTGCAAGGTAATCAGCATGTCTAAGAAATGGGTGATTCTGATAAACCACTCTTTCTAACTCCACCATGCCATTTAAAGGTGAGAGAACCGAGGCCAAGGTATCCCAGCCTGTTGCTCCCCTCCTTCCACCATGATATTACCCAAATGGAAAAGCTTGCCCATACTAGAAGGGGTTATTTGTAAGGCCACATGCTCTTTTTTCTGTAATACCACATTTTAAAACTTAACATATTTTAAATATATGAGGAAGGATGATCATAAGGTTCATTTTATCTTACAAACATAGTAATAAAGTTAAAATATACAGACCTGTTACATAATATTTAAATGAGATTCTAAAAAATTTTAAAACTAAAATAATGAAATGCTCCCAAAAGGAAAAAAAAGTAAATTAGCTAAATTAGCTGTGTAATAATTCTGTTCAGGATACCTGTGAACACTGATTTAAATTCTAAGCTCAAGTTAACTTCCCTGACAAGCAAACAGAGAAGCACAGTTATGTTAAAGGGGTAAAAATGACAGGTATATTAAATATTTTTTCCCTCAAAACATTTCCTTTCTTTCTCAAACCAGTTTTTATTTTTCCATATCACCATCCAATCTTTGTCCTAGGCATACTCAATTACAACATACAATAAACATGGAGATGCAGTTTATAATGTATATTTTCAGCTATCATTAAATCACGCACACTTTTTCTATATTGAAGTTTCATCCCCCCAAATCAATAATTAACATTTATGGACTGATATACATCCTTACATTCTTTTATATTCATAGTACCTTAGAAAATAGAACTTGTGATCATTTCTTGAGGAATGCTGGGTAAAAATGAGATACATACTCTAGTACTTCCTTTATTTCTCTAATCCTGAGTGACCAGGATTAGAACCTCCTCAATGAAAAAAAAAATTAGTATGCCTTAGTTAAAAAGATATACAGATTCATTGAACAATGAGAACTGTTATAATTTGCTGGGGCAGTTAAAAATCTGTGTTCTTTTTGTTTTCTGCCCACGGTTGTTGTTATAGGCTAAGACGTTGTCTTTAATGAAGTAAATGGAGAAGAATGTATTAGCTGTTTTGAGTTTCAGTACAGCATGCATTTCTAGGAATGAAGGACCCTCAGAGGCAGAGGCCAAGTAATGACACATTATCATCAAGGCCCTTCTCTAGTCGTCATTATTTATTATCCTTTAGTCTCATAACACACTCCCATTCATCTTCCTCTGCAGGCAACCATTCTGTATTTCACGTGTAGTCTTTTAATTGTATTCCTTTTTGCAAAAATACATTTTGTTCTTTTGTGTGCACATGATTTAAATTCTTTGTGTTATAAATTGCTTGTCTTAGTCAATTTTGGCTGCTGTCCCAAAGTACCATTTATAAACAGAAACTTCTCTCTCATAGTTCTATAGGCTGGGAACCTAAAATCAGTGTACCAGCATGGTCAGGTCCTGGTGAGGGCCCTCTTTCAGGACAGACCACAGACTTCTGGGTAAACCCTCACATGGTAGGCAGCAGGGAGCTAAACAGGTCTTGAGGTCTCTTTTATAAGCTCACCAATCCCACTTATGACCTATCACCTCCCAAAGGCCCCACCTCCTAAAATCTTTACTTTGGGGGTTAGGATTTTAACATGAGTTTGGGGGGGGGGGTAAAGAAGTATTCAATCCATTGTGTCACTTTCTGTTTTCACACTTTTTAACTCAGATTTATTAAGATCACTCTGTGTTGTTACATGTGCATCTAATTAATTGCTGTTAAGAGTTACATGATGATTTGCAGTGAATGTCTACCATGTTCTACCTCCTGTTCATTGTCCCAAGAAATGCTGCACTAAAAAGCCTCCTATGTATCCCTTTATGAACCCATGCAAGCTCTTCGGGAAGCAGGATTACTGGGTCATTAGGTGTGCATACACTTAATTTGACTAATTGGTGCAGGCTGCTCTACAGAATGGCTGACTCAGTGTGCGCTCCCATCTGCAGGGCACGAGGATCCCTGTGTCCCCACATCTTTGCTAACACCTGGTATTAGTTGGCTTTCCAATTTCTACCAACCATTAAGTTGTATCTTATTCATGATTTAATTTGCATTTTTCTAATTACTAATGAGTTGGCATGTTGTATATACTTGTTAGACTTTTGGGCCTTCCTTTCTGTAAATTGCCTGCACCTATCCTTTGCCTGTCTTTTTGTTAAGGTTGTTATATTAGTATTGTTTTGCAGGAGTTCCTTATGTTGTGATATTAACAGTTTGTTGGTTATGGGTATTGTACTTATCCATTCTGTCTGCTATTAATTCGGACCATGTTGCCCCTCATGAAACAGAGATTCATAATTTTGAAATAATCATATTACCAATTTTCTTTGCCTTATGGTTGTATTTATAAAGTTTTCTTTATGAAATCATTCCCTCTAAGTCTATATTAAAGGGTCTAATATTTTTTCTTCTATTAACTTGATAGTTTTACCTTTAGCATTAGGTCTTTAATGAATCCAGAGTCCACCTTTGAGTGCGCTGGTAGGTAAAGATCCAGGTGTTATTCTCCACAGAGTGAGCCAGTTTTCCCAACTTAACTAAAGACTCTGTTTTCCCAATTGATATATGGTACGATTATTCAGCTCTTTACATTTCTTGCTGTATGGTTCTTGTAGGAAAGGAAACATGATCTGCCCTCTCAAACTCCTCCCAGTCTCTTTGGAGAGATGAGAATAATGCATATGAAATCATATAACATGACATGATACAATTAAGGATTAAATTATATGTTGAGGAAATAAGTGCAGAAGAACATAAAAGAAAAGGGAAGATTAACTAGGGTTCCCATGGTCAGGAATGGTTTTGTGCTATTTTAGCCCTATTTAAATAAGACGGGTGTCCCTTTCCCTCCACTCCCCACTAAGTTACCTTTAGAAGAATTACAGGAAGGGTCATGCCTCATCCAGAGCCACTCCTGCTTATTGTTGCTAAATTCCAGTGAATAACACCAGATTCTTCTCTCTGCCCTGTATGGGTGCTAACTAGACAGCCAAGAAAAACAGGTCACAGGTCCTGTTCTTCCTCATAACTTGGGATTTACTGATTTGAATGCAAATGGAGATGTAAAAGTAAAATGAATTCATGCTCAGATACTGCTAAATCTCATTGCAGTTCCTTGACATATTGGCACAGATATCTCATTTTTCATATCATTCTCAGAGTAGACTCCAGTAACCAGATACCACAATTCATGATACTTCCAAATAGGTAGGTCACTTTCATTATTATTTTAAGTTTGAGCAGGGTCACTGACTGATGGAGTACTTCACTTGGAAAAATATATTTCAGAAATATCAAGAAATAGTTTGAAGTTACAGTGTCATTACAAATATGAAATTTATAGCACTATGACAATAACAACAGCTAGTATGTATTGAATGCTAAGCACCACACTAGGCATCTTATGTTATTTAGTTAATTCTCAAAAACAGCCTTATGAGTTAAGTACAATTATCATCACAGTTTTATAGATGAGAAAACCAAGGTACAGAAAAGTTAATTTACTCAAGATTGTAGAACTAGTAAATGATATAGTTAGGACTTGAGGTTACAAGTTCTTAATAAACTGTTATCCATAAGAAACATCTATGTGATTTTACTTGCCATCTACCATCCCATAAGATGCCAGAATTCAAGTAATTATTCCTGATACATTAGTCTCTTTCAACTGTAGAGTTAACATGAGCTAGTGATCATCATCTGCATGAACAAAGGCAACAGTCGGGAATTTTCTTATTGGGGCTGTCTCTCCCCCCAAAAACATACTACTTCTGTACCCAAAGCAGTTCTAAATGTTATCCTCTTGTACCCAGAAACACCAAGAACAGGGCCTGAAATGACCTCAAAGTATCCTTGAGTCCATGTACGTAAAGTCGAAGTGACAAAAGCACTTAGACACAGAAAGTGATCCAAGGAGATGAATGTAGTTAGGAACACTCTCTAAATGAAATAGAAGGCCAAAGTGAGATTTGGCTCAGATCAACACTGAAGTAGGAAGTTCTACTGAGAAAAAGCAACTGGGTCAATGTAAACCTAAACTTAGCAAAGGTGTTAGGCTATTTAAAGTTTGGAACTGCATAGGTAAGAAAAGTAAAAAATGCCTGGTGCATGGTGAAGGGCTGTAGCCTAGAAAGAGCAGATTAGACTTGGAAGCTTTGAGAAAAAATAAGCAGATGTTATCAAGAGATTTTATATTCAGAGGTTAGAAAAATCACATATAGAGAATGGCTGAGTTCATATTTGAGACCTCAGACTTACCTTTTTTTTGTAATTAAAAATTAGGCATGGTGAAGAGAGGAAGATGTGTAACACTATCTCTACTTTCAATGCTTTTAATTTGACTCCTGGAAGAAAAAGCTAGTTGTTGTATATTTCATGTCAAATCTTCAATACAACACTGGGAAGGAGGCATTGTTACACTTCGCAGATAAGAGAGCTAAACCTCTGAGATTAAGGTCCACAGTAGAAAATGGTAGAGGGGAGATTTGAAACCATATAGGTAACTTGAACGTATTCCCTTTCCACTAAATTGGTGTACTGTCAAGAAGGAACTCAGCTAAGATAGAAAACTCAGTTCTATATTAATTCTTCTCTCATTTACTATTTAAATCCATAAGAGTATAAATCTCATATGGTACTAGATTACTTTTACTTAAGCAACACATTGTGTTTTCTTATTATAGAAAGATGTCATTGTCCTCACTTTCTTTACTTCCCTGTATCAGTTTTTATCCAGCTTTGTTGAGACACAATTGACATATAACATTGTATAAGTTTAAAGTGTAAAACATGTTGATTTGATACACTTATATATTGCAAGATGATTATCACCATAACAATATTAATTTTTCCGACCCATGAATATAGGATATCTTTCATTTGTTTTTGCTTTCTTCAATTTCCTTCACCAAAGTCTTACAGTTTTCAGTGTAAAATCTTTCACCTTCTTGGTTAAATTCATTCTACATAGCTCAATATTCTTTTTTTTTTTTGAATTTGTTTTCTAATTTTATTGTTATTCAAGTACAGTTCTCTGCCTTTTCCCCCCACCCCAGCCTAATCCCCAGCCCTCCCCACCTCCCTCCCATTTCCGACCCCTACCCCATCCCCTGTTATTGTCCTTTATAATTGTTCCTACAAATGGTTTACCCTTTTCCCCTGAAATTCCCTCCTCTCTCCCCTCTGGTCACTGTCGGCTTTTTCTCAATTTCAGTGTCTTGGGTTATATTTTGCTTGCCTGTTTGTTTTGTTGATTAGGTTCCTGTTAAAGGTGAGATCATATGATATTTGTCTTTTACCACCTGGCTTATTTCACTTAGCATAATGCTTTTCAGTTCCATGCATGCTGTTGCAAGGCTAGGAGCTGTTTCTTTCTTTCTACTGCATAGAATTCCATTGTGTAAATGTATCACAGTTTTTTGATCCACTCATTTACTGATGGGCACCTAGGTTGCTTCCAGCACTTGGCTATTGTAAATTGTTAACTAGGCTGCTATGAACATGGGGTGCATAGGTTCTTTTGGACTGGTGTTTCAGGGTTCTTAGGATATAATACTAGCAGTGGAATTGCTGGGTCAAATGGCAGATCCATTTTTAGTTTTCTGAGGAAATTCCATACTGTTTTCCATAGTGGTTGCACCAGTCTGCAATCCCACCAACAGTGCACTAGGGTTCCCTTTTCTCCACAACCTCTCCAACACTTGTTGTTTGTTGCTTTGGTTATGACGGCCATTCTGACTGGTGTGAGGTGGTATCTCATTGTGGTTTTAATTTTCATCTCTCTGATGGCTAGTGATGCTGAGCATCTTTTCATATGTCTCTGGGCCCTCTGTATGTCCTCCTTGGAGAAGTGTCTGTTCAAGTCCTTTGCACATTTTTTAATTGGGTTGTTTGTCTTCTTAGAATGGAGTCGTGTGAGTTCTTTATATATTTTGGAGATTAAACCTTTGTCTGAGGTATCATTGGCAAATATGTTTTCCCATATGGTTGGTTCTCTTTTTATTTTAATACTGTTTTCTTTGGCCATGCAGAGGCTTTTTATTTTGATGAGATCCCATTAGTTTATTCTTTTCTTTATGTCCCTTGCTCTAGGGGACATATCAGTGAAAATATTGCTGCATGGGATATCTGAGATTTTCCTGCCTATGTTCTCCTCTAGGGCTTTAATGGTGTCATGACTTATATTTAAGTCTTTTATCCACCTTGAATTTATTTTTGTGTATGGTGTAAGTTGGTGCTCGAGTTTCATTTTTTTGCATGTAGCTGTCCAGGTCTCCCAACACCATTTGTTGAAGAGACTATTTTTACTCCATTTTATGCTGCTGCCCCCTTTGTCAAAAATTAATTGACAGTAGAGACTTGGGTTTATTTCTGGGCTCTCTGTTTTGTTCCATTGGCCTATCTGTCTGTTTTTATGCCAGTACCAAACTGTTTTGATTACAGTGGCCCTGTAATACAGTTTGATATCAGGTATTGTGATCCCTCCTACTTTGCTCTTCTTTCTCAAAATTACAGCAGCTATTTGGGGTTGCTTATGGTTCCAAATAAATTTTTGAAGTGTTTGTTCTATATCTGTGAAATATGTTATAGGTACTTTAATAGGGACTGAATGAATCTATAAATTGCTTTGGGTAGTGTGGCCATTTTGATGATGTTAATTCTTCCAATCTGATAGCTCAATATTCTTGGATGCTATTATAAATGGGATTGTTTTATTTATTTCTTTTTTAGTTATTTTGTTGCTAGTATATAGAAATGCAACTGATTTCTGTATATTAATTTTGTGTCTTGCAACTTTACTGATTTATTGATTAGTTCCAATAGTTTTTTGATGTACTCTATAGGATTTTCTATATACAAGATCATATTTCTACAAATAAAGGCAATTCCACTTCTTTCTTTCTGATTTGAAGGCCTTTTATTTCTTTTCCTATGTTATACTATACTGAATAGGAGTGGTTTGAGTGGATGCCCTTCTTGTCTTATTTCTGATCTGAGTGGGAAAGCTTTTAACTTTCACTGTTGGGTGGGATGTAAACTGTGGGCTTCTTACCAATGGCCTTCATTACATTGTGTTATGTTCCTTCCATATGCAGTTTGTCAGGAGATTTTATCATGTAAGAAGTTATATTTTGTCAAATGATTTTTCTGCATATATTGAGATGATCATATGATTTTTATCTCTTATTTATTAATGTGTGTATCACATTTATTAATTTACTTATGTTGAACCACTTTAATATCCCAGGGATAAATCCCACTTCAGTATGGTGTATGAACCTCTCAATGTGCTGTTGAATTTGGTTTATTAATATTGTTTTTGAGAATTTTTGCATTGTAGGTTGTAAATCTATCCATCTCTTCTGGGTTATCCAATTTGTTGGTAAATAATTGCTCATAACAGTCTCCTGTGAATCTTTATATTTCTGTAGTATGATTTATAATGTCTCCTCTTTCATCTTTGATTTTATCTACTTGAGTCTTCTTTCTTTTTTCTTAGCCTTGCTAAAGGTTTGTCTATTTTGTTTATCTTTTTTTAAAAAAGCTCTTAGTTTCCTTTCTCTTTTCTTGTTATTCTTCTGACGTCTATTTCATTTATTTCTTCTCTGGTCTTTCGTATTTCCTTGCTTCTGCAAACTTTGGATATAGTTATTTTTCTTGTTCCTCAAGATATAAAGTTAGATTGTTTATTTAAGATCTTTTTTTTCTTAATGCAAGCATTTACTGTTATGAACTTCCCTCTAAGAGCTGCTTTTGAGCATCCCTAAGTTTTGGTATATTGGATTTCCATTTTTATTTGCTTCAAGATATTATTTTGATTTTCCTATAACCCATTGGTTGTTCAGAAGTGTGTTGATTCATGGCCACATATTTGTAAAATTTCTAGCTTTTCTCCAGTTATTAATTTCTGCTTTCGTACCATGGTAGTCAGAAAAAAATAGATGGTATATTTTCAACCTCTTTAAATATTTCCTAAGATTTGTTTTATGACCTACTATATGATCTACTCTGGAGAATTTCAGTGTGCACTTGAGAAGAATGTGTAGTTTGCTGTTACTGGATAGAATGTTCTGTTAGGTCTATCAATCTGACATATGATCAAGTGCAATATTTCTTTGTTGATTTTCTGCCTGGATGGTCTATACATTGTTGAAAGTAAGGTATCGAAATCCCCTACTATTATTTTATTGTGGTCTATCTCTTCAGATCTGTTAGTATTTACTTAATTTAGGATCTCTGATGTAGGGTGCCTATATGTTTATTATGGTTATATTTTCTTGGTGAACTGACCCCTGTATCATCATTATTATTTTTTAAGTGCCAAATTGATTTATTTTTTATTATTGTTTATGCTGTTACAGTTATTCTGTATCTCTTGTTACTGTTTTTAGCTTACAATCTCTTTGGTCTGTGTCAGTTTTTGAGGAGAAAGACAATGGTTAAGCAACTGTAATAGAGATAGGAAGGTTAATGGATAAATGTGCAGCATAAAGGATCCATGATTGGAGAAAAGATGTGGACAGATGTTTTCTGAGGGAAGATTTTTTTGAGAAAGGAAGCAATATGAGCTATCTGTAAATTTCCTGATAAAGTTGCAAATAATGCACAATCTTCACTCTACTGGATAACCTATTTATATTATTATTCATTATTTGGGCCCTAGAAGAGAGACTAGGAGAAAACACTCACTCTCTCCCTCTCACAGCATAATCAAATTTAGAAATTTTGAGGACAACACACCTGGAGAGGACATGACTCTTCTAAATAATGATCTTCCCTTGCTTCAAGCATTCTAGTTTAAATATCTTCAGTACAATGTTAAACAGATACTAATTACATATTTTCCTCTTTTATAAAGGCAAATCAAAGATCTAGGCTTTTGTAGTATACTTAATAATGTTTTTATCACCCTTAATTGAGAAACTTTTGCTTCTATGAATTTATTTTGCCTGTCTATTCTAGGAATATAAACCAAAGTTTATCCAATATATTGCTACCTGCTATATATATGGTTAGTCACAGATGTCTATTTCCTTCTGACATTTCACAAAGAAACACTGAGGAATAACTAGTACAATCAAAGAAATGACTTTGGTAACATCACATGACATCACAACCCACTGGGTGACATCCTTACCTCCTGGTTTGGAGTAATCAGAAAGTCACACTTCCCTGGCACACCACTCACACACCCGCAGATCCTGTATGACCCTGAGACACTGGGTTCAACTGCCTTCTCCAATTGACCCAGCGCTGGGTTCAACGCTGTGGGAGTTCCAAGGAGGTCTTTTGTGAAAATGAAGTGACTCAATTTCCAGAAGGCCAACATGCCCCCAAATCCTGTGAGCCCCACCAGTAGGCCATGTTCTATATAGGTGTAGGACAATGATTCACAGCTGACTTAGTGAATCTTGGGTTTTGCCAAAAACTTTGAGTTTTAAATAGATGAAATAATAACTTCAAAGGACTGCAACAGAACTATCGAGATTATGATCCTTATTTTTGGAGGCAACGAAAACAGGCTGCATTTGGAGAGGAGTATAACAGTTTCTGGTCCCCCTGACGTGCTGCTTGCTACATGTAAGTGGGTAGGAGCTCTTAGTGAGAACCCACCTGTGTGCTTGCCCTGTGGTCAGCTGGCTCAGTGCTGTGTCGCCTTGGGCAATTCACTTATTTAAAGTCTATAATAATAGTATTCACCTCTGAGGTTGATGTGAAAAGGAAACGAGCTCAAATACAATGGAGTTTGTGCCCGGTGCAAAGGTGGAAGACAACAGTGATAACTACTCTCCTACTACAACAAATGTAGCCTCATCATGGAGGATTTTCCCACAAGGAATCAAATTACCTGCAAATGTCAACAAGGAGGAAAAAAATCCCTTCAAATAATTCATGGGCAATTTTTTTTTCAGGAGCATTGATTATAATTTGATATAAATCTCATGAAATTTCATAAATTTCTTGAAAAAAGCAAGACTTTCTGATAAGTAAATTTTCTCTTTTGGTATTTCATTTAACAAAAACATGCTACATTCCTATATAGAATACAGTATAAAAAGTTGAATCACTGTTCCTATCCATAAAGCATGTGCCATTTAGTAGAGAAGATAACATATTTGCTTGAGTAACTATATTAAGGAGTAGAGGGCTAAGAGGGATAAGAAAAATTAAGACTGGGAAGAAATGATTACTCTGGGGTTCAAGGAATAAACCCAAAGGAGGTATTAGCTGAAATAAACCTTGAAGGAGAGTTGTGCTTGAGAAGAGCAGAGCTGGCAGAAGGGGGAGGGTGCTGCAGACTGAAGGAAGAGCCCGACAGGCAGCGGTGGTGCTGAAGGTGGGGCCCCGGGTTAGTGGCAGATGGTGCGGCCCTTGGCGTTCTGACTTTGTGACTGGCCGCTCCAAGGTGGCTGTGCATTACTTTCTCTTTCTACCTTGAGTTCAGCCTTTGTAGCAAGGCAGCATCCATGGAGTCCTATTTAGGACTAAAGGTGTGGTTTTCAAAGCATCTTTTATACATCCTTTGGGTGGTTTTCTTATTACAATTAGGAGAAAGCAACAGAATCCGAAGTTTTCTTCATGGCATATTTTGGTTCCTTTAGTTCCCAGGGGCATATGTGGTGTGATGGTGGAAGAAACTGCTTTTACAGACCATTAGCCCATCTCCAGTGGCCAGGTTCCGGTGGCTTAACTATCTCAGCCCCGAAACTCCCCCTATGTGAGTACAAAGACTGCTGTGAGATTATTTAATTGGGAGCATCTGACAGTGAAAAAAAGCAGGCTACGTGTGTAAACAGAGTGAGTCTGGGAATGATTATTAATGGCTGGGTGAGGTCTGTTTGTTTGAGTTGACAGCCTCTCCCTAACTCTTTCATTAAACACCCAACTAACCTCCAATTGCCCTCTTAGAATTTAATCTCAGTGCAATTACCGGCATTTCAAAATCATCAAACCTAAGAGATACTACCCTGAAAGGCAGTCTTTGTTCAATGTTAGGAGACTAACTCCAACTACAAAAGTCTACAAATGCCTCAGAAGGGGAGTAGAATAGATTTAGAAATCACTTACTCTATTAGGTGGTACAAATAATAAATTTATAACAAGCTGGCGCACAGCTTTAAAAAAAAGTGTTCTCCAAAATTTCTGGGAATTTAGAATTCCAAAATATTGGTAGAGTCTGCATCTGACCCCAGACCTAATCAGTGAAGCAGAGTCCTAGAATTTGAGTTATAAAGAAAAAACTTCTTTATTTCTATGATCACTGAAGTTAATTCTATGTGGATTATTAAGTTATTATTTCAGCTCCTATCTTCTCAGACAGTTGGACAGTTCAAAGATAGAACTGATGCTGGGGTTAGATATTCTTCTCAGCAGGCATGTTGCCTTATGAATGATATCATCCAGAGTCCAAAACTTACTCCAGTAACTTCACCAAATTATAAAGAGCCAAGGGATCAATTGCGGTTGGAATTCAAAGGATAATTCCAAACCAAACTTTTTAAAATACCCAAATACTGTTAACTTTTCTTCTTCTTAATATTGGTCACTTTTATCCCTGTGTTTGTTTGTTTGTTTGCCTTTGCTTTTCTTTGGATTTCCCCAGAATACTGAGTAATAGGACTGGCTGTGGGTGACAAGAAGAGAAATGATCATAACGATGGCACTCTTGTGAAACTGTATCTTCCAAAACAGTTTTGGTTCTAGAGTATAAGCCCCACACCTCCTTAGCCCCATTAAACTTTTCTTACTTAAATATAAATAAAACTGTATTTGGATCCAGCAATTTCTCTGTTTTCTAAGCACTGCCTTAGAAATACATATCTTTACAACTTTTATACTTTATCTTTTAAAGCCAACCAACTACTTATTTTATAAGTTTCTATCATGTGTTCTATAAAAGGAATTGAAGTGAAATGTATATCACATTTAACAAGCGGGCTGTTGTACTTGATGAGAAGAGATGGACCTACAAACAGAAGACCTAAGTTTAAGTCCCAGGTTATTATCTGTGTGATGCCAGAGAAATTTATATAATGTCTCTGAGACCTAGTTTCCTATTCAAGTGAAATAAGAATCAAAATAATTCTTAGTTTATAGCATTATTGTAGGGATTAAAGGACATCATTAATTTTTTTCTCCTCAAACATTTATGAATGCTTGATAATACTTAGGAAGTCATGAATTCCTTGATCCCGGAAATAGCCTTCCATTTATTTTCAACTTTTATAGTTTTCAAAATCAGAGTTGGTCTTCTTACCTCTTCCATAAGCATGTAGGACATGCTTTTCACACCTGTGGCTCATCTACAACCAAATGTGAAATGCAGGGCTAGCATTTCAATGACACTGTTGCCACCAAGTGGTCACTTGAGGATTCTGCAAGTCAAAATCTATGTGCCATACATCAGGGTAACAATGCTGAGACAGGCAATTAAACATGTGCATATGGACCAAAACAGTAGCTTTTCATCTCCTTCCTTAGTGACATAAACTGAGTACCACAACTTTTATCTAACCTGCAATACCGCCTCACTCTTTCTTCCTCCTTGATTTACCCTAGAGCCCACAATCAACAATTTAAAAATCCTTGCTTCTCTCCTAAATCCCTAATCCCTCTTTCCTGTACATACAGCCAAAGACCTGCAAGGGAATCTGAGACCTGAAATGCCCAGATGGAGACTGGGAACCACTAGTAGTTAACTACCATGATACATCCAGTATTTTACATGTGTTTAATCCTTAAAACCCTAGGAGCAGCATGATATCTTTGTTTTGCAGGTTAAGAAACTAAGGCTCAAATTGGCTCAGTCTGTGAGCATCAGGATAGGCTTCAAACCCAGGAGTGAGCCAATGTTCTCTCTACCACCTCTCCAGGCCTCCTCCCTCCATGGCCCATTCTGCTCTGCACCTTTCTGCTTTACCTTCCACGGGGTTTAGGTGTCCTCTACCCAGGATGCCTGCACCAGCACGTTCAGAATCGCCTGGTGAAATTCTTGCAATATGAATGCCGAGGCACCTTCCACACCAATTATAACTAAACCTCTGGAAGATAAACTCCAGCATCTGTAATTAAAAAAAAATAAAAGGTTCTACAAATGATTCTGTTGCACTGTGAGTGTACAGAACCATTGGTTTAAATAATGATATTACTCATGTTATAAAATTTTTTACTGCTTTAACATTTAATAGGGAGTATATTCTTATTATAAAATACATTATGACAGAGTTTCTCTCTTGCTGTAATAACAGGTGGATGACACATTCATAGATTCGGCCTTGAAGCAGCATTATATCAAGAATCAAGTAGTCAGACTGACGTATGTATGTTTGGGCAAAGGTGGAGCCATAGCCTCAGGACAAAGGACAAAGGGGACAGGAACCCTCATGTACTGTGCACCTCTGTGAGCGAGGGTGTTGGCTAGGGTCTCTCGTAAACATCAACAGTCTCAAGACATAGCATTGACCTCCGCTTTGTAAAGGAGAAAATGAAATCTTGGGGACGTTAAGTGATATGTTCAAAGTTTCCTAAGTGACAGAAAAAGGATTCAAACCCCATCAACTGATTGCAAGGCCTGGAACTACCAGGCCTGTGGTCTTGGGAAAACCCAGTAGCATGTCACTGCAGGCACAAAGTTGTTGGGTTTTTTTTTTTTTTTTTTTTTGACAAACACATCATTTCAAAAACATTAAGAAGGCAAAGTTGACCACCCGATTCGATAATGAGATTTACCTGTTATAAAGCACCAGTGTCAGGAGGCATACCTAAACAAAAAGATGTTTCTGTTTTAATACATTTTCTGTTTGTTGTGGTTGAGGGGGAAAATTCATATCAGTTGTAGAAATTGCTCAGAGGTTTCAATTTTGTTATTTGGAAAGCACATAGCAAAACATATACGTTATAGGTGCAAACCTACGGGCCTGTGTGAGTCATCTTCTTAAAGAAAATGAGTGTATCCAGACAGATGTATTTGAAGGAAGTAACCACTTTTCTCACCAACAGAATAATGCCTATTAACAGACTTATTCCAAGTTCCTTCTACCTTTACTGAGTAACTAGTGATCTCCAGAAAAATTTTATAATATGAATTTTACATCACTTAGGAGATAAAAAGCACATATTTGCTGAAACTGTCTACATGCCATGCATTCTATTTTCAAATTCTGATTTGCCATAATATTCTAACAACATTGTCATAATCTTACGAACTCCTTTGAATTTGTAGCCATCATCAATGAATTTTTGTGTGAGTCCAGAGAAATGCCACCTTGTAAACAAAGTCTTCCCTGGGATAAAATGGAGAAAATGACTTGGTCATATGTTTGTCAATTTGACATAAAATTCTGATTATTTATATCCACATATTCCTGAGCCTAAATAGACCACAATACATAAAAATGCCTCAGAATTGAAATGAGTTCCTTTTTGTAGTCAAAGGATTCCAGAAAGTAGGCCATTCATATTTTTTAGAGCTTGAATCTTATGAGTGTAAAAATAAAAATAGGAGACACGGCAGATCAAAGCACACATTTTAATTTTTCAAAGACATTTAACTGTTTCGTTTTCCTATTTTAAGAGTATATGAAAATTCAGTCCCACAGGTGGATGGAATTGAACCTATTTACATTTTTTAAAAAGTTCAAAAAATTGGATATGTTTAATCTGGAAAAGACTTGGGGACCAAAATATCACTATCTTCAAATATTTTGTGTGGAAAGGGATTGATGTTTTATATATGTCTTACCTGGTAGACTTAAGTTTAATGAATGGATGATATAAGGAGATATATTTCAACTCAGATTGAACTCTCTTAAAATCAGAGCTGACCACAGAAAAATAAGTTAGGGAAGTAAACTTTCCATTATTTTAATTACTAAGCTGGGGTTAGAGGGCCACTTGTCCTAGAAGCTGTAGAGATAATTCTGGTATCAGATATACTGACCAAAGAGATCACTAAAGTTTCTTCCAATCCTCAGAGTTTCTGATCTGAATGATAATTTTTGATGCCTGAGTCTTACTTAACTGCTATAACAAGCCTTCAAATTAATGGGCAAAATGCACTCAAAACGTAATGAAAACTTGAAGAGAGAACATATGAAATGGCCTTGGGTCAGAGAGTCACAGGTGAAACAGTGTCAGTGGGAGAGGATTCGCACTTGACGTTTTCAGCAGTTGAGGCATAATTCAGGGAAAGAAAAAACAGGACACAGTGTCAGATGATATCAGCTGTATTCCTGAAATAACGGTCTTTCTCTTGTGTCTCACAGCCCGGAGGAAGATGGTGTGAAAGCAGATATCATTATGGTATTCCAGTTCCCCTCCGCTGAGCAAAGGGCAGTAAGGAAAAAGAAAATCCACAGCATCTTAAACCAGAAGATAAGGAACACAAGAGCCTTGTCAATAAATGCCTTATCAGTCCAAGTTAATGGTAAGTAGGTACCTTTCGATGTGACGTGAGATTCTCTATTAAGTTCACTTTATGACTAATCTTTAACTTACATGCCACATTTCTATACCAAATAATAGCTAGAATATAGATTAAAAAAATTCAAGTTAAAAAAGTAAAATTTCAAGGTTTTACTATTCTCTAATGAAAGCATGTCTGAGGTTAGTTGTCAGGTGGTTTTTCCTGTAGTAATTGACGGGTGCTTCTATCCTTAACAGAGAGTTAATCTGACCCAGCCACTACCTTCATGACTAAGTGAAAATCTAAGCATTTAGCAACAACTGCTTTTCTGGGTGACACCTTCCTAAAATATAAACTCATGTTTTGCCTTTTAAAAATATGAATAATTTTATATATAGTGAAATTATAAAGTTTTTGTTTTCTTTCTTCCTATGAGCATTTGGAGAAATGGTAAATTAATTTTGGAGCCACTAAAGCCATTTTATAAATAAGTAAAAATCACTAACCTAAAAAAATTATTATGACCATGATACCATTATCACTTCTCTAAAAAAGAGAGAATCCGCCTTTATCAAGGCCCTTCCTATGCCCTTTACATGCAACATCTAATTTCTAAATTCCTACGAAGGAGGCAAATTCACTTTTATAGCTGTGAAAGAATGGCTAAGAAATTTAAAGACTCTAATTATTAAAAAGAGATAAGATTTAAATCTATGTCTCTCACTTATTGAGAAGCTCCATTTAAAAGGCTCTGTGGCCAAATACATTTTAGAAATTCTATCTTAACGTTCACCTCTTGGGAATGCATTCCTATATTAGCACAGTAAAAAACTCCGAGGAGTCCAGTCAGACAGAAACCTGTTTGCCCTTGCACGTTAAGCTGCTTCCACAAGCATCTACTTCTGGCAGACGAGTGCAGATTTCCCCTACAAATTCATATGGACACCATACTTGGAGTCACAGAACAGAGTCAGAGTGACTAATACCACATGTGAAACAGGATGCCCTGCCCTTGTAAGGGTCTGGCTGACTCTTGAAGAGGAACCTCACCAGGAAGTGAAAATCTGAGTGAATGGGATGGGCAGGAGCTTGCTGATGCGGCAAAGAGTCAGCCACTCAGGGAATAAACCTGGGGACCCCTCCCAACCCAAGAGGGAAGAACCTGTCTAGGGCTTAATCCACCTTCTTTGTTAAGTGGGAAAATAAATGAATCAAGGTTATGAAATAGTGGCAATCCTGATAAGTTACATGGTATTTTCTATTTAATTTCCAATAACCAGTTAATTTGCCAGGAATTTAAAAGCCTGACTATCTGAAACCTGAAATAAGGCATGGAATGGACCTGGACTGTCTGGCCTTTTTGTTTCTTACAGGCTGAGTTTGTGAGCTGCAGTTTATTTTAATGACTGTAGTAGATTAAAGGACAGGAGGTGCTGATGGAGAACCTGATTTAAAAATTACCTGACTAATTCTAATTCCAATTCCACTGAGTCACTGCAGGACCACCCAAGTAATTGGGCCTCCATTTTCTCCATATTCTTATCTATAAAATTGCAGTGATAATGTTTACTTTTCCTGAAATCATAGAAATACCATGAGGATATAGAAAAATATCTATAATGTGGAACATATAGGCTATTACCTCTTAGAAAACTAGTAAATAGTGCATATGCTTTGGAAATCTGAAAGCATTAATGTGAGTGATTGACTGGTAGCATAGAAAAAGCTAGAGCCTTGAAGGTTTCCAAATTTCTAAATATAAAAATAGTAGTGTTTACTAGCACCTAGAAAGGCCTGTTAGTGGAAAGCTCAGTAAGAAACCTCAAGACAGTTCTTATAGGTAAAACCATTGCTCTCTAGGAACACAATTTTGGGGACTCCCAGTGAACAGAAAACTGCTGCCCGAGATTTGGTCAAATATGTGTTTTGTTCTGACAAATAACTGTGTGGTGTGGGTCCTTCATGAGATGCAATGTGTCAAAGCAAAGCCAAAATCAACATCTGCATTGCAAACATGGCCATGGCTGTGGAAGGGCAGCTCACTGACTACACGCAGGGTGGGTGCTCCAGTTCTCATCAGGCCCCACTAGCACGTATAGCCCTTAATACTAACTGCATTTCCCCCAAGTCAGAAACGTGTTAGAGAGTTACTTTCAAGACTAGGGTGTTATGTTTCTTTGCACTTCTAGATGTGAAAAGTCAAAAGATTGATTAAAATTAGAAACCTTCAATAACTAGTTTCTTGTGTATAGGTAGTTTGCCTCCAGGTGTGGTTATTCTCCCTAAAACTTTAACTCCTTAAGAACCCAGTTACACTTATAACCATTACACTTAACCTGATATCATTCCTGGAAAGAGGATATTTGCATCTTGCTCAAACTAAGCTGAAAAAGCTTTAATTGAAGAATCTAACATTATACTATTTTCCATTCTAGTTCACTACTAATATTGAAAATATTAAATTAGTTTTTTTAAAAAAGTGAAACAAGAAATTTCCTAAAAACTACATTTGACAGAAAATTGAATACTTTCCATAGAGTAAGCATTGAGAATCTGTCTTGAGAAATTGATTCTTTACCATTGAATGATTTGGACATGCCTTTGAAGGTATCTTTGAAGTCAATATTTTCAAAACCCCTACTTTGCAGAGTTTATCATCATTAGTTTCACAAATGGGATTGGTAGAAGGTAAGTAGAAAAAGAACATTCTTATTTTACACAATGAGAGGTTAGATGCAGAGAACATGACTGTAAGAAACATGCCACTGGTAGAAATTTGTAAACCAGTTTATCTTCATTCTGCTCAGTAAGCAATTTTATCTTGAAAATTATCACAGTTTTTGGCAATCTTCTACCAACTTAAGCTTTTTTCCTTTTTAAAATTTTATCCTATTGATTATGTTATTACAGTTGTCCCAATTTCCCCTGCTGCTCCCCTACACATAGAACCCCTCACTCCCACAGGCAATCCCCACACCATTGTTCATGTCCACAGGTCATATGTATAAGTTCTTTGGCTACTCCATTTCCTATATTGTACTTTATATCCCCATGGATATTCTGTAACTACTTATTTGTACTCCTTAATCCCCTCACCTCTTCACCCATTCCCCCACATCTCCTTCCCATATGGCAACCATCAAAACTCTGACTGTATCCATGACTCTGTCTCTGTTCTTTTTGTATGCTTAGCTTGTTTTTTAGATTCAATTGTTGACAGATATGTATTTATTACCACGTTATTTTTCATAGTTTAGATCTTCTTCTTTTTCCTTAAATAAGTCTCTTTAAAATTTCATATAATAATGGTTTGGTGACATTTAACTCCTTTACTTTTTCCTTGTCTAGAAAGCTCTTCACATTTTTTTTTTTTAGAATGAGCCCTTCTATTCTAAATGATATCTTTGCTGGGCAGAGCAATCTAGGCTGTAGGTCCCTGCACTTCACAACTTTGAATATTTCTTGCCAATCCCTTTTAGCCTGCAAAGTTCCTTCTGAGAAATTAGCTGACAGTCTTATGGGAACTCCCCTGTAGGTAATGAATTGCTTTTCTCTTGCTGCTTTTAAGATTCTCTCTTTAGCCCTGGCTGGTGTAGCTCAGTGGATTGAGCATGGGCTGTGAACCAAAGGGTCACTAGTTCGATTCCCAGTCAGGGCACATACCTGGGTTGCAGGCCAGGTCCCCAGTGAGGGCCACAAGAGAGGCAACCACACATTGATCTTTCCTTCCTTCTTTCCCCCTCCCTTCCCCTCTCTCTAAAAATAAATAAATAAAATCTTTAAAAAAAAATCTAGGAGAAACTTAAAAAAAAAGATTCTCTCTTTAGCTTTAATCTTTGGCATTTTAGTTATGATGTGTTTTAGAGTGGGCCTCTTTGCATTCATCTTGTTTGGGGCTCTCTGTGCTTCCTGGAGTTGCATGTCTATTTCCTTCACCAAATTAAGGAAGTTTTCTTTCATTATTTTTTCAAATAGATTTCTAATTTCTTTCTCTTTCTTTTCTCCTTCTGGCACCCCTGTGATACGAATGTTGGAATGTCTGAAGTTGTCCCACAGGCTGTTCACACTATCCTCATTTTGGGGGGTTCTTTTTTCTTCTTGTTGTTCTGATAGGTTGTTTTTTGCTTCCTTATATTTCAAACCATTGATTTGATTTTCAGCTTCATCCACTCTACTGTTGTATCCTTGTAAATCATTCTTTATCTCAATTAGTGTATCCTTCATTTCTGGCTGGATCTTTTTTTATGCTGGTGAGGTCCTCACTAAGTTCCTTGAGCATCCTCATAGCCAGTGTTTTGAACCCTGCATCTGATAGATTACTAATCTCCATTTTGTTTAGGTATTTTTTTCTGGAGTTTTGATCTGTTCTTTCATTTGGGCCACAGTTCTTTGTCTGATCATTTTGGCAGCCTCCTTTTGTTTGTTTCTATGTATTAGGTAGAGCTTCTATGATGCCCTGTCTTGGTAGCATAGTCTAATGTAGTTGGTGTCCTATAGGATCCAGTGGCACAGACTCCCATGTCACCCAAGCTGGGTAATCAAGGTGCACCCTTTGTGTGGGCTGTGTACACCCTCCTTTGTAGTTGAGACTTGATTGCTACTGCAGGTCAAAGGGAGGGAATTACCCAAGCCACTTACTTGCAAGGGCTGGCTGTGACCACTGACTACCAACCTCCTGCCCTCTGTGGAGGATCAGCTGTGAAGATGCAGTATGATGGTTCTCCAATGTGGTCTATAGCTGTCCATTGGGTACATAGGCCCTAATGTGCAGGCCAACACCAGCCACCACCTGTGTTCTGCCCAGGGCCACCCTGCCTGAGTTATAAAGCAATCTGAGATGGCTCCATTGTGCTGTGCTTGGAGATTCCCAGGCAAAGCCAAGTTGTGAATCTAGGCTGGCTTCTGCTAATACATAGCCTGGCCCCACTTAGCAAGAGGTACCCACTGAGCTAGCTAGGGACTCACTGAGGCTGACTGCTGCTTGTTTTAGAGGATTTAGGAAGTTGTGAAGCATGAGCAATTCATATGAAAAGTTGCTTGGGTGGACCCATAAGTTGGGTGTACACACAAGTTGGGTGGGATGGAGTCTCAGGGGATCTCCAGGGTGGGTCAAACAGTGTTAGCCAGGTTGATGGAGACTGTGATATGGCACCAGACTGCTGGCTCTGTGGCTCTGCAGGGGGGAGAGTTCAGAAAATGGACAATGGCCTCTGTCCACCTTTCTATCTGGGAGCAAGCTGTCCCCAGCTCTTGCTTTGATGTCAGAAACTTCAGTTCCTCCCTATGTGCCACTGGTGCCTTTCAAGCTACCTTTCTGGTGCTGGTGCTCAGAGGGAGTGAGTCTGAGTAAATCTGTATGTTGGTTTTTTAAGAGGAACTGCTTGAGACTCCAGAAATTTCTTCTACTGGCTGAGTACCAGTTGCTTTTTGAAGCCAGGAGTATAGGAACTTATCTTTCTGGCACTGGCACCCTGGGCAGGGTGGCCTGATGTCAGGCTGGGACTCCTTACTCCTGAGATAGCCCTCCTGTATTTCTATCTACCACACATGGATGTGGGACCACTTGTTCCACATCTCTGTCCCCCCCTGTCAATCTGGATGTATGTAGTTTCTTTAATTCCACAGTTGTCAAGACTTCCATTCAACTCGATTTCTGATTGTTCTGAGTGATGGTTGTTCTATAATTTATTTGTAATTTTGATTTGGTTGTGCGAGAAGGCAAGCCATGTTTACCTATGCCACCATCTTTACTGGAAGTCTCCCAACTTAAATTTAAGTGTTCATATTTTCTTTATCAGATTCCTAACTTTGTTGGAAATTAACAGAATTTAATCTTAGTTTATACCCAATAATTGACCTTTGCCAATATATTCAGCAGATTTTGGATAAGAAAACACAAAAGTTCATTCTTCAGAAAAAAAGCATTTTGATAATTTAGGAATTCTGTTTTAAACACAGTTTTTGTCAGAGTTTTTAAAGTTTTATTTTAATTCCTAAACGTTTTCATCAAAGAAAGGCTTATGTGAACTCTTAAATAGAAGAGGTTAAAGCAGACCTGTTCTGATTAAGTCTGGGTTTGAGCCTCAAAACTCCATCTACTTGTTCCCTCTTTCCCCACTTTCTCTGTCTTCTGAGGCAAAATCCTAAGAGGCTTTATCCTGCACCATTAGAAAACCACTGTTTAAAAACTATTTGTGAATTTTAATTATCCACTACTTGTGCCTTAATCACCCACTGCTTGAGGTATTAGACACCTAATTGGAGGTTGCTTATATGTCTCTACAAAAATTATACCCATATCCTGTTGTATCAGATAACCATTCTCCTGACAGATGAGTATTTTCAACTGTCTAGAATCTATATATGGTCAATATTCTCTGATAATTCAGATTATGAAGGCCAATCAAGAGGATATCAAATTATTATTCTTTGTTCTATTTTGTTTTTCAGCAATGAGCTCATCAACAGGGAAGTTAACTGTCCAAGCATGTAAGTCTAGCTAGCTTATAAAAACAAGTTCAATTTTCTATATCAGAAAGGATAATATCTTCAAATATTACCTCATTATTTCCCATCCATGTCCAACTTTTCTTTGGGAGATAATAAAAATTGGATGATATGGAAATATTTTTTTCTAACTCTGAGACAGATCTTTTCTCATGTCTAAAAATATAGTTTAATATCTGCATAACCCATATACACAGGCAATGGTGTGGTGATGGCCAGAGGGAAGGGGGTTGCAGGGGTTGAGTGGGGGTGGGCAAAGGGGGAAGGCGATGAGGACATCTGTATCAGTGTAAACAATAAAAATAAAGTAAAAAAGAAAAATATTTTACATGGTTGAAATTTTGAAGCAATTTGAATAAGTTACATATATTTCTGGTTTGGAATAAATGGACTTACATTTCTAAATTTTTAAAATGCTATTAAAATGTACTTTCTGCTGAGAAATAAAATAATGAGAACATGACAAGTGGGGAGATAGATCTCTATCTGTGACTGGACTATAAAATTTATTTAGTGTATCTCACCTTCATGGTGAGCAGCAGCTCCACTTTCTTACTTTATGTCATCGTGGTCAAAATTTTGAGAGATTTTATAAAAGTGATGATGAATTTGAGCAAAGGTGTTTATGATTTCACCTATGTGTCTTGCAAACACACCACACTATACGTTTTCATTCATTCATTCATGCATTCATTCAACAAATACCATTTTAATATCTACCAAGTTCCAGAAAGTAAATACCATTGGGAATGACATGATCCTGCTTCTAAAATTAACAATTTGAAGGTAGGGGAAGACATAAGTAAATCAGGAAATCTTAAAATCTTATGATGAATGCTACGACAGAGAATATCCACACTGTCACAGCAGGATACAGAGGATAGCTATTACTGAACACATTTAGATAACAATAGATGCAAATCTTACACTGCAATACTCTATTAGGTTCTTTGTACAAAAAATTATAGAGACATTTCTATAACTTAATAATCTCATTTCTTTCAGGCTGTGGTAAACGAGCTGTTCCATTAGTTGTCAACAGGATAATGTCCGGAGACATTGCAGCCAAGGCTGCCTGGCCTTGGCAAGCTTCCCTTCAGCGTGATAACGTACATCAGTGTGGGGCCACTTTGATTAGTAACACATGGCTGGTCACTGCAGCACACTGCTTTAAGAAGTAAGTTACAGCCCTTAACTTAGACCTCACTACTGCTAAAAAGAAAAAAAAAAAGAAAAAGAAAAAAACCCAACCTCTGAGTTTTATTATGTTCTGACTAATAAGTAATACTTCCAAATATTACTGAAGTAAAATGAGAAAGTCCTTTCAGGTTCTTTTCTAAAATAATGTTACACTTGCATACTTATTTGGAAAGTTGGAGGGGGCAGGTGTAGCCGTCATTATTCTAGTGTTTACAGAGTTTTAAAGAAATTGTGTAAAGAAGCAAAAGTCATCCTAGCACAAAGTATTTACTATTAACATGTATAATAAATATTTTCTCAAACAATCCTCTCCACTTGATACTAGTGTCTGTTTCTGCCAGACGCTTGGGCCAAACTCTTGCTGATCACAAATAATCAAATTAATTACAAAGTGAAATTGAAATCTTCAATAGATGTAGAATGTTGGTAACTGTGATAATAGGGAAATGATTAAAATCAAATTTTATAGCACTGATATGAAGAACTGATGGAATTATAGCAGTTCACAACCAAAATGAGAAAATTACCAACATGATAAGAACAGATACTTCGAAAAAGATCCCTCTGAGTAACTAAGGATTAAGACGCCCACAGGCCACCCAATGAGGCCTTCATATAACCAAGCGCCTCTGGACCATGGTGCTGCAAAAGGCAAACTGGAAGGAAAGACCGCATTTCTGCTACCATATAATTGTTTCAGGTGAACAGTTGACAATGCTTTACACATTCTGAATGTGGTTACAATATACATTCTCTAAATATGAGATAAAATGATTTTCTTCATAATTTTTGTTTTATTTTTCAAAAAATAACCACTTTTTTTATTACTCTTACATTTAAAATTTTAGATTTCTTTCTAAGTAGGTTCACTTTATGACCTTTCTCCAGTACCAAATATCATGGAGATAACAGGGGTTTCTGGTCTCTCTGTAAAGCAGGTAGCAGGAGGACTTAGGGAACAAAACATTGTCCCAGACAGCAGGAAAGCTATATCTGATCTCTGTGATCTTGGACAAGTTATTAAATCATAGTGTATTAAAAATGATGGACTCATGTTCTTCTGGAGCCCTAAAACCATGACTTTTGATACTATAGTAAATTCTGCCTTCCTATGAGTCTAAATCTTTTTAGAGACTTGGATCCTTGAACTTCAAAAGACATGAGAACTCAATAGGCCAGTCTGTTAGAAAGCACAGAAATCCTTTATGCAGGTACCTAGTTTAGGACTGAATATCTCAAAGTGATGGAGAGCATACTGCTCCAAAGTTAGCCAATTTTGTGGTAGATGGCTCTGCTTTTGCAAAGGTCTTTATTACACCGACGACCAAATCTACACTCTAATAACTTCTATCCATTGATATTTGTCCTTTCATCCATAGGACAGCTATTCCTTCATTTCTCTTTTTTAGGCCAAATATTATAAAATCAGTGGGAATATCCAAAGCATATGTGAAAATAATCATCTCTACTTTATTTCACAGCATCAACTTGCCTGTGTCCTACACTGAATGTTCTTGATTTTGTCAGTGTCCCTTAAAATATGCTTCCAAGAACTAAACATACTTCTTAAGATAGGTAGTATAATTTATATCATAATGACAAAGTAAAGTAAAAAGGCTTCTGGAAAAATTAAATAATATAAGTTGAATGTAAGGGTAATAGGTAGCTCAGTAACAAAACAACTCTTATCAAATGATGATGGTTAAGAATTGCTGTAGAAAGACTGAGGATATTTTTTTATGGCTCAGCAAAGACCTCAACCCTGCAGCCTATCCAAAACAGTATATTTTCTAGGCTTGGCAGGTGATGTGGAAGTAATCCCCAACAAAGTAGCTGATAACATACACTAGAAAGGAAAAACAAATGTGTGGGTTTGAAAAAGTGAATTTCAAAGGATTTTATGTTAGAGTAATAAGCAAGAATTAAATGATGAAATTTAGTAGGTATATATGTAAGGCTCTAACTTGGATTGTAAAAATCCAAGCACATCAGTACAGAGAGCAGATGCACGCATTAACATGTGGAAATTGCTCAGGAATTTTTGTTGGAAGATAGACTACTGTAAGTAGGCTATTCAGAAAACTACGTTGTGATTTAGATTACATTAAAAGAAATGTAGAGAAGACATCCAGCCAAGATAGAGGCACAGGTAGACACACTGTGCCTCCTCACACAACAAAAGGTGGACAACAATTTAAAAACAAAAAACAACCAGAACTGACAGAAAATTGAACTGTATGGAAGTCCCACAACCAAGGAGTTAAAGAAGAAACATTCATCGAGACTGGTAGGAGGGGAGGAGAAGGGAAGCCTGGGCTGAGAGCACTCACGGCAAGGCAGGGGCTGGCGGACCCAGCGAGGAGGTGGATTGTGGAGCAGGGTGGGCAGGCAGCTGCTGGTGGGCTAGGTGACTGGAATTCCCAGAGTTCCACCACTGGGAAATAAAGCCCCAAAATCTGATTGAAAACACCTGTGGGGGTTGTGGCAGCAGGATAAACTCCCAGCCTCACAGGACAGTTCTCTGGGGAGATCCACAGGGGCCTAGAGCATGCACAAGCCCCCCCACTTGGGAATCAGCACTAGAGGGGCCCAATTTGATTGTGGGTAGCAGAGGGAGTGACTGAAAACTGGCGGAGAGTGGAGCAAGTACCATTGCTCCCTATTGGACCCCTCCCCACATACAATGACACAGTTTAGCAAAGAGGGTTGCCCCACCCTTGTGAATACCTAAGGCTCCTCCCCTTTATGTAATAGGAACACCAAGCCAAAAAAAAAAAAAAAAAAGGCCCAAATGAAAGAACAGATCAGAGCTCCAGAAAAAATACAACTAAGCAATGAAGAGATAGCCAACCTATCAGATGCACAGTTCAAAACACTGGTGATCAGGAAGCTCACAGAATTGGTTGAATTTGGTCTCAAATTAGATGAAAAAATGAAGGCTATGCTAAGAGAAATAAAGGAAAATGTACATGGAACCAACAGGGATGGGAAGGAAACTGGGACTCAAATCAATGGTGTGGACCAGAAGGAAGAAAGAAACATTCAACCAGAAAAGAATGAAGAAACAAGAATTCAAAAAAATGAGGAGAGCCTTAGGAACCTCCAGGACATCTTGAAACGTTCCAACATCCGAATTATAGGGGTGCCAGAAGGAGAAGGGGAAGAACAAAAAATTGAAAACTTATTTGAACAAAGAATGAAGGAGAATTTCTGGCAAAGGAAATAGACTTCCAGGAAGTCCAGGAAGTTCAGAGAGTCCCAAAGAAGCTGGACCCAAGGAGGAACACACAAAGGCGCATCATAATTACATTACCCAAGATTACACAAAAGGAGAGAATCTTTACCTACTAAGGAGTTCCCAAAGACTGTCAGCTGATTTCTCAAAAGAGACCTTACAGGCAAAAAGGGGCTGGAAAGAAGTATTCTTCAAGTCATGAAAGGCAAGGACCTACATCCAAGATTGCTCTATCTAGCAAAGCTTTCATTTAGAATGGAAGGGCAGATAAAGTGCTTCTCAGATAAGGTCAAGTTCAAGGAGTTCATCATCACCAAGCCCTTATTATATGAAATGTTAAAGGGACTTATCTAAGAAAAAGAAGATAAAAAATATGAACAGTCAAAATGACAGCAAACTCACAGTTATTAACAACCACACCTAAAACAAAAACAAAAGCAAACTAAGCAAACAACTAGAACAGGAACAGAACCACAGAAATGGAGATCACATGGAGGGTTATCAGCAGGGGAGTGGGAGGGGGAGAGAGGGGGGAAAGGTACAGAGAATAAGTAGCATAAATGGTAGGTAGAAAATAGACAGGGGGAGGGTAAGAATAGTATAGGAAATGTAGAAACCAAAGAACTTATACGAATGACCCATGGACATGAACTGTAGTGGGGGAATGTGGGAGGGAGGGGTCGTGCAGGATGGAGTGGAATGAAGGGGGGGAAATGGGACAACTGTAATAGCATAATCAATAAAATATATTTTTTAAAAAAGAAAGAAATGTAGAACCTAGAATAAATGAGATGTCAGATTCTTTGTTGGTCAGATTCTGCCTAGAATGGCGAATTCTGTCCTGTACAATACACCTAAAGAGAACTTGACAAAATGAAATGTGCTTAGAGTAGTGGGGAGTACTGGGTGGTTAAGAAAGTTGCTGGGATAGCCATACACCCTTGCCACTCAAATCATACTTCACAGACATGCAGCATTGACATAACTGGGAAATTAGTTAAAAATGCAGCATTTTGCTCAGTGAAATAAGCCTGTCCAAGAAAGGCAAATGCCGTATGATTCCATGTATATGTGGAATGTAATGAAAATAAATTGATGAACAAAATAGAAACAGAGGTATGGATTTGTGCAGCTGCCAGACAGCTGTCAGAGACAAGGGGTGTGGGAGGACTGGATGAAAAGTGAAGGGATTAAGCAAATATATATCACACACACACACACAACGCACACACACACACATAGACACATACAACAGTGTGGTGATAGCCAGAGGGAGATGGGGATGGTGGGGAGTGGGCTAGGTGGGGGTAGGCAAAGGCAGGTGATGGGGATGGAAAGAGACTTTGCTGTGGGCAATGGGCACCTAACACAGTGTGCAGATGGTACGTTATTGAGTTGTACAATTGAAACCTGTATAATTTTGCAAACCAATATCACCCCAATAAATTCAGTTAAAAATGCAGGAATCTCAAGCCCCTTCTCCAGCCTACAGAATCAGGAGCTGTGTTTTAATAGGCTCCCCATGTTATTTGTTTACACATTAAAGCTTGAGAAACTATTCTAGAAGACCATTTTATCCTGAGAAAAGCTCTGGCAGAGATGATACATAATTATATTCATGTGTCTGAGATATTTTCTTGTGGAAAAGAATTAGATAATCAATTAAGAACTTGTCAATAGTCACAGACACTCAAAGATGAAAGAGATTCCAAGGTAGAGAATGGGATACTAGGGCAAAGATGTCCCCCACTGCAGAAGGGCTCAAGCATAATCACCACTTTTCTCATAATCACCAGTGTTCTCATAAAAACTGTTATCATTTATGTAAGCCCCAGTGTGCTACAAACATTTGGTTAGGTCCTTAAGGTTTGTTTTATATCATTCTTGCACCCACCTCACTTGGTAAACCTTGCTTAGTAAGCCCTTTTTCACTGAGGGAAATAAGGAGAGTTAAGTAACTTGCCCAAAGCCACAATGTTCGGAGATGGTAGAGTTGAACACAAGAATTTGTCTTCCTCATTGCAAGTCCCATCTCTCAGACACTGGCTCCGTGAGAGGCTAAATGACTTGGTGTGGTCTTTTCTACTCAGATGATTTGATATTATTGTACTATAATATTGAGTAAATCCTTTAAGGAACCTCATTATGTGTTTTTTTAAAGCTATAATCAACAAAATTCCGATATCCTTTTTATAGGGATGGTTATCAAACCAAGTGTCACCACTTTGAATTTCTTATAATTTTGGGGGGGATCTAAATTACTATTTTTATATTTATCACCAGTAAATTGCATCTTGTTGAATTGGGGCCAGATTTAAAAATTTGTAAGTTTATTCACAATCTTCACTTAGTATCTCTCATGTCAGCTATTTCTTACTGGTTTGTAATCTACATATGTAGTGAACACAGACTGTATTAAGTAGTGTCAAGCCATTGTTGGAAAGTGTTAGAATGATCACTCCCATTTGAGTAAATACAATTCTGTTCTTTTCTGTTCCAAGTTCAAAATATCTAATTTTTGTGAGGTTCATCTAGGCACAATTAAATTGAGAAGACAGATTTGCACCAATAAATCTCACAAAATACTGATTTAGAAATAAAAATGTCAATTTATTTATGCTACATAATTGTTTATAAACAAATTTTTATTTAGCTTTACTCATTAGTATGTTTGCACATCAAAATTATGCATAAAAATAAAACTTTAAATTGCTTTAAAAATAAAAATAATCCCATCAGCTGTCATTTTGGACTTAAGCTCCACTGATATGCTTATAATAAATGCTTCTTTCTATGACACTATTAAGAAATAATTAGGTTGAGAAACAAATCTATATGGGCAGTATTTGTCTCTGCTTATCCCTTGTAGATAATGTTCAATTAATTAGTCAAGGAGCATTTATCTTGTTATTAATAAATAGATTTGGGTGAGGGACCATGTCCTATAAGGAGAAGAACAGAGAGAGAAATAGACATGTGATTCTAGGCAAATAGTGTAGCCCATCTCGGCCTTATTTTCCTCACTAGAAGATGTATCGATAACAGATGACCTTTCCAATCCCTATGTGTACCATGATCCACCAGTTGCTGAAGCTCACAAGCTAAAGTCACACACAATCGACCATCTCTCACATAACCTTTTACCTCCTGCACTCTTACCCTCCAACAATCTATTCTCCAGAAAGAGACAATATGATTTTTTTTAAATATAAATGAGACTAAAGTACTGTCATCTTAAAATCATCCAGTGAATTCCCGTGTCACTTGAATAAAGGCCAGGCACTTTGTTCATGACCTATAAGACACTCTATAATCTTGTTCCACCCACCTCTCCAACCTCGTCCCCCGCCATTCTTCCTTTGCATCCCGAACTGCCGCTCATCTGGTGGAAAACTTGGGAAGTTTGTCTGGAAACTTGTCTACCCATCTTCTCATAGCTGACTCTTCATCAACCACGTATTAGCCTAATTGTCATATCTCAACAGAACCTCCCTTAATTACCCCCTGGTACTCTGTTCCATTGATCTGTTTTATTTTACTCATAGTCCTTATCACTGTTTGGTTATTTACCAATTTGTTAATGTCATTCTTTTCTTTCACAAGAAAGTAATACTCTCACCTCAGAGAACTTTTCTTTCTTGTTCATCACTTTATCCTCAGCACTTGGAATAGTGCTCAGCACATAGATGTTCAGTAAATATTTGATGAAGAGATAAGTGAATATTTCATGTGTTTTACAGTTCTAAAATTTAATAATTCTGTATTAGCTTCAGCTCAAGATGCTGTTTGTATATGTTTTGTCTTTTAAAACAATAGCGGTAGACTACATTTAAATAGTCAAAGAAAGCTATTATTGCAACCAAGTATTTTCAGTATTGTATTTTTTATTAGCCTACATACAAGCATTTTTGTGCAGTTTATAGTCTGTTCATTTCTCATCTTTTCCAGTAATGCAAATCCACGCCAATGGACTGTTAGCTTTGGAACAACAATAAATCCTCCGTTGATGAAAAGAAATGTCAAAAGAATTATTGTCCATGAGCGGTATCACTCACCAGCAAGAGAGTATGACATTGCTGTCGTGCAGTTTTCTCCCAGAGTCGCCTTTACTGATGACGTCCGCCGGGTTTGTTTGCCAGAAGCCTCTGCATCCTTCCGACCAAATTCAACTGTCTATATCACAGGATTTGGAGCGCTTTACTATGGTGGTGGGTATCCCAAAAAAGGATCACAGAGTAGTACTAAGCCTTGTTTAGGGCAGTGTGATTTAATTTCTCCATCAATATCATCCTGCCAGCCATTTCCACACAAGTTGGTTGGATTAGCTAGGGCTCCTGTCTTTCAAGTGACAGAAACTCAAAATCAGATTAGCTAAAGCAAAGAATAATGGTAAAATGGCAAATGTTGCCCTTGTAATTTGGGAATCAAGAAATGAGTTTAGTCTGACTTCAGAGATAGCTGGTTTCAGGACTCATGATGTCATCAGGCTCTAAATTTCTGAATCATTCCATTCCCTGGCTCTGCTCCTTTTCCTGTGGAGGGATTCTAGCTTCTAAGGTGGCCATCAACAGCTCAGGGTTCACACCATCTTTACCTACAAGATCCCGAGGGAAGAACACATCTCTCTCTTTGCCAGAATCTACATTAATCCCTGAAAGATCTCTTTTGGCCCAATTTGTATGCGGGGGTACTTGCATTGGCTGGCTAACTCAGAAACTCAACCTATGCCTATATCAAGAAAGGCAGGTCTGTGATCGGCAGCCTGGTCAGAATCACATGGAATGAGGGATAGGCAGTTCTAAAAGAGTGGGCTTTAAAAGTCATAAAAGATGTTCCTTCGCCTACACCAAACTCTATTTCTATGTGCTGTTCTCTGTGCAATGCCAAGTACACATTGGCTATGTCATAATCCCCATGTCCACCTTCACTCCAACACTCCCTCACACTGAGCCCTACCTCCGTGAGCCTTCTTTATCCTTTCCATCTCCTTCTCTCAGTTTTCCATCACAGACTTTCACTTTCCTCAGTGACCTTACAAAATTTTCCTTTGCTGAGCTACAATCTCCATTTGCAGCAAAATCTGCTTCAGAAGAGGCTAATTTTAAAGTGATCAGGAATAAGAATACTGTGTTCAGATAAATCATCTCTGATAACAGAGTTTCTATTGCCCTAAGATGATTTAACTTGATCATGCTAACTAATCTCCTAAGAATAAAAATGATTTTATTTTTAAATGTTTTGGGGGCATACTTAGTCAGACATACTCTGGATTCTAAAATCTGGTCCAGGTATATACATATACAATAGCAAGAGTGTTTCTTTAGCTCTGAGCATGAGAAGAAAAGAAAAGGTTTTCTGAGAATGACAAAATCCATTCGCAGACCTCTATACAACTTATATACAATAAATTCTAAAGAATAAACCCTTAATTCTCAGTCTCCACTAAGAAACTAGGAATACCTCTCACTAATGTGGCCAAGAATAGGTGGCCCATGTGTTTTCATTCCATATTATACAAGCTGAGAAGTGTGTTGCTTTCTTTAAGGTCACGTTACTAACCACAGAAATTATTATCCATAGCTTCGTAACAGTTCCAGGGGTGACTGAGTAGAGCTGTAGGCCTGACACCCTCTGTCTGCACTCTGCCTGATAGGTTTTGCCCTAAGACAGAGTTTGCAGGCTCTGCTTCTCTGATGATGATGGGAGGGGCATCCTGGATTCCCATTGGCTGGTGGGAGAAAATGTTCCTGGCCTGGAGTTTGAGGCTGGCATAGAACTATACCTGGCATAATACTCTCTAAGTAGCAATAAAATTTAACTGACACGTGTAGAACTCTAAACTGAACAACAGAAGACCCACTTTTTCAAGTACCTATGGACATTCACCAAGATAGACCATATTTAGGTCCATAAAACAACCCTCCACAAATTTTAAAAAGTTAAAATCATACATAGTATGCTCTCTGATCGTAATGGAATCAAACTAGAAACTAGTAACAGAAAGATAACAGGAAAGTCTCCAAATGCTTAGGAATTAGACAACACTCTCCTAAATAATCCATAGTTCAGAGAGGAAGACTCAAATAAAAATTTAAGTATACACAGAACTGGATTAAAATGAAAAATGGCATATCAGTATATGCAGAATGGACCTGAACAGTACAGAGAAGGAAATTTACAGCAACTGTGTAAAGTAGAATAGCTGAAAATTCTCAAGTCAATAATCTAAATTACCACTTCAAGTAACTAGAAAAGAGCAGCAAAATAAACCTAAAACAAGCAGAAGGAAGGAAATAAGAATTAGAATTAATAAAAACAAAAGCAAGAAAATAATAAATAAAATTAATGAAATGAAAAGCTAATTCTTTTCACAATATCTATATTTTGTGAGAAATGTTATCCCATACCCCTACGATAGTTGAGAAATAGTTCAGAGAGTTCCAGGATTTATTTAAATAGCAATCAGGGTATTGACTGGGGTTAAGGTCTCATCTGCAGCTCTGGGTTCTCTTACAGGCTTATGGGTTGTAGGTGGAATTCAGTTTCTTGCAGCTGCAGAACATGTGGCAGCTTGCTTCTTCAATGTCATTAGAAAAAAAGCCTTTAAACTCAGGAAAGGCCTAAGCCCTTTCTGAAAGGTTCACCTGATTAGTCCAGGCCTACCTTAGATAATCCCCCATTTGAAGAACTCATGTCAAATGGAATTTATCTTAATTACACCTAAAAAGTTCTACTACCTATGCCTAATAACATAATCATACGAATGGCATCCATTATATTCCAAGTAGGGGGAAAGGAGATATCTAAGGAATCATGGTCATTATCACCGAATCCTGTCCATTACAGTGTCAGTTTCCCAACAACGATGAGGTTTGAGGTAAAGCATCCATGAAAACTTGTGATATTCCCTGTTTGTACCACAGGCAATTGTATTGCTGCCATTTTACTGGTTTCTACAAACCCTAGTCTGTAATCTGGAGCCCCAAACTAACAATACATAAAACATGAAATTATTGCCTTTAAATGTTATTTTATGTGTGAAAGTTCTAATAAAATGTAAAGGATAAAATAAATGTACATAGTATTACAGTTATTTTATCAAGCCAAGGGAGAAGACTATGAAGACCTACAAATAAAAACTTTATGTTTTTAAAAATGAATGCTTTCCTAAATATATAACTTGATCATTTAAAACATAAAGATACAAAGATTTTCCAGCAAAAGAAACAAAACAGTTATAGGTATTTATAAAAATGTGATGAGGATAAAAATCATTTAAATGTGCCAGTTTTAAACAGAATATTTCCCCTCTGGAAACTGCTTACAACCTCATGCTGTATCAACACATTTCATATAGGAAAGATTCTAAAAGAGTCTGCTCACTTCGTTCTAGCAAAGGATGCTGATCATAAATGCTAAAATTCCTTTGTTTTTCTTAAGGGAAATCTCAAAATGATCTCCGAGAAGCCAGACTCAAGATCATAAGCGATGATGTCTGCAAGCAACCACAAGTATACGGCAGCGATATAAAGTTTGGGATGTTTTGTGCTGGGTATCTGGAAGGCATTTATGATGCCTGCAGGGTATGTGGAGAGAGATTACTTTTAATATCATTGACTCAAAATGTTTTTACCTGGCTTAATAAATATTCTATGTTCTTTATACTAGTATAAAATACAGATATCTTGTCAGTTCAAAAGTTTCTAAATACAAATTTCACAACATATATATTTTTAAATGTTTTGTTAAGCAAAATGAAATGAACAGAGATCCAATGATATCAAATAAACTAACTATAAAATTAAATTTTCTTAATACCAGAAGTTCAAAGATTCATAAAACTTTTATTTCCTTAAAGGGCTCACATCTGGAAAGGAAACAATCATGGACTATTAATAAACTATGATGTCATGTCATAAATAACATAATAAAGAGAAAATATTTTTAGCTTGAAGGGAACATTTCATAGCAAGTTATCAGAGGGATCACATTTAAATGAGGCCTGAAGGACAAATAGCACGTGCCCAGTTACCGAATAGGAAAAAAATATTATGGAAAAGAGAAAGAGCATAGCCACAATTACGAAGGTGTGAAATTACAATTCATATTTGAGGGAGCCCCAAGTAATCTGCTGGGTCTCAGCATAAGGAGTGGTGAGGAGCTGCAAATACTGACAAGATGGATTAGCCCATGTTGTGACTCTGGAGCTCCACCATGTCCTCCTCTGTCATCCAGTGTCTGTCCTGCACGTATATGTTCTAACAAGGTATAAAAGTGTGTTTCTTCTTAGAGGCACTTGCCTTATAATGTGAGATCCTTGAAAACACCAAGGAGGTGATTCTACCTGGGGAAATGATTAGAATGGTATTGAAACCAGGTGGTGCAAGCCCTTCCCAGAGTCCCACAGATTATGCAACATGGGCAACCTCTATCAGGAAAAGGTATGCCACCTATATCTATATGTAGCAGATAGGCTGGACAAGAACAGGATCTGACACACATCTAGCCTCAGTTGTTAAGAACATGAAGGAAGGCAGCCAGGATTCAGGGAATCCTGAGAGAGATGTATGTCTGACAGACTGGGGGCAGGTGGCACCGGCAGTTTAGGGGCAGACAGGATACAGGAATCTAGGCCAATGGTGAGGTTAGTGATGAGCCTCAGGAAGGACTGGTGGTCATGAAGAGACTTCCCTGGACTGGGGAGCAGAGATAAGATTCCTAACCCATGACTGTGCAAGTGAGTAATAAGACAAAGCTGGAGTCATAGAAAAAATGGGAAAGTTACTGAGGAAGGGACTCAGGCACAGGGGTCCAAGACAAGAATACACTGATGGTCCCTGGGATACATGGTATGCAGCTTAGTCTGTCTGAGAACAGAGAAGTGCAAGCACCCTGCTTAGAGTCAGAAGAAAAATGACATCAACTTGACTTTCTATGCTACATACTTCAAATTTGCTAAGAATAGACCTAAAGCATCTTACCCTCCTCCCCGCCAAGGTAACTATGTGAGGGATGGATGTGTTAACCTCACGGTGCCCGTCATCCCACAAAGTATAGTACGTCAAATCATCATGTCGTTTACTCCAAATATATACAATTTCATCTGTCAATTCTGTATCTACAAAGCTGAAAAATAAAATGAGAAAATTGAAATGTCATAAGCTTTTAAAGACTTTTATAACTTTTAAAATCCATGTTTCAATTAATTATCCTATAATTGGTAATCTATTCATGTGTCTAATAATAAAATATGTATTGCACCGGAAAATCTTAAGTAATAAGCCTTATGTTTAGCTAATTTTCTTTCTCTTCTTTCTTTTTTCTTTTCAGGGTGATTCTGGGGGACCTTTGGTCATAAAGGATCTTAAAGATACCTGGTATCTTGTTGGCATTGTGAGCTGGGGAGATAACTGTGGTCAAAGGAACAGACCTGGTGTCTACACAATGGTGGCGTATTACCGGCACTGGATTGCTTCAAAAACAGGCGTCTAAGTCACTGTTCACGACAGACACAGAGAGCTGTCTGCAGGCCATACCTGTACGAGGGTCCAGGTATTCAGGGGACACAGTCTAATGGAGTGCGATTAATGACTAGATCTAGAAACACGAGACACATGACATGATTTATTTTAGAATCACTTTAATCAACTAATAACCTATAGCCAGTTCATAAAGGATTTAAATTTGTAAACTAGTGGAAAAGAGATTTTCCACTGTAAGAAAATAAATTTTTACTTATAGTGTCATTGGAGGGATCCTCATAAAAGAAAGTTTTATCTGGGAAAAAAGTATAATGATAAATTAAAACCAGAGATATTCTAAACTTTTTCCTTTGGTTCTAACCTCCCTTATTTTGGGTGACTTTTTTAAAACACACACACACACACACACACAGATATCCCCACCATACAGATATACTCAGAGAAAGCCTGAGTAATGAATGAGTATATAAATTAACTAACTAGTCAAAAGTGTATTTCTGTTACAGAAAAATTTGGAGAAGGTGATAGTAACTTCATAGGCAGTCCCAAAACAGTGGCACAAAATTTTGACATTTTATAGATGCATTTACATGTTTGGGCCAACAGGAGGTGACTTCATATACTATTAAAGGTGAAATGCCAGAAACATAATGAGAATTTACCAATACATTGAAGAATCAAAGAGTATTGTCCTCCTAGATAAAAAGTTTCTAGTAGGCTGACTACTGCAACCATGAAATCCTAGTTTAAAAAATGTTAAAAAAATATAAATTTCGAGGACCTACCACCCAGAACACATGAACAGAGTGATCTGAAAGAACAAATATACCTCCAAAATAAAGTGTGCTGTGAGGGCATTAGCACAGTCAGGCACATGTGTTCCCTGATGCAACTAAATGAAGGCTTTGTGGGAATTTGCTGTGTATGACAACACCAGCCAAACTTTTCAGCTCTGCAGGTGGGGTGTCAGTCATTCATGGAGTCCACATAAGCCAAAGCATTGGAAAATTGAGTTACTTTAGAATAATTTCCTCCTGTATGCTATTAAGAAGGCATAAATATAATCCTAAAATAATGGAAAGGAGATTTACAATTTACCCACACACAAAAATAATTGATCCATAACCTAGACTCATAGAAGTTTAAAATTTAGGAAAGACTGTACAAGTCATGCACGTGTTGGAGAGCTGAAGCCAGGAAGCATTAGTGACAGTAAAAATAGCCTGTATCCTCCCTAAGCTGCAAACCCAGGTACCAATTTTACACGTCCTTTTCCTTCCTTTCAAAGTATCTTTCTGATTGCCTATATTTATTGAACCATCACATCTATAAAAATTACAGCAAATGCTATTATTGATTCTGTTTTAAATTTGGATACTCTTAAGAAAATCATTTTAAATAATGGAATTCACTTAAGCAGCTCATTGTCAATTCTCTGAACTCATTTCAAGACAAAATTGCTTCTTTATACATAAAAAATATACACAGTCATACAAATTATTCTATATGTTGGTGGTATATAATTCTGACTTTTAATGTTAAGATTCAAAATTATCTTAGAGTTATAAACTTTGTATTTGTAAACTGGTGCAGCATTTCATTCTGGGTCACATGTGAGCAAATATTGATATCTCATTTTAAATCTAATAATGAAGTCAGTGGTCAGAGCATCCTATAAAGAATATCACTGAGTCAGTGTTAGGCCATAACATGAATCTTTCTTTTAACCAGATCTTAAGGATTGCATTTCTTTTAATAACTAGTTTGGGTCATTCTGAAGCAGCATTTGTCAATATTAGTGGTTGTGACATTTTGGCCTGGATAACTGTTGGGAAGGGCTGTCCCATGCAGTGTAGAATATTTAGCAGCCCCCTTGACCTCTGCCCACTAGATGCCTATAACACACTCCTCCCCCCAAACCGTGACCAACCCAAAATATCTCCATACATTGGGAAATGTCCTCTAAGGAGTAAGCCTGTCCCCTATTGAGAACTACTGTTTGTATTTGATTTTTTTCAGAATTTCAATAGATACCCCCAATTTTGATATTGATGATTCAAAAACTACAGTCTCCTAATTAAACTGAACATTCACTATCATGTTCCTAAATAAAACAGCAACTGTGCTCCTTGGTATACACCCAAATGAGTTGGAAACTTATTTCTATACAAAGACATGCACATAAATGTTCATAGTAGCTTTATTCATATATTACCAAAACTAGGAAGCAATCAAGATGTCCTTCAGGAGGTGAATGAATAAATAAACTGGTTCATCCAGACAATAGGATATTATTCAGTGATTACAAGAAAGTAATCGAGGTACGAAAAGACATAGATCAAACTTACATGCATATTACTAACTGAAAGAAGTCAATCTGAAAAAGCTACATACTGTATGATTCCAACCACAAGACATTCTGTAAATGGCAAAACTATGGAAACTGTAAAAAGATGAGTAATTATCAGGGACTGTGAGAAAGAGAGCGATTTGATGAATAGATGGGGCAGAAAGGGTTATCAGGTAGTGAAACTACTCTGTATGATACAATAATGGTCGTCGAAACTCATCGAATGTCAATATCAATAGTGAACCCTAACTTTGGACATTAGGTTATAATAATGTGTCAGTGTGGGTCCATCAATTGTAAAAAAAAAATACCACTCTGGTGGGAGATGTTGATAGCTGAGGAGGCTGTGCATGTTGCAGAGCATGGGTATATGAGAGCTCTTTGTATTCAATTTTTTTGTGAATCTAAAATTGTTCTAAATGTAAGGTCTATGGCTTTTTTTTAAAAGCTACCAAAGCTTTGAAGACCCTTGGAGAAGTGGTAGAATATAGAGGAATACTGAGTTCTGGATAAAGCAGTGCAAGAAGTTAGTATAAGGGAATTATTCTACAGCCGAAGAGTTCTTTGTGGCTGAATTACATTCTTACCAGAAAATATAAAATAGTTTCCTAATTACGAAGTTGAAACTCTTTTTATCAATAGGTTTAGGCAGAGAACAGGAACTAAAAGTATTTTTTCTACATAAATAGCTGAATATTATGTAGCTCAAAATTCCATAGAAACTGGTGGTGATAAAGGGCCGGTGCAGGGACTACCAACTTCAGGGGGTGATGGGAGACCTCCAGGATCGTGTTTTGTCACTGTTAGTGAGGATGTAAAAAATAAACCGTAAGCATCATGACTCAGAAAAGACAAACAGCAGGACCTCAGGTTACCCTAACCTGTCCTTAGCCTTGAAATAGGTCTTCTGGGTTTGGGCAAGCTGGATGATGTTATGTAATGTGCAAGGTCATTGCACATTACACATTTTGCAGGGCTGCAGTGATCAACTAGAGTAGCCATCAGAGTATAGAAAAAGCCCTTGGTTGAGCATCACCCTGTCTGAGTTATGTGGTCACTGCTGTCATAGAATAGGCTGTGCTGTGGGCCTCCCAAAGCCATCTCAGGAGGCTCTGGCATTCAGTCAGGCACTATTATCCACAGGAGTTCTGCTATCTTTGGAGGGATTGTCTGCTTTAGCTGGAACCTGGAGGCTCAGTGACATCCACATTCTCAGGTTTGTTAGATTTCCCTAGGAAACGTTTCTGTTACCTCTCCCTGGTCACCTGGCTTCCAGGACTGGAGGAGTTGTCTGGCAGTTTTGACTCTGCTCCTGTGAGCACAACACACCAGAAGGAACTGGTAGCAGTTACCATGGATATCCAGGCACATAAATCCATGATGCTGGTTCCCCTCAAAGAAATATTTCTAAATCTTAAAAGTATGCTTGATCTAGGCCCTGTCTGGTGTGGCTCAGTGGATTGAGTGCAGGCCCATGATCCAAAGGGTAGCCAGTTTGATTCCCAGTCAGGGCACATGCCTGGGTTGTGGGCCATGTCCCCAGTTGGGGGTGCATGAGAGGGAAACACAAATTGCTGTTTTTCTCCCTCTTTCTCCTTCCCTTCCCCTCTCTCTAGAAATAAATAAATAAATCTTTAAACAACAACAACAAAAATAAAAGTATGCTTGATCTTGAAGAAATAAGGTACTTTATCTTTGTGGGAATGCTTTCCTGGAGAATTTGGTATGAGTGGAGGTCCTTGAGAAAAGACGTAGTTCCAATGATAGAGGGTAGGGCTAGTTTAGGGAAGGGGATTGAAGTAATCCCTGTCATTATCCACAGGAACTGCAGTTATCTCTGGGCTCCCAGACAAGCCTCCTTCCCACATAAAGGTCTGTTGTCTGGGGTGCATGTGTGTGTTTAAAAAAGTATGAAATGAGTCAATGGGGAAGCTTACATATATTCAATCTTCCTTGGAGATTCCCATTTACAACACTGTTGTCAGTTATCTTGCTGAAATCATGCCCTAGATGGGGAGAGCATTCAGGTTCCTATCAGTGCTCTTCCTGAAACTACTGAAAGGGGTAGTGTAATCTGGCTCCATCATATACCACACCGTGGCGGTCCGGCACAAGACTTACCTGTGCCTCCAGCACTCAAAGCTCCTCCAGCTTTCCCAGGAGTCTGGATGGACAACTGGGGAATAGGATGGAGCGTGGAGAAGCCCCTTCTAGGTCAGGACTCATGCTGACAGCTGACCACAGCTCTGTTTCCTCTCTCCCACTTTGTCTGAGACAAGGAATCCTGTTCCTGGTACAAGGCACAAATGTTACCCCTGGTTTTTCATGAAAAACACTAAAAAATAGCCTAGCCTTCACATGCTTTTTCATTGGCCCATTTAAGAACCTAACAACATATTCTGATCACAACATCTACTTCATCTGTATTCCTTATGTCCTTCTCATTTAGATGCCTCTAGAAAAAATTAGATCAAGAGATTATAGCTCAGGACAAATAACAATAATAAAACCAAAACCAAAACCCCACACATGAGATGTCAAGGTGAGTTGGATAGCTTCTCCCTGATCTGTGACTAAAGACTATTTTTAATCCCAGACAATCATCACAGCTTTAAATGTTCCTGTTCAAGTGCCTTGGGAAACAAATGGGATGAATCAGTGGAAATGACACTGTATTGCTAATAAAGAAAACAATGCAAGAACATGCTCTTCTAACAATGAGAACTGTTGCCTCATATCAGAAGGGTGTTATGATACATTTTCATGGCTCTGAATGACCTCAAACCCTGTTCAAGCTCCTCACTATAGTCACATATTTCAGAGTTTGGTAAAAGAATAAAACACTAATACAAAACCTGGCATTGATGACCCCTTGAACCAGTTGGATTATTGAATATAGGTTCAAATAATCTTTTAAAATATTTAAAAGATTACACTACCAAATCACACATTGGCTAGATGGTGGGTAGCATGACATAGAGGTCAACAATATGAAGTGAAACAATTTACTTGAATCCCAGTTCCACAACCTACCACTGAGTGACAAAGAGTGTTGTCTGAACTCCGTGATGGTTAGTTTTTTGTGTCATCTTGACGGGACCACTGTGCCCAGATAAGTGATCAAACATTATTCTAAATGTTTCTGTGAAAGTGTTTTGGATGCTATTAACATTTTTCTAGCTTTGTTGAGATGTGATTGACAAATAAAATTGTATATATTTAAAATATGACAATTCTTTGCCAGCATGACAATTTGATAACATGTGTACATTGCGAAATGATTACCACATTCAGTTACAATAATTTACACATCCACCATCTAACACAGTAACCTTTACAATACAGTATTAACTTATCCACCATGCTGTACATTAGGTTGCCAGGGGCAGGGGGCAGTGGGGGAAATGGCAAGATGTTGGTTAAAGGGTACAAACTTATAGTTATAAGGTAAGTTCCAGGATCTAACATACAGCATGTTAACTACAGTTAATGACACTATATTGTATACTTGAAGGTTGAATGGAGTTTTAATGTTCTCATAACAATAACAATAACAATATAACAACAATAAAATTGTAATTATGTGTGGTGAAGGATGTGTTAACTAGTCTTATTGGGATAAATATTTTGCAATATATATGTATAGCAAATCATCACATTATACATGTTAAACTTACACAATGTTACATGTCAATTATACCTCAATAGAGCCAGGGAAAAATAAGTACCTTATCTTGAATTTAGCAGTAAACACCCAGAAAAATAAATGGGAAAATTTATCTATTCAAAATAACAACAACAAATCCAACAAGACAAAATCAAGAAATTTACTTTGACCATTCTCACTGCCAAAACAGGAAAAATCCAAGTTTCATGACAGGTCTACATGACCAAAGATCTAGTAGGACATACTATGTATATTACAAGTAAAACAAAAAACAAAACAGAAAAACAGCATTTTCATATACCAACACTAAATTAAAGATCACAAGGGCAAGTATTCTATTACAGGGGATTGATATGTAGTTCACATAGGCAACCCTATGTAGCTTATTCTAGAAAAGATAGTTCCAGGGGTTTACTTATTTAAATATAATTAATAATTTCTAACAAATTGGTATATTTCTTAGTGATTCATCAAAAATTTTATTAACAAAGATGATGTCAGCATTATCAAATTCATTGAAAAAATTTCAGCATGTTTACACTTGGGAACAGTTAAGAGAGCATAGAAAATAACTGTTTCTGGAAATACTATGAGTCCAGATGGTTTTAGGAAAATTTTAAATATATTTTTTATTTCTTCCATGGTGATTTTTCTATTGAAGTTTCCTAGCTCTTGAATCAATTTCAATAATTTGCTTTTTCTTTCAGAAATCTTTTTCCAAAAATAAATATTTTAGTATAGCTTCACATATCATTTCTTATTTTTCTACATTTGTTATTACATTGTTCTCATTTTTTAAATTGTATATTTGAGCCCTGGCTGGTGTGGCTTAGTGGATTGAGCACCAGTCTACGAACCTGAAGTTTGCTGGTTGGATTCCTGCTCAGGGCGCATGCTTGGATTATGGGCCAGGTCCCCAGATGGGGGCGTGCAAAAGGAAACCAATCAAAGTTTCTCTCACACATCGGTATTTCTCTCCCTCTCTTTCTCCCTTCTTCCCTGCTCTCTAAAAATAAATAAATAATATCTTTTTAAAAATTGTATATTTGTGTCCTCTTGATCAATATAATTACCCTCTTTGTCCTGGTTAACGTTGTTGCTTTGGATTTCTACCCTTAGCGTCTCTGTATAATTACCTGCTGCCTTTGATTTTCTTCTCTTTAACTTCCTTTTTGTTTTAGTTGTGTATCTGGTCATGTATATGTTTCTAATAACTGTTTTCTTTTTAAAACCATCAGAAGAGTCTTTACTTTCTAGTATACCATTGAAACCATTTATGTATATTGGTATAATTTTTATGTTTTGTATAATTTGTGTCATGTTTCTTTTCATCATTTGTTTCTTATGTTTTCTTTCTTTTTATTCTTGTATTATTATTTATTATTATATTTTCCACATGAACAATTGTAAACCTACTTTTGCCCACCCTGTATACATGCTTATGATAAAGTTTAATTCATACATTAGGCACAGTAAGAGATTAACAACACTAACTAATAATAAAATAGAACAATTGTAACAATATACTAATAAAAGTTATGTGAATGTGGTCTCTTGTGTTTCCTTGCTAAGTTCTTAATTATCTATTCAGGGAACAAAAATAGGTTTACAGTTGTGAGTATGCAAAACAACATTTATTCTTGCATTATTAATTATTTATTGTATTATTTTCCTTATGAGCAACTGTAAACCTACTTTTGCCCAACCCTGTATTTTATTCCCAAATACACACCCATCCCCAGAGAAATAGAGACATTTATAAATATTTCTAGGTCCTTCCCTCCCTTGGTGGGAAGTTTTCTATGTCTTATTCACAATGGTCTAATCACTCTGTTTTAAATATACATATGCTGTTTCTTTTAAATCATCTAAAAACAACAATGAAAAAGAGAAGTTTTATGCAAATACTTGATGTAATTTTATTTCCCACAACACTTTCACTTGTCCCTCCTCTCCAGTGAAATCCGTCTTTGCCAGAGGCCTGGCCTGTGCTCCTGCAGGAAGTCATGATGATTCCCAATAATAGAGAGCACACTCACCATATTGATGTACAATGCCCATAATTTAATGAGCTCTAATTACAACACGGAATAGCTTTAGGGGGGTGTGTGTGTGTGTGTATGTGTGTGTGTGTATTTAATTACCACTTTTAAAATACTGCTATATATTCAAGTTAATATATAAGTCATTGACTCTAACTTTAATATTATTATTAAATTCCTTTTATTTTATCATCATCTTTGCTATCTTTCATGACATTAATTGATGTTAGAATCTTTTAAATAATACTTTCTTATCATGAGAAAGAACCATGTCCAAATTCTTGTGAGATTTTTAAACTGTCTTTGATGCAACCTTAATATCATTTTCAAATACAAATGAATGTTCTTATTACTGCTAAAGAATGCTGTTAAAATGAAAAGACAGATACAAGAGATATGACACCAGGAAAAACCCCACATCACACTCCAATTACACTTAGTCATAACCTGAAAAGAACATAGTTTATGAGAAAAAGAAACATATAAAAACTGTCACTTCTCTGAATTTTGTCTCTGCATATCAAGTAAGTGAAAATAAATGGCAGGTTGTGTTGCTGACATTCTCATTCCACTTCCAAATGAGTAGGACAATATAAGGTACTTTAAATGACTTGCAATAATCTCAATTAAAGCAGTTATTAAATAAGTTTCTCCAGAAAAAAATTCTACTCTTGATTATAAGGAAGAGTATTCCTCTACCCAATTAGAACATTTACAACTACCTGAATAGTGACTGCTGGCTACTGTCCTCTGGGTAGGTAAGACAAACTCATACCCAGGACAGATGTCTACCCCATGAGGAAAAAATGGCTGATCCTTCCGGGCTGAAAAAAGTTCAGTGTAGCTGGCTTGCCACCAAGTAGCCACTTAGTCTTTTTGAGAAATAGTGCCATCCTGTGGGTTCAGTTTTGTCTCTGTTAATAATAGGTTGGGCATTCAGAGGAGGGGTCAGTGAGGCTGGTGTTGGTGAGATCACATGCTATTGGGCCCATTCAGGGACCCCATCTCTCCCACTGTGGCCATGCCATTTATGTGTCCGTCATGCCAACACTTAATGATTCTGGTTTAGAGCGACCAACTGTGCAGTCTGCCTAGAATTGAGGAGGCTTCCAGAACACACTGGACTTTCCATTTTAAAGCCTAGAAAGTCCTGTGCAAAGTGGAACAAGTTGATCCCCTGCTGGTGTCCCTCTCACTAGCACATTTGTGATGTCCTCAGTGAATGTTGTCTTATTCAGACCCTCCCATGAACACATTCTGATGGGTCTTCTGGCTTCAAATAATACATCTATCCCACTGTGCCCACTTCTCTGAGCTTTTTAATCCCTCAGCCTCCACTGTCTCCGACAAAAATTCTGTCATTTCAACCTTGCTTAGCATCATCTAGGAGTCACTCCAGCAGTGAGTTTACATCATCTCCTGGGCATCTTATCAGGTGTAATGCCTTGTATGTAGAGCATTGCTCCCAAGTCAATAAACTCTTTTTTATCCAGCCTTATGTTCTGGCCCCTTCGATCAAGCAACCTCAGAATCTACTGCCACAGAAAGGCCTTCTATAGCCCCTGCTGGTACCTGCTGGCTTATTTTCCCAGTTCTTTTGGTATGTAGATTCTTTCCTCTCTCTCTTCAGACCTGATTATGTTGTTACATAACCTTGGTAATAGACCCAGCAGGCAGAATGGATGGATGCAGCTCCTAGAGAGAACAGCTATTGCCTTGTGGGAAAGGGGCTTCTGCAGTCTTTGCAGAATGCCAACTCTCAGAGGAGAGAGAGAATCTAGTTCTAGAGACTCAAAGGCTCAAAAGAAGTCTTCAGAGTCAAAAGCTTCTGGGATATCTGGTCGTATATCCACATCTCATGCACTAGGTCCCAGGTTTCCCCAACTAGGGTTCTGACTTTGGAATGACAGACCTGTTTCTGTGGAGCATTCAACCATCATTGGAAGTCAGCCACTCAGTCCAATCCTGTACTTGGTATCCCTGCTCACCCACTGCATGAGATGAGGGCTTCTTAATAATCTACAAAAAAGAATCTCCGGATCTCATGCTCAGCTTTATATTACATTAATTGCCTTCAACTTATTATCCACCTCTTATAACCTATTAGCACCCATGCAATTCCACTGACCTTATGTTTAACACCCCTCTCCCCCAGACTTTTCAAATACACAAATCACTGTACCAGCCTGTGCTTTCAGCTCTACCAGCATGCTGGCCCAGCCCACTGCTGGTGAGAATTTTAACAAGCAGACCACCACCCTGTGCTAGAGGCCATTGGCAGGCCACCTACCACCAAGTCCTCATTACCAGCTGGGGGGTGAATAACCCAGTCCCCAAATCTTGTTTGAACCACTGTTTTCCTGGAGCTCTCTCAGTACTAGTTAATACAAGTTGGGTTTTCTGGATTGCAGACACTTAAAGTACAAAGGTTTATTGAAAGGTAGCACCTGTTAAAGGAAAAGGAAGGAAGCAGATATGGGTAGAGGGAGCTATCAAACAGGAATGTCTGACAAATTTCTACCAGACCAACTGAGAACTCAGAGTAAACTTTACATGTTAGAGAATTCCACACTGGATGGAAATAGCTAATTTTTTATTTAACCACCACCTTGCTTAGTCATTGGCCAAGGTCTACCCAGAGAAGATCATACCCTTGGCTAGAAAACTAAGGTAGACATTGAAAAGCTAACAGTTGTACCGGGTTGTCTTCAGCATGTCTTTTTATTCTGAGGCTTTGACACTTGCGGCCTTGCTGAGCCAAAGGGCTGCAGCTCCTAGGGACACCTAACTCTTAGAAACAGTAAACGTGCAAACCAGCCAATCCAGATCCCATACCACAACCACTCCTTTATTGAGCTTTTACTCTGCAGGCTGCCATTCCTCTTCCCTAATCATTCCAGGGCTAGATACCAGACAATTAGGCATAGTCCCTATACCCCAATCCCCCCTGAATTTATTGAAACTAACCAATCCTAAACCTGCTTACCCTGCTTTGCCTGCCTCCCCCCAGGGAAAGCACAGTAAAGCCTCTTACCCATAGTTCTTCCTCCCTCTGCATCCTGACCCTGTTCGTTGTGGCCTGTCCCTTCCTCTTGGGAATGGTGAATAACAAACTATCTTTTCAATGGTAATCATTGCCTGATCTATTGGCCTCACCACACCAAAAGAAAAATAAAGTCCTCATTTCAAAACACAGGCACTCATGCTCTTTTCAGCTGAGCAGTTTGTTTTACGGGATTATCTGAGGGGTATCTTCTTGTCTCCTACAAGAGTGATTCTTTTAAAACAGCTCAGAAATAGCTGCAGTACTTACAAAAGCAGTGAATTTTTATTCACTGTTTCATGCAGTAATTCAAAAATTGAATGAGTGCTTAACTACAGGCCAGGTAGGGATGACAGGCTCTGAGAACATAGCAGTTATTTCCCTTTATGGGCTCTAAGGTGCACTGTGGAATAATTTCAAAAAGTGTGCTGAATGCTACAATGAGTATGATGGTAAAAGCCAACTCATGGGGTGTCACACTGCAGAACAACCAACCTACCTTCAGAGTTAAGAAGCCCTCATGGGGGAAGAAGCATATAAGCAAACCTAAAAGATTATTCAGATTTGGAAACTAAAAAGAAATGTATTGAAAGAGGCAGGAAAATATGATGCAAGCTGAAGAAAAAGACCTAGAGGAGACAGAGAGGGCAATATATTCAGGCAAGTAAAGGAAATTCAATGGATAGAGCACAGAGTGTGAGAAGCCGGGAGGAAAAGGAAGGCAAAGGAGGCAACATCCAGGTGTCACACGGCTTTGCTACACATGTTAAAGAGAATGAACTCTATTTTAAATGCAAGGGAAGCTAATGAAGAGTTTTTGAGAGGATAGATACAAAACAATTTGTAATAATCATTATTGTAGTTGTAAAGAATGTACTAGAGTAAAAAAAGATGAGAGGCAGAGAAGTGAAAAGACTGGGGCAGAAATCCAACTGAGAGATTATAATGGCCTGAAATCACATGGTGGCAGTGAGCATAAGGACAAGAAGCAAATGGGTTTAGTAAATATGTATGCACACAAGACATTGAGAAAAGAGAGGGAGGCAAGGTGATACAAAGATTTCTGAGAAACTGGGTGAATAGAGGTTGTTATGGAGATAGGATGGGGACACTGGAGAAGCAGGTTTAGAAAGAAGAAGGAAGAAGATGTGAATACAAAAAAAATTAGCCTTCGAGTAAAGGAAGGAAACCACTCTCACCGTAACAGAAGCATGTGGGCATATGTGTAAGATTTATTTATACGTACAACAACAGGAAATTCGGGGAGTGTCCATTTAAGGATGTTCTTTTTTCCCGATAGTAGAACTGTGAGTCATCTGCTGAACGCAAGGGCAGGGAATAGGGATAGAAAGCAAACACTAGGGAAGGGAAGAGAAGATTTGAAATGGTTTTTGTAAACACTATACTAGAAACTGACCAGAGAAACCTATCTGCATTGTGGGCAGTACTGAAGAGCCAGCTAAGACTAAGAGATATAAGTTTATCATGGGATCAATGTTAAAATAGCTATGACATACAACACTTATGTATATTCCCACTACTCTTGCTAACAACCAAATAAAAGATCACTTAAAGGCCTTTTGTGGATATATTGGATAATTTTCACTGAAGTTGTCAGCCAGACCCTTCGGTTGGTGACAGGACTTATGGGGTTGTATGTACATATGTAGTATATGTGTTTGCCCTCATTGCTTCTCTGAACGTGGAGGAAAGTGCAGGAATCAGATGTGTGTATATATACGTGAAGGTAGAAATTGCCTTTGAAGAAGAAAATAGCTCTATGTAGTTCTAAGGAGACTGATGTGGAGAACTTAGAAGAGGGGTGAAGAATACATACTTCTTCCTTTAACAAGACTAAAAGGAACCTATGATGAAGATGCTTCTTAGTAGTAGACTCTGGTAAAAAAAAATCATGTAGAAAGCACAAGAAAATAACTGTCAGTCAACATGAAAGTAATCACAGGTTGTGATGAGCTTTGGATTTCTTAAACCATGTTTGAGCAAATGATTTCGGAATAAGATTGGTTTGGAGAAGCCCAATCATGTATATGAATCTAGGGAGGAGGGCATTTTTTTTAAAGATTTTATTTATTTATTTTTAGAGAGGGGGGAAGGGAGGGAGAAAGAGAGAGAAATATCAATGTGTGGTTGCCTCTCACGTGGCCCCCACTGGGGACCTGGCCCACAACCCAGGCATGTGCCCTGACTGGGAATCCAACCAGCAACCCTTTGGTTTGCAGCCTGCGCTCAATCCACTGAGCTTCTCCAGCCAGGGCTTTTTTTTTTTTTTTTTTAAGATTTTATTTTGGAGGAGGGCATTTTAACAACATCCGGGGTTATTTTCAAACTGTTCATGCTCTCCACCTCTTAGCATTGTGACTCCTACATGCATATGCACATGAACTGCTTTGAGAATTAGTGCTGAAGGAATGACTGCCTTACATTTGTAGAACATGCCAGGTGCTTTAAATTCATTAGTTGATTTGATTGAATTTAATTTTCACAGTTCTATGAGAATGTTATTTTAACTTCATATGTACACAAAAGAAAACTGAGGCTTTCAGGGACAAACAACCTTTCTAAAGCCTGCTGAATAGTAAATAGAAGAGCCAAGATTTGATTACAGGTATTTTTAACCCCAAATAGCATACTGTTTCCCCTACAATGTGCCTTCTGAAAAGACAAAAGCCTTTGAAATATACTGCTATATACTTATTCCCTTACCTCCAACTATCTATATGTAATAATCTACAAAATGAAACTTGGCTACACTTACAAAATTCAATTATTACCCAATTTTTAAATGTACACTTCCAATAAATGTAAAACTCGTATATAAATATCATTTCACATTAAATGGTGGACACACCCATTGTCTTTGTTTTTCTATCTTTGTTCTAGCCCGTGACAGAGGTCATGGCACAGGCATCGCCACACATAGCCGCATGACTGCACTGCCCTGAACTTGAGTAATCAAACTCCACGTTCAGAGAAATCACTACTGGCCCACGCCCTCTTAGCTCATCTGCTTTTTCTTTGTTATTTTTTTCCTGCTTGTATTGTTATGACGGACACCGCTGAGTAATTCATATTTCTTTCAAAGCCCAGTCTGGTAACAGATAATAGCCTATTTGGAGATACTGTCTTCACTGTAATCTCTTCCCATCAATCTAGGCAGGTAAAATAATCAATTTCAATAGCTCAAACACTGCATAATTTATCCTTAGTCAAAATAAATTTTCTCTTTTATTTTCCACGAAAATTGTTCCTACCAGTCCTCCTAGCACTGGTTGCCTTGGTTTTGTGAATATGCAGCTGGAGGAATAGAATCAAGCCTGTGACAGGGAGGAAGAGAATGCTGATACTTTTTGCATGTCATTCTCTGTTCCTTATTCCTGCAAGGGCTGCCTCTTACAAAAAGAAAAGGTCAAGGCCTATCCTGCCACTTTCTGAGGATCTTAAGATTACAATATCTTTTGTTGTTGGCAAGGATGTGAAGAAAATGGAACTCTTGTGCACTGTTGGTGGAATTGTAAATTGGTGCAGCCACTATGGAAACAGTATGGAAGTTTCTCAAGCAATTCCACTCTGGGTATTTATCCAAAGAAATACAAAACATTAATTTAAAAGATACATGCTCCCCTATGTTCATTGCAGCATTATGGATGATAGACAAGATATGGAAGTGACCTAAGTGTCCATAGATAGATGACTTCATAAAGAAGACATGGTGCATGTGATATAATGGATTATTGCTCTGTCATAAGAAAGAATGAAATCTTAGCATTTGGAACAACCTGAATAAAGAGGATATTATGCTAAGTGAAGTAAGTCAGACAAAGGCAAATATCATGCAGTTCTTCTTACAAGTGGAATCTAAAACAAAATAAATGAACAAACAAAAAAGAAATGAACTCATAGACACAGAGAAAAATTGATGGTTGCCAGGTGGGAGGGCATTGAGGGAATAAAGAAGGTGAAGGGATTATGAAGTACAAATTGGCAGTCACAGAAGTAGTCACAGGGATGTAAAGCATAGCATAGGGAATACAGTCAATAATTGTAATAACTATGTATCAGGTCAGGTGGGTGCTAGACTTATCAGGGTGATCACTTCTTAAGTTATAGAATGTCTAATCAGTATGTTGTACACCTGAAACTAATAAATATCGTGTGCCAATTGTAACTGAAAAAAAAAAAACCACTTTTAAAAGAATCAGCATCTTTTGAACTAGTCCCTGTGAGGAGCAAATCCTTGCCTCACAAACCATAATTTCATGCCCCAGCTCTCTTTCTGTGTTGAGCTCATTACAGGCAAGCAGGAAGTCACTTTCTGAGTGAATATGTGCCACTCCCCCATACTACTCCCCTGACTCATTCCCAGGTCCTGTTGTGAATAGTGACCGGGCACCAGGGTCTGCATTAATACATTCAGGTCCGGGACACTCAAACAACATGTTTGGACGAAGATCCTACTCACTAGAAAGGCCTGTGCTGAGCACTCCAGGAAACCCAGAGGAAAGAGAACATATGCACTTGGGGGACAGTGCTGCCAACAAAAACCAGGAGACAATACCTCACAACCTTGAAAGAATAATTGAAACAAAAGTAAATTTTTTAAAGCCATTAAAATATTTAAATAATTGGCTAAATAAATTATTTTTATTTCATTTACTTCAAAGAAAAATTGGATATATTTGTGAAGGTGGTCATTGAAAGAATCATCAACAATAAAAAAATCTAAATACTTCATATTAGGAAATGGTTTCAGTATTTTATGATGGATTTATTCAGTGTAATATGATTCACCTTTGAAAATGAAACCACTAAAATTGTTAATAACTGATGAATCTATGTACTATATTTGAAACTTTTCTGTAAGTTTGAAATATATCAAAATAAAAAGCTAGAATATACTTGTTATGCAGCTCCTGGATACAAATATAGCTACTAGAAATAAAAATTACTAATATAGGGATGTACTTATGAAATAACATTAAATACAAAACACATAATACGAAGTTATATATTATGACATAACTATGTGAAAAAGGCCTGTACATGTGAAAAGTACTTAAAGTTTAACATGTGTTTGTTTAATTAATTTTTTTAAAGTTTAAAATAATACTTCATTCTTTTTACTAAAGAAAGAAAAAAACCAGAATACCAGCATGAGATACAGGATCTCATGAAAATACATAAGAGAAAGCAAGGGAAGAACCCAGTCTTTCCTGTCCCTGTTGTTTGGTTTGCGCATTATATAAAAATGTGTAATTGAACACTTCTCAAGTTGTAGCCTGGGGTGAATTTATTATTAATTATCAGTGATTTACAAGATAAAGTTATAGAATTTTAGAATTGGAAACATCCTCTAAGGCCCCCTGATTCAGCTCTTTGTTTCTCAGTAGATAAATGAAACTCTAAGAGGAATAAGTGATTTTTTTCTCCCTTGTCTACCCAATTAGCTGGTGAAAAAGCTGAGACTACAATTCAGGATTTAATACCCAATATAATTCTATTGTACATTTCTATTCTTTAGCATTCATTATTGCTCACAAAGTAACCCCAGATAAATTCCAAATTTATCTCCTACTTCTTCCCAACACACTAGACAGGAATTAGTTTTTCTCACATCCATGTTTTTCTAGCTTCTATGTTTTCTTGGGCTCATCCCCTGCCTGCAAATACCACTCAACACTCCATGCTAATTCTAAACCCCCACACACTTGTATTTCACTCCACTGTCCACTCATCTACTAGGAGAAATTAATTAGAATATTTTTTTCAAAAGATATACTTGGAAAAAGACAAAGTGATTTTTAGTTTCAACTATTCTTCTTGCTTATCCTACAACTTTGTACAGCTACTCAATTACTTCTCTGAATCTCTTCATATGCTACTGGGAAAGACAGTGTTTTGTCTCAAGAAAGGGGAGAATTTAAAGGTAGTACTACCATTAACATAAGAAAAGAATTCTCTGATAGTTCTTGGCTTACTATGGCAAAGAATGAGGTCTGCAACACTATGATAACAGGGCAAGAGTGCCACATCTTTACATGAAGAAGAAATACCCTGCAGTGTGTGGAGTGGTTGCAGACTTCCACAAGATACCTGGCGCCTGTTATGGTATTGAATCACAATTTACCAGAATGAAATTCTTCCTGATTTGTGAAATTCCCTTTCTGATTCTGTTCCCCAAGTCATACTATTGGTTCAAGTTGATTCCTTCAGACTTGTTTAACAAGTTAGGTGTGGGATTTCCTCCTTTGACATCAGCTCTTTCATAGATCACACATAATATATGACAGTCATTCATTTGAGTGAAAATCTCAGAGCAGGCAAAAACAAGGACCTCTTCATCATTCAGGATTACAATGTATAGGTAAGCCCTCTTTTTGCCTCTATAGTTTTGTAAGTTTTATTATATCTTAGAGCATATGAAAAATATACAGAAGCTTAAGAAATTTTGGCTGTGTCTAGCAATCTTCTAGTTACTTTCCTGGAAACTTCATTAACAATCTTAGATACTTTTAGATAATATGCTTGATGTTGTTTAAATAAGATTCTTGGCTGCTTGACTGATTTTTTTTGCAAAATGAAATGACTTAAACAGAGGGCTTGACATTATGACAACATATTTTTAAATAAGGAAGTGTTTTTGTTTTCATATGCTTTACTTTTCAAAAAGTAACATGTGAACTTTAAAAAATGAAATCAGTAGAAAAATTCTTCTGTTGTTTTAAAATTTTTTGAGGATTCTGTATTTTTACTCCTGGTATAGTATCATTACTAGATATTAAATATGCAATGAATCATGAAGTTTTTCTTTAAGAAAGTAACAACATTTTTCTACTTTGTATATACTTACGGTATTGTTTTCAGGTAAATTATTACTCATACTTATGAAGAAAGTAGTATTTGCCTAGTTTTTTAGTTAACAAATACTTATTTTTATATACTCTCACCAAAATAAATTGTAGCATAATCTAGAGTCAGATAGTACAATCTCAGAATTATTATACAATATAATTCGATATGTTTGTGTATGTATCTATGAGTGTACATATTGCTCCTTTTGGTTTTTTTCATGACACAGAAAAATATGATGTTACTGTGATTTTGGAAGGGGGATAAATAAAAGCATGGACAATTTGTTGGTTATGTTAAGTGTAGTTGAGTTTATTTTAAATGTCACAAACTTTAGAAAACTCAATCAAAATTCAAATTATTTTAATAATAAAATATATGTACAGGGGATTAAGATGTACAACTACCATCATAGAAGTAGTCATGGAGATATAAAAGTACAGCATAGAGAATATAGTCAATGGTACTGTAATAACTGTGTATGGGCCCACATGGTACTGAAATTATTGGAGGGATCACTTTGTAAATGATATAAATGCCTAACCACTATGCTGTACACCTGAAACTAATATATTGTATGTCAACTATAATTCAAAATTAATTAAAAAATAAAATATATGCACAATAACATAGGTTTGAATATATATGAGTTTCCAACAATAAATAAAAATTAACAATTTCCAATACATAAAGAAAATAATGCCTATTATTTCATATTCATGCAATGGATATAACAAATTCATTAAAATAAGTAAAAACCTATGGAGAAATTTATGTATCATATCTATTCTCATTTTATGTGAAAAATAAGTCACAAAATTGTATTTACTTATCAACTACCACTTTGGAAAGCTACACATGTTAAAAACTGTTGAGGACTAGACTATAAAACACCAATCATGTTTGCTGTATTAAAGTGGTGAGCTTATGAATTATATTTTCCCACTAGTCACAAACTTTTTATAACAATGTAATATATTTTAGTAATTTTGATAGAATTTGAAATGTATTTTACTGAAACATTTTTAATTTTGCAAAGGAATTTCTCTGATTTTTAAAAAATTGGCCCTTAGAAGTATGTATGTATATATCAAAAGTCATCCAAAAGAAAAAGAAGACATGTAAATAATGCAAATAAGAAAAATATGTATAATTTCAGAATTCCTTGAATCATTCTAATTTCTAAATTGATCCATCCTTATAGGAAATATGACATTCACTCAGAACCAAACTTTCCAACTATAAAGAGCTCTCCTTGGAATTTTGGTTTCTATAGATCACAATTTAAAATATGTTATCTCTTAAATAGGTAGCATCTATTAATAATTGATTTGTCCTTTTTATTAACCTAGAATAATGTAACTCCCAATTAATGTTGTTTATTTGTGGCTGGTTTTATCAGAATTAAATAGATGTATACTAAACTGATGAAATTTTGAAAATAACTTATGGATCCTCATTCACCTCTGAGGACCCAGGACTGGGAAACAATTCCTCCTGCCAACATGAATAAAGGGCAGAATTATCAGTAGGAAGGGAAGAACACATTCAAATGGGCTGGGGTGTTAAAAAAAAAAAAGACACATTTTGTTCTGACCATCTTACTTCTAAGCCAGGACATCTGTGCAAGTTTAACATTGCAAGGAATGAATTAAACCATAAATTTTCCTTCTGTGCTAGAATATTCCCACCAGCAAAAAAAAAAATGCAATTAAAAAAAATCTCAAACTTCACTATTTTCCAACTTCTTCACATGCTCTGAGAGAGCAGGGTATTCAAATAGGGTAGGAGAAATAAAATGAAAACTAATAATATATATTTTAGGTAATTCCAGATCTTTGTTAAGTAATTTTAGATAAATCTCCAGGTAATTCTGAGATATCTTTGGTTCAGAGTCGGCTGTCTTGGATTGTTTAATTACTATTTATATATAAATTAAATTCTCAGACCTCTGAAAAAAGAAGTTCTATCACAGGGCCCAGGAACTGGGGTGACTGTATTATTGGATCTGTCTTCAGATCCACTAAGAGAGTGTCTATATCCACTGAATTACTTTAAAAGTATGAGATGAACCCAGGCCAGGAGGCTAACTTGGTTGGGAAGCATTGTCCTGTATACCAAAGGTTGTAGGTTGGATCCCTACAACATTTGAAAGTCAATTTCAAAACATTTTCATCTCAATAGATACAAAAATTAATTTAAAGTACTCATTATCCAAAAAGCATTTTGACAATAAAATATCAAATATTATATTTATACTACATGAATATTTATTTGTAAATATTCATGTAAATATTCACGTAGAAAGGTAGCAAAGTAATCTTGGAGCCAGTAAAGTATAAAGATCCCCTTTAGTTAAGAATAAATAATTAAAGGAAAGTAAATGAAGGGAAAGAATAAGAAAAGTCAAAATTGAAAGAAAAACTATTTTTAAAACTACCTCCAGGAAGGAAAAAGTGCTATTTAGAGGGAAATGGACGAGGAAGCAAACCTCCAACTAAACAGTTTCTTGCTTAGGAACAAACCTGTGCTCAGAGGCTCCGTCAGAAGCTGCCCTTTTTACAGTAGACCTCAGACCGAAACTCACACTGCCCTCTAGAGTACGTGCTGCGGACCCCCAAACCTTAATCAGCAAGGAGAGCAGCAACCCACGTCAGGACTTTCTCTGTTACAGGTGTTGGTGCTGAGGCACTGGGTACACATCCTTCAACAATGCTAGAGTCAGCAAAGTATTGCTTTCATAGCTTGGTGGGTTCGGTGACTCCTAGAGAAATATACTTAAAATATCAGCATCATGAAGTTCCAAAAGAAATATTTCCATCTATTCTGTTGTTTTCAAATCACCTAGGTAGGCTTACCTTTGTAGATGATGATGCCGTGTACCATAATGCCACTCTGCCCACTTGCCCACTAAAAAGGTTCCATAATCTCAATCATGGAAGCCAGACCCCACCCTTTGGGCAGCTGTACAGTTCCAGCAAAGACAGCCTTCCTTCTAAAAACAAGTGCACCTTAAGTGTATAGAGCAGCACCCAAAATACACGTCTAAGTCTTTAAGTGACTCTGTCAGCCAGTCATCTTCATCTTCTATCAGTAATCACTCAAGGCTAACTGTACGAGGTAAGTTTCCTAACCCCAGGTCTCCTTCCACGTCCCCTTCAATATCTTTTACAGTGCAAGAATTCAACACTATGCTGAGTTCAAGGTCAATTAACCAAGTCTTTTTTTTAATATCAGACCCTTTGTTTCAAAAACATGAGTGATATTAGAACAAAGGAAATGCCAAAAAGGAAAATAATTTTTAATTGAAAAAATGTAGCACCTGCCTTATTTTTTGCATAAATATAAAATGAATATTATTAACAAAGGATATATCACACAACTGCAACTATTTCTTCAATTGAATAGGGGCCAAATAAGTTAAGAGTTGGTATGCTATGATGGCACATAATCTCCAGTATTTTCCTTCTTTAATAACTGTTTAATACACCCTTAATTACTAGAACTCAGTGAAATCTTTTAAAATCGGGTAACAATTGCTATAAATCAACTTGAAATAGATTTCAATGTTATAATAACACTAAACTGGAGGAAAAATGCCCATAGACTTCCATATATGAAAATGATTTCTCCACGTTTAGAACCACCTGAACAAAGTATGAATAGAGCATCACAAGAGAAGGCATTTATTTGTCTCCCAGCAGTAAAAGTGGATTTGCCCTGTTGTGGCAACACCCTGTCATGGGGTTGACTGTATGACTTAGACCTGTTAAAAGAGCCTGAGTCCCAGGGAAGGAAAAACTTGACTGGCCTGTGAAACCATTGAGTCCATGCTCTTAGCTTCACTGGCAGCAGGTTCTCATGAACCTGCTTCAACTCACAACCTAACCATTACATACATTCATACACACATACATATTGTACATATTAGTTATTTGTTCATATCAGCTTGCACAATTGGTAAGAAGAATTTGAATCCTAGATTGGCTTTCCCTACAAGTAGCAGATTTCAAAAGTTCAACACATCATTGCAGGTCTGCTATATATAGTTGTATAGTTTGTGCAATACACAAAAATGGATGCCTCAGGGGAAGATTGGAAGCAGATATGGAGCCTATGCTCTGTGCCAAGGTGCCTGTCCCAGAGTGGAGCTGGATGCAGCCCAAGGAGCACTCTTGTATAACTGTCTCTGCTTCCCAGAGAAGTTCTCTTTTTCCTAACTCTCACAAAAGCATCATAGAGGCTGGTGCGGATCCCTCACCATTTGCCCAGCCTCTGTATCCTCAGGAAGTATGAAGTAATTTCTATCCTCCGGGAATATACATTAAATATATACAAGATAAATGCTATCTTGGATAAGCATTTGGATAAATGCTATCCTTATTTAAATACTATCCAAGATAAAAAAAATAAACTGGAAAGCAAATCACTAAATTAAAAAAATGTATGCAGTGCATTACATTTGTGATTCGAGGACAGAATTCTTTTTTGTCCAAATAGAGCTGACATACAGTATTATATTAGTTTCAGGTGTACAACATAGTGATTAGACATTTAGATAACTTACAAAGTGATCACCCAGGTAAGTCCAGTACCCGCCTATCACTGTACATAGTTATCACAATATGATTGAGTATACTCCCTATGCTTACTTTACAAAGGATAGGATTCTTATCATCAATATAAACCCAGAGCCTTCAGGATGCATGATTTAATTAAACAAAGATATTCAAGAAGTCTTAAACCTGTGGCATTGACTCTGCCACCATCAAGTCATGCGATCCTGATAATCCTGTGTCACTTTTCTTTTACAGTGTGCCCTTATCAAGTTAACAAACTGAGTTATCAACTAAGCTGACATCAAGTTTATCAACAAAAGAACCTTAGAAATAAATAAAAGTATTAGACTGAATCAGTGATTTGCAGAACATAGATCATTTTCTCCCACCTCAAATTCAAACAGAAAAGCTACTCCATTTTCATCTGTTTTCTATTATTGAGATTCCAAATAAGACCTTGTTTGAGGAACTATTCTCATATTCTTCATAACTAATACTCCAACATATAATGTAAACACACAGATATCAAAATATATGTGTTTGTATATTCTGCAGTATAAGATCTGTACAAACATTTTTTAACTTTCCATCTCAGCATCAATAATAATGTAGTAAGTGTGCTAGAAATTAGTAACAATGATGTGATAATTAACAGGAAATCTTTTCTCATCTGATGGGGACATTTGCAGTTTGAGCTTGGGAGACCTGGATTCACATTCCAGCTCTGTCATTTACCAGCTGAGTAACTAAGCCTATATTTCATCATCTGTAAACTAGGGTCATTTACAAAGATTAAATCAAATGATACAGATAAACTTAACACAGTGCCAAAGACATGGTAAGCACGCAACAGATTATTCTCCTATCTATATTTTGTCAGTATTCAAAACAGGAATGCATAGCATACAATTGTATATAAAGTCCCTCCAAACTACAGTATAATTATTTTAAAATTCCTCTTTGCAGTCTCATTCATTAATTTTTTTCATAAGCAAGGCTGGGTGTGGACTCGGTAATGAGTATTGTACTAGGGGTGGGGCACATCCTGACAGATGAGAGGAATCTCCACTTCCACGAGTTACAGCTAGATGTGGGTGCACTCAAGAGGCTCACTGTTTCCTACATGAAGGGATAAGGACTAGAATAGAGAAATTCATTGGGCATTATGAGGGGCAGAGAGAGAACAAGATGATAACTACCTAATGGGAAAAGAAAGATGCTTGAATTATCTTAAAAATAAAATGGGAATCGTCAGGCATCTGGCTGGGGATAAGTGGACAGGTGAGGATGTGGCAGGAGATGGAGCTGCAGAGGTGATTGTGATGGGCTTTCAATGCCACGTGGAAGGTTTGGATGCTATCCTGAGGATCTCAAAAATCTATAGATAAATTTCAAATGAAGCAGGGGAAGGGGAGAATTTCAGAACCTAAGATTTGAATTAAAAAAAAAAAATCCCCTGAAGAATTTTAAAGTGTTGATTGGAAAGAAACAAAAATCTTACACTCAGTCTAGATTCCTCTTTTTTCTACATCACATAAGTGAACCATCAGCAAATCCCCTACAATCTAGATTTAAAGTATATCCAGACTCACTATTTATCATCACCTCCAATGCTACTACCACCATTGTCTAAACCACCATCATCTCTCACCTGAATTACTGAATAATTTTCAAAATCACCTCCCACTCCATCCCCAGACCACTATTCCCCTGAACCTCCCAGGGATCCTGTTAAAGAAATAGATCTGATGTCACTCCTTTGCTCAAAACCCTCAAAGACTTTTCAGAATAAAGACCAAAGTCTGTACATAAAACGCACTAAATGATCTTCTCCCTCCCCACCCAACTGACATCGTACTCTTATCTTTCTAACTTTTTCTTCCTCTAATGTATCCTCCCACCACCACCACTCCCTCCCCACGTACCCCTTCCTTAACCTGCTCACTCCACTTCAGGCCAGGTGCCCCCTGCTGCTCCTCAAATTGACCAGGGGAGTTCCTGCCTGAGGGCCTGCTGTTCCTTTTGCCTAGATTATTTCTGGTATCCTCATGCTTGCTCATTCACCTGCTTCTGGTCTTTATTTAAATGTCACCTCTGCATGGCATTTCTTGTCCACTCAGCCTAAATTTTCAGCACCTCAAACACTCTCCCCCATGGCCCGGCTTTTTTTCTTATTTTCTTTGTCTTATTCCTTTCTGTCTTCTCAGTGTACATTCAAATTAAAGTTAAATCATCTTTAGTACTGTTATATTTCTCTGTTTCTTTTCATTGCATTTGCAGCACCTATAATATTGCAGGCAGTCACCAAATGTCTCTTAAAAATTAGCTGATAAGTTAATGGAAGAAGGGAGACCAGTTAAGAGGCATTTCAAGTAATGTAAGTAAAGTAATAACTGCCAGAATTAAGAAAGAAATAAAAGGTATAAAGTAAAAGATTCAAGTGGTAAGATGAGTTCTCTTTAGTGACTTCCTGAATGTGGGAAGTGACCAAGACAGAGTAGGTGCAGCTAATTGTTGGATCTCTGACTTAGGGTACCAGATGTATGGTAGTGACATTCACCAACATTAGAAGCAGTCTGGGGCAAAAAGAGTGAGAAACACTGGTGTAAGATAGAAACATCAATTGGATCCCTCCTATATGAGCCCCCAAGGGGATTGAATCTGAAATCTAAGTATGTGCCCTGACCAGAAGTCAAACCCATAAGCCTTTGGTGTACAGGATGATGCTCCAACCAAGTGAGCCACCCAACCAGGGATGAGCTGTGATATTTAAGGAGGTTATAGAGCATCCATTAGATGTCCAATGAGTAATTTTAAATGATGTTGTAGAGCTTAAAGACAGTGGTCTAGGCTGAAAATCTATCTTAGGAGGTAATATCCTACTGAGTGCTTGCTGAAATCATGTTGTAGGATGGAATTATCAAGGAAGAATACATAGCAGGAGAAGATGACTGTGGACAAAATCTTTGTTACTATGATACCTAAAATCTTATTTAAATGGACACAAAATTGTCTAAAAGTCATATACACACACACACACACATACACATACACACATGATGCAGATCCCGGCCAGCAGGACCTGTTGTGGTTGCAATATTCAAATACACACGGACTACAGAAATCTTGTGGAGGAAAAGGGATGGCGCGGCCACTCCCTCAAGAGGAGAGCGCTCTGACCCTTGCCTTGACAGGCTTTTATTGTTTTTCTAGGCCCCTTACATCAAAGAAGGTCCTCCTTTACCATGCAAAGGTTTGTTTGGGGTGGTTATCCTTTGCAGACAAAGGAGAGGATGTCACTGAATACATCAAAGGAGGATATTTGCAATGTAAAAGGAGAAATGGTTGAATTGGCTATGTTCCATACCTGGAAGGTCTAGCCCAGATTTTGGGAAGATAAGGATACTCAGTAATCCTTTGCTTGCCTCAGGGTGAGGGAGTTTTAGCAAGAGCAAGTCTCATAGCAGTCTAGGTACAATGCAGGCCTGATTTCCCACTGGAGAACCTATCCGTGGACGTGGGTCCTGCCCGCCAACCTCGCTCCCCACTGGCTTTTCCAAGTGGGGGCTGAGCCACATTTCCCACACTTGGAACAGTTCCCCCCATATATATAGTCATATATAGTCATACACACACATATATGACTATGTGTGTGTATATAGTCATATATATATGTAGTCATATATATATAGTCATATACACACACACATATACTACATATATATATCGCAATTTTACTATGATACCTAAAATCTTACTGAAACGGACACAAAATTGTCTAAAAGTCATACACACACACACATGTAACTTATATATGTGTGTCTGTGTGTGTATATATAGTCATCTACACACACACACATACTACATATGCATCTCAATTTTCAATTATTCTGTCACTGTTTTCCTCAAATTACCAAATGTTCTATTAAGCCACAGTTGTATATTAATTATAACAATGTACCAATGGCAAAGATTAATACGTAGTCTTACATAAATTTGATGCAGTAATATCAGGTGTACTTTCAAATTTAAAATGAAATCAATTATTTTATTACACACTTACTATGTGTAAGACAAAATCATAACACCTAATGGTTGTTGATTCCCTTTACTTCCCCTAAGAGAGATCAAGAGAGACAGGAGTCCCAATCTTTCCCAATCCCTGTAGTGTAAGGGCGGGAGCACATGTTCTTTGGGTCACACCAACCTGGTCTCTGTTTCTAGCTCTGTCATTCCTGAGTAATTAGGAGTTACTTACTCTCTGAGCCTCAGTTTCCCTACATTCAAAACAGGGATCCTAACACCTACTTTATAAGATGATCATGAGGACTGGCAATATACTACAATCCCTTACACTCCAGGTTTCAAAAGTATACAATAAGTTTTCCAATACTCATGTAGCTTTTCCAAGTCAATGAAAGAGAGAAAGAGAGGGGAAAGCTGGTTAAACATGTCACAACTGAATATTTGTTTTGCTGTTTAAATGTAACCACTGAAAATCTCACTTATAGGGATCCTGTTTTAACAGCAAAGTCTTTTTTTTAAAGATTTTATTATTTATTTATTTATTTATTTATTTATTTTTAGAGAGGGGGGAAGGGAGGGAGACAAAGAGGGAAATAAACATCCATGTGAGAGATAAACACCCATCAGTTGCCTCTCATATGTGCCCTGGCAGGGAATGGAACCCTTTGCTTTGTGGAATGACACCCAACCCACTGAGCCACATCAGTCAGGGAAGCAAAGTTTTCTTGCACAGATTTTCATCGCATTGTGAGTCAAAATTCAGGCAGTGTTTGGAAATATATATCTTTTCTAATAGTTTACAAAATAAATATTGTCCACAAGTGAGTTTGTCTTGGCGTAAGCTTTATAACCTGCCACATACATAGATTCCAGAGCAAATTGCACTGGAAAGAGCAGACATTTCTTCGGCGGTTTCTATAGGGTGGAACAATCCATTCTCACACAATTAACTATGGCTTGTGAGATTATGATAATTTGGGCTCACACCCTTTGCTTACTGAGTCATATATCTCATGATGCTTTTCAGTCACTGAGTTTAAGATGTTGTCTATGAACTGAAGCGAAGTTGGCATTAAAGTCATTCCCAGGGGAGGGTCATCCAAGCTGAAGCATATGCTGACTCTAGCCTTTGGGTTTTGTTTTCTAGGCTTTGGAGCTCCAACTTAATCTTTGTTTTTTGGAACCTCTCTCTCCACATTCATAAATCTTGACATATCGGTTCACCTCTGGAAATATAGTCCCTGATTGAGGAGGAGGCTCAATTTGAAAGTTATTTAGGTTTTTAGGTTTAGCCTTGCCTCAAAATTTGTCTCCTTTTGGCTATCCCACTGCTGGGCAGCCTCTAACATTCATGGAACTCGCAAATGCCTAACACCGTGTGTTTGTGATCACTTGTCACTGGCACAACAACCCTATACAGTCACAGATGAGCAAACAGGATCAAAAGTTAACAAATGTCAAAGTGCCAATTTGCTCCAACTTGAAAATTACCACTGGTGGCTCCTAAACCTTGGACTCTGGACCAGTGTCAGTGAATACCAATTTTCACTAGCACAGCAAAATGAACAAATAAGAGCAATGGAGAACAAAGACATCATAAAGCTAAAACTAAATTATTCATCACCTTTTTTATTATTCTGAGATTATGTCCTTTCCACTTTTACATATTTAAGTGTTGGCTAACATGACCTCATTGATCTTCAAAACAGCCTTGTGAGGCAGGTATCATTATTCTAATATTTAAGATAAAGTCTCAGATGAATGACAATATGATCTCCAATCAAACAGGAATTCATACTCAGCTCTTCTGATTACCTCCTCAGTAGGGGGTGTGTGTACAGCGGGAGAGGCACTGTAAAAGATAGTACCTGGGCTGTATGCTTCACACAATTCCAGATACTGTATTGTTCTAAATCTATTGGCTTACACGGTAACTGACACATTCCTAAGAATACAGGATAAATCACACAGACTCTCTGCTGGTGGCACTGCCCTCATTTATTTCAGGGGCTTGCTGCTCTCCTGCATCTCAGCTCTTAGCTTCTGGCCACATCCCCATTTTTACAATATGGATAATATCACAGTGAAAAAATGCTTTCATTCTGACTCCCTCCACCCCTCTCTGCACTCAAAGTGATCTCTCTTATGTACAGTCCTGGGGATGGTGCCCACATGAGGGCGCTTACTACACTAAGTGTTCAACATAGGGTCCTGGAAGAAGTGATAACAAAACAGAGAAAAATTGGTTATTATTCTTGAGAATTTCATCAACTGGCAGAAGAAGGGAAAGTAATTGCAAACCAAAGATTAGATCTCCTTATGCTTCTATCAAACTACCTAAATGTCAACAAAGTGCTGAAAAATTTTTGAAAGAAAAACCATTAAAGAGAATGTTGTCCAGGTCAGGTTTATTTCCAGAACTAAAATCCTATCAAGAATCACTTGGTTTCCCGTAAATAGAACCATGTGCCAGCCAAGAGACTTAGGAAGGCAGAAAATGATGGTGAGAGCTGAAATAATGGCTTCTACATGAGTAGCATGATGTTTTTCTCTTGTTCAAAGACCAACACGAGGATCACTGCCCTCGAGGTTTCTGAGTCCCTACGTGGTGTTTGCTGCTGTTGTTGCAGGGGTGGTGGTCCTGGCCGTGATGGCAGCTCTACTGATCCACTTTTTAGCTTTTGGTAAGTACCAGAGGGTTAAAAGTGCTACTTTTCAGGCTAAATAACTAAATATACATTCAGATTAAAAGTTTGGCATTCCTCAAAATCTAACCATTTGTGACAAAATGGGTGGACCTGGAGAACATTATGCTAAGTGAATAAGTTAGATCAAGACAAATACCATATCATTTGACTCATACTGGGAATCCAAGGAACAAAATAAATGAACAAACAAAACAGAAACAGAATCATAGATACGTAGAACAACTTGATGGTTGCCAGACAGGAGAAGGTTGGGGGTCTGAGGAAAGCAAGATGAAGGGATTAAGTACAAATGGGCAGTTACAAAATAGTCACGGGGATGTAAAGTTAAGCATAGGATAGATAGTCAATATATTAAATAACTACGTGTAGTGCCAGGTGGGTACTGGAATTACCAGGGAGATGACTTTCTAAGTTATGTAATTGTCTAAGCACTCTGGTGTACACCTGAAACTAATATAAAAATGTTTGCCATTTTTAGTCATCACTTTTTCTCTATTATATATAAAATAATCATATTTTTATATATTGCTAAATATGTTTGTTTCTATATTTTCCCTCAATCTAAATTTCTTTCTCTTCTATCTTTTAGCCTTTTTTAGTATAATAAACATTTAACCAAGGAAAGAGTAATCTAGCCAAAGAAAAAAAATCTCTTTATAGTTTCTGATACTAGTATTTTCCTGTTTTGTTTTTTCATTAATACCATGATTTTCTTTTCCATTTAATAACCTGATAAAATTATAAAAATGAAATGTTTTTTTAAAGAACCTTAACTTTCAACCCTAAAATGTGGATGTACCTAAACACATTCATAATCTGTTCATTTATAATCTGTCTCCTGAAAACACAGTTTTAGTAGCAGAACAATTATAATAGGAGATGAATTTGCAATTCAGTAGAAGAAAGGGGTAAAAACACTTTAAAAAGAAATCTATTTTTTAATTTGTTTTCCTTATTTTGTTTGATTTTTCATTATTACCTCACAAAAATATAGGAAACATGGGCAAGAAACAAATAATATAAAGAATACATATACCTTGCTCATTCATAAACAAGTTTCCTTAATACTTCAGAGAATACTCTTTCAGATGTTTTAGTGTAGATAAGTAAGATGTGTCAAATTTCACTAGATAAGATATGCTATAATCTGCCTTCTTCACTTAAAAATAAACTTTGAGGTTATTTTTAATTTCAGATATAATTCTGTTAAACCCTTTAAAACATGCATGGGGATTTGTGTGTAGGTGTGTGGGGGTGCATGATGTGGAGAGTGAGAGAGAACGCAATATATTGCATGCGCTAGTGCAAATGGGCAAAAGTGCTTAATTATGCAGAAGTGGAAAAACCCCCAATGGGGCAATGCAATTACCAATATTAGAAAAAGCAAGTGACTAGGAATAATCTTTTCAGCCAATCTAACTAAAAGTTGTGGCTGAATTTTGTTTTTGACTAGATTTTGCTGTCAAATCACCTGGGGTCAAATATGTTTAAGGTGAATTTTGTAGGTAAGCAAAAGAAACAAAGTTTCAGATTGAATAAATGTATTTTCACTCTTTTTTAAAAAGATTTTATTTATTTTACTTTTAGAGAGAGGAAAAGGGAGGGTGAAAGAAAGGGAGAGAAATATCAATGTGTGGTTGCCTCTCGCTCACCCCCTACCCGGGATCTGGCCCACAACTCTGGCATGTGCCCTGCCTGGGAATTGAAGTGTCCCTTTGGCTCACAGGCCCACACTCAATCCACTGAGCTATACCAGCCAGGTTATTTTCATTCTTTTTTTTTCTTTTTTTAAAAATATATTTATTGATTATGCTATTACAGTTGTCCCATTTCCCCCCCTTCACTCTACTCAATCCTGCACACCCCCTCCCTCCCACATTCCCCCCCTATATTTCGTGTCCATGGGTCATACTTATAAGTTCTTTGGCTTCTACATTTCCTACACTATTCTTACCCTCCCCCTGTCTATTTTCCACCTATCATCTATGCTACTTATTCTCTGTACCTTTCCCCCCCTCTCCCCCTCCCACTCCCCTATTGACAATCCTCCATGTGATCTCCATCTCTATGGTTCTGTTCCTGTTCTAGTTGTTTGCCTAGTTTGCTCTTGTGTTTGTTTTAGGTGTGGTCATTAATAACAGTGAGTTTGCTGTCATTTTTACTGTTCCTATTTTTGATCTTCTTTTTCTTAGGTAACTCCCTTTAACATTTCATATAATAAGGGCTTGGTGATGATGAACTCCTTTAACTTGACCTTATCTGAGAAGCACTTTATCTTCCCTTCCATTCTAAATGATAGCTTTGCTGGATACAGTAATCTTGGATGTAGGTCCTTGTGTTTAATCTTGGGTAATGTAATTATGATGTGCCTTGGTGTGTTCCTCCTTGGGTCCAGCTTCTTTGGGACTCTCTGAGCTTCCTGGACTTCCTGGAAGTCTATTTCCTTTGCCAGATGAGGGAAGTTCTCCTTCATTATTTGTTCAAATAAGTTTTCAATTTTTTGTTCTTCCTCTTCTCCTTCTGGCACCCCTATAATTCGGATGTTGGAACATTTCAAGATGTCCTGGAGGTTCCTAAGCCTCTCCTCATTTTTCCGAGTTCTTGTTTCTTCATTCTTTTCTAGCTGGATGTTTCTTTCTTCCTTCTGGTCCACACTGTTGATTTCAGTCCCAGTTTCCTTTGCATCACTATTGGTTCCCTGTATATTTTTCCTTGTTTCTCTTAGCATAGGCTTCATTTTTTCATCTGGTTTTCGAACAGATTCAACCAATTCTGTGAGATTCTTGATTACCAGTGTTTTGAACTGTGCATCTGATAGGTTGGTTGGCTATCTCTTCCTCATTTAGTTGTATTTTTTTCTGGAGCTTTGAAGTGTTCTGTCATTTGGGCCATTTTTTTGTTTGTTTGTTTGTCTTGGTGCGTCTGTTACTTTAAGGGGCAGAACCTTAGGTGTTCCCCAGGGCGGGGTAACGCTGGTAGCTGAGCTGTGATGCTGTACGTGGGGGAGGGACAGAGAGGGAGCAATGGTGCTTGCTTCACTCTCCTCTGGATTTCAGTCTTTCACTCCGATACCCACAATCAAACTGGGCCCCTCTGGTGCTGGTTCCTGAGTGGGTGGGCATGTGCACACTCTAGGCCCCTGTGGGTCTCTCCAATGACCTCTCCCATGAGGCTGGGAGTCTCTCCTGCTGCTGCCCCAACCCCCATGGACGTTTTCAATCAGAGGTTTGAGGCTTTATTTCCCCATGCTGGAGCCCTGGGTTGCGAGGTCTGCTTCGCTCCCCGCCGTTGGTCCGATTTATCTATGCGTGAATGTGGGGCCGCGGGGTGCTACCCACTGCTCTGCCTGCCCCGCTCTCTGCCAGTCTGAGTCCGGCCCTCTTGGTCTATCTGTGCAAATGTGGGGCTGCAGGGTCTGCTAGTGTTCCGGGGCATCGTCCCACACTCTACCAGTCTCGGTCCCGCCACAGCCACGAGAGTCCTCTCCACCCCAGTGCCCGTCTCCGCCCCTCCTACTGGTCTGGATGAATGTTTATTTTTTATTTCCTTGGTGTTGGACCCCCTTGCCATTCGATTCTCTGTCAGTTCTGGTTGTGCGAGGAGGCACAGTGTGTCTACCTACGCCGCCATCTTGGTTCTTCTTCCCTATTTTCATTCTTAATGGCACTGTATTGTCATACTTAAACACAAAGGGAGGAACTTAGGTAACTCCTCTTCAAAGTGTATCCCAGTGACCACTTACTGCCCTAGAGAGACTTGTCCTTCTGCCACAAAAGGCTACACTACCCTTCCCCCAGGCTCTCCAATTGCTTCCTGCTATTGAGTTATTTCTCTGCATAAATTATATATATGAATGACCAAAAGGAAGCAGAGATTCTTTTTCCTGAGACAGATTAAATTATGTTCACATGCATAATGTCTCTAAGATGTATACAGTATGTTTTAGAGATTTTTATTTCCTTCAGACAGGCAAATAGGTCCTCTGAAAGACACTTTTCAATGGAAATAATTCACATTGAACAACCAGATTAGATATCATTAGAAGACTTATTTCCTAGCTTAGTCCAGAAAATTAAGGGCAAGTCGCTAGTTCCTCTAGTGAGAAAATTATTTGAAATAATTTTTAAAACTATTCATACTTACTTTAGATTATTCCTTGATGACAAAAATAATAGCATATTATAGATATCATTAATATTTTTGAATAAATAAACCTATGATTATAAATATTCCCAAAATATAATAAAATGAAAATTATGATACTTCTGAACAATTTAATTTCTCAAGTAATACTGTTCTAATTTTCATACATTTTTCACAGTCACAGTTTTGCCAAACTTTATTAAAACTGAAAGAAAATAATTTTATTATAGATATTTATATTAAATTTTGAGTATTTTTTTCTTTTAAGGGAACCAAAATAATTTAATCATATGTAATAGCATCCCATAATCCTAAATAAAGATTAAAGTACTTAGTAATGCAAGACTGATTCTGCTTTTTCTTTGTTTTACAGATAAAAAATCTTACTTTTACCATAGCAGCTTTCAAATTCTAAATGTTAACTACAGTGACCAGTTAAATTCACCAGCTACACAGCAATATAGGACTTTGAGTGGAAGAATTGAATCTGTGGTAAGTCAATATTTGTCTTCATTCTGTATTCCATCATGAAAAAATATAACAAACCTATTATTTTTGAAAATTTTGCAATTGCTAGATGCTCTGCTAGATGCTACCTTGAATGGTGAAAGATGTGTTTCTTTGTGCTTTTTCCAAGTTCATCTGCTGATATACTGCTTCTTATTCACATTTTCTTAAGACATGAATGAAAAGTCTTAGAAGGGTCATGTGATCACAACTTCAAGACTGGAAGTCTATTGTTTGTACAAGTTGAGCATTTATTATGCTCTCCTTGAGACTGACTTTAAAAGTCCTTCACATTTGGCTTTAGTTCTTTTTTCCTTATCCAACTAAACACACAGGTAGTAGGTGTTAGAAGACATGTTTGCCTACCAATAACAACATAGTTTGGTCAACATCACACTTTGGTTCAATGATAGATATAGAAACTATGCACAAGAAGCTTGGACTTTCACTGAAAGAGGCCCACAGACTGCCCACCAAAAAATCTCACAAATGGACCCTTAGCATTTGTTTATCACTACAAACCAGGGTCTCACCTTCAGCCCCGCTGAGTCAGAGTTGACCAATCTCCAGGTTGCTTACTTACTCTTACCGTTTTGATGAACCTTAAAAATATATGCCCTTTCCAGTTGGTTGGAGTATCATCATGTACACCAAGAGGATGCAGTGTCAATCTCTGGTCAGGGAACAGGCTAAGTGGTGGGTTAAATCTCCCAGTCAGGGTACATACAGGAGGCAACCAATTGAGGTTTCTCCCCCTCCCCCTTTCTCTTCTCTTCTCTTCTCTTCTCTTCTCTTCTCTTCTCTTCTCTTCTCTTCTCTTCTCTTCTCTTCTCTTCTCTTCTCTTCTCTTCTCTTCTCTTCTCTTCTCTTCTCTTCCCTTCCCTTCCCTTCCCTTCCCTTCCCTTCCCTTCCCTTCCCTTCCCTACCCTTCCCTTCCCTTCTGTGTGCGCTTTGCTTCTCTTCTCACTCTCTCCCACTCTCTCCTTTCCTCTCTCTCTCAAATCAATTTTAAAAAAGCATATCCTTGGGTGAGGAGCATATACTCAGGTAAGGATTTTTAAATATTATTAAGTATAAAAATTATTAACTATTCCCTAATCAAGCAAGCTTGTTATTCTTATCAAAAACATTCTTTATAGTAAATCAAAATACATGTATAAACTTTGTTATCAAAATGAAAGTATTTTGAGTACTGTCTCTTGTCATAAAGATAATATACAAACAAAGAAAATTCAGTGTATTTAAGAAATATAAGGAAGGAAGAAATATGCACAAAATCTTTTTATATTTTTAATATATTTATTGATTATGCTATTACAGTTGTCCCATTTCCCCCCCTTCACTCTACTCCATCCTGCCCACCCCCTCCCTCCCACATTCCCCCCCTATATTTCGTGTCCATGGGTCATACTTATAAGTTCTTTGGCTTCTACATTTCCTACACTATTCTTACCCTCCCCCTGTCTATTTTCCACCTATCATTTATGTTACTTATTCTCTGTACATTTCCCTCCACTCTCCCCCTCCTGCTCCCCTATTGATAACCCTCCATGTGATCTCCATCTCTATGGTTCTGTTCCTGTTCTAGTTGTTTGCCTAGTTTGCTCTTGTTTTTGTTTTAGGTGTGGTTGTTAATAACTGTGAGTTTGCTGTCATTTTTACTGTTCCTATTTTTGATCTTCTTTTTCTTAGATAAGTCCCTTTAACATTTCATATAATAACGGCTCGGTGATGATGAACTCCTTTAACTTGACCTTATCTGAGAAGCACTTTATCTTCCCTTCCATTCTAAATGATAGCTTTGCTGGATACAGTAATCTTGGATGTAGGTCCTTGCCTTTCATGACTTGGAATACTTCTTGCCAGCCCCTTCTTGCCTGTAAGGTCTCTTTGGAGAAATCAGCTGACAGTCTTATGGGAACTCCTTTGTAGGTAACTGTGTCCTTATCCCTTGCTGCTTCTAAGATTCTCTCCTTCTGTGTAATCTTGGCTAATGTAATTATGATGTGCCTTGGTTGTTCCTCCTTGGGTCCAGCTTCTTTGGGACTCTCTGAGCTTCCTGGACTTCCTGGAAGTCTATTTCCTTTGCCAGACTGGGGAAGTTCTCCTTCATTATTTGTTCAAATAAGTTTTCAATTTTTTGTTCTTCCTCTTCTCCTTCTGGCACCCCTATAATTCGGATGTGGGAACGTTTCAAGATGTCCTGGAGGTTCCTAAGCCTCTCCTCATTTTTCCGAGTTCTTGTTTCTTCATTCTTTTCTGGCTGGATGTTTCTTTCTTCCTTCTGGTCCACACTGTTGATTTCAGTCCCAGTTTCCTTCGCATCACTATTGGTTCCCTGTACATTTTTCCTTGTTTCTCTTAGCATAGTCTTCATTTTTTCATCTAGTTTTCAACCAAATTCAACCAATTCTGTGAGATTCTTGATTACCAGTGTTTTGAACTGTGCATCTGATAGGTTGGCTATCTCTTCATTGCTTAGTTGAATTATTTCTGGAGCTTTGAAGTGTTCTGTCATTTGGGCCATTTTTTTGTTTGTTTGTTTGTCTTGGTGCGTCTGTTACTTATAGGGGCGGAGCCTTAGGTGTTCCCCAGGGCGGGGTAATGCTGGTGGCTGCGTTGGGGGGAGTGGGTGAGAGGGAGCAATGGTGCTTGCTTCACTCTCTGCTGGATTTCAGTCACTCCCTCTGCTACCCACAATCAAATTGGACCCCTCTGGTGCTGGTTCCCGAGTGGGTGGGCTTGTGTACACTCTAGGCCCCTGTGGTTCTCTCCAACAACCTCTCCTGTGAGGCTGGGAGTTTCTCCTGTAGCCGCCCCAACCCCCACAGGGGGTTTCACTCAGAGGTTTGAGGCTTTATTTCCCTGTGCCGGAGCCCTGGATTACATGGTCTGCTTCACTACCCACCATTCCTCCCGGTTTATCTATGCGAGAATGTGGGGCCGCAGGGTGTTACCTGCTGCTCTGCCTGCCCTGTTCTCCACCACTCTGAGTCCGGCCCTCTTGGTTTATCTGTGCACAGCTGTAGGGCCGCAGGGTCTGCTAGTGGTCAGACTGCCTGCCCCGTTCCCACACTCTGTCAGTCTCAGTCCTGCCAAGGCAACGTGAGTCCTCTCCGCCCGGCTGCCCGTCTCTGCCCCTCCTACGGGTCTGGATGAATGTTTATTTTTTATTTCCTTGGTGTCGGACTTCCTTGCCATTAGATTTTCTGTCAGTTCTGGTTGTGCGAGGAGGTGCAGTGTGTCTACCTATGCCTCCATCTTGGTTCTCCTGCACAAAATCTTAATACTCAGATATATCCACTATTAACATTTTGATTTCCCAGGTGCCTTTCTATGTAAACTGAATACATGATACATGCCAAGGTACATATAACTATCTGCCAATAAAATCAGACTATATATGCTAGTTTATCTACTTGTCTCCCCAAAATATGTTGAGTTAAAGATTAATAAATTTAGAAATATACTTTTAAAAATAACTAAGCAGTATTATGTGTGTAGATGTATAATATTTTATATAACTAGTTCTTTATTGATGAAGTTTTAAATTGTTCCCAGTTTTTTGCTATTATATTCAATATTCTGGTGACCACCCTTGTTTATATACCCAGTGTACATTTGCATGATTATATTTGGGGGATATATTCCCAGAAGTAGAGTTTTCAGAGTATAAGACCTATGTTTTTTTTTCTCTAGAGACTTTTAAATGTTTTCTTTGTGTTTATTGAAGATTTTATTTTAGAAGCATTTTAGATTTACAGAAAAGTTGTAAAGATAATATGGAGATGTCTTATACATCACACCCATGTTCCTCTATTAACATCTTACATACAATAGTGCATTTGTTAACATTACTGAGCCAGTATTGATACATTGTTATTAATCAAATGCCTTATCTTATTCAACTTCCCTAGTTTTTACTCAATGTACTTCTCTGCTCCCTGATCCCATCCAGAATACCACATTCTATTTAGTTGTCTCATCTCCTCAGGCTCTTGTAAACTATGACAGCTCCTGAGATTTTCCTTGTTTTTTAATAACCTTGACAGCTTTGAGGAGTACTGACCAGGTATTTTATAGAATGTCCATAATTGGGGTTTATCTGCTGTTTTTCTCATGGTTAGAGCAGGGTTACGGGTTTGGGGGGGAAGACCATGGAGGAGCAGTGTTGCTTTCATTACATCATATGTAATTATGATTAATATGACTCATCACTGTTGACCTTGATCACTGGCTAGAGTAGTGTTTGTCAGGTTTCTACTCTAAAGTTACTCCCTCCCTTTTCCACACCAGACTCTTTGGAAAAAAGACACTATGTGCGGGTCACACATTAAGAATAAAGGAGTAGAGAGTTATACTTTGAATATTTGAAAAATATTTAAAATTCTTCTATTTGTCTATTTCCACATGTATTTGTTTATTCAAGCATTTTTTATACAAATACAGTGTGGCCTGTGCATTTTAAAGATTTATCTTAATATCTAGATTGCACTCCAGAAATGCCTCAGTTTACATTCTCATCAGTAGTATATAAGTATTCACAAGTGTGCTTATTTCTCCATAGCATTAACACCAGGCATTGTAAACTTTTTAATTGCTGCTAATAAGTAAAAAGTATCTCATTATTTTGATTTGAATTTATTTGATTACTAGTAAGATTTAATCTGTCTTCATATATTAACAGGTCATTTTCATGATTTTATTTTTGAGGTTTTTGGTCATGACCTTGCCCATTTTCTTATTGCATGGAGCATTTTTCTTTCTTAAGTAATCTTGGGGGAAAATCTTTATTTGAATATCCAAATTTACCTGTCATTCATGTTGCATGTATTTCCCTGATATGTAATTTAACTTTCAGCCTTGTATGTAATGTAGAATTTTTTATGTCCAATAGATTTAATACTTTTATGTAACTAAAATTATTGATCTTTATGATTTCTTACTTTTGTACCAATTAAAAATCTCTTTCTCCACTCCAAATATTCTAATATGTTCATTCACATTTTCTTTTTGTACTTTTATTATTTCAGTTTTTATAATTTTATCTTTGATTCGTCTGGAATTTATGTTAGAGTAAGTTAGAGATCCAGCTTCTTCCTACTACTGCCAAAACTGTATGTTAAAGAGTGCAATTGATTTATTTGTCATGCTACCTTTATCATATGCTAAGTTCTTCCTTTTCTTTTTTCTGTACTCTATTCTTTTCGAATGATTACTCTTGCCTGCACCACTACCAAACTATTTATAGTACTGTGGCTTTATAATATGTTTAAACACCTGTCAGAGCAAGATCTCCCTTGAAATTCCTCTGATGTACGACTTCCCTAATCTTGTTTACCCTTCTGTAAAAACACTTTCAACATTTAAAACATTATATGAAAAATACTTTAATATCATGCTTATACTTTACATAGCACTTGCACATATATTATTTAATTTCAACTCATAACTGCCATATGAATAAATAAATCATTTTTATCGCCAGGTAAGCACAGGTTGTGAGATTAATAAATGGCAAAGGCTAGTCAACTGGGAAGTGGTGGAACCAGAATTCAAACCAAGGCCTGCTGACCACAAATCCGAGAACCATTCCATTTCCGGATGGCGCCGCGTGTGCCGTCATTATCCTTGTCCCACAGGCAATGTTGAATTACTTAATGAGCAGTGAAATAGTCCTAGAACCTTCTATTATAGAAAGCAATTCACTTCTTTATGGTTCTCAGTTTACTGATCAGTAAAATAAAGTTGTTGGGCTAAATGCTTTCCTAGTACTTTCTAACTCAAAAAGTCTGTGATTTTTATGATTTCCATAAAATACATTCATACCATCCATTAACCTGTTTTTCTTTTCCTGCCTCTGTGGCCCCTCCTCTGTGTGCTTTACAGGCTCACCCTCCTCTACGCTGCCTATAAACTTCCTCTATGCTGCCTATAAATGTTAAAACTAACACAAGGCTTTGACCTACACCCTCCTCTCCTCTCACACTGTTTTCTATCTCTAGATGATCTCAGCCATGACCTGACCTCAACCCAAATTCATGTACTAATGACTCACTCTATCTCTAGCCCGGCTTTTCTTTTGGACTTCATATCTTTTCACCCAATTGTCAGCTTGACATCTCTACTGTTTTTAAAAATCTCAAATACCTCATGTTCCAAAACCCAACCTATGATCTTCTCACATGATCCTAGCCTTCTTCCACCAGTCATAGTCCCATTCATGATGACACGACTTATTCAGTTTTTCAGATCAAAAAAACAAAGAATTCATCCTTTCCATCCTTGCCCTCTGTCATTCCAAATATCAAATTCCTTACCAAGTCTTGTAAGTTTTAATCCCCATATTTGCCTCAAATTCATTCCTCTCCATCTGTACTACCACCATGCCCTTCCAAGACATCACCTCTATTCTGGAGTACTAAAATAACACCATAACTAATTTGCATTATTTCTTCCCTAAAACTGATTATCCATATGCATCAAGAGATACTGTTCTCAAATGACAAATCTGATTATATTTTCCTCTTGTTTAAAATACTTCAGAGACTCCCATTATTTATGATAAAGACCAAATGCTGCATGGTCTGGCCTTTCCTATCACCCTAGCCTCACTGCTGTCTACGCTACATAGTTGCACTGGCCTTTTATTCCTGAAGCACAGCTTGTCTGTTCCCACTGCAGGACTCTGCATGTGCCATTCCCTCCACCTGTGAGGTTTTCCTTCCTCTTCAATGATCTAATCCTGCTTCTTCCTGAAGATGTCAGTTCCATAAGAATTTCCTTCGGAAACTTCTCTAATTTCATGGACTGGATCTAATTCCTCTCTATAAAGCTATACGTACCACATTTTACTTAAATATGGATAATAATTTTATTTTTGCCTGTCTCCCCTCATTAGATGTAAGCTCCATGAGGGCAAGGGTCGTTCATTTTCTCTCACCATTGTAACCCAGTACTTGATAGAAGGGCAGTGGAGCACAAGAAGTGCTCAATAACTGTTGTTGAATGAGTGAAAAATGAACGAAACCATTTAGAAATAATGGAAGCACCTGTTTGCAAAATGCATGTATCAAAAGTGTAAATGCTGATGGAATGGGTCTCTCCAAACAAAACAAGAGATTTCAGTTAGGATTCATTCTGGGATAACAGAACCATTGAAACACTCATTTGGCATCAGGGGTGGTATTGCAACAGATTCTGCAAACAATTGCAGTTTTCCCCAAAATATATATAATGGAATTAACATTAAAAAAAAAACTAGGACACAGGAAGAGAAAGGAAGCAGTATCAACTTGAAATTCATCTTACCATATCACTTATACTATCAGGGCTTTTTGGTAAAATTTATCTGTCAAGCATTGATTGTTGCCTAACGCCTAGAAGAGAATTTGGCACATACTTGACATGTAAATATTTGTTGAATGAATACATAAATGATGAATTCTACCTGTTGATTCTTGTGCTAAGTCCTGGGGACACAAAGTAAAGATAGTGCAATCAGGGTGGAACTCACAGTGGTCTGCAAAATAAGGGTTTTCATCCCAGGGAAGGATTCACAATAACTTATTGGAGTGATGGAAGAAAGCACGCAAACACCACTCCACAGCTATTTTCCCCTTAAAGAATTTTTAAAAATGGGAAAGAAAGAAACTTAGTTTTGTTACTAATTAACAAATGGATCAACACTGGCACCTTATTTGGTTGTATGTCAGCTGGCTGGCCATGCACATATGTGAAGATATCTTGTGGGAAGAGGGGGAGGGTAGTAACAGTAGAAAGGACTGACTCCTGCACACATTTACCTGCTCCTGTAGATTTCAGTGATCTGCAGTTTCCACTGGATTTAAAAACTGTATTATCTAGTTCTCAAAGTAAACTAAACCTCCCCCAAATCAATCAATAATCAATAAACATCCCCCAAATCAAAATCAGTAAGAATTCTACAAAACACAAATTTTAAAACATGGAAAGGATAACCTTAATATACAAGTACAGCAACAAACAAGTAAATGAACAGGGAGGTAATGTCAGAACTGACACTCTTCTACTCTGGACTAGAGCCATATTACCAGGAGAAGCAATAACTTAGGTAAAGCAATATGCTTCTTAGGAGTTATTTTAAAAGGAACATGAATTATTTTGATAAAATAGTCTCATTATTATTAAAAATGTTCAAGGCCTCTCTAGGGAAAAAAGTTATCATTTTGTCAAACAACTGATTGAAAAGAATAATACACTATGGTGTAATAGAGATTGCATAAACTTTACAATTTCCAGAAGAATTGGCTTCACAACCTCTCTTAATATAACATTCAACATGCTACCTAATTTCCCTACCTTCATCTTTACATGTCCGCCTCCACCTTGGAGCAACCTCACACTACAGATTAACGGAATCCACTCCCTATTATGAAACCTTACTACATCTGATCCTGCAACTTGGGGTAATTATTCTAGTCCCAGAATCACTCCTAGTTTATTGTAAAACTGAACTTTATACCTGAAGAGGCCCGTCCTTGCTGGATCTGAGCAATGATTCAGGGAGATAGCTAAGGTCAGGTCAGGAAATTATCAACTGATGATAAAAACCCTCTGATGCTCAGACACTGATCAGAAATAGCAAGGAAAAGACTGCCCTTGGCTGCTTTCCTCATTTCTCTTCAAGATCTCCATTGCCACACATTTTAAGCTGGTTTTACACTTTTCAAAGTGGTTGCTAAGGGATTACAGAATGTAAGCCGTGTCAGTGGATTTCCCTAATGTTGGCTTGGCTCCTACCCCAACCCCTAGGAAAAGCCAACAAATCACATTAAAAAGGGGTCTCAATTAATAAAACACCTGGTGTATTTAGAATGGCTTCTAATGAAGACCCATCCTGTCCACGATCATCTGTGTGTAATAAATGAAGAAAAGGGCCTCATCAAAAGTTTACATAAACTGCCACATGTTTAGAAATGCAATTAAACTAAACTGAGCTGAACTAATACCTCAAGTCCCTATTCTCATTAATAAGTCCCACATTGCAAGGTTCAGGAGAAACGACTAAAGAGAGGAAGAACTGTAATTACAGAGAGGTTTTCCCCCCATTTCTTTCTACAGATTACTACAACATTCAAAGAATCGAATTTGAGAAACCACTTCATCAGAGCTCATGTTGTCAAACTGAGGTGAGTGGAACTATATAGAAGATAGGTAAACTTGGATGTCCACTTGACTTTTGTTCACAGAGTGGATAACGAATGAAATGTTCACACAATTCATTGCAATATTTTGAAAATAGTATCATGGGCAAGTTTTAAAACAATGCCAAAACAGAAATAAAACATGCCAGATACGACCTATTTACCTACTAATGGAAATAACCATATTTAATCCTCAGTAGGAAAAGGAGGAAAGGAAAGAGAGATTTGGGTGTAGATGCAGTCACAGGGCTGTCCTGTTGTATACACCCAGTGGATACCCCTCACAGTGCAGTCTCTGTACACAGGGCCCTCTGGGGGTGTGCAGTGCTGTGGTCCTGGGCGTATGCATCCACGACCGGGAGACTCTAACCAACATCAAAGGTGGCTTGGGTTTTTGTGTGCCTGGAACAAAAAGGATGCTGTGGCAAATCCAAGCATGTCTGTCATGAACTAATAATAGAGGGAGTAGAATCAGGCACGCTAGCTATTTCCCTTCCTGCCTTAGTTGATTTTGTACCAATTCACATAATGTGATAAAACAAGCAATCACAGCTAAAACAGTCACCCTGTACTGACCCTACCACAAATGCCTCAAATATCCACATTGTTCAATCCTCCAACTATGCAAGTATGCAAAAGTTCTTTGAAAGAAAAACAGAATTATTTAATTCTTCCTCAAATACTAACACTACAATAAAATTAATTTTTCTCATTTTCTGTAGTCACCTAATAAGTACCCAGGAGAATAGAGCTCTGGTCAGATAAGTTTTGTTGAAGGGTTAGAGGAGTAGAAAGAATCCATGAAAAAAGTATTTTCCAAAATGTACTTCAGGTACATTCGCCTTAGTACCTTTTTGTGAAGGTCTCTGTCCTAACTGCTAGTCTCAAAGCATGTAGGACTGAAGGGAGCTATCTGTGTCTTATCTTTTATTCACTTCCCCCTTACCACTTAATCCCCTGCAATTCCAATTCTCACCCCACCACAAAATGCTAATTGTTCTTGTCCAGTTGAACAATAACATCCAAATAACAAACTCCAAAGAAATCTTATCGGTCCTCTCTTTGGATTTCTCAACAGTATGTGGCACTGTTGGACTTTCAATCCTCCTAGAAATAATACCATCCCGAGATTTCTATAAACCTACACGCCCCTGATTTTTCTCTTACCTCTCCACTTACTCCATTTCCTTTGCTAGTTCTCATTCCTTCTCTCTACATTCCTCAAATGTTGTTGAATGTCAGACTGTGCTACAGGCCTCTCATCTTCTCAGTTTCCCTTCTTTTCATTCAGTGGCTTCATTGCCACCTATATGCTGATTATTCTCAAAGTTGTATCTCCAGAACTTTATTCTCATACACAGCTATCTACTTGATATCGTACGTATATCTTGCACACAACTCAACTTTAACATGTCCAGACCTGAACCTATCATCTCTCCCCACCAAATGTTACTCTTCTAGTGTTACTTACTTCTGTTAATGGCAAAACCTTCAACCTAGTTGCTGAAGAAAGAAATATGAGAGTCATTTTTAATTCCTGTCTTTCCTCAATCTACATTATACATGTATCAAAGATATATGTAATCTTGATACATATAATATAGATGTATATGTATATGTCTCCTTAAGACATTTTATTTATTTCCATGTGTATGTATAAAATACTAACCCTCCCTTTATCTGACTTCCTTGTACCATCTTTACGTTCTTCACCCACCACAACACTTCTTGCAGTTCTTCACTCTCCCTAGCCCCAAGGCCGTCATGTAACTATTTCTTTGACTGAAATACACACATATACACATACTTTTTCTCCTTTCTGTACCTCAGATTCCCTCTTCTCAGGGAATTTGAGGTACAGGGAGCCAACAAATCAGGAAATAATTTCCCTTGAAAAACCTACTTTTATTCACAATTCCCAAGAGGAAGTGACATGTCTCTTTGATAGGGATGTTATGAAAATCAAATAAATTAGTATAATTTAATATGTATAGTAATTAAGTATGTATAAAACACTTAGTCCTGTTTGAGCATCTATTTACATTATTCTCCCTGTCTACAGCATATCTTTATATTTTGTTTATGGAATTTTTTTGTGGAAAATTAGTTGTAAAATGTCTTAAGAAATTCTTTCTCTCCATATATAGAAACACATTTTCCAATATTTTCTTCCATATGAGTAATTTTTTTAGATTTTCAATACTACTTCTGTGATATGTTGTTTGTGTATATGTGTAGGTGAGTTTCTGGATAATCAATTCTGTTCCTTTCACTTAAGCTTAATAGTTATGTCACTCAAATGAAATCTACCACTATAGATTTGTCTGTTTCTCCTTGTACAATATATTTTGAGGACATATTATCAAGTGCCTATATGTTTAGAATTGTTGTATCTTCTTCACAAATTATTTCTTAACAAGTTATTAATTCTTTTTATTCCTAATTAGCATTTTTTAATCTTAATGTCTCTTATGTATGATACAAGTGTGGTTACATTGACTTTCTTGTGGTTATTTTTCAGTAATTCTTTATCACACTTTTATTTTCAACATTATATATCCTTATAGGTTAGCTATTTCTCCTACAATAAGAAGAAAGCTGGATTACATTTTCTAACATATTTTGATGATGTTTGCCTTTAACTAGAGAGTCTAGTCAACTTACATTTACTGTGATGAATGTTACATTTTAATTTATTTCTTCCATGTTATGTTGTGTTCTTTATATTGTTTTTTCTTTTCTTTTTCCTACTGTCTTGCCTTCTTGAGTTTTTTCATTTTCTTTTATTTCACTAGTTTAGAAGTATTGCATTCTATTTATATTACATTAGTGAATATAGTTAAAATTTGAACAAGGAGAGTTGGCTTAATCTACCACCCTTCCTCCAAATAATACAGGGAATTTGGAACTCTTATTCATGTTGTTATTAATAATGTTTTAGTTCCACCTTATTTGTAATGCCAATTAGTCACTATGATTATACTGTCAATGTCTTTTTAGATTACCAGTTAATCATTTTCTTTGTTCCAAATTTTTCCTGTGCTTTTCACCCTCCTGTGTTCAATTTCCTTCTTACTGAAGCACTCCCTTATAAATTCTTACAGAGAGTATATAAGTAATAAATTATATTTTTGTTTTGTTTTGATCTTAAAAATGTCCTTTTTAGCCTCATTCTTGAATAATACTTTAGGGTGGATATAAAATTGTAAGTTGATAGCTAATTGCTCTCAGCACTTTGAAGATACAATTAAATGCTCCCTTCCATTCCTGCTATTAAGAAATCACCTCAGTCAAAATGTTCTATGCTAGCTACTTTTTCTCTGTTGTTTGAACTCTGTCCTTTTGTTTTTGGAGTTCAGTTTCATTAGAATGTATTTGTACGTGGGGCTTCTTTTATGTAGTGTGTTTTAGTGTCATTGAGATCTGAGGCTCTGTGTCTTCATCAGTTCCAGGTAATTCTCATTATCTGTTGTAATATGGCTGCTCCTTTACTTTTCTGTGCTCTTCTTTAGCGCTACATTAGGGAAGCATTGAGCTTTCTCCTATCTCTGAGCCTGTATTTTTTAATCTCTTTATCTGTGTTAACATTCCATGTGATTTCTTCATCTCTATCTTTCAGTTAACTAATTTCTCTTCAGCTTCGCCTACTATTCTGTGTAACCCATCCATTGTGTTTCAATTAAAAACATTATGACTATGCCTTCCTGTCTGCAGGCTCTATGTGTTTTAGAGAATCCGCCTGGTCTGCTCTGATAATGTCCTATACTTTTTTCATATTTATGATTCTCCCCTTTTATGTCATTAACCATTTCAAATATATTTATCTGACTACCTGTTTTTGAGGATGTTCTTCTTGTTCTGCTCATTCCAGCTCATGATTTTTTCTTTTTTTTTTCTTTCTTTCTTTTTTTTTTTTTTTTTACCAATGGGATTGTATGCTTTTCTTTAATCCCACTTTATAACTGGGATTCTACACAGCCTGGATTTTATATAACCTTCAGAAGACTGCTTCTATCAGACACTGTAGGAAGATCAGCAGAACATGGAACACTTTTAGTTAATTACATTGAAGAGAAAACCACAGGCCCAAAATGGCATCACTCATGCTAAAATCCCATACCAAACCTAGATTTAGTATCTGATCTAGATGCTGGCCAGGTACTTCAGTTGGTTAGGATACCATCCCAATATGCCAAGGTTGTGGGTTTGATCCTTAGGGCGCATATGAGAATCAACCAATGAATGCATAAATAAATGGAACAACAAAATCAATGTTTCGCTCTCTCTCCCTTTCTCTCTCTCTGTAAAATAAATAATTTTTAAAAATACCTGAGGTAACTGCAGTTTCAACCTCTCCCAGAAATGTAATCTGTATCAACCAGTCTGAGATTTCCTGGTTAAGCACCAGTTAGGTAATCCCTCATGTGGGCCTACTCCATTCTCCCCTCCATAGAAAGAAGAGGCAATCTGCATGATAAAAACCCTAACGATTTCCTCCACCCCCCCCAAAAAAGACTTCATGATCCAAAAATAATTCTTCTCTTTCGTTCGTAGCTCCCCCCCTTTCTACCTTTAAAGCTTTCCATTTTGTACAACCTGTTGGAGTGCCCTTCTAGTTGCTAGATGGAATGCTGCCTGAATTTTGTCTTTTCTAAACAGTTTCATAGCTCAAAGTCTCTGGGACCATGCAAGTAGTATAAATGCAAATCCAGAACTTTCATGTAGCCAGGGTCATGGTTTTGTATACTCAGGAGAACCTTTTTTTCCCACCTAGACCTGGACCTCTGAGACAGATAAACACCTTTATTTATTTATTTTTAATGAGAGGATGATCAGAATTATTTCTGTGTAATCCATGTTTTCTCTAAGGATTTAGTTCATTAAAAATTCTGACCTTATTTTGAAACTCATGCCCATCTCCCTATTTTGCACTAACCCAAAGCCTCATATTCGGTATCTAAATACTGAATATGCTAAGTGTTGAAACTCAGCCTGTTGCATAGTCTAGGGTTTACCACATAATATTTATGTTCTTCTTTATTTTTGGTCTTCCAAGATTTCTCATGCTTTCATGTGAGCTCAGCCTTGTATTTCAAGTGGAATTTATTATATTTTTCTAGCATTTCTGTTTGTTTTACTTGGAAATTAAAAAATAATTATTTAGACTTTCATGTTGCTAGAAATGGAGGTTATAATTATTCCTTAGGGTCTACTTCTCCTTCTAAATTGCAAGATATAACTGTGAGTCTTGGTCATAGCCAATTTATAAAAATAAAAATAGTGCCTAGCACTAGAAGGTGCTTATTTAATATTTGTTAAGTAAATATTAAATTAATATCTGGAATGGATACTATATTAAAACTGGCAATCAAGTGAAAGGAGGAAGACTAGGGTGCATATAAGAGCATCAAAACCAGATTTGCCTACTACAGGTTTTTAGAAAAGAAGACATCCCATGTTTGGTGGGTGGAGTGACTCACATGGTGATTTACATGGAAGAAGTAGAAATTATCTCAGTGTTACATAATTATCAATGTTTGTAGTGACGAATGTCTGGTTAATTGAAATGGAGATAAAATCTTAACATATGACTACAAAAGTTAAAATTTAATTTTGTAGCCAGATAAATGGGTATAGGTTTAGCCAGAAATTTAGCTTGATCTTCTAAGTCAATAAAATTGGAACCTCTTTTCTTTATAACTTTGTTAATGAGATGAGGGATTTTTTTTTTGGTGGGAGGGAGATTTGTGAAGTTGAATAATAGCTAATACTTGTAGTGCACTTACTGTTCTACATATTATTCTCCAAAATTTTACATATATAAATTTACATAATCTTCATAATGACCTATTTTCATATGAGGAGACTTAGATAGAGAAAAGAGTAAGAAACAAATAGCTTACCCAGAGTCAAGCAGTAAATTTCAGAGCTGGTATCCAACCTCTGCATTCTGACTGCAAAGCCAGGTACAGTGTACTATGCATTAGGATCAAATATCTGTGGGATAAGAACATGACAAGTCATTACTTACACAAACACTGTTATGTGGATCAGTTCTAAAGTGAAATACCTCAAGTAAATGTTTTATTGCTCATTCAAAGGGAGTATATAGAATTCCATTGTGTAAATGTATCACAGTTTTTTGATCCACTCATTTGCTGATGGGCACTTAGGTTGCTTCCAGTACTTGGCTATGGTAAATTGTGCTGCTATGAACATTGGGGTGCACAGGTTCTTTTGGATTGGTGTTTCAGGGTTCTTAGGGTATAATCCCAACAGTGGAATTGCTGGGTCAAAGGGCAGTTCCATTTTTAGTTTTCTGAGGAAATTCCATACTGTTTTCCACAGTGGCCTCACCAGTCTGCATTCCCACCAACAATGTACTAGGGCTCCCTTTACACAATGGAATTCTATGCAGCAGAGAGAAATAAGGAGCTTACACCCTTTGCAATAGCATGGATGGAACTGGAGAGCATTATGCTAAGTGAAATAAGCCAGGCAGTGAGGGACAAATACCATATGATCTCACCTTTAACTGGAACATAATCAACAAAAGAAAAAAGCAAACAAAATATAACCAGAGACACTGAAGTTAAGAACAATCTAACAATAGCCAGAAGGGGGTGGGGAGGGGACAGTGGGGAGAGGGGTTTACAGGAACTACTATAAAGGACACATGGACCAAATCAAGGGGGAGGGTGGAGGCGGGGGAGGGAGGTGGGTTCGATGGGGTGGGGTGGAAGGGTGGGGAGAAAATGCAGACAACTGTAACTGAATAACTAAAAATTAAAAAAAAAGAAAAAGAAATACTTATTCCAAAATTTTAAAAAAGGAGTATATAAATAGAAGAGCAGAAATTATCCTAATTATCCATTTTTAAAATATCTTTTTGGTTTTCAGGCAAAGTGGCAATGGTGTGATAGCAGATACTGTTATGAAATTTAAATTCCCTAGAAATAACAATGGGGCATCAATGAAAAGCAGAATTGAGTCTGTTTCACGTCAAATGCTGAATAAGTTTGGAAACTTGGAAATAAACCTTCCGACTGAGATAACAAGCAAGTACCATTTTTATATATCATTTTGTTTCAATATATCCCTCAATTTAACTAACTCACATTTTAGTTTAATGAGAGACTGACCTTTTTTTCCCTTGGAATTAAACTTTATGAAAAGAATGTATTATAAACTAGATATAGTATGTAGCCCTCTAATATAAAACATTCTAAAGTTTAGAGAATCGTTTAGCATTCATACATAAAATTTTATTTGCTAAAAACTCTTTATTAATTTTCCCTTTCAATACTCCTATGACTGATGTTGCAAGGGGTTCGATTTGTAGGTATGTTATAGGAATGGCAAATAGCTTCTCAAGGCCAGGAACAATCTAATTAAAGATCACCTCACCCAGAACAAGGCACGCAGCTGGAAGATGTCAGGAAAGTATTTGTAGAATAAAGAAGAAATTAGGATATTTAGCAATATCTTTATATTCTCTCTGCAAGTCATCTCCATTTCTGCCTGTCTTGAAACTATGTCCATTTGATTTTATCCCTATTGCTACCACTCTGGTCCACACCATCATTTCTCATTTGAACTTCTGCACTATCCTCCATACTATCCTTTGTATATATTTTCTTGGCTCCTTCCGCTCTATTCCCCGCAAATCAATCAAGGAAATATTTTACAAGACAAATACAACCTTGCCTAAAAGTTTCCTGTGGCTTCCCATAAAATGCGCACACACACACACACACACACACACACCCCTGTAAGTAGAACACCATATTTTCTGGTTTGCACAGGACAGTCTCATCTCACGTCAGTTGTCCCAAGACCCACGATTAATATTGCTCCCTAAGTGTCCTGGTTTGGACATTAAATAATATGGCCATCTCAGCTAAAGCACTGCATGATCTGGTTCATACCCCTCCAGCCTCATAATATACCACTCTCTTTCTCTTTCTCATAATCTGGCCACACTGTCATTTTTTTGCCAGCTGCCAAGCTCCTTTATTCTTGCCTCATGGCCTTTGCCTACATTTTTCCAACTGTTATAATACTCCCTAGATCACCCCTGTGCATCTATCAGGTCTCATCAGAACTGTTACTTTCTACTGTAAGCTTTTCTAACTTCCATCACTCAATTATTTGCCCTTGTCACAGACTCCTTCATTTGCCTTCATAACATTTATCACAAAAGAAACTACACAATTACTCATGATTTTTTGTTTGTCTTCATCCTATTCTGTAAGTTTCCTAAAGGCAAGAACCAGCCTGTCTTGCTAATCCACCTGTCCTACTACTTAGTATCTAGTATAAAATATACTCCATTAATATTTGTTGCATGACTAACAGAATTACTTAACACATGCATAGAATTTAAGGGCACTCCTCCAACTTTGTCATATACTGCTAGCTTAGTAAACCATGATTCCCTCATAATTAGCTCAGGATTAAAGGATATTGGTGGCTTCCACACCAATGGTATTCAATCTGACTGGTATTCAATATGATTGTTTACTAATAGGTAGGAAAGCGATTTGAAATCTGTTGGTAAACAATCACTGTACCAGGACCACAAAGTTGTCTCCCTAGCCCTAACCTGGACTCCCAGCTCCTCTGCTGCAGCTCCATGGCTGGTGGGTCCTTTCTGACTGGCTGACACTCATACATTATGGCATGTTTAATCCTCACAACAACCATATCTTACAGATACTTTCATTGGTTCCACTCAGAAAAGCTAGATAATTGCCCAATGTCACAGAGTCAGCATGTAGGGTAGTCAGGATTTGAAGTCAAGTATCTCTGTTCAAAGAAGGAAAAGCAATGGTCAGCTCTTTTTATTTCCTGCTTCCAAAAAGATTTTTTAGCTCCTCTAACACAAGTCATATGTGATAACCAAGCCCTGTGAAACTTCTGGCAGTCAATAAACTTTCATAAACTAAAATTATTTTTGAGAGTGTGATAACCTGTCTAAGAAGTTTAGTTTATAGGAAATAAAATGCTGATTTCTTATTAGAAGATTCAAGCAGAAAAGGATATAATCTAACACACATTTTTAGAAAAATCACTCTGGTAAAGTAGAAGTGGATGCATGGAAAACTCCAAAGTGGAGGCAGGGGACCCAGTTTGAAGGTTATTGTAAGAGTTTAAATGTCAAATGATGAAAGCATTAACTGAAGCAGTGGCCAAAGGGTGGGGAGGATGAGGCTAATTCAAAGGAGAATTAGAGGTTAGAAGGTACAAAATCTGGGAACCAATGAGATCTGAAAATGACAAGAAAGAAAATGTTAAAAGACCATTTCAGCTGTCCAGATACTGGCGGAAGTGGTGTCATTACTACAAGAGAAGCCTAGGAATTTATATTCCAGCAGCCCTCTGAGTGTCTCTGATGATGTATATCTGAGGGCTACACTTTAAGAAATTAAAATAAAATGATATACAGTCCTTAATGTATTAATCCTACTCTCATTCTTTTTGCCTTGTGATACCAGCAATTACTGACCAGGATGCAGTATATCTGTTCACTCAAGGTAACTTTTAAAATTATTTTATAAATTGGTTCACCAAAATATAGAGTAAGTGGTCATTTGTGCTCTTTGCCAAGGCAGTATCTGTTGAAGTGATAATGTTATTCTTAGTTCACAAAAGTTGTTGTTAAGACATTGCCCCATTCCTTTGGCCCATGGAGTGACAGTGAGGTTTTCCCGTCCTTTTAGAAGAAGAGGTAGCAGTGACATTCCACCCAATTTATACCGAGTATGACCTCATGAAAAATTTCTTGGCAGCTTTGAGAAGCTGTCCCTGCCTGGTCTTATGGTGGCGTTTCTGTAGAGTTATAAATTATGTTTGGTGACATCATTTATATGGCTTCTCCTAACCACCAGAATAGTTTGCTTTATTGTGGACTTAAGTTAATTATAAAGTATAATTTTTAAAAACTATAAAAAGAGTTGTCAGTTTTATGTCAATAACCTAAAGGAAAAGTCACTACTTTTCAATGCCATTCTGTACACTCTTAGGCTAGGAGAGCAGAAATATAATCACCAGAAAACAGCAGTTAGCTTCTCTGCTGATAAAATGTAGTTAGAAAGTACTTTGGTGTGCCTGGATAGCTCCCCTATTTCAGATGCTTAGGTGTTGTTACAAGATAATGCTACCTCTATAGGTGTTAGTCAATTTCATTATACCTGTTTAATGAAAATATGCTTAAGTAAATTACTAGAGGATCTGGTTGGAGGATGCAGCAAAAGAATCTATATTCTTTTTTTAAAAATATATTTATTGATTATGCTATTACAGTTGTCCCATTTCCCCACCCTTCACTCCACTCCATCCTGCCCACCCCCTCCCTCCCACATTCCCCTCCTATATTTCATGTCCATGGGTCATACAGATAAGTTCTTTGGCTTCTACATTTCCTACACTATTCTTACCCTCCCCTGTCTATTTTCCACCTATCATCTATGCTACTTATTCTCTGTACCTTTTCCTCCCCTCTCCCCCTCCCACTCCCCTGTTGATAACCCTCCATGTGATCTCCATTTCTCTGGTTCTGTTCCTGTTCTAGTTGTTTGCTTAGTTTGCTTTTGTTTTGGTTTTAGGTGTGGTTGTTAATAACTGTGAGTTTGCTGTCATTTTTCCTGTTCATATTTTTTATCTCCTTTTTCTTAGATAAGTCCCTTTAACATTTCATATAATAAGGGCTTGGTGATGATGAACTCCTTGAACTTGACCTTATCTGAGAAGCACTTTATCTTCCCTTCCATTCTAAATGATAGCTTTGCTGGATACAGTAATCTTGGATGTAGGTCCTTGCCTTTCATGACTTGGAATACTTCTTGCCAGCCCCTTTTTGCCTGTAAGGTCTCTTTTGAGAAATCAGCTGACAGTCTTATGGGAACTCCTTTGTATGTAACTATGTCCTTATATCTTGCTGCTTCTAAGATTCTCTCCTCCTGTGTAATCTTGGCTAATGTAATTATGATGTGCCTTGGTGTGTTCCTCCTTGAGTCCAGCATCTTTGGGACTCTCTGAGCTTCCTGGACTTCCTGGAAGTCTATTTCCTTTGCCAGACTGGGGAAGTTCTCCTTCATTATTTGTTCAAATAAGTTTTCAATTTTTTGTTCTTCCTCTTCTCCTTCTGGCACCCCTATAATTCGGATGTTGGAACGTTTCAAGATGTCCTGGAGGTTCCTAAGCCTCTCCTCATTTTTCTGAGTTCTTGTTTCTTCATTCTTTTATGGTTGGATGTTTCTTTCTTCCTTCTGGTCCACACTGTTGATTTGAGTCCCAGTTTCCTTCGCATCACTATTGGTTCCCTGTACATTTTCCTTTGTCTCTCTTAACATAGCCTTCATTTTTTCATCTAGTTTTCAACCAAATTCAACCAATTCTGTGAGCTTCTTGATTACCAGTGTTTTGAACTGTGCATCTGATAGGTTGGCTATCTCTTCATTGCTTAGTTGAATTATTTCTGGAGCTTTGAAGTGTTCTGTCATTTGGGCCATTTTTTTGTTTGTTTGTTTGTCTTGGTGCATGTTACTTAAAGGGGCGGAGCCTTAGGTGTTCCCGGGGCGGGGTAACACTGATTACTGCACTGTGATGCTGTACGTGGGGGAGGGGCCGAGAGGGAGCAATGGTGCTTGCTCCACTCTCTGCTGGATTTCAGTCACTCCTTCTGCTACCCACAATCAAACTGGGCCCCTCTGGTGCTGGTTCCTGAGTGGGTGGGCTTGTGCACGCTCTAGGCCCCCATGGGTCTCTCCCATGACCTCTCCTGTGAGGCTGGGAGTTTCTTCTGCAGCCACCCCAACCCCCACAGGTGGTTTCACTCAGAGGTTTGAGGCTTTATTTCCCTGTGCTGGAGCCCTGGTTTGTGCGGTCTGCTTCACTCCCCACCATTCCTCCTGGTTTATCTGTGTGCAAATGTGGGGCCGCAGGGTGCTCCCCGCCGCTCTGCCTGCCCTGTTCTCAGCCACTCTGAGTCTGGCCCTCTCGGTTTGTCTGTGTGTGAATGTAGGGTCACAGGGTCTGCTAGTGGTCAGACTGCCTGCCCCGTTGGTCCCACACTCCGCCAGTCTCAGTCCCGCAGCAGCAACGCAAGTCCTCTCTGACCTGCTGCCTGTCTCCGCCCCTCCTACCGTTCTGGATGAATGTTTATTTTTTATCTTTGGTGTCGGACTTCCTTTCTGTTCGATTTTGTCAGTTCTGGTTGTGCGAGGAGGCACAGTGTGTCTACCTACGCCGCCATCTTAGTTCTCCAGAATCTATATTCTTAATGGAAGTCTGGCCCTTCTCTATCTGGGAAGTCAGGAAAAAAATACCTTTGGATGGTTGTCATATTGAAGTAGTATCACTACTTTAGATCTGGCCCAGCAATAGAAATTGTTGGCGGTAATTTAGCTGTAATTTCTTAGTAATAGACTAAATAAGGGGAAATAAATCATGGGAATGGGAGTTGAAAGGAACTGAGTGATCGCCCGACCCCATCCCATTTCAGCTTTGGCCATTGGAGCTCATGGACCCTCTTAAGATAGTTTTTGGGTTTTTTTAATTTAAAAATTTTTCAATTACAGTTTACATTCAATATTATTTTTATTAGTTTAAGACGAAGATGTTTAAATAAACCTGTGTGTGTGTGTGTGTGTGTGTGTGTGTTTGGTGAGAATCCTTGAGATCTACTCTTGGCAACTTTCAAGGAGTAAGTTGAAAGGAATTACTTTTTTTTTGCCAATTTGCAACACACACTTCAGCATATTAAAAGGTTGGAAAAATCCTCTGCTAATGTAACTTTAGGTTTGCCAAATACAGCATTTCACAAACTTATTTGATATCAAAATCTTTCCTTTTTCTTATTTTTTTATTGTTGTTCAATTATGAAGTGGAAAATGTCTCCATTTCCCCCCCAACAACCCCCCCATCACGCCCCTCTCCTCCTCCCCGCTTCGATCCTATTACTTCAGATCCACATAATATTCTCATGAGTGACAGGACCTTAAGCATCCTCACCACTCACACACAGAAAGGAGTTAACTATGTGAGGTGATGGATGTGTTAATTATCTTGATCTTGGTCATTATTCAACAATGCATATCTGTATCAACTCATTGTATACTTTAAATATATACAATTATTCCTCAATAAAGTAGGGGGAAAATGTAGAATCTGGTTTGTCCCCTAGTGTGGGTCAAAGTGTCAGTATTTCTCTTTGTTTCATCTTTGAGGTAAAATTAACAAATAAAATTGGAAGCTGAACTATATAAAGTGTACAAAGTCATGCTTTGATATATATCTACATATATATGTACATATACCTGTATGTATATGTGTGTATGTGTATATATATATGTATGTGTACATATACGTGTGTGTGTATAAGTATGTGAGGTAATAGATGTGTTAGTTAGGGGGATCTTTTCACTGTACGTATCCCCATATTTACCCCACCTTTTACCCCACCCCCTCCCTTTTTTAGTAAGAACATTTAAGATCTATTCTCTTAGCAAATTTCTACTATACAATACAGTGTTATGAACTATAGTCACCATGTTATATATTAAATCCTCAGACCATCTTCACATTATAGCTGAAAGTCTGTACCCTTTCACTAAACTTTCCTTATTTCCCCCATTCTCCAGGCCCTGACAACTGCCTTCTACTCTCTGCTTCTATGAGTTTGATTTTTCTTTTTAAGATTCCACATGTGATACCATGCAGTACTTGTTTCTATCTGGCTCACTGCACTTAGTACAATATGTTCAAGGTTCATCAGTGTTGTTGCAAATGATAGGATTTCCTTCTTTTTAAGGCTAAATAATAGTCCATCATTCCAGTGTGTGTGTGTGTGTGTGTGTGTGTGTGTGTGTGACATTTTCTTGATCCATTCATCCACTGACAGACACTTAGGTTGTTTCCATATAGCATCAATAGCTCCCAGGGAAGCCCATGCTGCAGGTCACAGACCACACTGAGTAACGAGGCTACTGAGAAGATGGAAATTTCCTCATGAACCTGTGACCTGAGCTGGTGCATCCAACACCGAACTGTCTTAATCCCAACTCCTAAGGAATTCCAGAAATCTCTGAAGCCATTCCAAATTTGAATCTACATACCACCTAAATTCACAAATGTTCTCTAAAATTCAGTTTATAGGCAACAGTAGTCACCTAAGTACTCTAAAAATATAATAAATTGATCATGCTTTTACAAAGGCTAGCATCCCCAGGGAGAGAATACATAAAAGTCATAAATGATGGAGAAACTCTTGCAACATCTCCCAAAAGTAAATGAATGATGATATTCCCAGCACATTAATGCCCTTTCCTTGTTAGAATGTGGGGTCCGTCCGGACCTAATGACATTGTCTGAAGAGAGAGTCATCGGAGGCACCAAGGCTGAGGAAGGAGACTGGCCATGGCAAGTCAGTCTGCGGCTGAATAACATGCACTACTGTGGAGGCATCCTGATCAGCAACACGTGGATCCTGACAGCAGCTCACTGCTTCAAAAGGTGAGGCCACAGCTGCCCGCCCACCCAGAGCAAGGACAGGAGCCATATGCATGAGGCCCCCACCCAAGTCCCCAGGACTAGACATGATTAGATTGAGTCATAAATAATTCAATGCAAAAAAATTGAGTATTTTTTCCTGTTCATGAGAGCAAAAATATTTTTTGACCTTCTGCTTGCTAATCTATTTCTGTTTTTTAAATTCAGATAATAGTATATCATCATGGTAAATATAAAGATTTATATGCCAGAATGATCAATTTGAATCTCAGCTACAAAGTTAAGAAATTTATTGAACCTCCACAAGACTCTTTTTTATTATTTTTTCAAATTGGGGGCAAATAGGGACATACCATTATCTATGTCTTAGTGTTATTGGTAGAATTAAATATGCTAATGCAAACATGTTCAATGTTAGCACAATGAAACATGTTAAATGTTAGCACAAATTTATTGCAGAAAATTTTCACATTATATCATGTAAGCTAATCAATAGACTGATGGTTGATCTTAGACTGCCCTTTGCCATTAATTTATTCTTTCAAAAAATTGAGTGTCTACTCTTAGCATAGTATTAAATATTATAGAAGCTAATTAAGCAAACACTGCCCCTACTTCAAGGGAGCCTACATTCTAATGTTGAAGGTAGACATACACAAAAATAATGTTATAGGAAATAATGTAAATAAAACTAATTTAAACAACTTACAGAGAATTCTTTATTGATATGGATAAAGGTTATTGCTAAGATGATTAGAGTAATGAACTGCCAGTGTATAGAAGGGAACATGAACTTATTCTGTGACATAAAGAAAAGGTCCTACTTACTGCTCATAATAGATCTTTAGACTTTAGTGTGACTAAAACCTGCTAGGTTCAGACCTACCTGACCATTAGGTTACCACAGACACAAACATTGTGGATGAACTAAACTTACAAAATTCACTCAGAAAATTGATGGTGATTTGAACTCATGTGTCTCTGTCCCTCTCTTCTCTCCTCAAACTCTTCCAATAACCTCTGTCTCAAATCCATCCTCCTTACCACACTCCCAAAGCACTCCAATTAGAGCAATTCAGACTTATTTCTCAAAGCATGAATCTTGAGCTCCAACCAGATTGCATCAGTCTCTGCCCTGGGAACCTGCCTACTTTTTCCCCACTTAGGAGCATTTGTTCAATCTGATTATTCTCTTCAAAATGTTAATATTCCTTCCAAACATCCATTCCTTCCTATTTAAATTCTGTAAAATCTTCACCATTTTTAAGAAGTCCTTTGCAGTTTGAGGGCACTGCCTCACACCACAATGCCTGTTACAAAAGTGCTTGTTAAATTAAGAGGGAGTAAAGTTTAACAAGACTGGTGCAGGGATTCTGAATAAATGTTTTATAAAACCCCAAATTATTCAGAATTTTTCTTGTGGCTATATTATAACTCAATATATTTTTATAAAGTGGCTAAATTTGAAAGTTCTGATAGTATAAATTTCTGGTATCAGGAGTAATAAAATTTCTGATTTAGATAAACACATTTATTGTTGTGCCCCAGAAAATACAAATAACAAAATTAACAAAAACATTTCTATCTCATTGCCACCCAAAAGTCCCAAGAACAGGAATGGCACTAGTAGATTTCAATCACCCCTGAATTTAGGAATTGGAAATGTAAATACCTAGACTTAGCAAGCGCTTAGAGTAATCAAAAATGCAATAAAAATAGTTGTGGATTCTTCTAAGTCCTATCCAGATCCAACCACCAAAAGCTAGGTAAAGGGTATCACTATAATGAAAGCCACAGTTACAAATATCACCAATGATAGCCAAAGAAGTCCATGATTTTTAAAGAGTTTGAACATTTGGGAAAGTTTGCCTCCCCAAATCCTTCTATCCTTCTACCCTGACTGAGTCCTGAGGACAGGCAAACTACAGGGCCCTTGTAATAGCACTGTCCCTGCAGTCCTCATTGTCACTGAGAACCCATCAGTGAGGGTTTGTTTGGGGCATGACCAACCTTACACCAAGGTACATAGAAGTAATGAGGCCCTCATAGGACGGAGTCTTGAATTGCCACTTCCTCTGTGCAGCTTTCCATGAGGCTCTCTTCCCTCTCCCACCTTATTCCCACAGAAATTTGCTTAATAACCTTTAGAAGTAGTTCCTGTGATTTATGATGATCTCTGTTAGTTTCCTCCATTAATTTGTAGAGCTGCTCAAGGACAAGACAATAATTATTTGTACTCTTATTCCCAGAGAGTCATACTATTCATTACATAAAGTAGATGCTTAGTAATGGCTTGTTGAACTATAATTAATGAAAATAATAGTTACCTTCATGGACTACTTACCTTGTGCCAAGCACTGTGTTTGACATAGTTTACTTGTCTGAGTTAATACATACAATTGTGTGAGGGGGAATCATCTATAACATTTTATGCATTAAATAAACTGAGAATGGGAGAGTTTAAGTAACTTGCCCTAAATAACACTACTAATATGTGGCATAGCCAAGATTCAAATCTAAATCTAACTGGTTCCCAAACCATACTATTTTATTCATTTGCTGAAAAAAAAAAATAAAGGAAGGAAGGAGGTTATAAGGGACAGGGGAGCAAGGAGGCAACAAAGAAAGAAAGAAACAAAGAATATCTTTGAGAATCTTCACTATAAAGATGGTGATCAAATGAAGTTCAATGTAAAATCTGTATTTACTTGTCAAATATTTTTCTTTAGAATTTTTAACTATTATTTACTCTTACACAAGCTGCTGTGCCTTATAGCAGCATATCCTGCATAAATAATTTTTATTTTCTGTATAAATTCTAGTATCTATATCTAAACTACACAAAACTATTAAATCATTACATGGTTACATTTTGTTTTTATTCCACTTTAGGAGCATGTTGAGTTAACCCTACAATTCACAGATCCTTATTTTCATCAGTCTGTGCAAGATCTTTCTCTATTTTACTTTTCTTCTTTAATATGTAGATCTTACTTCTATGGCTCTCCCTGCCTCCACCTTACAGTAATATTTTACATATATCTTTAAATATACAATTACCTACAAAATCTAAAGGGTTTTTGTATGTGTGTGCTTATGCATTTGATTTATAAAAGTAGCATTGTGTATAATGTCTCATATCTTTCCTTATTATTTTGGCTCAACTCGGGGAATTTTAATCTGGTCCACCAAAGAATCCACCATATTCCTTTATCCAAGTAGGTTGCTCCAACTTCTCACTACCACAAAGAGTGTGTATATACACACACACTTTCATAAGTGCCTGTCTATAAACCTTCAAGAATTTCCCTGAAATATGTATTCAGAAGTACATATGTAGTCTGCCAAATACGCTAGAATGCTTTCCAGAAGTATACATCTTCACCAGTAATGCAAGAGTTTGACCTTTTCTTCTTTGTCAACATATCATTGTCTTAAACTTTTACCACTTATGAATACTTGTTAGATGCTCATTATTGTTATAAGTTCCATTTCTCAGCTTACCAATGGGTTTGAGTATTTTTTCACATATCTATTAGCTCTTTGGCCTTCCCCTTCTATGAATTGTCTATTAATATATTTTGACATTTTATAATGGTTTTTCTGTACATTTGTTATTGATTTATAGACATGGTTTCTGTATGTTACACAGAAATTTTTGATATTAAACATTACAAGTACTTTCTCATGGTTCCTCATCTATCTAGTAAATTTACTAATGGTATACTTAATTTTGATTCCATGAAGTTCATCCATTTTTAACTTATGGTTTTTGTATTTTGGGAGTTTGATGAGAAAAGTCTCAATTGGTAGATCACAGAGATAATGCCCTACTTTTTTCCACCTTAGCAAGTGCTTCAACTCCCATCCTCACTCTTGATCTCATTCTCTCCCCCCTCTCTCCCCACACACATGTGCACATTTCACACACACACGCACAAAAATCTTCAATAAGTATCACACTTAATACAGAAAAATCACTCATCAAATAAGATGGGAGCCCCTTATCATCACTACTATTTAAATGGAGTTTTGGCTAAAGGCAAAAAAGAGGAAAAATAAAGATTGGAAGAAATGAGTTAAAATTAAAGTGGGCATTATTTCAGACTTCTTACTTGCTGGGGAGACTTCAGTGAGGGCATTTGTGTTATACTAGTTATAAAAGTATCAGAATATCCTAATTGTAATAGAACAATACCAATATTTTCACCAACCTAAGGTACGTTTTCTAAAATCTTTCTATGTTTCTTTAGACGAATGATTGGTCTTTGTGCCAGTGAAGAGTTAAACTCATTTACTAGCTATGTAATACAGAAATATATAGCAAAGAGGGGTTGATCAAATAGTTCCTAGATGATGGTGGGGGATGAAAAACACAAAATCCAAATATGTAAAATGCTCACAGATTCCCTATTCAAACCCATGGTTTCATGTTTTGTTTTGGTTTTTTAGCAACTCTGATCCTTACAGATGGACTGCTACATTTGGTGTTTCCACAGCATTTCCTAAGGAGATAAGAAGAGTCAATACTATTTTGATCCATAACAATTATAACTCTGGAACACATGAAAACGACATCGCAGTTGTGAAACTTAGCAGACCTATCGCCTTTAACAAAAATATCCACATCGTGTGTCTCCCAGAGGCCACCCAGAATATTTCACCTGGTTCCACTGCTTATGTAACAGGATGGGGATCGCAAATAAGTGGCGGTAAGCATCTCAGGAAAAATGAAACAAAAACAACAACAAAATCTCTGGTACTTGCTATTAAATAATTTTTTAATTGGGGAACACCTGAAAGATAGACTCTATAGACATAGCCATCCTATATCCTTGTCAGTCCAAACTACTGCTGAGTTTCCTCAGCCAAGCAAAGCATTGCCCCTAGGAAACATGGAGAATTCTCAAACACATAAGAAAATGTAAAATAGAGTGATGAAGAGACATTAGTTCTTCAATGACCCAGGGACTCTGCATGACTCAAATGGCTCCCTAGGATTTGTCTAGGTGTTCTCTAAGGGTTTTAATGCCCTTTAAGGTATTAACAGCCATTTAAGGTATTCTGGGATGAAATCCTGCCTCAAGCAAGGAACTTTATGTGTACATAAGCATTGCTCAGATGTGTTTATTGAATGAATAAAATGGAAATAAATATGAGGGAAATACAAGGAAGCAAATAGGGCTAAGGGGAAAATAAGAGAATCAGCCAGGGAGTGAAAAGATGGCATTAATAGTTTTCATGGGTTATTGGGGAAAACTATAATAGTATAAACAATAAAACATAATTTTGAATTTTTCCATGGGTGTATACCGATGTTGTAGATGTGTCTCCAGAATAATACAAAGATTTAGTTGTCCAAGAAAATATTTAATTGTGTTTTTATGGCTCAAGGTAATTTGGTATAGTAGATAAAAAAAGTGTGCCAATCACAAAAATGGCAGTGCCATTTTGAGGGAACATCAATATAAATCAGTTAGTTCTTTAGCCTTGAAACCAGATGGGTTTCTCTTTTGTTGCTAAAGATTATTAAATATGTAATTTTCCAATTCAAACTCAATCAATGGGTAATTTAAATATTACTAATCAATTTTAAGATAGCAGATTTGTTTATTTTTCTTTTAAGGTCTAAGGAGCATCATAAAGCTAAAGCAAAAAAAAAAAAGGGAGAGAGAGAATCCAATCTGTGTAAAAAGGTTATCGTTTTTTACTTAAGGGTATCTTTGCTGAGAAGAGACTCCTAAGCACATCTTCAATATCTTTCTTTTTAGAATTAGAAATAATGTTTGGAATATATTTATTCCTTTCTATATTCACCATACAGTCATTAATTTATTTATTCTGAATTCCATTTTCTTCCTGCTTTATAATTAACAGGCAACACAGTTAGAGACCTACAGCAAGGACGGGTCTACATAATAAGCAATAACATGTGTAATGCACCAATTAGTTATGGTGGAGCAGTCTTGCCTGGAATGCTATGTGCTGGATTGCCTCAAGGTGGAGTGGATGCATGTCGGGTAAGTTCAAAACAATGTTATCAATGACTGCATTCAAGTTACAAGTTCTTACTAGCACGTGATGCTGTCATGGGCATCGAGGTAAATTATAATACACGGTCCTGATCCTCTAAAAATCTATGATTTAGATTTTAGAGATGAAATTTCTTTTATGAAGTTGCTTTGTCATTAAGTACTAATTCTAAGAAGCCAAATTACAGAGTAGTTAATCATTGAAGCTCAAGAACCAGACAGAGCTGAATATGAATTTCTTAACCTCCATAACCAATTGTTATCAATAAAAATTAGGGTAATGATTATAATAGTATCTAACTTCTTTGTGTATTACTAAAGAGTAGATGGAGATTAAATTTGTCAGGCACATACTAAGCCACAAAGAAATATCAGCTATCACCGCTGTTTTTACTGTTGTTATTAATCTGGGTCACTGACACTGATGACTTTATGTCAACCTTTCAGCCACTAGGAGGATTTGAATAAATTACTTACACCTCTAAGCAAAGAGTCACAAACAATAACTGATTTTAAGATATAAATAACACCTGAATATCAGCACCTTGAAGACAGAAAATTTATACAGAAAGCTTAGTTACTTGAGTTACAACAACTCTCATAATTGTAAAGCAGCACAAATGAGAAATAAACTATTTAGATCTAGCTTATAATTTTTAACCAAATATAAAAATTCAACCAATAAAAATGAAATTCTTCCTTTAAAATCATTAAAATAAGATTTTAACACTAAAATTTTTAATTATCTAAAAAATTGATGTGGCTATATCTTTTAATAATTTTATTGTCATGTCTGAAACCCAACCCCATATATTAATAGCAATAATTACTTAGTATCAGAAATTACATTTCTGGAATTAAGAAAAATCAATCTGTTTTCTTGAGGAATCTAATACTGTTTTCCTGGGAATTGTGTGCAGAAAAACCAGGTTTATTCTTTCTTCAACCACTACTGACTTTTATATTTGTTGTTCACATTTTTAAAGAGTACATAAGAAGTAGTTCCTACATAACTTTTGTGAAGACCCCAATCCATGCATACTTCCCCCCAAATGAAACATTTTCATTCACTGCAAGTTGTCTGTAGATGAGGGGAAATGCTTATCAAATTTCAAGATACTGTTAATTACTCATGGCCCTTTATTCCCTTTAAGTAGAGATGAGTTTGTGCTAGGGAATGCTTCTTGCTCCCCTACCTGCTTCTTTTTTATTGCTAGCCCTTTAACAACAAATTCTCAGCTTTCATAGTAGTTTTCAAATGAGGAACACACCTTTACACTGACTATTCCAGATCTACGAACAGCATTAATTAGAACTGACTTAGGGATACACATGAGTATAAAAGGGTGTTATTCATGCTTTACTAATGATGCCCTTTACCTTCTACATACAAATCAGCTCTTCCCCCACGCCTAGTTGAAGCCATAATTCATCATGAAACTTCTCTGTATGTTCTACTACTCCCGGCCTCACTGATTTTCAGCTGAAATACTACAATGCATAGAGTTTGTGCCTAAAGAATAAATAGCACTTTATGTAAGAGCTTATGATGTTCTATTCATTTCTGTTCAATTCAGCCAAAGAAAATATATGAATTAATTTCTATGCATCAGACATTGTGCTAACACAATAGTGTGCTCCCTGCACTCAGCAAAACTATGGCCTAGAAGAGAGAACACAAGCTCAAATGTCTGCACAATGGGGCAGTGAAGCTGGCCAGATACAGGAAAAATCACATAGCCCTCTTAGTTTAACATTTCTTGTCCACTCTTGGTAAGATATTACACAGAGAAGTGTCTTTCTATAGAGGAAATAGCAGCAAAAACAATGATGAAAAAAGTGGTTAACTGAAACATGGATGAATAATCTGAAGGAGGCAGGTGCCCACAAGCTCGATGCAGTACTTGCCATGCAAGCTGGTGATGCACACATTGACCTTCCTTTCCACCTAGACCAGTAATTAAGTAGTTATAGAAGAACTACCTCCTAAGAGAAGTCAAATGAATACCAAACTATTCTAGAAGCATACTTGGTAATAATAGCTGACTTTTATTAGTGCTGACTATATGCTGGGTAGTATGTGTGTTAAATTCATTTAAACACATAAAAACATTATTTACAGGTAAGGAAACTGAGGCACAGGGAGCTATTAAATAGCTTGCTGAAGGTCACATAGCTGGCAAGTGGAGGACTCAAACCCTGGCCATCTAACTCCAGAACTCATAGACTTACCCCGTCATGCAGCATGTAAGGCCTACTAAGTTTGTCTTCCCAAGTAGAGATTGTATAGAGATATTTGTTGGTTGGTTGATTATTATAATTAGCTGGTAAATATTTCATGAGGAGTATTTTACTCATTGCCATGTAAATATATTTTTGCTTATTCACCAAAAATTATTTTTTAGTGGTACCACGCAGGGAGAGTACTATAAATAGGAGAATAAGAGAGGCTTCTAAAAACTCATGGATTCAACAAATATTTTCTTAGCATCTCTTATGGGCTAGGAGCTTGGGAGATAGCAGTGTCTGGTACAGGTACAACCCTCCCCTGATGGACTTTATAGAATAGCCATAAAAACAGACAGTGAAGGAGTATCATGAATACAACGAGGGTTGCAGAGATGTGTGACTGCTACATCGAGGGGAAATGACCCAGTTGGAATAAGTTCAAACAGGCACAAGAATGTGCTTGTGCAAATCAATGAAGAAGCAAATGTGCTTGTGCAAAATAACAAGCAGTGAAAAAGATGTGCACAAGATGTGGGAACACAGACAATGACAAACTAATCCAGACCAAAGGTGGAGAGGTGGCAGTGGGGGATGGGGGGAAGGCAGAGGTAGTCAGGGAAGGCTCCCTGAAGGAGGTCAAGTTTATGATGACTGGAGGTCAACCAGGCAACTGAGGGGGTACATGGGAAATGTGCTCTTCATCTACTCACACTTGCTGACAGAATAATGTGTGTCTGTGGAAGATTTTGGTAATTTTCACCTGACTTGGTATAATAGCTTAACAGAAAATGTCAGATTAATTTTATTTTCATAATGGATATGACTTCTTCTACTGCCATGGAAGTAAACTCCTTAATACTTTGGGCTTGTATTCACACTGAAATAGTCAATCATTCTGTTTCCTCCAGGGTGACTCCGGTGGTCCACTAGTACAACAGGACTCCCGGCGGATCTGGTTCCTTGTGGGGATAGTAAGCTGGGGATATGAGTGTGGCCTGGCAGATAAACCGGGAGTGTACACCCGGGTGACGGCCTACCGCAACTGGATAACCCAACAAACCGGGATCTAGTCCAATAAATTCCTCTGTTGCAAAGTCTGTATGCAGGTGTGCCCATCTAAAACTCCAAAACTTTACTTTTCGGTTTCACAAACACAATTTAGTCTCTCCTTATTACTATAGATTTTATATTTTCTCAAGAAAACCATATGAATGTTGCATAGTACTATGGCTGTATGCCAGGGAAAAGGTAGAAAACCAGTTACAGAGTTAAGAATTTTATTATAGTTGTGATAAGTGCTAGTAGTGAGGAAACAGGTACCCAAGTGGGGATACATCTACACAGTCAGAGGCCCCTTTTCTGAGGAAGTCCCACTGAAGCTAAGAAGCAGGCAAAATGTCAAAACATGCAAAAAAAAAGAAGAGGTGGAATAACATTCAAGACAGGAGGAGCAACACAAGGCATGAAAAATACTATTTATTTAAAATTTATGCTTACTCAATATTTTATTTAAGTCCTAAAATTAAATATATGAAGTCATAGTACAGTCCTACAGCAACCTTAATTATCCTGTAAGAACATGATCCCATAGGAGCTAACTGATGAATTTCAGGCATTTAAAATAGAAACTTAAATACTCACTCCTCAACTAAGACCACCAAAATTATGAATAATTTTCAGGATGACTTATCAAAAATATTCTTTTTTAATTTTTTTAAACATATTTTATTGATTATGCTATTACAGTTGTCCCATTTTTTCTCCATTTTATTCCCCTACACCCTGTACCCCCTTCCACCTTCATTTCCCGACCTTAGTTCCAAAATATTCTTCATCTATGTGAAGGAAAGAATGTATTTCCTCCATAGAGAAGTTTATGAAATACATCTACACAACCTTCTTGGATTACTTACAACTACACAGTGCTTTTTTACAACTAAATAAGAGTTGTGTAGTTGTATTTACACTGGTAGCAGTTACTTTTGATAGTTTAAGAATCCTCAATATTTAAATCCAAATGATGAATAGAAAGTTAGGAGGGAAAAAATGTCAATGGTTGGTTTGCAAACAGAAAACTTAAATAGCTTAATTTCAATGAAATTATCTTAGATAAAGGATCTTTTCTCTCTCCCTCTCTCTCTCTTTCTCTCTTTCCCTCTTGTACATGCACACACACACAAATTAAATAAAATACATTAAAATGTAATGGCACGACAATTTATATAGTCTGAATCATGAATGTTACTGAATTTTTATGGGATCCTAGCATAGCTAAAGCGTAGTTATGCATGATTATCTGTATGCCAGGGCTTCCTCCTTCTAAAAGCTAACTTGTGACACCTAGGTATCAGAGCAATTACATGCATTGTGATGAAAACTTTGTATATTTCCTCATGTAAAATTGTGGGACTTACACTGAAGTCATTTGCTTTTAAACAAAAAAAATTGAAAATTTAACCATCTCTTGGTGAAATGTATAAACAAATTGTTGGTTTTCCTTATTTCAAATAAACTCTTAAAATGTTTTCCCTGCCTAAGTATTAATGGAAGTCGTGATATATGAAGGACAATCCTAAACAATTTATTTAATTGGTTCTCCAAGAAGAGAACTGACTAAACTAGAGTCTAAAGGCTTGGCACTTTCTGCTGCCTTATAATCAAGCTCTGTAACTGAAGCAAGCGTCCAGCTGACACTCCCTTGCTGCACCCTGTTCGGACAGCATTAAACTGGTAATTTAGAATATGCCCCAAGGGGATTGGGTTTTTGTGCCTGTGTTGGTGTGTTTGAGAGTGTGTGCATGTACATGCTGTCCTGTAATCATAAATATATTTTTGTTTATTGCTATATTGAAAACTATATAAAGGAAAGTACTTATTTAGAAGAATATAGAGCAAACTCAATTATTTAGTGAAACTCTAGCAAAAACTTTCTAGCATCCTAACTCAGTGCCAGAAAGAGTTAGAAATACCAAAGAAAATCCTGTTCAGCATATGGAAAACAAACAGACTAACCAATGAAAAACCTGGCAAACAAACGGAATCCTTCTGAGTTTAAAATAGTGAACAGAACTAATGAAACAGTCAGAGTGATCCAAGAAAGTTTAGAGCAAAACAATGGACCTTATCTTGCACTTGGAGGTCTTGACTACAGAGTGTAGATCAATAGTCTAAAAAATGCAGGGATGGGTGGGGCAGGGGGTGTGATGGGATAAAAATGGAGACAAATGTACTTGAATGACAATTTAAAAAGAAGACATGTATTAAGCTCTTCTACTTTCCAGCTTTCTACTACATAGTGATGAAACAAAGATACACAAGACATACCATAGACACTCAGAGAATGATGATGTTGACAAATATATAACATAATAGATGGAACAATGAAGAGTAGGATATTCAATACAGAATAACAAAAGAAGGGGTAAGTCCTAGAAAACTCAGAGAAAATATAACATAAAAAGTGAGTCTTCCAAAGACATACAGAGGGCCCAGAGACATATGAAAAGATGCTCAGCATCACTAGCCATCAGAGAGATGCAAATTAAAACCACAATGAGGTACCATCTCACACTGGTTAGAGTGGCCAATGTAAACAAATCAACAAACAAATGTTGGAGAGGATGCAGAGAAAAGGGAACCCTAGTACACTGTTGGTGGGAATGCAGACTAGTGCGGCCACTGTGGAAAACAGTATGGAATTTCCTCAGAAAACTAAAAATGGAACTGCCCTTTGACCCAGCAATTCCTCTGCTGGGATTATACCCTAAGAACCCTGAAACACCAGTCCAAAAGAACCTATGCACCCCAATGTTCATAGCAGCACAGTTTACAATAGCCAAGTACTGGAAGCAACCTAAGTGCCCATCAGCAAATGAGTGGATCAAAAAACTATGGTACATTTACACAATGGAATTCTATGCAGCAGAGAGAAAGAAGGAGCTTATACCCTTTGCAATGGCATGTATGGAACTGGAGAGCATTATGCTAAGTGAAACAAGCCAGGAAGTGAGGGACAAATACCATATGATCTCACCTTTAACTGGAACATAATCAACAAAAGAAAAAAGCAAACAAAATATAACCAGAGACATTGAAATTAAGAACAATGTAACAATAGCCAGAGGGGAGTGGGAAGGGGGTAGTGGGGAGAGGGGTCTATAGGATCTACTATAAAGGACACAAGGACAAAATCAAGGGGGAGGGTAAAGGTGGGGGAGGGAGGTGGGACTGGCTGGGGTGGGGTGGAGGGATGGGGAGAAAATGCAGACAATTGTAACTGAATTAAAATAAAAATAAATAAATAAATAAATAAATAAATAAATAAATATAAATAAAAAATTAAAAAAAGAAAGTGAGTCTTCCAGAGCATCAATTTTCCAAGGACCTGGCTAATTATGCTGTGATTAGAAGAGAAGGGAGCTACAGACTTCTCAGATTATTCATTTAAATTTGGCACAGGCTCTAATTTACCCAATTCAATTCCCATTTTTCAATTTGCTAAACAATAAATGGTCTAAACAGAGCCAAAATAGATTTTCTCTTTATGCTTTTCATGGCTGCAAATCTCAAAACCCAGTCTTTTCCATTTCTAATCAGTCAGTTTGATTAATTGCCAGTGAGAAAACAGGTCACTTCCCCCACATATTTCAGTGACTTATTTCTATAAGAAACAGTTGTCCTTTAAAGAAACAGGTGACTTACCATGGGAGATATGTAATCAGAAGCTGGATGGTCTCCTCCAGAAATGTTTTGGAAGATTTCTGGAATGGATTGGGACTAAAAGAGATCATTTCTATGTCCCCTTTCTTCCCATGACACAAATGGTTCAGAGAGAGCATAAGAACTCTGTGGAGAGTAATTCCAGAGTACTGAAACACTTGTTTGCTTGTTTAATCTGGTGCACAGCCATGAAATAAATCATCTAGAGTAAAGAAATCAAACCAAGTTAAGTAGAAATTTCATTTTGGAGAAAAAGGCAACTGCATGAAATTGAAGAATTAACTCCAAAGCAAACAGAGCTCACAGGGCATTTTCCAGGGCTATCCCTACATTTAACCTCCCATCAAACAAACAAATTAGACTGAAATTACTAATGCAATAAAAAATGTGATATATTAACAAATATTTTTCCCTTGAAAAATTCATCTACCTAACCAGTCATTTATTTTTTTTCAACCCATCTATTTATTTATCAATAATTTTGAGCATGTATAATGTATCAGGTAATATTCTTGACTAGTCAAAGCAAGTTGTAGGAAAGAAGAAGCCAGGCAGAGGAAGAAGCAAGGCTAAATGTCCCGAGGTGACAAGTCTGTGGGTTTGAACAACAGTAAGGAGTCAATGTGGCTGGGGCAAAACTAATGAAAGAGAGACTGGTTAGAGGAGGGTGAAGAAACAGGCATGTGGGCCACATGAAGAAATTTTGATTTTATGATGGATTTAAGGACAAGATTTTGTGATCAGTTTTCCATAATCTAAAGATTTATCTGACTACTCTAAGGAGAAAGAACTATAAGAGGACAAAAGTAGAAGGGAGATGAGTCAGGAGACACAGTAATCCAGGAAAATAATGGGACTGACAGATTGAGGTGTGAGCAGTACAGATGGTGAGAAAGAGCTTAATTCAGGAAATATCAGTAGGAAGACACAGTGCAAATTTCTGAGAGGCTAGATTTAGCAGCTGAAAGGAAGGAAGAATCCAAAGTTGACTGAAATTTTGAGCCTGAACTACTGAGAGCAACATTTCGGAAGAGGACTAGGTTTAGGAAAAGGGAATCAAGTTTCTTTCTTAATCTGTTACACTGGAAATGTACAAGCCAGCAGGTCAGGCAAACAACGGTAAGTACAGATATTGGAGGAATGATTGAGATGGGAAATATACTTTGAAGATGTTTACACTTTCAAAGAAGGAGGGGACAAGAACCATAATGGATGATTAGAAGAGAGAATGGGAAATGTAGCTTTTAAAAAATAATATAAGGAAATCTTGATGACCTCAAGAAATATCTTGATAGCTTAAGAAAGATGAAAACAACATTGGAAAGATGGCAGCAAGATAGGTGGGAGCAGAGTCCACTTCCCCTCCGCACCAGTGAAACACCTAGCTGATCTGAGGAACAGAACGAACAGCAAACGGTATTCCAGCATATGTGAAGATCGGAGACCAAAGATAGAGGACACTGAAAGATCTAACAGTAAGAAGAGGGCTTAAGGACAACAAGGTCCCTGGGACCTGCACGGGGACCAGGGTGGCTGAAGCCCCCAGCCCGGGTGCAGGGTCTGCTTCAGGATTCCTGGGAGAGAGGCAGGCTGAGCTGTGTGAGGGGCCAGGTGCTTGTTTGGACCAGGGGGGCTTGAATAGGAAGAATTTCTCAAAAAGAAAAAGAGAAATTAGAGGCACTCAGCAGCTAGTTAGAGAACTCTCCACGGCAGCTGCAGCCTCTGGCACCCCTCCCCCCTCAGCCCCTGGACTGTGAACCCGGGAAAAGCAGCCCCAGTGCTCACCTGAAACCCTGCTGGCACACACCCAGATCAGCGGACTGGGCACCCACAACTGAAACTATGGGTGAGCACGCACCCTGATAAGCGGCCTGGCTGCCTGGCCGCCAGACCCAAAGTGCCCCAGTGCCCTAAAACCCCGGCTGGGTGCCTACACCTGAAACCTCGGGTGGTTCGGATCAGTGGCTGGCTGCCCCAGTGCACAGACCAAAAGCGGGGGATCGGCAGCCAACCCACGCCCAAAGCCGAGATCGTCCACACAACCCGATCAACAGCCTGGTTGCCTGCAGGCGACCACACCCAAAAGCACCGGTTCTGAAAAACTCCTACTTGGACCCTGCGCACAGAACCCTGCAGGGCCTACTGGCTCTCTAGGAGGAAGGCAGAACACCCAACAGAGGGGAGCTGCAGGGCTAGGGGAGATTGCATTCCCTGGAAAGACTCGACCCAACCAGGGGCTGAACTACCCCATAGCAGCACCGAGAGCCCCTAGCATCTAAGACAGCAAAGAGCAAGAAGGGGGAGTGTGAGTTGCCCCTAATTGGTGCAACTCAAGGACAGCACAACTGATGAACTAAAGGCCTAGTGGGGAGCAGAAGGACACTGAGGAACTGGACTGGAGGCTGAACAACAGCAGAGTGTGGCTCAGGAAGGGAGAAAAGTGAAACCAATCTCTCCAACCACCCCCTCCCGTTTCACAGACAGGAAGACCAGCAGAACTAACCTGACCGGTTTAAAGCCAGCAGAGGGAGGGTGGAGGTGGGGGAGGGAGGTGGGTTCAGCTGGGGTGGGGTGGAGGGATGGGGAGAAAAGGCATACAACTGTAATTGAATACAATAAAAATTTTTAAAAAAGAAAAAAAAGAAAGATGAAAACATGTTTTTAAGTATCACAGCAAAAAGAAACTTAAAGAATAAAGTTATATTTGATTTTATTAAAGTTAAGAATTTTTCATTATTCGAAAGGCTCTATTAAAGGTTAAAAATGCTGAATGACAGTACAAGAGAAGATACTGACAATACATATAACTAGCAAATAGCCTATATCTACAATTTACAGAGAATGACTATAAATGAAAAAGGAAAACACATAACTTGATAGAAAAATGGCCAAAGAGTAAAACAGGTACATCAAAAAAAGGAGGAACCCAAGTGACCAATAAATATAAGGAGCTCAACCTTATTGCAAATAAGGAAAATAAAAAACAAAGTCGAATAGAAAAGGGAAAAAAAGAGAAGTCATGGACAGCAGTGTTATGATTGCAGGGTGGGGGTTGTGGAGGTGGAAGAGGGTATAGGAGGGATAAATGGTAATGGAAAAAATACAATAAAAATAATATTAAAATAGATAAATAAATAAAGTCTCCACAATATACCACATCTACAAACCAATGGATATAAATGGAAAGTCTTACAATAACAAGAGTTGGCAAGACGGGGGAGTGCAAACTGTTTTAATAAACTTGGGGGGAAATTGGCATTATCTAACAAAGGATATCATATGCATATCCTATGACCTAGCAATTCCATTTACCAAACTATGGTAAAATATAGCATAGGGAATATACTCAATAATACTGTAATAACTATGTAGGTGTCAAGTGGGTGCTAGACTTATCAGGGTGATCACTTATTAAGATATGTAAATGTCAGCCCTGACTGGTGCGGCTCAGTTGGTGGGGCATCATCCCACAAAGCAAAAGGGTGCCGGATCAATTCCCAGACAGGGCGTATGCCTGGGTTGCAGGTTCAATCCCTGTTTGGGGTGCATACAAGAGGCAACCGATCGATGTTTCTTCTAACATGAAAGTTTCTCTCCCTTTCTTTCTCCCTCCTTTCCCCTCCTTTAAAAATAAATAAATAAAATCTTTTTTAAAAAAGATATATAAATGTCTTATCACTTTGTTGTATACCTGAAACTAATATGATATTGTATGTCAACTGTAATTGAAAAATAAATTTTTAAAAGAACTATATTGTTTAGGAATTCATTTATACTCTTGAAAAACTATAAAGAAAACAAGGAATTTATTACCAAAAAATACAGGATATTGTTTACCTTTAGGGTTAGAATTGTAATTGAGAAGAAAAAGGCACAGAGCTGCTTCTTTGTTAGCAAACTTCTATGGATACTTGCTTCATGGTAAGTCATTAAGCTGTATATTTAAGTTTTATGTGCTCTCCTGAATGGGCATCATTTTTCACATCTCTGATGCAGAACATCTGTGGACATTCCCAGATGTGGTGAGGGGAAACAATAATTCTCAACTCATTCAGGAAAGAATCCTTGAATGAAGTATATGAAATTCTTTTTTTAAGTATGTGTCATAATGGATAGCAGGAAATCATTTTATTCATGTTCATGATCATTAATATTTTAATAATTCAATTAATTTAAATTTGTATACATCCAGTAGGATTGCCTATCAATGTTAACATTGTTAATATACTTAAACATTTCTAGCGTGCATGGTTCTATTCAAACATTAGGTTCTATTTCTTCCACAATTATGAATTTTCCTAAACTATAAGTTTTTGAGGGTAAAATTAAAATATATATATATAATCTCATTTTGTAACAAGAGACAAGCTCAATTGGTTCAGAGAGACTGTTAATTGAATTTGCAATGACAAAAGTGAAAGTGTTTTAAATAACAAAATGGTGTGTGTGTGTTGTATTTAAATAGAATACTTGTATAGCCGTTAGAAAAACAGTTAGGTAATCGATGTCCCCATGTTTCTTTGCTGCTAATTTTCTATCTTTTCATTTGTAGTCCCTCTCTCTGAAAGATATAAAATTAAGATTAGCAATTTACAGCTTTTATAATTTGCAGTACTTTCATAGTGAAAGTTCTGAAATAAACATCCTTTAATATTCTAAACATTTCCTTTTTTTATAATCACAGCAATTTAGTTTCCTGTTTTAGTTCTACTAGTCAGGAAAAATGATCAGGGTTTCCTACCAGCTGTTTCTTTATTTGATTTGCAACTGGGAAAGAGCCCTATCAAATTTAGTGGCCAACTTTCTATGACTTTGAGATACTAATATATGTTCAGAAGAGATAAATTCAGTAAATACCTTGAATATTACTAGATATTTATATATTTCCACCAACAGCAAGAGAGTATAAGAATTTTACTTAAACTTTCTATTTTATCTAGTGTTCTGGATAAAATTAACTCATAATTTTTTTAAGATGGGTTTTAGTGCAGGTATCCACACTAAAGAGAAGCTTGAACATTAAGTCAGAGCTTTACAGATGAAATTTTAGATGGCAACACTATTCAGACAAATTTCATAAACAGCAATGGCAGCTATTAGTGTAACTACCATGTTCCAGTGTTGAATAAAATAAGGGCATGCAAAAGTAGGTTTACATTTGCTAGTACACGAAACACAGTTTATTCTTATATTATTATTTATTCATCAACTATTGTATTATTTATTATTAACCTACTTTTGCACATCCTTATATTTTCACATTATCATCAGAATTTTTGCATATTGTTACTTTTAGAAAAAGAAGGGATAAGGAAATAACTCACTCAACTCACAATATGATCTAAGGGTTACTTTTAGTTGAAGTAGCTGTAATTTCCTTAAATGTTCTTTAAACTCTATGCAAAAGATCAGAGAAGTTAATTGACGTGGCCAAGTTCACATAGTAGGAAAAGGCAGAAAACAGCTGGATATCTGATTCAGACTGAAGTTATTCGCCACTGACCACCACTTCTCACTAGCCATTTATAATATTTCTCCACTCACATTGTTCTATTGAAGGGCCGTGGTGGGCCATGACCTGTGTTTTGGTTCCTTTTCCGCAAAGCCTCAACAATAATATTCCCTACTTCATAGGGTTTCCTTTCAGGTAAATGAGAAGATGTATTTTGTATAAAATAGACAATGTGAAATTTGGTTATTGACAAAAAAATTTTTAATAGAATGATCCAACAAAAATAATTTTTTGCTCTGAATATATGCAGTCAGGTAATTTATTTCACAACCAGCTATGCAGTCTAAAAATTTATTTTTATATTACTCTTTAATTTCAATGATAATAAGCAAGATGTCTTTTTCTAAAGATCTATCTAAATCACTCAGGAGAGATCCAAGATGGTGAAGGAGTAAGTGGAAGCTACATTAACCTCCTACTAGAACCAACCTGGAATTAACAACTAAATTGTAGAGAAATCATCCTGAATAACCAACTGAACACTCGCTGGAGAGAAGCCTTAAATCACTCAGAAAAGAAGTGCCACTCTGTAGCAGAAAGGACAAAAAACTGTCTTGCATTTGAAGGTTCCAATTCTAAGGATCTTGGTTACCTCCAGTCTGGCTGGGTAGTTTCATCAAGGCTGTCTGTTTGAATGATTGCATTGAGCTCTGTTTCAGAATGCATGCAAAACATAACCTGCTCAGGTAAAGTGAAAGTGTGAAATCTTCAAAGCTCACACTCTCTTGTTAGCAACACTTCCATTTTCTCATTAAGTGAAGTTACCCTGAAATCACTCTTTTTACACACTCAGATCAAAGTGCTTTTCTTAAGTTAGCAGGAAAAAAATAAGACCTCATAAAAGTGCCTTCTGGATCTCCTTTTATAAAAATGAAGCACACCTACAATATTATAAAGTTAGCTTTTTTACATGATTACAAAACTCATTTGGGTAGAATTCATAAAGCAGACAATTTCAATGAATTCTAACATTAATATATTGAAAATGTGGTAGTTAATATTTTCAGGCCTACCCTACTATTAAACCTATAAATTATCTAAAACTTCCTCTATCCTATCTGTTAAAACTTGCTCCAGATAAAATAGTTTTATAAGGCTGTCTGTTTTTACTGCCAGTTTTGCTAGGATACACCCACAGAAGCTGATTCGCTGGGTTAGTCCAATGTAAACTGCTCTCAGTCTCTTCACCTGACCAATTTTGAAGTGATGCTTCATCTAATAAAAACTTATTTTAATCTAAAACTTATAATATACATTTCCTCACTAACGGTTTTCCTTCACTGGGGGTGTTTTGTCTTTGAAAAATAGAAACCATGAAAGCAAAAATTACCTATTTTTCCCAGGATATTTTAGGAAAATAAGGTATAACAGTAGAACCAAGCAAAGTTGACAGATACTCTAAAGTTTATAATTGTAGCCTAACAATACTCAAATATCTGATCAACTCAGGCACCTTGCTTCCCACCATCAGGCAGCACAGATACGGTTTTTCCTCAGTAAAGAACAGATGACTCGTGCATTTCCAACCTACTGCTTTGCCAGTGTGTTCCTGCACATACACAGCTATATCTGCTTAAGATTGCTGAGTATTTAACTCCTGAGATTGTTCTACAGAGCCATTATGAATGGCTGCTAACTCTCCCTTGAGAGACCATTTGTTGAGGTGTCCAGCATACCATATGTCTCACCGGTTAAGAAATAAAGTAAAAAACTATGTAACAAAAATTCTCATTAGCAATGATTAAAAGAGTAAACCAAAATTTCATACAAAAAATGTTTTCTTATAGATCAAAGACCTAATCATTGAAATAATAACCTGAAATAGTAAGGGTAATAAGAATAATAGTTATAAATAGTTGATACTTATGAAACATTTTCTAGCCACTAGGCCCCCTATGTAATAAACTCAGGACAGATATTATCATTACAACTATTTTTAAGAGGAAAAATTTAAGGTTAGAGAAGTTAAGTAAATATCTAAGATCACAGAGCTCATAACTTGCAAAGTTAGGATTTCCAGGCAGGTTTTCAGGTTCTAAAGCCTGTGTACTTACCCTTTGGGCACTAATTATTAGCATAAGCATTATTTTAGTTTTTCAAATATAAATATTTTTTTTATTTCCCCAACCCTATGAGCTTTCAACCCAAGAATCAGACTCTCTGAGTACAACTTCCTCCACATGTGCCCTCCACATTATGGGGAGAACACCATGTTCTGATAATCTAGACTTTCAAGGGTTATTATTCATTTGCATCCTTTGTTATCAACAAATATGCACTGACTGTAATTCAAATTGGAACCTGCAGAATAATGACACTTCAGTAAATTTCTTTATGTTTTTCCCCATGTCTTTCTGAACAACTTTTCACTCTTAGTGTGATGATATACGACCTACACCTCCTTCTGAACCATGCTGCTTCCATTTGTAAGTAGTACATAGAATTCTGGCCTACTTTCCTCTCTTTCCCAATCTCAAATAGCCCCATAGCATGTTCCCATGAAGCCCCTAATAGCTATACGCCTCACCACTGTAACCACCTGTCTTGCACACCCAGGCCACAGGGGCTACCTCTGGAGATTTCCTGAACTTCCAAACCTTGGAAGTGAGGGGTGTCTGTGCAGGGACAGAAAGGCTGGCTTCTCCCAAAGCCTGTGCCATACTTTTTCAACAATCATTAAACAATAAACAATTCTGAGCTTCCAAAGTCTCGAGAAATAGCTCTTGAATATTTTATTTGCCTTGTAACTAATCATCCCTTCCTTAAAATCTCACCAAACTTCTCATTTTAATAAAATGTTCTGTTTTGGGATGTGACTCCTCCAACTCTTGACAGTACAAGGGACCTGACACATCCTCTGGACTCCTCTGGCCCCTGCCACCAATATATAACTGACTCCTCTGAAGGCAAGAAGACTAAAGCTTCATACATGTCCATGTAATGAAAGCAGATGCTATAAGAGAACATAGGGTGAAGGTGTGAAGGTTGTTGGTAAAGGCTTCTGGATTTTAAATAGTGTTCTGCTGTAGTTTTTATATGGTAGCTTTTTCTACACTGTGGTTAACTCAATCAAACACTATGTACAATTCCTAAACTCCTTTCTAGTTCTAGTGCTGTCCTAACTTAATACCACTCATACTCATACTCGTCATGGGCCAGCTAAAGAAATCTTGCCCTTTGCTCCTCTTGGATGATTTATGCATCTCATGGGATGATTTCCCAGACACTTCGTTGGTCCTGAACAGGCTTAGGATGCACCCTTTTTTCTTTTCAACCTTAAATATACCACTTTCTCTCAACTTTTCAGAATCAGAGCAATTTAATGAGAAAGTATAAATTTGAGTGAACTGTCAAAATCATAAGCAATATAAATAATATTGTAAAAAGCCAACACTAGCTCCAAAGATGTGTTTATACCACCTACTTGGACCAGTTAAAAAAACTTTTATATTATTCTACAGATTTTATGGTCTATATAATTATATATTTCTGGTAAAGAAATAAGTATATCTGAGGTTGATTTGTAGCTCTTAACAGAACAACAACAACAACAAAAAAACAAGTCTTGTTCATCTAAAATTCTGAAGCTTTTTACAATCCTGTCTCTAAAACCTTTCTATTGAGAAGACTTGTCAAATTTATTTTACATAAACTGCCTATAACTTCATTTTCTTTCCAAACCTGGCTCAGGACACTTTGATTACAACATAAAATGCCCTTAATTTTGCAGTAACAATTACCCATAATATGAAATTACAATGAAGATTCCTTTTTTTTTTCACTAATTCTAGGTACCCAGAGGCAAGTGTGACTTTTGTTTCTTTGTAATTTCATATAATCTGGGGGACATATACTAGTTTAGAGACATGTAATTGTAGGACTCTCCTCAATGGCAAACATTTTTAAATATTAAAAAATGAGAATAACTCATAAGAAAGATTTTTCTAGTTAGAGGGATTCTTAAAATCTACCTCCCCCAATAAGTGAGATTTATTATACTCCTGTAAAATGTTCTTAAATTTTAAAAGTAAAATTTATAAAAGTTAAATAATTTAAAAGTAAAGCAAAACAGCTCTGTAAATGAGGCAAAGAAACTGGAGAAATTGGAACTAATGCACAGAAAATGAGAATAGTGATCATGATAAGGTTTGCCTCAAGTCAACTTGAAATTATCTACCAATTAAAAAAATGTTTACTGAAAAGTGAACATATATTTTAAATTACTTACATACATATGGAAAAGTTTAATGGAATCCTATATTTTGACATATTGGATTTTAATTGTTCAGGTAAGTTTTTAACATTTAAGAAAGCAAGATTTATATATGTGGTTTATAGGTTAGATTTCTTATGGAAGTCAATAATATTGACTGCTCTAATCATTGTGATTCAGAAGACAAGAAATATATAGCAGTTAATCTTGTGACGCACTTATATCACAGCTTTCTCATGAATTTAACACAATTGCACAACGCTTGCATAAACCTTCTCATAAATTCCTTATAGGATTTAAATTTTCTCTAAATTAGAATGTAGTTGACTTTTATCTTAGAATTCCCATCACTATGCATAACAGATAAAAGACATGTAATGAATGTTTCCTGAATGAATGAATAAACAGAAGTTTAAAAATTGTGATGGCTCACAATCGTTTCTCTGAGTATCCTGATTACCAGTGTTTTGAACTCTGCATCTGATAGGTTGGCTATCTCCTCGTCACTTAGTTCTTTTTCTGAAGTTTTGATCTTTTTTTCTTCTTTCACTTGGGCCATATTTCTTTGTCTTAGTGCACCTGTTATGTTGTAAGGGGTGGGGACTTAGGTATTCACCAGGGCAAAGCAACCCATGTTACTGTGTTGTGGTTCTATATGTGGGGGAGGGGTCATCGAAGGAACAATGCTTCTTGCTTAGCTCTCGCCCCACTTTCAGTCACATCCCCCTATCCAAAAGCAAATTGGGCCCTTCTGGTGCTGATTCAGAAGTGAAGGCTATGCAAAGTGAAATTAAGCAAAATATACGGGGATCCAACAGTGAAGGGAAGGAAACACGGGCTCACATCAACAATTTGGAACCAAAGGAAGAAATAAACATTCAACCAAAACAGAATGAAGAAACAAGAAATCAAAAAAATGAGGAGAAGCTTAGGAACAACTTTAAATATTCCAACATCCAAATAATAGAGGTGCAAGAAGGGGAAGAGGAAAAGCAAGAAATTGAAAACTTATTTGAACAAATAATGAAGGAGAACTCTCCCAATCTGATAAAGGAAATAGACTTCCAGGAAGTCCAGGAAGCTCAGAGAGTCCCAAAGATGCTGGACCCAAGGAGGAACACACCAAGGCACATCATAATTACATTACCTAAGATAAAAGAGGAGAGAATCTTAGAAGCAGCAAGAAATAAGGACACAGTTACCTACAAAGGAGTGCCCATAAGACTGTCAGCTAATTTCTCAAAAGAGACCTTACAGGCAAGAAGGGCCTGGAAAGAAGTATTCCAAGTCATGAAAGGCAAGGACCTACATCTAAGATTACTCTATCCAGCAAAGCTATCATTTAGAATGGAAGGGAAGATAAAGTGCTTCCCAGGTAAGGTCAAGTTAAAGGAGTTCACCATCATGAAGCCCTTATTTATGAAATGTTAAAGGAACATTTAACATTATCTAAGAAAAAGATCAAAACTATGAACAGTAAAATAACAACAAACTCACAACTATCAACAACTGAACCTAAAGAAACAAAAACAAACTAAGCAAAAAACTAGAACAGGAACAGAACCAGAGAAATGGAGATCACATGGAGGATTATCAGAGGGGAGGGGGAGGAGGAGAAGGGAGGAAAACGTACAAGTGTAAGAAGCATAATTGGTAGGTATAAAATAGAAAGGGGGAGGTTAAGAATAGTATAGGAAATGGAGAAGCCAAAGAACTTATATGTATGACCCACGGACATGAACTAAGGGGAGGCAGTATGGAATGTTGGTGGGAGGAGGGTGCAGGGCAAAAGGGGATAAGGGGAGGGAAAAAAATGGGACAACTCTAATAGTATAAATCAATAAAATATACTTAAAAATTTTAAAACATTATAATGGCATTGGAAGGAAAATTAAATTTTTTTTCTACAGTAGATGGAGATTTCAGCCACAGAAAATTTCATCTTATATGCAGCCATTTTTTATTATGACTTCCAAAATTAAAATACACTTGGAAAAAATCTAGAATGCATTTGTGCTAAACTTTACTAAACTTTCTTTTAAAAACTTTTCTAACATACAACATTTGTTATTAAGGGTTACAGTGCGAATGGGTCAGATAGGTACATACAGAGATATACAAACACACAGAGACACAAATACTGTCAAACACATACAATTATAGAACTTAAAGGAATTATATATATGTGTGTGTGTACATATATACTCATAAAAACACTCTTATGCACATTAACCAAAATAATTAAAGAAAGTATTCTCAGGTAAGAGTAATTAGATAATTTAACCAATACTAATACATTAGTTTTTATGAGATAGACAATTTTTCAAAAAACAGTTAAAGTATGAATTATCAATGAATATACACATAGATACTCATTAAGAAAATCCATAACACTGTTTCTCAAGTTATGAATTTCATGTAGTTTTAAACTAACTTGTTGGTATTCTAAATAAAATATTTTAGTTAGAACAATGTCCTCTAAAATAGCTCACTTATGTTTAAAAACAAATGAAATTTATTTTGTAAGTGCCTTTTTAAACACTAAAATATATTTATGTTTTAGCCTTTGTGATTTTACAAAATTTCTCTTCATTTAATGTTTTCTACTAGTAAACTGGATAGGAAAGTACATAACATATAGTTTATACTTTTAAAAGAGATCTATTTTAAATTTGCACATGAAATGTTAACAGTGACTTTAAATGAATAAGCCAAAAAAAAAAAACCCCTAAAGTTTCTTCATTTTAAAAGAATGAATTGTGTAAGCAATGTTCTAATAATGGGAAGGAATTAAAAGCTTTAAAAAAATCAGTGACACTGCCAATAACCAACAATAATCAAGTTTTACTTTCTCATATTTTCCTCCAGTTCACATCTAAATATATATTTAAAATTTTACTTGGTTTATAATCATAACTGTCGGTTTGCAACTTGGCCCCTGTACACAGAGGGCAAGGAGGGATGAAAGAAAGACAGAAATAACTCCAGATTTGTAGGTGGCAGGTTTAATAAGGGAACTTACGAGGCTTGGTTTGAGCAGCAGCAATATCAGCTCTCCACACCCACCTGCTAGAATCTTAAAAGTTTATACCTTAACTGAGTTCAGTCACATATGCAATTCAGATGCTCTCAACACACATCGTTCTCTCAAGGTCGCTTGCTTGAAGATGGCTCCCACCATGGGAATGGTGGGCAGAACTTACATTTCAAGGACAGGGGCGGAGCCTCTGATTGTTGGAGTCCAGCTTGTGAGTCAACCTCCGGTCCTATCCTCTCAACAACATATAAAACAATTTTGTATTATGGTTTATTCACTTTATATTTTAATGTCATTTTATTCTGCTTTGTGATAGTTATCAAAAGGCTTTAAGATTTCATTTAGTTTATATTTCAATGCATCAGTTAATATTCACTAAAAAATTAGTTTTTAAACCTTTCTCACTTTAAGCCAATTGTTGGTTGGTTGATTTTTAGTGATAGCTTTTAAAGTATATACTTAGAGTTGTAATAAGCAAATGAAGAAAAATAAAAGTAAAATATAGAACAAGGGTTTGAACTGAACAGCCCAGCTTATATGCAGATCTTTTTCAATACATTTGGCCCAGCATATCCTCAGGTTTCTCATCTGCAGATTCAACCAATCAAGAATCTAAAACAATATTTTTGAATGCCCATCCATAGATTGAAAATACAGTTAGCCCTTAAACAAGGTGGGAGTTAGGGGAGTTAGTGGTGCCAACCCCAGAGCAATGGCAAATTCACATAAAACTTTTGGCTCCCCAAAATGTAACTACAGTCAGGCTTTGAGTCCACTGACTCGATCAGTCATGATTGGGAAACCCATTTGTGAATGCAAAAGTATGCTTCCTGTCTGCAGTTGGTTGAATCTATGGTCACCAAACCTGCAGACACAAAGGGCCAAAAGATCCACTGAAAAATATCCATGCATATTTGGACCCACACAGTTCAAACCTGTATTTTCAAGGGTCAACTATATTGGGTTTGCAACCCAAGGGGGGCTGAATTCATGATGCAAAGGGCCACTTATCAACACTGCTTAGATAAAGTTGTCTAACGAGCTGGAAAGTGAGCCACTATCACACAGCTCATTGTTTGCTGTATTGTATACCAAGGTATCACAGCTGCTTTTGTCAAAATTGTACGTTCATGAAAGCATTCATCAATGTTGTTTTTGACTCAAGTCCATAACCCCACATCCAATCAATCATTAAGTGATATCAAGTCTCTTAACTGAGTCTACAAACCTCACTGCCTTAATTCAAAGCCCTTCCACATGGATGAGTAAAAGGCTGTTTCCTTCCAGCTCCATAATCCAATCTCTTTTTCACATAGCCAGTCAGGATTATTTTAACCACATGTAAATCTAATCATATTTAAACTCTTTATTAGCACTGCATTTATTTCTCCCCCCTCATCTTCCATCAGCTTTCCCTCCCTCCACAGGCACGTGCACTCATGCACACATGCACGCGCGCGCGCGCGCACACACACACACACACACACACACACACACACACTCCTGTATCCTCTGTAGCTTGGCTAAATTTCATGGGGATAATTTTCAATCACCCAAAATTACAGTGCTCTCTCTTGCTTTTTACTGGGCTGATTGGTTCATTGCCCTCACTTGTGGAAATACTATATTCCTGTTCACCTTCAGGTCTTGGGTCAGATATCACATCCTCTGAGTACTCCTCTCTGACCCCCTCCCACAACAGCGGGATTTGGTTTCACTTCCATGTTCACATAGCACTCCGTGAGTGTTCCACATATGGTTTATCTTGCTATGTTTTAAACACCAGTTTATTTGACTGTCTTCATTGTAAGATCATATTCACCTTAGGGTATTATTTGTCATTCAATAATTAACATAGTGCCAAAGCCACAGTAGGTGTGCGACACATTTTTTATAAAGACTTAATTTTTTATTTATCTTTAAAAGATTTTATTTATTTATTTTTTAGAGAGAGGGGAAGGGAGGGAAAAAGAGAGGGAGAGAAACGTCAATGTGTGGTTGCCCACTGGGGACCTGGCCTGCAACCCAGTCATGTGTCCTGACTGGCAATCGAACTGGTGATCCTTCAATTCACTGGCTAGCATTCAACCACCAAGCCACACCAGCCAGGGCCAGACTTTATTTTTTAAAAGCAGATTTAGGTTCACAACAAAATTGAGAGAATGGGACACAAATTTCCCACATACTTCCCACTCCACACATTCCCAGCCTCCCCCATTATCAGCTTTGTTCACCAGAGTGGTGCATTTGTTACAATTGATGAACCTACACTGACACATCATACTCACCCCCAGTCCATAGTTCACTTTATTGTTCATTCTTGGTTTTATATATTCTATGAGTTAGGACAAATATATAATGACATGTATCAATCATTATAGTATCTTATAGACTATTTCCACAGCCTTCTGTGATTCACATATTCACCCTCTTACCACCCCCTATCTTCTGGCAACTACTGATAATTTTCCTGTCTCCATAGTTTTGTCTTTCTCAGAATGCCATATAGTTGGAATTGTATAATATGTAGCCTTTTCAGATTGGCTTCTCTGAATCAGTAATATGCATTTAAGTTCCTTTCATGTCTTTTCATGGCTTGATAGTTCATTTGGGTTTTTTTAGTGCTGAATCATATTCCATTGTCTGGATGTCCCACAGATTATTTATCCGATATAAATTTTCATCAATGAAGGATGAAGGTGTCCTGTATTAGAATATTTTGTTTCTTGATCACCAAAAGCCATTCTAAGACAATAACTTGGGAATATTATTTGATCCCTGCTCTTAAGTACCCTAAACTCTGTGTAGATTTTGGTGGAAGATACCATGAGTTTGTGAGCCTCAGGTGGTATATTGAGAAGGCCACATGGAAAAAGTAAGCATTGAGCTAACCTTGAAGGCTAAAGATTTACACAGACAAATGAAAGTGAGAACAAACTAGATATTTTGAAGACTAGGGTAAAAGCATACAGTGTGGAATGCTCAAATAAATATAATTAAATTGGAAGTTTTTTAAGCATGTAAATATATCTGACAAGGTCTTATTAATAACTAATACAAGAACTGCCATTATGATTCTTTTTAGTTTTAGTATAAATTTTTTTGTGATTATCTGTTCTTTCACATGTTTTGGGAAGAAAGGAGATTGCCTAGGTAGAATAATGATTCTACTTGATCATATAATAAGGTTGAGTCTCTTTAACAAAGACTGTTACCCAAAGAAGCCTTCTCCAGCATAACTCAATTCACATAGCACGTCAGAATTATTTTAATCACATGTCATCCAAACATAAGGATGTGTCCTATCTAGTTTTCACACAAATATCTAAATTGACTGCCAAGAATCACACTGCTATCCAAAACTTCAGAAAATTACTAGTTAAACCTTTATATTTTGTAATTAAAAATTAACACCCTTCGGATTTCAGGGAATATAAAATTCTTTAATGAGCACTGGTATTGGGGTCACTGTAAAAATTTCAGAAAGAAATTCTTCAAAAGATGATATATGGATTGAAAGAGACAAGAACATTATGAGCTGGAGAGCATTCATATCCTAATGGAAGGTTAGAACTTGGACAGCCATGGGCCTTCCACCAAAAAGTAATAATGAAACTGCCAACTTTTTTTGGAAGTGGATTCAAAGGAGTGAGAAGAGCAGTTGCTCACCTCCAGATTCACAAAATACAAAACCTGGGTAAAGGTTCCCTGTTCTTCTCAAACCCGGTGACCCTATTGCTTGCTCACTCACAACAACTGAGAGTTTTAAATTTTGCCTCCACTTGGGTCATGTGATTATTTATTATTTATGGAGCAGCACCTATACAGCTCATGTTTTACTAATGTAAAATTAATTAGCAAGTGTTCAGAAAGCACTTTGAAGATGAAAAGTTGTGTAACTGCTAAGTATTATTATTATTATAATGTTATCATAAAACACATAAAAGTCACAGGCTCTTGTAAGCTAAATAGATGGAGAATGACTGTGCAGCACAGCACTCGAGGAGAAGATGGCAAAGGAGCAAACTCCAAGGAGGGAACTGGCATGGATCCCCCTGCAGAACAGGTGGGCTTAAGGGGAGAAGGGTGGGGCTGCAGGATGGCCTGCTGTTGCTTGTTGCTTCTCGGGTCAACTTTCTGAAGGGACCAAATTAATGTTGCTTGATTTGTATTTTAAAGTTCTTAAAAACAGGGTTATACTCTCAACATTTTTATGAAAATGAGAGCAATATAAATCACAAAGGAAAAACAAGAATGAGTAAGATTGATAAACTTCAATCATTAGAGTTTGTTTTGTGAATCTTTGTGAAAAACCTTACCATCATAATTAGACCATTCATGAGAGTATATGTATAATTGTTGAAGTTGCTGAAGTAAAACTGGGGAAATTTATTTTTAAAAAGATAATTTCACTTAGAAAATGTAAAGAATACAAGATAGTTACATCAATTTCTAATACTGTATGTTGATATAGAGACAATATTTGTATTTATAACATGCTATTTTACCTATAGGAAGTTTAGGTCTTAATTTTTATTATTGAAACATTGCAATGCTACACTGCTATACATTTTTAGCAGCATGATTTAACCCTGTAGTTGGAAACAGCTTCCCATTAGCAATGCCACCTGGCCAGATAGGAATTGCCTGAAAGTCAAAGAAGTGTGTTGACTGATTATTTAGCACACAAAGATGTGTAAATAATGTTTATCCTTTTATTTTTAATATAATCAAACTAACTCACAAATATAAATGTTCACATATACATTACATTCTTTCCTGGAAAATGCAGGCCTTTGATAAACCCTTTGAGCTTAACATATATTTTTAATAAAAACTTTAGACAACTTTTCTGATCTTCATATCTTGCCAACAACTACACTCTGAATATAATATTAAGCATAATGTACCTTCCTGATAAACAGTTTTCAATAATCAGCCATTTTACACATTCACCTCAATATTTAATCAGCTATAAGAGAACCTCTGAAATCTTTTCCATCAAATTAAGTTCCTATTAATCATTTTGATTTAATTTAAATAAAGCTAGTAACCTATATAATCTTGGCTTCCGAGTAATATGTTCTATGTTCTTCATATTAACTTGCTATGCTGCTTTTGCTCCATAAACAATGTATGAGAAATCAGACCCTGGTTTCATCCTTTAAAGGAATTAATAATTTTAAGTATATAACTCACTATCAAAGCCACTGTTTCTGAAATCCCTAATAATCCTTGATATCATTATTACATTATCATTATTTTACCTAAATGGCTTCAGGATATATTTGGTAAAAATATATAATACTTTGGGAAATTATGGCAAGTTGCTAAATCAAAACAAGTTTTTCTATTCCTCCCTTAACCTCTCTCCTAAGACTCAATTTCTGTTAAATAATAAGTAGTCTATTTTCCCACCAACATCTTACATAATAACACTTTGAGAAAAATAGAATTTGTATGTCTGAAATTGTTTTTAAAGAACATTTTAAAGAAGACAATGTAAACAGTGACGAAGTTGAATTTTCCTTTAAAACTAGAAATATGCACATACACACACATACATATACACACAGAGGAAAACTTCAGATCAATTAAACACTTTGCAAGTAGGAAGAATATATATATTATTATATATTACTATATATTATATATTATTATATATACATATGTATAATGTTAGAAAACAGGTGAGAATGACAGAAATAAACACTTAGTTCATCTGCCTTTAAATTAATTTTTATTTATTACCATAATTTTACATTTATGAATTAAGATGGATAAGTTACTGTAATGATATTAGATTTTGGCTGAAAGGTAACTGAGAGTTGCAAGTTAGAGTAGCTTATATGATTTAACTTTAGAGGGGTTGTGGGAGGAGGATAACGGGGGAAGAAGGGAAAGGGGCAAGTCAGGGAACATGAATAGAGGACTCGTGGGCACTGAAAATGGGGGGTGATTGACTGTGGGAGTGGGGACATGATGGGGCAGGGGAGAGCAATGGGGGAAAAGGTAGGGCAACTGTAATTGAACAACAATAAAAAAATTGAAAACAAAGCCATCACCCTCAAAAAAAAAAAAAAATCAGAAACAATCCCTAATCTTAACTCTAAACCAAACCCTAAATATACTAATAATAACCAGAGGAGAAGGAGCTACCTAGAATCCATGTTATGTTCCCTAGATTTGAAATGACTTAAAGCAAAAATATTGTTTTATAATTTTCCTTCTTTAAAATTAGAAAACTAGAAAGGTGATTTGCAAAGTTCCTTCCACTTCCAAAAAGTTATGTATCTCTCATTCTAGTTACATCACCATACAGACAAATGGGAAGGGAAACAATAAATGAAGTTCACCTGTGTATAAGTGCATTATTATGAAATTTGCCAATATTCAATTTTTTGCTATACAAATGCAGTGTTTTTATATGGTTTAATCTATTAGAAGGACAAGGCTGAGAAGAATAGAGAAATATACTCTAAATATTTGCTACATAAAATTTCACACTGTATTTATTATATTTTTTTGAGGCTTATCCCATGGCAAATTGTGTTGAGTAAAATAGACATATACCTACGAGTATGGAAAAAGTTGCTTTAGAATAATTTATTCATCTATAGGAAATTAAGTTCCGATAGATTAATTGGGAGTTTAGTCAGTTTTCTTTCCAAAAAAAATGTAAACAATGCCCTGCCTGGTGTGGCTCAGTGATTGAGTGCCAGCCTGTGAATCAAAGGGTCACCAGTTCAATCCCAGTCAGGGCACATGACTGAGTTGCAGGCTAGGTCCCCAGTAGGGGGAGAGTGAGAGGCAACCACACATTGATGTTTCTCTCTCTAAAATAAATAAATAAATAAATAAATAATCTTTAAAAACATGTAAACACTATTTTAGACTCAAGTGAGTTGGTCAAATTGGTGAAAAGTGTTCTCTTCTAAATTTTTACATAGTGAGATGTCTTTTAGGTTTTTAATTTTTTTTATTATAGACCCAAAAAGTTGATGGTTATCATATTTCTATAGAAATACTAAGAACTTACTTTATGTGCAGGGTGCAACACTGATGAAAGAGATCAAAGATGTAACAAAATGGGAAGACATACTTTAATAACGGATTGAAAGATTCAGCATAGTAAAGATTTCAATTATCTGCAAACTGATATAGTTTTACTGAAATATCTATCAAAACCTAAGCAAGATTTTTATTTAGATACAGACACAATTATTTAAAGTTTATGGGGAGAATCATAGGAGCTAATATAACTAAAATCAATTTTGACAAAGAAGATAAAGTGGGGGGAATCAGTCTACCTGATTTTAAGGCTTATTGTACAGCTACAGTAATGGAGATGGTGTGGTACTGGTGAGATATATTGATCAATGGAACAGAAGAGAACCAAGAAACAATCTCAGGTATGCCCAACTGATTCTTGACAAAGGTACAAAAGCAATACAAGAGAGGAAAGATGGCCTTTTAAGCAAGTAGTACTGGAGCAAGAAGACAGCCAAAGGAACAAAAAATAACCTTAACTTAAGTCTCTTGCCTCATATAAAAATTAATTCTAGTTGCTTCTTGGCCTTTAACCTAAGATCAAAGTTAAATTTAATTCTAAAAAAATAATTTTAAGTAGATCATGGAATAAAATGTACAAAATTTTAAGGAAAATAATATAGGAGAAAATCTTTGCCATCTATCTAGGGCTAGGCAGAGCTCTTTGATTCAACACCAAAATCATAATCCATTAGACCTATGTGAGAAATCAGACTTCATCAAAATTCAAAACTTTTTCCTGTGAAATACTGTTAAGAAAGTGAATAGACAAGCTACAATCTGGGGAAAAATATTTGCAAAACACAAATCTGACAAAGGACTAGGATCCAGAATATATAAAGAATTCTTAAAACTCAGCACTAAAAAAAGAAAACCCAATTAGAAAGAAAAAGGAAAAAGACATAGACATTTCAGAGAATATTCAAATAGCAAATAAGCACATGTAAAGATATTCAACATCAGGAAAAAAGTAAAATCATGGGATATTTCCCCACAGCTATCAGAATATTTAAAATAAAATGTTGTTATAGCAAAAAATGTAGGCAAGGATGCTAAGGAGCTGGGTTACTTATACACGTTGGAAGAATATAAAATGTTACAGCCACTCTGAGAAGCAGTTTGAGAGTTTCTTAAAAATTAAACATAAAACTACCATATGACTGAGCAATTACAGTTCTGAACATTTATCCCAAAGAAATGAAGATTTATTTCCACACAAAAACTTGTACGTAGCAAGTTTTATAGCACCTTTATTCCTGACAGTCAAAAAGCAGAAACCATCCACATGGCCTTTATCAAGTAAATGACTAAACAAAATGTGACATATCTATACTAGAAATTATTTCTCAAAAATGTTTAATATTTTAAAGAACTATTAATACATAGAACTGCTTGAATGAATTGCCAGGGAATTTTGATAAGTGAAAACAAATAAAACTCGAAAGATTGCATATTGTATGATTCCATTTATATAAATTCTTGAAATGACAAAATTATAGAAAAGGAGAACAGTTTGGTGGTTTCAGGGGTTAAGGAGGGAAAGGGGGCAGGAGCCAAACAAGTATTGTTATAAAAAGGCAGCATGAGGGATACTTGTGGTATGGAAATGTTAGGTCCCTTGACTGTGTCAATGTAAATATCCTGATAGTGATATACTATTATTTTACAAGTTGTCACCATTGGGGGAGACTGGGTAAAGTGTACAAGGGATTTCTCTAGAGATTATTTTGTACACTGCATGTGAGTCTAAAATCACAAAATGAAACATTTAATTAAAATGTTTTGAAAAAAAATAAAGGTCTTCTGTTATGTAGAACATTCTATACGACAACTGATCCAGTATCTTCAAGTCAGTGTCATGAAAAGTACAGAATATAAAGGCCATTCTAGATTAACATAGATAAAAGAGTTATAATAACCAAGTATAATGGAGAGATTTTGATTTTTGTTCAACAATAAAAAATTGTAAAAGACATTTTAAAGATAACTAGAAACATTGACTATGAACTTGGTATTTGAGAATATTAAGGAATTATTACTGATTTCATTAGGTATGACAATGGTCACGTTTTTTAAATACCCTTACTGTTTAAAGGGAAAATATTTAGGGGTGAATGTCATGATGTAATATTTTTCTGTAACTACTCTAAAATAGTCAGAAAAATACATGAAATGTTGCAAAATGTTCATAGCTCTTAAATCTATGTGACAGTCATATGGAGGTTCATTACTTTCTCTACTTTCATGTATACTTAAATTTTTTTTTCATAATAAAATAAGAATTCTCTTTATCCCATTTTATTCACCATGTATAGTCATTTCTTCACCTCCCATTTCAGCACTCTTTGAAAGAGGGGTCAGTGGTCACTGTCTCTAGTTCTTTACTACTCTCTTTCATATCATCTGTAAGGAGTCTCACTCCTAAAATGTCTTTCATCGAGGTCAGCAATTACCTCTATAATGCTAATGCAATAGTCCATTTTCTGTGTTTATTTGCTCATCTTATTTGAGCCATTTGCAACATCTAACATAGTTGATTCCCTTCCTCATACTTGAGATGCTACTGTTGGCTTCCAAGACACCACTTCCCTTAGCTTTCTTCCTACTCTCACTAGTAGTTTCCTGTCTCCTTGGCTGGGTCTTCCTCTTCTCTATAATCTCTTCATATGGGAGTGTCCCACTGATCACATCTTGGTCATCTTCTTTATCTGCATTTATTCCCTTGGCAATCTCATCAAGATCTTCTTTGCATAGCTCTATTTTTTCATACAGAACTTCATATTGTTTTGAGAATTATGAATTTTATTAATTACACTCTTTGTTGTCTATCTTCCCTCAGTAAAATGTAAGCTCCATAAGGAAAGTGGTCTCTTTTTTCTAAAACTGTGCTTAATGAATAGTAGACCATCTAAAATACTTGCTGAATAAGTGAATTTTGATTTTAGTATTACTGTCATTATTCATATGTGCTAAAAAAAATAAGCAGGCCAATTATTATATTTGCTAATTCTACATGTTGTTTTCCAAGCTCAGCAGTGTACTGAATCCATAATTAGTGAAAAATAATATGCTTTTATACTTAACATCAAATTTATATTTATTGCTAAGAGAATTCTGTATCTTACTCCTGTTAACACTTGCTTTCCTGTTCTTCCCACTCAGAAGAACAGGGTCAAACACAAAAATTAAACTCACAAGATGCGGAAAGATTACCCTGGGTGTCATAATACTGGTGATCGCTGCTGTAATCATCGGGCTCATTGTTCATTTCATCTCTCATGGTAAGTACTCATTACACCTGGCTTTCCAGTCACATGGATTTAATTTTCCACTGTTGGAAAGTTAGGAACTTTGAGAGTGGGGGGAAGGAAAGGAATCAGACATTATTTGGCAGAGAGAATTTCTTATGGTTAATAACATTTACTACAGTTTTTGTTCTTTAGCAACGTTTGGCTTAGGGCATTCTGAACCCAGAGATTTTGTATGCTCTTTTTTAAAGTTCCTGGCAAAGATTCAGGTGCTGGAAGTATATTAATAAATATGGTAGTCATAGTCTTTATTGTTGAACTTATAACTTTTTGAAGAGATAATGAGTTAATAAAGAAATCTAAAAGCCTGCAATCTAGAATTCTAAGATTTCTTATTCCAAAACCTACAATTATTCTCTATACATTTTTTTCTCCTAAAATTCTTTCTAAAAGATAGAGTATTTTCCATTAATGGAAGATTTAAAGAATACAAATTTTCCTATAATATTCATATATAGAAAATATCTATATATTTTCTATATAATTCATAAATTGAAAAAAGTATGGGATCTGCAAGTTTGGTTTTTCATAAAAATAGTTCTGTGTGCCAAGTTCTCTGTGTCCTGTGCTTATTATTTTCTTTCACCAACTCTTTCCTAACTTTTTCAAGGACGGGAACTTTTTTATTTTAAAAAAATCTACATTCCCACAGGAAATTTGCTTTGTTGAATAAGAAAATAAAAATAAACAGGTACTGTAAATTTTGTAATGCTTTTAAACAAACTTGTATTTAATTAATTACATCTACCTATATTTGAAAATCAGTAATACATGTATGTATAAGAATCAGTTTACTAAGACTAGAAGAACAATGCCTGGTATGGATATAAATATTTTCCCCTAGAATCATCTCTGCTCTACCATGGCCCTCTCCTATATAATTCAGGGCCTGCAGGTTGGGAACCACTACTTTAAAACATAGTATTTTCTGAATAAAATACATTTAGAAAAGAGTCTGTCTGGCTAAATAAACATCTATTTCAGTGTACAAGGAGCAAGACTGACAATGCGAGAGAGTGGCGCACCACGGAGTAAGGGGGCCAGCTCCCCAGGCACCAGGCATTTGCTACTCTCTCAGCCTTGTCTTCCGCGCACGCACCCCCACAGACACAGGGTGATGACTTGTGCAAACACTGTCCTTAGGTAGGTTGTAATGCCAGCTGCTACCCTGCCAGATCAAGAGTCTTAGTCACAGCACGTGCCCATAAACCTTTGAATAAAAGAGGCTCACTCAAAACCTAGACCCAGAACCTGCTGCCTTTCATCAACTGTGCAAAAGGGCCAGGATTTGGAGATAAGAAAAAGATATTTGCAGAGGTTATCATTAGAAATAGATGAGCTGTAATTTCTCATACTGCTACAAGCACCCCTGAAGTCTGACTCACACCTGGAATATGTAAAGGACACGAGAGAGGAGCTTGTCTAGCAGAGTGAAGGGGAAGTGGTGCCTGTGGACAGTTTGAGCAACCACAGTCGGACATAGGTCACCCAGAAAAAAAACAAAGCCCCATCATCTTAGGTCCTGTCCAAGAGGCCACCTGGAATGGTAATCAGATTTCAGGTTAAAAAAATGGGAAATATCTTCAGCTGTCTAAATGCTGAGGAAAAGATAAACTCAAACTGAAACAGTTACATTTACCCATGTAAGATAACTCTACTTGACACATCTCCAGCAAGGAGGGGAAAGGGAATTTCAAAGTTCAGTAAAACCTAGAAGGGCCTTAGTTTTAGACAGGTACTAAGGTCCTAGAACACCAAAGCTAGCTGTCAAGTTCTCAGCCATTCAGGGAAGGACTTAGAGTGGTCTGGACCCAGGTAATGAAGTCCAAAAAGTAGAAGAGCAGGGCTACTATGCAAAAGCTTGGGGAGGGAGAACTCTCAACTTTATATCAAGTTCGAATACTGGTTATTATGCAGACCTGGGTATTTTAACTTCTAAATTGAGACAATATTTTGTGATTAATGTTACCATATATCTTTTTATTACTAACAAACTTAAAAACTTGGTTTATGGGTACATCTTATAAAATATACTTGTTTGAAATACCAGTTTATATGTACCTGTGCATATGTGTACAGTTACCACTTTTGTTTTATTCTGTAGTACTCTGTAGATAGTTTTGGTGAGCCTAGAAGAAACTACTCATGTGAGAATTATTATGGGCTCCAACATATCTAAGACATTACTGTCGGATTCAGTCATAGTGTTACAGAACAGACCAGGGGCCTGAACAATATAAAAGGCCCCCCTCCTTTTCTCTGGGGGTTCCTCACCCCCCCATCGTACTAGGTTTGCTTTGCCTGCTGCCAGAGGAAAGATGTCTCTCAATACCAGAGATTGGTGAAAAGGAAAGGAATTATTATTTATTTAAAAGTTATACAGACTAAAGTTCTTTATAATATCCACAAATGCACACAGTCCTTCCTTCCTCTGCCCAGTCTGGGGTACCATATCTCAGGAAAGAAGTAGAAGTCCCTGATTCAGGCTCCCAGCACCATCCACGTGGCAAAAGGGAGCACTTTCAAAGCTGAATGGTCCTAACTCTCCCTCAAGCCACGTGGTCCCAACCTCTGCCAAAGCCACATCAACCGCTGCCAAAGCTGCATGATCCCTGAAAGACTCGTGGTCCCATAAAGAGACAACAAATGGCCTCCGCACCTGGATTTAAATCCCAGCGCCAGTCTTCCTCTGCAGCCCCATTTCCAGCTCCTCCCACAATTGACCACAGCTGCCAGCATTCCAGGCAGGTGTGGCCCTGTCTTGTGGAGCCAATTATCTCCAAGCTCTTCTGGACCCCATTACAAATCCCTGCTTGGGCCCCCACCTTGGCTGTAATACTAATTACAATAGTATTACTTCTTTCCCAGATATTATAAACTTCAGTGGGTTATAAACACTTCTGAAAAGAAGGAGAACAATCCAAAATTAAATACTTCTGCATCAGAACAATGAGTAAGTTTTGATAATAAGTTTTCTCAAGTCATAGTAAACCTGTAGAAGCAATAATGGAATCATTTGAGACTGTATAAGATACTTTGATAGGGCTTCCTAAATCCTAGATTTTATTTCCTTTTTCTTTTTAAAAGTCACTAAATGGTTTTTTACCTTAAGGCTGCCCGGCTGAAGCTACGGTATCTTGTCTGAACTAAAAAATTAAATAAATTAGAAAGATTTTTAAATAACCTATATATTTGTTACTAAACAAACTAAATCTCAGTCTGACTAACTGAATTGTATAAGTTTTATCCAGATGCCTTGGCATCGTACGTAGGCAGCCTTATAATGCTCCTCATTTGAATGAACTTTTCAGTACCACTTTACATTTTCTAGCTCACTATTCCAGATTCCAAAGCTGGGAGCAACCAGCCATCTCCTCACTCTAACGACTGTTTACCTTGGGACAGTAATTACTTAAACAAGACAGCTGACCAAACCAAAGCCCAGAGCAAATACTTCAGAATACCTACCTTCTGCTTTACATGACTGTATATAATGGTAATGTCATATTTTCTATTTAGTTAACATTTTAAGAGATACATAGATGATAGAAGAATAGATAGATAAAATGGGAAAAAGAATACGAGTATCTGAAACCATATACAGATTCAACTCAACAAGCATCACAGGCGACTACTGTGTACTTAATGTCAGGCACTACAGTGGCATGGCACTATAATGGGGGACAGCAGTAATGGGGGAAAGCTTCTAGTGCATCACATTAGTCCTTGCACTAAAACTGCTCCAGATCTTAAGCAGAGCCAGCATACTTACTCTGTAAAAGACCAGACACTGTGTACTTTCCACTTGATGAGCCATTACAGCCTCTATTACGACTACTTGAGTCTCCTGTTGTGGTGTTAACGTAGCCAATATGTAAATAGATTAATGTAGCTGTTTTCCAATAAAACTTTATTCATGGTCACTGAAATTTTAATTTTGTATAATTTTTACATGTCACAAAATATTCTTTTGACTTTTTTCAACTTTTAAAAAATATAAAACCATTCTTGGCTCACGGGCCACCTAAAACCAGGCTGCAGGCTTGATTTCATGATTTGCTGACCCCTGGTCTACTGCAGTGAATCTTAACCCTGGCTGCACTTTAGAATCACCTAGAAAGCTTTAAAAATATATATGTGTATACAAGCCCACTCTCCAAGATGCTGTCTAGAATGGAAACTGTCATTTTAAAAGCCCCAGGTAGTTCTAATGTGCAGCCAAGGTGAAGAACCACTGATCTAGAGGGAGACAGGTACACGTAAGATTCAGAGACAAGTAAGTTCAGAGATCAGTGACTCAAGTTCAGTCCACTTTGGGATGGCAGGGAACCAGGCTTCTTCCATCTCTTTGCTCCACCATACCCTACTTTGCCCAGAGCATCTCAATGTCCAAAGTGACTGTGCCGGCTCTGGCCACCATGTCCACATCCCAGCCAGACAAGAAAAAAGGTAGAAAAGGAAGGAAAAGAGCATGCCCTCTCTCAACAAGAAAACATCTCAGAAGTTTGCACATACCACTTTCCCTTTAATTTTTATTTGTTAAACCTAAATGCACTAGATCACTCCTAGATGTAACAGAGGCAGGAAAGTACAGTTTTTATTTTTGGATAGTATTTGCTCAGTTAAAATCACAAACTATCATTAGAGGAGAAGACAAGAAAGGGTATCAGTAAATAACAGGGTTCCCCACTCCCCACCCACCCTCTCAGGATCCTGGTTAAAATGCTGTTTCAGTAGATTATGCTGTGAGTGATCAGTGAGAAAATTGACAGATGAGATTGCCAGTAAAATTTCTGTACATGCACAGAGAAAATTCACCTTTCTTCCTGATGTTCTCCCTACTACTATTTCATGATAATATTTCCAAATCTCCCTGTGCTAACTTAATAAACTGTTGGCCCTCAAAAAAGCAACTTTGCTTTCAAGGAATAGAAAAATGAAAGGGAAAAACATCAGAGTCTAGACAGAAATAATTCCTTCCAAAACTCAAACTCATTTGCTCTGTTTTCTTGCTTTCAAGGGCCAAATGATAAATATGTGAGGTTCTTTTCCTACAGTGTCTTTTCAGTACCAAGTTTGTTAACTCTAATAGATTCTGTAAAAGGCATTTCCTTGACTCTCTGGAGGAATGTTTGGGAAATCCTGGCCTCGAGAACTACTTTCAACAAGTCTTTAATATGGACAAGAGAAGCCAAGGACCTAACTGAACAACTTTAAGGTGATTAATCTTCTACAATAACAGCAGTCAAGAATGGGAGCAATAGGTTGCCATCAGACCATTTTGAGCAAAGAAGTCACGGTAGGTGAAAAAGAGCTAGGTGTGAAACCGTACAGGGAGACATGCACTGATAGTAATCAGTTAATTATAAACCCACAATATATATATATACATATCATCCTGACAACACACAAAAATTTATATTTCTCCCAGGACACATGGCATTGTAAAAAAGAAAGTCGAACATAAATCTACCTCCATGAATAACATTTTTAGATTACTTTTAAATAATTTTTTAAAACTACAAAGAGGAGTAGTGGAGGAATCTGGCAGAAAGCACTTGACCAAATGAATAAAGTTAATATCAGCTGGACAAACCGATATCAGGTACCTATTTTTGCCAAAGGACACATAATTACTGTGATATTATCGGCTAGAAAAACAAGTAAATCATTTAAAACATCACTTTTATTCAAATGAGCACCCATTTTATGCAATAGTACATTTAAGTAGTTAGTCTGTAGCATTTTAGAGAGTTTATCTGTTCTAATTACTCTTCTTTTTCAGGAATTTGTGAGTTACTCTGGGCCGTTAACACCATCCTGGTGAGATGCGGGTTTTGTTAATCCTGGTCCATAGAGAGCTGATAGAACTTTTAGACGGGCCTGACACTGCATTCTCCTTCTTCACTGATACCCCAGGGCCCCACCTGATCCCACACAGAAATCTTGGAGATCAATACTTTTTTTCTAAGTTGATCTGTCACAAAGGAAATATTTTCAGTAGTTGTAGAGCAGGGGTGTCAAATTCCTTTTCACTAGGGGCCACATCAGCCTCAGGGTTGCCTTCAAAGGGCCAAAATAATTTTAGGACTCTATAAATGTAACTACTCCTTAACTGTTAAAGAGTTGACTGTTGTAAATTGTGCTGCTATGAACATTGGGGTGCACAGGTTCTTTTGGATTGGTGTTTCAGGGTTCTTAGGGTATAATCCCAGCAGTGGAATTGCTGGGTCAAAGGGCAGTTCCATTTTTAGGTTTCTGAGGAAATTCCATACTGGGCGGTGGGGGGTGGGGGTAGGGAGGTGGGTTCAGCTGGGGTGGGGTGGAGGGATGGGGAGAAAAGGCATACAACTGTAATTGAAAAACAATAAAAATTTTTTTTAAAAACCAGTTGAAATTACATTCAGCCCTTTGAAGGCAACCGCCAGGCTGATGTGGCCCCAGGGGAAAATGAGTTTGACAGCCCTGATGTAAAAGAATTGCTGGTGGTGGGAATTGCTCAAGGCATGTCAAAAGTGTGAAAGGAGGGAAGGCTCTAGGATTTGGGCAGAAGTGTGCTAAAAAGCTAATCTTGACTGTGATAATTAGAGAATTTTTTTAAAGTAGTTAAAAACACACTTGTTAAGCAGAAGTACCAGAGGTACAGATATAAATGTTTGCTTGTTCTAAAACCATGGCACATTAGAATAAAAAGAGAGCACAGCCCCTAACCCAGGACATGACATTTACCTGAGAACCTTCCGTTTTGTCCTCTTCTCTCTCTTCTCCGGGTTTTTTCCTCAGGTAAGGTTATGCGGAGAAATCACATCTTCATCTTGAGAATATGCCTTTAATGGCTTTGGCATGGACCCTTCCCCTGCAGCCACAACAGCCCCGGGCAGAAGGGCCTTGAAATGCAGGAAAGTTCACCCTTCCCTGACCTTTGTCACAGGAGTGATTCAGGAAAAATAAGCTCCTACTGGAGACCAAACTTTTGAGTTTCTCTATTCCTGTCTCCTCACAGATGCCAAAAATTTCTGCTACCGCATGGATAATGTGCCGCACTGACTTGCCCCTACCAAACGCACGTAGAGCAGATCCTGCTCCCTCCCTTTGGACCAAAGTCTGAACTCAGTCCTCATAAATATACTCAGGACTCTTCGTACTTAACCCTGGCCTCACCTGAGAATCACCTGGAGCATTTGATTAAAGGAACATTGATGTTCTGACCCGAACCAATAGACAGACTCTGTGGGAGAGGGCACAGGTGATGATAGCTGTTAAAACTCCACCTGTGATCCTAATCTGGAAGCCTAGGCTGAGAGCCACTCATCGAGATAAGCCTTGCTTCTTATACTTTAATATGCGTAAAAATCACTCTGGTGGATGTTAACTAGATTTACTGTGGTGATCGCTTCACAATATATACATATATCAAATATATGTAATATATTTAATGTTATATGTCAATTATATATCAATATTTAAAAATCACTTGGAAATAAAAAATGTATTAAAATACAAAGAGGAGAATTAGTCAGGATCTAGTCCTCCCTGGAGCTCATAACCATAGCCCAGAATGTGACCTGGATTTGAAAATATGACTCTTCCAGAAAGATAAATTTTTTAAAAAATTTTATTGTTATTCAATTACAGTTGTATGCCTTTTCTCCCCATCCCTCCACCCCACCCCAGCTGAACCCACCTCCCTCCCCCACCTCCACCCTCCCCCTTGGTTTTGTCCATGTGTCCTTTAAAGTAGTTCCTGTAATCCCCTCTCCTTACTGTCCCCTCCCCACTCCCCCCTGACCATTGTCAGATTGTTCTTAACTTCAATGTCTCTGGTTATATTTTGTTTGCTTTTTTCTCCTATTGATTATGTTCCAGTTAAAGGTGAGATCATATGGTATTTGTCCCTCACTGCCTGGCTTATTCAGAAAGATAAAATTTTAAAAATTGAAAATAACACTCAGAACAGATCCTAGGCCATAAGTGTTTTTCTCTGCTCAAAATCTAAGTTATATTTGAAGAAGAGGAGTGTGTTGTAGCCTTTCAAGAGCAGGAAGGTTCACTCCGCATTCAGGCAGACAGAAAACGCGTGGAGCACTGGGAATGCCTGACACGCCTTTATTCAAGGGTAGGCGATCCACGCTGCCGCAAGCCCTGTGTCGCGCCAGTAGGGAACCCCAGCTCCCTCATGGACTAAGTGCACACAAGGCTAGCCGGTGCCAAGACATTATATAACAAAGTGTGATTCTGTGCATGTGGGCCCACTCACGGTTATGAGAGTACAGCTTATCAGGCCCAGTGAGGGAGCCTGACTGACTCCATTTCCCTACAAGACTTTATTGTGAGAGTCTTTTAGTTCCTCAGAAAGCAGCAGTACTTTTCACTCCATTTACCACTATACCTGCTAATTAAAGGCTCAGTGCTCTAAGGTTAACAGCTAGAAAATGGCTTTCCTCTTCAGTGTTTGAAATGTATTTAGTAGTTCAACAAATTAATATAACCTAATACTGCTTCAATGCTCTAGAATCTCAAGCTTGATAGTCTAATCGAAACATAAGATAGCATACAATATATGAATAAAAATATACAACAAAATGTTCCTTGGAAATTTTCTTTTTCCAGCTTGACTGAGATATCATTGACATATAACATTATGTAAAATGATGCATATGAGCTCATTTGATGCCTTTATATATTATAAAATTATTACCACCATACAACTATATATTATTTCAGATGTTTCCTTATTGATGTATAAAAACACAACTGCTTTGTTTGTTGATTTTCTATCCTGCAACTTTACTGAACCCAATTAGTCATAAGGTTTTTGTGCACTCTATAGGATTGTCTATATATAAGATTATATAATCCATTTTAATACTTCTTTCCAATTTGGATGCCTTTTATTTCTTTCTCTTGCCTGGTTGTTCTGGCTAGGTACCATGTTAAATACAAGTGGTGAGAATGGGCATTCGTGTCTTAATCCTGACCTTAGAGGAAAAGCTCCCAACCTTTCACCACTGAGTATGATGTTAGCTATGGGTTTATTATACATGGCCTTTGCTATATTGAGGTGGGTTCTTTCTAGACCCAATGGGTTTAGCATTTTTACAATGTGAAAGAATGTTGAATTTTGTCAAGTGTTTTTTCTACATCTATTGAGATGATCATATGATTTTTTAATTTTTTATTCTATTAATTTGATGTATCACATTTATTGATTGATATATCCCATTTATTGATTGGTATGTATTCAGAAAACAAAGAACAAAGCAGAGTTTTCAGTCCCTGACTTCAAATTATACTACACATTGATGATAATCAAAACAGCATGATTTGGTAGAAAAACAGACACATGGACCAATGGAACAGAAATGAGAACCAAGAAGTAAACCCACATATATACAGGCAAATAACTTTTGACAGAGGAGCCAAGAACATACAGTGGAGAAAGAAAGCCTCTTCAATATGGTGCTGGGAAAACTGGAAAGCCACATGAAGAAGAATGAAACTAGACTGCTGTTTGTCCCCATACACAAAAATTAATTCAAAATGGATCAAAGACCTATACATGAGACCTGAAACAATAAACCACATACAAGAAAACATAGGTACTAAACTTATGGACCTTGGCTGTAGGAAGCATTTTATGAATTTGACCCCAAAGGCAGGAGAAGTAAAGGCAAAAATAAGTGAATGAGACTATAACACACTAAAAAGCTCCTACACAGCAAAAAGAGCGATCAACAAAACAAAAAGGCAACCGACCAAATGGGAGAAGATATTAGCAAAAAACAGCTCTGACAAGGGGTTAATATCCAAAATATGTAAAGAACTCATACAACTCAACACCAAACAAACAAATGCTCCAATTTAAAAAATGGGCAGAGGACCTAAACAGACATTTCTTCCAAGAAGACATACAAATGGCCAATAGATATATGAAAAGATGTTCAACTTCACTAGCTATTAGGAAAATGCAAATCAAAACTACAATGAGATACCACCTCAGACTTGTTAGAAAGGCTATTATCAACAAGACAAGTAATAACAAGTGTTGGAGAGGTTGTAGAGGAAATGGGACCCTCGTTCACTGCTGGTGGGGATGCAAACTGGCACAGCCACTGTGGAAAACAGTGCGGCGGTTCTTCAAAAAATTAAGAATAGAATTACCATTTGACCCAGCAACCCCTCTTCTGGGTATCTACCCCCAAAATTTGAAAACATTTATTTTCAAAGAATATACACTCCTATGTTCATTGCAGCAATGTTCGTGGTGGCCAAGACTCGGAAACAACTTAAGTGTCCTTTGATAGATGAATTGAATAAAGAAAATGTGTTACATATATACAATGGAATACTACTCAGCTGTAAGAAAAAAATGAAATACTGTTATTTACAACAGCATAAAGGGACCTTGAGAATATCATGCTAAGTGAAATAAATCAGACAGAGAAAGTTAAGAACCATATGTGATTTCATTCATATGTGGGAAGGCAACAAATGAACAAACAAGAAAAACAAACAAAAACTCATAGACACAGACAACAGTATGGTGGTTACCAGAGGGAAGCGGGGTGGTGGTAATTAAGAGTAACGGGGATCAAATATACAGGGCCAGAAGATGATTTGACTCTGGATGGTGGGCACACAATGCAATGTGATTATGCATCACAGAAATGTGTACTTGAAATCTATATAATCTTATTAAGCAATTTCACCCTAATAAATTTAACAAAAAGAAAAACATTACTTTATCATTTTGCAATAAGTTTTTTATAACAAACTTTTTTAGAAATAAATTAAATTAAATAGTACAGTCCAGCCTACCTTCAACTTTATCCTTTGCTTTACTTTCTGAATGTTGTAGACTTAATTTCTTTGTTCTGTTTACTTAATTTGCAGTACTTACAAATCATACCTTATTTTACTTTCTTCTGTATACATTTTCCTTTCCTACGTACTTCATAAATGATTAAATCTGTGACTCCACTGATTTTCCTATGTGTTATCTGTGATGATCACAAAAATTAAGATAACAATTTATACTTTAATATAACCTCATCTCATAATAACTAATCTGTCTCCAGATTTCCCAAACTTGAAAGCTAGCACATTGAAATATTATACTAAAAATTCTGATGACATTCTTGGGTGAAGTTATAATTTAATAAGCACTCCTCTGTCAAAGTTATTTAAACAGAGAGTAGTAACTAAGTTTACTTAAATGCCAAGTTACCTGAAATTTTATCAGAGTATTGAATTTCACATGGTTTTCTTAAGAATAAAAGTAGTTACACAATGACAAAAGTAAGAACTATGTTTTTTCTTTTCTCTCCTCAGGGAAGACACATTTCTATTATCACATCAGCTTTAAAGTCAATAACATTGACTATGACAGCAAGTTTGAAAAACCATACTCACAAGAATATATGGACCTAAATGAAAAGACTATGTCTTTGGTGAGTTAAAATGTTTTCCTATGAATTGTCTTTTTAAACACTATTCTCCTTAGAAGTGCCAGAATCTTAGCAGTCACTGTCCAACTTAGAACTTAATAATTTGTAAATTCACACTATTTCTAAATTAGGATAGTCAACCCTTTCAGAAGTCAGTTTATGTCTTGATTCAAATGTTTTCCATGCCCATAAAAGAAGTGTATTCAGTTTCCTGGAGAGTTATTTTCTCCCTACTTTTAAGTTTTAATATACATGGAAATAGTTTTGGTAAAAGATAGGGGCCCAAATTTACTTTATTTTAGGTATAGATGGCCAGTTGAGGTGGCACTACTTATTAAATAATCCAGTCTATCCCAGTGATTTAAAATGCTATCCTTGTCACATCCTAAATCCTCATGTATTCTAGAATCTATTTTTTGGATTTTAGTGTATATTGGGTTCCACATTAATTTTATAGTAGTTCTTTCCCATGCCTTCATTTTAAAGTCTTTCACCCCTTTATTTACAAGTATGATGTTTTTAAATAATAGCTAAGTTTTGTTTTTTAATGCAACTTTATAGATTCTTTCATGAAAACAAATTAGTCTATTAGCATTAATTGTAACAAATATTAACTTGATTTTATTTCTCTAGTTTGCTTTAAGTAAATTTTTTTGCTTCCTTTTTCTTGTTATTGCTGATTTAAATTCTTTTTGATTCTATTTTTTTTCTCTTGAAAATTTCAATACACTTCATTAATAGTTAGCTTATCTTTCCTGGAACTCAAAATTACATAAATATTTTTCCACTATTATTTAAAAAGCTACTAGCCCCATCAAAATGTTATTTTTTCTTACCTAGCCCTCAATCCAAAAAAGGAGGCCTTTAACATACTTTCCGTCTTCTTCCTTTTCCATTCCCCACTCCTCATAAGACTTCTTAACACTTTTATTTCTCCTCCCTCCTCTACCCTCCTTTCTTCTTCCTATTAAGTATGTTTTGCTGAGATAGTACTTCAAGTTCTAAACTATTATTAGGATGTTTCTTAAAGTATGTTGCTTCCACTTTAAGCTTTGAAATTGTACATTCATTGTATTAAACACATACTCACACATCCCAAGTTTTATTGTTTTCCATATGCTCCCTCTCTTCTTAATCTTCTCCTCTACTGAGATATCAATTCAGATTTATGAGGCCTGTCCAGGAAGTATCCATCCATGTAATATGAAAAATAGAGACATTTATTGAAGAAGATGCAAGAAACATTGTACATAGGATAATGACACCTTAGTCCCCTTCAAAGGAGGCTAATGGTTGAGACCTTGGAATCTCAACCATTCTCTCAACTACAGCACAATGTTCCTTCTGCTCTGGTAGCAGAAGCTGTGGAATGAATTTTACCATGACAGGTTTTATGCCAAGATCCTGCATAAAAATCTCGGGCACAATAGTTTCGGGAATCCCAAGATCAGCTTCTAGTTCTCACACTGTCAGTATCAGAATTTTGTTGATTGCAGCCTGTACATGTTAAACATTCTCAGGTGTTCTTCTTATTGCAGGCCTTCCAGAACACAGATCACTTTTAACAGATTCTTGACCATCTCTGAAGCATTTATGCCACATTTTTATTTGTGCTGCACTTACTGCATCATCCCCCAAAGCCTTCTGAATCATCCAAATAGTTTCCATGGAGGAATGTTCAAGCTTAACAAAATTTGATGCATATTTGTTGCTCTCCTCGCTCAGTCATTTTGAATGTGATGGCCACACAGTGTACCTGCTCACTCAACAGCATCTACCACCCCCACTGACTAGAACAGTGAAGTTGTCATTGTTCACACATGTGCATTTGAGCCCACTCTCCTTGGCTGCAGGTTACATAGATGTTGCACAAACTGTTATATTAACAGTGGCTCGACTTTTTCTGGACAGACCTCATATATCTTACTTGACTAGTGTCTCTAGTCACTAGTTTTTCTCAGTTGTGATATGTGAATGACATATTACTAAATCCTTGCATATTCAAAAATGTCTATTTTCCTCTAGCTTATAATTAAATCTTGACTTGGAATAGGATGGTTGAATTGTAAATTTCTTATCTCAGAGTATGAGGGTATTATTTCACCAGCTTCCAGCTTCAAATGTTATAAATGAAATTTCTTATTTTTTCTATAAATATATTTTTTCTTCTTTAAAACATATATTTATTGATTATGCTATTACAGTTGTCCCATTTCCCCCACTTCACTCCATCCTGCCCACACCCTCCCCTCCCACATTCCCCCCCTATAGTTCATGTCCATGGGTCATACATATAAGTTCTTTGGCTTCTACATTTCCTATACTATTCTTGCCCTCCCCCTGTCTATCTTCTACCTACCATTGATGCTACTTATTCTCTGTGCCTTTCCCCCCTCTCTCTCCCTCCCACTCCCCTATTGATAACCCTCCATGTGATCTCCATTTCTGTGGTTCTGTTTCTGTTCTAGTTGTTTGCTTAGTTTGCTTTTGTTTTGGTTTTAGGTGTGGTTGTTTATAACTGTGAGTTTGCTGTCATTTTTACTGTTCATATTTTTTATCTTCTTTTTCTTAGGTAACTCCCTTTAACATTTCATATAATAAGGGTTTGGTGATGATGAACTCCTCTAACTTGACCTTATCTGAGAAGCACTTTACTTCCCTTCCATTCTAAATGATAGCTTTGCTGGATACAGTAATCTTGGATGTAGGTCCTTGCCTTTCATGACTTGGAATACTTCTTGCCAGCCCCTTCTTGCCTGTAAGGTCTCTTTGGAGAAATCAGCTGACAGTCTTATGGGAACTCCTTTGTAGGTAATTGTGTCCTTATCCCTTGATGCTTCTAAGATTCTCTCCTTCTGTTTCATCTTGGGTAATGTAATTATGATGTGCCTTGGTGTGTTCCTCCTTGAGTCCAGCTTCTTTGGGACTCTCTGAGCTTCCTGGACTTCCTGGAAGTCTATTTCCTTTGCCAGATTAGGGAAGCTCTCCTTCATTATTTGTTCAAATAAGTTTTCGATTTTTTGTTCTTCCTCTTCTCCTTCTGGCATCCCTATAATTTGGAAGTTGGAACGTTTCAAGATGTCCTGGAGGTTCCTAAGGCTCTCCTCATTTTTCTGAATTCTTCTTTCTTCATTCTTTTCTGGTTGAATGTTTCTTTCTTCCTTCTGGTCCACACCATTGATTTGAGTCCCAGTTTCCTTCTCCTCACTGTTGGTTCCCTGTACATTTTCCTTTGTTTCTCTTAGTATAGCCTTCATTTTTTCATCTAGTTTGCAAGAAATTCAACCAATTCTGTGAGCATCCTAATTACCACTATTTTGAAGTGTGCATCTGATTGGTTGGCTATCTGCTCCCTGCTTAGTTGAATTATTTCTGGAGCTTCGATCTGTTCTTTCATTTGGACCTTTTTTTATTTTTTTGCCTGTTGCTTAAAGGTGCGGAGCCTTAGGTGTTCCCCGGGGAGGGGCAATGCTGGTCGCTGTGCTGTGATGCTGTACGTGGGGGTGGGGCCGAGAGGGAGCAATGGCGCTTGCTCCACCTTCTGCAGGATTTCAGTCACTCTCTCTGCTACCCACAATCAAATTGGGCCCCTCTAGTGCTGATTCCCAAGTGGGTGGGCTTGTGCATGCTCTAGGCCCCTGTGGGTCTCTCCAATGAACTGTCCTGTGAGGCTGGGAGTTTCTCCTGCTGCCTCCTCAACCCCCATGGGTGTTTTCAATCAGAGGTTTGAGGCTTTATTTCCCCAAGCTGGAGCCATGGGTTGTGTGGCTTCACTCCCCGGCCTTTCCTCCCGGTTTATCTACACACGAATGTGGGGCCACGGGGTCTGCTAGTGGTCGCAATACCTGCCCCATTGGTCCCATAATCTGCCAGTCTCTGGGTCCAGCTGTGTTACCACAAGTCCCGTCCACCCCGGCTGTCCGTCTCCGCCCCTCCTACCGGTCTGGACGAATGTTTCTTCTATATCTCCTTGGTTGTCAGACTTCCGTGCAGTTCAATTTTCCGTCAGTCCTGGTTGTTTTTTGATTTTAAATTGTTGTTGTCCATCTTTTTGTTGTGTGAGGAGGCACAGTGTGTCTACCTATGCCACCATCTTGGTTTTCCCCAATATATTTTTTCTATATAGAAGTTTGTAGAAATTTTTCTTTGTATCTAAAGTTCAAGAATATTACCCAGATACATCAGACATGTGTGAAAGTCATTATACCCCTTTGAATCTACAGGTTATCATCTTTATTTAAGTCATAACCATTTTCTCCCTCTATTTATTATCATTATTACATGCCATCCATCTCTTTCTTCTTTTTTTACACTCCTATTTATAGCCACTTCAGAAATCATGCTCTACATGTTTTATTTTTCACTCATTATTTTCTATTTTAAATTTTACTAATTTGAGGTTATTTATTTGGCCTTTTAGACCACAAATTTGGATCTCAAGAATAATAATCATCTTTTTAAATTGATTAATAAATTTTAGTACCACATAGTCTTATTCTTCTTCTTCTTTTTTTGTTTTTTACACCTGAGTGTTCTTATGTGTGCTTTTTTCCATTGTTGTGTAGGTTGCTATGTGTTTCCTCCTGTTCTGTTTTGATAAGCACCTGATCTGTTGTATTCCTTTCTCTGGATGATGGTCTCCTTTATTATCATTTTTCCTTGTTGGTATATTGGGGCCACTGTTTTGCTGGGTACAAATTGGGAGGTAAGATGTTCTTAAATACTATAGGCTGAAGGTTGGGCAGCAGTCATTCTCCATACCAAGCTTCCATGGTGGAAGTCTTCCAGCTCCCCATTTTCTGCCCACCATACTAGCTTAGCCTCAGGAGCAAGGAGTCTTTGGCCCCCTTTGCAGTTCCTTCTTGGCCATATTGGGGCTATGGAAACCCACTCACATGGTCCAGTGTCAACTTGATCCCTGGGCATCCATAAGCCTCTGTTGCCCTAGCTCTTCTGAGGGCATGTTGTGACTCCATCTTTGTACAGGGCTTTCAGGTTGTTCTCTAGGTTCTTCCCTGACCCATGGAAAAGAAAGTTCCTCATCATTTCCCTGCTTCCAAGACTTCCATTAAATCCAAACCCACTCAACTCCAGGAGAGGCAGATATATTAGAACTTGGAATGAAAGAGAAATATGGCACAGTTTAGCTATTATCTAGTTAGAATTCTCCCATTCATTATATTTAAGAATAACATCCAGACTCTTACCATGGCCAACAAAGTTCTCAACAAAATACCTACATAGACAACCTCAACTTATACACTCTCTCTTGCTCACTTTAGTTGAGTCACAACCTTTGTTTCTATCCCCCAATTATACCAGTTTCATTCTTATTTGTCGCCTACTGTTCCTTCCATCTAGAATACTCTTCACTGTTTTAATCACTCAGGTCTCACTCAAATGTCACCTCTTCAGAAGTCTGACTTGATTATTCAAATAGTGTCCCCTGAATGACTATATCACTTTATTTTACATTTTTATATCACCTAACACTATCTCAGATTATCATATTTACATATTTATTCTTTGGTCTGCTTATTATCTGTTTCCTGTTTTAAATCTCTAAGAAAGAATGGATCTATCTAATTAGTTCATAGTTTTATTCCAATAAACATTTATTGAATCAATGAACACATTCTGATTGCTTTGGAGCAGGAGGAAAAATAAAAATTAAATCTTTGCAATTCCAATAACAAGTCAGTTTTTGAAGGTTTGTGTTTGCCAAAGTAAAAGTCACGGGCATTGTAATCTGATGTCTGGTGCTCTGCGAAGGTCCCACAGTGGGAAATCACCATTAGGATGAGATCAGGAGCAGCTGGAAAAATCATTTTTTTATAAAATTTCCCTGAGAGACACCTACATATCCCACTTTGAACCAGTCAGTAGCATATAATTACAATAGAAGTCAAAATGGTTTGCAGTCCAGACATGAAAGGAGGCTGCACAGTAAAGAAAAAGAAAAACGCTCCTTTTGGGGACATTTCTGTCAAGTTTTATATCACCAATGTTCAATAAAAGGCTGAACATGGAAGAGAAAATCTATTATTTGGTTTTTTGAATCCACCTCTTCAAAATGAATATTCTGATATATATGCTGCTTTTAGAGACAAATATTTTTGTCTCACTGTGACACACAATTTTTTGATGTAAAAACACTTTTGAATGAACTGAGTCAGTATAAAGGTAATTTTCAAAAAGGTGTATATTTAACACATTGCATCTTTTTCCTAAATGAGTCATTATCTGGGGAAGTTTTAATGCTATGCATTTGATGATATTAAGGAATTAGTTAATTCCTGGGATGTAAGTAGTAGTAAAATGAAACCAGTTTGACCATTTCATGATAACTGGTAAGCTGAATGATGGGTACATGGGTTTGTTACACTATTCTTTCTGCTTTCATGTATGTTTGAAGTTCTCCACAATGAAAACTTAAAAAAATGTAATCATCATGCATTTTACTTTTTAACAGATAAATGAAACGTTTCATGGATCCAAAATGAGAAGACAGTATGTCAAATCTCATGTTGTCCAAGTAAGGTATATAAAATAGCCTGAAAGGCACAGAGAAGAAACTTCTGTCCTTTGCTTTCATATGTCACACTCAACATAATATCTTTGCTTGCTATACAATTGAAAGGTTGAAAGAAATTTCAATTGGGGCTTCAAAACCACTAGCATTAAATGCGAAAGAAAAAGATGTTCAAGGTCTATTGAGAAATTATTAAACCAGAATCAAGAAATTCAGTTGATTGTGAATTTCACATAAAGGTTAAATGGGTTTGTTTTTTATTTTAAAGCACAAAGTAAAAAAAGCAAATCTAAAATCAGGACATGATTTCAAAATAAAGAAAGAATAGGTAAGATAAGAGTCACATACAGAATGTGTGACCCAGGAGTGGCCAACTGGTAGCTAATGGGCCAAATGTAGCTTAGAGTGTGGATTAAATGTAAAAGTTGGGAAATTTCATATAAAAAAAGGACTTTCAGAATATTGAAAATTCAAAAGATGCGACAACACAGAGCCCCCATTCCCACGTGGTACCAATGCACTGAGATTGGGGCTTTGTGGTTTGCAGAAGTCCCAAATATTCCTGCAAGGTGTGCACATGGCTTTTACGTGACCTTTCTACCCCTCTAAAACTCCAGTTCTCCATCTATTTTCTGGCAGTGAAGATGTTTGTGCAAACACTCAACCGGCAATAGATAGGAAAAAATAATAATTATGAGCACAAATAGAAATGTTTGAAAAATATGCTTTGGAATCTACCTCTCCTTAAAATAAGAACTTGTGGTATTTAACTCGCTAGGTTTATTTTTAAATAATTCATATTCTTAACTTTTTATATATTAATCCATTTAACCTGATGGCAACCCTGTACAGTTTTATTTATTAGTTTCCTATTGTACAGATGAGGAAATTGAAGCAAAGGTAGGTTAGGTCATTTGCCAAGGTCACACATTTAATAAATAATAAAGCTGTAGTTTGAACCCGAGCAGTCATATCTAGCTTATTTCATCAACTAGTAGTCACTCATGCTCCACTACAATTCATTCCCCACACAGCAGTTAAAGTGAATTGGAAGAGCAGACAATTTCCCTACTTAATATTATCTGATCATTTCCCATTTATTCCAAACTCCTTATATAGTCCACATGGCCCTACCTGACCTGGCCGTCTCTCTCTGACCTCATGTCATACTCTTGTCCTCACTCATGACTTTATATGCACATTGACTCACTATTATTTTTCTAATAAACATGCAAAATTGCATCACTGGCTCTGCCCAAAGAAAACTAAACTCATGTTTTCATGACAGGAAGTGGTTTTACAACTTGGAGTAAGGTGCCCACCAAGGTTAGCCTTTCACCTTCCCACAGAAACTGAGAGGTAGAGGGGCTACCACCTTTGATGGTTACATGTCAAAGAGATGGCTTTTAGGTCCTTGAGAAAGACATTTCTGGGGTTAAAATACAAGAGCCTTTTAAAAGATTTACATAAAATTCAAAGGGGGAGAGGAAGAATTTACAATGACAAGTTTTCTAAAGCAAATGATTTTTTAAAAGGGGTTCTGGGGCCTAGAGTCAGGAAGAAGCCTGTCAAACATTTAATAAAACTGGGGAGAATGTTAAGGCTATCTTGGTCAGGGTTTTTAAACTTGATGTTCCTTCTTTCTGGAACATTCCTCCTTCAGATTTTAGCATGACTCACTCCTCATCATGAGGCTCTTACTTCAAAGAGGTTTTCTATAATGTTCTTACCACCACCCTTCAAATCATTGCTCTATTTTCTTCAGAGAATTTACGGTAAAGATTATTTTACTTCATTGTTTTCTTGTTTATGTCTCTCCTGCTAGCATGATAGCAAGGACCTTGTGGTCTTGTATGAGCTGATACAGCTCCAGTACCTAGAACTATGTCTGGCATACTGTTTGGACTAATTAATGCACATTTGTTAAAAGAGTGAATGAATGAATGAATTGAAAGTTCAGGAATGTAAAGGAAAACAGGCGTTCATCATATAAAACTAAGAAGTATTTCATGAGTCAAGAGAAGATAAAATTAAAATAACTTTTAGTTCATGTTTTTGGTAGAAAAGAGGATCATATTATCCTAATAATGCCAAATTAAGATCCATATGTCTATATTTAGTTTAGTTTATAGTTATTTGACATAGGAGAAAAAGTCAAAATGACATCCCTGGTTTGAAAAATTTTTTAAACAAAATGATATAATATGTCTTTGTCTATTGCATAAGAAAATAAAAAGTTTGTCCCTACAGATCAGACAAGAAAAAATTAGCATTACACCTTCATAAAAGCATTGGAGGTGAGAATGCTTAATAAATTTGCAGATGATAATTAAATGCTTAATATTGTATAAAGGAAGTACAAATAATTCACACATAGCACTCAAAGGAAGAGCATTTTTATACATACCATAAAATATAAGTAATAAGGAATGACATAAAAGTTAACTAATCTTTTGATTTAGAATTATCCTGGAAAAATATTAAAATAATAAGGCTTTATAATCATTTATAATCTTGGATCTTGGTCATGGTTTCTGTTTTTGTTTGTGAGTGTTGTGAAGGTTTGGAAGTGTATGTTTCTAGGAGCTTTCTTTGGTCTCATAAAGCTTTGGGGTAGCTGTGGATTTTCAAACGCCCAGAGGTGAGGAGGCACACAGACAGAGAATAGAGCAGAAGAGACATTCCATCGAGTCAGCAGCAGTTACTCCTTTGAAAATTTCTGTTTTGTTTATTTGTTTTCACTTTGCTTATTTTATATATTTGCATCTTCAAGTCAGAATTACAAATTTAATAAATCTAATCTGATGTTTTTGTTCAGTCGTGATTTCTAACAAGTGAAAAAGAATTGGCCCACTCTTCAAAATTTTGCCTTCATTAAAAAAAAAGAAAAAAAGTGATACTAAATGATTCTCTCATCTTACCTGTTATATTTCATTTTGTTATTTGCCATCGGCATTTTATACAGAGTCCATACTGGACTTATCATGCATAGATACAGCTATATTAATGAATAACTTCTGTGCAGTACTCCAAAATTTTCAAAATACCTCCATATACATTTTCTTATGTGGTGTTTATAATAAACCAGTAAATAACATTCCCATTCCCATTAGAGAGATAAGGAAATTTAGGTATAGAGAATGCCAACAGCTTGCTGCAGTCAAGGTGTGGCAAACAGGGAATCTAGAAAACAAACTTGTTTCCCCTGAGTCTAAATCACAATCTCTTTACCATTCGCCATGTCCAGAAAGTGTCATTTTCATGCCCTTGGTAGAAACTGAAATAGCTTTTAGAAGCTCTGCTTACCAAACTATAGAATGACTCTATTAAGAAATGATAGAGGCTCAGTAAAAAAAGCCTAATTTATTTGTCTCTTTCTATTCTGCAGCCGAGCCAAAGGGAAAGTGGTAATACATGCTGTGCTGAAGTTTATGTCCTACTTTAAATATAAAGCAGCAAAATTTTGGGATAGGATAGAAACCATTTTACATCAGAAGTTAAAAGGTGAAACTGGGTCTTTACATATAGATTCATCTTCGTTTAAATTTTCAGGTAAACATTTTTATGTATGGTGTAGAGTGATTTTCAACTTTTAATCTGAATGTGATATTTTTATGCAATTGAAAATAACACCTGTCTTTAAAAATACTTCATATACAATAAGTGTACTGTTAAAGTGTCCAGGGTTCATTTTAATCAATTTCATGATAAAATATCATCTTTGTATTATTGGAACTAAACCTAACTTGATTATAGTTTTTTAAAAAGTAATCAGGGTCCCAAATAACATATCTTTGCCACACAAAGGCAGCCTTTAACTCTTAAACTGTTATGGCTTGTTTTGTGGGTTATGACTTCTCCCCCTTTTCTTTTGGATGTCTCAGGAATCTAGACTCCTATATTCCACACCTGAGTTTGGATCTCTTTAACATCCAACTTACATCTTGATAGGCCTCTAATGGATTTTGTCTCTCTCACTCTTACATACAATCTAATTTTCATTCTTAGTCACCTAACACTATTGTAAAAGGAAGCTTCTAAAAGGTAGGGACAAATGTCCCATCATTCTCAGGAAATGAGTATCTCTCTAATCTTGATAAAAATACAGCCCATACTTGACACAGCTGAGCTAGGTTGTCAGTTCTCTGGTACAATAAATTTGACCAAGGGCAGAAAAGGATCCTTACCCCTGCAGGAAAAATGAAAAGGACTAAATGTTTGTTGGGTGGAAAAACTAAACTAAGCCAAGGGTTCATTTGCGTGCAACATCAACAGGCTCAAAAAGCAAAACTTGAGCTGGTTCTCCTGGATAAGAAGCCATCACATGGCTGAAGTTTGACTCTTCACATATTACTTGATATTTTCTCTGAGAACCTTCCCTCTCACACAGCTTACTCAATGTATCATGACCTCAAAAGAATACAGACATAAAACAGCTCTCCAATGTATAGAGAAGTTGCCAGCAAAGATATATTTTGGGAAACTCATTTGCTAAAACCACAAACTCACAAGTTAAGAAACAGCATTATATCCCTGGTATTCCTCCAAGCTTCAGAAACATTATGTAGGATACCAGGAAAACAGACTTTCTGGTGTCTTTTCCAGATTTATGATTTTTCTCAGTATTATCTATTATAATGCCATCCTACAATTTTATGGAGAGCAGTGACTATTAAGTGTAATACACTTAAATGTGGATGGTGCTTTGATACTGTTTTAGCCTGCACCTGTTGCTTAGAAACTCCCTCTTTCCTTTCTCAACTCTCATTAGAAGGTAGGTATCTCCTAAAACTGACTAGGGGTTCACAGGTTCAGGGTCAAACCCAGCAGCCAAATGAGCCAGTCCTCCAAAACTACAATGAAAAAAGTTGACACAAACCTCACATTCTGGACAGCAAGACAGCTCTTACTGAAAGGGAAGGTGAATCTTCACTGGTCACCACATAAATGGGTCTGTGGCTTAGGGATCTGTGAAAAGCTTATTTAGGTAGTCAAGGTTGCTATCATAGCATCTTAGCCTGACTTTCTTATGTTGCCTGGTTAGGTCAGTTACTTAGAGCCTGCTTCTGAGTATGTCAAGGTTGTGGGTTTCATTTTTATACAAGCTGTTTAACATAGAAGGAAAAATCAAAACTTCCTACACTGGCCAGTGATATTAGTTACAATGAATGGCTGAATACAGCACCAGTGTTCCTGTATCATTATGCCAAATAGAGGGGATATAGAACAGTGGTTAAGGCCATGAGTACTGCTACGAGAATTAAATCCCAGGTCCTGTACATGTTAGCTGCGTGATTTTGGGAAAATTACTTAAACCCTGGCCAGTGTGGCTCAGTTGGTTGGAATGTCATCCCATAGACTGAAGGGTCATGGGTTCAATTCCCGGTCAGGGCACATACCCAGGTTGCCGGTCACATCCCCGGTTGGGGCACCTACAAGAAGGCAACCAATATTTCTCCCTCTCATCATTATTTCTCTCTCTCTCTCTCTCTCTCTCTCTCTCTCTCTCTCTCTCTCTCTCCCTCTCCCTCTCTAGCTTCCTCCCTTCCTATCTCTCTCTCTCTCTCTCCCTCCCTTCCTCTCTCTCTGAGAGGAATGAAAAAATGTAACTGGATGAGGATAAAAAAAAAATAAAAGCTACTTAACATTTCTGTGCTTCAGTCTAGCCATCTCCTCATGAGAATACTTCATAGAGTTGTAGTTTAAAGACCCAATGCACTTTTTAAAAAAACAAGACTGGTACAGATAAGTATTGTTGGTTTTTGTCTGGAGAAAAAGATGTACTCAAAATATATGTCATGTGGATTGAAGATTTGAAAGTCATCTCTCCCTATAGATAGATGATAGATGATAGATAGATGGATATATAGATAGATCTGATATTACTTTTATTAATAGCCCTGTCCCTACTGAGGCCACACTATGCATTAAAGGGAAAGAACTGGAGGTATTTCTAAAACAGAATGACCTCCCAAAGCTCTAGTGCAATAGGAGTAACTCCATATCACTACCCCTAAACTTCTAATGAAAACAAATTATTTTATCTCATAAGGCCTAATTTCTTTACCTTTAAAAAGGAGATTGTGGTTCATATACTTCATATGAATGCCTGCATAGAATGAGCACTTAATAAATAGTAACCAACGTAATTTTCTTCTATATACACACTTTCAAACAGAATATTTTCCCAGTCATCATGGTTATTCTTCTGATAATGATATACTTGAATATTCACTGCACAGCCATCTAAATCTTAGGGAGTATACCTATATGCTTTCTATATATGGATTCAAAGCAGGATAATAGCCCATTTAAAAAGATTTTACAAGCCTCAGGGGGGGATAAAAAATCAAGGGGGAGGGTAGAGGTGGGGGAGGGAGGTGGGACTGGCTGGGGTGGGGTGGAGGGACGGGGAGAAAATGCAGACAATTGTAACTGAATAAAAATTTTTAAAAAAATTTAAATAATATTTATTTAGATTATATTTAAATATAAGATTCTTTAATATTTGTGTTAATAGTATATAATAGCATCCTCTTTAAATAAGATAAACAAGAGGACTTCAAAAAAAATCAGTGGCAGTTGAACCAAGGAATAAAAATGAATGTTTTTGTAAAATTAAAAAGTTAATCACCTAGTGTCCATTATTAACTTTTCAGTACTTAATATGTCTATGCTTAGGAAAATTGCTTTATGGAATTCTTAGTTATAATACCAAATCATTACCAGGAAAATTTTAGAATTGTCTGTTATTGTCTTAATTTATTTATTCATTTATTGAAAAAATATTGACTCAATATGGAATATGGTTGAGGACATGGATAAAATATTATCTTATTAGTTATTTTTTATTTTTACTAATTTTAAATTCATTTACTTTTTCTAAGCACATATCAAATTATACTAGAATGATATCTAAAAGGAGTATTGTTTGATGATTTTTAAAAAATTCACCATGGATTATCATGGCTAAAAAGCAAAATCTCAGATGATTTTCACTGAGAATTTGTATTCTCTATAAGGACCATGCATGTTAAATTGTTTATTCCAGATGAGTGGCAAAATCAGGAATATTAAAAATAGGTTACTGGTTTTTGGTCCAGATCAAATCCATAAAAATGCATTATTCATTGCACTGTGAACATACGAAAGACTTTAGGGTTGGAAAAGACCTTAGAGGTCTCTGATCTGGTTGTCTCATTTATAGGTAAATAATGAGCAGACCCAAGCCTTGAATTCATGTCCAGTGATTCTAAGTGCTCTGTGCATTTTCTACAATAATTTATGAATCAGTTTAAACCTGAGATCTGCACTGAAAATCTAACTGAGCTGCAGATTTAACATTCTTAGAGTAAAAATAATCTGCCTTCTTTTTCCAAATACGTAGCCAATCGTTCTAAATCCAAATCTTTACACACTGTCTTCAGTTTTAAATCAGTAAAGAAACAATATAAATCCATATCTAACTTAAAAATTGCTGAGAGTTAAAATCAAATAGTATAAAATATTAATTTTAATAAACATTATGAGGTACTTGTACACTTTGCTAAGCACTATGGGGAATTCAAAAAGAAAGAGAGTACATTCCCTCTCAGCAAAAATGCTACATACCCTTGAACTCACACTGAGTGAATTAGTGTATATGAGACAAAAGATACAATTAGTATCATTATTTCAAAAGCATATATTAAGTTTACCCAGCATAAGCAGTGTGATGTGGATTGGACCTAATGTTCTCAACAGTTGGTAAAATTAAACAATGTCTGTAAGCTGCTAGAAGAGAATAAATTAAAACTATTTTTTGTCAACAACATGTCCAAAGGTCTATGTTTTTCAGTCCACTGGCCTCTATGCCCTTGTCACAAATTTTGGCCAACAATTTCAGTAGAAGTTTTATTCCTTTGACACAGCTCTCAGAGAAGCCCATTCTTTTCTTTCATAGCGCTTCCTCAGGTTTTAATTATATATACTAAGGTGATTATTTGATAACTGATTCTCTCTCCCATCAGGTCATAATCTCAATGGGAGCGGAGGCCATGTCCATTTTTATTCCCCGTTATATTTTTAGAGCTTAGCATAGGTCCTGGCATGTAGCAGTTAATGGTCATTGGGTGAATTAATGAATTCCATAATACCAAAGCTGCAACTGAAAACCAGAAAAGGAGAAAAAGTACATATACATATACATGTATGTGTGTGTGTGTATGTGTATGTATGTGTATGTATACACACACACACATATATACATAATATATATTCTGGTGAGTATAAGAATTGAGGAGGGCTGATGGCAAGTATGCTACATGTATACTACTAGTAGACATTGCTACCCCAGATTTAGGATGTAAAGAGCTTCATCTATTAAGACCCATGAACACAATGTGTAATTATATTTTCCACTCAATCCTGAATTCCATGAAAAATGACAAAGCTACTACATTCCTAGATACTAATAATCAGTGAGGGATCAATGTTTTCTCCATTAATTCTAAATTTACCATATTTTTTGGACTATATAATGCACTGGACCATAAGACATATCTAGGTTTCAGAGGAGGAAAATAGGGAAAAAATTTGAAGCAAAAAATGTGGTCCTGCCTCCTGTGACCCTGCTGCACCGCCACTGCCCCCCCACTCCAGTGAGCCAGGTAAGCTACATTTGGACTATAAGACGCACTCCCATTTTCCTCCCAAATTTGGAGGGAAAAAGTGTGTCTTATAGTATGAAAAATATGGTACTAGATAAGAAGCTTTTAAAATTAACTAGTTAGCATAAACCTAGAAAAACCTTTGATACATAGTTTTCCCAGCCCATGAAAGAAGTTTCCTGAAAAATTTCTCAAAAAGTGAATTTCCCAACCTGATACCATTGATGTCATGGGGAAACTTTTTATACATTTCCAAACCCCTAAATTTATATTCACATATATGCTTAAATAATATCACAGTCCTTTAAAATAGAGGTGATAATCTCAATAGTTAAAATCAGTTAACATAATTTTCCTTTATAATATAACTACATATATGATCTCATTATTTTATAGCTTAAAAATCAAACTGAAACATACATATGATATTTAATGTTTATGTAATTCAAAATTTAATGCAAAAAAGGAAAAACAAGTTAAACAATGCAAGTGATAGCTCACCAAACAAGTTGACCTCACAGCATGATGCATTTGACCCTCACTGCCATAAACTCTCAAGCAGGAAGCTAAGAAGAAAATGTAACACTAGACTAGATATAACAACTACGCAAATGAAAAGATGACCACATGGTGGCTCTCTTCTGGAAGCTCTGGAAGGAAAAATCCAAGTCATTCCTTAATAAAAGTAAAGAGATACCTCGCAAGCTGAAGTGAGGTTTCTAAATAAACTTCCTTATAAAGTTGAATGCTCATAACTTTAATGGGCATATTTAAGGGTATGACTAATTTGTTTTAAATGATAACCATTTCCTTAACAATGTCTGTATATACTAGTACACTTAACCATCTATTAAATAGGTATGAAAAATATTTTAAATATTTAATGCTAAATTGTAATTGGTTAAAATAAAAACTTGAAAAATGTTGAACAGAAAGACTAATAATATAGCACTTCATTTACAGATGACTGTCCTGGACCACTGTTAAGAGTTGTACAGGAAGAATAAAGCTCTGGCCTAGCACTCATTTGCGAGCAGCTGGTCAATACTGACATGTGGGTGATTGACAGAACACAACTCTTTCATGTGCCTTGATCCTGAGACAAAGCATGGCTTTATTTGCACTCTGCTTTAAGTGATTGACTAACCAATCATTCTTTGGTAAATCCTAGAGGACAATTTTTAAATTTTTTTTATTGTTGTTCAGTTATAGTTGTCCCCATTTTTCCCTCATTACTCTCCCCCCACATATTCAATCCCCCCTCCATTGTCCTTGTCCATGGGACCTTTATACATGTTCCTTGACTTGACCCTTCCCCTTCTTTCCCCCATTAACCCCCTCCCCCCTCCCCTCTGGTCACTGTCAGTTTGTTCTTTATTTCCATGTCTCAGATTCTATTTTGCTCACTTATTTGTTTTATTGATTAGGTGCTACTTCAGGTGAGATCAGATGGTATTTGTCCCTCACTGCCTGGCTTATTTCACTTAGCATAATGCTCTCTAGATCCACCTATGCTGTCACAAAGGGTAGGAGCTCCTTATTTCTTGCTGCTGCATAGAATTCCATTGTGTAAATGTACCATAGTTTTTTGATCCACTCATTTACTGATGGGCACTTAGGTTGATTCCAACACTTGGCTATTGTAAATAGTGCTGCTATGAACATTGTGGTGCAGAGGTTCTTTTGAATTGGTGTTTCAGGATTCTTAGGGTATAATCTCAGCAGTGGAATTGCTGGGTCAAAAGGCAGTTTCATTTTTAGTTTGTTGAGGAAATTCCATACTGTAAAGCATATTATTGCCCAGAGTGTCCTTTCTTAACCAATCTTCAGCTCTATAAATCTGTTTTATTAATGAAATATTTCTTGAAATATTCTAAGTAGTATGAAACCTTGACCATTGACAATTCATTACAAATAACTCTTTCTAAATAGACAAATTTCTGAATAGTTTACATTTTGTATTTTAACAAAATATAAAAGTTCTCTTTAAAATTATATTTCTACAAAAATCTTTCTCAAACTTACCAACTACTTTCCTGAATTACCATGGATATCCATCAATATATAGTTCTTACAGTTGTGCCCTCTGGGCATTTAGGAAAATGTAGGGTTATCGGTGCCTTCACCAAATGACCCCAGTATTTGGGGTTTTGAGCTGTTGTTCTTTATATTTTATTTCTTTCTCATACATCAATGTTAAGCAGAGTTCTTGCTGTCAGATCTATTTTTCTCTTTTTCATATTCATTCCAAATATTCTACAGTACTTATATAAGAAATTAGAAGAGCAAAGTCTTTAAATGAGCATGTGTTGAGCCTTCTTATTTAATTATGTACACTTTAGTGAGTTGGTCTATCTATCTGTCGGATCCTCAGATATCCTTGTTTCCTGATTCTTGACTTTATCCCAGAGAAAATGCTGTCCAGTCTTCTGAGAGATGTGGAGCACTATTCCTGCTGGTAGTTCAAAATACCTTTCAATAAAGCCAGGAATTTATTTAAAGTCATATTTTTAAGTATTTTTAAAATGCAACCTGAAGTTAGATTTTGAATTACATATTATTGAACCATACAGCTATATATTAGACACTGCTCAGATACTTTAAGAGAGTTTAATATTAATAGAGAGTCATTGCATTAAAGGAGTCACTATCAACAAGGCACACGAGACATATATTCACAAAAATGTCCTTGAACTAAGAATGGTCTTCCAAGCTAATCGTTTTTATTTTCAAGTCTGCATGAGAGGAACATACATTATGATTTTATAATAGTTATTTTTATAGTCAGGCATTAATTTTAAATTATTAATATTAAAACACTCCATACAGTGGGCCAATTCAGTTAACTGCCTGAGGTACTTGTTTAGATCCATTTGGAGTGACTCAGTTGTAAACACACAAAAAGTCTCTGAGACTCCAGATCAAAATAAGCAGGCTACAAATAGACCAGACTCCAACAGATTTTATTCAGTGGCGTTCTAAACTGGTCTTGCCAATTTAAATCCAGTGTACCTAGGAAAAGTCCTGAACTCCTGCCATATGCCCTCTGCATCACAACCTTTCCTTGACACTTCTTGACTGAATTCTCAATCTTGTTCTCCATGTTAGATAGAGATCTTTATTTCAGCTATTTGTGGTTTTGCATTTGTATTTTTTGCTAACACTGAAGTTCTCAGAAACTTAACCCTTATGGCTGGGATCTTAATAGCTAGGCTAGCTCTTGCTACCTTCCCTCAAAATGCTTGGGTTCTTGTATCCATGAGTTGAACACCTGGATCCCAGATACTACTGTCCTGATGTACAGCATCCTCCACCTGAGGTTCAGATACATTTGTGTGATGGTTAGTTTTATATGCCAACTTGACCGGGCCATAGGATATTCAGTTCTCTAGTTAAACATTATTGCTAAGTTTCCCTATGAGGATGTTCCCAGAAATCATTAGCATTTGAATCAGTGAAGTAAGGAAGATTGATTGCTTTCCATGATGTGGGCATCCAATCCACTGAGGCTCTGAGTAGAACAAAAAGACAGAGAATGGGTGAATTCTTTTCTCTGGCTGACTGACTGAGCTGGAACATTGGTTTTCTCTTGCCTTTGGAGTAGAATTTTCACCACTGGCATTTCTGGGACTCCAGCTCACGGATGGCAGATTATGGGACTTCTTAGCCTCCATAATTTCCCATGAACCAATTCCTCATAATAAATGAATTTTAAAAATAGGTTCTGTTTCTCTAAAGAACACTGCCTAACACAACCTGCCAGAGTGCATTGCCAATCAGCGTCAAGCTCAAATCAGTTCAAACTTGCTGTGGGTTCTTGGAAACCTCCCTTGACTCACATACTCCTAAGAGGTCAACTGTACATAAAGCAAGACCAACTCCCCTACCTCCTTCCAAGTATGTCCTAGCTTTTATCCTTTTCCCAGAATATTAATCTTTTGAGGCCATAGGATTCCTTATATCTAGCTTGATTGGATTATAACATAATCAAAATTAAGAGTGATAAGTTTTAGGTTAAAAAGTTTATACTTTGGTAAGAATAATGGTTACATTAAGAGCTATTAAATCATAAAAGACATAGTCCAACTTTGATTTCTAAAATTTCTAAAATTTTACCTGATAATATTGTGTAAAATGAACAGAGGATAGGGTCTTTTAGCAGAGACATCAGTTGGAAAGGAATTACAATGGTCCAAATGTGAAGAAATGAAAACCTGAACTATTATAGTGAAAATAATATTAGAAATAATAGACATATGTCAAAGATAATATACTTATAGAATTAAGTATAGTAATAAACTTAACAATTACATGTGAGGCACAATAGTGAAAAGAACTGAATACAACATCCAAATTTTAAGTCTGAGTAATTAGGGGGACAATAACTTCATAGAGAAATAGAAGGCAATGGAGGAGTGAATTATAGGTGATTGAATTAGATTTTGAGTATTAGAATATATATCTCCAGGGAAAGTTATTTCTCAAGCATTTGAAAATAAAGGACTGATCCTCCAGAGGAAGCTTGGGACTAAAACCATAAATATGCATATGATAGTGATTCTCAGAAGGTGATGATGAAGTCCTTATAAAGGAAAGAATTGCCAAAAAATATAGAAAGATGAGAAAATGTTGAGTCAAAATAATGACAAAACCAAATGCTGGCAAGGACGTGAAGAAACTGAGTCACTTATACAATGCCCGTGAAAACGTAAAATGGCACATTCACTCTGGAAAACTCTTTGGTGGGTTCTAAAAAATTAAACAGGCAACTACCATACAACCCAGCAATTTACTGGCTTCGAGAAATTTGGAAATCTTTTTGATTCTGAAAATATCATTATGGAGCTACTCCTACTAAAACATAATAATGATATTTCATCTTCTATTTTAGCATCCTGAAATCTTTTGATACTCATAAACACTTTAGATAAGATTGTGAGGGTACTAAAACTATTAGAAAAAAAACACTGTGATTCTTCTTTCATATGACTATTTCTTTCCTGCTTCTCTTAATGAAATAAATGTTAAATAATACCATATAGTAAATGCCAATTTTAATTTCCCCCTTAGAGTGGTTTCTTTTTCTGATAAGATACACACCCAAGAGCTTTTATTAAAGCTCATAACAGTCAATAAGGACAAGAAAAGACATCCAAAATATTAATAGCTCTATGTTAAAAAGAAAGAAATATTTTTACCGTGTCTATCAACATAAGCCAGATAAAAATTTAAACTTAAGACTTCAGAAATTTCTTCCAAACTAGCTTTTCTATTCTTTGTAGGCTGTACATTATGTGTCTCTTATTTAGAATTTCTGAAGAAACACAGAAGAATCCTATGAGGTCTGAGTAAGAAAAAATAGTTGTGGTTTGTGTTTAATGATAGCTTACTTGTGCAACCTCAAAAACCAAGCAATTATTATGAATTTACTCATAAGTGTTGCATAAAATAAATCTATAAATTCTGTTATAGTTGTAATTGGGTCTATTAACTACTGCTTAAATATTTTTATTTTTATGTAGTTTTTCAAATAAGTATAGTTCCCAGAAGAAATCATTTTTTAACTATAAGAAAGATACATTTAAAACAAGCATCTTGAAATAAGTTCCAGAGAAAAATGTTTAAGTTCTTCACAATGAAGAAGTGAATATGACAAGGTGATGGTTATTTTGTATCAAAAACTACTAAATTGAGATTGGCAAGGAAACATGAAGGAAGCTAAGGCATTTACTGAGAAGAGGGAGATAAGAAGGAAAACTTCTTGGAGCAGCTACCTTTTAAGACGGGTCTTAAAGAAAGCACTGGATGTGGACTGAAAGGAATTACAAAGTATTCTTCGCTGGATAAAACACCAGAGCTGTCTCATCAAATGCAGACCTCCACAAGTACTTAGGAGAGCCAAGCTAGACACTTCCCAGTCTGAAAGCACTAATCCTAAATATTAACTTCCTGTCCCACGTGCTTTCAAAACAGCCCCGGAGACACATAATGAGAGCATTTCAAAAGCATAAGGCAGGTAATTACTCCCATTGTCCACTACTCACTACATCAACACAGCTGTCTAAATATGCTCCTCAGTACATGCCTGCCCTCTCTTCATTACAGTAGTCTCTTGTACTGCTTCCAAAGCTTAAGATCAACAATGGCTAAGTCATAGGAAAAGTATATATATTACCAAATACAAATAAATATTTATGATTTGTCATGTTTCTTAAAATCTGCATAAAAGTAAAAAAACAAAAACTTGGAGCACAGTTCTACCTTAACATCTACAACCTGAATATATAACTAGTTATTAAGTTTAATCAACATAAAATTTTAATTCATTAAATCTTAAAACATTTTTTAAAATTTTACCTTCAAAGTCAAAATGATGAATGTATTGAAGATATGTGCTGTGCAAAACAAATCTACATCACTCTGAGGAATGAAAAATGGTGTTCAATATCTGAACATAGATAAAATTTTCAGTCTAATTAGAAGCTTAAAGAAAAGCATTTACTGTTAAATATGCAGCCGGGTGACTAATCAAAGCCTTCAGTGAGTGAAGGACTCAGATTTTGACCAACCACAGTCCAGGTCCACACTCTATTCCTTTGCCCTTTAATGCAGGCCAGTCATATTAATGCTCTAAAGTAGCTTTTTTTTTTTAAGTGAAAATCGTTTAATGCTTGAAACCTAGGAAAGCTGTCTGAAAATTAGGAATAATGAACTAGTGTGGCATTTAGACTCAAAGTAATAAGCTCACCTGAGCTTAAAACCTCCGGATATGTAAAATTTATATTATAAATGTATCTGCTGCTACTGTAAAACTCTTCCTTATACTTTAGAATCACACAGTTTAGTTTATTATTATGTTTCAGATTTTTTTTCAAGGAATAAAATAGTCACCAGATATCAGACTTTAAGGCAGTTCTCACTCTTTTGAATAAATACACTAAAGTTGCATTTCTTGTTTCCTAACCCCAGAAAGACACCAAATATGAAACACTTAGAGAACCAAAAGTCCATTTAGAGAGTATTTAAGCATCTTTTCTAATCTAAACTTCAACAGTGAGTGAATTATGCTTGTTTTCTCCACAGTAAAATTAATTTCTTGATTAATTTTGTCACCAGCTGTTCCTATTCCCCTATTACCCCTATATGTTAAGTGACTTTTCTTGGTACATCTACTTTTCTACACATACATCTGTCATAACACTCATCACATAATATTATATTGTCTCCTTTGTTGTATATCTCTTCCACTAAACTCCAAATTCATTGAGGACGGGGGCCGTGTCTATTCTTCTTTGATTCCTGACCCATGGGAGAAGACCGATGCACATTTGCTGCGCTGTTTTTAAAACTGCTTTGTCCTATCCATTGATGAGATAAGACAAATTATCTTCTTTTTGGCAGTGGCAGTGCTATTGTTTTTGGTTACTTCCTTTATATGGTACTTTGTAAACAGAGTATCTTCAGTTACAGCACTGCGTCCTTGATTCAGAGGTAAATCCATACGAGTTCCAGCCTTTGAGTGTGAGCCAAGGGACTTCAAAGGAAGAAAACACAGTGACTCAGACCAAAGGAGTTATGGTTTAAGTCATTTCCCCATTCATTGTACCTGTCTGTCTTCTACCCACACAAGCGATAGTTATTCTATTAAATTCTAGGATAATGCATACAACTATTACGAGTAAATTATAGCCCTGGCCAGTGTGGCCCAGTGGTTGGAGCATAGTCCCATAGGAAAGATTTGCAGGTTCAATTCCTTGTTGGGGCACATACCTAGGCTACAAGTTCGTCCCTGAACTCTTAGGATCCCCAGTCCCAGCACGGAATCCCAGCGTGGTTGTGTAGGGAGGCAACCAATTGATGTTTCTCTTGCATTGATGTTTCTATCCCTCCCTTCCCCTCTCCCTTCCTTTTTCTGTCTCTCAAAAAAAAATGAAAATGTGAGGATTTTTTTTAAAGTAAATTATAAGTCAGAAACATTTCTTTCCTACAGCAAGTCATGAATCATTAAAGAAAACCTCAAAGAAAGAGGAAAGTTCTGCAAACATGGAAGAGTTCCTAAATAATTGGTTCTTAAGGAATATGAATTAACATTTTTCTGGTCAAGTTAAGCAAGTTTATTTCCCAAAATTTTAATGTGGTTTGATGTATTTTACCAACTGCAAAAAGCTGAAAATTAAATTATAAAGGTACCATGTTGAACAAAAATTAGCCTCTGGAAGGCAATTATGAGGGATTAGGTGGAAATATGCCACCTTCCTGTAATAGTTAGGTGTGGCGCACGTCTACTCATAGTCCATATCTGACTTCCGAGTTGCTGAATTGTTCAGACAGGTTGACTTTCTGGTAAAGGATTCTTTTGTCTCCCTGGTTTGTTGTGCAACCTAATGTAAAAGTATGTAACTGTAATTGGCATATGGAACTGGATACTCCCTCCTGGATTTATAGAAACCCAAGAGCATAATAAAATTAACCATTGACATTTATAGTTTTTAATTTATAGAGCAACTAGAGATCCTTTCTTGAAGAGAAACGTAAGTAGAAATGGCTAGGGATTTAAGTTCTCTGCATCTGAAATCTGAACATTATAGGGATTCATTTGTTCGCTCCTCATACACTTCCTTCATAAATTGACCAGGTTTACAATTTTGTAAGTATGTGGAATTTTGCAATTTTGCAGAATTATCGGGAGTAAATCTCATCCTGTAATATTTCCTAGATGCTAGAAATGAGTAAGCAATGTTAAAGTCTGCTTTACTACTAAAGTAAAAAAACGTTTTTTGTTATCCAAAATGAATGGAAAATGAATGGCATAATTAAATGTTCTGAATAATTAAAACATCACACAAAGGGAATTAATTTTAAAAGAATCAAAATATATCAAAATTATTTATTATGGGGGACTTGAGAGTTTTTTTAGAAACAGAAAAATGAACACTAAGGTGTTGTTACTCTCTATGCTAATAAACATAGTCATGGTTGAATAAATGCATAAAAATACATAAAAATGTATTCCCAACAGCAAAGTAATTAATATTAATGAATATTAAAATAGTGCGTTTATAAATGTAAATATTTCCATTTCCTTTTCCTTTGACTTTTAGACATGGAAATGCCAAAAGCAGAAAATCTTCTCAATACCTGTAAGTTCATCAGCAAAGTTATTTTCTAGTGAATCTTAATTCCTTGCATGGAAAAAAGGCCTCCACTTGAGTCAATGTGGTGTTCATAACTGTATAATGGGAAGCCTGGTTTTAGAAACTTGTGTGAAGGTGACGGTAGTTGACCTTAAAATAACTGATATCATAGATTTAAAATGAGGAATACATTATCACATGCCATAATGGCAGAGGGGATCTAGGGTTATACAGCAATAATGAAGAAATTAGAATCTAAAACGAGCTCATCAGTTTTGAGCCCCAGATCTGCCATTTCCCACTGGATTAATTTATACAGGTTTTTTAACCTCTCAAGTCTGAACTTCGAAGTTGTTGTGGAGAGAAAAAAATGTAGCACAAGTAAAATACTTACAAAAATTGAAATACTCTTCCCTCTTCAAACTGCACATCTGTGTGGAGCTAGATTTTCTTCAGATACTTTGACCAAAACAACATATCACAAAAGACTGAAACAAGAAGCAGATATAAGAATTCAGTCATCTTTAAGACAGACTTGCAAATCATAAAACAATGTTTTTCCCTAATTATATTGTTTTAAAAATACACATGTTAAAAAATAAAAATGTCTAATTTATGCTAAAGAAAAAAGAGTGTACATCTTATTATAAGCGTTCAGTAGATGTCAGCTGCTTGATTTTCTCTTCTGCCTATGAAAACTTCAGATTTAGAAATTCACTATGGAATTCTGACCCCACACACCAAGCTCGGTGTGCTGAAAAGTTAGCTGCCTTACATGCAAGCAGCCTCCTGGCTGGCCAAGACATTCTGCTTCCATCCTCCCAGTAGCTTCCCTGGGAAATGTGATCCCCAGGGTCGCTACAACCTGATGCAGGCTGTCAGGAAACACTGCTCTCTTCCAGGAGCGACACCGAATGGGGTAGCTGGATTAGAGGAATCTCCCTCCAGAACCAGGTAACACTGACCCTGGTGGCTCTTACTCTCCTTCAGTCACAGCAAAATTATTTCTGAGCAGCTTAGTCAAAACTTAAACACAAAGTTTATTAGATTACTTTTCTCTCTGATATATTTGGACTGAACCATCCTCAAGCAACTTAATAAGATGTCTTCAAGTCACTTATTCCAATTAAAATTTTAGTACTAATGTGATCAAAACCTGCGATTAGGATTTGTCAGGTTGGTAGAAGAGAGGTATTCAAGACACAAAGAGAAGCAGTGGTAAGAACGAGATCAGCCAATTTATCTATCCCTCAGCTGGAACACTAAACAACCATCCAGGTTGGTGTTCCGAATTTGACTTGGTCTGAGATTTTGATTTTACCTTAAAGAAAAGGGGAGAATGGAAAGGTAGGCAAGCAAAACCAAACAGGGTTAAAGAAAAAATAGAGTTTTGGTACATGACATAAAGTATTTAAGTGCATCAATAGGTGACGAAGTAAAAGTTAGAAGGGTAGGAAGGCTGTAAGAACTTGGTAGATTCTCTGATATTCCTGAAAGTCTCAGCCAGAGAATGTTCATTACATCCCCAAATCCTTGAAATGTACCATATGGCCTTTTTTGATATAACAAAAGCTACAAGTAGCCATGTAAGATTTCAGCAAGGTAATAACAAGGTAATACTGCAGAGGTAGCAACAGAAAGCTTAACAGAGAACTCGAATGGCAGTTGATGCATAACTATAAATTATATTAAAATTCTGAGTAAGGGCAGAAACAGGGGAATTAAGAGTGGCCCAGGGCAGGTTCTCCTAGCTCACAGAAAATCATCTTTGTTTTTATTCCCTTTGAAGGAAGTTGAGTAAATGCCAACTTCCTTTAGGAGTGGTCCAAACAGAAGGGAAGATAGGGAGGAACCATTATACCTTTGGGTTCTGGATTGTTTGTTTTTATCCTCTGTAAGGGACATGATTAGGGAGTGGAAAGAACAAGGAGAAGGAAGTTACATGCAGTGAATCAATGTGAGAGCTCTCCTATCCAAAATAGCAATCCCATAGGCTCTCTTTCAGCTCAGTGATTTTTGTGAAGAGGATAAAAACTGAGGTTCGGGCTGCATCAAACAGGACAATCTGGAATCAGAAGCAATATACAAACTTGAGGGCTTCAGAGGGCTGGTGAAGGCCCTTTAAAAAGTCTACATGTCCCTCTCCTGTGCTTCTAATTTCTTTCAACCCTCAAGAAAGAATATCTCAAGATACATCTCATCACATATAATTAAAAACATCTCTGTAAAGCAATGGACCATCTTACCTTTCCAATTAATTTAAGTTGCATTCTTGATACAAATTCCTTTCTCTAACTCAGAGTTTCTTCACTTTCACACTATTGACATTTTGGGCCAGATAATTCTTTGTTTCAGGGACAGTCCTGTGTGTTATAGAATTTTTAGCAGCATCCACAGCCCCTGCCCACTAGATACCAACCCCCCACAATTCTTACAACAAAAATATCTCCAGATATTATCAAATTTATCCTGGGGATGGAGGGTGCTGTGCAGAAGTGCTACTGACTAAGAGCTACTACTTTAAACTATGTTCACAGCATTGATTATGGCAAGTTTTTTGCACTCTTTAAATGCTTAGGTACTTAACACATTACAGAAAAGGGTTTTGCAGTCAAATTTTTTTTCAAGAAGTCTCTTGAATTAATAGACTGTATAGGCTTCATTTTTACAAACATTTGTTGAGCTCCTTTTACATAATAGATTCTCTGGGGTGGCTTCTGGAGATACTTTATTTTTTTTTAAGATACAGTTCCTGTCCTCTTAAGCTATTTATTAATGAAACTGATAATATTTAGTAAAAGATACCATAAATTATTAAGGTATAAATTCAGTGCTTTATTTTGAGTAACATGAGATACTCAAAAGAATCAGAGAGAGAGTCAGACAGATAAAATAATAATGAAGTCGTAATATTACTGCAGATTTGCTTTAAAGACTTAAGGGTCAAGCAGTGTCTCTGGATCTAAATGGACATGAAAGCAGTCCTGATTTAGAGAAGCATTTAACTTTGAGAAATGGTAGACTGTCTTCTTGTGTTATTGCCTATATCCAGGTATTGTGTATTATAACTTGAGTAGAAACACATTTCTGTCTACTCTGTCTCTCATAAATATCTCATTCACATTCACATTCATTCACACTTTCAGACAAAGAAAGAGTGTATGTGAGTGATGAGGATGGGGGAGGAAGATGTCAATTTATATTGAATCCTCAGGAAATCTCATGATAGTACTAACTTAGTCCCAACTTTTTCACAACTGTCTGAGCTCTCCCTCAATTAACAGTTAACAGTGAAATGTATTATGGGGAATTTGTTTACTACAGCAATGTATGTGTAAGCAATAACAGTATCATGGCATGCTAACGAACTCTATTTTGAGCAGGTTGTGGACATCGCACAATAACTCCCTATGGCTACAAGGTAGCAGGGGGCATGAACGCTAAGGAAGGGGAATGGCCCTGGCAAGCCAGCCTTCAAGAAAACAATGTCCATCGATGTGGAGCCACTCTGATTAGTAACAGCTGGCTTGTCACTGCTGCTCACTGTTTCATAAAGTAAGCTCTGGACCACATAATGGCCTCAACACACGCAAGTACCTACAAGTTTGATACATACAAGAATATGGCCACACAACAATACCTTCAACTTTTCAATATTGTGTAGAATAACCTCAAAATACTCAATGAATTATCAGTTTAAAAAAGATATATTCAAGCTAATGTAGATTTGTCAGCAGTGGCATTATTGACATTGAAAGCAAATAATTCTTTGTGGTGGGGGCCTATGCTGTGCATTAGAATGTATTTAGCCACATTCCTGGCCTCTACCCACCACGTGTCAATAGCATTCCCCCAGGACTGACAAGCAAAAATGCCTCCAGACATTACCATATGTGTCCTGGAGGATAAAACAACCCTCAGTTGAGAATCCCTAAGCTAGATTCACTTAATTAATTTTATGAAGAAACTATAAATCCCAGATTGAACACAGGTCTTCTATTTCTCACTCTTGCTACATTTTTTCTTATGAATCATAAGTATTTGAATTCATCCTGTGTCCTCCTATGTATATTATAGACCTATTTGAAATACAGTGATTATTTATTTAAAGGATAGATAATTGCACCTAAAGTTTGCCTTTTTTCCTAGAAGTGTTTTTTACCCTTTTTTTCTGATGATTTGTTTCAATAATTTCTATTGCTTTTTATACATTATATATTGGTTTTACATATTTTTTATTTTTTTATATTTTTAATTACTTTATTGTTGTTCAGTTACAGTTGTCTGCATTTTCTCCCTGCCCCTTCCCCCCCACACCAGCCAAACCCACCTCCCTCCCTTGCTTCTACCCTCCCTTTTGGTTTTGTCCATGTGTCCTTTATAGTAGTTCCTGAAAACCCTTCTCCCCACTGTCCCCCCCCTCCCTAACTTCTGGCTATTGTTAGATTGTTGTTAATTTCAATGTCTCTAGTTATATTTTGTTTGCTTTTTTTTTGTTGATTATGTTCCAGTTAAAAGTGAGATCATATGGTATTTGTCCCTCACCGCCTGGCTTATTTCACTTAGCATAATGCTCTCCAGTTCCACCCATGCTGTCACAAAGGTTATGAGCTCCTTCTTTCTCTCTGCTGCATAGAATTCCATTGTGTAAATGTATCATAGTTTTTGGATCCACTCATTTACTGATGGGCACTTAGGTTGCTTCCAGCACTTGGCTATTGTAAACTGTGCTGCTATGAACATCGGGGTGCATAGGTTCTTTTGGATTGGTGTTTCAGGGTTCTTAGGGTATAATTCCAGCAGTGGAATTGCTGGGTCAAAAGGCAGTTCCATTTTTAGTTTCCTGGGGAAATTCCATGCTGTTTTCCACAGTGGCTGCACCAGTTTGCATTCCCACCAACAGTGTACTAGGGTTCCCTTTTCTCCGCATCCTCTCCAACACTTGTTTATTGATTTGTTTATGATGGCCATTCTGACCAGTGTCAGGTGGTTATCTCACTGTGGTTTTAATTTGCATCTCTCTGGATGGCTAGTGATGCTGAGCATCTTTTCATATGCCTCTGGGCCCTCTGTATGTCCTTCTTGGAGCAGTGTCTGTTCAAGTCTTTTGCCCATTTTTTAATTGGGTTACTTGTCTTCCTGGAATGGAGTCATGTGAGTTCTTTATATATTTTGGAGATCAGACCCTTGTCTGAGTTATCATTAGCAAATATGTTTTCCCATACTGTTGGTTCTCTTTTCATTTTAATGCTGTTTTCTTTAGCCATGCAGAAGCTTTTTAATTTGATGAGGTCCCATTTGTTTATCTTTTCCTTTATGTCCCTTGCTTTAAGGGACATGTCTGTGAGGATGTTGCTGGGTGGAATGTCTGAGATCTTCCTGCCAATGTTTTCCTCTAGAACTCTTATGGTGTTACAACTTATATTTAAGTCTTTTATCCACCTTGAATTTATTTTTGTGTATGGTGTAAGTTGGTGGTCTAGTTTCACTTTTTGCATGTAGCTGTCCAGATTTCCCACCACCATTTGTTGAAGAGGCTATTTTTCCTCCATTTTATGCTTCTTCCCCCTTTGCCAAATATTAATTGACCACTTGGGTTTATTTCTGGGCTGTCTGTTTTGTTCCATTTGTCTATGTGTCTGTTCTTACGCCAGTACCAGGCTGTTTTGATTATAGTGGCCTTGTAATACAGTCTATTGTGATCCCTCCTACTTTGTTCTTCTTTCTCAGAATTGCTTCAGCTATTCAGGGTCGTTCCATATGGTTCCATATAAATTTCTGAAATGTTTATTCTATATCTGTGAAATATGTCATGGGTACTTTAATAGGGATTGCATTGAATCTATAAATTGCTTTGGGTAGCATGGCCATTTTGATGTTAATTCTTCCAATCCATGAGCATGGTACATGCTTCCATTTGTTTGTGTCTTCCTTAATTTCTTTCTTCAGCCTTGTATAGTTTTCTGAGTACAGGTCTTTTACCTCCTTGGTTAGGTTTATCCCTACGTATTTTATTTTTCTTGTTGCTATATCAAATGGGATTTTTTCCCCTGATTTCTATTTCTGATGTTTCATTGTTGGTGTACAGGAATGCCTCTGATTTCTGAGTATTGACTTTGTATCTGGCTGTTTAACCAACTTCATTTATTAGGTCGAGTAGTTTTTTGGTGGAGTCTATAGGATTTTCCATGTACACTATCATGTCATCTGCAAACAATGACAGTTTTGTTTCCTCCTTTCCAATTTGGATGCCTTTTATTTCTTTTTCTTATCTGATTGCTGTTGCTAGGACTTCCAATACTATGTTGAATAGGAGTGGTGAGAGAGGGCATCCCCATCTTGTTCCTGATCTTAGTGGGAAAGCTCTAAGTTTTTGTCCATTGAGTATGATGTTGGCTGTAGGTCTTTCATATATGACCTTTATTATGTTGAGGAATGCTCCCTCTATTCCCACTTTGTTGAGGGTTTTTATCATAAATGGGTGCTGTACCTTATCAAATGCTTTTTCCGCATCTATTGATATAATCATGTGATTTTTGTCTTTGTTTTGTTTTGGTTTTATATTTTTAAACAAAAATCCTTCTCAAACTTGGAGTTTGAAACTGTTCCAGAGCACTAATTTTCAGGGCTTAATATAAAGTCTAGTTAACAAATAATAGTAAAAGTGAGAAATATCTTCCTATTTTTAGTTTTAATAATTATAAAAGAGGATTTAGATGTTTTCTTAATTTCCCATATCTTGCCCACTTTTTATTTAATCTTTTTATCATGTATTGCCATAGTTATCTTTCTTGTCTGTTCTGGACAAAACAAGAATAACATGTAGTTTTCATGGGTTATCTTTTAAGATATAGCTTCTTAGAGTTATTCAAAATCTGTCCATGCTTTTGTTTTTATTTTACCTCACACATATAGCTTTATTTTTGTATGCTTCTATACACTACAGGAATTCAAAAGTCACCTAAATGTTTTTAAAAGCATAAGAAATTAATTCCTACAGCTCCAACTTTTAATTAATATATCTATTTTCTTTAGCGCCAATGATCCCAGACAATGGAATGTTAGTTTTGGGCTTCTTTTAAGTGATCCACAAGCAAAACGAGGTATCAGAAATATTATAATTCATGAGGACTACCGTTACCCCGCACATGATCACGACATCGCTGTTGTGAAGCTGTCTTCACCAGTGTTATATACAAGCAACATTCGGAGAGTGTGTCTCCCGGAAGCTAATTACACATTCCCACCCAACTCAGATGTGGTGGTCACTGGATGGGGATCTTTAAAGTCTGACGGTGAGTTCCTGACCTTCCTCCTTCTCCAGTTTGAGTTTTAGGAGTTAAAACACGATACCCAGAACCACAACTAAACCTGAAAAATACTTTCTGTGGATCATTTTAAAAAGGATAATGTGCAATGGATTGAAAATTATCCTCAAGAACATTCATTAAAAAAACTACAATTTCATAGAACTGTTTACCATATTTCCCTTAACAATAGTGGTTTTCATAGAAATGTATTACTTAAATAATTCATTTTTCTCTATTTCATTAATTAATTCATTCATTAAAAACATTTGTATTGATTACCACCTTTGTTCCATGTAGTATCCTAGGTGCTTTAGATATATTAATAAATAAAATAAGCAATATTCCTACCCTTATAAAGCTTACATTCCTAGCAAAGAAAAGTAGATAAAAACCATGAAATATAATCAATAAGTAGATTATACAGCAGGTTTTGTGCCAGTAAGTACCACAGAAGAAATAAGAACAACAGAGGACTAGGCGTTTCCGATGGGGTGAAATGAGTAGCGCTCTGCAATAAGGCAATACCTGAACAAAAGTCATTCAAACATGTGCATCATGATGACCCTAATAACATAAACATTTAGTGGCTAATTATATTCATAAACATCTGAAAACAGAATAAAATAAACCTAAAATTAATTCCAAGATTCAGAATTATGGTAATAGCAGAAAATCTAAAAGTGATCATAAAATGTATATTTCTGGAATAAGAATATTTAATTTTGTTTTCTAGGGCACACATTTAATAAATATAAAATTCTAAAACGATTCAAAAGGAAAATAACTCATCACATGTGGATGGGCACTCTACTTCAAAATATGATCATTTTTAACAATAGCATGCCATGTGCCTCACATTATTTATTTGTTAATACATAGACAAATAAAGCTTAATTAAAATAAATTTCTTACATTGATTTTGAAATTGCATATAGTATTTGACACTAATAACCTAGCCAGTGAGATTAATATTGACTTTAGCAATAATTATATAATCTCCTCTTCTTGCAGGATCAATGTCTAATATACTCCAAAAAGGAACAATAAAGATTATAGATAATAGGACCTGCAACAAGGAAGAGATGTATAGTGGTGTGATAAAACCTGGAATGTTGTGTGCTGGGTTTCTGGAAGGAAAGGTGGATGCCTGCCAGGTAAGCCTGCCTATTCTACTTTCAGGAAGATTGTTTTTCTTGTAATTTTTAATTTCAATTAACCAGTTCAATTTTCTCAAAAGGTTGACAATTATTAAAGGCTTAAGTATGTTTTATAGCCAAAGTATTTACTTAAAATTATATTGCTTTGATGGGTCCCATTAAAATACTAAAGTGTTAAACCACCCTTATAAGAAGCTGTGAGTGGGAGTAAGGAAGAGACTCAGTTTGGGATACAATAAAGAGATGAAATGGAATATTGGTGGCTTTAGTTCAATTGGTCCTCTTTCACTGAGAAGCATTTAACTGAGTCCAACACCAAATCATGGAACTTTCTTAATTAAGGTGGCTCCAACACTCTAAATATTTTATTTCAAAACATTTATATAGCATGTCCTTGCATCAGCCATTGTTTTAAGATCTTTACAATTATTAATTTATTCAAGTTATGATAGCTCTGTGATGTATTTTGTACTATTATAAACCATACTTCTCAGATAAAGAGACGAACACAGAGAGCAATTTGTCTAAACTCACTCAGGCATTATTAAGTGGCACTACTGAAATTTAAACCAGGAAACTGAGCTCTATAGCCTATACTCTGAATACTACACTAAGCTGCCTTTCCTTATGTTTTATATGCTTCAAACACTCCTGATGCTATTTATAAGCAATCATCACAGAGCAACAAAAGTACTACTGTAGTTATCTAGGCAGGCAGAATCAATGATAAACCTAGAAGACCCTCATTTTATTAATTCATTCTTCCATGTAATGGTTGTTTATTGACTACTATGTGCCAGACCATGTGCTAGGTGCAGGAAAGTTAAAAGTGAATAGAGCATTATTCCTGATCTCTAGGAGCCAGAAGACATGCAAACAAGCACTTGTAATACATAATTTTCATCTCTAATTACAGATTCACAGCTTTCCAACTGTTCCACTAAACCTATTCTTTCAAGTCATGACAAGCTTAAATCCCTGTTTCTTTCCATTTCCTTTCAGCCCATCACTCTCAGCCCCATGACCCTCTTCTAAATTTATGCATTCTAGAACCCATGTTTTATTATTTCATCCACTCTACTAATACCACCCTAGATGACTTCACCATCTTTTACTTCCCCCACACCCATCATAATAATCTCCAACCACTGAGCAATCTATCTGCTTTACTTACTTCATATGCGAGCTCCTTAGCACAGCCAGAAAAAATCTTGTAGCCTTGTAAATTCGTACCATGTAATCACAGCTGAGTCTTTAATACATTGTAGAATTCTTTAATGTATCTTTCATGGTGCTATGTCAAATTTCATTACATTATTTGAATGTTTCCCACCACACCCTTATATTCCTTAACTTATGACATTTCCTCCTACTAACTATTAAAAAAGTGAAAGTGATCACATGAGAACTCCTGTAATTTTTTTTTACCTGATAGATTTGTATTTGTACTTATCTTTAGCTTCTAGGCTCATGATAAACAAATTTCTCCTACTATTCAAAGCTAATCTCTTACTTGTGTTATTCATCTGTATAGATATTTGAACTTTCTATTAATTTGAAACTTTCCTCCATATTTTCCAAACCATCCCACTCAAATGGACTCTTCCACATATTCTGCAAACATTATGAGGTCGCTCCCTCGATATATCCTATTCTACTTTTCTTTTTCCTTTCTTAGTCAAATTTCTAAAGAACAGTTTACCATCGTGGTTCTACATTCTCAATTTATGCACTCTCTGACCCACTGCCAGTCCACTGAAAGTACCCCAGCCAAGATTACTGATTGTCTACTTGCCAAATCCAACATATGCAGCGTGGAAGACAGACTGAACGCAAGTGAGCTAGAGATAGTGTGGTCTATTAAAATGTTTTTTCTGAGAAAAGTAATGAGGGCTTTAACTAAGAACAGTGGGAATAAAGAGACAATGAGACAGTAGCAGTTAGTAACAAGATGATGGAATGGATTAGATATGAAGAAGAAGGAAAAGGAGAAATATAATGCAAATTCCCATATTTCTCCCTGAGCACCTGGAAAGAAGGTGTACAGGAGAAAGAAGTTTAAGGAGGGTGAAAGTTCAGTTTGGGGTAAGCTAATTTTGAGGTGCCTGTGGAATACCCAGGCAGATATGTGTAATATATCATTGAAAATAAAAGCCTTGAGCTCACAAAAGAGTTCTGGCTAGAGATATATATGAAAAGGCCATTGCCCTCTGTAGTTAAATTCATGAGCATAATACAATTGCTTAGGTAAAGTGTGTGAAATAAGAAGTACCTAAGTAACGGAACTCAGTTATACATGTTTTTATTGTGCTAACAGTAGAAGATAACAAAGGTCAGAAAAAACAAGAAGAAACTGGTTTCACATAAGTCCAGGAATCAGAAAAAGGGGAATAGTTTATAGTGACATGTGCCATAAATCCTGGAAAGAGCCATCAAACTCAATGCTTGTCAGTAAAGTTAGAGAAGATGAATTTAGTGGAAAGAAAAGCTATGTAGACATATATTAGAGTGGGATGAGAATATGGAAACTGCAATATAGACGATGACCTTAAATCACTTAGATATGAAATGAAAATAATTAGGGCAATACAGGAGGTGTTAAGATGCAAAAAGGTTGTCATTTTTCAGGTAAATAAGATCAAAAAGTAATTTTTAAAAAAGCACGTCTATGCCTGGAGAGAAAAGGAAGTGGAGGAAATGAAGACATATAAAACAAGATTCCTGATCCATAGGATAGAGGGATTAGTCTTGGAAAGAACTAAATATACCTTCTCTTCTAAAGGGGAGAGTAGATGTGGATGTGGCTGAGAAGTCAAAAGGCACAAAACAAGAAATGGAAAGATTCCTACCTGTTATTCCCCATTTATTCTATGAATTTGAAACTAAGACATTAGATTCAGAGTCAGGGAACCAGATTTTAAAAAATTGTCAAATAAGCCTTGTGTCCTGTTGGTAGGAATGGAAAATGGCAGAGCCTCTGTGGAAGACAGCATCCTCAAAATAAATTAAAAATAGATTATCATATGGTTCAAAAATTCCATTTCTAAGAGTATGCTGAAAATAATTGAAAGCAGGAACACAAACAGATAACTGTACATCCGTGTTCACAGCAATATTATTCACAATAGCTAGAAGATGCAAGCAACTCAAATGTCCATTGATGGATAAATGCATGAGCAAAACATTGCATGTATGTGTGTATAAACATACACATACATGGATATATACCATGGGATATACACAAGTATACCCATGGTATATGTAACATATAGTGGAATGTTATTTAACCTTAAAAAGGAAGGAAATTCTGACATGTATTGTAACATGAATGAACTTTGAAGACATTAGGCCAAGTGAAATAAGCCAGTCACAAAAGAACAAATACTGTGTGACTGCACTCATCAGAGCTACTTGGAGAAGTCAAACTCATACAGACAGAAAGTAGAGTGGGAGTTGCCAGGAGCTGGGGAAAGGGAACAAGTGCAAGTTATACAGTATAGTGGGCATACGGTTTCAGTTTCGCAAGATGGAGAAACTCTGGAGATGGATGGTGACAATGATTACACAACAATAGCAATGTACTAAATGCCAAAGAACTGTTAGAATGGTACCTTTTATGTTACGTGCATGTCATACACTTTAAAAAATAAATAATGATTTTTTAAATTGTGAAATGAAAGAAGTTTGGATTGGCTGCTCTTAAAAATGAGAAAGAAATATGGTTAGGGACACATAACTATTAGGAAGAGGTGTTGGTTTGAGGATGTGAATTTGTAACACGGTTTTTTCACAGTGATGTTTTGGCCCGGGTTATGGTGGGGAGGTAAGAAACTCAGAATCCTGTTGAAAGAGCGTTAGTATGGGTAAATTAAGAATATAGTCATGTGAATAAAAATGGAAAGTTAGAAGTACATAGGTTAATACACTAGAAGAAAAGGTAGGAGCAAGGATTGGCATTCTTAATGAGGTTGAAGAACAGATGTAGAGTGAAAAGCAGTGGAATACGAACACTAAAGTAATAGCTACGTGCAATCACAATGCTCAAAAATGGCATTTCAGTGGCGGAACAGTTCCAGATGGTGAAAATTTTCCCTTTTACCCCTTTTCACCCCTGTCCAGGAGTGACATGGAGATGTTTAATAAGCATGTATAGATGATCAGAATCAAGGAAACCAAGAGACTGTGGTTTCACACAATAAAGGTTGAAATTATCCAAGATAGATGTGAGGGATTAGAGCAAAGGAAAATTCAGATACCATTGGGTTTAATCATTCTGGAAAAATGACCTAAATATAAGTAGATAAAAACCATAAGAAGTTACAGGGTAGTTTAGCCAAATGACACCATTCTAAGAATTGGAGGGATGTTTACACAAGAATGGAAGAACAGTAGTCCAGTGTTGGTGGTAAGTAAATGAAAACCTTCCTTTTTCTCAGTATCTGTCTGAAAATAGGAAAGTTTGGGGACATAATCAGAGAATTCCTCAGCATACTGATGATTGCATAAGCAACAATACCTTCAATATCTCTTTTAAGTAATAATTGAGTTGAAATTTTTCATACTTGTTTTCCATTATTGTATTTTATATTCAAAGACATATGCTGATATCTTTGATTTAAATAAATGATTATGAAACACAAAAATATGCAAGACTAGAATCATTTTAATATTGACATACTTAGGTTTCTTTTCCTCCTTCTTTCTCTCCCTATCTTTACTATAGAAAAGAAAAATAAGCAGTATTCATCTTTAAATTATAGCAATCATGTAAATTCTTTTTCTTTCTAGGGTGACTCTGGTGGACCTCTGGTTAGTGCAGATCAGAGAGGCACTTGGTTCCTTGCTGGAATTGTAAGCTGGGGAGATGAATGTGCTCTTCCAAACAAGCCTGGTGTCTACACTCGAGTGACGTACTATCGGGACTGGATCATGTCTAAAACTGGCCTCTAATGCTGAAGCTTTTTTGCAGATTAAAGCTTGAAGATTATATGCTCATTAAATATGTTTTTAATTCCCAAACTACATTTAACTAAGAAAAACTTTAAAAACATTTATTGTTGTATATTTACGCATATTCAATTTTAGAACTATGAAAGCTTCTTGTGCATTAGATTTTGATAAAGGTTTAGTGAAAGTAGTGGTACAGATATAAAATTTTCTCCTTTACCCCTGTCCAGACTGAAGACAATTATATGAGTAAATATAGATTACAGTTTGCCAAGAAGGTCTTCACTGCTGATTTGCAGATCCAATTCCCTTGAGAAATCATAAAATAAGTGTTCACAATAAAACTTCCTTCTGAGTGTATAAATAATCTCCTGACAGGCATGTGGATTCCACAACACCAACATACTGGTAGGTTGTAGCCTAGCAAGTTGCAGTAATACTGCCTATAAAAATTTCCCAGGAAAAGCTGTGTAGCTGTTTTCTGTCTAGTCTTTGTGCCAGTGCTGACCCCGCTTCTATTTATGGCTTCCTCACCTTGACTGACACAAAGCAGCATGATAAGCCCGTGGGGTACATTGAACAGATCTTGATGCTTGTTGATTTGTCCCTATTTTTCTTCCATATGAAAGTGAGGCCAGAAGATGGTTCTCACACATATACCCATAATAATAATAATAGTATCACCTCAGACACTATATAATCTTAAATGAACTGTGCAAATAATGTCAGGTGCCATATCTCCAAGTTCTTAAAATTTCTAAATCATACAAATTATCAGCCACACTAAATAATATGGAAATTCTGCTTCCACTTTCCTTGTGCCCACCCAGAATCATCCTAGCTATTTTCTGAATCAATATTATGTTTTTCAAAATTATATAACTTCATAACAAATATTTTCATGTTTATTGTCTTAACTATGGATTTTGCATAAAGCAATGTCATATTACACATATTCTGGTATCTTGGGGAAAAAGCATGATGGACTAATGATTTAAGTCACCAGTAGTCTTCTTTACCTAATTTCTTTGGGTATAGAAATTGTATAAAATTCTAATGGAAAAAAGTATAAACACTTAACTTTTATTTTTCAAAACAATTTGACACAAAGATAGGTGTGTTAGACAAGCACATTTATGAAGTGTGCCACTTCCAAATAGGGTGGGTTTAAGTGAACCAACCTGCATAATGACATATTATATGATGATAGATTGCCTTTTCCTCTCTATAGAGAAACAGAATAGTAGTTAAAGTCAGTTATAACGGTGCCTCCCCTCCCTGGGCAAAAGTGTCAGAACTACTGGATCTCTTCAGATTCAGGAATTTCTGCTGTAAGTAGTATCTGGGAAGATTTCATAATGAGCAGGGCATCCTTCATTGAGTTATAACCGTTCAAAATGTTGAAACTTCAAGGAGAGAGACCAAGGGGATCTCTCATGCTACCATTCCTCTGAATAGCTTTTAAATTTGTCTCTTATTTCCATAGCAATTTTATGTAAACACTTCCTCATAATTAATAATCCACATTTTCTTCCTCAAATTCTTCCAATTAAACTTTAAAATGCTCCCCCTTTACTCAAATCATAATCGTCACAGACACTATCATTTTTTTAATATTTTTAATCCTCACCCAAGGATATGTTTATTGATTTTAGAGAGAGAGGAAGGGAGAGAGAAAAACATCAATGTGAGAGAAAAATATCGATGTGAGAGAGAACCTCTATCAGTTGCCTCCCATATGCACCCCTGTAACCCAGGTTTGTGCCCTGACCGGGAATTGAACCCACAACCTTTTGGTGTAAAGGATGATGCTCCAACCAACTGAGCCACTCAGCCAGGGCCAGACACTATCATTCTTAACTAAACAAAGTAATGCACATTTTGAAAATGAGAGATACTGACCTCTTTTGATACTGTGCTGCTTCTATCTTTTCTTCCTACTAGAAACAAAATTTCCTCCCAAATACTTTTCATCCATGTACTTCTCCCTTGGAAGACCTGCCTTCTTCAATTCTTTCAGTGTTAGTATAGAGACGTAAAAAAATCCATTTCTTGCACCTCTGGATCACTTCCAACCTACCGTTTCTTTTGCAATTCAGAAAGAGCTGACCAGGTAGGTACACAAAGAGGATGGAGAATATAATACAAAGAGAATCAAAGATATCATGCTTGGGCATTGGTTCAGGTCATGAGAGAGAGTCACTCATCCCTAGGGCTGCCCGGGTTCCTATGGGCTTCCTAGGCCTTGTGCATCATAAGAGAGAGGTCTGTTACCTAAGAGTCTCATTTTCTTGCTACCAAAAAGACCTAAATACCATGACCCTTCATTCACTAAGGACCCTGACATCTTGTTCAGTCTTTCTCTTAACCCCACTCCTATAAGAAAGGTAGTATAGCAGAGGAGATGAAGAGAGCGGCTCTGGAGGCAGACGCATGTGATGTAATTCCCAACTCAGGTGCATAAATGACACCCTGTTTTTCACTTTATTCAACCACAAAATAAAGGTAACAATAGTACTGACCTCTAGGGTTCTTGTAAGGATTGAATATGTTTATATATGTAACATGCATAGAAAAATGCTTGAAAAATAGTTAGTACGAAAAGAAGGTTAAATACTGCTAATAGTATCATTGCCAGTATCAGTGAGCACCTTCAAAATCCACATGCTTGACCTATCCAATAGCCTAGATCCAAAGTTCTTTGAGTTCCTTAAATGCATCAGACTTCATTCACCCTCTACTCCTATGCACTTTCATAGCCACACCCTGTATTTTCTTGTTAGAACAGCTTCACATCTCAAATCTTCAATTCAAATTTCTATCTACATTGTCCTAGGTTTATGATCTGTTACTGCAATATAACTTGTTTTCATCCCATCAGGATCCTCTTTTCCTAACATCCCCTTCTACTTGAGTCTATCCCCACCTCCAACACTTTCATATATCCACTTCCTTTCTCCCTTGTCTTTCTGCAACATCTGCCCTAGTCCCTTGAGCTGGTTCTATCTCAAAATCTCTAAACATCCTCAAGACTTACATATCTATTTTCAAAACCCTTTTTTCTTTATTATATATCCACTTCCTCAAATCTCATATGGTCTTCTGATGGCTGTTCTCATCAAAGCACTAGAGCCAAGGCAGGTTCTCTTCCATCAACCACCCAAGAGTCATGCTGTAAGAAGAAACAACCTCTCCACTTCCTCTCTGCCATCCACTTGGCAGCCACAAAGCAGCAACTATGCGTAAATGCATCTCCATCCACATTGGCCAAGCTGGTGTTCAGATCGGCAAGGCCTGCTGGGACCTCTATGGCCTGTAACATGGCATCCAGCTGGATGGCCAGACACCAAGTGACAAAACCATTAGGTGGGGAGATGACTTCAACGCCTTCTTCACTGAGACAGGCACTAGCAAGCATGTGCCTATGGCAGTGTTTGTAGACCTGGAACCAACAGTCATTGATGAAGTTCATGCTGGCGATCACTGCCAGCTCATCCACACTGAGTAGCTGATTACAGGCAAGGAATATGCTGCCAATAACTGCCAATGTTCTCCTTGCCAATAACTATGCCTGTAGGCACTACACCATTGGCAAGGAGAACATTGACTTCAACCTGGACTGAATGTGGAAACAGGCTGACCAGTGTACAGGCCTTCAGGGCATCTTGGTTTTCTACAGCTTTGGTGGGGAACTGGTTCTGGGTTCACCTCCCTATTAATGTAATGTTTCTCTGTCAATTATGGAAAGAAGTCCAATCTGGAGTTCTCCATTTACACAGCCCTCCAGGTTTCCACAGCTACAGCTGAGCACCATAATTCACCACCCACACCACCCTGGAGCACTCCCATTGTGCCTTCATGGCTTACAATGAGGCCATCTATGACATCTGTCATAGAAACCTTATATTGAGCACCCAACCTACACTAACCTGAATAGGTTGATAGGCCAAATTGTGTCCTTCATCACTGCTCCCCTCAGGTTTGATGGAGCCCTGAATGTTGATCTGACCAAATTCCAGACCCACCTGGTGCCCTAGCCCCACATCCACTTCCCTCAGGACACATATGACCCTATCATCTCTTCTGAGGAAGCCTACCATGAACAGCTTTGTGTGGCAGAGATCACCAATGCGTGCTTTGAGCCAGCCAACCAGATGGTGAAATGTGACCCTCACCATGATAAATACAAGTTCTGTCTGGAAAAATCCCAGCCAAAGTTAATATAATGAGAACAGTTTATGTGACGTCGATGTAACCTGGCAGCCAAGGAGAGTGAACTAGAAGGTGCATGTGTGAACAATGACGACTTCACTGTACTAATCAGTGGGGGTGGTAGATGCCATTGAGTGAGCATGTGTCCTGTGTGGCTGTCTCATTCAAAATGACTGAGCAACAAATCTGCATCAAATTTTGCATTAAGCTTGAACATTTCTCCATGGAAACTATCCGTATGATTCAGAAGGCCTCAGCTATGGACAGCTGGTGATTGGCAGCTTCATCACCACAACACGCCTGCTCATGCATTACATCTTGTGTGGAGATTTTTGGCAAAATATCAAATCACCCAGGTGACTCAGCTCCCCTACAGCCCAGATTTGGCTCCCTGTGACTTTTGGCTTTTCCCAAAACTAAAATCACCTTTGAAAGGAAAGAGATTTCAGATCATCAATGATATCAGGGTAGTATGATGGGGCAGCTGATGGCAATTGGGAGAATTACCTGAGGTCCCAAGATGCCTACTTTGAAGGGGACGCATCACTGTCCTATGTACAGTGTTTCTTGTACCTTGTATCTTCTTCAATAAATGTCTTTGTTTCTCATATTACATGGCTGGATACCTTCTGGACAGACACATACACAGGTATTTAGTAACTATTTATTAAATGAATCAATGTAAAACAGACAACAGTGTGGTGATTGCAGGGGGTGGGGGGTATAAGGGTGTTAAATGGTAATGAAAAATACAATAAAAAATAAATAAAATAAAATAAATAAAACAGAAAAAATACAAATAAATGAACCAACAAGAATAAACCATTTAAGTCAAAAGAGCCACCTCTACTCTTAATATTCTTCTAGCTTTGACTGTCAAGGAAGCAAAGTAGTTGACAAATGACAAATCAAGTTGGCGATTTAATAAATTCCAATGTAAGTCATATCAGTATTGGTAAATAGCTTTATCAAACACTTACCGTGAATGTTAAAATAACAATACAGGGAAAGTTTCTAAGTGGCCCCAAAGTGAAATGATCAGATAACATATAAAGGAATATATGCAAATATTCTTATTATATAGAAACATAGTAACATGGTTATAGCATTGATACAGTATTCTCTCCCATATCTAGTTACTATATGCAATAATGTACAATAATGGCAAGTATAATATTTTAAGTGGAACCTAATCAACAAAACAAACAAATGAGCAAAATAGAATCAGAGACATGGAAATAATAAAGAACAAACTGACAGTGACCAGAGGGGAGAGGGGAGGGGGATAACAGGGGGAAGAAGGGGAAGGGTCAAGTCAAGGAACATGAATAGAGGACTCATGGGCACACACAATAGGGGGGGTGGACCATGGGAGTGCGGAGAGTGGGGGACAGGGTAGGGGAGAGCAACGGGGAAAAAGGTGGGACAACCGTAACTGAACACCAATAAAAAAGCAAGTCGATAATTTTTTAAATAGTTAATCATTTTATTCTAACTTAAGCATGGATAATCTAGCCATTAAGATTGATTGATAAATCTGAATGCAGTTTGTACTAGATCAAACTGATCCTGTTAAGGTATTAATTTGGTGTTTTGTGGAGGATGCTTCTAAATTAACATATTTGTCTAGTGCTTGAATGCACAGCAGTGTGTGATTGAAAACAAATATTTTTGAGAAATGTATTAATTTTTAAAACAACAGATTTTTAAACTAGATTAATTTTTTAATTTTTAACTTTTTAAATTCTTCTCTTCATTTTCATTTTGCATCTGTTGGACAGAACACTAACATCTTTTAGAAAATCTCTTTATTAAGGTTATTTGAATAATATCCTGAGTGAATTTTAAATTCACAGTTAAGCTTCAAGTGTCCTTCTTTACTCAGGAAAAATGTTGTGAAAACCAGACCATCTGCTGAGGTACTACAATTACATCTGGCCCTCAGAATGTGTTTGGCATGCTCTGTTTTAGCACTCTGTTGGATTATAAGCCTCAAAACAAGTTCACCTTGATCTTTTACATTAAATATAAAGCACCTTCAGGACAAAATGTGACATAAGTCTAAACCGGTGACAGAAATAAAATGGGTTCAATTATAATAATATACCAGAAGTGCCAGAAACACAAATCTTGAAGCTCTGTCAGCTGGGGAGTATGGCAAACGGTGCCTCTCTTGAACAGAATCAAAATCACTGTTCATCCATCAACAGCAGCAGCCCGATGATGCAGGGCCATCTCCCCACCCTGACCTTATCCGGAAAGATCCGCGTGACACTAACTTTCTTCCTTTTTCTACTCTCCACGACTTTCAATGCTTCTTTTTTGTTGAAACTTAAGAAGTGGACTCAGAAGAAAGGGAAAGGGAAAAAGCTCTCGAGAATGAAGGTGCTTTTAAAACATCTGACGTTAGCCAACCTGCTGGAGACTCTGATTGTCATGCCCCTGGACGGGATGTGGAACATTACAGTCCAATGGTATGGGGGAGAGCTCCTCTGCAAAGTGCTCAGTTATCTGAAGCTTTTCTCCATGTACGCCCCAGCCTTCATGATGGTGGTGATCAGCCTGGACCGCTCCATGGCCATCACGAGACCCCTAGCTGTGAGCAACAGCAGGCTGGGGCAGTCTTTGATTGGCCTGGCATGGCTCCTCAGTAGCCTCTTTGCAGGACCACAGGTAAACCATCACCGTGAACTTGTCAGTCTATGGCAGTCACAGATTTCCTATCTAAACTTGAGTGTTGTATTATTGTGCATCACATTCGGTATTGCATTATTGCTGTGCTTGGGCTCTGGACATCTGAGAGTAGGGTTTAATCCTGGCACTGTTACTGCGACAAATTTGTTAGCCTCTTTGGGTCCTAGTTCCTTTATTTATAAAATAGAGGTAATACTTACTTTATGCAGCTGTTGTGATGATTAATGTATTGAGGTGTCTAGAATGATCACTACCATATAGGAAATACTCCCCCAAAATATAGCTATTCTCAAACTATCTCATCCCTATCTTAGTCTTCCATCTATTTTTTCTTTTTGCTCTGGTTGACATGGTAAATTGACAGAATCTTTAGGTACTATGAAATTTTCATAGAAAGTATTTATAACATCTTGCTTGGAACTTCTTGAGTGGAAACATTAAGAATTCTGTTGTTGTAGTTCAGAAAGAACTATTCTCAGTTAACATGTTCTTAAGTTTGCAGCTGAGTGGTATTGAATAAAGAGGAAAAGTGGGAAGTCTTGGACTCTTGGAAATTTGAATATTTCCGTGAGGTTGACTTGGGCTTTTTTGGAGTGAGTTAGAATGTAACAGGCTGTTAGCAAAACTCTAAGACTCTTGGTGTAGGCATAGGCCCTCTCCTACAGGAGGCAGATGGGTATCTCTCCTGATTGTTTTCAACAGAGGCTCTCTGCTTTGTCAGCACTCACATCTCTGAAGAAAAAGACACATGTTTGCAAACAGAAGGATCCTTTAATAACAAATGAATGATTCTCTGTATGCTTGTAAATGCACAAGAATGTGTCAAGAAGTAAAGTCAGCCCTGGCTGGTGTTGCTCAGTGGGTTGAGTGCCGGCCTGTGAACCAAAGGCTCATCGGTTCGATTCCTAGTCAGGGCACATGCCTGGGTTGAGGGCCAGATCCCCAGTAGGGGGCACACAAGAGGAAACCACACATTGATGTTTCTCTCCCTCTTTCTCCCTCCCTACCTCTCTCTCTAACAATACATAAATAAAATATTTTCTTTAAAAAGAAGTGAAGTTACTTAGCTATAGCTTATGTCCTGAAGTCTTCCATTTTGTTTCCTTAAAGTTGGAGTGCTGCTTATTGATTGGTTTTCTTGGAGAAGATAAACACAAAATAGCTTCCTAACATGGAACTTGTACTGATGAAATATGGAAACTGCCCTAAAAAAATGTAATTCAGTTGTGAAGACAAAACTTATAAAAGACTAGTATAAGTATATACTAAATCATTTTAAACCTATTACAAGAGTAAGAAGAGGGAAAGATGAGTATGAGTTAAAATGGTGAAGGAAGATTTTAGGGTAAAGGTAGAATAGACCGAGTTTTTAAAGAGGAATGATATTTAGATAGAAGAAATATTGTAAGTCAAGGATCACATATATTTTTTAGCAAAGTTTGAAAGTATGATTTTCATAGGTGACATGTTTGGATGCAGCAAAAAACTGAGAGTTGGGACTAGCCAGAAATTGGGTTTGGTGGTTGCTCCCTTTTCTTTAACCTCATAGCATTCTTTTTCATAAAGTAATGTGATTATGGCTTTTGGCCTATTATTGCCTTTAATGTATATGCTCCTAAATAGTAGAGACTGATGTGTTCAACTTATTTCATATTCCCAGTACCTAATCAGATACCTAGCAAACATGGAATTTCAAAATATTTGGACCCGAGGAATTTTTTTAAAGATGAAATAAATCTTTCACCTTTTACTAAAAAAAAAAAAAAAAAGTTTAAATGAATGAATCAATGAATGGGGGTGCAGTGGATTTACATTACAGAAAACATTGATAGCCAGGGGAAATTCTGAAATGTCGGAACCATAGAGCTTTTGTGAGTCCTATGCAAAAAGTAAAAGGAATGTTTTCCAGTTTTACTGGGAAAGACTTGATATACATGACTGTATGACTTTAAGGTGTACCACATGATGGTATGACTTACATATATTATAAAATGGTATTGGAAAAATGCAGTTTTTGTTTGCTTGTTTTCTTGCTTATAAAATTAATTGTTTAGCCTTGGCTGGTATACCTTAGTTAGTAGCAAACTGAAGGGTCACAGGTTTGATTCCCAGGGAGGGCGTGTTCAATAGGCAACCATTCATGTTTCTCTCTCACATCAATGATTCTGTCCCTCTCTTTCTCCCTCCCTTTCCCTCTAATAAAAAAATTAATTTTTGTCATAGAAAATCAGTACATAGACATAAAAAACAAGCCTAAATTATAGGCTTGTTTACACTTTTTACACCCATTTGCAAAGTAGTTGGTGATTTGGAATACTGATGTAGATCAAAGTTAAAACAGAAGTAGCGCCCTTCTTTTTTCATAAAAGGCTATATAAAATGATTTTCCCTTTCCTTAAGTGGGAGCTTCTTCATTTTAATGTCTGCATGAATTCAAACGCAGAAGTCTGTTACATGACACTCACACTCTTCCGTATGACCGGGGATCCAGCGCTGCACAAGCAGCTTCCGCCCATCTGCCCTCGGCCTGGGTCCAGCCAGTGCCTGAGTGCAGGCAGTCCTCACTTAGCACACTGCTGTGGTAGCTGAGACCCATGAAAAGCATGGACGCCTTTCCAGTCGGCACAAGTTTCAGTTGACATGGTATGGCGCCAAGTGGGGCCCACCTCTATTTAATATATCACTTGCTGCCTTTTCCCAAATTACAAAACAAACATGACAATAGGAACCTCCTCTCAGGTGTCTTCTTATGCCTTCTGCATTCTTTAAATTGGAACACCTGAGTAAAAGTGTACAAACATTCAAGATTTCTTAAAAGATAATGTTAAATTGATTTCCAGAAAAACTATATACTATTGTTTTTTCTGATACCCTCAATGTAGAAAGCACCAGTCTTTTGAACTCTCTTGAATACAAATACGAAAAAGAGTATCCTTTTCACATTTTTGGTTACTGATATCATGACTAATTTTAGCATTTTTTAATTTTTATCAATATTCTAAACATAACCTTTGACATGTATTTATATGATGTTGTTCTAGTACTTTGAGTGATTTAACTTAATTGTAGCTGAGTAAATATACCACTTTACCTTAAAAAAAGACCTAGGATTACCACAACAGGTGCAGCTAATCTATCATCTCATAGAAATACAGCAAGGAAAAAGAAAACAATTTTTCTCTTCGCAATGAGAACACTTAGGATTTACTCTCTTTACAGCTTTTCCTGTATGTCATACAGCAGTATAAACTATAGTCATCTTGTTATACATTACTAAAATGATTTTTAACCAAAATATTTTGAGAAAAGTTACGGAGAGAAGAGAGAGACAAAGAATTTAGATCATCTGGCAAAGAGGTGATTAGGTTGGGGATGAAGGTGGTGTCAGAGGGAATTGATAATAATTACAAGGGACATTTCAAACAAAAAGCAAAGCTTGGCAACAAATGGGCTTTAGTAACAGGAGGTTAGTAATAGAGGGGAGTAAAATAAAGTTCCAATATTTTTAGCCAAGAAGTTTTCAGTAAAACCATTGAAACAGACACGTTGAGGAGTGTTTGTTTCTTGGTCCGCCTGTCTGTCTATTTGACAAGGAAGGAAAGCAGGCTTTGAAAAGAGCTAAGAACATTTGTGTTAGAACATAATATTAGCAATATAAGGTCTTTGTGTAAGTACAGCTATTTGGAAACTAGTTGGTAATTTGGAATACTGATGTAGGTGAAAGTTGAAACAAATAAAAATAAGTTAGTTTATGATCATAACTGCAACACAAACCCACAATGTCCTTGTCTTTTAAAAGAACTCTCCCAGAGGCTGTAAATAAAACATTGATTTATTAACTCAATTATTTTCATCTGAGTACAGCACAGCACTAATAGGAAGAAAATGCCAAATACTTATATATCTTGATGTATTGTAATAAAAAAAACATACGAAATTAAATTGTTTAGGAGTTTTAAATAATAAATAGGCTGACCTCAAATACATTGCTCTACCTGAGATATTTATGTGATTACGAGCCACAGAAAATAATGATACTATATTTTGTGTGAGACAAATGACCCATCTTTACTTTCTATAAAAGAACTTTGTGAAGTTTCCTGAAAAACCTAAAATACATATTTTATATTTACATTAACTCTCCAAAGTGTATCAGAACCATGTTATTATCCTGATTTCATGCATAAGAGGATGTCCAAGGAGAACCTTTGAAAATAATGACATTCAAACTTTTTCTGGTGGTAACCCAAAGTAAGAAATGCACACTGGGTGGAGACATGGTTTGCCTGTCTGTCTGCCTGCCTTTCGCCCACACACCTACGACTGACAAAAGGTTTTAATGAAATAAATACCCACTCTGTTCCATATTATTCTTTACTGTTGATTATGACTGACTAGTAGGCACAACCCGCAGTTTGAAAACCCCAGGGTTAAAGGGATTCCCTGGCTTTCCCAGAGTCACTGGCCTGTTGTCTTTTTCTCAAGGCCAGTTTTCCTTTCTATGACAGTTCTCTGCTATCTCTCTGAATAACGTTGGTCAGCCCTGTGACCTACGTTATGTATATTTGATGTGGAAGACAAGAGAAGGGGAGGGCTTTTCATTTGTAGACGGTGACGCAGGACCTCAGGCTTCAAGCGCTCTGCACACAAGCCCACTGTCAAAGATGCATCCGTCATGACTAATTTACATTGAAAGGATGACTTCGACCTTCAACCCCTGGTGTATATGTTAATTTTCTGTTACTTGAGGAATTCATTATGATGTTAGAAAAATTCAACAAGTGTGTTATCAAAATTTAGGCCTGGCAATCTAGGAATTTATGATATTTTGCTACAGGGCAGAAAAACCAAATTTCAAATTGGCCACCTCAGTTTTCCAACTTTCTGATTACTAACCTCAGAAACTAAATTCTCTGATAGTTTGGGGATATATTTCCATAAATTTCAGCATAGTATACTGTAGGAACTTCTAAACTTTTTACTAGTAATGGAATTTTTAAAAATTCTATGTGGAGCCCCAATAAATGAAACAGATATAAGTGGATCTGCTCTGGCTGAACAGGGATAAGGAGGCCCAATTCTATGCTTGGTATTCATGAGCCCCAATCATAATGTCTCTGAAGACCTCACATATCCCTGTAACAAACTGTGACAGGCAATGACATGGTAGAAATGGCATGGGTATTGGATTCAAACAAAGTTGGCTTCAAATCTCAATACTATCTCCTACCAGCTATGTGATTCTGTGTAAATTACTTAACTAAATTTAAATGCAATTGTGAAGAATAAATTATAAAGAATAAGACATATAAAATCATCTAGTACAAGACTTTGTAACCACTCAGGTAATGTTCATTCATTTCTTTCCTGTCTTCATGCCTTCTTTCATCAAGTCAGGAGAGAAAGATAATAGGGAAGTATGGGTATTAATATACCCATACAGCAAAACGACTTGGTTATATAAAGGTTGATTATTTCAAATTTCTCAAAATTATCATGCTTATTCTGACTGATAAGTAAATGTGGCCAACCTACTCCATAGGCGCCAGACTAACCCACTCATTCTGGAAAGGTGTATGTGTCAGAGCATAATAAATCAAGTCTTGGGGCCATCATTTCTAAAAGTAGGAGGGCGAAGGAAAGGAGGGAGTGAGGGAGGGAAAGAAAAGAAAAATGAAAAATAAAGGAGAAAAAAAAGCAACAAACGTGACCTGAAAGAAGATCTAATGGAAGAGCATCTGTGGTTAGGCTGGTAAGTATACGTTGAGGAGAAAAGACTTCCTGAATTAGATGTGTCCATATATAATTAAAATTGACATCATTTCCAATGACAGTCATTTAAAACCACAAGAATCCCAGAGCAGCAGATTATTTGCAGACAGAGTCATACCACTAGCTCATACCACCGTTCAATATGAAGCACTGCATATTGACAGTATTAAAATTCTAAAGGCCTGCAGGCAAGACACATGAGCCATTTTTTAGTGCTTGGTGTAAAGGTGTGTGGTCTGAAGATGTGGAGACTTGTGTTGACGCAGAGAATTTATAGGGCTAGAAAGCACTTCCAAGCTTGACAAGCAGTTGAAATTCGTAAATACTCATCAAACACGTACAATATGCTGAGAACTGACCTGGAACACAGTAACAGCATACTAATAGAAATAACAACAACAATGCTGATGATGACTAGTAATAATTATGGAGGACATAAATATTGGGCAGGAATTATGCTAACTGCTTTTATGCGCATTACTTTAAGTAAGGCTCCCAACAACCCTATAAATTAGATATTATTGTCCTTATTTTATTCATGAAGAAACTAAGGATAAGAATGTTATATAACATGCCCAACATTACCATCTATAAGCAGAGGTATCAGTGCATCTAATTAACTCCACATTCAGAGCTATTAACTACTACACTATACCACACTGAAACATTGTCTATTTCTTTTTTTCCTGGAGAAGGAAAAGACAGGAATTTTTTTTTAATTTTTATTGTTATTCAATTACAGTTGTATGCCTTTTCTCCCCTTCCCTCCCCCCAACCCCAGCTGAACCCACCTCCCTCCCCCCCCACCATCCCCCCCGATTTTGTCCATGTGTCCTTTATAATAGTTCCTGCAATCCCCTCTTTCCACTGTCCCCACCCCACTCCCCCCTGGCCACTGCTAGACTGTTCCCCCCGTCAATGTCTCTGGTTGTATTTTGTTTGCTTTTTTCTTTTGTTGATTATGTTCCAGTTAAAGGTGAGATCATATGGTATTTGTCCCTCACTGCCTGGCTTATTTCACTTAGCATAATGCTCTCCAGTTCCATCCATGCTATTTGCAAAGGGTGTAAGCTCCTTATTTCTCTCTGCTGCATAGAATTCCATTGTGTAAAGGGAGCCCTAGTACATTGTTGGTGGGAATGCAGACTGGTGAGGCCACTGTGGAAAACAGTATAGAATTTCCTCAGAAAACTAAAAATGGAACTGCCCTTTGACCCAGCAATTCCGCTGCTGGGATTATACCTTAAGAACCCTGAAACACCAATCCAAAAGAACCTGTGCACCCCAATGTTCATAGAAGCACAATTTACAATAGCCAAGTACTGGAAGCAACCTAAGTGCCTATCAGCAAACGAGTGGATCCAAAATCTATGGTATATTTACACAATGGAATTCTATGCAGCAGAGAGAAAGAAGGAGCTTATACCCTTTGCAACAGCATGGATGAAACTGGAGAGCATTATGCTAAGTGAAATAAGCCAGGCGGTGAGGGACAAATACCATATGATCTCACCTTTAACTGGAAGACAGGAAATTTTTAACATGAGGAGAAATGGTTAAGAGATTTCAGGAAAAAAATATATGGCATATATTTATAAATATATAAATTATATATACATATATATGGATGCATATTTGTAAGTTATGTGCCTCATACATTGCATTATAATAACTGGTATAATTTATATAGTATTTGTGCCAGGCACTATTCTCAGCACTTTCTAAGTATTAATTCTTTTAATTGTTATGACAGCCCCTAGGGGTGTCTACTATTAACATCTCTGTTTTATAGATGAGGAAATTGAAGCACATCATCTGAAGGTTAGTGTGGGGTAAGGTGAGGGTTAAAAGAATTCTAAAGAGAAATGAGCACCTGCGATTGACTGTAAAGAAGGAAAACAGATTGCTCTTGTTTATGATTAAATAAGGAAAACATGGATGAACCTGGGGCCAGGGATGAGAAGGGAGAAACACAAAGAAATTAAAGAAATACAATACAAGGACAAAAGAACCACTGGAAGTAAAATGATCCCTCTAATAATCATTAAAATGAACATGGTCTTGGAGCATAAAATAAACTAAACCAAGTCTAAAACCAATTAGTTTATGGGCAAGTAACATTCTGATTTTCCATACCGTCTAACTATACTTTCTTTTTTGAACTTATCAGTCAATCTTGTATTGCAGGTGTCACATACATGCTATTATCTTCCCTACCAAATATTTAATTCCATGATAGTAGAATATCAGATTTACCTTTTAGTGCAGATAAGCATCTAGTATAGTTTTTGATCAAGGAGTTGCTTTAAAAATAAGCATTTATAAAAATTTAAAAAGATAACCAAAACTCACATCATAATAGTATATTTTGAAGTCATTATTATTGAAAACTTCATCATTACAACTTAAAAATTAAAATATTAGAGTGAAAATGTGGCCCAGTGCTGAGAATAAAGTCAAGCAAAGATTTTTAAGGAAATATAAGACTCTCTGATTCTAGTAGTCCTCCCAGAGACTTCAACTCACATCTGCTGGGTCTAATTAAAAACTGAACTTTAAATAAGGTGGCTCGAAAAGAAGAATAGAAAACTTAAATGGTCCCTTTGTATTGAGGAAAAAGTTGTTCTGGGTCACAAAATAGAATTAGCTGACAGCATATTCGAGTTAATCTTGATTTTAAGATTAATGATATGGTCATTGGGCGCCCTCTAGTGGAATGATTTTAAAATTCTCTTTGCCCTCGAAACAAAATCAACATTTTAATTGCAAATAAAATAAACAGGATTGTATTCTATATTATATTTACTTATATTTATGTTATATTTATATGTTACTAAAATTTTTCTACTGTAAAATCAAAGAAAGGAAATATAGTATTTTTTTTAAAGATCATATCCCAGCCCTGACTGGTGTGGTTCACTTGGTTGGGAATCATACCTCAAAGCAAGAGGTCACCAGTTTGATTCCTGGTTTCCCTGTCAGTTCACATTCTTGGGTTTCAGGTTCAGTCCCTGGTGGGGGCATGTGCGAGAGGCAACCAATTGATGTTTCTCTCTCACATCAATGATTCTCTCCCTCTCTTTTTCCATCCCTTCCTCCCTCTCTAAAAATAAATTTAAAAAATAAGAATAAAAAGCATATTCCACTCTGGTGCTATCACCTCAAAAATGAAAGAACTACCTAACTTGTTAAATTAATTAAATGTACTAATTCAATCAAAAACTTAAAAAAAAATGCTGTCCCTCATTTGCTTAAAATAAACCTTGGCAACAAAAGCAAAAATAAACAAGTGGAACTATATCACACTGAAAGCTACTGTACAGCAAAGGAAAATATCAACAAAATTAAAAGACAACCTACCAACTAGAAGAAAATATTTGTAAATCACGTGTCTGTCAAAGGGTCATAAATGACTGTATTTATATCCAAATTACAGTCGATCTCCCTCAACCATATACATGACAGTGTCCCATAAGACTATAATGGAGCTGAACAATTCCAATCAGCTGGTGAATGTTGTAGCCCTCCTATCAAAATGCATTTCACAAATGCTTCCTGTTGTGTTACAGTTGCTGATAGTATTCAGTACAGTAACATGCTGTACAGGTTTATTGCCTAGGAGCTATAGAGGAACAGAATTTGTCACCCCAAAATCTGTCATTTTGGCATAAAGATTATTTTAGGCTAGTTAATTTTAAGAAACAGCAGATATGGGAGAAGCTCTGAAAAAAAACCAAGTTTCCCTTTATAAAAACCATTTACATTTGTAAGGGAAATCTCCATTTGTGAGGGGGAGCATTTTAAAGCAGTCACAGGCATCTCAGGCTATATCTCTGACAGATAAATATTTCTTTAAAATTCTGCTGAAGTACACATAACGTAAAATTGACCATATCATTCATCTTTAAGTGGACAACGCAGCGGCATTAAGTACATTCACACTGCTGTGCAGCCATCACCACCGTCTGTCCATCTCCAGAGCAGCATCGTCACCTCAAACTGCAACTGAAACTCTGTGTCTACTAACAGCAACTCCCATCTCCTTCTCCACAGCCGTTACCACTCTTTTGCTTATTGTGTTTATAGTTACCTATGCTAGATACTTCATGTAAGTGGAATCATACGATATTTGTCCTTTTGTGTCTGCCTGTTTCACTTAGCCTAATGTTTTCAAAGTCCATCCATGTAGCGCGTATCAGAATTTCATTCCTTTTTTAAATCCTTTTTTTTTCAATTACAGTTGACATACAATATTATATTAATTTCAGGTGTATACCTCAGTGATTAGACATTCTCTAACTTACTATGTGATCATCCCAATAATCTCATACCCATCAGACACCAACATAGTTATTAGAATAGTACTGACTACCTTCCCTATGCTGAAAATTACATTTCCATGACTATTCTGTAACAACCAATTTGTACTTCTGAATCCTTTCACCTTTTCCGCCAGCCCTCCAGTGCCCCTCCCATCTGGCAATCATCAAAATGTTCCCTGTATCTATGAGTCTGTTCTAGTCTGCTTGTTCTTCTATTTTTATTTTAGATTCAATTGTCAACAGATATGTATTTATTGTCATTTTTTGTTCATATTTTTGATGGGGCTTTTTCTTCTACTTCTTAACGAAGACTCTTTAACATTCCATGTAATACTGGTTTGGTGGTTATAAACTCCTTTAGCTTTTTCTTGTCTGGGAAGCTCTTTCTCTGCCCTTCAATTATAAATGATAGCTTTGCTGGGGAGATCAATCTGTGTTGCAGGTCCTTGCATCGCTTTGAATATTTCTTGCCATTCCCTTCTAGCCTATAAAACTTCTGTTAAGAAATCAGCTGACAGTCTTATGGGAGCTCCCTTGTAGGTAAATAACTTTTCTCTTGCTGTTTTTAAGATTCTTTGTCATTCAGCCCATTCTGCATCTCCAAACCTACCAGTCTCAATGTGGCATCTTCTTTAAATCCCTAGTTATAGAAATCCCATTTAACTGGACGGATTTTAGGTGGTTTGTTATGTAGTTTAGTGGTATTTTGGATGTCATTGTGGAAGGCTTGGAGTACCACATTTCCCCATCTTGACCCCTAATGATGCACTTCTCAGAACAGATGCCATCATTAGTTAAAAATGTATATAAAGGACTTATATAACTAAGCAGAAAAAAAAACAATTCAATTAAAAATGAGGAAAGGGTTTGAATAGATATTCTTCCAAAGAAGATATAGAAATGCCCTATAGGTACATGAAGAGGTGCTCAACCTTACTAATGATCAGGAAAATTCAAATCAAAGCCACAATGCAGTATCATCTCACAACCTGTAAGAATGGCTGTTATCAAAAAGACAAGAAATAGCAAGTGTTGATGAAGATGTGGACAAAGAAACCGTGTGCACTGCTGGTGGGAATGTAAGTTGACACAGCCACTGTAGAAAGCAATATAAATGTTCCTCAAAAAGTTAAAAACAAAACTACTATATGATCCAGCAGTACATTTCAGTGTATTTATCTGGAGAAAACAAACACACTAAATTAAAAAATATACATGCACTCCCATGTTCTCTGTAACATTAGGTACAACAGCCAAGATATGGAAATTACCTGTATCCATTGATAGATGAATGGATAAAAGAAATGTGATCATATAAATACACATGCACACAAAATGGAATATTGTTCAGTCATAAAAAAGAAGGAAATTTGCCATTACTGACAACATGGATGGACTTTGAGGGCACTGTGCTAAGTGAAACAAGTCAGACAAAAAAAGATAAATATGGAATGATATTATGTATTTGTACAATAGTTTAAAATAAATAAATAAAATTTTAAAATTCAGCTCATAGATACAGAGAGAAGATTGGTGGTTGTCAGACCAGGGTGGGGGGTGCTGTGGCAGCAGGGGCATGAAGGAGATCAAACCACCCAAAAGTCTAGTTGTAAATGTCATGGGGATGTAAGATACAGCATGGTGGCGATACTGTGCTTAAAAGCTGCTAAACAAGTTGCTGAGAGTTTTCACAACAAAAAGAAAATCTGTAACTATGTATGGCCACAGATGTTAACTGGACTTACTGTGGTTGTCATTTCAAATATACACAGGTTGGCAAAAGTAGGTTTACAGTTCTGAGTAGATGAAAAATAGAATTTATTCTTATATTATTTATTAATTATTGTATTATTTTTCCATAAGAACAACTGCAAGCTTACACTGGCTCACCCCTGTATACAAATACCTAATCATTATGTTGTACACCCAAAACCAATATAATGTTATGTGTCAATTATATCTCAATTTTTAAAAAGAAGAAGTAAAACTATACAGGAAAAAAATTCTGTAACATTTTTGTTTGAATTTACTTGTTATCGGGTTTAAAGTACGGGGGCATAGCCCTGACCAGTGTGGCTCAGTTGGTTGGGCATCATCCCAAAAAAGCAAAGGTCACTGATTTGATTGCCCAGTCAGGGCACTGCCTGGGTTGGGGGCATGCAAGAGGCAACCAATCAATGTTTCTCTCCATCTCTTTCTCCCTCCCTTCCCCTCTCTCTAAACATAAATAAAATTTTTTTAAAAACACTAAAGAGTTCTGGCACTCTTATCTTTTCATCTTATTAATATTTCATGGTAAATTGAAGTTTCTCCATGGAAAAGCTTGGACATAACTTGGTAAGGAGTGTGCTTGATGAATGGGAAAAGATTGAGCAATGTCCACTGCAACTTGTTTTTGAAAACTACTTGCAATTACTTTTGAAAACTATTTCTTTAATAGTTGATTCAAGTTGTGCTTTAAAAAACATAATTTCATACTTAGAGAAAGTTTGCCAGAATTGTACGAAGATTTCTGGAATATTCATACCTCAGATTCCCCAAATACTCGTAGCTGTTTTCAATGTTTTCCCATTACAAACAACGCATCAATGAATAACCTGTGCAAATGTATTTTCATATAATGGAGGTAGGGGTATATCTTCAGAGTAAATTCCTGTATATAGAATTGCTGGATCAAAGGTAAATACATATGTATTATGCTACTTATTGCCAAATATTGCTCCTTGTGGTCATACCAATTTTCATCCTTGCTAGCAATGTATGTGAGTCCCTGTTTCCCCACAGCCTGGCTATGAGACTATGTTGCTATTCTTTCTAATTTTTGCCCATTTGACAGTGATGATGGCATTTCAGTGTGGCCTTAATTGGCATTTCTCTTATCATGAGTGAGCTTGAACATCGTTTCATATGCTTAAGTGCTGTATCTTTTTTAATGAACTGTCTGTTCATGTCTTTTGACCATTTTATTGGGGTTTTCTGCCTCAAAAATAAAATTTAAATACATATCTTGGGGGCACATTTTAAACGCCAGACACAGTTTTAGGTGCTGCAGATGGAACAATAAACAAAATTACTTGCAAAGTTTACTCAGAATAATTGCACCTGAAATTGAAATACAAACAAGGTTTATATCCTCGGTTGAGGATTGCTCTGCAAGTTTGAAATAATTTCCAAAACTCCAAAATCCTATAGATCCATTCACATTACCCAAACATATTTTAAGTAAAGATCCACTTATAACTTTTCACATAAATTCCAAAAGGAAAATATTGCGTTTGGGTAACAACATGCTAGAAGACTGGCAGCATGCAGACGAGAAAACTTTCAAGAAAACGTGCAAATACCGTTGGAAATACAGTAACATGACTTTTTAATTGTTTTATTTTCTTATACAGTTATATATCTTCAGAATGATTCACTTAGCTGACGACTCTGGACAAACAGGAGGTTTCTCCCAGTGTGTAACACACTGCAGCTTCCCGCAATGGTGGCACCAAGCCTTTTACAACTTTTTCACCTTCAGCTGCCTCTTCATCGTCCCTCTTCTCATCATGTTGATCTGCAACGCAAAAATCATCTTCACCCTGACTCGGGTCCTTCATCAGGATCCCCACCGTATGTATCCCTTAGATTTGGTGTTAACCATGGGTAAACAGTTTTTAAACAGCAATACGCAGAGTGGCGCTTACTATGTGCCAGATGCTGTTCTAAGCAGTTTACGTGCCTTAACTCATTTAACGTTCACAATCACTCCAGGAGGTAATACTTTTATTACCTCCAATTTGCAGATGAGGTTGTATCTCCTAATGTTCTCAGTTTGTACGTGGGGTTAAAGATGGAAGGACAATTACTCCACTTACCCAGGATAAGCATTGGCAAAGTGTTCCTATTGGGCCTTCACAACCCTGTACCGACACCTGATCTGTATAATGTAGCAAAGTACAACTTATTGAATTTTAGCCAATATATTTGTTAAAATTAAGCTGTTCTATTTCACATCAAATCCCCTGTACCCACACAAAATAACTATGCACATGTATATGTGTGTGTGTGTGTATGTGTTGCATATGCAGAATATTGTTGAGTGTGTAATTGACTATTTCATGTGAAGCTTCACATATGTGCTTGTGGTGTTTTTGTTTCAATAACCTGGTGCATGCTCAAAAAATAAAATTTAGGAATGTATGAAGTAAACATGGGTAGGTTGGCATGACAACCAAGATGCAGAGAATTCAATTCCACTCAAGCTCAGTCTGCTCTTTTAAATTTATACTTTAAGAATCTGAGAACCCCATATTTGAAATCCAGATTAATTTGGTAAAAACTATTCATTATATGATATAGTGGAAAACTTGAAATATAAATGTGCTTTTCCAACAAATTATCATTATTAAAAACAATGGAAATTTATTTCCATTATATTCATTAGGTTGAATTAGTGATTCTCTCCTCCTTTTTGTCCATTGTAGTTTCATAATAAAACTAGTCTTTGAACACCTACTCTTTTCTCTTTTTACTAGAACTACAACTGAATCAATCCCAGAACAATATACCCAGAGCTCGGCTGAGGACCCTAAAGATGACAGTTGCGTTTGCAACTTCCTTTACCATCTGCTGGACTCCCTACTACGTCCTAGGAATTTGGTATTGGTTTGACCCTGAGATGTTAAACAGGGTGTCAGATCCCGTGAATCACTTCTTCTTTCTGTTTGCTTTTTTAAATCCATGCTTTGATCCACTTATATATGGATATTTCTCTCTGTAATTATTAGGCATAGGGAGTCTTGTAAAGAGCAAGGTAGTGAATTTTCCCATTTGGGAATGACACAGGTTGCAACCTACACACTTATAAACAAAGCAAAGCTTAAAGTTATGCAGTCATTCTTTTTTTCTTTTAATCATATAGTCAGAGACTCATTTACAAGGAAAAAAAACTTCAGGAAAAATCTTGAAATATTTTCCCTTAATTGCAAGCTGCTGAATTAATCTCTGCTCTTTCTGAGCAACTGTAACACATCGTTGGGTTCTCTATCACTTTCCTTCTGTATAATAATGTGAAAATATTTAAAATAGCCATGGCCTAAGGCAAAGAGATGCCAAAAAAGCAAGGCTGAGAAACCACAACACAGTCCTTTTTTTAAAATTTTTTTTTTGTTATTCAATTACAGTTGTGTGCCTTTTCTCCCCACCCCTCCACCCCACCCCAGCTGAACCCACCTCCCTCCCCCACCTCCACCCTCCCCCTTGATTTGGTCCATGTGTCCTTTATAGTAGTTCCTGTAATCCCCTCTCCTCACTGTCCCCTCCCCACTCCCCCCTGCCCATTGTTAGATTGTTCTTAACTTCAATGTCTCTGGTTATATTTTGTTTGCTTTTTTCTTCTATTGATTATGTTCCAGTTAAAGGTGAGATCATATGGTATTTGTCCCTCACCGTCTGGCTTATTTCACTTAACATAATGCTCTCCAGTTCCATCCATGCACAGACATGTCCCCTAAAGCAAGGGACATAAAGGAAAGAATAAACAAATGGGACCTCATCAAAATAAAAAGCTTCTGCATGGCTAAAGAAAACAGCACCAAATTACAAAGAGAACCAACAGTATGGGAAAACATATTTGCTAATGATACCTCAGACAGGGGCCTGATCTCCAAAATATATAAAGAACTCACACGACTCCACTGTAGGAAGACAAACAACCCAATTAAAAAATGGGCAAAGGACTTGAACAGACACTTCTCCAAGGAACACAACACAGTCTTAACCTCAGCAATCTGTGGAGAGCTTTTCTCCAAAAGGGCTTAGCAGCAATTCCAAGCTTATGCTACAATAATACGTGGAGCACAGAGACAGTATTTCCTCTCCCCATAGAATCGATTTTCCTTCCTATGGTTAAAGAACGCAATGAATCTAATTTTTCTTTGGTCTCAAAAGCATTCTGATGTTTGGAGTATTCAGCAACTACCCACCATCCACTCTCAATCTGACAAGACTTGTAAGTAGTTCTTCATTTCATTCTTTACATTGTATGTGAGTGCCTCTATATAAGTGGAATCTTAGAGGGGTTTGGATTTGGACAGGAGTTAGAACATCCCTCTAGGCTGTACAGTCTATGGAGTGTGTGGTAATTGAGTGTAGTAATAATAACATTGTTTTAAAATAGAATCAAGAAAAGACCTAAACTGGTTATGCCTTAAACATCATATACCCTGTCTTTTTATCCTATAGAATTTGAGTTTCTAATGTCTATTATTTATTTCTTTTTTATACCCTCTGTTCTAATATGAGGGATCTTTCTATCTTCTGATCTAAATAGCAGGCAAATACACAAGCAAAAGATATTTGATATGTAAAAGAAACTCTGAAAACCGGTTTCAGTATATACAGATCAAAGAAGACAGCAGAGTGTTAGAAAAAAGCAAAAGAAAAACTCTCTGTAAACAGGTGACTACCCCTACGGATACTCACATTAAGTGGTATGGTTTCAATAATATATCAGTACAATACTTCTTTTAGTTCAGGTCTCTTTCTACCCATTCCATGAAAAAAGAGAGAGGATGAAAATAATGGGACTATAATATCCATTAAATGAGAAAATTATATGAGGGACTTAAAAGAAAGTCAACCATTATTTAACTAATTTTTTAAAGATTTTATTTATTTATTTTTAGAGAGAAGGGAAGGGAGGGAGAAAGAGGAAGAGAGAAGCATCAATATGTGGTTGCCTCTCACGTGCCCCCTACTGGGGACCTGTACCGCAATTCCAACTGGGAATTGAACCAGTGACCCTTTGGTTTGCAGGCCAGCACTCAATCCACTGAGCCACACCAGCCTGGTTAACTTATTTTTTAATAGGTAAAATACCATTATACTCATCTGAGATACGTAGTGCCACACAAAAGATGAAATGTAATTTCCAAATATTCTAGGACATGCGGACTTGTGGAAAGTGAACAGCTAATTAGACACGATAGGTCTTTCCTTCTCTTATTTTTCTCTTTTTTGTACTGTGTTTTTTTAGTGTTGTAGTTTGTGGTGTTTTTTTTCCACATCCTACTTCATCTTCCAATTCTGTCTCCATCGGTTCTATTTCTGTCACCACTGAGCTCCTTCCTTCTGTACTTTCATCCCTACCTTCTTTTTCACTAAACTCATACCTTAATCAACCAATCTATGCTCCAATGTACAGTTGAATTGGGCAAGGCTCAAAATTTATAATGTAATAAAATGCTCAACTTTAACTTTAAAGTCACATATATGGATATGAAGATATTAGAGCTCTGCTAGATAACACAGGAATATGTGTCCATAACAAAACCACTCTTCTACAAATCTCTATTATCATACACTTATTCTTAAACTGATGAAAATTCTTACTTCCAGATCTAAAGGCAAAAATAATACACATATACAAAATATAACCTAAGGGCTTTATTAAAATATGTGTTTAATGAAGATATGTCAGTTTGGCTCTTATATGTTCAAGAAATTTTCCTATTTAGATATGTTCTCAGGCACTTTTTGATATATTAAGTAAAGGGCTGTTCAAAATCTTGATGCTGAGGGTCTTTAACCTATGGTCCATGCAAAAACTATATTTAAATGTACAAGCTTTTTTATTTCTATTTGTATTATATTATACCTTAAAAACATTATTCTGAGAGGGGTTTATAGGCCAAACTAGATGGCCAAAGGAGCTCATATCACAAAAAAGGTTAAGAATCCATGATTCTTATCTATTTATAGGAAAGCTTATAACAACAAAAATGTATCAGAATGCATTCATTTGTTTATATACATGCATAATAATGTTAATATCAAAACCATATTGTTTCAGTTTGATTACTCATCATTTTCAAACTTATTAAGCCTCTTAAGGCTCAATACGTAATGCAAAACTTAGCAGAAATAAATATATTACATGAATATAATGGTCCATAAATCATAATGTGGATATGGACATAAACTAAAATTCATAGTCCAAATGGTAAATGTAGCTTTTAAGTTAAAGATACACCACTCAACAAAGGATATGTAGTACTTGATGTTATAGTCAATTACTCTATATCCAATCACAATAAGAGAGAGAATCCAATATATCAGATAATTAAGATTCTATCTTGGTCATCTTCTCTTTTATTTAGCATATAAATCTGGTTTAAAATTTGATTTCCTGTTGCAACTCAGTTTAGTGAAGAAATTACATGAACTAATGACAATGAGTTGAACAAAAATTGTACTAATTCAATTTTGACCCAAGAAACAGAGCCAAAATAGCTTTAAAAAAATACCATTGGGGTGGATGGTACCACAAACATTATCTTCTAGGGAGCTTAAATCAGTGTAAGTTTGAAGTCCCTTAAAGTGACCTGATCTCAGATTTATTTGGTAGTCACAAGGAGATATTTGTGGGCAATTAAAAAATATTTATAATTTCATCTATTTTGCCTTTAGTTTAGTTTCAAATGTTGAGCTAATTTGTTGATATCGTCTAATTTCTATAAATTGCATCCATAGGAAGCTAAGTAAAATAAGGTTCAGTTTAATCTCTAACTAAGATTATTTAAGTGTTCAACTTAATTCTTATGGTTATTAAGCTTTTTAAACTCAAGTTTAAAGCAATTAGTCTAATTTTAAAAGTTATATAATATACAGAGTGCATGCATAAGAACAATAGAATACATGCAAAAAATGTTGAAATAGTTATCTCTGAGTGATAATTTTTTAAAAATTACTTTCTTGTGAATTCCTATAACTTCAAATTTATAAAATAAATATGTATTGCTTTTGTAATGAGAAAAAATACAATAAATGTTATTTGTGCCTGTACTTGTATGACTTTTATTTTATGCATCGCTGTTATTGATAGAATGATTTCTGCTGTAAGTAATAGAAATGTCTGACTGGAAGTGGCTTTTTTTTTCACTTCATGTTACCTGAAATCCAGAAGTAAGCAAGTAGACATGGTGAAATTCAAAGCTTCAAGTCATTTGTTCTTCTTCTATTAGACTTGACTTTAGTGAGTAGAAGTTAGTTGTCACCAACTAGAAGTCTCAAAGGCAGAAAGAAGAGGTGGCTTCTCATTGTGATTCTCTCCTTCCCAGAACTTCAGCACTTCCTCTTAAACTGGCTAAACTCTAACACAGGACCATCCCTAAACAAATATTGGGTTGGCAAAAAAGTCCATAGGTTTTTTTTCCATAATTATAACAGACACTTTTTTCATTTTCACTAATAACTTTATTGATTGGATACTTTGAGTAAGTCGGGTATCTCCCACATGGTATAACATTGATTGTTCTCAATTAATGTCTCAATTTGATTGCTATCAACTTCTACGGGTCTACCCAACTGTGGAGCATTGTCCAGCGAGAAATCTCCAGCACAAAATTTTGCAAACCACTTTTGACACATTCGATCAGTAACGACACCTTCTCCATATACTGCATGAACATTTTTGTGTGCCAGTTGTGTAGTTATCTTTCCTGAAATAATAAAGCATCACGTGTTGAAAGTGTTGCTTATTTTCTTCCATCTTCAATATTAAAATAGCAACACAAAAATTCACCAATTTTGATAAGTGTTTTAAAAATGCATGCTGATATGACAGCTATCACAATACAAGATAACAAATTGTTGAAATGAAGTTAAAGACAACTAAGTGCTACTAGAGCCATTGTATGAAAAAAAAAAAAAAACGAACATTTTAGCCAACCCAATAACTAGTAAATGAGCATGGGATTACCCTAAACACTATAAGAGTGTGCTTTATCCTATGGCGGCAGTGTTCAACTTCCTGAACAGTTAGCCACCTGATAACTGAAAGGAAAAAAATGTAGTTCTTAGAGACTTCTGATCAAGATGGTTTCATAGGTAATTGCAGCTTGCCTCAAAATTACAACTAAAATATAGAACAACTTTCACTCAGAACCATCAGAAATCAAGTTAAATTGAAGTCTGACAACTACAGAAGAAACCACATCCACCCAGACTGGTAGGAGGGGCACAGATGTGGAACTGGCTGAACCCACATTCACATGTGGTGGATAAAAATTCATAAGGGATGTCTCAGGAGTGAGAAGTCCCAGCCCCACACAAGGCTCCCCAGCCCAGGGTTCCAGTGCCAGGAAGATAAATCCCCCAAATTCATGGCTGCAAAAACCAGCAGGGATTGAGCCAGAGGAAGAAACTGTTGGAGTCCCAAGTAGTTCCTCTTAAAGAACCCACACATGAATTTACTCAGACTCACTCCCTCTGAGCTCCAGTATGGGGGTAGCACACTGAAAGGCACCAGTGGTGTACAGGGAGAAACTGAAGTGTCTGTCATCAAGGCAAGAGCTGGGGGACAGCTTTCTCCCAGACAGAGAGGTGAGCAGAGGCCATTGTCCCTTTTCTGAACCCTCCCCTACAGAGCCACAGAGCTGGCAGGCTAGTGACATATCTGAGACTCCATCAGCCTGGTTAACACTGTTTGACCCCCCCTGAAGATCCCCTGAGACTCTGTCCCACCCAACTTATTGGCCCACCCATGCTACTTTTCCATATGAGTGGCTGGTCTTGGCTCATGCTTCACAACTTCCTAAATCCTCTCAAACAAGAAACAGCCAGTCTCAGTGAGCCCCCAGCCCCTGAACCACATGCTAAGTGGGCCCAGGCCTAGCACTAGCAGCAGCCAGCCTAGGTTCACAGGTTGGCTTCATCTGGGAATCTCCAAGCCCAGCACAGATAGAAGCCATCTCAGATTGCTTGACAGCTTAGGCAGGGTGGCCCTTGGCAAATCAAAGGTGGGGGTTGACCTTGGCTTGTACCACCTGAGAAACCCCAGAGCTTATGCACCTAGTGAACAGGTACAGACCACGTTGGAGCACCACCACCATGCCACCACATAGTTGATCCTCCAAGAAGGGTGGAGGTCTGTGGTCAGTGGTCACAGCCAGCCCTTGCAGCTGACTGGTCTGGGTAAACCTTTCCTTTTGACCTGCCAACAGCAATCAAGGTTCAGCTACAGGTAGAGGGTGTACTCAGCCCACATGAAGGGTGCACCTTGAAGGGTGCAGCTTGGGTGATAGGGGAGGCTGTGCCACTGAACTCTACAGGACACCTACTTCATTAGGCCACACTACCAAGAAAGGGAGTCATAGCAGCTCTACCTGATACATAGAAACAAACACAAGGAGGCTGCCAAAATAAGGAGACAAAGAAACATGGCCCACATGAAAGAACAGCTCTAAACTCTAGAAAAAGAGCTAAATGAAATGGAGATAAGCAAGCTATCAGATGCAGAGTTCAAAACACTGGTTATAGGGATGATCAAGGAATATAGTGAGGACCTCAGCAGCATAAAAAAGATCCAGTCAGAAACATAGGATATACTAATTGAAATGAAGAACAATTTACAGGGAAACGACAGTGGAGTGGATGAAGCTGAGAATCAAATCAATGATTTGGAATATAAGGAAGGGAAAAACAACCGATCAGAACAACAAGAAGAAAGTAGACTCCAAAAAAAGGATGATAGGGCAAGCAGACTTTGGGACAACTTCGAGCAGTATAACATTTGCATCATAGGGGTGCCAGTAGGAGAAGAGAAAGAGCAAGAAATTGGAAATCTATTTGAAAACGATAATGAAAGAAAAGTTCCCTGATTTGGTGAAGGAAATAGAAATGCAAGTCTAGGAAGCAGAGAGAGTCACAAACAAGATATATGCAACGAGACCCACTCCAACACACACCATTATTAAAATGTCAAAGATTAAAGATAAACAGAGAATCTTAAAAGCAACAAGAGAAAAGCAGTTAGTTACCTATAGGGAAGTTCCCATAAAACTGTCAGCTGATTTCTCAAAAGAAACTTTGCAGGCTAGAAGGAATTGGCAAAACATATTCAAAATCATGAAATGTAAGGACCTACAGCCAAAATTGTTCTACCCAGAAAAGACATCACTTAGAAAAGAAGGGCAGATAGAGAACTTTCTGGGCAAGAAAAAACTAAAGGAGTTCATCATCGCCAAACCTTTATTATCTGAAATGATAAAAGGACTTATTTAAGAAAAAGAAGATCAAAATTGTGAACAATAAAGTGGCAATACATACCTGTCTATCGACAATTGAATCTGAAAACACAAACTAAGCAAAGAACAAGAAGAGACGGAATCATAAATATGGAGAGAGTTTTGATGGTTTCCAGATGGGAGGGTTGTGTGGGGAATGGGTGAAGAGGTAAAAGGATTAAGAAGTACAAATAGATAGTTACAGAATAGCCATGGAGATGTACAGTACAGTATAGGAAATGGAGTAGCCAAAGAACTTATATGCATGACCCATTGGACATGCACAATGGTGGAGGGATTGCCTGAGGGAGTGGAGGGTGCTGGGTATAGGGGGCAAAGGGGGAGTAATTGGGATAACTGTAATAGTATAATCAATAAAGTATAATTCAAAAATTGTACTTCTTTTTTCTCACTGTGTGTGTGTGTGTGTGTGTGTGAGAGAGAGAGAGAGAGAGAGAGAGAGAGAGAGAGCACAGAAGGGGAATGTTTGGGGGTCAGAAGCCAGCAGTAGCTACTGCAATCACCAATTAACTTCTCAAAAGAAACTGGGACTATGTATACAATAAAGTTTAAATAGCAAGTAATTTAAATACAAAGTATAAAGACTAAATACAGTTCTTAGAACATAGTAATTGTACAATAAATATAGCTGTAAGGGGAAAGAACAGATTTTTTTTCACAATCTAAATCCAAACATTTTTAAATTCCAGTAGTTGGAATCTTCACTCAATGAACAGAGGGTAGGTTCTGCCCAATTATTGGATTTTTGGAAACTCTTGGTCCATGTTTTTTGTCTATTTTTATAATTAGTCCATTGAGTAAGAAATTTGCATAAATTTTTAAAATTCTGGCTATCATTTCAGATGTAGAGAATAATTGCCCAATATACTAATAATTAAATACATGACAACCTGAAACAGATTTCTTATGAAGTTAAGGAAATTTAACTTCACAGCTCCTCCATTGCCCTTGCTGGTGTGGCTCAGTTGTTTTGGGTGTCGTCCTATAAACTAAAAGGTCACAGGTTTGATTCCTAGTCAGGGCACATGCCTAGGTTGGGGGCTTGGTGGGGAGGGTGCATACAAGAGGCAACCAACTGATGTTTCTCACATCAATGTTTCTCTCCCTCTCTCTCCCTCCCCGCCCCACTTCCTGAAATCAATAAGGTTGTCCTCAGGTAAGGATTAAAAAAAAAGCTCCTCTATTTATTCAGCCCCCTCCTGAGACCCTGGAAAATAAGTCCTCACATAGTCATATATTTTTATAAAATTCACAAAAATAAGATATTATAATTGCAAATAGTTAAAACCATCACTTTTCACTGTTACTTCCCCCCTGCCACACTTCTGCCCTCAGATAAGGTGGTTTTGGAATGGCCATGGATATCTTTGGGATCCAAGCAAAGGGAAGATGAATTAGGGATATATTTATACTGAATCTAGAGAAATATTATATGATTCTTGTTCACTTTCATATATAGTGAAGTCACTTTTAACCATTACAGCAAGGTTCGGACCGTTGTTATAGATAAAATGCTACATGTGCTAAGAGAAATAAAATATGTAAAGCCCTTTAAAATTCTTTTCCATATCTCTGTGTGAGCAGAAATAATACAAGTTTCCTGCCTTAGTGTTTCTATTAGTTAACAGAGGAAAGTATTACCTTTATCAGTTAGGATGCTTTAAGCTACAAGAATGGGAAACACAATTGAAACAAAAAGACATTGTTTCACATAACAATCAGTCCAGAGCTAAGTTAATTTAAGATTTTGGCATATTCACTACAGCAGTTTTTGATCTCACAGTTTATCTATTATGGTCAGGGAAAACCTCTAACATCTGCTCAGAGAATAAGCCCAAAGGCACAAAAGGGGATATTTCCTTGTGTCAGTTCTTATCGATAGGGAAAATCTTTTTCAATAACCCATAAGTCTAACCCTCACTTTTATTACCCAGAATTCCCTACCATACCAATCCTAAACTAGTTCACTACAAAGAGATTGGGATTGTGACTATTTTAGACCAATGATGAATCAGTATCTAGGGTTAGGGAGAAATCCAGCTTCCCAGAAAGCTCATAGTAGCCCTATACCTGAACAAAACTGAGATTCTTTTAGCAAGAAAAAAAAGGAGATCTCTTAATAAGAAAAAAAAAGGTATGGAATCTGTCAAACTGCCTTTCAGCAACCTAAAGTACTAAAGGGTAGTGATTAAATGTCATCACTGACCATCATTTCTGTCCACTGGAAGTATTTAAAGTGATAGGAATATCTCCCTCTTTGAAGCAATTACCAGATTGATCCACAAAACTTGGTGGTGAGCAAATGTATTGTTTGCCTATCCTGTCGTCATAAGTTGCCCAAGGCTTAGAAAAAAGCAAAAATCTCACCATCAGAGAGCTGATAACTCATGTAGGCAATTCATTATTATTATTATTACTTAACATTATCTTTAGTTGACAATAAAGAATCTGCAGGAAAACTCTTTGGAGTAGCATTCTAAAATTGTTATTACACTGGTTATTAAAAACAGGTATCTTTATTTCCACCTTATTGGAGAAGATAAGCTGGACCCAGTGTCCATTCCCACCTCTTTCCTTCCTGCATTAAAGCATCTCTAACCATCTTGGTGAGACTATTGTCAAGATTAGAAATATCTCTTAGGAACTACACTGCCTGGAATATAAAATCCAGCCCCCCACCTAAGGCCAAGTGGTAAGAGAAATGTAAGAGAAGATGAGTCCTTCGACACCTTCTTCAGAGAGACTGGCCCAGTATGCTGCCACACGAATGTGTGTAAACCTAGAAGCAATTGTGAGTGAGGTTTACTGTAGGATGCCATCACTGGCATCCGTGGCAAAAAAAAAAAAAAATGTTGCAAATAGCTCTGCCTGTAGGCACTACACCATTGAAAAAGAAATCATTGACCTAGAGTTGATGGGATTCAGAAGCTAGCTGACCTAAGTATGGGTCTTCAGGCTTCCTTGGATTTCTGCTGGTTGGTTGTAAAGCCAGTTTCTATTTTTCCCTCAGGCTGATCCTTGATTATAGGAACAGAGTTCTTCATTTACCCTACTCTTGGTTTTTCTTTGTGATACCTAAAGTCTTCAACACCATCTACTCTGGAGCACTCTGACTGTGCTTTTATATTAGATAGTGGGACATCTATAATATTTGTGTAGAAACCATGGTATCAACCACCCAATATACAATAACTTTAACCACATTACCAGCCGGACTGTATGCTTCATCACTGCTTCCCTGAGATTTTATGGTGCCTTGAAAATCTATCTGTATGGCAGTATCCCACACCATCTTGTTCTCTATATCTCATACCTACTTCACTTTGAACTACATGTATCCCAGTTGTCTTTGCTGGGAAACCCAACCACAAACATCGTGGTGCAACATTCTGTGTTTTAACAGACAAGCCAGGTGATTCTAATGAGGGCAAAAGTGTGATGCTCACTGGGCTAGACCATCTGCTATCAAATCAAAGAAAGATGAGGAAAGAAAGAAAAGATGAGGAAAACATGATCTGAACATTGTTTCAGTCAAGAAAAATATATATTAAATGCAACAGCATACTTTAGATGGCAACTGAGTCTGATAGTGGCTGAACTTGGATCTCTGCAATAGGGCTCTGAACGTCCTCTTTCATAAAGGGATGGAGGTGCCTTCACCCCCAATTAGGATATCCTTATTCATTTATGGTATATTGTCCACTAGAAGGCCATGAGGACCGGATGCCCCAATTAAGGATTTTCAGTTTTGTCATCTATTTTCTATCATTAGTAGCAGAAGATTGAACTTGGGAGCATAATTTATTATATCTTATCTTTAGTCACTGTTGCTTAAGTAGTTAAATAAAACAGTAAAATGTCTTGGAAATTTTACTTCCCTTGTTAATCTGTGTACAGCTATATAATGATCAAATGGGGCAATTTTAAATGTATCATGTTGTCCTGGATTGAATCCAGAACAGAAGAAAGGATATTAGTAGAAAAACTGGTAAAATCTGAATGAACTGTGTAGATAGTTAATAGTAGTGTGCCAATATTAACTTCTTATTTTGACAAATGTACCATGATTGTGTAAATTTTTTCATTAGGGAAAGGGGGATAAAGAGTATACAAAAATTCTGTTTTGATTTTTAAATTTTCTGTAAATCTAAATCTATTCCAAAATAAATATTTTGAAATACAGTTGTGCTATGACTTTAGAATGTTACTATGTGCACATACTCGTGTGTGTGCGTGTGTGTGTGTGTGTGCATAGGTAGTACCAGGACAACAGAAAGGAAGGAAAGGAGACAGTGGATTTAACTGGAGAAGGGAAGTAAGCTGGGAAACCGCAAAAGTTAAGTCAATATATTTTTAAGCACTACACAAAAAGAACGGAAAAGAGAGCCCTCAGAAGTTATGAAACTTTTGCTGAAACACTTGAGAACGCAAAAATGAGTTTGATTTGAGAAAGTTAAAATCTGCTTTGCCATTTTTCAGACACAGATAAAGACAACTATGAAGTTAACAGAAAATAGTATTTCTTTCAAGAACATGCTGCAAAGTGTCACAACCCACCCCCCCCCCACACACACACTTAGGGTAACTACTGCTTTTTTACTTACAGAGAGTGCTTTTCTGTATAGTCACAGATTGTTAAAAACTTGTTCTTTGAAAGACTTTCATTTAAGATTAAAATATCCCACCCTTGGATAGAAGATCTATGTAACCTTGACACAAAGAGACAGCCTTTATTTCCAACCCAGGGACAGTCAGAAAAAGGGTTTGTGGAAACAATACGTCACTGGACAAAAAAAGGGTCTGTTTGACACAAACAGGAGTATGCAGCAAAGAAAGGAAGTGTTTATTTTTAGTAAGTGACCCATGCCCGGAATCACAGGTGAGCTAATGCTCAAAGACCTGGCTCCCTGATGGTGTCAGAGGATGAGTTATATAGGGAAAAAATCATTAATCATGGTGACTAAGGAAGTTAGAGTCATAGTCTCTCCTGATTGGTCAGCACTAAGGGGTATTTGATCAGGGCATCTGGTCCTGATGTCAGCCATAGGTAGCATTGCTTCAACTGGTTTCACAAGCATGCAGTCAAGGGAGTTTTTCTGGAGCTGAAACATAGCTGAGGCTTAGATGTTATCTCTAGTTTGACCAAAACTATCTCTGGGGTTAAAAGACCTGAAACTTTGTTCCGAAGACTATTTCATCCTGATCAGAACCTCCTTGTCCTTGATGATTAAGGGAGTGGTCCTGCAAGGGAGAAGGAGGCAGGTGAGTCAGGGTGCTGGATTGAATCAAAAGGAAAGACAGGAGAAAGGTCATTCTAAACAAAGGAAGTTTCTACTGAGTTATAAATACACACCTATTTAAACTTTTTAGTTTCCAATAAAACAGCACCCTGGGTCCATGTTGCAGTCTAGCCATAATGCAGACCCCTTCACATACCGCCTTGCTTTCTTTTGAGCCTATCAAAGCATTTTAAAACTTCACTTCAATTTCTGTTAAACTCTACGGCCAGGGGTGTCCAACCTTTTGATATCTCTGGGCCACACTGGAAGAAGAAGAGTTGTCTTAGGCCACACATTAAATAAACAAACATTAATGAAAACTGATGAACAAAAAAAAAGTTTTAAGTAAATTTCTGATTTTGCGTGGGGCTGCATTCACAGCCATCCTGGGCGTCATGTGGCCCGTTGGACACCCCTGTATCTACACAACCCCAAATTCCTATAATAAACCTATTTTCTCTTTGTTTAGTAAGGCACTTGATGGTTCATCTGGAATGTGGACTCCCTCCTTACTTTGGGCCAGATACCTGACTTTCTTGGAATACAATTTTGTTCCCCACAGGCCAAGGCTCATTAGACTAGGAAGCCAGCCTCACACTAACTGTTCAGAAATATTAATTTCACATAAAAATTAGCAACAAAAAAGTATCAAGTTTATGTCCTACACAAAGTTATTATAAGAAAAAAAGAGAAACTTCCAGGTTGAGATTTTGGGCTTAAAAATTTATTGAGGCAAAAAACAAATCAAATGTTTCTGCCAGTCAGCCTGGACCTTTTGAAGGCTCTGGTTGATTGGTCCTTGGATGCCAATGGTGACAGTTTTTTGGATGCTGCAACTTTGCTTTTCTCAAATATTTTCCCTCAGTAACTGAAATAGTTGATTTTTACTGATAACTTAAAATTCTACCAAATGTTTTTCTAACTAACCTCAGATTTTTCTAATTAACCTCAGACTTACCTAATAACAACATGTTAAGGCCAAGTATGATTCTTGTCCAGAAATGTAATTTTGGAAGAAAATAAAAAGACCCACAGACTTACCATTTAAAAAAAAAAGAAAGAGAAAAGAGAATAAGGAACATAACATCATTATCGACAATGAAAGCCTGAGTGAAAGACATGCCACAAAACTCTAAGTTACTATTTTGAAACTAAAAGACATTAAGAAAATGACACAAGATATAAAGAACAACATGATTTAGAATTAGAAAATCGCAGTTAATTAACTCAATGGAAGGCTACTTTTACAGTGTATTCATATTTTAAATCATCAGGTTGTACACTTTAAATATCTTAGTTTTATTTGTCAATTATACCTCACAAGAGGTATATTTATTTATATATTTTATATATATAAAACTTCACTTATTTTATATATATATATGACAAAGGTATAATGGGGGTGGGGGTGGAAAAACTCAGAAATGAGGTGACAGAAAATGAGGAAAATTCGTTACAAGCCATAGACTAGCAGGCATACGAAAGCTAATAAACACAAAAGATTGGGTCTTTTTCTGTAAGAATCTGCACCAATACTTAGGTCGAGGCATCTCGAGTCATTTTGGTTTTCTGATGCTCATTCTGTAATAATTCTTTAGAAATGATTCAAAGAAACAATTGTTTCATCAAATGTTGATATCATATCAAGTGTTGATAATAGTCTATACCCTTTGTACGTGAGAGTTGATGTAGTTAGATATTAAATCCTTGGCCACATTTTTTCCCTTGAGAATCCTAAATGTCATTATATTTTCTTCCCTGTTACAAGTCTGATGATATTTCAATTTTCTTTTCCATTTGTAAATGTGACAAAGCATTAAAATCTATTAAATCTGGATATGTTATACTGTGTTTGAAATAATTCACACTATATTACACCAAATCTAAGATGACCTCAATTTTAAGAGCACCATTGTTTCATGTATTTATGAAAAATACATTCTAATTTCAGGGTTGTTAAAACGCCAAGAATTGTGGGTCTTAGGTAAAATATACTACATTCATTTTCTGTTGCTAAATAAGAAATTACCATAAGCACAATGGGTTATAACCACATAAATTTATTAGCTTAAATTCTGCAGGTCAGAACTGGGAGCACAGCACACCTGGGTTCTCTGGCCAAAGCCTCACAAGGTTGAAATTAAGATATCAGCTGACTGTGTTCTGATCTGAAGCTTGGGGTCTCCCCCACAAACTCGTATACGTTGTTGACCATATTTAGTTCCTTGCAGGCCCCCACTTCCTTGTTGGCTGTTAGCTGGAGGCCACTGTCAGCAACTAGAAGCCACTCCCCTTTGTTTCTAGGTGGTCTCTTCCCTCTCCAAAGCCAGCACCGTAGAACCTCTTTCGTATCAAATTGCCCCACATTTTGGCTCTTTCTCCAGGAAAAGCCCAGTCTCTTTTGAAAACATAGACAGGCAATATACAAGTAAACAAATAAATATAAACCAGAAGGTGATAAATACTAAAAAAGAAAGTAAAAGAATTTTATTTACACTTGAATTTCCCGCTGTTTAGAATATTCTTCTGCTAGAATCTCTAGCAGGGCTCATTTAATTTAGGTTTTGGCTCAAATTTCACTTTCTCTGTGACTATCTAAAATTGTCTCCCTTCTCCTCCCCAAGTCTCTTTCTATCTCCTTATCCTTCTTTACTTTCTTTAAAATATTTACTTTCCGAAATTATTTTTTCATTTATTTTCCACTTACTGGCTTCCCACCATGAGATTGATGAAATCATGGATCACTGTACCTCTATCACCTGATTATTGTCTAGTCATTAGGTCCTAAAGTTTTATAGACATTCAATATTTAGAAAGAAATGAGGGAGGGGAAATTGGAGGGAATAGAGAAATTGGCATTATTTATGGAGTGAGCCAAAGATATTTATATTAATTAACTTTAGAATAAAGAGGAAAGACAGGGGATAAGCTGAGTGCTAGAGCAGAACCTTGCAAAAATGAGACAATTGGATTTTAGTGGTTATGTATACAGCACACAACTGGATTGCGAAACCTGAATAATGACATGAGTGAGCAGCATGAAGTTTTCAAGTAATTGGAGATGTACAATTTTGAAAAGAGAATTGAGAGGCATAAAGGATAATGCAATTTTACCTGGACCCTCCTTCCACACTAGAGATATAAAGTTCTAATGAAGTAAAAGTTCTAATTTCACTTTGCAAAAGATGATGTAATATATAGTCAAGGTATATGCCAATTTAAAAAATCCAACAGATGCTTTTTTTTAATTATACACTGTTATTTAGACAAGATCGGGCGCGTTCAGGGTGGTATGGCCGCAGACTATACACTGTTACTTACAATGAAAAACAAATCCTAATGTTATTGTGTACCACTAATTCTTGTTTTCTGAGAAAGACGAATGGGGAGTCAATGGAAAGAGAATTAAATGAAAGGCTCTTAGACATGTGTTCTGGTACTTAACCTGATAGTCACTAGCTCTGGGACCGGCTCTTTGACCTTGACCAAGTCACTTACACTGACTGTAAGGTCCTTCCCCACCCATAAAGTGAAGGGAGCAAACTGGATGACCTAATGCCATTTACAGCTCTAAAATTCACATGATTCTATTAAACCTGAGACAGTGCCTGACATGCAGTACACACCCTTAAGTGTCAAACGTTTAACGCCCTAAACTGGAATCCCAGGCTGGAAATCTGGAGTTACCTATTACTAGTCTCTGGTTAGTTATTTTAAGAACGAATGGGTCTCCACTTCTTGCTACAAAACTCAAGAATTCAGGTACGCAGCCTTATCATTTGTTCGTCACTGGAATCCTCTGGGCTTGGCTGTGGAACCAGAGGTGACGCACAACTTTACTGTTTTAGTTCCACTTACGCGTGCCGCGACCCCGCCCCAGCAGCGCTGCTCACTGCGGCCACCTGCAGCAAAGCCCGCCCCGCGGCCACACCCAAACCGGAAATCAGGACGCCCTGGGGTAGACGGGAAAACGGGGCGGGCTGCGCGCTCCCCTGGCCCGCCCCCTCCGGTGATGTCACCGCCCGCCCCTTGACCCCGCGGTCCCGCCCCCTTCCCCGACTCCCTGTATCCCGCGGCGGCGCTTCTCTGGAAGCAATGGAGGCATCTGAACCTGTGGTCGCACCTCAGGGGGAAGAGGCGTCCTGCTCTTCCTGGGGGGCCGGCAGGTGAGAGGACAGTTGTGGGCATGAAAAAGCGAGGGGTGGCCAGCAGGACCCTGGCGCCGGCTTTCGTCTTCAACCCTTCGCACGAACAGGGAGCACGCGAGAGGCCGCGGGGCCGGGGCAGAACCTGCCTTGAGAGGCGGAGGGAGCGCGCGGGGGTGGGTGTGGTGGCCTGGGCACCGGCCTTTGCGGCCCCAGGCTTCGCTGGGGCGGTAGTCCACTTCTCGCCCCTTTCTTCGCTTTCTCAGTTCCGGTTGAGGTCTACCATCCTTCTCCCTCCCTGTCGCCGGACGGGAGGGGTGGCGGGGAGGGCTCCAGCCGAGAGTTCTGGCCCGCGTCGCTTGGTGTGAGCTTCCCAAACCTGGTGCCTAACACATTTTCCCTCCCTTCGGTAAAAACAAAGCTGAGCTCCACTGTGCGTGATGCTCTACTGAGATCCTCCTTTGAAAACTATCACATTACCGGAGGGAACTTCGTCATAATGAATCAGTGGCAGTCAGGACATCCTGAAGACCTCTGTTGACTAGTTGGTTTTGAGGTTCTTCACTTGTCCGCTCCTAGAAAATCAGGGTGGTGGTGGTGGGGAGGCACGTTTGTGTAGTTCCTGTTTCAATCATCTGTTAATTAATAAAGCGGATTAGTACATCCTGCCCTCCACCAAAATACAATGTGCCAAAGACAGTAGTGGTGGATATATGATTTTGATCAAAAGTGAGACTTCTATAAACCTGTAGCTTTTTCACGAACTTCGGACTGAAGGGATGCTTTTGATACTATGGTTATTGCCTGCTGTTGCCAACACTGCCAAATTCACCTACCTGGGGGATGTTATGCTATACGAACAGAAACTCCCCTTCTGTAAAGAAAGCATCTTTGATTGTGATTTTTGAACCATTCTAGTAAGGTAGAACTTTCTGAAAAGTAAATGCCAGTCATATTAAGTGACAGAGCTGGTTAGAATGTAGCTCTTCGCATTTTTATGTAATCTTTACCCACTAAACTTTTGCCCTCCATGCAAGGAAGAGAGCTAGCGAAAGTGTACTAGAGATCAGAAAACTGTAGTATAAAATTTTGTTTATTTTTCATGTTCTTTTACAATGCCAAAACAGGTTATTATAGTTTTATAGATAATTGATCTTTTAAACTCAGCTGTCTTCTGGCTTGCTTTCATAATTGTAATCAGGAATATTTCTCATAGTTATCTATTTAATTAACCAGAAGCTGATATCATTTAATGGTACCAATCAATCTTTCATAAGATCAATGGTAACGTTTTGATTAACTATATTTACAAATCCTTTGGCTTAAAATATATTAGTACCAGGCCTAAAAAAAATGGATTCTAAAACTGAATTTTGTGCTATCACATTGTTTTTAGAGTCCTTTAATTGATAATTAGGGCCTCCCAGAACCTGGAATGGATTGTACTTTTACTAAGATGATATTGATCTTAGCTGTCACCCAGGCTCAGGCCCAAATGTCTCAGGCTTGTCAGGGAGCCATCTCTGTTTCCCAATGCTTATATTACCATTTTCTTTGTGTGCTGTGCTGTGAAAAAATTGGGGCGAGGTACGGTAAAGGATATATACCTATACGTATGTCTTGTCACACTAGTATGATTAACTTTTAAAAGACTCAGATATTTTTTTAGTGCTGCCTTTATGCCTACTACGTAAGAGGCAATAGGCAGTGTAGTGTGGTGCCCAAGAGCTAGATTGCTTAGATTCATATTCTTGCTCTGCCACTTACCTGCTCTGGCTTTAGGAAGGTTATTTAAGTTAACCTCTGCCAGCCTCAGTTTGTTGTTGTTTTGTTTTTCTCCTCTGTTAAATGAAGTGCCTGTTTCATTAAGTTGCTGTAAGGGTTAAATGAGTTAGTACTTCTAAAGCACTTAGAATGATGTGGGCATAGTGTTAACTCTTATTAAATGCCAACTCTTTTAGGTGTTTGGAATACAGTAGTGAATTCTTAATGTCATACATCTATAGGGGAAAGCAAACAATAAACAGCTAGTGGTAAGTGATTTGAAGAAAATTCAGCAGGTTAATTAATTAGAGAGTGATCTAAGGAGAAGGGGAGCCTTTTCATTGATAGGATGATCAGGAATCTTCTGTGTAATATTTGTGAGGGAGTATTTTAGTAACTCAGAGATCCGAAGGAAAAACATTCTAAGCAGAGGGAATAACAAGTGTAGAAACTAAAGTGATAGCAAGCTTGGCTTTTTGAGGAACAGCAAGTAGGCCAGTGTGGCTGAAAATAGTAAGCAAGAGAGAAAGTTGTAGGAGTTGAGAATTGGAGAGGTAATTGGGAGGTAGACCTTACAGGCCTGTTTAAGCATCGTAAGGTATTTGAATTTTATTCCTAGAACCAAAGGATAGTTCTAAGTCTGGGAGTAATGTCTTACTATGTTCTAAAAGATTTATATGGAGTATAAACTTAAGGGGAAGGACCATAGTATAAACAGACCCATAAGGAAGACTTTAAAGTAGTTCAGACAAAATACGATGGTGGTTTGGCATGAGCTTATACTGATTGAAATAGTGAGACATGATCAGATTTTGAGATCTCCTTTGTAGAAAGACCTAATAGGACTCACAGATAGAGAAAATGAGGGAACGAGTTAAGATGATCCCTAGATTTTTTGGCCTGAGCAAGTAAATGGTTGGTAGTACCAGAAACTGAATTGAGAAGCACTGGGGAAGAATAGATTAAGCAGAGGGAATTGAATTTCTGTTTTGGGCTAGTTAGGTTTGTGATACTAATCGGACATCAGAATAGAGATATTCTGGCAGATGTGTAAAATCCGGAGGTCAGAGGAGAGATCAAATACGGAGAAATAAGTTTAGTTATCATCAGTATATGATAAATTCCATGGATTAAATGAGATTATCTAGGGAGACTGTATTTTAGAGAAGGTATATGGGGCATGCCAACAGAATTGCTAAAATATAGACCCAAGAGAATGTGCATCGATGATAAAACAACACCTGAGAATAAAACAACTATGGGCTATAATTTTGCAGTACACAGAGTAGGCAGTCAGTGAATTTAATTTTGACCAGTTTTTTAAGTTCAAGTAAAGTAGTAGATAATAAAATACATATGTATCTGATTTGTAAAACCTCCTTTAGTAACTGGTGAATCTGATCCCGTGTATAACTGATTGTTACCTTACAGCAGGGGTCCTCAACCTTTGGGCCCACAGAAGGAGGTGAGCTTGAATGTAATGTGCTTGAATCATGCTGAAACCATCCTCCAAGTCCATGGAAACATTGTCTTCCAAAAAACCCGTCCCTGGTACCAAAAAGGTTGGGGACCACTGCCTTACAGGATGTGAATATTGGATAACCATGCTTGCCCTTATAAATTGTGTTAAATTTTTTCAGCACAAATACACATTTGCCCATCATGTCCGCCGAATGTGTGGAGATTGACGATGCATTATACAGGTAAGAATTTTGTGGAAACTGATACTTATTTTCCCCGTTCTTTGTTCTTAAATAATGGAGTAGTCTATTTGAGGATACCATTAGGCCTGTCCTGAATTTTGTAAATATATGTTGAGTTGCTCTTGAGTTAGTTAAAAGTAGGATTTCTGTGATTTCTTTTTAACCATACGTAGCCTGAAAGCTAGAGTAACATTTAAATATCAGTTGCTTTAGGCAATATGACTGAGGATGATTTTGCTATCCACTACAAAATATACCTCTTGTTTTTGGACAGGAATAAATATTTATGATTTTGATAAGGCAGGAGTCTCATGAAAAAAAATCCATTCCACTTTATATATAGTTATTTAGTCATAGTTATATGTTTAGTTATATAGTAGCATCTAGAAAATGTTTACTTTTCAGTATAATCTCATTAATAACATTGCACATTTGCACTACATAAATAGTGGAGAAGTATTGTGTGATTGAAGAGCTGTGGTTCAAATGGAATTTAGTGGGACTTTTTTTTACCATACTTTTTCGTGAAATCAAAATACTTTTTTTCAAAATTAAAGAAAAATTAAAAACACATATGTTGCTGTTACTGCTAAGAAATTTTTTAGTATTTCTTTTTTTTTTTTATGTAAGATAGTATAATCTCAGTTTAAAAGTTTTTAGGTTTCCTCTCCATATAATCATGACAGACAGATTTTATGTAGGTCCAATCTAGAAAGATAAGCTCATTATGTATTTTGAATTCCTCTTTATATATTTTTAATGTGGCATGCAAAGTCAGTATATTGATTTCACATCTGTTTTGTGCTGTACACTTAGAAAAAGTGATAAAAGACTCACTTGATTTTGCTTATGTGAAAATTTTTTTATCATATGTTTTCCAGATAATAAGTATATTTCAGAAGTCACCTTAAGTTTGGACTATTAATTTATAATTATGATGTTCTTAATGTCCTTTTGATCATATTCTTGGGATAACAAATGGCAATTCTTTGAGATACATTGGCTATTTTATTCATTATTTAGTTAAAATCCACATGAAACTTTTATATGCCTCCAACCCAGAAATTGCTGATTAATAAACACAATTTTCAGTAAACCAGAAATTATATTTTCCATTTGCAATGCTATATAAATAGGCTGCAGTTTACATGACTGAAAGTTACAGAGTATATCGGTTTATGTAAGATATATAGCAGTTCATAAATAATCAGATAATGCTGGATCATAAGGTAGTTTTATTTTTAAGAATGCCCATACTGTTTTCCATTGCTTCTGGACCATTTGACATTCCCACCAACAGTGCACAAGGATTCAAATTTCTCCACATCTACACTAATGCTTGTTATTTTCTGGGGTTTGAGTTTTTTGTTTGTTTGTTTTATAATGGGCATCCGTTATTTTAGAATGGGCAGACATGTCTATTCTAGTCCTTGCTCATTTTTTAATCAGGTTATTTGGGGGGGGTGGGGGTTGCTATTGAATTTTAGTTCCTTATATATTTTGGATATTAACCCCTTATCAGATGCATGGTTGGCAAATATTTTCTCCCATTCTGTAGTTTGCCTTTTCACTTTGTTGTTTCATTTGCTACGCAGAAGCTTTTTAGTTTGAAGTAGTCCCACTTGTCTACTTTTGCTTTTATTATCTGTGCTTTTGGTATCATATTCAGGAAATCTTTGCCCATACCATTGTTAAGAGGCTTTTTCCCTGTGTTTTCTTCTAGGAGTTTTATAGTTTTAGGTGTTACACTTAAGTCCTTAACCCATTTTGTGTTGATTTAGTGTGTGATATAAGATAAAGGTCCAATTCCATCTTTTTTATGCAGATACCCAGTTATCCCAACACTCTTTGTTAGCCCCAACTTACCGTTTCCTCTGAATACACTGGTGATGCTAGACTACTTTCATACCAAATGTAGTTTATGCTTTTACATCTAAATTGTCTATTCCTGGAGCTCCATTCTGTGTCTCAAAAGCACCTTCCACTTACCTTTTAAGACTCACTCACATGTCTACTCTGATATCTTAAGTTACTTCTAATCCTTTCACCTCAGGCCTAAAGCACATTGTTCTTGTTGCTATTAAAGTACTCATCACATTGTCTCAGTTTTTTTTTTCCTTGTATGTCAGCCATGTCAGACTATGAGTTTCTCAAAGTTCAGAACAATGACACATTGTCTGATGCTTAGAAGATTCTCATTAAATGACTATTGAATAGCTAGAACAAGGCAGAGTGTTTGGATTGACTTGTGGTCTGAAACCCTAGATATTTGGCAGTTAAGTGAGACAGCAGGAACCAAAACTAGAACAATCAAAAGATGTGACAGAAAAGTCTGAAAAAGGTACATTTGGTACTTACACTGAGCAATATTGATAGTAAAAAGGTACTTACACATTTCTTCCTGGAGCAAAACCCGGTCCAAGCGAAATACAATATTCCCTCTGCTGGACTTGGATATGAGGAGATTAAAGACAACCTTACATCTGGAAAATTCTGACAACTGAAAGAACAGAAAAGTTTCTGTTTTCTCTGGAATTAGGTCATTTTGAGCAAATGAGTGTCTTTTTAGCAGATCATCTATTCATAAATTCATTTTTACCTAAAATTAAAGAGGACATGTAACTTTTTGGCATTTTTTAATGGTTAAACTATTAATATCTTTAAAATGTGTTTTTATAGTACATAGCAAGTCCTAACTGGGTCACTTGTTTTAAAACTAAATTCAAAACCATCACCTTACATGTTTTGTAAAAAGTGGCAAACCAAAGTTTTCAGAATTCCTTCATCAGGGCACCACTTCATTTTCCAGCCCATAAACTTTTTGGCATTTCCTGTGTTGATATTTGTTAGGTCAGTACTTTAAATATTGTTTATTTTCTCCCAGATACTATAATTGATATCTAGTTAATGTTTACTAGGTATACAGGTATATGATATGAATAATTGAGCCTCAGTTTATAATTACTTCTAAATAATTAGGCTTTCCTACAAAACTAAAACTCTCTAAAATCTACAAATCTTGAATATTAACTAAGTTTCTAATATTTGTATATATTTAGTAGGAAATATTTTCGGAGCAATTCTAATACCTAGTTGAACAAAGTGTCTTTCTGAATGCATTTCACTTTTTCCTTATTACTGCTCAATCTTGTCACCTCATAGTTACTGATCAACTAAATCTGAAATTGTTCTCACAGTCTAAAGATAGAGGCATGTGTCTGTTTATTTTTACATCTTTATTGCCTGCAAATTGTTAAGTGAGTTAGCCTCCAGCCAATTCTATAGATAAGGCCATTTCTTCTTTTTTACTCTGAGGATGTGTCTGAGCCTGCTGATCCCAACAGGTATCCGAAGAAATGAATGCGTTCCAATCTAGGACTCCAACCGTGGCTTTCTAACCACCCTTAACAAAGAACTCTCCATTGGAAGTAATTAGGGCTAATTCAAATAATAATAAAATGGTACTTTGATATCTCTTTTTCTGTATTCTTCACATATAGGTTCCTATGTCAACATAACTATATGAAGAAGGGGTGGATATCAAAGGAGAATCAGGGCTTTCTTAAGTCTCTGCGTATAACACAATCATAATGTCAAAACTTGTGGAATACTAGAGGAAACTCTGGCTTTCGGGATAACGGTCTTTTGGAATTTGTTTCCACTCCTTTGACTCTTCCTTCTCGGACTTCTTCTCAGACTGCCCTTGCTTTGCCTGCACATAAATGCCAGGTTTCAACTTTAGGATTTTTCTCTTAGTTCATGCTCCAAACATGCATTTCCACAATTTTAACTATCTCTGTATGCTAGTAATACTTGAGTCTCTTTCCTCAGCTTTCTCCTTCCAAGCTCAAGCCTTGTTTTTAAATGCATACAAGTATATAAATGTAAACCAGGTAAGATGCTCAGTGAATATCCACTTCTTAGAGAAATATTGTATTACAGTGGAATGAACACGGTCTCTTAAGATACAGGAGAATATCTCCATCCCAGTCCTGACATTTATAAACTAAGACTAGTTATTAATATTTCTCATGTATAAAGGAAATAATAATATTTTTTATATCTTAAGAATAATATCTTAGTCTTAAAAATGTTAAGAAAAAACTATTAATGTAAAATAATTTTTGGCATAAAGTAGCTCTCAATACCACTCGAATCCTTTTTTCTTCTTCCTCGTCCTGTTCCCAAGCTTAATTAAATGCTATCATATGTAAACTAGAAATATGTTGTCATCTTAGATTTTTTTCCTGTTTGTCATCCTGCAAAATCAATTAATTTTTTTTTTAGTTCTTCCAGTTCTTTTTCTAAACCACTCTTAATCCAACTCTTTCATTCCCTCCCCCTGAATTTGGTATTTTCATTGAACTGTTATAATATTCCCATATGTAATCTCTTTAGAGCTACTGTTACCTCTAACCCATACTTTATTCAAAGTGATATTTTTGAAATTTATCTCAGAGCCCATGGCTTCTCAGTTTAAAATCCTTAAGTGGTTCCCTATCATCTTCATTGGTGAGGCCAAACTAAATAATATGTATTTAAGCCCTCTTTTGAATACAGCATAACATGATGGCTAAGAGTATAAACTCTGGTGTGATGTCTGAATTTGAATCATCCTGCACCATTTATGAATATGATCTTAATCAAGTTACTTAGCCTCTTAAGTCTACTCTTTCATTTACCTTTTTGCACAAATTTATTTACTTAATACTTAATAAGAAAAGTGTAAAATTGCAAATTAATTATAAAGAATAGTACCTAAGAGCTAGATAATTTCTAATTATTATTAATCATAAGTTATGGCCATTGGCCTTACCATTTTTTTTTTGTTTTTAGCCTTTTTGTCATTCTTCACCAGTTTCCCTTCCAATATCCTGTGTTTTTTAGCCTTGTCAAATGTAGTGTCAGGGATTTTATTTTACCCTCCTTACAAGCTAAAAGCTAGGCTATCATCGCTTAGTGGATCCTAACAGAAGATGTGAGACTTTCAGGTTTTAGAAACAAAGGATTTCAATACTTTATTATACAGCGAGTAGCATGGGCATCAGCATGGTGCTGCCAAGTCCCATGCAGGCAGTGCCCTGATCTAAAATGGATGTTTCGTGTATAGTGGGTTTACATCACAGCTGAGGGACACCGAATTTGGAGGACCCACCATTTTATGGCAAGCAGTAAGCAAGATTGCTCTTTGTCTTGGAAAGAGACTCACTTTGTCCCTCCAGGTTTTGTGCTGCAAGCACAACTATGAGAAAAGACCCAAGTAAAGAGCAGTTAGGACCTTGCTTGCCAGCTAGGCATAGCTAAAGAGACATGTAGGGGTGTGAAAGACCCACACAAGAGTGTCTTTCAATGTAAGTACGTATTTTTTTCCACATTTCATTGAGGAATAATTGGTGTGTGGTAAACTTTACATATTTAACGTGTACAGTTTGATGTTTTGACATGTATATATACTCGTGAAACCATTACCACAGTTTAGATAATGAACATAGGCAACAACACACCAAAACATTTTCTTTCTGCCCCTTTGTGTTCCCTTCCTCCCTTCTTCTCCAGCTACCATTTCCCTAGGCAGCCAGCCACTTATCTGCTTTTTATCATTGTGGAAGAGTTTTCATTTTCTACAATTTTATACACATGGAATTGTATACCATGTACATACACTCTTAGAGGGATCTGACTTCCTTCACTCAGCATAATGATTTTGAGATTCAGTATGTTGTTGTATCAGCAATTTGTTCCTTTTTATTGCTGAGTTGTATTCTATTATATAGGCGTACTGTCATTTATTTAACCATTTGTTAAATGTTGAAGGGCATTTTGGTTGTTTCCAGGTTTGGGCTATTACAAATAAGGCTGCCATGAGAATTTATATACTTGTACACTTGTTTAGGGTAGACACATGGTTTCATTTACTGTTGAATAAATATCAAGAATTGAATGTTTGGGCTGTATGGTAGGTGTATTTTTGACTTTTTTTTTTTTTTGAAGAAACAGCAAAATGTTTTCCAAAGTGGTTGTGCCATTTTACATTTCCACTAGTAGTGTATGAGAGATCTAGTACCTCTCATGTTCCAGTACTTGGGTCAGTCATTTTAAGTTTAGGCATTCTAGTGTGTGTATAGTGGTATTATTACATTGTGGTTTTAATTTGCATTTCCTTAATGACTAATTATCTTAAGCATGTTTTCATGAGCTTATCTTCTCTCTATCTTCTTTGGTGAAATGTCTCTAAATCTTTTGCCTCTCTTTTTGTTAGGTCGTTTGTCTTACTGAGTTTTTATGCGTGCTATATACATGTTCTTTGCCTTATATGGTTTTAAATATTTCTCCTGGTTTGTGGCTGTGTTTTTATTTTCATAACTGTCTTTTGCACAGCAAAATTTTCAATTCTGATAAGATAAAATTTTTATAATTCTTTTTTGTTGTATATTTTAAATGTTTGCAAAATTTAAGGACACTAAATTTTTCTCTGGGTATCTTGAAGTTTCATAGTATTAATTTGTTTTGTTGTTTTTTTAATCAAAATGAATATCAGTTTTGTCACATACTTTTTCTACATTCATTGAAGTGATCATATGGGTTTTTTTAGTCTTTCAGCATAGTGAGTTACATTGATGGCTTTTAGAGTATCATACCACCCTTGGATTTTATTTCTAGAATAAAACCCATTTGGTTGTGATGTATTTTTACACACACACACACATATAAATTCTGTTAAGAATTTTGCATCTATGTGAGGCATATTGGTGTAGGGTATTTTTTAATGGGTTTTATCTGGTTTTGGTATTGGGATAATGCTGACCTCATAGAATAGATGAGGTTATTTCTTCAGATTTCTACAAAGTTCGTATAGAGTTGGTATTATTTCTTCTTTAAATTTATGGTAGAATTCACAGCAAAGATGTTCATCTTTGGAGTTTTCTTTGTTGGAAAGTTTTTAACTACAAATTCAACATCTAATAGATATATTGATATGCACATAATATATTTTTTCTTGAATGAACTTTGATAGTTTGTATCTTTCAAGGAATATGTTCTTTCATCTTAATGGTTGAATTTAGTGGCATGTAGTTGTTTGCAATATTTCCTCAATATCCTTTTTAATGTGTGTGGGATATGAAATGATATATCCTCACCTATTTCTAATATTGGTAATTTTTCTGTCTGTTCTTTTTTCCTGGTCGTTTTGGCTAGAGGTTTATCAAATCTGCTGTCTTCTCAAAGAACCAGCGTTTAGTTTGTAGACCAGAATGTCATTATGTGATGCATAACTGTGTACTTACATTTCACCTATTCCAGGATGTGAGTTACATTGCCTTACATTTTACTAATACGTATGTTATAAAGTCATAATATATTGCTGGTTTTTGCTTAAATAATGAGTTATCTTTAAAAGAGATTTTAAAATAAGAAAAAAAGGCCGTTGTATTTATTCATATTTTTTGTCATTTCTGGTATTTCCTATTTATTTGTGTAAATTAAGACTTCCACTTGGTATCATTTTCCTTTTGCCTGAGGATTTACTTTAACATTTCTTATATTGAAGGTCTGCCAGCAATGAATTCTTTCAGCTTTTGTATGTCTAGAGAAGTCTTTACTCTCTTTTTTGAAATTGAATATAGAATTTCAGGTTAACAGTTTTTTCTTCCAGTGCTTTAAAAATATTGTGTCATTTAGTTCTAATTTATACTGATTCTGGAAAGAAAGTCAGCTGTCACTCTTATCTTTCCTTTGTAATAATGTGCCCTACTTTATCTAATTACTTTTAATATTTTGTCTTCATCCCTAATTTTAGACAATTATAATATGCCTTGATGTCATTTTTTTCCCTATTTTTTGTTCTTGGCTTTGTTTGCCTTGTTGTCTGTGAATTTATTGTATATCTGGAAAATTTTTAGCCATTAGTTCCTCAAATATATTTCCCCCAACCCCCATCCTCTCTTTCAGAGATTCCAATTGCACATATATTCAACTAGTGAGGTCCCATCACTCATGCATGCTCTATTAATTTTTTTTGTCCATTAAAAAAAATTTTTATTCTGTTATTTTTCCATCACTGTTTAGTCCTCTTGTTGTCCCTCCCCCTGCAGTCACCACATAGTTGTCCATCGTCCACTTGTTTTTTCATCTCTTTCATTTTGGAAAGTTTTTGTTTATGTATGTTCAAATTTGCTTCTGCAATGTTGATTCTCTTGTTAATTCCATCCAGTATATTTTCATCTTAGATTTTGTAATTTTCATCTCTAGACATTTTGCTGCTCATGCTTTCCTCTACCTCCTTGAGCGTGTGGATTGCCATTGTAATGAATTTCTTTGGCCAAAAATTATATCACTTGTGTCACTTCTAGGTCTGTTCTATTCTTGATTTTTCTATTCAATATGAGTTGAGTTTTTCTGTGCCTTTGCATTCCTGGTAATTTTTAATGTATGCCAGACATTATGAATTTTGCTTTTTTGGGTACTGGATAATTTTGAATTCCTTTAAATACCCTAGAGCTTTGTTCAGGGACTCAGTTAAGTTACTTGAAAACAATTTTATTTTTTTCAAAACTTGCTTCGAAGCTTTGTTAGGTGAAGCCAGCAGAGTCTTAAATCTGTGACTGATTTTTGCCCACTACTGAGCAGTATTGTTGAGGTGGTTCTTTTCTGTGCTTGAGGTGGTTTCCTCATATGCATGTGCTTATCTTACTTAGCTGATGGATGACTCAAGAAGAACCTTCCACAGATCTCCGTTACTCTCTGTGGTCATCTCTCGGCTTGCAAATTCTAGCCTTCTTGAATTCACAGCCCTCTTTTCAATTCAGGAAGACCACCAGGCTCAATTTGGGTTTCCCTTCCTGCTCTGTAGCTGGGGCAGTCATATAAAGCTTACCTTATTTGTTGTTCTTCTCTGAGATTACTGTTCTGAGTTACCTATTGTCTAGTATCTGAAAGCTGTTGTTTCATTTATATTTTTCAGTTTTCATTTAAGGCAGAAGGAGGATACATCTGGTCCCTGTTAATTCACCTTGTCCAGAAGTGGAAGTCTTATGTATATATTATATACCTCTTATATGCTATTCTTTTTTATGTTTTTCTTTTTTCTGGCATAGGATTCTTTTCCTTTTGGATTAATTTTTTTTTTAACTCCTGTTAAGTCTTCAGAATTTAATTTGGATGAACCTCATTTGCAAAGCTTTCCATGACCTCCGCTGATAGAGATAATTATTTCCTCTTCTGTAGAGCTTTATAATGAATTATTTATCCCTCACTGCCAATAACATGTCACAGGCATTCTGTTAACTATTTTATATATTTTATCTTACCTAATTTAAACCTCATAGTACCATATGAGGTTGTTGCTTTTATGATCCCCACAGAGTGCCAGTGCCTGTCTTGGAATAGAAATGTTAATAAATACATGAATGCATGACGAAGGTAATTGAAGTACATCCAGAAGAAAGTGATTAGAGTGTTGAGGGGCACTCAAAACGTCATTTAGGAAATGTTTAAGGAACTGGAGATGTTTAGCCTGGAGAAAGAAGACTCGGGGGCCTGAATACCATCTTCAAATGCTTGGAGGGTTGTCACATTGAAGAGGGATTTGATAAGTTCCGAATGGCCCCAAGGAGGTAAAATTAGACTAGTAGGTAAAAACACCCTATGGGAACATTGTGTCTTGATGAAAGAGAGAATCTTTAATAAATAAGGCTCTCTAAAAGTAGAGTAGACAGCCTTGGTACTTTCTTTTTACTAGATACAATTGCTGATGTGTTGCCATGTCCACTTAATGGAGTTAGCTGTAATGTAACAATGCTGGACTTGAAGTTATACTCTAGGCTCTTTAAATCTTATCTCTACTATTCACTAACACTATGCACTTCATAGGATCTAAGTTTCAATCTCGGAGTGTCTGACATTGCCTGGTACAATGTAGACACTTAATTAGTACCCTTCCTCTCGGTGGCCAAACATTGAAAAGACATTTTTAATTTTCAAAGGTGATTTAGGTAACAAGAATCTTTCTGAGAATATATGATTCTTTGGGAAATCCTTGGTTCATATATGTTAATTTATTCTTTTCCCTGTATGTACTTTGTCATTTATAACCACATTTATGCCATGGCTATTCATTATTTGCCTCAGTGAGCTTAAAAATAAATTTTGAGGTCAAGTCAGAGATAAAAGCATATTTTTAATGTAGCTCTTGTGACTGAACATAGAAAGAATAATTCAAGTCTTGTGCTTATTAGATTATACAGTATTATTCTCGTTCTTGTGTGCCAATTCATTTCTTTCGTTAATTTAGGAAATTGGTTTTGTGTGTCTATAACACGCCAGGCCCCGTTAGTCACTGGGGATACAATAGGAAATAAGGCAGGGGTCCTGCCATAGTGAATACAGTCTTTTAGGGAAAAAATAGACAAATAGTGAAAATACACTGTGATGTTATAATAGATTGAATGTAGAGTGTTATGGATGCACATAAAAGATGATCCAACACTGTCTTGAGAAAGGCTAGGGATATCAGGTAAAGCATCATAGGGGGAACGTAATGTGTAAGTTGAGACCTGAGGACCAGTAGGAGTTATTCAGGCATAAAATATTGGGGGACAGGAATACTCCAGAAAAATATCTACCAGACAAAGAGAACACACCAAGTTTGGAGAACTGAAAACCTTCGGTACATCTGGAACATCAAGTTTGGTAGAGGGGTGACAAAAGATGAGTCTAAAAAGCCAAGCAGAGACTAGATAATGAACAGTCACCTGACTAATGTTAAAATCTAGACTTTATCATCAGGGAAATAGGGAACCATTGAAGTTTTTAAAACAAGAGAATGAGCCTTGGCTGGTGTGGTTCAATGGATTGCATGCCAGCCTGCAAATCAAAGGGTCGCCAGTTCGATTCCTGGTCAGGGCACATGCCTAGGTTTCAGGCCAGGTCCCCAGTAGAGGGCGCTGAAGAGGAAAGCACACATTGATGTTTCTCTCCCTTTTTCCCTCCCTTCCTCTCTCTAAAATTAAATAAATAAATTTTTTTTAAAAAAGAAACTATTAAAGTAATAAAGCAGGAGAATGATTTGACCACATTTGCACTTCAGAAAGATCATTCATCTTTCTTAGTAGTATGTTAATAGATACTAATGTATAGCTGAAAAACTGAGAAATAAAAGTATAAACGGGTTATTGAGAAATAGTAAGATAAATATTAGAAGAAATAACTGGAAGAATTGAGAGTGGTTGTCCTTGGGGAGTGGGAATTGGAGTAGGGAAGAGGAAAGTGACGGTACAGATTTTGTTTTCCTCCTATAAATCACTGTAGAGTGATTTTACTTTTCTCAATCTACTTGCAGTATAGCACAGTGGTTAAGAGTATGGATGCTAAGAACAGACTGCCTGGGTTCAATCTTGCCTCCACTATTTATAAGTTACTTAATTTCCCTGTGCTTAAGTTTTCCTCTCTGTAAAAATGGGAATAATAACAGAACTTATCCTTAGAATTTTTGTGAGGATTAAATGAGGTAATAAAACTAAAACAGTGTGTGGTACATAGTAAACATTCAGTAAGTGTTAAATATCAGCACTATTCAGGTATTGATATATAAGGAGAATAGACAAATTTACAATCATAGTAGGAATTTTTTTTAATGTTGCTTTTAGTAATCAAGAAAACAAGCAGACAAAAAAAAGAGAATGGATTTAGATTTCATCGACATGATCATTAAAATCAATCTAAAGCTTATGTAAAGACTGTTTTATCTAACAACTATAGCATATACATTCTTTCTAAGAATACATGGAACATTTGTAAAATGGACCAAAGAAATCCTCAAATGTTAAAGAATGGAATCATAGATTGTGATGTCTAGTCACTGCTTTTGATCTAAAAGTTAACACAAAAGATAATTAGAAAATTCCCCATAACATTAGAAATTTAAAAATACACTTTAGATTATGCCATAAGTCAAAAAAATCATAATTAAAATTGAAAAATAATGAGTACTGTATCAGAATTTGGGATGCTGTTTAATCAAAGTTTTACATGTGTATTTTAAAAAAGGAAACCTGAAAATAATGAGTTTTTATTTCAGGAAACTAGGAAATAAGAAAACAGAAGAATAGAATTAACTAGCATAGGAAACATTTCAAAGGCCAAGTTTAGAGACACTAGCCAAAGGCTAGGCCTATAAGCAGGCTAAAGTTCAGGCGTGTTATGTTAACTTTTTCCTGCACATTAAGGATGTGAAACTACGAGGACTCTGATGGACTTCCAGGAAGGGAGAGTAGATTGGTGCATCTACTTTGGAAAACAGTTTGGCATTATCTAAGAAAGTTAATCCTGCATTTTCTCTCTAGGATGTGCACTATAGAAACTACGACACGTGTGTATCAGGAGACACATGAGAATGCTCATAGACTTGTTATTGGCAACTGTTCAGAACTGTGGAATAGCTAAATTATGGCATGATACAGTAGGATGGTACAGTACAATAGAACACACCAGAAATGAAAATCAGCAGCTACACATTGATATGAATATATCGTATAAATATAATCTCATTCAAAAGCAGCAAGATATAGAAGAAGGCATTCAAAATGATCATATTTTGACTTCCAAAAACAGACAAAACTTAAATATATTATTCAGGGGTACATAAATAAGGGTGGTTAGACTATGTAATACACTGTTTCATACATACCAGAGTAGATGTCCAGTAAGCATATGATGAATAAATGGGTAGTTTTTATGTCTGAAATAAATTGTGAATACCAATTTCGAAAGAAAAGTTTAGATTTTATCGTATTTTGTAGGGAATAAGGAAGGAAATAAAGATAGCTTGTATTTCTAACGTTTCTTCTGACTAAACAAGAAACCCCTTGCCAGACTTTTTTAATGAATGTGAATAGCTCAAATATGGAAACTGAATAAACACCTATATATTAAACAAACATACATTAAACGAGTGTGTGTATATGGTGTATGAATTCCAAAAGAAATACTTTCAACCCAAAGGGTTCTGGAATTACTTATTATTTATACTGAACTCCTCTGTCGAATTACTCTCATACGAGCCCGTTGGAAGGCCCTGGCCGGATAGCTCAGTCGGTTAGAGCATCGTCCTGACACACCAAGGGTGAGGTTCTATCCCTCAGTCACAGCACATGCAGGAACCGACCCGTGAACGCATTAATAAGCAGAACAACAAACTGGTGTTTGTGTGTGTCTCTTTGTCTTTCTCCCCTCCCTCTGTCCCTTTCTTTCTTCTCCCTTCCTCTTTCTCTAAAACCAATAAATAAAATGTTTTTAAAGTACCCCCCCAAAAATAATCCATTGGAATGTCCAATCTGCAAAAAATGTGGGATCAAATGTATCACTGTTTTTTTCAAATAAACTCTTATTACTGGCTTTATTACTGTATTTAACTTTAAAAGTTGCCAATGTGTATTTTTTTTGAAATTCCCTTCCTGATGCCAACTTGTGGCTTTTAGGATAGGTGACTTAACAAGGTCCTTTACAGATACACTTTATGGGCTTTTATAGTTAGAACAATGCTTGAGAACTGCTTAATTTTAAATCATCTAAACTCCAAGGAGAGAACCAATTGCTTGCTTCAGAGGTTCTGTTTACAGTGAAAGACTTAAAGTGGAAATGTCAAACTCAAATGCCTGTAGTGGCCACTGAGGTAATAAATGAGAGGAGCAGGGTGGGAGCCATGGCAGGTGTGGAGCACAGTCCTACCTGAGGATTAGGTGACTGCTACTCCACTCTGTCTGTCTGTTGCCCGGAGGGAATGTGGACCTGGTGCCAAATCTTCTAATTTTTCAAAATGTGTCCTATATTTAGAAATTAATTCAGAAAATTTAAACACTATGAGAGTGATCCAAAATAAGTCTTTGGATCTAGTTGCCAGGCTGTTTACAAACATCTTTAATATAATTTTAATGAAGTAACTTATTGTTTTTCCTTGTATTTTACATATAGTCGACAGAGGTACGTTCTTGGAGACACAGCAATGCAGAAGATGGCCAAGTCCTGTGTTTTCTTAAGTGGTATGGGTGGTCTTGGTTTGGAAATTGGTAAGCAGTAATTTTTATTCATAATTTTATTGAACAATATAATTTAAAAATTTAACACCTTCCCCATGTATTACTTCTGTAAAGACAATTAGATCCAAAACATTGATCAGATTTTGTTTTGATTCTTTTGGCAGGACTACTTCACAATACTGTTATATTCTTCCACAAGGAACCAGTAATGACTCTCTTGGTTCTCTTTTTGTGATGCTAATAGCCATTAATGGTCATTCTCTATATTCCTTAATTCATTATGGCAGAGCACACATACAGATATTCATAACAATACACTAAAATTTTAAGAGTGATTATCTCCGTGTGATATGATCATGAAAAATTCTATTTTTTTCTTTATTGTTCATCTGTATCTTCTGAGGGACTTGTATTTCTTAAGTAGTAAAAAAGTTAAAACTATCTAGTCAGAGATGTGACCAGGCTCCTTGAAGACATATCTACTATATATTCCTTTTTCTTTTTTCTTTATAGCCAAGAATCTTGTTCTTGCAGGAATTAAGGTAAGTTAGTAAATGTCCTTGGTAAGAAAGATTACTTGTTATGAAGTCTTTTTTTTTTTTTTTTTTGCTTATCAGTAGTGGTAATGTTTACACTTTGACTTAATTATTGCTTTTTCATTTAGTAGCAAAATTGTTTTAATGCTCTACTTGACTTCTTAAAAAACTTTGTTACAGAAAAATATAAAAACAGTAATTTTGACAAAACTTCATGTATGCATCATGCAGCTACAATTATTACCTCATAGACAAATGTAAATCTGTTTCATGTCTCTCCTTCCCATTCCCTACTATTTCCCAACCACCAAATTCTTTCTGTGCAAGTCTCAGGCACCTATTATATCATCCTTAAATAGTTTAGTGTATAGCTCTAAAAGATAAGGATGCCTTTGAAAATGTAACCATAATATCACTTTCACACCAAAAAAAAAAGTTTCTTAATTTTGTTGTATTAGTTATCTATTGCTGCAAAATAGATTACCCCAAAACTTAGAACTTAAACAACAGCACCTATTTCGATTTCTATGGGTCAGGAATCAGGCACAGCTTAGCTGATCCCTGTCTTTGGGTCTTTCACAAGATTCCAATCAAGATATTAGCAAGGCCTCTTGCCATCTCATGGCCAAGTTAAGGATCTGCTGCCCAAGGTCATTCAGGTAGTTATTGACAGGGTTCAGTGCCACTTCACATTCCACCTCAGTTCTTTGTTGGCTGTTGATCAGACGTCACTCTCAGTTCCTTGCCATGTGGCCCTCTCCATAGGGCAGTTTACATCATCAGAGTAAGCTAGCAAGAAGATAAAAAAGGGAAAGTTCTAGTAAAACAAATCAGTCTTTTGTAACCTAATCTCAGAAGTGACATCCCATCACCTATGCTGTATTCCTTAACAAAGGAATACATTAGGTGATGGGATGTATTCATTAGGTTAAAAAAAAAAAGTAAGTCACTAGGTCTAGCATATATTCAAGGGGAGGGAATTACACAAACTCCTGAATACCAGAAAGTGAGAATTATTGGGGTCATCTTAGAAGTGCGCCTGCCACAATTATCAAATATCTAGTTAGAGCTCAGATTTTCCCAATTATCTTAATGATATTTTTAAAATGATTTTTTGTTGGTTCTAATCAGGATCCAAGTAAAGCCTATATATTAAACTTAGTCTCTTTTAATCTATAGATTTCCCTTCCTTGATTTTTTTATTGCAATTTACTTATTAAAGAAACTGGGTTATTTATCACATGTAATTCTACCTTTGTATTTCCTGTAAACTGGTAATTATAAAGGGGGGGCCCCAAAACCCTGAGATTATCATCTAGAGGGCAGGCCCCTTTGTAGAACAGGCTTCCCCAGGTAGGTGAGTGTTCGAAGAACCCATCTGTATCAGTGTACCAGTGGGCTTCATTGTAAGAGGCTACATTCAGTTTTAGTGAATTTGTTTTTTAACATACTTTAAACACATTTGCCCATTTCATGATGGGTGATTTATGAGCACACCAGGCTGAGTGTTCAGCAGTTTTTGACCAAAATGGCATGACTTCTGTGCCTCACCCTTCCTATGCACCAAATCTTGCTCTGAGCAACTTTTCCTTGTTTACCTGGATGAAAAAAGTCCTCAAAGGGAAACATTTTCCCTATGCGGAAGAGGTGAAACAAAAGAAAAATGGTAGAAGCACTAAAAGGCACTGAAAATTGACGAGTTTAAAAACTATTTTGAGCAGTGGAAAAAATGTCTTGATAGGTGCATTGCATCAAATGGAGAGTACTTTGAAGGTGACTGAAGTTTAAACATGTGAGAACAAATACTTTTTTAATAAATTCCAGTTTTTTTGGGGTCCCCCTCGTATATTGAGATAATCAGATTCATATTTGATTCTTGTGGCACTACTACTTCAGAGGTGATACCGTGTTCTCTCATCAGAAAGTAATAATGTTCGGTTCTTTCTCTTTTTTGTGGTTATTACCTGCTATTAAAGATTATTGTTTAGATTCATTACTTCATTAGGGGCAGTGATACTATAATTCTATCATTTTTAGTTCACTTATTAGCTACAGTAATATTTCAGAAAGTTTTTTATTCATTATGTATTTGGTTCCACTAAAGTATACGTATATGAAAAGTAGGATAAATAATTTGATTTTCCCCCCTTTATTATGTTTTCAGATCAGTGGTTTATTATCACCCCCCAACAGTGGCCAGTGAACATGTGTGTGTGTGTGTGTGTGTGTGTGTGTGTGTGTGTGAACATTCTGATAAACTCATCAATTTAAACATATTTGATATGTTTTGATCCATTGTAGTTGTTACTCGCATTGTTGCCCGAATTGTTTTATTGTTGCTTTTTGGGATCTTCTTCAAATTCTTTTAGTTCAAAGAATACCTCAGTGTTCTTTGTCACTGATTGTAAAAATTTTTCAGTATAACAATTCCAATTTTATTAATAACAATATGATTACTATTGAAAACAGTTTAAGGTTTAGGTGTTTGTTTTTTTTTTTTATCTTTAGAATAGATCCTATCTGGATTAGGCCGAGAAAGTAATAGCTTTTTTTAAGTCACTTTAAATAATTCCTGTGTGTAGTTATACAGCAAGTTCAATAGTTTTGTCTATTTATTTTGCTTTGGATTTTTAGGGATTGCTTTTTAAAATTTAATTTAGTACTACTATTATGTGAGACTTAAATACTTCAAAGTCAAATTTAGAAAACAAAGTATATTCAAGTAAGTGTAGCTTCTCTTTATCCTACTCCCTCATTTTCTTTTTAGGTCACCCCCATTTCTTCCTCTGTTTTTACATATAAGTAACGGTCTTTTGCTGTTACAAATAGTGTTTCAGTTAGTATTCCTACATGTGTTTTTGTATTTTTCCCCACTGTGTCTTTGGGATAGATTTTAAAAAGTGGGTTTGCTATATCAAAGTATAAATGCACACATGTTATTTTGCTAAAGATTGCCAAATTCCTTTCCCCTGAGGTTGTGCCACTTGACATCTCCACCCCTGACGTGTGAGAATGCCCAATTCTCCTCATACTCACCAATAGAGTATATTGTCAGACTTTTGGATTTATGCCACTCTTGCGAATGAGGGTATTTCATTCTTGAGTAAGATTGAACATGCTTAAATATTTTATAGGGCCAAATTTTTTTTTCAGTATAATCCATGTTTATACACTATGCCCCCTTTTTTAAATTAATACTTGTGGCTTATAATACGAGCTACAAAAATGTTTTTTTTAATTTGGTTAACAAATATTTGTTGAAAGATCTAACTTTTAAAGGCTCTGTATTGAGCCTTCTGGGTGGAGGGGAGCAAAAGGGGAAAAATTTGGACAACTGTGATAGTATCAGCAACAAAACAAAATTTAAAATGTTTTAAAAATTAAAGCTCTGTAATTGCAATAGTATAAAATCTAAACTCCTTTTCTTTTTTTTAAAAGTATATTTGATTGATTATGCTATTACAGTTTTCCTAATTTTTCCACCCTTATCCCTCCTCCACCCTGCACCCCCCAACCCTCCCAACATCCCCCCCTATCATGTCCATGGGTTGTACATATAAGTTCTTTGGCTTCTCTGTCTCCTATACTGTTCTTAACCTCCCCCTGTCTATTTTATGCCCTCCAATTAGGCTGCTTATTCCCTGTATCTTTTCCCCCATTCATCCCTTCCCCGTCCCCACTGAAAACCCTCCATGTGATGTCCATTTCTCTGATTCTATTCCTGTTCTAGTTGTTTGCTTAGTTTTTGTTTTCATTGTTATTCTTTCTTTTTTTTTTTTAGGTTCATTTGTTGATAGTTGTGAGTTTGTTGTCATTTTACTGTTCATATTTTTTATCTTAGATAAGTGCCTTTAACATTTCATGTAATAAGGTTTTGGTGATGATGAACTCCTTTAACTTGACCTTATCTGGGATGTACTTTATCTGCCCTTCCATTGTAAATGATAGCTTTGCTGGATACAGTAATCTTGGATGTAGGTCTTTGCCTTTCGTGACTTCAAATAGTTGTTTCCAGCCCCTTCTTACCTGTAAGGTTTCTTTTGAGAAAAGAAAGAGCCTTATGGGCACTCCTTTGTAGGTAACTCTTTCCTTTCCTCTTGCTGCTTTTAAGATTCTCTCTTTGGTAACTTAATGATGGTGTGCCTTAGTGTATTCCTCTCTGGGCCTAACTTCTTTGGGGCTTTCTGGGCTTCCTGGACTTCTTGGAAGTCTATTTCCTTCACCAGATTGGGGAAGTTTACCTTGATTTGTTCAAATAAGTTTTCAGTTTCTTGCTGTTGTTTTTTTCCTTCTGGCACCCCTATAATTCAGATATTGGAATGTTTTAAATTGTCCCAGAGGTTCGAAAGTCTCTCTTTACTTTTTTGAACTCTCGTTTCTTCATTCTGTTCCAGTTGGATGTTTCTTTCTTCCTTTTGTTCCAAATTGTTGCTTTGTGTCCTGGTTTCCTTCCTGTCACTGTTGGTTCCCTGAATATTTTGCTTTATTTCATTTTGGGTATCTTTCATTTGTTCTTTCATTTTTCAAGCTCAATCAGTTCTGTGAGCATTTTAATTACCAGGGCTTTAAATTCTCCATCAGATAGGTTGGCTATCTCTTCATTGCTTAGCTCTCTTTCTGAAGTTTTACTCTGTTCTTTCATTTTGGCCATATTTCTTTGTTCAGGGCACCTGTTAAGTTGTAAGGGGGTAGGTATTCACCCAGGCAGGGCAACCCTCCTTGGTGCGCTGCAGTGCTGCCTGTGAGGGAGGGGCCAGATAGGGAACAGTGCAGCTCCCCTGCTCGTCTCTAGCCTACTTTCCAACAGACTCTCCTGTGAGACTGAGAGTTTCTCCCACCACAGCAACCGCCGTAGTCCGGAGCCAGCTCTGAGTCTCCGTTTCCCCTTAAGTCAGCCCCGCCCTTGCAGCCTGCTGCCTCGCCACAGTCAGACCCGTCCACACAGTCTGCTGCCTCGCTGAGGGTTCTCTCCACTTAACCGGTCTGGTGGTTCTGTTTGACTGTTTCTTTAATTCCGTGGTTGTCAGAGTTCTGTGCAGTTTGATTTTCTGGTGATTCTGGTTGTTTATTGATTTTAGATTGGTTGTTATCCTTTTGGTTGTGCGGGGAAGTGAAGGGTTTCTACCTACACCTCCATCTTGGCCAGAACTCTCCAAGCTACAACATTTTTTCTAGTTAGTTATCTTTCTTTGAACATCGAACATTTGGAAATGTTTGCCTGTGTTGATTTATTAAATTTTTGTATGTTGATTTATACAATAGCCTACTTTTCCTAAATTTAAATTATCTTACTCTTTGAAGTAGTTTCTCCATTAATTTTTCTGAGTTTCCAGATATGTATAGTTATTTAATCTGTAAGTACATCTAATTACATTCTTTCTAATTCTTAAACCTTTAATTACATTCTGTTGTCTAAATACACAGGACAGTATTTTAATGTAATGTAAATAGTAGTGGCAATAGTGAACATCCTTGTCTTATTCTTGAATTTAACAGATGTTTTCTTCTTTTTTGAAGGCACTTACAATTCACGATGTAGAAAAATGCCAAGCATGGGATCTAGGAACCAACTTCTTTCTCTGTGAAAATGATGTTGTTAATAAAATAAACAGGTGAAGATAAGATGTTTTGATGTTTTGTGTGTTTTTTTTAAAGATTTTATTTCTTTATTTTTAGAGGGAAGGGAGGGAGAAAGAGAGGGAGACAGACATCAATGTGTGGTTGCCTCTTATGCATCCCCTACTAGGGATCTAATGGCCTGCAACCCAGGCATGTTCCCTGGCTGGGAATCGAACTGGCGACCCTTTGGTGCACAGGCTCGTGTTCAATCCACTAAGCTACACCAGCCAGGGCTGATGTATTATCATAGGATTTTTTGTTGTTTTCTTGTAATTACTTAGCATGCTATCTGTTTCCAGAATACTAGTTCATGCATAGTTGTTTGACTCATCACTATAAAGTCACACTACTATCAATAAGTAAGTATTAACATATACTTACTCAATTACTTATATTTGTAAAATTTTTAATACGTTCACATTGCTACCTAGGAATGAATATCTTTAAGATTGTTAAAGGAGGCCTTTATTATGGCTGAATCATTAAAAGACTTAAAAGTTGGGTACTTGAAATTATAAGTGTATGCTTTGAGATTGTGTCTTATTAGGAATACAACAGTATGCTCATTCCCAAGATTATGTAGTTATCTACAAATATAAGTAAGTCTCAGCTTCTTTCTTCTTCTAGTTTATTAAATGTCCACTGAAATTTTATAACAGTCAGATTTCTCTGATGTCCAAGTTTGAGAGATTGAGTATATAGAACAAAAGAATACTAAAGGTCTTTTTTTTTTTTTAGGGCTGAAGCTGTTCTTCAACATATTGCAGAACTAAATCCATATGTTCATGTCACATCATCTTCTGTTCCTTTAAATGAAACCACAGATCTTTCCTTCTTAGAAAAATACCAGGTCAGTGATCCATTTTATATTAGATGTTATTGACAGATTTCAGGCCAAGTCATTAAGTATTAATGTGATGTAAGTAATTTAATCTAGTCTATTGAGCAGAACAAAAAATTTCAGGACAAAGGACTTCCTTTAGAATAATATCTTTTAAATGCTTTGTTTTAGGCAAAGGGCCTATGAACCTCTGACAAAACAATTAGTCAGCTGTATTCACAGTAATGTGCATTAAAAAACTACCCAAAACTCAGTGGTTTATAGCAACATGCATTTCTTTCTCTCTTATATATTTGCATGTCAGTTGGAGTTCAGCTGTTCTAGGTTGAACTTGAACTCCAGAGTCTGGGTTCTGCTCCATGTGCCTCTCTTCTGGGACCAGGAGGCTACCTAGGACATGGTCTCACGGCAGTAGCAGAAATGCAAAGGGGCAAGTCCAACCATCCAAGCATATGTCAAGCCTCTGTTTGTGTTACTTCCATTAATAATACATTAGCCAAAGCAAGTCACATGGTCAAGCCTGAAGTCAAGGAGCCAGAGAGTACACTCTTCTCTTCCTAAGGCCATGGGTAAAAGGTGACGTATAATTTGATTACAGAAAAGTAAAAATATGTGGATCTACCTTACATAAACCTGAATAACAAAAATTCTTAGCACTGTGAATGTTCTAAAAATAACTAGATTGATCCTGAATTTCCCCGTTTTTAAATTATGATGTTACCAAGTGTCTAGGAAAACACACTCCTGTGTTTCTCCTCTACTCTCAATACTTCATTCAGGCTCTGGTGTGACCATATGTGTGTCTATTTTTCCCCTACAACAAACAATTCTACAACAGGGACACGTAGCTTGGTGTCCTGCAATTTAATTCAGTTCTGTTAAATAAAATTCAACTGAGTAAATTTGAAGATTGATCTAGTTGGCTTTATTAAATGATTCATGAATTGGACAGCATCCCATCTTGGAACTAGGAGAATGGTCTGAAGGGTCATACAAAATGGAAGGTTTTCATAGGAAAAAGTGTGGGGCAAGAAAACTATTAGCAAAAGAAAAGTAGTGTTAAGATGAAGTTGAAGTTAGGACAGAGAAAGAGAATAGATTCTATGTGAAACTACTGAAGCCAGTATACCTTTTTATTTTTTTAATTATATGAGCCAATAAAGTGCCTACAAGGTTTAAAAAAGAAAAAAAAGATTATTGTCAGACCTGGACATCTTTTCTTTGGGGGAAGAGAAGGGAAGGGTTTGTATAATACAGATTTCCTCTTTCAGTGGGGGAATGGAGAGGCCCCACTTGACAGATTACGTTTCTGGTGCTGGTTGATTAAGATTATGTTCCTGGGAGTGGTGGAAACTGCAGTTAGATCAGGTATTAATTCTAGGTTTGGTATCATGGGCTTTTAGCACAATTGACACCATTTTGGGCTTGCGTTTTTTCTCTTTAACAGTTCTGAAACTTCCTGGAGAAGATAGTGTCAGATCCCATAGGGTAAAGGCTCAGTCCCACAAGAACACTCCCCCTTACCCTTTCCAATGCCAATCAGAAGTCCAGGTCGTTATCTATGCTTTTGAGGACTAGCTATAAGTCAGAGGTTCCAACAACCACCCCCTTTCTCCGACTCTGGTTCAGTTAACTTGCCAACATTGCTCAAAGAATTAAGGAAAATAGTCTACTTACTAAAGTTATAAAAAGCCATAACTCAGGAACAACCAGGTGGCAGACATGCATAGGGCAAGGTATGGGGAAGGGGATACAGAGCTTCCATGTCCTCTAGGTATGTCACCTTCCCAGTACCTCCACATGTTCAGCTGAAAAGCACTGTGATCCACTATTTCAGGGATTTTTATGGAGGCTTCATTGTACAAACATGAATGATTAAATCATTGCCCATTAGTGATTAATCTCCAGCCCCTCTCTCCTACAAAGAGGTCTGGCAGATAGGACTTGAAAGTTCTGTCCCTGGCAACCAGCCCCCATCCTTAGGGGCTTCTGAAGTCACCTCAATAACTTCAACTCAAGTGTAGCTGAAAAGGACATATTGTGAATAACAAAAGATGTTTGTGGTCCTGGCTGGGTAGCTTGGTTGGTTGTTGGTTAGAGCATTGTCCTGATACTCCCAGGTTGCCGGTCAATCTCAGGTCAGGGCATACACAAGAAGTAACCAATGAATGCATAAGTTAAGTGGAACAACAAATTGATGTTTGTCTCTTTGACTCTGCTCCCCATTTCCCACTCTTTCTAAAAGCAATAAAATAGGAAAATTTTAAAAAGACATTGGTTTCACCTTTATCGCGCTGCACCTATTTCAAGATGTGGGGCAAAATAAGCCCCTGTAGCTCTTACATAGGAAATTTAGGAGCTATGTGCCAGGAATCTTGGATGATGATTAAAATATGTATTTCTTATTATAATCACAATGTTATATCAAATCCATCCTGCTACAAGGATGCTTAATAAACTTCCTTCAATAGAATTGCCTAATAAACTACCTTTTAAATGACCATCTGAGCTTAAAAATAATATAAGGGAACTGTTCAGAGACCAAAAAGGAATAGGTAGCTGAAAGGAGACGAGTGAATTGTTGTCTGGTCACTTTCAGGGATAGCAGTTGCCTGTCTCAGTAACCACATACCATAGGAATTAATGGTAATGCAGAAACAGAAGATACAAAATAGGTCTGTATGAGATAGCGGATGAAATTGAGACCTACTCTCTTTTTTTTTAAGCTGAAACTTCAGAAAGCTACACCCTCAGAAAACGGGTGGATGAGAACGATCTTTGCCCATCAGAACTATAGGCTTGTCTGTTTCCTCAAGTGCTTGATGAAAAATAAAAATCTTCCCTGGGAATTCATAACCATGGGCCTACCCTCCCACAAGTTTGGAGACCAACGTTCTAAACGTTTGCTGTAAAATTCCCCAAACTGAGAACTTCATGTAAAAAGTATTACAGCACTAAGTTGATGATATCCCAGAATAGCACACAAAAATCAAAACTAAATAGATCTAGAGGCATATGCCCTCAACCAGGCCACAGTATCTTCCAATTTTAAACCCCTTTGAAGATGAATTCACAGTACAGAACAACAAGACAGTAAAAAGCACTTCAGCATGATCAAGAGGCAGTGGATGTAACAAATGAGAACTAAACCTCCAGGAATTTTAAATAATAGAATTATTAAATAGACACTGTAAAATATAGATGTTCAAACTAAATAAATCTTAAAAGAAGTGATTAAGAAAACATTAAAATAAGATACTGTTGAAAACACTCAGGCAGATGTGATTAAAGAACCAAATTAGAAATGAAAGTATAGTCTTAAAAATTAAACCTCAGTGAAAAGGTTAAACTGTGGATAGATACAGCAGGATTGGAAATTTGTGAATTGAAAGACAGAAGTAAGGAGATTATTAAGATTACTGTACCCAGAATTAACAAAATTTGAAAAAAGTAAAAGAAATAAGAGCTTGACTGAAAAGGCCAGTTCATGAGATTGGATTTCTAAAAGGAGAACATTAGGAAAAGACAACATTCAAGTAAATTCTTGTTGAGAATTTTGTGGCATTGATGAAACAAATTAGATTCAATACATACTTGGTTAGAACTTGATTTTATCCTATTTACAAGCTCAGTCAACCCATTATTACTTGATGGAATGCCCGCAAAATACATGAGATTCTTGGGTTACAGACTTACGGACTTTACTATTCAGAGCGTGGTAAGAAGTATAGGCACTGATTTGCCTTGTTTCCCTTTTGCCTTCCCCCAGATCCCACTAGTGAACTGCAGAGGGCACATATAGTGGGTTCCTTTAGGGAACCGGGAGACTGAGCCTGGACTTACTGTTTTATTGCAAGCAGTCAACAAGCTTGTTTCTTTTTCCCAGAGGGAGACTCTACCTCAGTTCCTTACGTTGCGTGAGACAAATACTATCCTGAGAAACAGTGCAAGTAAAAAATGTTCAGAACCTTGCATTTATGGTATACCTGATGAGATGTATAAAAAGTAAGAGACCCATGGAGAAATATCTCCTTGCAGGAAGCACTCCATATACTGAGCTAGATAAATAAAACTAAATTAATACCTGGATATTTGTAGTAAAACCAAGTTATACAAGTCATAAAAACCAACAGCAAGGAAAGCTCTGGACTAAGAGTCTAGCTCTGCTTTTGCCACTTGATAGTCAAATGACCCTAAGAACATATTTGACCTTTATCAGTCTAACTTATGATAAGATCTGATTATAGACCTTTCTCTGCTTATCCCACAGGGTAATGAAAAAAAAAGTAAGCATTGAAAATTATATTTTGGTATTGTTGCTAATGAAACTGTGATAAAGCAATAGTAGTGATATTGTGAATCTGTGGAATCTCTGAAGTAAAACAAAGCTAAGCCAACTAATATATCTCTTTAAAAGTGTTATTATTACCCCTTTAAGCTAGCATTAAATTAGTATTCTGGTGACTAGGTTAGTATTTTTATGGCAGTAACAGACAAAAAATCTCCAGCCATTTGGAGTGCATAAATCCTACATAGGAAATTAAGGTTTGCTTCTAATTGTGAAGTCTCTGATGATAATTGAATTTAATGTAAGTTTTCCCCTCTCTATGTTATTTTTACTTTTGTTGCTCCAGACCTCTGAAAATATTAACCTTAGAAAGGAATACAATAGGAGTAATTTTTTACAAGAAAAACAGTGTATTAGAAGTTGTACATTACCAAAGTAATTGTATATTCTCTAGTCTTTAATTTCTTGTCTTTTTTCTCAACAGTGTGTAGTACTGACTGAGATCAAACTTCCATTGCAGAAGAAAATCAACAACTTTTGCCGTTCTCAGTGCCCTCCTATTAAGGTAATAGGGTCACTTAATACTGACATGTAGTTAACCAAAGGAAGAATACTTTCACTATCAGTGAAAGCCAGAAGAATCTCTGGCTTTTCAGTGGGTTATATAAGAAGCTCCTTTTATATGACGACAATCACGATAATATTTTTCTGTTTAATTTTGGTGTCAATTTTGTTATATTTTTAAAACCAAGATCTAAATTTGGTTTATGGGCAGATTGCCAAAGCTAAAGAGGAATGAAGTCTAGAAATAGAAAGGACAATAAATATTGAATTCATCATCTAACTTTAAATACGGTACTATCGTGGTTTTTAAGAGGTTCCTTGGTTCTTTTAACAGATACTCATTGAGTATATACAGTTCTAGACACTAGGAATACATTAGTGAAAGGACATATAATTTTTCCTACTTGTAAAAAGTACCTTCTAATAGGGATGATATACTTACAGGGGTGTTCAGCCGTTGGTGTCTCTGGGCCACATTGGAAGAAGAGTTGTCTTGAGCCACACATGAAATATACAAACACTAACACAAACTGATGAGTAAAAAAAAGGTTTTAAGTAAAATTGTGATTTTGTGTTGGGCCCACAGGCGACGGGTTAGACACCCTGAAACAAGCAAATAAATACATAGTTTTATATCCTGTGAAGAAAACTAGGTAAAGAATAGAGTATAATTTTGTCATGCTGTTAGGACAGGGGCCAGTTTCTTAGATTCCATGTCAGGGAAAGTCCTCTCTGAGGAGAAGGTACTTGAATTGAGCCCTGAATAATGAGAAAGAGCCAGCTGTGGTACACATCTGCATTCAAAGCGGTGAGAAATGCAAGCGTAAAGAACTGCAAGTACAAAAATTGACTTGGTGTGTTTGAGGAACAGCAGAAGGAAGCAGAACCAGAATGGGAGTTTGGGTAAAAAGAGAGTAGGAGTAAAAGACACCATACTAGATTGGAGAAGCAGTTAGAAGACCATATTCTTATAGATTAGAGTTGAGTATGTTTGAATTTTAAGACCATGAGTTTTGATTTAATACAGACTTTTAAAAGATCACTCTGGGTTTGCTATATGGAGAATAGACTATAGCAGTAGTTTTTAAAGTGTGGTCCAAGGACACTGAGGGTTCCTGACACTCTTTCGTGGGATCTTCAGGTGTCAAAACTATTTTCATAATATTACTAAAATGTTATTCGCCTTTTTCATTCTGATTCTTTTATGTGACAGTGGAGTTTCTGGTCTTTGATGTGTGGTGATACCATTGTTCTGGCAGCTAATGTGGAGTGTGTGTGTATTCTTATGTTTTAAATGTTTCTCAATTTTAATTTCTTATATAATAAATATCAATAGGTATAACCCATATGAATAAAAGTTCTTGGGGTCCTCAGTAATCTTTAAGAACATGAAATGGTCATGAAACCAAAAAGAAAGAGAACTGTTGAGTTATAAGAGTAGAATAGAGGTAGCTAGGCCAGTCAGGAGCTCATGCAGTAATCCAGGTGCAAGATACACCTGGATTCAAGAGAGGTGTGAATAGGGATTGTGAGAAGTTGTTGAATTTTAGGTATCTTTGGTTTAAAAAAAAAAGGCTACAGAACTTGAGAATGGATCCATGTGAGCTATGACGGAGAGAATGCTCAAGAATAACTCCTAGCTTTTGGTCCAGATTAATTAGATAAGTAGTAGTAACACTGGGAATACTGGAAAGGAATTTAGAAGAGAAAACTCAAAATTCTTCCCCTACAATTGAATACACGTTACTAACTCCACCTCTTTTGTGGGGTCATTTGTTTCTTTGGAAAAGGCTGTTTGTCCCTTTGAGATGGGCCTAAGACATAATCATTAACGTATTAAATGGATGTGCTGAAATTTTTTGGATTGGGGTATTACATAGCATATTCACACATTGTAGAATGTTTGTGGTCTGATTCACAATTTAAATTAAGTAGATGAGTAAGACATAGAATGCTCAGTAAACTTATAACAGGCCACAGAAGTTTTACAACATAATTATGGTAGTTTATAAACTAAAATCCTTGTTTCTGTTGTTGATACATTATTAAAGTTGTTTTGAAAAGGAAGAAATTGTCCCTCAAGTTTGAGCTTTTAAACTTAAAAAAAAAGTTCCGCTCAATTTTATGTCTCATAAACATTGTGATATGGACCTATTTTTATAGTAAAGGCAGTACATGGTCAAGTAAGAGATAGTATCAATAACTAAAAATAACTAAACACGAAAACAATTTCTTTACAGATTTAGAATGGAGAAGAGTGTATGTCTAATAAAAATCACTTCCAATAACACATTTATAATTCAGTTTAAGAATCTGATTTTCACCTTTCATGATGTTGGTGTACACACTCAGTTCCTCAGCCCCTTTCTGCTGACTCCACTCTCAGCTTTTACTTTGCTCTGTTTTCCGCTAACTACACTGCTTTTGGTGAATAGACACTTCATTCTTTTATGAAATACAAAGTAAAACTTCACTGCCATGCCATTAAACCAAGGTATCTGTTTCTTACATGTTGTGCTTGACTTCTAGGGCAAGGTAGGAATTTTATTTAAAAATCATAGACTGTGTACTGATGATGTACTGATGTTGCCTGTAATTTTGTAACATTAGATACCTAGTTCCAAATACTAAAATCCTTGATTCCTAAACCAATTTACAGACAGATAATTTATCCTATTCATGTTTTACTCTATACCCCCAATCACACAATTATAAGTGAAAATGTCTAAAGGACTTAGGATAGTTGGGCCGAGTGTTTTTTCTTTATGTAAATGAATAAGCTTAAACTTGTTTTTATCATTTTACAGTTCATCAGTGCAGATGTACATGGAATTTGGTCACAGCTCTTTTGTGATTTTGGTGATGAATTTGAAGTTTTAGACACAACAGGAGAAGAACCAAAAGAAATCTTCATTTCAAATATAACGCAAGTATGATTATATACATATGTTATTGTATATGTATAGGATTGATTTTTAAAGTTGATGTGAATGTAATTTTTAAAAGGTGGCATTAAAAAATACTTGAATATGCACTATTTTTCAGTTGTTTTACAAGATTTTAAGGGAATTAATGAGGGAATATTTTGTTGATTTCTTGATTGCCTTATATTGAAGCTAAATTTAAGTTAGACTATTAAAAGAGTATTCCTGATTTCTTCTAACATTTTGGTAGATCAGTAGTTGCTTATGTTATAAATTTTAATTTTAATTTTCTGTCATGTTACTATGGGGCATAAACTGTGGTTCAGTGTTTGCTGAATTGTTTATTGTGTCAAATCATAGATGTAGTATCAGATCATAGATGTCCTGTGTCATAAGTTACCTGGCCCAACACTGGTTCCAGGAAGATGCACACTGAAGTCATCATACACAAAAGCTATTACACGTCTAAAACATTATTTGGAGGAGGAAAAGTGTTTTAAGAATTAATCTTCAAATCAAAAAGTCTTTGACATCAGGTCAGCTTAATTTTTTATTCCCTAAACAAAAATTGGAAAAATCATTATGATCCACTTACACTCTTTCTTTTTGCCTAAATCATTAACTTTAATTGCACTTTTTATAATCAATTTACATTAGGTGCTCAAAAGAAGCCAATCTAAGTGATTGACATTATATACTTAATAGTATTTGTGCTTCACTCTCTATGCTTTATTTTTAAATCCAATGTAATTTTGCCTTTATTTAAGGATAATTCATTTTAAAATTCTGCGTGTCTCTCTGCCTACAGAATGGTTTATTATTCAACCTTTTACTTTCTGTAGTTGTTTTTAGTTTGTCGCTGAGAATATCATACAGTTAGAATAAGCTCCAAGGGAGAGCATGGATCATTATATCGCACTGGAGTTTTCTTTTGTTGAATACTGTGGAAAATATGGAAGTTATCCATAAAGGTTTAGAAAATTTCATAAATGTACCCATTTAACTTATCTGCAAGGAATTGTTTCTCCTTAATAAATTCCTTTTGAATTCTATTCTTGAGATATTAGCAACCCCACATTACATTAATTTTATCTGCATGTTTGTGATCATAATTTTACTCTTATCTAAATCATTAGGCAGCAAGAGAACTTTTAGAATCTACATAATTTTGAAAGAGAGAATGATAATTACATTACATTTCATGTAGATTAAATTATTATCACCTTAGTCACGCAGTGTATGGGATTATATGCAATTAGGAGATATCTGGGCCTTTGACCTATCTCATTCATACTCTTTGGTGAGATACGCTAATGCTAATTTGTTTCTATTTTTATCCTGAGAAACTGGCTGGGCTAAACGTATTTCTTTGCCTTAAAGTGTTGGGCAAACTTTAAACTACTAGTTTCCCAATTTTAAATCTCCATCCTCCTTTCTTACTTTTCTTGAATCTTCAAAGTTAGACACTCTCATCTTTTATGCACAGTTTCTTATATCGACTTTAAAAGTTACATTCAGTAACTTTGAGGGGTTTTTTTTAATAAGTCCAAGGATCTTTGAATCTATGAAATATTTGAAATCCTTTGTGGAATCTCTTTTCTCCCCAAGCATAGAAATTATATTTTAAACATACATAATAAAATAATAAGTTGATCACTGTTTTGTGACAGTTCTTTAAAGGCTGGCTTTTACAAAGGAAGGAGAAGAATGGGTTGGAATTTTGAGGTGTTTTGAGAATTTTGTGATTACATGGTACTTTTTACAAGAGATTTGGAATTTGTATGAAAAAGTAATATTTGAACTTGTTTGTTAGTAGATTACTCTTATTTTTAGGCTAATCCTGGCATTGTAACTTGCCTTGAAAATCATCCTCACAAACTTGAGACAGGGCAATTCTTAAAATTTCGAGAAATTAATGGAATGACAGGCTTAAATGGATCTATACAACAAATAACTGGTAAGTTGATATGTTTCATTAATTCATTTATGCTTACTCATTATTCTGCACATTTATAGTTCAGACACTATACTTAGTGTTGAGAACACAATATCAGCTCACACAGACATGATCCAGTTCTTGGCCTTAAAACATTCAATCTAAGGGAGGAGATGTTAACATTAAGCAGTGATGGTATGATAGGCATTCTGGAAACTCTAAACTTAGCAAGGAAACCCACCCTTTTGGGCCTCAGTAGTACAGACAAGGTGTCTTGATTAAAATTTGAAGGTTGCATTGATTGGCTTAGGAAGGTGGCGAAAAGATATTGTATGCAGAGAGAAACAGTAAGAGGCAAGACAGAATTCATGGAACTGAAAGGTAGACTGTGGCAGACTGGCAGTGGGAGTTGAAATAGCAAGACTCTTAAGACATTAAGGAGGAAACTTTATACATCATATATCTCATGGTAGGTGAGCCAAAATTCACTTAAGGAATACAAGAAAGGGAGCAGGTTTTGGAGAAAAGATAATGAGCACAGTTTAGGCATCTGGAGTGAGGTGGCAATGAAGTATTCAAGTGGAGATACACGTTTTTATTCAGTTGCTTGGATAAAAGAAATGAATGGATGTTACTGAAGGCAGGTTTGTGGGTTTGTTGACAAGAAATAGAAGGAATCTGTTTTTTTCATTGGACTAAGATGAGATCATTGCCCAGTGGAGAGTAAAGGTGACAAGACAAGAGATTTGAGGAGAATAAACATTTTTTAAAAAGCAGGATTATCAGGCATCATTTAGGGCCCATTCAACTTTGAAGATAATGAATTTATAGCAGTGTTAGTCTACAAAGTTTGTGATTTTCCTGCAGTCACGTTTAAGAGTTAAAGACATTGCTAGATATCCTGTAATTCAAAGAAGTCAATTTTATACCTGTTCAGCTAAGAATGATTCAGTTTTATTTTTAGGGTATTTGAAAGTATAATTATGTGATTAGTGTATAGACTAGTAAATAGATTACTTTTTTTTTTTTTCTTTCAATGACTACAAAATGGATCTTAGGAGAGGAAAAATCAATCCCTGTTACGAACTCTATAGAAAAACAACTTTGGATGTGTATTTAAGCATCTTTGGTAACAAAACTATTAGATTTTGTTTCCAAGTCTGCATCTAAATATGTAAACTACAGGTTTACATCTTAAGTTTTAGGGCTATTTACTCTTTAATGTGAATCACCTATCCCTTTCCCTTTTCCCTGTTGGGTTGTTGATTATTTCTTGGAACTCCTAAACTATGGGGCATATTTGCCGGGAGGCTTTTTATATATTGCAAATATTTTTTCTAGTTTGGTATTTGACTTTGTTATTTTGACTTTGATATTTGACTGGTTATTACTGTGTGTATATAATATCAAATTTTAAAAGATTTTATGATTTTTATTTTGAGTCATAATTAGAAAATCCTTTCTCCCTGCAGTTTTAAAGAAATTTTTCTCCTATGGTTCTATCTTATTTTTGGCATCTTCTTCAACAATTAAAACGTTTGCCCATTTGGATTAGATACTTTCCCAGATGGCTTTTTCCCCCAAAAGTATATTGTAGAATATCGTTTCCTCACTGGTTTGAGGTGCCACCTTCCTTAATTGTGTATTCCTTGTGAGTCTGTTTCTGAATTCTCTATTCCGTTTGCCTATCTATCCATGAGCTAGTACCACACTACACTAATTATATGCAATTAGTACCAATATTAATTATTGAGGTTTAATACAGGATTAAAATATCTAGCCCCTGCTAGTGTGGCTTAGCTGGTTAGAGCATTGTCCTATAAACCAAAAAGGCCCCAGGTTTGACTCCTGGTCAGGACACATGCCTAGGTTACAGGTTCGTTCCATCGTGGAGGAGGGTATGAGAGACAATTGATGGATGTTTCTCTTCCCCTCTTTCACTGTCCCTTCCCCTGCCTCTAAAATCTGTAAGCATGTCCTTGGGTGAGAATTGATTGAATGCATACACAGACACACACATACACACACGTAAAGCACCTGTCATTACTTTTTTCCCCTTTAAGTTTTCTTGGCTATTTTTAAGTCCTTAAATTCACATTGGAAAATAATTTGTCTAGCTCTTCACACTTCTACCCACTCCTATACCTCCCCACATGCCAAAAAAAAAAAGATTTATAACGTGATCTTCTTAATTTTGTGTATTTGGGGAAATAAACATCTTGATGATAAATCTTCAAATTTAAATACCTATGTCAGTAAATAATGGCTTTCTTTTCTTGTTTTCTTTTAGTGGTATCACCATTTTCTTTTAGCATTGGTGATACTACGGAACTGGAACCATATTTGCACGGTGGCATAGCTGTCCAAGTTAAGACTCCTAAAACATTTTACTTTGTAAGTATTTTTTTCTGCTTAGAAAAATAAATAGATCTACAGAAGAATGGCAGAAGAGAAAAAAAATAAAATAGTTAACCAGGCAATTAATTTAAAGCCTGAACAGATTGTAATTTTTTATTTATACCTACTTTGAGAAAAATTGGATCAAACTAAGGAAATAGACTGATATCAACAAAAAATTTACAGTAGAATACCATATGCATATAATCAAGGTATATAAATTACCTCAAAAAAACCCACACCTTTGAATCATCAGAGTGAATCATATTTCTTACAATTATTTCCTAAGACAAAAGATAAAACATATTTTTGAAAGATTTAATAATCATTGAAACTATATATTTTATCATTCACTTACATTTTTAAAGTAAAAGGAATATTTCTTTTAATTGTAGCATTTTAAATTTTAAGAGACAATGTATATGATGGAAAAATAAAGTAATTATTAGCTAGCACTGAAAGGAATATGTAAATAATAGAGAAAATGTAGAAGCTACTTGTATCAAGAACATAGGAGTCTCTTTCTACTTAAATCTTTAGCCCATTTCTCAGTATAATCTAGTACATCTTTTTTTTTTCTTGAAAGTTCTCAAGGTTTTAACTCGATTGCCTTTTCTTTTCCAGAATAATTATTAACTATAGTCCTCTACAAGGCTTTGTTCAAGCCGAAGTTAGCACAATATGACAGATTAAAATATCTACCACTAGTCAAATCCGCCCCTGCCTTACTTCATCCCCAATTTTTAATTAGACAGTTTATGCTCCAAGTAAATTTCAGATTGTGCGTGTGTTGGGGGGTTTTGTTTCTTGGATTTTTGTTCATTTGATTGGTTGGTTGATTCTTTGGTTTGTTTTTTGTTGGTTTGTTTTTTGTTTTCTGTGTTTTTTTGTCCTTGTGTGTTCTTAGCTCCATGCAGAAAATTTTACTTTGAGTATATTAGTCTTTCCAGGCATACAAGTCTTAATAACGTGATACCAGAAAAATACGATAACTTTTCAGTTAAAACTATAGATTTTTTTCAAGTATACAGATGTTCTTACCATTTCTTCCCAAATTTATTATGCAGATGAGGTCTTCTAATTGCATTTAACATTTTTAAAAAATAAAATGTGGTAATAACACAAGGGGTATCAGGACGAATGGTAGCTATTTTATATTTAAGTTGAAACTTAGTAGCCCAGGCTTCTGGTCAAGATGGTGCATGTCAGCATTCCAGTGGAAAGTAGATTTTTATTTAGTAACAAACCATTCTGACTCCTACTTAATTGATTTGTACCTAGTAGCTCAATCAATGTTGGTTCAATGGATTAGTGAATAAATTATTCTTAATACTACTTTTAAAAAAAGAAAAGAAAACTTAGTAGCCCAATTTTATTTATTTCAGACCTTTGGGAAAGATCCATTGCTTTTAGTGCTCATTTTGTGAAGTAATCACTCACTTGCAGTAGAGTAATGTTTTGTTTTGTTTATATAGGAATCATTGGAGAAGCAGATAAGACATCCAAAGTGCCTTATTGCAGATTTTGGCAAACCTGAGGTAAACAAACACTTCGGAGGTTTTAAGAGAGGCAGCAGAGGCGGGGGTTGGGATTGGTAAGAGAGATTATAAAGTTAAAATAGAGTAACCATGTATATACCTTTCTGTAAGATTTTCTTGAGAAAGGTTATATTCACATATATAAAGTTGACTCCCAAGGATTAAAAACAGAAATTTATACCATGGAAAATATTAGAATAATAGGAGAAAGTTTGCTAATGATATGTTAGCTTTAATAGTTAAAAGACAATTTTAGTAATTTATGCAAAAGTGATGTTATTAAAAGATTTTCTGAACAGTGGAAAGTTTCATATAATAATTTTTTCCAAAAAAACTTGGAAGCATTTATTCTGTTTTCATAAATCACTGGATATAGTTTTGTAGCAGTGAATGTATTTGTGATAAGGAAAGAGTTATATGAACAGTTTCCAAATTTGTAAATGTTGATAAGGAAAAAAGAAGTAAGTGATCTTGTACAAATGTTTTGTAGCTGTTTAGTGATTATTACTCTAAGTTTCATATAGATAACCTAGTAAGAACTGGTCATACCACCTGGGATTGAGACTTAGATCTTACATCTATTGCTTTATTGCCTTGAAATCAAGTCATTTAACTTCTCTAAGATTTAGCTTCCATCTATGTTAGATACAGATAATAATAGGATTAAGCTAATTTCTTTATTGTAACAATTAAAGTAAGTAATATTTTTAAAGCATAGCACAGTGCCTGGCACATACTACATTGACCAGCTTTTAATATTCTGAACAGGCACCTTTGCAGATTCACACAGCTATGCTTGCGTTGGACAAGTTTCAGGAGAACTACAATCGCAAGCCAAATATAGGGTAATGTTCTTTGTTTGAAATAACTTTTTTCTTTATTATGATAACAGTATTTCAGAAATTATAGATTAAAAAAATTTTAAAGTAACTAAGCCTCTTCAGTTGTAACTAACTGCAACACCAGTAGATAACCCAAACTATATGAACATTTATTATGATATCCTGGTCTTTTTTCTGGTGGGTGTGGAAAGATTAATTTCTAAAATTGGAATTATATTAAAGAAGAATTTTCCCATTTTGAAGTCTTCAAAAGCTATAACTTTTTAAATAAAAAATATCTGTGAATAATTGAATTATGAATCCACTGTATAATTTTTATACCTTCTAGCTTATTAAGTCAGAAGTACTGTTGCAAAGGGTTTTTGCCTTATATATTTAAAACTAAATCTTATTTATGTAGTGTCCTTATGTGAGCATGATTTTGAAGTGATAATATATTTAAAAGCCAGTATTCAAGTCATCAAAACACTTTGTGCTCCTACCTGTTGGGAAAATTCTACATTTTTTTTACCTACTTCTTAAATTTTACATTTGAATATGACCTATTGTTTATTATAATTGAGAAAATTGAATTTGGGGTGCTTTGTTTTGAATCTTAGGTGCCAAAAAGATTCAGAAGAGCTGTTGAAATTAGCAACATCTATAAGTGAAACCTTGGAAGAGAAGGTAACTATTCAGTTATGGCTATCAAAAAATGTGTAACCTATAAATGTTCTATATATTTTTTCTTGTTCTTCAGATCACAGCTTTGCTTCTTATTGATAGTAGACAAGTTACTTGACTTTGTTCTAATTTATAAATGTATAAAATGTGGTTAACCAAGGGGGTTGTTGTGCACATTAGATAATTTGATTTTGTGAAGTACTTAGAACAGTATGTGGCACATAGTAATAGAATTTGCCGCTGCAGCTATGTTTTTAATGTTAGTATTATCTCTTCTGATTTACTTGGTTTGTTAAGCCTCTAAAACTCACTATGTAAAGTCATCGGCTTTCCTGTAAGTCATCTCTTTTGTAAATTATATATTCATATCTCTTAATTGCATTTTGGGTGTCGTGTGTGGACTTACAACCTAGAAAATGGTTTTTCCATGTGACAGTGCCAGTGCCTGCCTGCCAGCTTCCGTTTTAGCAGAAATAAACATAGCAGTGTTTGTGTGATTATTTGAAAATTGTGTTGGTCTTATTTTTATAAAAATAAAAGAGAAATGAAGGTTTTAATACTAGTTTTAAGAATAATGTCTCATATTTTATGTAATTAAAACAAAGAAGAAAATAATAAATGTACTGAGAACAATAAATCACTAGTCATAAGTGAAAGACCTCTTATTGCATGTTTACTGGTTAGAAAAATGTATGAAAGGTCAAGAACTATATGATTTCACTCATATGTGGGATATAAAGCAGAAAGCAACAAAGGAGCAAACATAAACAAACACAAAAACGGACTCCTAGGTACAGAAAACAGAATGGTGGTTACCGGAGTGGAGAGGTATGGGGAGAGGATATAGAGGATAAAGGGGGTCAAATACAAGGTGACAGAAGGAAGAAGACTAGACTTCAGGTTGGGAGCACATAAATAAGTATACAGATACCATATTATAAAGTTGTACACCTGAAGTTGATATAATGTTATTAACCAGTGTTACCCCATACATTTAGTTTAAAAGTATAATAAAAAATAGCTAAAAACTATTAACTTAAAAACATATGAAAAGTAGACGTAATTGTTGAAATCTGTGATTAAAAGGAAAGATGTATTGGGGATTTATCAGATTTATTGAGATAAAACTTAAAGTAAATTTCACCCTTTTTAGGTGTACAATTATATAAAATTCTGAATATAATTAATACATCTGTACACAATGAATTCAAAGTGTCCAGTCATGTATCTACCACCACAGTCAAGATATAAAATGTTTCTATAATGCCAGTAGTTACCTTTTTTTAAATAATCATTTCTTCTCTCAACTAAAACATAGCAACCACTATAGTTTTGCCTTTTCCAAAATGTCATATAAATGTAGCCTTTTAAGTCTGGCTTCTTTTACTAAATATAACGAATTTGAATTTTATCTGCGCTGTTGCATGTTTATTTCATTTTATTGCTGAGCAGCATTCCATTGTATAGATGTGCTACAGTTTGTCTCTGCACCAGTTGGTAGACCTTTTGAGTTGTTTCCAGTTTGGGTAGTTATAAGTGAAGCTGCTACAAACATGTGCTTACAGATTTTGGTGTGGACATGTTTTCATTTCCCTTCATTGAACACCTAATGATACATTACAGAGTCATATAATAGATGTGTCATTTAATTTTAATCAAACTGCCAAATTGTTTTACAGAGTAGCTGTACCATTTTGCATTTCCACCAGAAATGTATGAGAGTTTGAGTTGCTCTGCGTTCTCTCCATAATTTTGTATTATCTGTTTGATTTTAGCAATTTTAAAGTATGTGCATTGGTATCATTGTCATTTTAATTTGCATTTATTAATGGCTGTGAATTTGAATATCTTTTTATGTTCTTATTTGTCATTCATACCTCTTTGATAAACTGCCTTTTCAAATTTGCCTGTTTTTAATTGGGTAGTTATTCTTTTTTTAATTGAGAGGTTTATATATTCTGGATATCAGTCCTTTCTTTTACAAATACTATTTTTCAGTCTGCATTGTATTTTCATTTTATTACATCCTTTTCAAAAAGTTGTTTTTAATTTTAAGTTCAATTTTTTTTGTGATTTTTTTTTTTTTTAAACCCAAGGTCACAAAGCTTTTTCTCCTGTGCTTCTAGGAGTTTTATAGTTTTGTGAATTCATTTTTTATACTATGCAAAGTATAACTCAGGTGTATATGACTATATTTTGAATTCATTATATACAGTTTTGTACTTTGTGAGTTCGTTTTTTTACACCTTGACGAGTGTAGATCAGAGATAATTTTTTTGTATATGAATATCCAATAATTGTAGCCCATTTGTTGAAAAGACAGTTCTTTCCCTATTCATTTTTAATAGCACGTGTACCAGCAATTTATTGACCTCTATATGCATGGCTATATCTGAACTCACTGTTATCTTCCATTGGTTGTTTCTATTCTTTTGCTAGTACCAGCCTATTTTGATTACTCTTGCTTTATACTATATCTTAAAATCAGTCTTGGTCTGTAGTGTATTTCTTAGAAAGAGCTCAGAATTATAGTATTCTCTACATTCTTACATATTTGAAATTTTTCCTGTAGCTTTCATACTTGAAAGACAGCTGGGGTGGATATAAAATTCTAGGCTTTTTCTTCAGTGATATTTTTCTTTGTATCTTATTCTTGAAAAATAGGATGCCAGCTTAATATTCTTACTCTTATAAGTAATGTGGTCTTTTTGCATTTAGGCCCTGTATATATTTTTCTATATATGACTTACGGTTGATTGCTCATTCAATTTTTCCAGCTATACATGAACCATTCTGGTACATAGTTGCAGGTTTTTTAAATTTATTTATATCTTTCCTTTTTGGGGGGATAAAATGGATTATTTTTGTTCTTACTAAATTTCTGATTCAAGGTGGAGTATTTTATGTTCGTTATGCCACATCTCCGAGTGTTTGTTAAAGATATACAATCACCAGATAAAATTTCTTCCACCTTGTAATTGGTTTGGTAGAGAAATTTTCACCAGCTGAAATGTTTTGATTTTAACTTTGTTTCCTTCTTACATTAGCTTGTTAGGGTAAACTGTTTTTCTGCTTATTTTTGGACAGGTAAGGATTTTGGGTACTTTTTTACATTTCTACTTATAGAACCCCTCTTCTATCGGGATACAAGAAGGAATTTCTTTGTGGATGGTGTTTTTGTAGGGAGTGGGGTGTATGAGTTGGTATGTCTGTGGATCTGTGATTTCTGCCAAATCTTAACTTTTCCTCTTCCTTCTTTAGCCTTCTCTGTCAAAGGATGTCTCCCCCTTTCTATTTATATCCCTTTCCCCCAGAGAAGTTCTTTCACCATAGCCGTTGTTGAGGTCTTAGATTTTCTTCATGTTCAGTATTTTTTGCATTTACTGTGAGAACTTCTGTTTTCTCAGGATTATTTTGACTGCTTCGTCACTGTTAACCCTTTCATTCTCTGCTGTGGTTATTCTGTGCAGGCAGATTTGCAGCAATATGAAGTCCAGAAATAGTTCTCTTGGAGTTTGGTATTTGTTTTTCTTTTTCTTTTTTTTTTTCTTTTTTTGAATTGTTGTTCAGTTACAATTGTCCCACCTTTTTCCCTGTTGCTCTTCCCTGCCCATACCCCCCATCCCATTGTCAGTACCCATGAGTCCTCTATTCATGTTGCTTGGCATGCACCTTCTTCTTTCCCCTATTACCCCCTTACTCCTCCCCTCTGGTCACTGTCAGTTTGTTCTTTATTTCCATGCCTCTGGTTCTGTTTTGCTCATTTGTTTGTTTTGTGATTAGGTTCCACTTATAAGTGAAATCATAGAGAATTTGTCTTTCACCACCTGGCTTAATTTCACTTAGCATAAAACTCTCCAGTTCCATACATGCTGTTGGGAAGGGTAGGAGCTCCTTCTTTCTCTCTGCTGCATAGTATTCCATTGTGTATGTGTAACACAGTTTTTTGATCCACTCATTTACTCATGGGCACTTAGGCTGTTTCTAGCACTTGACTATTGTAAATTGTGCTGCTATGAACATTGGGGTGCATAGGTTCTTTTGAATTAGTGTTTCAGGATTCTTAGGATATAATCCCAGCAGCAAAATCACTGGATCAAAAGACAGTTCCATTTTTAGTTTTTTTGAGGAAATTCCATACTGTTTTCCACAGTGGCTGCACCAGTCTGCATTCTCACCAACAGTGCACTAGGGTTCCTTTTCTCCACAACCTTTCCAGCACTTGTTTTTGTTTGTTGATTTGCTAATGATGGCCATTCTCACCATGTGAAGTGGTACCTCATTGTGGTTTTAATTTGCATCTCTGATGGCTAGTGATATTGAGCATTTTTCATGTGTCTCTGGGCCCTCTGTATGTCCTCCTTGGAGAAGTGTGTGTTTTTCTATTTACAGGTAACTTGAAGGTCATAATATTCCCTGTTCCCTAGTAATGCTGAAGCTCTTGCGGCTATGTATGTGTCTTCTGGAGATTGTGTGAGGAAATTCATATTTAAGCCATTGTCATCCTAAGGCTTCTGTTAACATTCTCATTTTTGTTTTTAATATTATCACTACCCCCAATATATGTATTCAAATGGTACAACTTAAATGAAAATAATCTGAGTTGAGTTCAGTGCTAAATAGTTGAAAAGTAATGATATACAGAAAATTGAAATGGAGTGTGTGGAATAGTGAATAGATATTAACCTCTTTTTTTGTGTCACAGATAACTCTGAGAATGTAGTAAAAGCCTTTCCTCTTACCCCCTCAATGCACAAGTACTATTACTTTGCATAGGATTTCAGGAGATAATTGAGCTGAACTTGAATCTTAAGGTTAAGATTAAGGTTACTTATGTTGAAAGAATAGGAAGAGAAAACAAAGACAGAACTTGTGAAGAGATCTTTGTCACAAATAAAAAGTTGTGCTAAAACAATAGCTCCAAAATCTGATTCTTCAATATTTCCTTTAAAATACTAAGAAATCTTATTTTGAGTAACATTTCATTTTTTAAGTGTGGTGAGAGTTTTGTAATGATTAATTCTTAAGATTAGTATGCAAAAGTGCCATTATGCTCTTAATTTTTTCTAAACTGCCTTTTTAACAATGTATTGCTTTTCATACTTTTACTTTTTATTTACCACTTAGAGGACAAACCGATAGCTCCTTATCATTTTTATGGGTTATTTTATTTTTATTTCTCTGTGTTCAAGGTTTTCCATAGTTTTCATTAAAATCTTTTTTTTTTTAATTCTGGTTGTTTCTAAATGTTTACAGACATCACAGACCCATTATTTAAAAAAAAACAAAAACTATAAATGTTAGATATTTCAGTTAATTCCAGATGGTGCCCTAGTGTAACATAAAAAGTCATAAAGCAAGAATGGCAGGTACTAATAAAGAGAAATACTGCTTAGGGTAATGAACAAGCAACTGGGTCTTCTATTGTGAGATTAGAACTTCTTTAGGACTTAAAAACTAGTAGAGAAATTGAGTGGCTTTTTTTTGAAGTTAAGGTATAATAATTCTCACATTAAGTCATTGAAATTTTGAATGTACTATGTGAATACTCTTAATATTACTGTCTTTCATGGCCTGTGTTTCAGCCTGAAGTAGATGCTGACATTGTGCATTGGCTTTCTTGGACTGCTCAAGGCTACTTAGCCCCACTTGCTGCAGCAGTAGGGGGTGTTGCCAGCCAGGAAGTATTGAAAGCTGTGACGGGAAAGTTTTCTCCTTTGTGCCAGTGGGTTAGTTCTGGATTTTAATATTTTTTTATATTTAAGGTTCAACTATCTATCTATATAATGAATGTCTTATGAATTTTAGTGTTAATGTAAAAGCAACCTTAAAGTATTTTTTGATGCATGAGAGAGATGTGATATGCCACCAAAACTTAATTTTGTACTTGAAACTAGTATGTTCATATACTGAGGCTGTTGGGCTGGTAACCCAGGGTTGCATTCTAGAATGTATTTCCCTCATTTGTGAGAGTGAAGGAATGAGTTTTCTATCCTTATACTTAGTTAATCTCTTGTATTATTTAGGTTTGCATTCATGGGTCCTCAGAAATCCTGTTCTGTGGAATTTTTGGCATCATCCATCTTTAGATTCCTTTCCTAGGTATAAATACTAAAGGTAGAAAGCAAGGGAATGGTAGATTTCAGAACTAGATAAGGTAAAAACATAATTTGATATAATAAAAACACTCATTTCTGTTACCAAAAGTAATAATTGGCAGATGATATCAAAGGACACTCTTCAGGCCCTTACTTTTTAGAAAGACTTTAAACATTGTGACTTCAACAGTTATCATTTTTGAATATTTTTAAGAAGTACCCACATAATGGTATTTTGATGCTGAATTATTTGGTTTATTTTAACATAGTACAAATTCATTTGTAAAAGTCTGGATTAGATACAGCTGTTAATTGCATGGGAAGTTATATAAAGTATGTTAATAATGTAGATTCTGTGTTATAAGTAAATAATAACCATTTGGTCATGTTCAGATTTAGCAACATAAGTAACATCAGTGATAAAAATGGCAGTGAGACTTAGTTCTGTTTTTCATTAACTTAATTCTTCTTGGTATTTTTAAAAGGTTGAAATTGTGGCTTTCTAGATTTCCTCGATAGTGTATGTAATTATAAGTGACATATAATATACCCAAGCTGGAAAATAAATATAGAGTAATCAAATTACTGTGGATGTAGAAAAAATAAGTTTTCTCTCACCTTCCAAGTTCTTTTAGCTGAGCTAATAATCAAATTTACATGAGTCAGATTAACAGGAGAATACGTCCAAAGTTTATTAAGGATGTACATGTGGGGGTCCCATAAGAATATGAAACCCCAAAGAGTCATTGGGTAGTTGAGGTTTACATGCCATCTGGACAAAGGAGAGGGAGGCAGAGGTCTGCAATTTCAAAGGGAAAGCAGGCAATTTATAGTTGAGAAAGAGCAAATGTGGTAAACAAATTCTTGCTGGACCACCCAGAAACAGTTCGGCAAACAGGCTTTGCTAGATTTCTACCTGCCTGCCACATTTGGTTTTTGTTGCTAAGGTGATACTCCCTTCCTCCAGCAGGTTTTTCTATCTGAAATTTCTTTAGTCAGGTAAAGGGAGAGGGTCAAAGGTTCTTTCTGAGTATTTCATGTCTTAAGCAGCTTAAAACCAATTTCCCAAAAGGCGTTTGGTAGCAAAACTTTGGTACCTTCATTACTTACTCAAATGCAGCTATATTTGAATGGGGCTTCCAGAATTTTTGTGTAGTTATAAAAATAGATTTGGAGGTTAAGTTTCCTTTTGTTTGTAAAACAAACATCAGTAAGATGGCTAAATGACATGAATCAAATTATATCTTTTAACAAATCCTTCAGGTTTAATTATTGTTTTAATAAAAGAATGCATATACATATTGTATTCAAAACAATTATAGTTTTAATCTATTCTGTTGGTATTTTAATTTTATTTTCCTTAATTACAATTAATTATAGAAGAGAGCTATTTTTTCTAGTTATTTAAATTTTATACATAGTAAGTTATATTTTTTATCTTCTACTTTAAGTTATACATTGAAGCAGCAGATATTGTTGAATCCCTAAGCAAACCTGAACGTGAAGAGTTTCTTCCACGGTAATATTGGAATTTCTGTTGCTTTTTTCTTATTTGTATATTTGTAAGAGGCAACTGAATTAAGAGTTTTTGTTTAAACATGCAGTTGCTTTAAATATCTTTTCTAAAACCTAACTCATTCACTTCTGCAGTTACTTCTTTCCCATTCAAAGGTGGCATATCATAATAATGCCATATGTCTTTATCACTTTATAAATAATGAATATAAAGTTTTAAATTATATGTTCTTACGAGAATGGTTAGCATTCAAATATTCTGATGAACAGTTCCTATTCTGCAACTATTATTTATACCAGAGATTCACCTTTTTGCGTCACAAATCTCTGAGAAGCTGATTAAAGAAAGCTATGGTTCATTTTCCCCAAAATACACATACCCCAAAAGTTTTGCCTTCAATTTAAAGTACATTATTAAATTTGTATTAACAATGAAACTAATCTTAATAATGTTTTAAATGCCTTTCTGGGTTTTTTTGGCATGTTGTTTTCTTCAGAGGAGATAGATACGATGCCTTACGAGCCTGCATTGGAGACAGTCTGTGTCACAAGCTACAGAATTTGAATATCTTCCTGGTAAGTATCAATAATGATGAAATGAATAGTATATTCATACTGCTGTTGTGTATCAGCAAGTTAATTTATTAAAGCAAATTTGAATCTCAGTGAGTACACGTTCTAACATAGTAAATGCTTAGAACCAGGGTTTTGAAACTGTGGCTGATAGACTGAATCCATCCTGCTGTTCAGTAATGAAGTTCATTCATTCATGTATTGCCTAGGACTTCTTTTACGCTCTAACAGTGGTTTGCGTGGTTGTGACAGAGACCATAATGGCCTGCAAAGCTGAAAATATTTGCTGTCTGGCGCTTCACAAAAGTTTCCCAACTGCTGATCTAAAGAATTAATACATTTGAAATGAGCCCTGACTGTGTGGCCCAGTTGGTTGGACGTAAGACGAAGGGTCACTGGCTCCATTCCTGGTCAGGCCACATGCCTAGGTTGCAGCTTCGTCCCCAGTTAGAGTGTGAACGCACGGCAGCCAGTCGATCAGTGTTTTTCTCTCACATTGATGTTTTTCTCCTTCTCTTTTCCCTCACTTCCCCTCTCTATAAAAAATAAAAGTAAAATGAAAATACGAATATGATACTTTTGAACATTAAATAATTTTCTAGAAATACATTAAAATTGGTTGGAGGTTTTTATCCATTTTTCTTTGCACCAAATGAAGGATTATGTAGGTAGATTCTGTATTTCTTAAATATCTTTTTTATTTAAGGAATAAATCATTTTTATTAATGTGTTGCACTGATATTTTGTGCTGTTTGCTTCTAGCTTAAATAAAACAAATGAATTCAGTGTTTGACTTTTGTTTGGAGTTTTAAAATGTCTTCTGTTTAAAAGAAATTCACATATTGTGCTTTTTTCTTATTTGGTTTATACATTTTTTTCTGTAACTGAGATACTTAATAATAGCGTTATAAACCAGTTAAATAAAATGAATTACAGATGTTCAAACTATTTTTAAAAGTATGCGTTTATTGTAAGGTAGCATTGATGAAAATTATGAAATTGCTCTTTGGTAGGTAGAATCTCCGATTTTATTTAATCTGATATATTTTTCTCTTTCATAGGTAGGATGTGGAGCCATAGGCTGTGAAATGTTAAAAAATTTTGCCTTACTTGGTGTTGGCACAAGCAAAGAGAAGGGAATGGTAAGATACAAATTCTTGAGAGTTAACAGTTTATATGTATTTCCCTTGCTCTCCATTTCTTAACTCTATTTGACTACATAGACCTAAAGTATTAGTTTCTGAGGATAGATCATCAAGCTAGAAATAAGATTCTGACTGTACTCTGACCACTTTCTTCAAATTATGTGACCCTGTGGGAAATCACTTCAGGTTTTTGCTCTTAAATTTCTTTCTCTAATACTGTGCGACTGATGTCTGTACCACCTACCTCATTATGTTATTGTTAAAATCAAATGCAAAAGGGCTTTGTAAACTATAAAGCACATTAATATTGTTGTTATTTTGTTAGATACTACTTGATAATTGTTAAATAAATCTTTAAGGTGGGAGAAGCCAACATTAGAAAGTTGAAGGCTACTCATATACAATTTCAATCAGTGATTATCAAAAGAATAGGGAATAATGTAAACTTGTGTATATAGTTTAAATTTTTAAGACTATAAGTGTTGACTATAAGTAATTGGGAAGCCATATTGTATATTTAATTAAAAATGTGTTTCACTTTAAGGTATAAACTAGCTTTCCAGAGTAGTGATTTCATAGATTTGTCATGGTGACTAATAATGAGTAATTTTGTAGTTAATTAAACTTCTCTTATTATTTCACTCAAAGAGGCGTTTGTGACTATTACAGTTATGGACAGATGTTTTACATTTATATTATTCTTGCTCAGTAACTGTGTTCCACAAACGGCTAGTAGTTCTTTTTTAAACGGCTATTAGTGTTTTTTAAAAAGGTATTTCTCAAAAAGAAATAAAATCCTTCATTGTATGAGTTTGGGAATCACTTGAATACTTTTTAACTTTTTGGAAATTCACAATTCATATTAGCCTGTAAAGATCAGGGAAAGAGTTACAGTAAACCAACTGATTTTCCGGTAACAAAACAAGGTAAGTGTATTGGAACAGATTTTTATTCTATTGCAAACACAGAGACTTACTGTATACATTATTTTTTAAGTGTTTGCATACATAGCCAAACTAATTGGAAAGAAGGAAAGAAAAATCCCCAGGGTCTAGGAACCAAAAGAGAAATTAATTCATGAACTAAAAGCACTACCTGGCTAATCTTAAAACAGATAAAGACATCAGACAAATAAAACAATAAAAGATTATTATTTATTGGTTCTCACAGAAAAAGTTGTAACATGAGCAGTATGTGAAGCAAGGGTAAATAGAGGCATTTGTCAACATTGTTAGATTGATTTTTAAAACTTTTAATCAAATATTTGGTTTGGAAGTGGGAGGATTAAAAATAAGTAAAATGTTTATTGATAACATGGAAAGTAGAAGAGAAACTTTATACTCTAATTGTTTAGGAACAAGATAATTTTCGCCCTTAAGTCACATGTACATGTTAAAATTTTGAATGTAACCACATAAAAATAAATGTTTAATTTGATGTTTCTTTGCTAAACATTAATTATAATTAAGTATAGGTATAAAAAGAGTAGTAATGGTAATCATTTTGCTATATATGTATTCATATAACTTTTACCAGCCAAAATATTTTAGAATAACTTGTGGGAGTTGTTTTAGTCATCCTGAGAAAAGCAAAATAGATTTAAACTTATTTGTTAAATATTTTTGACCTTTTCTTGATATTAGGTTACAGTTACAGATCCTGACTTGATAGAAAAATCCAACTTGAACAGGCAGTTCTTATTTCGTCCTCATCACATACAGGTGTGTTGCTCTCTGTTTCAAAATTAAATAATCTGTTGTGTTATACAAAACAGAAGAGTTTCTCTTTAATATGTAGAAAATGGTGCTTGACAAGCCTAATATATTCTTTATTTATTTGGTCTCTCAAATTACCAAATAATGGGAATGGTTATAGGAAAAATATATTAACTTTTAATATAAAACTTGGTTTTGCCTTGATTTTGGATATTCAAAGCTGAGTTGTGAATTGTGGACAGTATTTTTTTTTTCATTTTGTAATCACCAAAGTATGTCTGCATATTTAATTTTAGAAACTGAGGATATATATATAGAAACAGGTTCTCTAATTTGAAGTGTTAAAGGTTAGCACTTGGAATTTTGTAATCTTGTGATTTTGTTTGACTATTTAACATCCCTTATTATTGTAAAATGATGCTTGTTTTCAGTCTTTTTTATAAAAATTAAAATATTTAAGTCAGGAAAAGAAGCAATTGGGTGAGTCAAGCAAATTTGCTTTTACTTTAGAAATGTTTTTTTTCACTTTACTTTTCAACACTCATATTAATTATAGCTAACTAAGCTTAAGAATGTCATTGTAAACATAGAAATAACTAAAGCAGTTGGAATAGTTACCTAATAGTCTTACTTATCCAAATATAAAGGACTAAGTAACAGGGTCTCATAAACTAAAATGTATGTCACAAAATTCATTTACTTAACTGCATTTAAGTTATAGAAGAACTATAAAGGCTTATTTATCCTTATCTTACTGAGCTTTGACAAAATTTGTGCTTTGTATCTATACTAACAGCACTGAGAAGTAAAAACATGTCAACTTAGCAATGCGAGAAGGGACAGAACTACCATTAAAGCTAGATGCATGTATCGAAACAGAATGGTCTATAGATATTTAGTGTCAGAGCCAGTGCTTCCAAATGAGCTTTGTTGACATCTGAAATGACACTAATGATGTTTAAGAAAAGAATGTATTATATTTATGGTATTCTTTTTTATAAAACTGAAAAAAATAAATTTTTAAATGTTTACATCCAGAAATAGTAATATTTTTAAAAGATTTTATTCTTAAAGTGTTAGATTCTCAAACCTGTGCAAGCTCATTTTCTGCAGTTTGGATTTCTAATGTTTTACTTAATGTATTCTCATCTTTTTCTAGTCACTTAGCTGATTTAAACCTCATAACTATAATAGAAAGAACAATGTACTTTTAGTTAAACTTTTAACTAATATATTAGGAACTCTGAAGCACTTAGCTAAAAAAAGGAGAGGTTTAGATTTCTATTAATAATATGTAAATTATTTAGACTAATAGGCACTATTAAATGTGATATGGCTACAGCGAATGTAATTTCCACAAACTAAAAACTGAAATTGATCTCAATACTCTCACTTCATACATATTTTCCAAAGTGATAAGAATGTATAAGTTCAATTCGTAGCCTGTCTTTTCTGTTTAACATTAATTTCTTCCGTTCTTGTTATTTGTTTAGAAACCTAAAAGCTATACTGCTGCTGATGCAACCCGGAAAATAAATCCTCAAGTGAAGATAGATGCACACTTGAACAAACTATGTCCGGCCACTGAGGCTCTTTACAGTGATGAGTTCTACACTAAACAAGATATAATTATCACTGCATTAGATAATGTGGAAGCCAGGAGATATGTAGACAGGTATGTAATTGAAACTCGGGTTCATAAAGAGTTGTCTTTCTTTTATTTCCACTTCTGTTTTCCATGCTTATTTGTCGAAAAGCTACCAATTTTTATTCTTTATGTTCCTATGTACCTCTCAAATCCTGTGATGATTTCCCATTATATCTAGGATAAAATTCAAAATCTCTCACATGTTCTAAATTTTTTTTTATAGTGTCTGCCACCTGTCCACCTCCCCAGCTTAAAGTTTATCTATTCCTTCCTGGCTCCCCTTGTTTTAGCTACACAGTTTTTTCAGTTCTTACCGGGCATGCAGTATTTTTTTTAATCTCAGTGACTTAAACATACTCTTCTTCAGCCTCAGAAAATTATGTTTATCTTGTTCCAAAACATTGATCCCAAATTACTGTTTACTCTCCACCTACCATACTTTTTTTTTCTTCATCCTTTAACCACTACCTAAATGTCTTTCTTCAAACAGGCTTTCTTTAACCCCCCAAATTCTAAATTAGAATCTCCTGTGGTAATCTTTTATAGACCTAAGCATTTTCCTTCATAACACTTACTTTTATTGATATACATATTTATTTAATGTTTGTTTCTTGTTAAATCATTTATTTAGGGACCATTTATTTTCCCATCACTGTATCATCAATGTTCAATACATGATGTCATTCAGTAAATATTTGTTATATAAGATGAGTGAGTGACAATGATATGCACACCTTACATTTTTCATTCCCTCTTTATATGACTCTTCAGTGTTACAGTGTTAGAGCAGGCATATAAACAGAGGGAAAATTTACCAGTTGAGAGTGTAGTTGAAGGTTTATACTCTTGGGCAGAGGAAGGAAAAATAACTTTAATAAAGTGTACAGAATATAGGTATTGTCAGTATTAACAATATATAATGTTGTTTGGAATAAAGAAAATATCGAGAAGATTGCAGTGAGGTAGATCCTGTAGGCAGAAAAATAATCAAAGAAGAAACAGGAAGCAAGAGAAGAGAGGATAACACAGTTACGAGTTAACCTAGCAGGAAACAAGTCGAAGCCCAAATTTGGTGGTGGTGATGGTAGAAGTGGCAGTAGTAATAGTAGAAGGTAAAGACAGAAATTACTAGATTGAACAGGATTTGTTGAGGGGGACGGAAATGATGACTGGGTTGTTTGGTGGTAATGTGTATTTCCTAAAATATTATAGTCAAGAAGAGATCAATATGTGAAGTGGTCAGTAGAAAGTGGTAGGATTTCCTCTGCTTACAGTGTTAGTGCTCACTTTTATGTCGGTTTCCTATCATCTTTTCAAATAGCCGTTGCGTAGCAAATCTACGGCCACTGCTAGATTCTGGAACAATGGGCACTAAGGGACACACTGAAGTCATTGTACCTCATTTGACTGAATCCTATAATAGTCATGTAAGTGAACTAGTTTTTTTTTTAAGTAAATGTCACTTTTTTATTCATATCATAACTTTTTTCTCTTCATCAGTCAACAAATTTGATTTAGCTTCCCTAGTCCTATGTTTGATCTGCCATTGATGTGCATGCATGTGTGTATGTGCAGTTTTAAAAACATACCTGATTTTTGTACATCATCAAAATTCTGGCTTTTGGCTTTCTAGATTCTATTCTTCTATTTATTGTTTATATCTGAGAGCTGCTTGATTAGTTTTCTAACATTTAACTTTTACAAAATCTTACGGAAGAATTAGTTTCTCCATAGGAGGGACCAAGATACCTATATACATATATTTTCTATAAATGATATATAGATACAACTTGTTTTAACCCCCATAAGCCATCTTGAGATACTGACAAAGTTGAAAACCACTGACCTAACAAATAATTATAGGCCTTAGGATTTAAAGAAAGAGCAACCCTAGTTGTAAAATTGAAAGAAGTATACTTTTTTACAAGTGTAAATATTTCTTTACTTAATAAAAGTGTTTGGTTTAGTAAAATTTCAAAATTTTTACTGAATTTGTTTTCCCATTTACTTTTATGGAATCAGAAATGTATATAATAAAAATATAGTAGACCAGTTGATAAGTTTAAGTTGAAGGAAATTAGACGGAGTAAATCATGATATGTGTTGGGTGTCATATTGGAAATTTTTCAAAGAAGAAAATATTACAAAATTTCAAAAGTTCCTTGATTTGCTCATTCTGCATCTTTCCCAAACCTTCTCCTATATTCTCTGACTTTAAACTTGACAATTTAATACTCCTCTGGCTTACCTCTTTGGCTTATATTTCATGGTATTTCAAAAGTCAATAAATTGAAATATAAATCTCCAAGTAAAAAGAGAAAAAAAGTGAGTCATTTTAGATTGGGTAAACCAGTAAGCCAAATGTACCCTATAATAGGGTATGGATTTTTTTCAGTGGTACCTTTTTATATGAGACAACATAGACATTACCATTTGCCATTTATTTTACAGACTTTACAAAAAACTGTACTGACCATCAAGGACAACATAATCATGCTCTCCTTTTTTTTTCTCCATTTTTCTCCGTGGAGAAACTCACGATATGCTCACTGTATTGGGGATTCTTGCATTACTTTTCATAATAGGGAGTGGTGTAAAGTTTTACATGTCACCTTGGTTCTTGGAGGAGGAAAACTAGTTGTTTGTGGTGGCCTGCCCTGAGTACTGCATGGTACCAAAGTGAGTGCACAGATGAAAGTATAGAATTCATGGTGGTGGTTACATTGCCATTAACAAAAATAGGTTAAGCATCAAAAGAATCAATTTGTCCTCTAGTGCCAAAAGAAAGAAGGTAAAAAATGCTGAGTTTATTTTAGTTTTGAATTTTATTTTTCAAATTATCTTAAAACATTCAAGTAAATTCAGTCAATAAAAAAATTGTCATTGCTTCTCTTAACTATTATATTTTATAAATTAGCGGGATCCCCCAGAAGAGGAAATACCATTTTGTACTCTAAAATCCTTTCCAGCTGCTATTGAACATACTATTCAGTGGGCAAGAGATAAGGTAATAAAGATCTTTTTTTCAAGGAATATTTTTTTATAGTAGAAAAGATATTTTCAACTTTCAATTAGACTTGTTTGTGACTTCTCCCTCTTTTCCATAATAGTTTGAAAGTTCCTTTTCCCACAAGCCTTCATTATTTAACAAATTTTGGCAAACCTATCCATCTGCAGAAGAAGTCTTACAGGTAAAAATTAGTACATTTTAATACAAACAACACTTTGGGTAATCTTGTTTTCAAGTTGCTCGCAAATGGTTTAGTTTACTTCCTTAGAAAAGGATTAAAGGGGTTGTTATTGTTTGTAGTAAAGTACATAAGGAATCTTAAAATTAGCAGGTCACAAATGACTATTTATTTTAGTTTGGTTGAAGTATATGGAGTTGCCAATATTTGACCACATTTAACCCCAAAAACATCAATTCATATGTTTCAACCTAAGAAGGATGTTATAATAATGCTAGGAGAACTGCAAATAATAAAACAGCTTGTTAAGTTCTTTGAGTGCCAGTGAAACTTCCACAATTGGCCAGTAATATCTCAGACTTACTACTCTCATAGTGAGGGCACTTCAGAGATTGTTTTCTTACTTTACTTTAATCCTATACTAACAGTGCCAGCGTTTTAGTATAAAACATTATTCTTCATACTTCTTTTAGTAAGTACATATATAGTACTAATAGCTAGCAAAACATGAGGATAACTTGGGAGACAAGTAACTTTAGTTAAAATTTCTTGAGCTATTTGTTTCTGTTTATCCTCCAAAAAAGAGGGAAAAAAGGGGACAGGAAAAAGACAAGGACAAGGAGCTTGCATTGGAAAAAAATCCTGAGACACAAGAGATGGCACTTCAAACGTTGGCCAATGCTTCTCGGGGGGGAGTGTGTGTGTGTCTGGTGTTCAACTGGAAATGCATTTGTTTTGTTTTCTCTCATTGTAGAAGCTACAAACTGGACACAGTTTAGAAGGCTGTTTTCAAGCTATTAAGTTACTTAGCAGAAGACCTAGAAATTGGTTCCAGTGTGTAGAGTTAGCAAGATTAAAGTTTGAAAAATATTTTAACCATAAGGTAAGTGTGCATTATAAAACATTAAGAAAAGGTCTGACCTTAGCTCATTTGATGACTACCAAATAAATTTCATTGACCCTAAATGTCAGCTCTTTATTTTGGGAAAGTTTTTAGAAACAGGTAGTAGATTTAGTGAAAACCAGTGCTGGACACACAACTAATTTCTCTTTGGATGTTACTGATTAAAGAATGCATTTGTACTTCACCCAGTGGCATGTTAGTTATACATTTAACTGATCCTTCTCTTTCTGTGTGCAAAATTGGATTTTCAGGAGAAGTTCCCTCTGAAGTATAACGAATGCATTTCAGCAGTAGTGTTAAAGTAGTTTGTTTTTCACAGTAAAGCAAGAGACTGAGAAAATAGAGATATTTACTCAGAAATTTTGTTGGAATTTTGCCTTCCCTGCCATATCTGATAATCATATTTTGTGTCTCTTTCCTCATTTGTAAATGAAGATAACAAATTAGTACCTAATTCATAGGACATTGATGAGGCTCAAGTGATTTAATACATGTAAAGCATTCAGAACAGTACCCGGCCCATAAATACCGACTCAGTATTAGCTGTTATTCTTATCTCCAACAACACAGTTGCTAGAAGGTGTCCTGCACTCTTTTTAGTCTCTTCCTCTCTTTAGGCATTTACCTATTGGAAGATAAATTAAGTTCATCTTTTTTAAAAAGTTGTTTGATTACACTTATCCCTGCTTTTCACTTTCCTCTTGGCTCTGCTTCTTGAAAAAAGTGGTCTATACTCACCTTGTCCAAGTTTTAGTCCAGTAAATTGTCTTCTTTCCCCATTGTTATTCAATTTATCCTTAACATGATTATCAGTGACCTCCTGTTTAAAAATATAAAGGACTCTTTGTAGTCCTTATCTTCTATAGTTTTTTTGTAACTTTATCATGGAAAAATTGAATAGTAGAAATGTGGAGAAAATGGTATAATGAACCCCCATATAATCCTCATATATCTCTCCTTCAGATTTAACAATTATCAACTTATAATCTTGTTTTCATCTATAACTCCTTCCAGTACACCCTTCCTCACATGGCTTTGAAGCAAATCTCAAATATATAATTTTAAAATAAAAAACAATACATATTTTACTGCTTAGTTTTTGTTTTAAGGATTAGCTCCTTAAAGTAGCAGAATGATATGTAAAATATACCACCATTTCTGTAAAAAGGGATGAAATAATCTGTATTTGTCTTTGCTATAGATGCTGTTAACCCAAAAATAAAGGGCCAAATTGAGAGGCAGCAAGCATTTATCTGAGATCCAAAATAACAGTTATTCAGGAAACAATGATTCAGGCAGAAACCAGAATAGTGTTCCCATTAGGAGGTGTTCTTGAGAAGGGGAAAAATTTCATGAACAGAAAGGGAGGAATTTTTATGGGTCTTAATACTCTAAAGAAATTTTTGTAGATGCAGATACCAGCATAGTATTGCTAATTGTTAAAAATGTCTTTAATTTTCAGTCTGGGAGTCATAATGCTTCCCTGTTAGCTTTGCAAACAGTTGTTTGGAATACAGTGCTGCCTTAGGCCCAGTCCAGTGGTTATTTCACCCAGTTTTACCATTCCAAAGGTTTGAGAAATAAGACCTGTAAGGCATATCCTCTGGGATGGCCACTCAGACTGCATTTTGAATTGGCTTTGTTTATATTATTTTTTATAATGACAAACTATAAGTGTTGATTTTAAAATAACAGTAGAGGTTAATTCCAGGTATAGGGGGAGGGGGAGCATGGCAATCCGGAACAGACAGATGGAGTGCAAGAGTAGCTTGGAGAAGTCACTGTATATCTTTTATGTGTTTTAATTTTTTTTAACTTCTTTTTTTTCTTCAGGCTCTTCAGCTTCTTCACTGTTTCCCTCTAGATACCCGATTAAAAGATGGCAGTAAGTATAACCAAGTGAGTGTTGAAAAAAAAGTTTAATGTAATTTATTACTGACTGCCTCCATTTAAAATAATATTTATATCTTGTTAGGTTTGTTTTGGCAATCACCGAAGAGGCCTCCCTCTCCAATACAATTTGATTTCAATGAACCTTTGTAAGTTTTTATATTCAGTTTCATATACATTTTTATTGTAAATCTGGAACATTGTGTAGGCTTATCTTATTGGATGAAAATTTCAGACTCTTTAGAGTTAAATTATTACATCCCTGTTAATCTGATAGTTAACATAGTCTTGCCAACCACGCCAGTCACCACACTTCTTTCCATACCATCTATTTATATATCTCTACAATAAATAACCTCATTATTTTATCTTTTCTAAAGTGAAACCAAAGTGTCACCTCTGACTTTATCCATAAAGAAGTAAAATGACAGCCAATGTTTTCTATTTAATGAAGCTAGTATGTAAGAAACTTAAGTTATATGGGGGTAAAAATGATTACTGCTAAATATCTCCCTAAATCATCTCAAATTAATTTTCAAAGGAGTTTGTTTTTGAGTGAATACCTGTATACCTATTTGTATGAGATACACACTTTTATTTACACACATGCATGTATATATTTTAATTAAACACTTACTTAGCTTGTAAGCCTTCTTTTATGCTTAGTTTTTTCATCTGGTGCTTATTTTAGATTTCCAGTCACCTAATCCTGATGGCTTCTCCTGTCAAACTTGTTTTTAGACAAACTCATTTGCTTAGTTTCAACTTGATATACACTTTTTAAAACTAAACGTTTAATATTTTCTTATGGATTTTCTTTCACTAGCCTAATTTTTGCTTTTCTGGCCACCAAATCCCCAGAGTAATCATGCTTGCTACCTAACTGTCAGTGCTTATCAGGATAAACATCTGCTGTTTTCTCTTTTGTAGCTTTTGCAGTGCTTAGATCTAGACCAGAACTTCACTGCCTGAATTTTTTAAAAAATAATTCTGTAACAAAAATTCTGTAGTTAGTTTTCAACATTGTAATGTCTGTAGTTTCTGATGAATTAAACATCTTATTTGAACCTTGTATTCAGACTTCTATTTTTTTTTAATTTCAAAAGGCACTTCAGTTTCCTTCTGAATGCTGCAAAATTATATGCTACAGTCTATTGCATTCCATTTACAGACGAGGTAAGATATTCTTCAAGCCATAGCAAATGATACAAAGCCAGGCTAGTAGAATTAGGTGACTTATCAGCTAATTGTATCATCAAAATGTGTTTATATATTATGAGAATTGTTCTTTGTTATAACCTTTTTATTTTGTTTTATTGTTGTTCATTCTAACATAGCAGAAGCTAAAATCTCATTGCAGCATTACTAAGTAGAAGAAAGTCAATTTTTCTAAGTTTAAGTAGTGAAACAAATATTTGTAAAAGCAGTCTTTAGTTTTGAAACATTTCAGTCCTATTAACTTCAATTGTAATTACTCTGAAAACCTAAAGGGAACTATTTTATAGGAATTTAAAAATATTCCTTAGAGATTCCCTAACATATGCTTGGCTTATTTTGTGATACTTACATACTTTTTAGGAAATTTGAAAATGTTACCTCATATTGACATTTCTTAATGTTTATCATCATATTCATTGTCTTAGACATAAATCATTGACTAACTCTAAAAGACCTAATAGTATAGTTTTATTTGAGGGGCAGATTTGCATTAGTTATTTTTTTCACAAATGCATATTATAGCTAAATAAATTGCTATATTTTATGTAGGTTGAATGGGAAAATATGAACCAGATTCATCATTAATACTGGCTGTTTTGGATCCAGATTCAAATGGTTGTAGCAGTTTTGGATCCAGATAAAAATGCCTATTGTAGATTAATCCTTTTTTATAGTAAATGTATAGTAAAATATACTGTAAATGTCTGGTAAAAACAGTGGCATACAGTCTGGTATTCTTTTCTGTACAAAGACTAGTAATTTTTTAAAAGATTTTATTCTTAAAGAGGAGAAGGGAGGAAGAAAGAGAGGGAGAATGTGTGGTTGCCTCACACACTCCCCTACCAGGGACCTGGCCCACAACCCAGGCGTGTGCCCTGACCAGTGACCAAACTGACGACCCTTTGGTTCTCAGGCCAGCACGCAATTCACTGAGCCACAACAGCCAGGGCACTAGTAAATGTTTTTTAATTTATTCTTTTCTAGAGTGGAAGGGAAGGAGAAAGAAAGGGAGAGAAACATCGATTGGTTGCCTCTTGCACACCCCCAAACTGAGGGCCTGGCCCACAACCCAGGCACGTGGCCTGACTGGGAATAAAACCAGCAACCTTTCAGTTCACAGGCTGGCTCTCAACCCACTGAGCCACACCAGGCAGGTCCAAAAGGACTAGTAATTTTGTGATGTGTCATAGGTGTCCTCAAAACCGGTTTGTTCTAGTTTTTTCTAAACAGCTTTTTAATAGTAAGTATGGATCTGATAACTTTACATTTATCCAAGTTTATCTTGAACCATTTAAATATTCTCCTGTTTCCAAAGGTATTTACTTATTTATTTTATTTATTGAGAGTAACTTTATATAGGGGGCTTTGTAAAACAATGAATAGATCCTGATTTCAAAGTACTCAGTCTGATACTCACAAGTAGTCATAAAACTACCTTTATAAAAATTTGTTGAAAGAACTCAGATTTCAAGTTTCTTGACAAATAACTACTTTCTCACATTTTCTCCCCCAGCCTTTAGAGTTGATATTTCTGTAGAAACAAAGATAAATGCCATAAATGAATGTATGATAGTCAAATACATCCATTTACGGATGTAAATAGTCATGATAAATTATTCAAGTATTTTAGTATGAAAAAGAACTTCTATAGAATGTTTTTAGCTTTAGAACTCAGAATTTAAAGAATAAGTTTATTGATAAAATTACTTTTTTAAAAAACAGGACATATCAGCAGATGCCCTCTTGAATATTCTTTCCAAAGTAAAGATTCAGGAATTCAAACCTTCTAGTAAGGTATGTTTAGAAATTCTTTTATTTAACAAATAGCTATTGAACTTCTATGCATGTCAAATCCCATTCTAAACTTGGAGAATCCTTCCGTGAATAAACAAAGCAAAATCCTTGGTCTTGTGGAAGTTATATTCTGATGGGCCAGAGGCAGTCTATTAAAAAAGATGCCACTAATTGCATAATATTGTAAAGTGGGCATAAGTGCTAAGAAGAAAAAATAAAATGGGGAAAAAAGAAAGCATGATGGGGAGGGTGACATTTCATATGGGATGAAAGGGGAAAGGCTCTCTGACAAGGTAAATTTGAGCTGAAGCCCAAAGGAAGTGAGGGAGTGAGTCATCCTGTGATCTGGTGAAAGAGTGATGCAGGCAGCAGGAACAAGGCCAGAGGATGGCCTCAAAAGACTTCGAAAGCCAGGGTTTTTCCAGAGGAGAAATATGCAAGTTAAGAATGGTAGATGGTGAGATAGGTAAGTAACCAGTGGAGGATTTTAAGCAGAGGACACAATCTGACTTAATAGTTAAGAGGATGACTGTGGTTGGTCTGATAAGAATGATTATATGAGACAAAAGAGAGGAAGCAAGAAAAGGTATTAGGAGATTATAGACAAAAATGATGAAGTAATAGGTAACACGGAGTTGTGATAAGGGGTTGGATTATATGTGTATTTTGCAGTAGCCCTGACAGGATTTGTAAGGGATTGGAATTGGAGTGAGAAAGGAAAAAAAAGATTGTTACTTTCTTATTTGAAAAAAGAAGCAAGCTTAATAGCTCTGAGTAAGGATGAGAACATGAAGTTTGAGCAGTAAAAGGAAGATATGAAATAATTGCCCAAGGGAGTAGGGAAGTCACTTAATTAGAAGATGTAGTAGAATTATGAGACAGCACTGAGCATCCACTTAATGGTAACCCACTTAATGTATTCCACTAAATGTGGCTGGAGAAAAGGCAATTAACTGCTTGGGTGCTACTGTAGAACAGATGGAAAATTGGATGTAATGAGGATTGGGATTTGCCAAGCAAATATGTTGGAAAGAGAAAGATATAGGGAATAATAATAAAAATGGAACATGGCATTTAGGCAGGGTGAATAGAAAAGTTTGAAAAGATTAAGGGTTTTTTCCTACATTTTCATTATGTACCTTTTCAAATGCACTCTAAAAATCATCCATGAAACAACCTTCTGTTTCTCTTACCCTTTAGTTGTACTGGAAAATGCAGAGTATTGCCTGCCGCCCTGAAAAATTTAAGAAAGAAGTGGTGCGTGCAGTCTTCCAACCTGCATTTTTATTAGGGAAGAGGAAAACTTGTAGGCAGCAGATTTTTTACACGTAGATGGGTTTGCTAAATGAAATGTTCATGACTTGTAGCTTATTAAGAATAAAAGTACAGAAAGGGTAAACAGCATTTCCATATAAAGAAGGTTCCTAGCCCGTGTGTTGGAATGGGCAAAACTGAGAGAACCAAGGAAACATGCATCAACAACTGTACTAGCCTTCATTGCTTTCTCTTCAGTATGTTTTCTGGCCTGAATTACTTTTTTTTTCTATCAAAGTTTTAGGGTAATAAATCATCCTGATCAATGTGGCTAGTTTTAATATGAATCATATAAGCTTTGTTCAGAACTCAAAGCAGTTCACACCAAACCTTCAGGGTCTGGCACTTCTAGTTAACCGATGCCACAACCAAACATATCAACTACACATTCTGACAAACGTGTTTCTGTTCCCTTGACTTTTTAATGTTTCTTAAAAATGTATAAAAACATGAGTTAGATGTGTTTTTTAAGTAAGAAATAGTATTTTAATTAGTGATGATGTAGCTACTTTCTCAATTTGAGAATATTACTATATTTTGCTGTGTGTAATGTGCACTTTTTTGCCCAAAATTTTGCAGGAAAAATAAGGGTGCGCATTATACATGGGGAATACTAATTCTGTATCTATATAAATGTTTTTAATTCTTTTATTTATGCTTACGTGTTAAAAGTATAACTCTAGAGAGCAATAACAATAACCGTATGCAAAATAATACCCTAGAATACAATAATCAGTTTTGTTTCTAAATACAAATAAAAAATTGAGTTAAAAAATTAAAATGGAAAATTTTTTTCCTGAAAGTTTGGGCCAAAAACATGGGTGCGCACTATACATGGCAGTGCCTAATACACGGCAGAATTCGGTACCTCCACTGCCCCCGTGCAGTGTCCAATAAGTAATTCCTTAGGGAGAAATTACTTGTATATGTTGCCCTGAATCTCTATGAAGGAAGACATATTCTTTGGAAAAGAATAGCTTGTCAACAATCAACAAATACTTAAGGGATACCTATATTATATATTTTATTGATTTCCTCAGTTTCTTTGAATACAGAAAACAGCTCTGTATTGGTTAAAGCCAGGCAATTTTGGTTTGAAGTAGATTTGTGAGAATCACAAATTGTTGATTAATATTAACTTAATTTTAGTGTGGGATTTCAAAAGAGAGCCATATAAATTAAGATCTTGCAAGCTATTCAGTAAATGTTTTTAACACCCACTGTGAATAAGTTTGTTTTAGATATATAAGGGTGAGCAAAAGTAGGTTTACAGTTATTCATATGGAAAATGATACAATAACAAAAAATAATGCAAGAATAAAAACTTTTGCATACTCACAACTGTAAACCTCCTTTGCCCAGAGTTTAGGTGTCAGTATTAGGAGACAGATAATAAAGAAAACATAATATAATACAACATACTAGTGGAAGGTATAAAATACATCGTACCATAATGATTAATAATCTGATTAAATTAAATGGAGTATTTCCTCGTAATTACTTACTTGATATAACATGTATGGTAACCAATTAGATACAGGATATGATAACATTAATAAATATATATTATATTTAAAGGTTATTCAGACAGATGAAACAGCACAGAAACCAGACCATGTTCCTGTCAGCAGTGAAGATGAGAGGAATGCTGTTTTCCAGTTAGAAAAGGCTATTTCATCTAACAAAGTTACCACAAGTAAGGGACATTTCTTTATTAAAATGGTTCAAACTTATAGGGATTTTTATATTGACCAAGTTCTATACTTTGAAGCTCATGGCATTAAATGATAGCAACAATAATAATGATATTAGATTGTTCATCTTTAACTCTGACGAAGTTGATAATTCTCTCCACCATTGCCCTACCCTCAAAAGCTAAAATACGAGTTTGTTTTTTTACCTTTTAAAAAAATTTTTTTTTTATTTCTTTTTGAGAGATGAGGAAGGGAGAGAAACATCGATTAGTTGTTCCACCCATTTTTATACATTCACTGGTTGCTTCTCGTATGTGCCCTGACCAGAGATCGAATGTTGGTGGATCCAACCAACTGAGCTACCTGGCTGGGCCTTGTTCTGGTTGTTTCAGTTCTTGAGGTTCTATTATGACTTCTTTTTAGCTTATGGCTACCAGAACAAACAAAAAAAAGGAGTCCTTATGGAGACTAACCTTTAGACAGATCCAGTTAAGTCACTTTACGGTAAAAAAGCATAAACAGATATTTTTTTCTTGACTTCTTAGTCTTCATAATTAATTGCACATGGGGAATACAAACTGACCTACATACATCCTTGATCTTAAATAATAGGGAAACCGAAGTTTTAATTCCTTAAAAACAGAGCTGCTAGCTCATGTTTTTACACCTGCTCACCATCTTCCTATTGCATAAATATCAGCAGTTCCCAAACTTTTGGATTTCATGTACAGACCAATAAAATTTACACAAAACAACCTGGAGTTGCCAACTATTTATTTTGCAAATAAAAGGTAATTATCTCAGTTTATTAATTATAGTTCTGGAAAAAATAGTATCATTTCTTCTCATTTCATCACAGATTAGACTTCAGCTATCTACTGAATGAGTTTTAGAACCACTGATCTAGAAATCTTTTAAAAAGTTACATATTTTTATTTGACCAACTTATCCATTAGTTTTCAGAGGCCAAATGTTTCAGGGTAGTATTTTTGAAATCAACTTGCAAGCAATAGCCAGTGTTGCCTTTTTATTGTAAACCACTTACTAGCAGGTGTGGTAGGTACATGGCTTTCTTATATTTTGTTATTTTTTTTTAGAAAGTTTCCTATAATATAGAAGTTTCTCTAATTTAGTAGTATTAAAGCCATTATTTTAATGCCCTTCAATAAGTGCATTTCCCTGGATTTTTCTGGTACACTTCCATCACTTAAAAACATAAAAAGGAATCTATAAGAGAAGTGAAACCACAAAGCATTTCAGCTAGTAAAACCTTTACCACTCACTAGGAAACTTTGTTTTTCTGGTTGTTATTATCAGGTGACCTTCAGATGGCAGTCCTTTCATTTGAAAAAGATGATGATCGTAATGGACACGTAGATTTCATCACAGCTGCATCAAATCTTCGTGCCAAAATGTATAGCATTAAACCAGCTGACCGTTTCAAAACAAAGCGCATAGCTGGTAAAATTATACCTGCTATAGCAACATCCACTGCGGCAGTCTCTGGCTTGGTGAGTTTATTCTTCTTCCAATGAAAATGCTTCTTTTTCATCTCCTCTTTGTTTTTCCCATTACACTACCTCCAGCTAGCACTCAGAGATCTTAGAGAAGGAGGGGTACATACCGATGTTATAATTTAAAATTTTAAGGTATTTTTAAAATTAATCTATATTTTGAGGTTTTACTTGTATACAAATATTTTAATATAAAAAATAAGCTCTGTCAAGATAGAGTCTAATTTCTCTTACAGGCAGTAATCCTCTTAAACAACTTTGTTTCTTCCATCCAAAACAGGTGCTCTCTTTCTTGAATAAAAGGAACTGTCCAAATCTTTGCTGTTGGATTTTAGTTCTTTGCCTTAAAAATATGTAATTCCTGTTTGTGATTCGGGTTTCTTACCATTTAATCTTTTCTTAATGATTCAGAGTCTTTAAGGTGGCCTTAGTTGTTATACTGTACTGTGGTGTTACTCTTAGAAACTATGTAATTTTTCTGTACCTATATTAAAAATGTTTTTAGACTATTGTATTCTTCAGTTATGCTGTCTGCTTTCAAAGTAGGTAGATTATTACCTGGTCAATTTAATATATTGTGTAATAACTTTGTTCACCACATGTAGAACAGGTGGAGAGTTTAAAAGTATAAAACATGGTAAAGTAAGTGACTTATAAGAAATTTGTGTTACTCTAATAGTTGATTTTCCTGTGTACAGAAAAATGCTTCAGAAGAATTTAGGAAACTTAAACACAGTTAATTAAAGTCATGAATAATTATAGGCTTTTTATGTAATCAGATGACCTTTTTTTATTTAGGTTGCATTGGAGATGATCAAAGTAGCTGGTGGCTATCCCTTTGAAGCTTACAAAAATTGTTTCCTTAACTTAGCCATTCCAGTTATAGTGTTTACAGAAACATCTGAAGTAAAAAAAACTGAAATCAGGTATGCATGAAGGTCTGTTTCTCTTGCATAATGAGAATGAAATAAAATTCTTACATTTCAAAAGGGAAAAATACTGGCTTCACATTTCTTTTCCTGCTATATGCATATATTCTTGCCATCGCTTTAAGACCAAGTAAAAATTCTATGTTGGTGAGATTTTCGTGACTGAAATAACCATAGAACTTTCACAACACGTAATCCACACCGTTTAGCATTGTATTTTCTTACGGTTTCCTCTACCTAGCTCAGATGAATTAGAAGACACTCTAGTGTCTGACCAAGGGATCATACGATTTAGAATCTAGTTCCAAAAGCTATGTGGCATTGTACTGGACCTCCATTTTTCACTTTTCAGATTGGCAACAACCCAAAATTTGAAAATACCTATTTTGGCAAGAGTGTGAGAAAGAATTCTCATGTATTACTGATGAGAATATAAAATAGTGTAACCCATAATAAGGGGAATACAGCACTAATTTCAAATATGCAGATATTTACGTTCATTTTAAACATTATATGTACATATTCATTCTGGCATTGTTTATCATAGGCAAAGATTGGAGAAACTCAAGTGTCCAGTAGTAGGGCACTGGAACATCCCCACAGTGACACTAGTGCAGGTGTTTAAAAGGAGAGAAGGGGGGAGAACTCTCTCACTAAGACATGCTGATTTATAATGAGACACTAGAAGGACAACAAGGAACTGATAAAAATGGTTACCTGTGTGGTATGTTGGAGAAATAGCTTAAGGAATATTTTAGAAGTTGTATTTTTCTTTTTTTCCCCTACATTAGTATCTAGCTAAATTACAAATAATGGACTTCTGGGTTATTTTTATTATTCATTACTAAAGGGAAGAAAATTAAAATGCTTTTGTTTTGAATATTTTTTACAACAGAAATGGTATATCATTTACAATTTGGGACAGATGGACTATACATGGAAAAGAAGATTTCACCCTCTTGGATTTCATAAATGCAGTAAAAGTGAGACACATTTACTTAGTTGCTTTGAGTCTGTTACTTTTTATACATTAGTTACTGTGTTACTTTTTGTACATAATTTCATGGGAGAGTTTTATAAATATCATTTAGCCCAAATTTGTTTATTCTTTTCCTACTGGTAGTAAAACATTGTCACCTAACACTTTATATTTAGACAGAGCTTTGATTATTTCTGTTTTGGATATTCACTTTCAGGATAAGTACGGAATTGAGCCAACAATGGTGGTACAGGGTGTCAAAATGCTTTATGTTCCTGTAATGCCTGGTCATGCAAAAAGATTAAAATTAACGTAAGTATCACACAATATATGCAAAAGACTCACAGGAATTGAAGGATGCACCCTGGAAAATTAAACATAGAGGTTCTCAAAGTTTAGATAAAAGTATATGATTTACTCCTAACAGCAGTCAAAATGACTGAATCTGAAGTGTCTTGATTAGTGAAATTTAAAATTTACTGTGAATAATTCACAAGAATGTTTTATAGATTTGGCCGATATTTGTAATCTCCAGCATGACATGTTTTGTGAATATTTTACATTTTATTACATTGTTTATTTAGCAGATAACTTACTGAGCACCTGTAAAGCAGCTGGATAAGCTGGCTTCAGGAAGATCTGGGTTCACATCCTTCCTCAGTTACTTGTTTTGTCATGTGCAGTGGTAGCTTATTGAACTTTTTTGAAACTTAGTATCCTGTCCACAAATAGGGATGACTGTGCATGCCTGTAGCTATTGAACACTAATAGTAACGGCTAGTAATGTAATGGTAAGTAAAGAAATATTCCATAAATGTTAACTCCTGTTAACATTTGGTCATACATCTTCATCAAATAACCCTTGCTTTCAAGGACTTTACAGTCTACTAAGGCAAAGTAACATGTTAATCAGTAATTAAATTGAAACTGAGTAATTATTATAAAGGTTTTTACAGGGTACTACGGGCACTAAGTCAAACCTTGAGCTTTTATTTGAACTACCTTTGAAAATGGATTATATCAGGCAAAAGCACTCGTTTGAGCAAAGGCATGCAGTAATGATAAAGAGCATAAATGATCTATTTGAGAAATCAAGTATTTTGGAATGACTTAACAATGTGATGGTAGAATAAGTGGTGAAAAGAATGAAAATTATATATGGTACAAAATATCTTTATAAAATGGAAAGAGCTACTATTGAGGAGTACAGATTTTATAGTTCAGGGCCTGGCATGAGATAGGTACATGATATATGACAGATAACATTTTTACATTTTAAGAGAATTCTGGCAGTAGAGTGTATTGGAGGTAGGAGAGAAACTGGAGACAGCTGTCTGGGAGCTAATCCAATAGTAGGGCATATAGATGATTACATGATTTAAGGCAGTAGGACTGACAATGGCAAAAACTAAGTGGGTTTCCTTTTTTTACAGTTTTTATTTTTTCATCAGTTTTTTTAATTACAGTTACACTCAGTATTCTGTATTAGTTTGAGAAGTGCAGCATAGTGGTTAGACAGTTCTATACGTTAAAAAGTGGTCCCCCAATATTTAAAGTACCCCCCATACATAGCTATTACAATATTATTGACTATATTCCCTATGCTGTAATTTACATCCCTGTGACTGTTCTGGAACTGCCAATTTGTCTAAGCTGTTTTTTAGTACATAGGATAAACAGAATATAAGGGAAAATGTCAAACTTAAGAATGAATGTCTTTTACTGTGATGTTGCTAGCTTGCAACTGAAGATTTAAATCTTGCTTGCTTTTTTCTCTTCAGAGACATGGTTGAGAACATTTTATATGATCCCTCCAAACTTTATAGGAAGTACAGGAGAATTTGTTTTTTGAAATCATTGCTTTCAAAAGCATTTTGGGTTTCTTGGGAGGCAGGTTTGTGTGTGTTAGAGGATTTGTTTCACTTTTCGTTTTTGTCTTTGAATAATGGTTTGTATTCTTCATCACTACCAGCAGTGGTCCAAATTGATTCACTGTTAGATGTCTTGAGTTTAGAGCTTTTAGTTAAAAAGAATGTATGAAAGCAGGTGGATTATTAGGTTTAAAAATGAAATTAAACTCTAGATACAAGTCCAGATTATTAGCAAATCACTCATTTTAGGAATTTACCAAATTATTCATCTTTGGTTATTTTTCATAGAATGCATAAACTTGTGAAACCTTCTACTGAAAAGAAATATGTGGATCTCACTGTGTCGTTTGCCCCAGACACTGATGGTGATGAAGATTTGCCTGGACCTCCAGTAAGATACTACTTCAGTCATGACACTGACTAACGGCAGTTATCCTAAAGTTATTCCACGACTTCTTGATTTTGGAAAGAGTGCACTTAATTCAGAAGCTAAGAAATCAACTCAAAATACTATGGATTTCTCTTTGAGGAAGCCTTAATTTAAGGGAAATATCAGTAGAAAACTACACTGAAGAACTGCAAACCATTTTGGAGCATAGTGTACACTTGTCTAGTGCTTCATTTGTGGATATTGATCACAAGCAACTTTGAATCGGAATGTCATGTAATGCTTACAAGAAATTTGTGGATTAACCTCTCTGAGTGAATAGAAGGAAAAAATGTGTATCCATGACCAGAATAGATGAAAGATCGAGGAATTGAAAGCACCTATCCAAAAAGTTTAATCCTGTTTTATCAATTTATTTGATTAGTATTTGAGGCCCAAGTAGTGTCAGGCACTCAGCACGTCTCATGATTAGGCTTTGAATTTTAACATCAGTGAGAAGCGGAGGAATGATAGTGGTGGATGAGAGCAGACATTTTAAGTTGTACAGTGGTAGTTCATTGTCCTGTCACCTCGGCTAGCTTAACCAGAATTTGTTACCTCACTGTCTCCCAAAGATCAGGACCTTTGTTGATAGCATCAGTGCTGTAAGCCAGGAGCGGTAGGTCACCTGACACACATTACCTTGGGCTAAACGTTAATAGTATTATATGGACTCTGATGACCCTCTCAGAGAATCCGTGAATGTGAACAGATAAATGTGGCTAATCACTTGATTCTTCCATATGCCTTCTAATGTGGCCATTTTATTTATTTGGAACTCTAAACCTGATTGTCATAGTTTATAAGATTAAAAGGTTTTGTGAAAGCAGTGTTTTTTAGAAGTAGGTGAAAACTAGAAATTAAAAAGTTATCACTAGTTGAGTCTTGGATTTTTTTTTTCCTTCCAGCAAACTAATGGACAGAAAAAAATAATTTAATATTTTATTTTAAAGAGAAACATATTATTTTATTCTGCATTCCCAGAAAGGGAGTTGATGAAAATAAAAATTTATTTTTTTAGGTCTTTATTGATAGAAACTTTCTGTTTTCTGATACAACCTGTTGCCGATGTTCTTATAAGTGCTTTCATTAAAATGACAAACTATACTCAACATTGTAAACTTAGTGAAAATAACAAGTGTTTCCTTTTTTTTTATTGTTCTATTACAGTTGTCCCATTTTTCCCCCATTGCTCTCCCTTGTCCCACCCACCCTCCCTTCCCACTATCAATCCCTTTTCTAAGACTATCTTGTATTCTAAAGCCAATTTAACCACCAGAAGTTGTTTTCCTCTGGCTACTTTTCTTCTGCTCTCCTGTTCAGGCCATTAATAGGTACTTTGATAAAAACTAAATTCACATCACTATTACTTCAATTTGGTCTTTTCATACCCTTTGCTTAACTTTCCTTTTATTTTATTTACAAGTACTTTAAATTATTTTTTGTCTAGCAGCTGTAATTTTTTCATTTGTAAAAGTATCCAGTTGAGAAAACAGATTTCTTTAGGAAGGGAGGATGAATTTGCATGATTAACAGATAATCTGTGCCTGGGAAGGTGGAGAGAAGTGGACAAGGTGAATTTAAAGGAGATGACTATAAGAAGTCTTTTTCCCACATCCGTCTTGTTTTGTGCTCCATGACAACTGATACTGTCTAGGCAGCCATTCAGTAACAGTCAACTATGACCTAATAGCTTACCATTTGGTGTAAATGTCCATATCTCTTCAAAAGTAAATTCAGAACCATGCTATCAATTCTTACTTATACAGGTACAAACAAAATCAACAGGGATTAAGTTCATTTTGTGATTAGACCTGAAACCATTTTGTCATTGCTTTTTTCCCCTGTAGGTAGTGGTTATTGGCATTAATTTCTTCTGTTTAGTTCTACTAAGCTGGAAAGCCAAGTTGATGTTAATGATAATTTTTTTGTTCTGTCTTGTTTATTTCTGTACCATAAGATTACTGTTGATTGCAATTCTAGGTGCAAAAAATAATTTGATTTTGTACGGTACCACTGAGTAATTTTTTACTTATTAAAAATAAATTAAGAAATTTGACAGTATCTTTGTAAATCCTGTTCCATAGTTGACTCCGGAGATTCTAGTTTCACCATTTATTTTGTGGGTAATGTTGCTCTGGTGTTTCCTAGTTTTTAAGTTATGCAGCCATGGAGATACAGCAGTCACTGTGTATGGTGGGACACCAAGGTGCTGTTTGCTCCTGGAAATTCCACTAAGACATTTGGGGGGAAATGGTGCTGACCACGTGAAAACCTCCATCTGCTGTATCCTGTACTGTTAGTTGCAGATTTCTCAAGTCCGTTTTATTCTTCAAAACAGTTATGTTGACTTATCGGTAAGTTCCTCTAAATTGTCCCAAAGATGTGTCTTTAAGTCCACTATTTTATAATTAGTAAAATGAAGACAAAGAAAATATTTCTCTTGATCTAAAAATTCACCCATAATGAATACTGTCAAAAATTCATTGCAATCATAAGTGTATAATTATTTAAATACAATCACTAGGTGTGAGTTTGGCTATTTTACTTTTAACAAATTCAACAGGAAATTGAGATCTTGGAAATCACAGTAAGTGATGAGGTAATTTGTGTTTATTTTTCTTTCTCCTTGTCCTAGCTTTGTTTTTTTAATTCAAAAAATTAATATTGAAAAGAGTACATAAAATATAAATATGCAGTTTACAGAATCACTTTAAGGTGACTACTTGTATAACCAGCTCTCAAATCAATGGAACAGTGATGGCAGCCCAGAAAGCATCCCCCCGTAAGTCCCTTTCCCATCACAGCCAGCTTTCCCACACATACCTTCTGGCAATAGTTACCCCCCCCCACCTTCCGTGAGAACTGTGTCTTTGTGTGTCTGTTTTCCTTTAATTAAAGCCGTCTTCCATTTGGTAAGTTCTTTTTTAATAAATAATCTTTATTATATGTTTTTTCCATTCCATTTAGTCCCCTTATACCCTCCTCCACCAAGCAATCACCTCAAGTTTTAGTATTACCACTTATGTATGTACTTCAAGAATACTATTTACTTTTTAATGGTTTTTGAGCTTTATGTAAATAGAATCATACTGTGTTATTCTGTGACTGCTTCTTTCTTTGAACAAGAGATTCATCCATGTTGTTGTCTGTAATTATACTTCATTCATCATCATTGTTGTATAATTTACCTTTGCATTAACATACCACAATTTATTCGCTCATTCTATTGACTGCAGACAATTCTGATGATTTTAGTTTGGGGCAGTTACAGTTCCCCAGTGAACATTATTAATACAATATGTATCTCCTAGTGCAAATAAGATATAACCTAGGAATTGAATTACTTGGACAGAGGGTATTCGTATCTTAGATCTTACTAGATAATAACAGTTTTTCCTGAGCAGTGGAGATGTCCTGTTTCTCTACATCTTGGTCAACACTGGAGTTAACAACAGACTTTGTAAAATTTTACCAGTCTGGTGGGTGCGTGGGTGTATCTCATTGAAGTCGTCCTCTGCATTCCCTAAATACCATTGAAGTTGACAACATTTTCATAAAGTTATTGGCCACTTTGATCTTTTTTATACAGTATTTTTTCAGGTCTTTTGCCCATTTTTCTCATTTGTTTGTAAAAGATCTTTACGAATCCTGTTCTTTGTTAGCTATATAGTTGAAAATATTTCCTCCCACTCTGGCTTGCCTTTACTTCTCTTTATGGTATTCTTTGATAAAAAGAATTTGTTAATAAACACTGATGAGTAACAGTCTTTTGTTTTAAGGTTAGAGTTTTTTGTGAGTTTAAAAAATTGATCTGTACCCAAAGGTCATGAAGGTACTCCTTTATATTGTCTTCTAAAAGGTTTATTTTTGCCTTTCCAATTTAAACGTTTATTTCACAAGGGATTAATACTATGTTTCCTGGGAAGTGCTCACCACCACCTACTGAAGCTCATTTTTTTCTGTAGCATCACTTTTCTGAAGTGCTGCCACAGTCAGATACCCACACATATCGTGTGTGTGTGTGTGTGTGTACGCACGTGCGCATGCACACACGTGGGGGGGTGGGTATGGGCATGGGGCAAAAGTCTATTATTTATTATTTTAGTCTTTTATCATCTATTAATTATTTATAAACAACTATAAACCTCCTTCTGCCCCATTCTGTGTGTGTGTGTATGTTTCTGAACTTTGTGTTTCTTTTCTGTACTTCTGCTTATATACTGTCTTCAACACTATAGCTGATACATTGTTTTTGATATTTAGCAGAACTAGTCCTCCAGACTTATTTGTAAGAGCATCTTGGTTATTATTAGCCCTTTGTATTTTCAGTTCTTAAATTTCTGTTTGCAAATATGGAAATGTCACTCTTGCAGTTTCCAGTTGCCTTACCGTAATTCTCAATCTTTTATCTACCTGAAGGTGTGTTTAGTAATTCTAAACTCTGAAATTTTCTGGATCTGTTTTTATTTTACTTTTGTTTCTACTAATCCTCATTTCTTATTTTAAATTTTTATGTGTCATACTACTTTTTGTCATATGCCAGTATTACATTTGAAAAATTGTAGAAACAATTCGATGCCCAGCATGATAATTTTCATCCTCCACAGAAATTTTTCATGTACTCTACCAGACACTTGGGCATTAGTAATTCTGTATAATAATATTTATACAGCCTAATTAATAATTGTCCAAAACTGGAAACTACCCTAACACATTTAAGTTGGTGGGTGGATTAACAAACTGGTTTTTCCATACAGTGAAATACTATTCAGCCTTAAAATAAGAACAAGCTAGTAATACATACTATATGTGTGTGAATCTAGACATTATGATGAGTGAAAGAAATAAGTCTACAGAGATTCCATACTGTGATTCCATTTATATGACATTCTGGAAAATGCACAAGTATAGGAATAGAAAACAGACCTGTGGTTGCCAGAGACTGACCATAAAAAGGGCTGGTTACAAAGGAAGAACATTAGGGCATTTTTTGAGGTGATTGAACTTTCTGTATCTTGATTGTAGTGGTGGTTTTCAAAACTAGTAGGACTGTACACCAAAAATATGGCTGTATGTGAATTAAATAATTTTTAAAAGAAAGAAAGATTACCCCTGTACATCAAACATACCACATTTGGGATTGTTCAGTCACTTCACAGCTTCTCTATTAGAAGCTCCAAGAAGGCAGGTGCTCAGATAATGTAGTTCAGTGTTTTCCTACAACACTGATAAGCCCCTGAGGAACTTAACTCTTGTATCAATTAGCCTATGATAAAATTGGTTCTGTTTAACATTCTTTCACTTAAAAAGTGCATAACCTGTCAACCATTCAGGTGAGGACTTGATGTACTTTATTCTCAACACTAAGAATTTCTAGCCCAAGGACATGCAGATCTCAACTTCTCTGAGATCTCATGTGAGGCCCCTGGTAACTTCCTCAAGGACTGGAGACCACATAAAGAGAGTGGTTCAGCCCAAATTGCTGATGTAGAAATCATGAGAAAATAAAAGATTTTTTGGTTTAACCACCATGTTTTGGGGGTGGTTTGTTATATAACATTAGGTAACTAACACAGTATCATCCATGGAGGAGGTAAATTATACTGGATTTCCCCCAGTCTAATTTTTTTATTATTATTTTAGAGTTGTTACAGGCAATCCTTCGGTTTCTGGAAAAAGAAAAATTAAAAAGTTCATTAATAGTATTAATAGCTCATTCATTCCCAGAGATTTCTATTAAATTCCCACATAAAGCCCAGGTAATGTATTATGCTGGACAGATCTGTAATAATGTGTCATCCCTTGTGGTTATGTTTTACGAGAGAGATGCTCAGAAATTAGTGTACAAAAAAGGTCAGAGATGAAACAGTAAGTGCTGAAGGAACCAATAATTTGTAGATGACAGAGACTGGGGGCGGGGTGGCATTGTGGCTGTTTTTTCAATATTTGACGGACTTCTTAAAACCCTGTGTTGTCTCAAAGCCAGAGATTGGCTTACTATGCCCAAGCTAAAGAAAGGAATATTTCATAGTCAATATTAAGGAGCGTTCTCTAACATGAGAGCTGACTAAAAGTGAACTGTGCTGCCTCCAAAACCAGTGAGGTGACTGTAATTAGAAATACTCAAACAAGCTGAATGGTCACACCGTAGAGGTGGTTTCTGTACTGTGAGGGTGATTTCTATAACAGACACTCTACTGGATAATTGTCTAAAGTTCCTTCAGAATGAGTTCTTAATTATTTGGCATCATAAGGTTTATAGCCATGTTTCAAAACTTAAACTTTTTAAACTTCTACCCTTTAAATTAGGGAGCTTTTCCAGATAATGCCATGACGCAGGTAGCCAAACAAAGTTGTTTTCCCTCATAATCTGTAGGAACACAGACTTTTGATGACTGAATCCATACAAGCTGAAGATATTTTTTTTCTCTCCTGCTTATGGCTTACAAAGTAACCATGTACCAGGGATTATTTCAAAGGATGGAGAGAAACACAAGCAGCTTGCCCTGCTCTGCCAAAAAACAAGTACAAACAGGGACAGTTTTACCTTAAGTGAACGCAGGGTCTCATGCTTGGTTTAATGATCTGCTGTTACTGTTTTAAAATTCATAGTTATCTATGAACAAGGGACCCCACAAATTATGTACCCAGTTCTGTCTACTATCTATAATCTTTTTTTTTATCTGTATAGTCAATATTAAGTTTCTTACCACCCACTCACTCCTGGTTATCTTCACTTGACTTCTGCCTTTATGGTGGAATAAGACCTCTCTCTCAAGTCATCTACTGCCTAACGGCCAGCTCCCATAGTTTCTCCTTAATCTTCATCCATTTCAATGTGTCTAGAGCATCTGACGCTGTTGACAGACCCTACCTTTAAATTTCCTGTGGTTTCCATGACTGCGTGTTACGGTGTTCTTCTTATCTCTGAATTTGTTTGATAAAGCCAAATAAAATAATTAAATGAAGTTACTAGTCCTAACGCATGCCTCACAGTTTTTATTCTCTAGAATGGGCCCATCCTCTCGCCACCAGGATATATTGGTACTCCCTTATTTTCACAGGGTCAGTGACAAAATGATTTCTAAGTGGGTAAATTTAAAAGGAGAACTGAAGTCCTACCTGGTGGGTATTAAAATAATATACAGGGTTTTGTTTTGTTTGCCTGCTTTCCTTAATACAGCAATGAAATGAACATACCGAAGGTTCCATCAGTTGAATATATAAACGGTCGTAAATTTCCTCGAGTCTCCTTCATGAAATAATCAATGACACTAAAAAGGTTTGGGAGTGTTACCTGCATGGAGAGAGTGAGAGAAGGCTCAATGTCACCTATGTAAAGATAGAGTAAGGTAAAGCTCAACTGGAATTCAGTTGAAATTGCTGTGTATTTCCTGACCAGAACGTCATATCCATACCTCACATCAATGACTTACTGAATGGTTTTGCCTACCTGTGCATTTTACTTCTTTTTAATCATAGCTGATTCCCTGTTGAGGAATATCCCCTTTCTCATTGGATATATTTTGGTGGACAATAATTAGGTACTCTGCCCTTCCCTAGTTACTGCATGAAAATGTGGCTAAAGTTAGGTCAGGAATGCTACCCTCCTGAAACTCGAGCTTGAGTAGAGGAACAAGGCAGAAGAGCAGGTTCCTAATCAAATGGTTTTTACTGTAACTGCTTCCTAATCCCTGTTTTTCTAACCTTCCAGTCATGCTATGTGCTTCCTATGTTCTTTTACTTATTTTTGCTTAATTTATCTGTAGTCGGTTTCTTCTGCTTGAAACAGAGAAATTAGTATTTTAATATCTCATTGTCACTGGATAATTTGCTTGACTAGGAGTAACTGAAATGCATTGCTACCCCCAATATTCCCGGTAACCTTAAAGAGGACAAAATTCAGAAAGTGACAACCTGGTTGAGGGTGGGTTGAGGCGTGTGAAAGGGAAAAGAATAACCCAGGCTGTTAGGTTTCCTTCCACTGGGGACTGTTTGTGCTAATGACAGATAAATGAGCCCCAGCTCACCACTCACAGAGACCTTCCCTGACCATTGCTTCCACTCACTTTGTTTGGATTGCCCTTCAGCAATCTAGTTCTCTGTTTCTCATTAGAATTTTTGAAAACTCCCAATCAAGCATGGACCTGAGAGTGGAGAAGCTCTGGGAAGCATTTAGAGCAAAGGTTTAAGTGGGGTATATGAGTCAGCAGGCACCTTACTCTTGGCACATGTCGCCACTGCACTCTTAAGGGTTATGGTCAAAACAAATTAAATCATACTGACCCTTTCTCTGATCAACACAATGGGCATGGGGGGACAGGAGAGCTAGCAGCTCAGTTTTAGAAAATTTATTGTCAATGTCTTCAAGAGCCATGGGTTTTATTTAAGTCTAGTTCCTGGCCCAATCTTTCCACCACTGCAGCCCAAGACCTCAGGGCTAATTTCCCTTTATCCCGCATCCGTATTTAGGCCACATCACAACATTCTCATTGGTTGAGATCAACATAAATACCAGTTTTCCCACCTATATAACAGGCATTACCTCAGAGTAGTGATAAAGAATAAATTAGATGGTGTATGTAAAGTACTAGCTGTGTGCCTAACAGGAGGTAGTGTGTATGATATATCATTAGCTCCATGATAAGTTGGTTGGGGTAGCAGAGGATTGCAGACAAGGACAAAAACCCTTTCTTTACTATTATGCTGCTATTAAGAGGGGGGTTCTGAAATTCTGCATGGTGGGTATTAGAGGACTAGGCATTCACAGCTTTTTCCCCATTAGAAATAAGCACATTGAAGAAATCCCAGAAATAAACACATGTCTATATGGTTAATAAATCTATGACAAAGGAAGCAAGAATATACAATGAGGTAAAGAGAGTCTGTTCAATAAATGGAGTTGGGAAGATTGAACACTGGTATGCAGGGAAAAAAAATGAAACTAGACTACCTTACATCATATACAAGAATAAACTCAAAATGAATTAAAGGCTTAGATAAGACCTGAAACCATAAAATTCTGAGAAGAAAATATAGGCAATAAACTATCTGACTTTGCTCTTAGTAGTAATATATATTTTTTATATACCTCCTTGGGCAAGGGAAACAAAAGGTAAGTAAATAGGACTACATCAAATTAAAAAGTTCTTGCAGAGCAAAGGAAACCATCAACAAAGTTAAGACAGCCTATTGATTGGGAGGAAATATTTACCGATGATACATTCAATAAGGATTAATATCCAAAGTTGATAACATATAACAACACCAAAAACCAAACCAAAGTGGGCAGAGGACCTAAATAGATATTTCTCTATAGAAGACATAGATGGCTAATAGACATATGAAAAGATGCTCAAAATCACTATCAGAAATGCAGATTAAAACCACAGTGAGATACCACCTCACACCTGTCAGAATGGCTACCATCAATAAACCAACAAATGTTGGTGAGGATGTGGAAAATAGGGAACCCTCGTGCACTGGTGGTGGGAATGCAGACTGATGCAGCCACCATGGAAACAGTATGGAAGCTCCTCAAAAAATCAAATAGAACATCTTTATGACTCAGCAATTTATCTTTCTGGATATTTATCCAAAGAAATCCAAAGCACTAGTTTGAAAGTATATTTGTATCCCTACGTTCATTGCAGCATTATTTACAATAGCCAAGATATGGAAGCAACCCAGTTGCTCATCAGTAGATGATTGGATAAAGGTGTGCTACAATGGAATATTGCTCGGCCATAAAAAGGAAGAAATCTTAGCATGGATGGACCTAGAGGGTACTATGCTAAGTGAAATGAGCCAGGCAGAGAAACACAAATACAATACAATTTCACTTATTTTTGGAATCTAAAGAAAATAAAACAGAAACAGACTCATACATAGAGTATGAACTGATTGGTTTTTCCTTTATTTAATTTATTGGGGTGGCACATTAACAAAATTATACAGGTTTCAGGTGCACAATTCAACAACACATCATCTGTGCACTGTATTTCCTGTATGTTCACCACCCTAAGTCAAGTCTGCCCATCACCATCTACCCCCTATATCCTCCACAAACTGATGGTTGCCAGGTGGGAGGAGGGTTGAAAGGCTGGGTGAAAAAGGTGAAGGGATTCAAAAGTACAAATTGGTAGTTACAAAATAGTCACAGGGATGTAAAGTACAGCATAGGGAATATAGTCAATAATATTGTAATAACTGTGTATGGTGCCAGGTAGGTGGTAAACAGATTGGGGCTAACATTTTGTAAATTAATAAATGTCTAACCTCTATCGTCTGTACACCTGAAATTAATACAATATTGAATGACAATTAATGGAAATTATTTTTTTTTAATTTTAAAGGAACAAGCACTGAAATACTGCTTTGGAGGATGTAAAGCAACTGCTTAACAATGTATTTTCTCTCCCCGAAAGAACTATATTGATAAAGATTTATATAAAAAGAAAAGTGCAAAGAATTTTTAGCAGATTATCTTCTATTCTGTTTCATCCACCTGCTCTACCATCTCACTTCTCTCCCTGGATATCTGCTGCCTCAGGGCTCCTTAACAGGGCTGTTCTTCTCCAGCACTGTGTCCCTAGGCAAGGAGCCTGCTTTTCCACCTTTCTTTGTGTTCTTCAAGTGTGTTTGGAAGGAAAGAAGGGAAAATTCATCAACAATAAGGAAATAGCTACTTACAGGTTTTTCCAGTTCAATAGTGTAGTTTTTTCCTACACTTGTCACTTTGTAGTGCTTGATTCTTGGCATGCTAAAATGAAAAAAAAGAAAAAAGATTAATCTCCATTTGAGTATACTATTGAGTCAAATCAAACTAAAATGAGTATAAAGCCCTGGCTGGATAGCTAAGTAGGTTAGAACATCATCCCAATACACCAAGGTTGGGCGATCAATCCCTGGTCAGGGCACCAGGGAATCAAACGATGAATGCATAAGTAAATGGAACAACAAATAGATGTTTCTCTCTTTCTCTCCCTTTCTCTCTCTCTCTCTCCCCCACCTCTCCCCCCATCTCCCTCTCTCTCTCCCCCTCCTTCTTTCTCTAAAAATCAATAAATAAAAGAAAATAGCGGTTCTTTTAAAATTAAATTAAACAAATAAAGTGAGTATAAAATATCACCTGTATAATAAAACCTATGTTTCAATTACTAGGCAAAAGAAAGTTGGTTTTTTTCTATTTATCTGGTTCTCCATGGGTTTTTTGTTTTTGTTTTTTTGAGCGGAGGAGATCATACACTAGGGGTATAGGAAACCTGGATCATTGAGTGGTTCAATGAGAAAAAAATAACAAAGGAATCAAGAACTGAACATCTTTTAGGCAGAAATTATATTTTTTAAATGCCAATCAATAACTTACAAAGTAGACAACATATAAAATCTTAAGTGGGCATAATACAAATCAAATACATATTTTCCATATAAACGAGAAATAGAAAGAATTACTGAAAGCAAATTACTTTCTACTCCACCTCACCACTATTCGAGTCAGAGAGCCCTCAGGGGCTGTTCTTCCTACCAGCTTTTATACCGCCGTGGACTTAGAGGTATGGAAAATGCTAGGTGCTCGGTACTATATGAATGCTTAGACGAGAATGTAAGTACAGGAGATGAATCTTCATGTCTTTTTCTTCTATAGTCATATAGCACTCTATTTTTTAAAATTTAATCTTTATTATATTTTTTCCATTACCATTTAGTCCCCTTATAGCCCCTTTAACACTCTACCCTAAATACATGGTATTTCATTGACTGAATTGCTTAAGAACAAGAAGCACACTCTATTCACCTTTGTATTCCAGCATTAGGCACACAGAAGTATGTAGGAAACTGAATTTTAAAACCTTAGGAGCCCACCTCCATGCTATTTGCTAGAACTAATTTCTACTGACAGCGTCCATGGCATTCGAACACAGTATGTTTGCCTCGAACCCCCTTGATTCATGTGGCAACAGTGTCAGGACCAAGACTTTCTCTAATGTTGATAAAAAAGTAAATGGGATTTATTACACTTCCATTTGCTTGAAAGACAAACTAATTCGACACCTATCCAATTTGCAGAAGCTGGTTAAATTAAAATTGTCTGTCAGGTGAGGTTGGTCTGCAGGGCCTCTCACCTTCTTTTTCATCACTTCTCTCCCTGTTTCCAAGGTCACATTTCTCTAGGACTGACCTACACTTCTGTTCAGGGGACTGTCCCTCATCTGCTGTTGTATTCAAATCTTTCAGTTGCATATTATATTGGAAAACAGCTGATAATTTTGTTCCAATGACTTATTCTAGGGCTTTCAAAATGTGGGATAAAAACTAACCAACCCTCTCCCATCCTAAAAAGGGAAAAAAGGAAAAAGTATTTCTTAATGCTGAACCTTCAGGCATCAGTTACAGGCTGGTGAAGGAAACATTTATGAACAGAGGAGGTCTTACAAGTACACTGTGTTGGGGTGGTTGGGTCTGGGTTCATCTTTATCCCTACCTTGAAAATCATACCTTTATAGTCATAGTTACTTGTGAACACTTGCACCAATTCCATTTAGAGTTCCCGTATTCCTATGAAATAAGTGATCATTATTCCTTGATGGAAAGCTTTAAGGGCACGGCCTTGGTAACTAGAAAGATCCAGGTTCTGTTTGGTTAAGCTCTATGAGCCTTCACTTCTTCATCTGTAAAATGGAGATGGTAATGCCTTTGCTAACAAGGCTGGAGTGGATTATGTTTAAAAAGTCTTCAGTACAGTGTGTGGCACATTTATTTACTCAATAAATTACTATTTTTTATACTTTTTAAATTTGTTATTTTAAGCTAGTAGTTTCTGTAAAGTCTCAGCTTCTTCATTTGTAAAACATGGAAAACGCTATCTGTCTCAGTCTTTACTATGCTGAAGTAAATGTTTGTCAGGCACTCAACACAGCACCCATAAATGGTACCCTATAAGTGGGGACAAGGATTGTCATTAGTAAAACACCGTCATTTCACGACAATCATCACTCATGGCACAGCTGTGAAAGGAACAGTCGCAAAGGTTAACAGGGTCTCTTGGAACTTTTGACTAACAGGACTAAGTTCTGAAGCAGAAAGGTAGAAAAAAATTCCACTTAGGCTTTGACTTTCATTCTAGGCCTTTGTCTTTCTTCTGTATTTTGTTTTGTTTTTCCAAAGGAATAAAGACAGCGGGGAAAAAATGAGATTGATAAAATTTGCTATATTGAGGTTTCCTGTGTATGACCTCAAAAAAAAAAGAAGTAGCCTATCTTTAAAAAAAGGATGTGTGGCCTTAAATGTGGTTATAAATTCTCGTTCTTAGCTTTTGACCCCAATTTTTGCAAAGGAATGAATTTTGGGAAAATACTGTCTACTACTCCCTTTGTTAACGTCTTTCTAAAGTGTTCATACTGCTCGCTTGCCACATAGTCACAACAGTTTTTAGAAAACCCAACCAAATCATGCAGTTTGTTGTAAGAATAGCTTTAAGTCTTAGGAACTCACACACCACTGGGCTGGGTAAAGGAGGGTGGTATTTTACAACAAAAGAGGAGTCGCCTGATAATTTGACATTGAATGACTTTTGCTTCTTCCTGAAAACAACAATCTTCCCTCCCACAGTTCATTTGATAACAGATGGAGATCCTTTTACTTTCATGGTATTTTGTAAACCAACTTGTCCTATTCAGCCAGTGTTTTACCAGACACAGTCATCTAAACTTGCATGGCTGAACATTTCTCCTACAACCTATGAGAGAATAAATTGGTTTTGTGGGTAACACGGGTGCTTCCTAATAGTCTAGATTTCTGCCAAATCTTTACATTAAGCTCTACAGTCTAACAAGCTAAAATTCTACTCCTCTCTACAATTGCTAGCCTTCAAAATTAAGTGACCTGTTAAATGTAAAATATTAAATCTAGGCATTCTAAAAGACCTATTTTGAGGCATTAAAGACATATATAACAATACTTAACATTATATCTGACTCATAAGGAAAATGTGTATAATAACAGTTAGTTTTATGAAATGTTATATTCTTACGACCATCAGCTATACAAAAGTATGAATTACATGAATTCAAACTGGAAGTGATTATACAAAAATTAGATAACAACTTTGAAATGAACTCCTTTGCCAGACTCTTATGAGTTTAAGTACAATATGAATATAAGTAAAAACTGTGACATTAAATTTATCTCCTAAGTTTGGGAACTCCTTGCATTTGGCCAAAAACCACATCTACAGCAGAAGAAAAAAAAAACTTTATTTCTCATAGCCTGCTTGCACAGAAAATGCAGTGCAAAAGTTGGGCTACTTTAGACTACCTTAAAAGGGACCTGGCCGCTACTGTGCTGGAAATACAGTCTTCAAAGAGCCATTGGACCTCAGGGTTTTGTTTGTTACATGCAGAATAGTAACACGGGGCTCACATGCAAACTGACCAAACACTCAATCCCACCAAGGAAAAAAGTAATATGAAGGAAAAATGATTATCATTCCCTTGTGTTATCTAGTCTGTCTTTCAAGCAGTTAGATGATTTCTTAAAACAAAAAAAAAATCTGCAAGATAAATTTTAATTATTTTGTATATTCTTATTTTTTAAAAGTGGAAACAAATAGTTAAAGACATTCAACATTTTATGTGATACTCAATTTCCTAATCCCTGAAAAAGGATAATCTCCTTCATCAGGATATAGTAAACAGAAAAATCCACTTTTCTCCCGGAGTTCTTCTAAGCTCACTGATATTTAATGGCCATTATAATTTTCATATATGTTGGATTTGTTTCAAGATAGCCAATTAAATGATAAATAAATTATAACTGAAAAATTTGTGATATTCTACTATATCAGTTGAAAATCATTAACTGCAAATGTTAGCCTATAATAAGTAAAAAGATACTGAAACCAAGAGTTTCAGTTGACATAGATATTCACTGTGAAAAACATAGCCACACACACAGATTCTCTTCCTTCGCCCACAGAACCAGGATCAGGTTTACCATCTAAGGTTCTTGCTAACCATTCCATGCACATGGCTAGTGTATGCAGAGTAACTGGCAAGTGAGTAAAACTGATTAGACCTTGTCTCATACTAGCAATGCAGCCATAATGTCATAATTTTTATTTTTCCCTGTGATTATTTTCTTCTTACTGTCTTTATTCATTGTCAATATCTTCATATTTACTCTATTTAGAATTATTAATTTTTATGGTAGATTGGAAGATAGATTCATTGGTAGATACATTATAGCTAAAAATAATAGCATATTACCCTCAGAAAAAAAAACATTCAAAAATCAAAGTTCTGTTTATGTTTTTTCTGAAAATGAATCACTTACTGAATGTTAATTATATCATCAGTTGTGAAGATATTAACTCAACCAGAGTTCCGACTGAAATGCAAGTTTTCATAGACTCTGAGAGCTGAAATGAATCTTAGAAGATCCAACCACCCTGGGAACACAGAACAGTCAACTAGTGCATGTAAATGTTACTTACTTTACCAAACATAAACCATTTTACCAAAAATTATTAACCTTGATGAGAGGCTCCTAAATGGTCTTTTTTATAGATTCACCAGCTTATGTTACTTCTTTGCTCATCATACTCCAGTGCCTGTCATGTCAATCGGAGTAAAACCCTGGTCCCCACAATGACCTGTACGGGTTGGTGTGACCTGTTGCTACCCCACCTGGAATCTGTCTGCTATCACTTTCTCTTAGCTCACTCCACTGAAGTCACAAAGGCCTCTTTTGTTTCTTGAACAAACCAAGCCTTCTCCACCTCTGGGTACCGGCACTTGCTGCCTGGTACGCTCTAGTTCCAGAAATTGAAATGGTTTCTTCCCCTACTTCCTTCGGGTCCTTGCTTAAATGTTGGTTAATAAAGTAGGCCTTCCCTTGCCACTCTGTATTAAAACAACAGCAGCAACTAGAAAATTTTTTCTCTCTCTCTTCTTTGTTAACCGGGAACACTTCACAAATTTGCATGTCATCCTAACACAGAGGCCATGCCAATCTCTGTATCATGCCAATTTTAGTATATGTGCTACCAAAGTGAGCATGTAATGTTCTCTCTTTATTACCCTCCGAGGTTTCCATTTCCTTCATCTTGGTTTATTTTACTTCCATAGGCCTTATTACCATATGCATGAAATTTTTGGTTATGTGTTAACTTATAGCCTGTCTCTCTTTACAAATATATAAACTTCCTTAAACCAGGGATGTTGTTTTGCTCAATGCTGCATCCTCAGTATCTAGAAAAACACTTGGCCCGTAGTAATTGCTCAATAAATATTTGCTGAAATGAATGAATGAATGAACGAACTATATCCAAGACCAAAGTACTTTGCTCAATCTTCTTCCCTATAGCAAATACGGGCCTTGGCTCAGTCTTCAGCATCACTTATATAACATTCCCTCTCTATTCTTGTGTTTGTACTTTTAGCCCCAACAAAACACATAGCAGATGCTCCTCTGAAATTTATGACTTTGCTTTCTAAAGTGATATCATGCTTTTTAATAATTCCATATGTTTATTTAATTAAACGTACTCGCTGTCCTGCCGGATAGTAATGGAGAAGTTTCTGCTGTCACTACCAGGCCTCAGGATCATATTCCCCAATGAAGGATTCTTTTCAAGCATCTCAGTTGCTTCTTTCCGAGACACTGTATAAAAACATCTATAGAGGTGAAATAAAAAACATTTAAAAAAAAAAACTGATACAGATCGTGACTTGAAAAAATGCTACTAAAATAACTTTAAGAACTGCAGTTATAAACTTTTCTTAAAATGCTCAGCTTTATTTTTGTAATTACAATGACATAATTATAATTAGTTATTACAAGCCTGTGCCACTGTGAGTATGTGTATGCCTAAGGCCCTCCTTCCTTCCTCCCTCCAAAGCCTCTTTCTCTAAGGAAACGGGGCCTGAAAAGTTATCTGCTGATCCGTAGACAATTACCATTACCATTTGAAAACCTAAGAAGAATTAACAATGTCTCTCCAGTCTTAGTTTATAATAATAGGCTCTTGGACAAATAACATTTGTTGGTGGCTTCCTTTCAGAGATAAAAAAAAAATCTCTATACATACTTCTCTTGTAAGGTCTCTATTTTAAATAACTCATATTTAAGGGTATGTATTAACTCCTTTTGGTATAATACGCCTTTCTTATGACATTAGTGGTGTTTTTACATGTAAGTCACAGAAAAATATCTGGCAGAATATGTAAAATACACCAAAATGTTAATAGCAAATATCTTTGAGTTGTGGAACAAGGAAGGATTTTAGTCTTATTTTTATTTATGTTTAAAAACATACATTGTTTTGTTGAACACTTATGGCTTTTTAGAACCCACAGCCTAAGTATGGGGATCAAACTCAGTAAACTTTTGATGATGCTCCAACCAACTAAGCCACCAGGCCAAGGCTTTGACTTTTAACCTATCAGTCATTAGTTGTCATTGGTTCAGCTAAAAGTTATAGTGAGAAGGTTTTGGTGATTACAGAACAGAAAGAACAGGAATCATAACCTGATGTCAAAGGTGGTATCGGACATGTTTCACTGATGACAACTTGACCAAGAGTTCAGGAGGAAGGCGGTGTTCACAATCTTAGTCACACTTCTTAACCATAAAACAGTAATATATATGGACATTGCTGAATTCAGCATGTTCTATGCCTCAGTTTTCCCAACAACACCTTACACATTTCACACAGAGCCTTCCTCCACGTACAAGCTCAATGACTACTCACTGACTGATTGAACAGTCAGATAGAACATTCAGTTATTTTTAATTTTTTGGTATACTTTTCTGAGAGAAAAATCAGTCAATCGGAGAAGTGCAAGGTGAAAAAATATCGCTTCCTTCCTTCCTCGTAGCAGTTTTTATTTAGGTTTAAACTTTGGAAAGAATACCTATTTGGTCTAAACGTGTGGGTGGGAGGGGATTTCCTGTGTGGTAAGGTATTTGGTTCAAATCTACATTTAGCCTTTTGTTGAACATGACCCAGAAGAGGAAATGTGGCACGTACTCAGCCTGAGGGCTTTATCCACAAGAGAGCTTAGTGTCCGTGGCTTAATGAGGTCAACAATGAACGGTCCTTAATGTTACACTCTAATAAATAAACTCCGGTTGATGGTGCACTTACGCTGGCATAGGGCTCAGTACATCCACATAGTCTTCACTCGGTTCCGTCTCTTTTTCTGGAGATGTGCTTGGGAGCTGCTCTGTCTCGATCCTCCTTTTCTTTTCTCTCTCTAAGACTTCATGCAGTCTAATTACTTGTCCAGGGAGGAGGGACACGTCTTCAGGAACTGACAGCTAAAACCAATTAAAACAGGCAAACAAGATAGACAACAAAATAACCAACCGATTTTTAGCAAAGATGAGCCTGTTCTAGTCGTAAAGAGCTTCAGTTACCTGGCAAAGATGGATGGGTAGAATCACAAATATACAACCTTGGTGTAGGGGTAGGCCTCCTAGCACTGCCTCTAAACTGAATAGAACCTGCACAGGGTGCCTGATGGTCTTCCAAGAAATGCTCCTTTTTGTCTGGCCCCTAAACGAAGTGCACCGACCTCACACTATAGGCTAATTCAAGTAACAACAGATCTCTCATGTTTTCATTCTGAGTTTACTAGTTCTCACTGCCAGGGAAGGCCAAGCACACCTGCAAAGTACGTAGCTCTTCCACCGGTAACTGAGAACTTTCTCCACCAACCACACAGTAACACGGGGTTGAGATGGCACTATTCATTAGATAACTGAGTATCAGCAATCAGAGGTCTATATTTTGGTATGTTTGTATGCACATTTCAAAGTTTTATTTCATATTAGGATGATGATTTTGCTCTACTTACTACTTTTATTTTTTACCTTTTCCAGAAATGTATTTTGGATTGAGTAACCTATATCCTCCTGATCTATATTTATATCCCTGATTTAGACCACATTTTGACCATGTCTAATTAACAGCTTGATCTGCAGAGTGGGATACATGCTTTCCAGGGGAATGCATAGGAAAGTTCATTGGGAAGAAAATGCTAGAACGTTTTCTATGTACTTATCTAATTAATTCTTATGACTGATGTCCATGTGTATGAAATTTGAAATAAAAACTACTAATAAGGGTACACAAAAGGATAACTAAGCGAACTAATATCAGTAAGGCTATTTTCTTATATATCAATCCAGAAAAAAAAACTAGAATGAAGAAAAACTAATGATACAGTTACTCCTTATTAATTACCTATTTCATCTCAGGTATTGTGTTATTGCAAATTCTCACAACAATGCTTCAATAGGTATCCTATTTTACAAATTAAAAAAAGAAACAGACAAAAAAGAAACAGGCTCAGAAAAATTATAACTGTCCAGGGTCATATTGCTAGTAAGTTGTAAAATCAAGACAACTCTGTTTTTCTTTCATTCAAAAGCAACATCTAGCCCTGATTGGTGTGGCTTAGTGGGTTGGGTGTTGTCCTGCAAACCAGAGCTCCAGGTTGCCTGGTTGATTCCCAGTCAGGGCACATGCCTGGGTTGTGGACCAGGTCCCCTGTTGGGGGTGTGCAAGAGGCAGCTGGTGGATACTTTTCTCACATGTTGTTGTTTCTCTCCCTCTGTTTCTCCCTTCTGACCCTCTCTCTAGAAATAAATGAATAAAATCTTAAAAGAAAAAGCAAAGCAATGTCTCAGCTCTTTCAGCCATAGTCTGTCTTTCTCAAACTTCTACTATGAAGTTCTCCTAACAACAATCACAGAGTGATCTGGGATCGTTGTGCAAAAACATTTATAGAGCACAACATGTAAGGCAATTTGTCTTCTTTTGGAAATTCACATAAATCTTATATTCTGTAATATACCTATATACATTTTAATTTAAAAATAATGGTTTTTATCCTTTCCTAAAGGAAAAATATGAAAACAAAATTTGGGGGCCAAAACATCAAGTATAATTAGGGTACCAGAAAGATGCACTGCAGCTTTCCAGTGGTTTTAGTGTGTTCACTGACGGCTACTCAGATTCCGTTGGGAGACTTGTTTCCTAGGGTAAGAAATGCCATTGTACCAAATACTTCCTTTCCACCACTGAGGAAAAGAATGAAATTCCCCAAAGACTTTCTCTTTCACCCCAAGTCAACATGTCTTTAACCTCTTTACCTGGTCTACTTTTTAATCCACTTATGACTTACCCACATGGTGGTTGAGCCTCCGACTTTTACATGTTATTGACTAAGATAAAAAAAACCAGCATCCATCATCTCAGTAAAGTGCAGTGCTTATTCCATGTGACTGCAACGCCTTTACTTAGGGACTAACTTTGGGGAGAGTCTGTATTTAACTTACCCTAATAAAGTTAGGGTAAGTTAAATTATAGACAATTTTCTTATCTTCTTAGAGAATAAATGCTCTTTTGGGGGCTAACTATTAGAGAATATGATGATCTTTTGGGGGCTATCAACGTACCTCATGTTTCTAAGACAGTTGCTACAGTGGCTTTATTTAAAATAATTGTAGTTATCTTGCTACAACAGTAAACCATAAGCAGTAGATCTTATTATTGAGCTCAGATAAGATACCACAGAGTTAAACAGATAAACATCCCTTTGTCTTAAGACTCACAGAACAAATAATTTAAAGTGAATTTTGCCCTGGCTGGAGTGGCTCAATTGGTTGAGGATGGGCCTGCGAACCAAAGGGTTGCCAGTTCGATTCCCAGGCAGGGCACTTGCCAGGGTTGCCAGCCAGGTACCCAGTGGGGGGCGCACGAGAGGTAACCACACATTGATGTTTCTCTCCCTCTCTTTCTCCTTTCCTTATCCTCTCTCTAAACATAAATAAGTAAAATCTTTAAAAAAATAAAGTGAGTTTTATTTTGATGGTCCCTCCCTGTCATATTGTCTAAGTTTTTCATAAAATCCCTCTCAATTAGCATGTTATAAATATGTATTAAATGAATAAGTATGGATTTGGAAAGTATTTTGGAGGATGCTATGTAAGTTAAAATATCAGACTGTACAAAGACCACTTGTCAAAAGAATGAGACCAAAAAGTAGATTTCCCTGACCACCTATTACTTGTTAGTAAGTAGTACAGTGTTTATTTTCTTCATAGCACTTATCACAGTTTTAAATTATCTTTTTTGTCGACTTCTTTATTTTATTTTTCCCTCTCCATCCATCTGACAAAAATAGAAATTTCACAAGTAAGTCTGAAGGTTTATATCTGTATTTTTCAATGGCTATATCTTCAAATCCTTTTACTCTGCATGGTTCATAGTAAATGTTCAGTTAATATTTGTTCAATGAATGAATCCGTCAAAAGTAATGTCCTTCCTACCTCTGTTACTGTAAGAATGAAGCCTCTCCATTCTTCCCCACTTTCTGTGTTCTCTGTCTAAAGATGAAGACAAAAACAGATAAAAAGGAGAAAAAACAAATGACCGTGAACATTAATACTTAATTAACTTTAAATAACTTCCAAATTTCATAATTGTTTGCAAAAACTTAAGTTGTGTATCCCATCGAAAATCAGCAAGAGCAACAAAAAGGCAAATTCTTCTATTGAAGCACACTGTTTTAAAAAGTCAATTATAATTTTTAAAATTAGTTGAATGGAAGAAACAATTCATTTTTCTTTTTGCTTAGAACCATGAATGTGTATTTGTTGTGAAATATTTCAATATTGCTTTCTTTTGTCAGAAGTATATACCTTTAATCTGTCTGCTTAGTAAACGAGTGAAATTGTAAAATTTACTTAACTCAAAAAATTGTAAATGTTAGCATACTTATTTCTGCAGTATGTCAATTTATGGTTGATCCCCAATTGGTATTTAACATTGACTGGGTTTAAATTTGGGACAACCAGGTAGAACCAATGTAGTGTTGTTAGGTCTAAAATCTACTAACATGGTCAAAGTTATTAAGACTTAAAAGTAGCAACTACTATTCTATTCATATGTATTATCTGATTTAATCTTCATGGCAACTCGGTAAAAAGTACTATCATTGTTTTTAAGATTCATTTATTTAACAGGTATTTATTAAGTGCCTTTTAATGCTAGGCATTATTCTAGGTACTGGTTTACATCAGAGAACAAGAAAATCCTTATTCTTATGGAGTTTAGGGGCTAGCAAGGAACAACAAATAATAAAAATAATAGTGAGTAAATTCTATGGTGTCAGAAGGAAATAAATGGAAAAATAAAATGTGGACTGGGGTAAGAGAGATTGAGAATGCCATGGAAGGGGGGGGGGGAATGTTGTCATGTTAATAAAACACTGCAGGTAGGTCTCAGTAAGAAGGTTACATCTGAGCAGACTGTGGAAACCAAGGTTACTACCGCTAGAGAAACCAAGGTATGGAAAGGTTAAGAACTTGCCCACAATCACGCAGCCCACAAACAAAACAGCCAGAATTCAAGCTCAGCATCTGACTCCAATCCTGCCTCTGTTCTTAACCACTACATCAGAATCATCTGGTGGACAGGGCTTGTTTAAAATGTAGATTCTGGGGCCCAGGTTTATGGGATGGGGCCTGGATTTCCTAAGTACAAGTGATTCATATTACACTAAAGCTTAATGACCAGTGTTTTGAGGTCAACTCCAACTACATCTTATTCAGTTGCAAGGTATTCTATTTGTTATAACTAGATTTGTTGGTTGACTTTAATCAGCTCACTTTGAATGTTGGGTGTGCAGTGGTGAGTTTAACACAGATCTCTGCTGGTATGGAGTTCAGAATTTTATATCAATACCATATTTCATAAATCGTGTATATCTCATATTACAGTTTTCAAATTTTTCTAATGGCCTCCATAATGTTCTTTTTAGCATTTGGGTTTCTGTTGTGTTTGTTTTTCCCTTCTCTGATGCAGGATCCAATTCGGATCACACATCGCATTTAGTTGCCATGACTCTAGTTTCCATAGTCGGAACACAGGTCCAGTTTTTCTTTGGCTTCTCTTACACCGGTATTTTTTACAAGTATGGACCAATTGCCTTGCAGAATGTCTCTCAATTTGTGAAACACGGGTCTGTCTAATTCAGTGGTTCCAAGCACGTATCATGTTGGACATGTGGCACAATCATCTGGGAGCTTGGTAAATGCCAAGTTCTTGAATACCTATTCAAGGACAACTTTTAAAAAACACCAGGTGGGATCTCTGACTTTGTCCTAGGACAAAGTATATGGTTTCAAAGTGCCTGTATACTAAACAAGTGAACATGCTCTTTCAAATCCCTATTTAGAAAACCTTAGTTCCTGGCAGCAGGCAAGATACATTAACAAAGTGTAGGACTTGGCACTTCCCCTACAATTTCTCCTTCCTTCAGCTACTAGGCTGTGAAGAGCTGAATGCTATTTATAACCACCTCAGACTCATTGCTTCTCCTCACTCACCTTCAGTTGCACTTCTTCTTTTGGCAAAACAAGGGTGAATTTTGCACAATTGTTGTCAGTTGAATTTTGCTCAGTAAGGCATGTGAGGTCTATTATCTCTAACTTGTCAACATACTGCAAAGATAAAGGGAAATCTCATGAAATTGTTTCATGGGTAATGCACATTAGTTTTAGCAGGAAGGAAAATAAGTAATATATTCCTTTCAACTGATTTATACTTTCCGTGATATCCTGGTTTTCACTGTGTCATCCCTTCCCAACTCAGAGGGCAAGTTTGGAAATGTGTTCTGTGGTGGTGTACCTTAGCTGGTTCATACAGGTTTGTGAAAGCTGATTTGTTAAATTTTCAAGAATCTTGCTAGCTGGTTGTTACCACAGCCTTTATAAAAGTTAAATTATATAGACATATAAGTAAATAAATAAATTAAAAACAACCGTAATTGAAATTCAAAATGTGTTATTTTCTAATTATATCACCACATAATATTCTCTATGATCTTAAAGTTATTTATATCTTCATCTCTGTGTGGTGGAAATGCTATATCATGGTGTGTTACTATGCCCTTCTTCCTACCTCTATGTTCAGGGAGGTCATGTGATAGGTTGAAATTAGCCATGGTGGGAGTATTTACACCATGGAAATTGGTAAACCTTACAAATTAGGGTATGATTTATTGTTTTGTTAATTGTCCCAGGGGCCAGCCATTCTTTTCTGTGAAGGCCGGATAGTACATGTTTTAGGCCTTGCGGACCACATACAGTCTCTGTTGCAAATTCTTCTTCTTTTTAAACACTTTATAAGTGGAAAAACATTCTTAGCTCATAGAGTGTACAACATTGGGCCACAGGCTAGATTTTGGCTCAAGGGCCATACTTTGCTGGCTTCTGGTTTAGACTTATGTAAGTGAAGGAGAAAATGTTAATAACTCAAATGAAACTTTAAAGTTTGTTTTGGCTGAAACTTTTAAATTTTGAACAGAACAAAAAATTGACAAAATATTATTCTATAATTCAAAAACTGTTATTCAGCAAAGTTGCTCATGTCATTAAAAAATAGTGGAATTCTGACCTAATGTAATGGTTGTTTTACTTTCCTCTTACTCGTTAAAGTAAACCAAAATATTAGCCAACATTCATATTTAATGACAATAAATTTATTAGGAAAATAACATGTTGGGAAACAACTCTACATGTCTTATCATGATTGAATTGCAATCCTAACACTACCTGGGTTTTTATCCTGGTCCTGCTGCTGTGCTTTCTGCCAGCTTGGTATCTGGGCTACTTACCTAACCTCTCTGTATCTCAGTGTATCATATGGGAGACTGGTGGAAAACAACTGGCATCTCAAGTTCAGAAAAATGAACAAAAACATTCTATGAGAATCAATTGCTTATATGAAAATCACAATAAAGAGTATTGTGTATTTTCAACTGTGTACTATACATTCCTTACATAAATAATACTTACAATAAATTTATATACATATATTCATACATACATTTTTCCAGAAAGCACTATTTAACATTTACCACATACTGCTGGTTTTGAGGATCCTATTAAGAAATCCTATCTTATCCCAGTACAATCAGAATATGTCTTCTCAGCAACTAGTCTGTACAGGCTGGCTTGTACGTAACTGGCCAGACTTGCTCTCTAGTACTAGAAAGCTTGGGACTACCTCTAGTAAGGATAGTAGGGCTCCTATATATAATTTTTTTGCTAAATTAGACTCATTAAACATAGAGGAACTGTAACGGAAGGAGGAATTTAAAATTACACAAGAATCTTTATCTGGTGCATTGACTAGATCAAGCTCAGTGAACTTTGCTGAGATGGGAGAAGCAACAAAGGAAGAAGTGGCACAGTTAGATAAAAAGCCTGTAAGCTGAACTATTGATTTAAAAAAAAGGAAGTCAAATCTTTATGTTTTTAATTGTAATGTTGAAAAGAGCCTTGAAGATCATCTCTCTAATCTAGCTACCATCTGATCCTTCAATCTCCTCCAGGCTATCCTCCCATGTGCTCATCTACCCTATGTCTGAACATCTCAAACAACATGGAACTAATACCTCCTCTGCAGCTTTGCCTGCTAGCAATTTTTGTTCCTTGTATTAAGCTACATTTTTCCTTCAGACAACTTTTATCCATTGGTCCTAGTACCTTTTCTCTGGAATGACACTAAGTGGATTTGGTGACTCACATGACATGCCAGCCTTACAAATATTTAAATGCAGCTTTAAATTCTTCCCTATTCTAGGCTAAATATCTACAGTTCTCACCTGTTCTATTCCTGTGCTTTCTCCTGTGACTATCACCCCAAAAATCTCCCCAAAATTCTGCATCCTCTTTTCATGAAATTGGAAGGTGGGCAATTCTGCACCATTTTATTTTAACAGTCTCTTCATGGCCTAGTGGTTAAGAATGCTGGCTCTGCAGCAAGATGGATTGTACCACTTTCATTAGCTGTCTGATCTTGTATAATTTCTTAATCTTTAAACTTGACTGCTCTGATCTATACAGTGGGGGTTAAAATAGTACCTACTATGCAGTTGTTGTGAGAATTAAATGAGAAAATGCACATGAAATGCATGAATGCTTACTGTGCCTTCTATTTACTATCTCAATCCTTTTGGTAACCTTATAATGTTGGCTATTTTTTTTTTCATCCTAATTCTAGAGATTTAAAGCTGAGTGTGTTGGAGATCTCTTATTTGCTCCTCTAGATTTACTTCTATCTCTTCACCACCCAACACTGGGCACCAGGATAGAGACCTATATGAACAACATTATAGGTACCCTTACCCTCCGCCTTCCTGCTGGCTTGGACTGCTAGTGAACCCTGGCATCAGGTAAAAGAATGAGGAGAGTGAAGTCAGATATTTACTACCCTGGGCAGTTGCTGCCTCATCCAAAGATCACACTCCTCTCAAGGTAGTCATCTTCACACAACTCTCCCCACCGTTCTATCACTCTTTCCTTTACTCCTACGTGTGGTCATGGGGCAATGTTAACTAGCCTCAGGGTTCTGTGCTATCTATCCTTTGTAATTTTCCTATATCCTGTCCACTGCTTTGAGTATTGCATCTTGATTAAACTCTCTTCGAATCACCCAATTTGAGATGCCAGTTGTTTTCTACCAGTCTCCTGTATGATACACTGAGATACAGAAAGGTTAGGTAAGTAGCCCAGATACCAAGCCGGCAGAAAGAACAGTGGCAGGACCAGGATAAAAACCCAGGCTCTCAAGCACTAAGCTGTACTGCCTCTTGCAGTGAGGGATAACTATTAACTCTCTCATAATGTATATTATACAGGGTTACTGAGTTCTTTAAATTTTTACTGACATCAGTGGGGAGTTAGAAGGCATGAGAACAACAGAGAAATTAGTTATGTTAGAACTTATTATAGTATTCAAAAATGCCTTTATATAAATCTTGTCTATCCAGAACTATGATGAAAGATAACCACTTTTTTTTGTCTCTCTCTCTCTTTTTTAAAATGACTTCTGGTTAGCCATGGCTGATGTGGCTTGGTGGATTGAGCTCCGACCTGCGAACCAAAGGGTTGCCAGTTCAATTCCTGGTCAGGGCACATGTCTGGTTTGTGGTCAAGGTCCCCAGTTGGGGGTATGTGAGAGGCAACCAGTTGATGTATCTCTCACATATGAATGTTTCTCTTCCTCTCTTTCTCCCTCTCTCCCCCTCTCTCTAAAAATAAATAAATAAAATCTTCAAAATAAAATAAAACAACTTCTGTTTAGTTTACCACTAGCAGTGCTGAAATGCCTGTGAGTAGAATACAGGCTCTTTTTCTGGTTTTTTTTTTTTTTTTTTTTTTTTTTTAATAAGATCTGGATCTGTAATAATGACTTTCCAAGGAGTGTTGGGCAACTACATCCATGGTCCACAATGTCTTCCTTTAAACAAGTTACTGGATCATAAAGTCTCTTACAAGCTTAGCATTTCAAGGTAAGCAAGCATTTGGCACTAAAATACAGCATTTTATTTGTGGGGGAAAATGAAATACACAATCACTTTTCATTTCTATGTGTGTGTGAAAAAATTGAAAACAAATCAATTACTTGAAACTAATATTAATAAATAAACATCAGAATCTCTTCATTGCTTTCTCATACTTGAGCTCTTAGTATCCTATTTGGTGGGGTATGTTTTTGTCTATCCAGAAAAAATAAATGGCAACATTTTATGTTATGAGGCATTGGATAACATCTAGCGCCTTGTAAATTATATCTGTATGTGACAGAAAGATAAAAAGGGGAGAAATTAAGGGTAGCACTTGATATTAGGCAATTGTGTCCAAATGTATAGCTAAAATTTTCACTTTTTAACCAAGTTTTTATTATCAGGATCAGAAAGAAAATAATGCAAGGTTTAAAATATGTAATATAATTTACTTCCAGTCAAGATGGCAGTATAGGCAGACATGGCTCACCTCTCAGCACAACCACATCAAAATTACAACTAAAATACAGAACAACCATCACTCACAACCATCATAAATCAAGTTGAATGAAAGTGTGACAACTATGGAATTAAAGAAACCACATCCATCCAGACTGGTAGCAGGGGCACAGACACAGAATACTCTGGTCCCACATCCACACATGTTGGATAAAAAATTCGGGAGGGATATCTCAGGAGCGAGGAGTCCCATCCCCACACCAGGCCCCCTGCCCAGGCTTCCAGTGCCAGGAAGCTAAGTCCCCACAACTTCTGACTGCAAAAACCAGTGGGGATTGAGTCAGTAGAAGAAACTTCTGGGGCCCCAAGCAGTTCCTTTTAAAGAATGCACACATAGACTCACCTACTCAGACTCACTCCTTCTGAGATCCAGCACCAGGGTAGCACCTTGAAAGGCATCAGTGGCATACAGGGAGAAAAAGGAAGTGCCTGACATCAAGGCAAGTAGAGGCCATCGTCCCTTTTCTAAACCCTTCCCCCACAATTCAGAAAGCTGCTGTCATGTCTGAGACTCCATCAACTTGGCTAACACGGTTTGACCTGCCTTGGAGATACCCAGAGACTCTGCTCCACCCAACTTATAGCCCCACCCAAGCTGCTTTTCCATCTGAATGGCTGGGTCTTTGCTCATCCTTCTCAACTTCTTAAATCCTTTCAAAAAAGCAACATCTGGCTTCAGTGAGCTCCAGGTCTGACACTAGTAGCAGCCACTCTAGATTTATAGGTTGGCTTTGCCTGGGAATCTCCAGGCCCCTCACAAGTAGCAGCCAGATTTCTTTTCAGCTCAGGCAGGGTGGGCCTGGAGAAAACACAGGTGAGGGCTGACATTGGCCTGCTCCACCCAGGAAACCCCAGGACCAGTGCACCCAGTGGACAGCTAGAGACCACACTGGAGCATCACCACCATGCCACCACACAGGTGATCCTCTATGGAGGGCAGAAGTTGGTGGTCAGTGGTCACAGCCAGTCTTTGCTGCTGACTGGCCTGGGTAAATCCCACCCATGATCTGCCAACAGCAACCAAGGTTCAACTGCAAGAAAAGGGTATACTCAGCCCATACAAAGGGCGCACCTCAACTACCCAGCTTGGGAGATAGGGGAGGCTGTGCCACTGGACCATATAGGACACCTACTACATTAGGCTATATTACTAAGACAATGGAGTCAAAGCAGCTCTACCTAATACATAGAAACAAACACAAGGAGGCTGCTAAAATAAGGAGACAAAGAAATGTAGCCCAAATGAAAGAACAGCTCAAAACTCCAGAAGAAGAGCTAAACAAAATGAAGATAAACAATCTATCAGATGCAGACTTCAAAACACTGGTCATAGGGATGCTCAAGGATGTAGTGAGGACCTCAGCAGCATAAAAAAGACCTAGTCATAAACGAAGGATATATTAATTGAAAATAAAGAACAATTTATAGGGAAATAACAGTTGGGTGCTGAGCATCAAATCAATGATTTGGAACACAAGGAAGCAAAAAACAATCAATCAGAACAACAAGAAAGAAAAAAGAATCCAAAAAAGTGAGAATAGTATAAGCAGCCTCTGGTACAACTTTGAGAGGTCCAACATTCACATCATAGGGGTGCCAGGAGGAGAGGAGAAAGAGCAAAAAACAGCAAATCTACTTGAAAAAATAATGAAAGAAAAATTCCCTAATTTGGTGAAGGATATAGACATGGAAGTCCAGGAAGCACCGAGAGTCCCCAACAAGACAGATGCAAAGAGATCCACTCGAAGATACATCATAATTAAAATGTGAAAGGTTAAAGATAAAGAGAGAATCTTATAAGCAACAAGAAAAAAGGAGTTAGTTACTAAAAGGAAGTTCCCGTAAGACTGTCAGCTGATATCTCAAGAGAAAATTGCAGGCTAGAAGGGATTGGCAAGAAATATTCCAAGTCATGAGAAGCAGGGACCTTCAGCCAAGATTTCTCTACCCAGCAAAGACATCATTTAGAATCAAAGTGCAGAAAAAGTGCTTCCATATAAGAAAACTAAAGGAGTTCATCATCACCAAACCATTATTATATGAAATATTAAAGGGCCTTATTTAAGAAAAAGATCAAAGCTATGAACAGTAAAATGGCAAAAAATACATATCTACCAACAATTGAATCTATAAAACAAACTAAGCAAACAAGAAGAACAGAGATAGAATTATGGATGCAGAAATTGTTTTGATGGTTGCTAAATGGGAGGGAGGTGTGGGGGAATGGGTGAAGTGGTGAGGGGATTGAGAAGTACAAATAGGTAGTTACAGAATAGCCATGGGGATGTAAAGTGCCGTATAGGACATGGAGTAGCCAAAGAACTTTTTCTCATGACCCATGGACATGCACAATGGTGGGGGGATTGCCTGAGGAAGTGGGGGTGCTGGGTGGAAGGCAGCAAAGGAGGGAAAATCAGTACTACTATAAAAGCATAAAGAACAAAATTGAATTTACAAAAATAAAATATGAGATAATACCTTCTTCTGAGTTGCCCAGAAATTTTTATTACTATAGGTCCTATAGTTGATACAATCACAGATATAAATATTCATATTTGAATTGGTTTTACTAGAATATTTTAACTGCTGGAACACAGAAAATCCCAAATTAATAATAAACTATATGACAAGTGTATATTAGGAAAAAATTGAATTAGTTGAACATGTTTAACTACTTACCATTGTATTTTTTTTGTCATTATAAAAGAAAAGTGTGGTTCCTCTCAACTCTGTCCAATAATGTTCATATTCCTGTGGGAAAGAAACCATAAGCATCCATGCACTAGTCAGTTATCTTCCTGTTGATATTTTCCTGTGTGACTTTCTTAATTGTTATCAGATATATGGTTCTTCATTATCTTGAGATAAATCACCTAATTTTTATGGCTTAATTTTACATTTAAAACTTAAGTCCTTCACAAATTTATTTTAGTGTAAGTTGTGAGGTAAAAATGTAATTTGATCTGTGTTTAAATAGGTCATTTACCCAAGCTCTCCTCATTGATTTAAGACATTTAACTTTTTATGCAGCTGCAGTGGAAGATGGGCCGTTTAAGGGACCAGGATAGGACATAGGACAAGCATTTAATATCTACTTCCAGTTGAAAGGATTGAATAAATTAATACATGTAAGGCACATAGCTTAGTAAATTACTCATAGTTTGGGCTCAATAAATAGTACATATTTATATAGATCAAGGAAATGTGAACAACTGATAATGATAAAAATAACATCACCATCAGAGCTACACTTTGAAGTCCCAATTTCATTCATGTGGTGAACATTTCATTAATAATATAGTCGCATTGTTACAGGTTCTATAGATATACTACTTTTTAAGTTTAAAAATGTAAATAACCTAGTCACACTTTCATTTCACTCAAGTGAAAATTTATTTAAACAAAGGTGACTTACAGTCTATGAAGATTGTTTGTACTGTGAAAGAACAGCAAGGGGATTTAGGGACCCTTCCACATCTAAGGACTGACCTTCATACCCAGCTCTTTTCAGAAGTATGTTTAAAAATTTTCTAGGAAGTTTCATGGATGTGTTGATCATTCCTTCCTTTAGGGTTATATAAACTGATTTTTTGTAACATATTAGGTTAGCTGAATTTATATTGAGGATTAGGTAAGAAAATCACATGAAGAAAATTTTTTCATTTGCTTATAAATGTGAAGACACTTTCACATATCATGGTATTTTGTGTCTCTTTAATATTGACACATAATTTATCCTTTTCTTGACCAGTAAATGCTTGTCATCTCTTCAGAATTTATATACTTATTTTCTCAAATAATGGGAACTCTGTAACCCATTGCTTTTATTTGCCTTGGCTCCCAGGAAGCTCAAGATTATATTTATTCTGAATTACAACAACCATCTTTCTCATATTCTTAGTAGAACTATTTTCTCCCTTTGTCTTTATAGCTGATTAGGTGCTATGTTAGTCAGCTGTAACAAGCTATCCTAAAACTTGGTGGACTAAAACCGTGAATGTTTTCTACTTTTCATCATTCTGTGACTAGCTGATGATTCTTTAAATGGTGATGCTTGGTTGTGACTGAACGGTCTAGGATGGTCACCCTTACTTGCCTGGGGTCTTAGCTGAGAATGCAGAATGAATAACAGAGAGTGCTATAATCAGAAATAAATTTGATCTTTGTCCTCCAGTTCCTGACATAGAGATGCTAAAACCTGAGTGACAGAAGTGTTTTTGTTACTCATAATGAGCCCCTTTACATCATACCTGCATTTGTATCAGTAAGGTTACTTAAGATGGGACCCATGGAGAGCCTCAGCATTGTTCTGATCCCTAAAAGAACACATGATGAGAGGGTTGGAACTTTCAGCCCCACTCACTGACGTCTAAGGAGGGGCAGGTGAATGGGCCTGGAGATCAAGCTTTATCAAAACTCTTGAATAATGCCATTTGATGAGCTTCTTAATTAGTGAACACATACATGTGCCACAACCCCACAGGGATAGAGCATTCACTTGTGCTTGGGCCTTTTCTAGACTTCGCCTTATACAAGGTCTGTCCAGAAAAGGTCCAGCATAGTTAATATAACAAGAATGCTTTGCGCGACATTGGTGTAAGCTGGCAGCCAAGGAGAATGGACTGGAATGCACATACATGAACAGTGATGACTTCATTGTACTAGTCAGAGGGGGTGGTGGATATTGTTGAGTGAGCATGTGTACTGTGTGGCCATTGCTTTCAAAATGACTGAGTGAGTAGAGAAATGAATATGCTTCAGATTTTGCATTAAGTTTGAACATTCCTCAGCAGAAACTATTGGGATGATTCCGAAGGCCACAGCTGTGGGCAACTGGTGATTGGCAGCTTCATCACAACATCACCCTTGCTTGTGCATCATGGCTCATGCATCATGCCTCTTGCAGAGTTTTTCCATGAAACATCAAATCACCCAGGTGACTCAGGCCCTCTACAGCACAGATTTGGCACCATGCAACTTCTGGCTTTTCCCAAAACTAAAATCATCTTTGAAAGGGAAGAGATTTCAGACCATTGATGAGATTCAGGAAAATAGGATAGGGCAACTGATGACAATTGGGAGAACTGTGTGAGGTCCTGAGGTGCCTGCTTTGAAGAGGCCTGAGGCATCATTGCCCCAAGTCCAATGTTTGTTGTATCTTATATCTTCTTCATTAAATATCTCTATTTTTTATATTACATGGCTGGATACCTTCTGGACAGACCTCTTGTACCACTTGATCTGGCTTTTAATTTGTATCCCTTACTAGTCAATGTAAGGAAATTGTCTTCTTGAGTTTTGTGAGCCATTCTAATAAATTGTCAAATCTTAGGAGGAAGTCATGGGAACCCCTGGTTTATAGCCAGTTAGAAGTGTGGGAGGCCAGGGACTTGCTACTGGTAACTGAAGTTGGTGCAGGACAGTCTTGTGGGGCTGAGCCCTTAATTAAGCTGTAGATTCTGCACTAAATCTGGATAGGTAGTTAGTTTCAGAATTGAACAGAACTTGTTTTACAACTATTTGGTGTCCAGAGAATCAGATAATGGCTGATGGCATTGGGAGACACCCCACTGAGTCTCCCTCCACACGGTTTCATTCTCCATCTAGCCTGCACTTGTTCACATGCTGGCAGAAGGATCCCGAGGAGCAAGAGAGAGTGAAACCCAATGGGTGAGTACTTCCTAATCCTCTGCCTTTGTCCTGTTTACCAAAGCATGCCCCAGGCCACATTCAAGTGGCAGAAACTAAACCCAACCTCTTCATGGAAGGAGCAGAAAAGTCCTATTTCAAAAGGGAATGCATATATTGAGACTTGAACAAATTGGTAGTATTACTGCAGGAGTAAAGTTGGAACTCGGAGCAAGGTTTCCTTGTCCAAGCTGTGTGATCTTTCCACCCCATCCTCCCTCCTCATTGAGAGCTGGCCCTCAGGTAATGTAACGAACACGCTGATACCTCCTGACCACAAACGAGTTACCATAGGAAAGAACAATTCCAAAGGGCATAAGTTTGAAGGAGCAGCCAATATATGGTCCCCAAAGGAGCAGTTAAAAAAACAGGCAAAAAGATTGTTCCTCTTGTCTGAAATCCAGATGCCCAATATGTACCTGACACATCTCAGAGTCAAGCAGTTTCATAAGGCAAGAACAAACTTAATTTCAGCCCAACAGAAGTCTTTTCTTTTCTTTTCTTTTTTCCAAATAGGATGCGGTGCTATTGGCATTACAATCATCTTTTACCTGCTCTCTCTGCCACCTCCTGTGGCCTCCAACCTATCCTCCACAGAGCTGCCAGAGTAGGACTGCATAATAGGTGAGTTTGGGGGCAGTACGCTCAGCTTAATCCCATCCTGTCCTCTCTCAGCTCAGCCTACCAGGAAAGAGTGGGTGTTCAGCTGTGTTCTCTGCCCTGTAGCAAACGGCCTCCAAGAGGGGCAGACTTGTGCCTCTTAAACTGAGTTAGTGACTCAAGGTAGCTCAAGGCTACCTAAATGTAAGATAAGGAGTAAGCACAATTTTGGACTTAAAGCTAAGCCACATAGAGATTTTATTAATAATAAAAGTGACTGATTGATCTTCATTTATGTGATTCCTGTATCTTAATATTTAATGACATATATGTTGGCCACTAAAAAAATGCATTGCTATATTGGTGTAGCCATTATAGAAAACACTGAAGTTTTCTCAAAAAATTAGAAATGCATCTTCCATCTGACCCAGTGATTCCTCTTCTGGGAATTTATCTGAAGAAACTCAAAACACTAATTTGAAACAATACATGTACCTCTATATTTACTGCAGCATTATTTACAATAGCCAAGATATAGAAGCAACCCAAGTGCCCATCAGTCGATGAGTAGATAAAAAAGCTGTGGTACATACATACCATAGAATATTACTTGGCCATAAAAAAGAATGAAATCTTACCATTTACAACAGAATGGGTGGACCTAGAGGGTATTATGCTCAGTGAAATGAGTCAGTCAGAGAAAGACAAATACCATATAATTTCACTTATATGTGAAATTTAAAGAACAAAATAAATGAACAAACAAAACTGAAACAGACTCATAGACACAGAGAGCAATCTGATGGCTGCCAGAGGGGAGGAGGGTTTGGGGACTGGGTGAAAGAGGTAAAGGGATTGAGAAGTACAAATTGGTAGTTACAGAATAGTCATAGGGATGTACATGAAGCATAGGGGATATATACAGTCAATAATATTGCAGTAACTATGTTTGGTGCCATTTGGGTACTGGAAATATTTAGGCTAACGCTGTATTTAGGGGGATACACTGTAAAGTATATGATTTTCTAACCACTAAGCTATACTCCTGAAACTAATACAAAATAAAATTGAATTAAAAAAATAGCAGTGCCTCCTCACTCACATTATTACTTTCCAGTTTCCATTATCCATATCGTAGTTTTTGCACATGGCAATTTGTATGTGTGTGTGACGGACAGTGTGACATGTAAAAATCTAAAATAGAGCTCTTTCGCCCTGGCTGGTGTGGCTCTGTGGACTGAGTGCTGGACTGCGAACCAAAGGGCTGCTGGTTTGATTCCCAGTCAGGGCACATGCCTGGGTTGCGGGCCAGGCCCCCATTGGAGGGGCACATGAGAGGCAACCACACATTAATGTTTCTCTCCTTCTCTTTCTCTCTACCTTCCCTTCTCTCTAAAATATAAGCAAATAAAATGTTTATTAAAAATAAAATAAATAAAATAAAATAGAGCTCTTTCAGAGGGATTGTGTATGAGGAGAGGAATTTTTGTAAACAAGAGAAGTGAAACTCATTGTCATTTCTATATAAAATCACCTTTTCATATTGTCTTAAATAAAGGGGTAGAAAACTGCATTGGGAAATATGACTGTAGAAGTTTGCTAATATACAGTGTCTCTAAGATCAAGCAGATGTTCTATAAAAAGTCATGGGAGTGTCCATTCACTGTTGAAAAATTCTCTTGAACTTTCTTAGATTTGGCTTGAGTTACATAATAAAGTAATTCAAATTTATCTTGGGAGATTTTTTAAAAAATCACATTTCCCTTTTTAAGGTTTTCACATCCCGCTCTAGTTGTAAGCCTCTCAATGCAAGGGGCAAGTCAAGGTGCCGGTGTATTTTGTAACAAGGATGGGGGTGAGAGAGAGCAGAGAAGGGATCAGAATATAGGCATATTGGTTAGAGAACTTAATGACAGGTTGTATAGTTTTTCTGACATATAGCATCTAAGGTCAAGTTCAAATTCAAGACTCTTTGATACTTGGAGGAATGGAAAGCCAGAGAAAACCCTGAAGTCAAAGCCTGCCACTATGGTCATCTTTTTAATTACCTTCATGGGTATGAACCTCCCACCAGACAGAAAAACTGAAGTCACTAATAGCCAGTCAAGGTTTATTGATTTTCTTCTGTACGTACATGCAGATATCCATCTGTGCTCCTGAGAAAAACTACAGAGGTGTTTAGTCATGGCAGAATGATATGAATTGGGGAGAGCTGACCAGAGAAAAATGGGAATTTTACTGCTAAGTAAGATTATAGATTCACGGAAAGAATTAAGGAGGATTATTAAATGGAGGAAGAAGCAAGAACAAAGGCACTGAGTTGAGAGTAAAGGCAGCCTGGAGGAAAAATAAGATTATAAATAACAATAGGTACTGTGAACAAACCTAAGAACAGATCAAACTTACATTCCATATGCAGGGACCTGTGGGTCAAGTCTTGATTTAGTTTCTGACAAGTTCTAATGCACACCAGTACAATCTGAGTCATGTATAAATATCATTCTCAGTAATTAACATCTAGGTATATATTTATATCTACGGAGGTATGTAAATATTAAAAAAATTAATTTTGAAGGACACATTTTTGAATGAAATACTTTTAGCACAAAGCTTCTTATTTTTTACCAATCATTTGTGTTGAGTTGCTGAAGTAAGAAAAGGGACTTAAATGGGACTTTTGAATTTGTTGCTAGCTTCATAATCATTATGTGACCTTGTATTTAGAGTTTAAGGTCACTATCTCATTTTTATGTAATTAAACAAACGTTTGAAAGTACTGAGCTTATTGTTGAGCTCAGTGTGATAAAGAATCTAGTGTTTGAACATCCCCAACCTTTGGAATCCACAAATGGAATTAGAACTTTAGTTTGAGAGACAGCATAATGGCAAATGACTTGCAACAAAATCCAAACTAAGCTTCTTCAATGGATGAGGAACCTTGACCATGACATATGTGGGCCACAACTCACTTGTCTGCGAAGGGGATAAAATAGTTTCTATCCAGAAGGGCTACTGTAGTGATCAGAGCGGCCACTCAGTAAGAGCCCAGCGTGATATCTGCCACATGTCAACACCTTAAGAAAATATACCCACTATTATATAGCCTATCTGATCATCACAGCAAACCATTCAGTTTTACAAAAGAGGAAACAGATTAAAACATTTAAAGAAATTGCCCAAGTTCCATAATTGGGCTAGTACTTGTATCTTCTGTTTCCCGATGGGTCTTTCTCATTGATGTAACTAGTAAAAATGGGTTCCAATGCAGAATCCTGTTAAGTTCCTCTCTGTCCCAGGTCCCCAATAAAAAGCTCCCATTCTTTTTCTTGTGAGCAAGCAAAGTGCCTTTGCTTAAGGAAGGATGTTGTGTAGTGGTCTCCAAAGTGGGGCACGTAAATCCCAGGGGTGTGCAAGATAATCCCATGGGGGAAGAAATTTTTACAAAATCTAATTATATTTTATTTATTTAATCTTTCTTAATTCCTTTTTTTCATATCTCTAGTAATTTGCTTGGAATATTAGTACAGAAGCGTAATATATAATTTCTAAATAAATTAATAATCTTATAGATCTGTGCTCAAAACCTTGAAAGGAGTAAGTTATTTTTAAAAATTGGAGATTACAGCATAGAGAACTAGGTGTGAGAGCACACCTGAGATTGCCCTGAAATTATTCTGAGTAAATTAGTGGCAATTAGAGCACTTGTCAGAGAAATGTTATTTTGATACTATTCTGATAACCACATTCTTATGTTCAGGTTAATAAGAAGACATATTACACACATTTTAGCACATCAGAGATTGAAGACACTGTGAGATGCTGCCCAAACTCTCTCTTATTTTTAAACAGCTTGAGAAAAATAAGAATTTTCCCCATTTATAAGAACTGTGTTGGCGTATCTCACTGTGGCATTTAATAACGTTTATTATCAAATAAATGTTCATGATTAATCCAAAATTCTAGTGCTGTGGTTTAAGTAAATCCTCCCATATTATTTCTCCTATGAAGATTATGTACTTTTAATGGGTTCTTGACCTGGGATCCACCAACCTTCTGGAATTGCATTTTAAACAATGTATGTTGACATATTTTACGGGGGTCAAACCCCCTTAAATTCTTAAACGTGTCCTTTCACAAAAACAGCTAAGACACACCTCTTAACATGTTATCTCCTTATAAACCAGGTTACTTCTCAGTTTCACATTCTCTAGCTTAAATATTCTAAATTCCTTCATGTAGAGACTGCATATAACATTCTGCAGAGCCTCCCAGGTCTCTGGCTGATTGGCTCCAAAGATGACTTTCTATATATCTTTGACTCACCTTCCTTTCAAAGGTTCCCTGGCACTTTGAGGCCCATTATGTAGAAACCCCACCATTTTCCTTGACTTTTTCTCATAGCTTTCATTTTCAAGCACTCTATCACCGTAGCTCTCCTTTGAGCGATATTACTTGTGGACTCAAAACTGATTTTAGTATGTTAATAAGAATATGATACATATGCTAAATGAAATGAAATATGCCAGGCAGTGAAAGATAAATACCATATGATCTCACCTATAAGTGGAATCTAATCAACAAAACAAACAAATGAACACAAAAGAACCAGGTACATGGAAATAAGAAACAAACTGACAGGGACCAGATGGGAGGAGAGAGGGGGATAACAACAGGGAAGGAAGGGGAACATGTAAACATGACCTATGGATAAGGACAATGGGGAAGGAATTGTCTTTGGGAGTGGTGGTTGGACAGGGCAGGGGAGAGTAATGGGGGTGGGGAATGGGGACAAGTATAACTGAACAACATTAAAAAAAGAATATGATGAATAATGAAATGGGAAGAGAATGAATCTAACCTTTGGTGTGAGCCAGGTGTTTTATTTCTGTTGTCCCTCTAATCCCTGAAACCCACCATGTTAATAGACATTAATGTAGTCCTCTCACTCTCTTCTCCCTGACATACAAGTAAAAGATACTTCGCTGTGAAGTCGGGTGGAAACACAAGTTAATTTCATCAGAAATATTTATGCCTATACTTTAGGCTTTCCACTTCAAAGCATACTTTCTAAGAAAAGTTAGAGTAGTAATTGGGTAAGGGAGACGTCACTCCTTACTAAACTTAGCCTATTAAAGGTAAGGTTCTTTGTGTTTTATTCATATTCTCCAGAACTGAGTGTGATGTTTGGTGCACAATAGGTGCTCAATGGACGCTGCATGAATGAGTAAGTAGACTGAGCACCTACTGTATCTCCAGCGTTGTACCTTGGGAGGCAAGCTGTACTCTCTCCATTATATAACCGAGGAAACTGAGTCTCAAGGAGATTAATTAGCTTGTATAAGATCATGTAGCCAAACCATCAGGTCAAGTCATGTTTTACTAAAATCTTTGTTTTTCTCCTAACCATATCAATAGAATGCCTTCTTTAAACATAAAAAAAAGAATGAATCTGATATCAGAAACACTTATTATAAATACTCTGGGAAACAATGAATTACAAAGTTCAAATCACAAATTAGAAATTCCTTTTTCCCAACTCCTCTTTTCTGGCAAAGTGTAACAAACAAGGTGGCTAACCTATGGTGACAAAACTGAGTTCACTTTTGAAGCCTATGGGACCAAGCAAAAAATGTTCCAGTGTAGCTGACAAATATTAAAAATACACATTTAGCACCCATAATAGAATGCAAATTACCATGTCTTTACTCCCAAATAGTAAATGGCCCAATTACATATGCAGGAAATACGTGCTATTATAGATATTTTCACACATGCAATTTTCCCCAAGTAATATTTTAAATATTTTTATTATTATTAAACATTCTTTGGGCATTTCTCAAAACATTTAAATTTTTTCTAGTTTCAGTTAATATTAAAGCTCCATAAAATTTGAACTATCAGTGAATTTTCTTTAGTAATAGGTACTCTGTGTTTCTCTCATTAATTTCAAATTATCTATAATTACTATTCTAAAAACACTGATGTTACTATTAGTTTTCATTCTTACATGCTTAAAACAGGATGCTTTGTGAATTTTCTTGTAGAGTATATTTATGTCATGTCAAGTACACACCACCCACAAAACACCCTAAGTATAATTTTTTTCCTTTAAAAATTTTTCAATTACACTAAGTATTATCTTCTAAACCCAGAATCTTAAACAGTGGTTTTAGAACATATTATTATACATAATGTTAACAGAATTACTTTTGTCATTTTCACAACTTTTTACAAAAGTTTAACACTTTAAAGAACAACTTGATCATTATTTATAACCTTCACACAGCTAAAAATAAGAACAGGAGGTTCAGTTTCAATCACGATGTTTTATTTTAATGATACAAGTCATCATAGAAGTGCAGTAGTAAATTGTGGAGAAAATACAGGAAACATTTCATCTAGTAAGCCAAAATCTTCTGTGAGGTGTAAATGAATTGCTTAGAAACTTAGTTTATTGACTTTTTAATCTTAGTAATGTAATATTAAAACCTTATATTATTATTTAGTATAATACACATATACACATATGTCTAAGCCATACCTTGTATTTAAATTATGCAAGGTTGGAATACTATTTCTGAGCTCCAGGAAGGGGGTTTAATCCCAACAGAAACAAGGAGGCCCTTGTCACATCACAACACCATGAAATAAATGTTATATTAAGACAGAAGCTTCTAGTTTAACATTATCATCTGTGGACTTACCTGGTATTCTGACCGCTTGACTAATAAGAAACCTTCAAAGTATAAGGGTAGAGCAGTAATCTTTAACCTTTCTTGGAAGATCCTGCGAGGGGCTGGTTTCGGGGGCTTCTTAGCCATCATACTCACTTGTTGGGGTGTGGTTTATTTTCAACTGTATCCAGTCTCAAAACAAAATGAGATCTCCCTTGTGTGAGAGGAAAAGGCAACTGTTCAAAGAGGAAGTCCCAACTCGACTTTAAAGCACCAACAGGACACGCGAACACACACACACACACACACACACACACACACTTTCCTTTACTTTTTATGAGGTAAGAGAAAACAGGCATAGACCAAGTTTGAGAAAGCAATCCCTAGTTAACTACATGTACTTATAATTGCAGGAACAAAATAAACTGAAGACGAATGCCACCAGAGGATGAAAGAAACTGATTTAGAGATTACGGGCTTTAGAAGACACACCCAGATCACATTTGTTTCTTTTTATTTCAATTGCTGTCCATTGTTGTCCTCAGAAGGCATAACTTGAATGAACTCCACTTCATTAAAAATTAATTCATAGAATAATTTTATTAGGGCTATTTCTGTTGTTCTTCAGGACCAAGCTTTGTTCAAATTTTTAGAAAAATGATGCTTTTTATCCCATGTCCATTTTGATGGTCCACCAAGCATAACATGGTTATGGGAACATGGGATTTTCCACTTTTTTTGTCAGTATTTTCAATTTTGGGGTTATAAGTGGATGTTTGACAAAATATGTTTGGCAGAGAAAGCTATGAATTTTCAAACTTTTTTTTTAATGCTCTCTGAGCTATGGATCACTGATGCTCTGATGCACAGATGGGGCCCCTACAGTTCTCTAGTAAGGTTTACAGAGCTGCACTGGGGCCAAAATGAGACTGACAGTTCAATGTGGGAAATGGTCCTTCGGAGAATGGATTTGGGTCAACACTGTAAAAAGAATAATGGGGGAAGGAAACATTGGGAGGACTTCTGGTTCATTTTGCAGGGGTCCTAAGAAGTTACACCATTTCTTATTTCACCCTCAGTATTTCAGAAAAACTCATGATTTTGTAGCCTGAGTCTGAGCATTCTCTGCAATGAAACCAGCCTATTCTCAGAAATCAAAACAAGCCAGGGACCTTCAATCTGATCCTCCTTTTCTAATGGAGAGACTGCATGGTTTTCTCCACCACTAGGGGTTTCCATTGGATCTGCAGCAGTAGATATAGGAAGCTAAATTGTCTACAAAGTAAGGTATAACAATACAGTCTGATTACTAGTAAACTAGAGAAAAGTGTTCAGGTGCACTCTTATTTTTAAAGATTTTATTTTATTTATTTTTAGAGAGAGGGGAAGGAAGAAGGAAAGAGAGGAAGAAAAACATCAATGTGTGGTTGCCTCTCGAGTGTCCCCCATTGGGGACCAGGCCCGCAACCCAGGCATGTGCCTGGAGTGGGAATTGAGCCAGCGATCCTTTGGTTCACAGGCTGGCACTCAATCCACTGAGCCACGGCAGTCGGGGCAAGTGCACTACTTAAAGGAAAACAGTTTGAAACAGAAATAGAGAGTTAAAGATTCAAAGTTACTGTCTTGTCTCTTTTTTAAAAGATTTTATTTATTTATTTTTAGAGAGGGGAAGGGAGGGAGAAGAGAGGGAGAGAAACATCAATGTGTGGTTGCCTCTTGTGTGCACCCAACTGGGGACCTGGTCTGCAACCCAGGCATGTGCCCTGAGTGGGAATTGAACCAGTGACCCTTTGGTTTGTAGGCTGGCACTCAGTCCACTGAGCCACATCACTCAGATATCTTGCATTTATATTAAATTGAGACCTGCTTCCTATTACTCAAATTTTCACATTATAAAATTTAAGTCCAACTTAATTTTTTTGAGATAAAAATCACATTGTGTTTTAGTTTCAATGTAATAAAAAAATGAGTTAAATGACAAGAGGAAAACTCCTGATTTGAGTAAGTGACAAAATCTACCTCTTGGCAGCTGGAAGCTGGTGTCACACAGGGAGGAAGTGAAAGGAGGACTGAGAACTGAGAAATGAGAAGCATCAGGGAGGGAGGGAGGATGTTAGGAATCATCAGTGGTTGGAAAGTGGTTAGACCTGAAAATTTCCAATATTATTGTACCACTGTGCCATTACATTGCCAATCCTCTTACAGATATCTCAAGTTTAGGTGTTGAATAATGAATTTGTAGGTTAGGAAATATAGCGAAAAAAAGTGTTTGGGTATAGGGAGAAAAGCCAATTTTGCCACTAACTTACTCTGAGACCTTGAACAAACCACTTAACTTCTTTGGGATCACGGATTCCTCACCTGTGAAATGAGGGGATGGACTAAATGACTTCTTGTTTGGAGTAACAATAGGCTTCTAAGCAGTCTACTTTCCACTCTTTTTCTCCTCTGCTTCATTTAAAAATCAGTCTCGTCAAGTCATTCCCCTGATTAAAACACTTTAGAGGATTCTCATTGATTTTGAGCTTCACTTTTTCATTCAATAATAAATATTTCTTTAAAATATTTTCTTTCTTTATTTTTAGAGAGAAGGGAAGGAAGGGAGAAAGAGAGGGAAAGAAACTTTGATGCAAGACAGAAACATCGATCAGTTGCCCCAACCCAGGGAACAAACCTGCAACCCAGGCTTATGTGCTGACTGGGAATCCAACTGGTGACTTTTCGCTTCACGGGATGATGCCCAACAAACTGAGCCGCACTGGCAGGACCAACACTAAATATTTTTTGAGCGTCAGCAATGTATTCAAACATGGCACACAGGTTTTTTATAATAGGACCCTTTTAAGTGAAAACTCCATAAAAAATACTGTCTTCTCTAGTAATTTTGGTTACTCCTATTTTGTCTTTTGAGACAAAACTAAAGGTGAGAAATCACTGCTATAGAAGTTATATTAGTAGCTCTGTCAGAATGATTTAATTTGCTAACCTTATAATTTTCAGTGCTAAGAGTTGCTTCTAGCATGATAGTTTTTTGTTTTGTTTTGTTTTTTTAGTTATATGTTCACACTATTTTTGTAGTGTAGGGAAACATTTATGAGTATATTATTGAGAAATATTTCTTGGATGCCACATAGATACAGGATTCATAAGATTTCTAAAAGAGATACATAATAGAATAATAGAAGTTTTAACAGAAGCTGGAAATTCTAGATAAGGAGATAGTTTGGGGGGAAGAGCAATAATGAAATGCTTTAACCTCTTTAAACTCAATATATACGAGGATTAGGTCTACATTTTTCTTCCCCTTTACTTTGTTTAAGATCCATTAATGCTCCTTTTGGGGATAGAGTAGATTAATACTTAACATCCGTTCCACTCCTTTCTAGCATGCCATTCTTTACTGAAGAGGCTGAAAAGCTAAATGTCCAGACTTCTTTGCATTCTAGTCAATTACATTGACTAGAAGTAAACTATGAAATACAGAATGGAGACCCAGAAAATAGTGTATTTGTTCTATTCTTGTTAAGAGAAACAATGTATATGTAATAGGATATAATTGCAACTAAAAGCCAAATGGTAGGGACAGAGGTAACTTAGAAAAGGTAAAAGTCAGTCAATTTGTACAGTACTTTCAAATTAAGGACTTAAGGCAGACTTTAGGACCCATTGAAAGCCAAGTTGTTTTTCGTGAATGCTGCTGCCACCTACCGGCATATTGCAGCATGGCTTACTGTCTGGGGATAATTTTGTAAAAGGCTGCTTAAAGTGAGTGTACTCAACAAATGAACTAACATTTGCCAGTAAAAAGTAATAAAAAAATAAATAAATTTTATATCAAAAGGTAAAACTCAAAATTATATAAATAAGTTTATTTCACTTTATCACACTTTAAGTTACAATTGTTTTAATTTCCAGAGTAAATTGATTTCTGGAGTGTAATTTTTCTGACAAAATTCTCTGATAATAATTCACTAACATTTTCAATTTTGACTTTCGAAGAATAAAAATGTTCTACTCTTCAAAATATTTGAAGAATATTGTGCAAGATATTTGAGAACTTAAGCAATTTTATTAATGTGACTTTGTGATACTGAGGGTCCTGATTTAGTGTATGATTATGATTTTGATTTAACATGTAGCCCCAGAGCTCAATTCAGTTCCTTCACACAAGCCCCGTAAGCTTCATCCCTTCCCCTTACTTCTATTAACTAAGCCAGAAATGATGGCCAGGTCCTAAAATGGTCATAAGTGTGGGTTTCGTTAAGCTAAAAATAACATCATAACCTAAATTGTGTTTCAGCTCCTGAACCCTGAAATTGAATGACCCTCTGGCCACTTCCCCAAGAAACCAGACTGGGAGACCCGGAACCTTACTTCAAGACCTGAAATAATTATTTATTGCTATTGACTGGTCAGCAAGGCCCGGGATCCCAAACCCCTTACCCATGATGACTTGTTATTTTTACTTTATAACACCCCTTGTCTGTAAACCATTGGACAGGTCCAGGTTTTCCAGGGAAAGCTGCCTGTTCTCCATTGGGTACTGCTATACAATAAGCGCTGATTTCTTTCACTGCACCCCGATGCCAGCCTAATTGGTTATCTGCAGTGCTGGTTGGATGAACTCTTTGGTCAGTTACATTTATTTGCCCCATCATTGTACTAGGAAATATTTCAAACATACAGAGAAGCTGCAAGAATAGAGTTTATAGACACTTACACACCCACTATCTAGGTTCAATAATTGTTAACATTTTGTCCTATTGGCTTTAATTATATCTTTCTCTTACTGAACCATTTCAAAGTACTTAAAAACATCACAGTTTACCCCTCCATACCTTTAATCTGTATATCCTAAGAATAAGGACATAAAAGAGTAAGGACATAGTTTTACATAAATACAACATTATAATGTCTACAAAAATTTCACAATTCCCTGACGTTATTGAATAATCAATCAGTATTTTCATTTTCCACTGTTGTTTAATGTTCTTTATACCTTCTTTGTTCTGAACCAGACTGATCAAAATTCACATTGCATTTGATTATGTTTCTCTTTCTCCAACATTCTTAATTTTTCAAATGAGGCTTATCGAGGTATAATTTACTCCAGAAGTCACCCCTTTTATAGAAGCACGGTTCTAAGTCATGTAATCACCCCCAAAGTCAAGACCTACACTATTTCCACCACTGCAAAATGTTCACTCATAGCCTTTTGTAGTCAGTGTCTTTCCCCCTCTCCCATCCCACCTCATCTCCAGCAACCACAGATCTGACTTCTGTCCATTACTTTTATGTAGTCACATAGATGGAGTCGCACAGCAGACAGCCTCTGATGTCTGGCTTCTCTCACTTAGTACAATGCTTTTCAGAGTCATCTGTGTTGTTGCATGTCTCAGTTGTTTGTTTTATCGCTGAGAAGTATTCCATTGTATGAGTGTACTGAAATTTGTTTATTCATTCGCCAGTTGATGAGCATATTGGCAGTTTGGGCCCATTATTAATAAAGCTGCTTTAAACATTTACATGCAATTCTCTGTGTAGATATATGTTTTTATTTCTTTTGAGCAAATGCCCAAGCATGGGATTACTGGGTCGTAAGCTAAGTGTATGTCAAACTTCATAAGAAATAGCCAACCTGTTTTTCAGAGTGTCTATACTGTTTTGCATTCCAATTAATAATGTATGAGATTCCCAGTTGCTGCTTCTCTTTACTGGCACTTTGGATAGTCAATTAAAAATTATTTTTGCAATACTAGTAAGTATATGGGTGTGTCATTTTAGTTCAGTTTTTATTTTCTAGTGATAATGGTGTTGGGTGTTTTTTCCCGTGCTTATTTGCTATATGAATCTCTTTGATGACATGTACATTCAATTTTTGGTCCATTTTAAACATTGGATCTAACTTTTATCTGAGTTAAAATTTTGTTCATATTATGGTTTTGGTTTGCATTTCCCTGCTGGCTGATGATATTACCTTTTGACATATTAAGCTTCACTTAGCTTCTCTAGTTAACAGGTCTAACTCTGCATTTGTCATTAGCTTTGCATTTAATTTGAGGACATTTTGAGTAGGATTGTCAATCTTATGAAGCCATTTGTCTCTTGCAAAATTTTTATTTTCACTTTGCAACCAATCAACACTGTATTTAGTTTAGTTTTGTTTTATAATATCTGACAACCAATGTGAGACTGACCCCCAAATGATGGTGATCCAATGAGATGATGGACTAGGAGTCATGCTCATGTTAAGCTGTGAGAGTAATGTTGAATATGGACTATTTTTAAGGAGTAAGTTTGTGAATATTTTTGTGTTATGACTTTTGGTTCTCTATGGCACCTTGTAAGGGAAGAGACAATAAATTTATCAATAAGGACTGTTAAACTAAAAATTGTTAATTTCCATGACTAAAATCTCCCTAAAGTAAGGTTTGATTGAGCCAAAAATGCTAGCCAAAAGACTTGTCTTGGACCACGGAGTCTAAACTACCAGCAACATGGCTGTGTAGAAAAGATAGCATGTCCATCATCCCAGAGTTATACAAGAACTTTTATACATTTATTAGGGAGAAGAGGGGAAAAAGAGGTAGTCTTAGAGAATTTACATGAGCTATAGGCAAAAGGGTAAGGAAAGGTGAAGCAGAGCCAGCTCTGGGATATCAGTAAAGAACTGTGGATTGGCGGGGTGCAGAATTTGGAAATCTCTTGTATAAACAATAAAGAGACCCCTGGACTTAGATTGTGCCTGGCTAAAGTAATCTGAGGAAATAAATTTGAAGTCCCAACCACAAAACAGGAATGGAAAAGACTTTGTTAGCTTGCCTGCGGCCATTAACAAACTAACAGTTCTGTGTGTCTCACTCTCTGTTCACTGTAGTTTAGAACATCTTGGCATTTTTTCCCCTATCATTACCCATATCATAATTATTTGGTGGAAATCAGAGGTAACTTCCGAAACGTAAACATTAGTCAATTTATGTAGCACTTTAGAATTAAGAACTTGATGCAGACCTTAAGGACTCACTGCAAAATAACTGTCTGTGTGTGCGAACATTGTTGCCACTGATCTTCATGTTGCAAGTACACTTTATTGACTAGGCTGTTATAGCCTAATAGAGCCTGAGGATTATATTTTTAAAAAGGCCAGTTAAATGTATTTAAAAGAATGTACTCAATGTTTGGCAATAAAGCGTAAAAAGAAAATAACTGATATTTTGTATTAAAAAACTCAGAATTAGTCCAGCTGGTGTGGCTCAGTTGGTTGGAGCATCCTCCCACAAACTGGAAGGTCACTGGTTTGATTACTGGTCAGGGCACATGCTTGGGTTGCAGGTTCTGTCCCCATTTGGGGCATGCATGGAAGGCAGCTGATCAATGTTTCTCTCACATGGATGTTTCTCTCTGTCTCTCTTGCTTCCCTTCCCTCTCTCTAAAATCAAAAATAAAAATTAAAAAAATAAAAACCCAAAATTATACAAACAAATTTGTTTCATTTTAGCAAATTTTAAGTTATAATTACAACTATGTTATAATTTATAGAGCAAGTTGATTTTTCGAGTGTAATTTTTAAGGTCTAAAATATTCTTTAAAGTAGTTTCTGCAATTACAAATTTTAAATTATCTACATAAAATCATAAGTAACTAAAAGTTTCTTTTCCCTTTCTGGATACTTTATAAGTTAAATTTCTGGATACTTTATAACCTATATGCATATCTAATACACACACTTCCATAGGCAGATACGTAAACACGCACACACACACATTTTACCTTTATAAGTAGTTGTAATGAAAACTTAAAGATTGAGTCAGTTGTCACAGCAGTTCATAAGAAGTGACAATGTATGCTGAGGGAGTAGAGGTCTATAATGACAAATCTGGGTTTTATAAACATTACTCAACCAGCTACCCTATTTTGGGATGCTAAAGCCATGGTGGGGACAGAAGGAACTGAAAAGTTTGGGAACTATGGAGTCTCTGTAACTTTCTGTTTTCATAACCGTGCTGCTCCATATTCTCTCAAAAAAAGAGCAGTTAACCCCTGACACTTTTTGTGGCCTGCGCTCTACAGCATGTCACTGCACTTCAAGTTTCTCAAAAATACCTCCTAGAGTTACTGTTTCCAGTGGAAGCAGAGGGATGTAATTTTGCACATGGAGCTTTACATCTAAGATTGTGCTTGCTTAAATTTCCCCCTACAGCTAAAAAGTGTAGTGACTAAGTGCTCAGTTCTGAAGTCAGAAGACCAGGGTTCAACTCCAGCTCTGCCTTTAATGGTTGTGTGATCTTGAGCAAGTTACTTAAACCCTGTCCCAGCTCTGTTGTATATAAAATGGGAATTCATCCTCTCTCAAAGGAGGGTTCTAAGAATAAATTACTGCATGAAGAGCATTTAGAATAGAACTTGGTATATAGTACACACTTAATAAATGATAGTTTTTATTTATACCAAATGTGACAGTATAAAATTATACAGTATAGCCTGATTGGCAAAGCTTCTAAGATTAGGCCAAGTTTAAAAATCACCATGATAATGCCAATTGCATTATTTAGTATTGAGTATTGAATTCTTACTATGTTCATTTCACCTAGACCTTAAATGAAATTAACCCAATATCTCAATAACTTTCATATTATTCCCACTCACAAACAAGGTAATCGAGAAGCAGTTCATGTTGCCCATTGTGGGAGAATTAATAGAATTTAAGCTTATGGGATTTTAGTTAATTTGTAACCTGTCTTCTCCTCCACTCCCCCCCACCATACACAAAAGAAACACGAAGACAAATGGCCTTAGCTTAACTCTTCATTAGAGAATTTATTCAATAAATAATATATTTTCTGATTAAAATTCCCTTGGAAAATTTTATTGAAGAGCAAAAATAGGACATAGCTTCTTAGGGTAATAAAATAGGAAGAAGTCTTCAGAGCACCTAATTTAACCTTCTCATTATATAACTACGGAAACAACCAGAACGGTGCTAGTTTGTCGTAGACGATATAGCTGAGTCGCTGGGGCAGGTTTCAAGATTCCTGATCTAGTACGTCTTTCAGGACATCACGCTTAAATGATCGAATTTACATAAATCATTTGGTTAGCAATGGATCATGAAAATATTACTCACACATTTAGCGAAAAAACAAAGCACTATCACTTTTTGCTTTACAACAGTCGTTGAAAAGTTTCACAAAGCACAGAAAGAGCAAAAATGGTTCCGAAGGCCGACCCCGTAAACGCCCACTTTTATGCTCAGTCTCTGCTTGGGCGGCGTGAGGGGGCGGGGCTAGGGGGAGAAGCTCGGGCGGGACTGCGAAGGGCGGAACTGCAGCCGGTTACAGACAGGACGCAGGCCTGTAACGGCTTTCCTCCTATTGGGTTGCGCGGCCCGTTTTGCGCATGTGCAGCTCATTTCAAACTGGGGAGACCGCTAGGCACTTGGTGTTTGTGATGGTCGGAGCCAGTGGGCGAGGGGCCCCGTGAGCGATTTCTGGTTGGCTGGACGCTCTCCTGCTCCTGCCGCCGCCCTCTTACTCGGTGCCTCAGGTTCGCTGTCTAGCTGCTCCCCCTGCGACACTGTCAGTGCAGGGCTTCCTCTAGGCGCGGCCCGGGAGGGCGCTCACCTCAGATTACCTGCGCGGGCGAAGCGGCCCCGGAACATGGCTGCGTCGGGGCTGGTAAGTGCCACGCTGGCTGCTTCGGGCGACTGGGAGTCCGGCCGCCCCCGGCCCTCGCGCCCGAGGAGGGGTAGAACGAAACTGGGCCAGCCTGTGACTTCTTGGGGATTTCAGTGCGAAAGCCGCGCGAATATTTGATTTCTCGAGTGAATGTTTGCCGATTGCCAGAGCTTATTTACTTGTACTATTTTGTCAAGGTTTCTTGTGATTTCGGTCGTGATGACTGACACCTTTCTCTTAAGGGAATCTGGTGATTTCTACTTTTTAGCCTCATTCCGGTTCCTAGTCCTCCAAATAATTTTCTGCCGGTGGAACTGGTGAGATGCCTTCAAGGTGTGCGCGTGCCTCGGCCGTGCGGGGCTGCGGAAGCAGACTGTGCAGACTCTTGCTGGTGGCGTCGTCTGAAGGGGCAGCTGTGAGAGGGGCGCGCCGTCGGCGACGCGGGAGGGCCGTGTCTGTTCTCGCGGGTCCGAACGCCCTCGGAATTCACCATTCTGCATGTCAGACTTCGCGTGTGGTTACCACATATCACACAAACTCTATCATCCCCCATCCTAAACTTGTATTTCTGGTTCCCCCCCCCCCCCCTTTTAAGAAAATCTTCAGCATCGATGTACTTCCATTTATGTAAAGGTATATTTGTATGAGTATGAAAGGGTGGTATGAGGTGTACATTTTTTTTTTTTACTGTGAACATGTGTTATTTACGTTGTATAATAAAAAAGGAATATGGGGGGAGAGAAGGAATAAAATTGACTGTTTATAAAAACTTAATTTTTTTTTTAGGTTTACAGCAAAATTGAGAGGAGGTATAGAGAGAGATTTCCCAAGTACCCCTTGACACCACACAGGCCTAGACTCCTCCATTATCAACATCCCCCACCAGAATAATACATTTTTTACAGCTGATGAACTTACATTGACACATCGTCACTCAAAGTACATAGTTTTCGTTAGAGTTCACTCTTGGTGGTGTACATTCTATGGGTTTGGACAAAGAATGATATGTATCTATTATTATGGTATCATTCAGAGTATTTCCACTGCCCTATAAATTCTCTGTGCTTGCTACTCATTCCCCCACCATCCCAACCCAGGCGACCACTGATCTTTTTACTGTCTCCGCATGTGCCTTTTCCAGAATGTCATATAGTTGGAATTATGTGGTATGTAGCCTTTTTCGGTGGACTTCTTTTACTTAGTAATATGCATTTAAGGATCCCTTATGCCTTTTTAGGGCTTGATAGTACATTTCTTCTTAGCACTGAATAACATTTCATTGTCTGGATATACATAGTTTATTTATCCATTCACTTACTGAAGGGCATCTTGGTTGCATCCAGATTTTGGCAACTACGAGTAAAGCTGCCATAAACATCTATGTACAGATTGTTGTGTGGACATACATTGTCAGCTCCTTTGGATTAGTACAAAGGAGCACAGTTGGTGGGTTATATGGTAAGAGTATGTTTAGTTTTGTAAGAAACCACCACATTGTCTTCCAAAGTAGCTGCACCATTTTGCATTCTAAAATGAATGATAGTTCTTTTTTTAAAGTATATTTTATTGATTATGCTATTACAGTTGTCTCATTTTTTTCTCCCCTTTTATTCCCCTCCACCCTACTCCCCCACCAGCATTCCCCCCACCCCCCCTTAGTTCATGTCTGTGGGTCATACATATAAGTTCTTTGGCTCTCCTTTTCCTATTCTATTCTTAACCTCCTCCTGTCTATTTTGTACCTATCATTTATGCTTCTTATTCCCTGTACCTTTCCTCCCATTTCCCCCCATCCCACTCCCCACTGATAACCCTCCATGTGATCTCCATTTCTGTCGTTCTTTTCCTGTTCTAGTAGTTTGCTTAGTTTACTGTTGTTTTTGTTTTAGGTGTGGTTGTTAATAAGTGTGAGTTTGCTGTCATTTTACTGTTCATATTTTTGATCATCTTCTTTTTCTTAGATAAGTCCCTTTAACATTTCATATAATAAAGGCTTGGTGATGATGAACTCCTTTAACTTGACCTTATCTGGCAAGCGCTTTATCTGCCCTTCCATTCTAAGTGAGAGCTTTGCTGGATAGAGTCATCTTGGATGTAGGTTCCTCCCTTTCATGACTTTGAATACTTCTTTCCAGCCCCTTCTTCCCTGCAAGGTTTCTTTTGAGATATCAGCTGCTAGTGGTATGGGAAGTCTTTTGTAGATAACTGTCTCCTTTTCTCTTGCTGCTTTTGATTCTCTCTTTAGCTTTAATCTTGGGTAATGTAATTATGATGTGCCTTCGAGTATTCATCCTTGGGTCCAATTTCTTTGGGACTCCCTGAGCTTCCTGGACTGCCTGGAAGTCTATTTCCTTTGCCAGATTGGAGAAGTTCTCCATTATTTTTTCAAATGTTTTCAATTTCTTGTTCTTCCTCTTCTCCTTCTGGCATCCCTATGATTCGGATGTTGGAATGTTTAAAGTTGTCCCAGAGGTTCCCAAGCCTCTCGTCATTTTTTGAATTCTTGTTTCTTCATTCTGTACTGGTTGGATGCTTATTTCTTCCTTCTGCTCCAGATGGTTGATTTGAGTCCCAGTTTCCTTCCCTTCACTGTTGGTTCCCTGTGTTTTTTTCTTTATTTCACTTTGCATAGCCTTCTGTTTTGCGACTATACCCAACCATTTCTGTGAGCATCCTGATTACTAGTATTTTGAACTCTGTATCTGATAGTTTGGCTATCTCTTCATCGCTTACTTCTATTTTTGGAGCTTTGATCTGTTCATGTTTTGGGGGGCCATATTTTTTTTGTCTCAGTATGCCTGTTAATTTGTAAGGGGCAGAGCCTTAGGTATTTGCCAGGGTGGGGCAACCCGCTTCTCTCAGTTGTGTCACTGTATGTGAGGGAGGGATCAGAGAGAGAATAGTGCAGCTTGCTCAGCTCTCTTCAGGCTTTCAGTCACTTCCTCCACTACCCACAAGCCAATTGGGCCCTTCTGGTGCTGATTCCTTGTTCGGGTAGGTTTGCATAAGTTCTTCTAGGACCCTGTGGGTCTATCTCTCCAACAAACTCTCCTGCGATTCTGGGAGATTTTCCTGCTGCCTCACCCCCCACAGGTTTTTTCAGTCATTGGTTTTGAGGCTTCATTCATTTCCCTGCACTGGAACCCTGGGTTGCGTAGTCTGTCTCGCTCCCCAGTTGTTCCTCCTGGTTTATCTGCACTTGAATGTGGGACTCCAGCCGCAGCCTTGTCTGCCTGGTCCTCCAGCCACTGCCTTGCTCCTTGTCTCCTCCTCCCCGCTTCCTGTCTCCACCTCTCCTACCAATCTGGATGAATATTTCTGCTTTAACTCCTTGGTTTTTGGACTTCCATACAGTTTGATTTTCTGGTCGTTCTGGATGTTTTTTGTTTGTTTGTTTGTTTTTAAATTTGTTGCTGTCCTTCTTTTGGTTGTGTAAGGAGGCAAATTTTATTTACCTATGTCTCCATCTTGGCAAAAATTCTGAATGAGACTTCCTATTGCTCCACATCTTCACCAACATTTGGAATCAGTGTTCCAGATTTTGAAATTCTAATAAGTATGTAGTAGTAGTATTGTTTTAGTGACCTCTTTTCATACGCTTATTTGCTATCTCTATATCTTCTTAGGTGATGTGTCTATTAAGGTCTTTGGCCTATTTATTTTTTATTTGGGTTGTCTGTTTTCTTATAACTGAGTTTTAAAAGTTCTTTGTATATCAGATCTGTCTTTGCAAATATTTTCTCCCAGTCTTTCCTGTCCATTCTCTTAACCACAGTTTATTTTTTCAAATTCCTATCATAATCTCTGAGCTGTTTAAAGTCTTTAGTTCTAATAACTCACTTTTTATTATAATTCATTTAAAAAGACAAAAAAGGGGAGAGAGGAGAGGTTATCCTTCATCATTCCTGTACTTAGTCGTTTTTAACTGGGAGTGGCTTTGCCCTCTAGGAGACATTTAGTGAGGTCTGGAAGAATTTCAGGTTGTCCTGAGAAGGGATTGGTAAGGGGGTACTAAGGGTACCTAGTGGGTGGAGGCCAGGGATGCTTACATCATCTTGCAATGTATAGAACTGGCCTTCACAACAAAGAGTCATCCAGCCCAAAATGTTTGTAATGCTGGGTTTAGAAACCCTGCTGATGCGTATATTATTTTCTTTAAGAAACAATCTTGCAGTGAGTGGAAGAAACTAAAATTGAAACTCATTGAAGAATGAGTTGAAATTGGCAGTTTTTGATTGTGTATTTGTTTTGAAAATTAAAGTTTTTTACATTCTAAGATTTAATTGAGGATTAAGAGACCTCGTTTCGTTCACCACTTATTCTCAAGTATGCCTAAATAGCACTTGGACCTGTAGTAGGTGCTCAATTAATATTTGTCTAATGAATGAACTATCTAAGCCTTAAAATTTTCTACTTAAAAGGGGGACAGCCCTTACTGGGTGGCTCATTTGATTGGAGTGTCCATCTCCCTCTCCCTCCCCCTCTTACCTCTCTCTCCCTCACCCTCTCCTTCTCCCTGCTTGTATTTAAGACTGAGATAATGGATACTGTTTTGGAGCTCTGTGTTAAAGGGGATAGGGGTAGTGGAGGTCTACTGTTCTGTATATGTTTTAATTGCTCTGTTTTTATTCCCTTTCTTACTATTCCTCCTCTAGATCTTGAATTTCCTAGTTCTGTATAGTTATGACTTTCTTCTGGTCGTATCAGCTTTATAAACTTCTCGTCAAGGACTATATTCTGTGAGCTTACTTTAGGCTACTACTGCTTTCATTCTGTTTCATCGATTATACGTCATTTATTTTTCATCTTCCAGAAAGTTGTTAAATTTGTTTGTTTGTCCGTACATGGTCCCCTCTTCCATTCTCTTTTTCGTTGTTGTTTTATGCCATTTTTTGCACTTTACTATTATTTTGGAGGAATTTTTTTTAGGGAAAGGAGATAAGTAGATATTGTTAGTTAACCAATTTAAATTATTGGAAGGCCAAATACTTAGGATTTTGGTGATGGAAAAGGAATGTGAAGGATGAGGAGGAAGAAGACAGAATAAATCCCAGGGTGGGAAATGGTATAGGCAAAGGTTTGTAAAGAGTAGAGAATAATTCCTCTTTATAGTATTATAATAGGTCATTAACAAATTCTTGCTCAATGAATAAATGAATAATAAATTTTCTAGCATGCTCATATTGGGGGTGAAAGTACTTTGAATATAAGGTGTATTTGAATAAATTTTAAGCAAAGAAACCAAATTGGTGACTTACTTTTTTTTTTTTTTTTTCAGGATCATCTCAAAAATGGCTACAGAAGAAGATTTTGCCGACCTCCTAGGTGATTTATATACTTACATATAGTTTACAATGACTTTTCTTCCCATCTTCAGAAAGTAGAATTTTTAAATAAAGGAAAAATTATCTTTGACTAAAATAATTATTTCTTTTTTAAAATGCATTCTTTCTATAATTAAAATTTTTTTATTGTTGTTCAATTATAGTTGTCTCCGTTTTCCCCCCATTAATCTCCCTTTGCCCTACACGACCCCCAACTCCCACATTCAATCCTCCCCCTCACCTTGTCTTTGTCCTTGGGTCGTTTACAAGTTCCTTGACTTGATAATTCCCCTTCTTTCCCCTGTTATCCTCTTCCCACCTCCCCTCTGGTTACTGTCAATTCTTTATGTCCATGTCTTTGTTTCTGTTTTGCTCACTTGTTTGTTTTGTTGATTAGGTTCCACTTATAGGTGAGATCATATGATATTTGTTTTCACTACCTGGCTTATTTCACATAGCATAATACTCTCCAGTTCCATCCATGCTGTTGCGAAGGGTAGGAGCTCCTTTCTTTCTGCTTTCCATTGTGTGAAATGTACCACAGTTTTTTGATCCATTCATTTACTGGTGGGCCCTTAGGTTGTTTTCAGCACTTGGCTATTGTAAATAATGCTGCTATGAACATTAGGGTGCATAGGTCTTTTTGAATTGGTTTTTCAAGAGCAAGGGACATAAAGGAAAGAATAAACAAATGGGACTTTATCAAAATAAAAAGCTTCTACGTGGCTAAAGGAAATACCAGCAAAATGAAAAGGGAACCAACCGTATGGGAAAATATATTTGCAAATGATACCTCTTAACAAGGGTTTGATCTCCAAAATGTATAAAGAATTCACATGACTCCATACCAGGAAGACAAACAATCCAATTAAAAAATGGGCAAAGGACTTACCTGCACAGATACTTCTCTAAGGAGGACATACAAAGGGCCCAGAGACATATGAAAGGATGCTCAGCATCACTAGCCATCAGAGAGATGCAAATTAAAACCACAATGAGATACCACTTCACACTGGTCAGAATGTCCATCATAAACAAATCAACAAACAAGTACTGGTGAGGTTGTAGAGATAAGAGAACCCTAGGACACTGTTGGTGGGATTCTGCAATTCTGCATTGTAGCTGGTGCAGCTACTGTGGAAAACTGTGGAATTTCCTCAAAAAACTAAAAACTGGCACTGCCTTTTGACCCGGCAGTTTTACTGCTTGGATTATACCCTAAAATAATGATTTCTATGTCCACTAAGTATAATCATTTTAGTTATTTTATATTAAGAGACAAATAGTAATATAAGCATGCAATGGCTTAGTGGCAGTGAGAAAAGAAGTTCATTTGATAATGATGGACTAGGAAGAGGCCATTATGACTGATGACAGCTATGGGAAAAGAAAGCACTCCAAAAAATGGATTAAATGGTAATAGAAAGATGCAGTTTGTTCAGTGGGACTAAAAGGAGAGGTGGGTGTGGTTATAAAGGGTCAGTAAAAGAATCTTTGTTGATGATGGAACTGTTCAGTATCCTGACTGTGGTGGTGATATCTGAACCTATATATGATTAATTGTATAGAACTAAATATATACACACAGTACATACAGAACTGGAGAAATCTGGTTAAGATTGGTGGATTGTATCAGTATCAGTATCCTGGTTCTGATAGTATACTAAAGTTTTGCAGAGTGTTTTGAAATTTGGGGGAAACAGTAAAGTGAAAAAGGGGTCTCTTTTATTAGTTTTTACAACTGCATGTGAATTGACAACTGTCAATTTAATAAAGTTTTAATTAAAAATTTATACTGATTCATAAGCTACTGCTAAGATTAATGATATTGAATCAAAAGTGCACTTGAGAACTTGTAGAGAAGGCTGTTACTTGGAACTGTTAGGACTTGTGACAGTAATATCTTTATTAAAAAAGAATTTCAGGACTAAATGGAGTTCAAAAAAATGTATGTTCTTGTTTAGGTATATCTGAAGCCTAACACAGCTTTAGACATTGCTGTCCTATCTAGGAATATAATTATTAATGTAGATAATGACATACTACTTCATATATTTTTCTGGGGATTCTTGGAGTCAAGTACTTATTTTGTCCTCAGATGCTAAAGGTGATGTTTTCCCTATTAAGTAAATTAACATTTTATAATAAGGAGATAGGGAATTTTTTAAGTAGATGGTGAATATTTTCTGGAAATGAAAATATTTAATACTTTCAATTTAACATTGAAATTGAAATAATATTTAATATTATTTAATATTTAAAATATTTTCCTTCTTTCCTTTTTATTAGGGCACCTGACATTAATTTGAGGCAAGACCAGAACATACTGGTAATCTTACAAGACTGCTTTGAAGAAAAAAGTAAGACTTCATTTCCAAATGAACTTTGAGGGTCTGGACGGATGAATATTTGAAGATATGAATATGATATTATACAAATACCAAATGCAGCAAATATGTTTAGGCATCTGTTATAAAATATTATAAGTATTTTCCCAGGAATTTCGAGTACATGTGCAATCCTTCATGCATTCAATATCTTCTGGTACCGAGAGGATAATACAGGCAAAATGAGAATAATTATCATTCTCTTTAGTTCACACTAGATTCCCATAGTCTGGAAATTCGTAAATAATTCTCATACGCAAGAAAAAAGTATTTCATGTAATAGAAGTAAATGTGCAGAATTCTTGGGGTCACTAGAGAGCTTGAAATAATATTTGGTGATTTGCATCCATTTCTAAAGAAATGATGAATTATGTCATAAAGTTTTCTAAGTACTGGTCAGCGTCAGAAGGTATTAGAATAAGAAAATAGGCCAATCAAAGAAATAAATACAGACCATGAAAAAGTATCTTTTATACAACCTCTGGAAGATCTCACGTATATTTCTTCAGCATCTTGCTTGTCTTTTTTAATTCCCAATGCCTTCTAGGAATATATGAATATTTTATTGATGTCTGTACTTCATTTAAGCTAATTGTGTTTAAAGAGTCAACAGATTTATGTGTCATGTAGAGATTCTTTTAATTGTAACCAAAAGATTTTATACTATATTTTATTTTTAAAAATTTCTTCCTTTTTTATTTTTTTTTAGGTCTTGCCAATGATTTTAGCACAAATTCTACAAAATCAATACTTTATTCAACACCCAAAGAAAAAGACACTTGTCTTCAGTCACCAAGCGGAGAGGTAAGTCAAAAAGAAAAGGTAGTACAGGTTTAATATTTTAGTGAGTGAAGAAATACTCAATGTAGTTAGGTACATTTTAGTTGTTTGTAAGTCTTATTCTTAAAAAGGAATCTTATATTCCCATTGATTTTTCTATAAAATTTGGAGGTATTTGTGAAAATTTTGAATTGACAATTCCTTTGTTTGAAATTAGAGGTCTGGGAATGTGAATTATCAAATTATAACACAATCATTTTTCACTTCTAAAAAAATTACTTAAGTTAGGTTTTTGGGAAAGTGGACAACTTTTGATATTCCTAATCTAGGTTGGCAAGTTTGGTTGTTTTCTGAAAACTGAAGCAATCTGTTGCTGCTATATGGGAAAATCAATATTTTATTGCTTATATATCTTAAGAGGTCAGGTTGATTTAAATCTACAAAATAGAAGACTTTCAAATAGAGTTTTTGAAACTAATGATTGAAGAGAAATTATTCAAAAGTACAATGCAAATTGGAGGTAAAAATCATAAATGCTGTAAATAGTATTTATAAGAAACTGGTATAAGCAAATAAACATATATAGCATTTTGGTTGAATGGATTGAACAGAGATCTATTTCTTTCAGAACTGACAGACCTTTTCCAATGTGATACATTGATTTTTGAATGTTAAATCAATTTTAAGTTTCCTTGACTTAGTCACAAAGTATTACTTGTTTTTGATTTGTTTTGCTAATATTTAAGATAATATTGTCTTTTTTTCCTAGATAATGCCAAATTGTTTTCTAAAGTATACAACTCTACCAGCTGGCTTATTATTTTTAAATACTTGATTTTTTTTCAATTTAATAACACAAGTTTTTAATCAGATTTGGTAATTTAACTGAGTAGATCTAATGTTATATTCCTTTTAGGCTCAGTCCCAGATATCACATTCAAAGTCAGTTTCAGTTTCTTTAAGAAAGAAAGGAGCCTCTCAGCAGTTCACTGTAAAACCAAGTAAAGCTGCAAAAGAATCAGGTTGGTGGCATGCCCATGGGTGTTACTTGCCTAGATATCTATCTATCTATCTATCTATCTATCTATCATCTATCTCTCTATCATCTGTCTATCAATCATCTATCAATCATCTATGTATCTATCTTTTCTATTGAATTTATTGGAGTGACAAAAGTTAATAAAATTACATAGGTTTCAGGTATACAATTCTATAATAACATTAGATGTATTTAAAAAGTTAGAAGTGCTGCAGGTGATACATGTGTTAGCTTGAGTGACAAGATCATGGCCAGTCTAAGCAGAATTGTGAAATGAAGTTGTTTTTGCTTCCCTCTCAAGTCCATTTCTAGAGTTGTTTTTTTAAAAATCATGAATGAAGTTGTTTTTGCTTCCCTCTCAAGTCCATTTCCAGAGTTTTTTTGTTTTCAATCATGAATAAGAATGAGTTTTATGTGATTATCTGTTCTTTTGTTTTACTGGTAGGAACATTGCTTACGAGGATGTGGTAAGAGACATTAACTAAAGAGTTATTATAGGAACTATAGCTTTAGTAGTTTTCAAATAGATTTTTCTTTTAAAACAATGATAATGTTTTTTAATCTCATACATTTTCTTGTGGTCAGGAATTCAGTACAGCTTAGTTAGATGATTCTGACATGAAATCTGTCATGAAGGGTTGGCAAGATATTGGCCAAGGCTTGACTGGAGCTATGTCATTCAGAGATACTCACTCATGTGGGCTAGTTGCTGGCTGGAAAATTCCTTTCCATGAGCTTCTTGAGCATCTTTAAAAACAAAATTTTTTTTTGGTTAAAGTCTAATTGGCCTGTAACATTATATTAGTTTCATATGTACATCATAATCATTTGCTATATGTAAATACATAGTTACTGTTCTCTTTCTCCCTTCTAATTTTGTTCCATTTATTTTTTAAAAATACATTTTATTGATTATGCTATTACAGTTGTCCCATTTTTTTCTCCCCTTTATTTCCCTCTGCCCTGTACCTACCCTCCCACCAGCATTCCCCTCCCACCCCTTAGTTCATATCTGTGGGTCATACATGTAATAAGTTCTTTGGCTTCTCCTTTTCCTATTCTATTCTTAACCTCCCCTGTCTATTTTGTACCTACCATTTATGCTTCTTATTCCCCGTACCTTTTCCCCCATTCTTCCCCCTTCCCCTCCCGGATAATTATCCTCCATGTGATCTCCATATCTAGTTGTTTGCTTAGTTTGAGTTTGTTTTTGTTTATTTTTAGGTTCAGTTATTGATAGTTGTGAGTTTGTTGTCTGATTCCTTGTTGGGTAGGTTTGCATAAGTTCTTCTAGGACCCTGTGGGTCTATCTCTCCAACAAACTCTCCTGCGATTCTGGGAGATTTTCCTGCTGCCTCACCCCCCACAGGTTTTTTCAGTCATTGGTTTTGAGGCTTCATTCATTTCCCTGCACTGGAACCCTGGGTTGCGTAGTCTGTCTCGCTCCCCAGTTGTTCCTCCTGGTTTATCTGCACTTGAATGTGGGACTCCAGCCGCAGCCCGCAGCCTTGCCCACCGGGTTTCTCCACTCCTCCTACCTGTCTGAATAAATGTTTTTTCTTCAACTCATTGATTGTCGGACTTCTATACAGTTCGATTTTCTGGCAGTTCTGGTTATTTTTTTCTTTTTAAATTTGTTATTTTCTCTCCCTTTCTTTCTCCCTTCCTTTCACTCTCTAAATATCAATAAATAAAATCTTTAAAAAAAAAGAAAAAGAAAAAGCCCTGGCTGGTGTGGCTCAGTGGATTGATCACTGGTCTGTGAACCAAAGGGTTGCCATTTCCATTCCCAGTCAGGGCACATGCCTGGGTTGCAGGCCAAGTCCCCACTTGGGGGGGCTTGAGAGGCAACCACACATTGATATTTCTCTCCCTCTCTTTCTCCCTTCCTTTTCCTCTCTAAAAATAAATTAATAAAATCTTTAAAAAAGTAAATTTGTTTTTCTTCCTTTGGTTGTGCGTGGTGTCAAAGTTATGTGCTTATGCCTCCATCTTGGTCCTCATTTTGTTCCATTTACTTTAGTCAATTACATGTGCTGCTGCTGCTTAAAGTTTTCTTTGTTTACTTTTCAAATTAGAAAACTCCTTCATTTGAGGTAAGAGTCAAAGATTTGAAAGAAAAAGCTTCTTATCATTACTTCTGTCATCCCACTGAGGTAACCTTTGAATCCTTCCACACCTCCATTAGTGTGCCTTATATGAAAACATATGTGAATATGTGTTTGTGCATGCTCATATACTTTGAGAAGAGGCTTTTACAATTTTATTTTACACCAATAATGTAAGAAAGTACCTTTTATCTGATGATTTGATCAGTATTAAATTGTCTCATTGTTACTTTAGCATCTATTTTCATGATAATGACTGAACACCATTTTATAAGTTTATTGGCTATGAGTTTGTTTTTATCTGAGATGTCTATTTATATCCTTTGTCCAATTATTTTTTCTTGTTTATGAGACTCTAATTGAATATCTGTAATCATTTTTCTCTAGATCATATGACAGATACTTTCGCAAATGACCCCTTGACGAATAGATTTTGTTTATAGTATCTTTAACCATATCATGGATAATTTTTTTATTTCCATTGTCAAATATGTGACTTTTATAGATTTTGAGTTTCCTGCTTTAGTTAAAAGTTCTGTCTTATCTAACAGTATACACAATATGTTAGATTTTCATCTTAACATCTTTTTTTAAATTAAAAATTTTAATCCATCTGGAATGTTTTGTTATATAATATGGCATAATGTTACAGTTATATTTTCTTCTAGATAGATGGTCAGTTGCGCCAGGTCCATTTATTAATTAATTAATTTCCTTCTGAATGCGCTATTTTTAATCATGTGTTAAATTTCACATATCATTCAATACACTTTTAAATTTTGGTCTGTTTGTTTATTCTTAATGTCAACACAATACTGTTTTACTAATAGTAGTTTTATAAAGTGTTGATAATAAAGGCATTTATCTTTATATTCACTTTCCTTTGCCATTCTTGGGGTTTTTCTTCCTATGAAGTTTTAATTCCCAGTAAAATTTTGTTGGGATTCTAACTAGAATTGCATTTACTTTGTATAGTAATTTTGTGAGAATTCACATTTTCATGTTACTTTACGTATTTTACATAGAACGTGTCTTATATATTTATGTCCTTCAAAAGTGTTAGTCTGAAGGACACTGTTCAAATGTGAAAGGATCCCCCAGAATGAGAGAAAATACTTGCCAATAGAATGTCTAATAAGGAATTTACATCTTACGTATATGAAGAATTCCTGCATTTCAACAACAACAATAATAAACAACCCATCTAAAAAATGGGCAAAGGATTTGAATAGACATTTCTCTTAATTTTCCAATGAATGCATGAAAGGATATTCAACATTACTAGTCTCATTGGAGAAATGGAAATCACTCATTATATTAACACGGAGACTTTTTCTGGACATTTTTATATATGTGTATGGTTCGCCAAAAAGTTGTTTGTTTTTTTTTTTCCATAAGCTGGCTCTAGTAGTGCTGAGTTGTCTTTAACTTCATTTGAAACAATTTTGTTAGATTGTACTGTGATAGCTATCATATCAGCATGCATTTAAAAATAAGTTATAAAAATTGGTGAATTTTTGTGTAGCTATTTTAATATTGAAGATGGAAGAGAATATGCAACATTTTTCGCATATTATGCTTTATCATTCCAAGAAAGGTAAAAATGCAACTGAAATGCAAAAAAAGATTTGTGTGGTATATGGAGGAGGTACTGTACTGATCTAATGTATCAAAAGTGGTTTGCGAAGTTTCATGCTGGAGTTTTCTGACTGGAGGATGCTCCATAGTTGGGTAGACCAGTTGAAGTTGATACTGATCAAATTGAGTCATCGAGAACAATCAACATTATACCATGTGGGAGATTGTGGACAAACTCAAAATATCCAAATCAATCAAGTTGTTGGTGAAAATGAAAAATGTGTCTTATTTTACAGAAAAAAACTAAACAGATTTTTTGGCCAACCCAATATATGTATGAATATTATTCAGCCATAATAAGGATGAAGTTCTGACACATGCTATAATGTGGAAGAACTTTGAAAACATTATGCTAAGTGAATCTACTTTTCAAGTATATTTCCCTGTCAGCACTGCTATAGTTGCATTGCACAGATTTTGATGTGTTGTATTTTCTGTTCATTTGTTTATTTGTATGTATTTTAAATATACTTTGCATCCTTGTCTTTAACCCATTGATTATTTAGGAGTGTGTTCATCCAAGTGTTTAGGGGTTTTCCTATTTTCTTTCTCTTATTGATTTCTAATCTTAATTCCTTTTTGGCATAGCATACTCTGTGTGAGTTCAATTTTTTAAAATTTGTGAACATCCTATGACCTGGGATATGATCTATCTTTATGGATGTGTCATGGACACTTGCAAAAGTATATTCTATTGTTGAGTTGCTTGTCTATAAATGTCCATTATGATTTATTACTATTGTGTTCAAAGAGATTTGCTAAAATTTTGTTAAGAATTTTTTGCACATCAGTTAATGAGAGATAATGATCTTTGTTTTTTTTTTAATGCTATATTTATATGGCTTTAGTATGAAGGTAATGCTCACATTATAAAATAAGAGTTGGAAATTATTTCCTCTTCTAATTTCTGGAAAGGATATTATAAAGTTTGTTTTAATTCTTCTTTGAATGTTTGGTATAACATTTTCCAGTGATATCATCTGATCTCTGAAGTATCTTTTTTCAAGAGCTTTTAAGGTGCAAGTTTAATTCTTTAATAGTTATAGGACTATTTAGGTATTTATTTCATCTGGCAGAATTTTGATAGCTTGTGATTTTTGAAAAATTGGTTCATGTTTTCTAAGTTGTTGAGTTTGTGAGCATAAAGTTGTTTGTAGTATTACCTCATTATCCTGTGGGTTCTGTTTTGATATTCTCTATTTTATTCTGGATATTGGTGATTTGTGTGTTGTCTTTTTACTAATTTTGTGAATTTTGCTAGAGGTTTATCATCTTAGTAATGTTTTCAAAGAATTAGCTTCCTTCAGTAATTTTCCACATTCTTTTTCTTTTTCTGGTTTCATTGATCTGCTCTTAGTTTTTTCATTCTTCTAATTTCTGTGGCAGGAACCTTGTTTTATACTTCGACTTGTACTCTAAAACTATTTTATTAATTTTGTTACTCAAATTGTTCCAGCTTTGGCTACTAGAACTTAATTCCTTGGTTCCTATGCCCATTTGACATGCTCCATTTTTGTTTTTGTTGTTTTGAGCACTTTCTTACATTCTGGAACTGCAAGATACTCCAGTATCATCTTATATATTTTCTCCAAGGATCCAATGGTTCCTTTTACTGGAGAATTACATTAGGAACAAAGGTCTGGATGCGAGGTATTCTGTCGCTTGTAGAATATGGTATGTCATACTGTGTGACTTTCCAAGGTTAGGTTATAAAAGGCTGTATGGCTCCTGCTTGGCTCCCTCTTTTCCTCTTAGATATGACCCTCCCCTCCCCTTCTGCCCCTTTGGGACCCAGATACCATACTATGAGGAAACCCAAACTAGCTCACTTGCAGAGAGAGATACATAGATGTCCTCATTCACTCAAGGAAGTTGGGATTAGAGTCTGCTGAGAATGGATCTCCATTGGTTCCCTCATTGGAAAGAGAGTCTGGGATGACCTGGGGTGTCAATACTACTGGTGGATCAAAGTGTCACCTTGATCTGTGAAGCAGTGGCTGGGAAGGTCAGAGTCTTGTCTACTCTGCAGCTTGATGTGGATCATATGACCTACCATCTCTGATTGTAAAAACGGGGACTGGGTTGGTCCAGGGACAGGGTTAGTCCAGGGCCATGCTCTTAAGGAGCTGGGCCTGGCACTGCCTAAGGCTTTGCTACTCTGCCACTGCTGTGGAATGGGGTGCTCCAAGGCCTGGGTTGTGGAGTGGGTGTTAGAGTTTTCCACTAGGCCTCTGAGTGTTTCCTGAATAGAGAATGCAGGTTACCCCCAGCCTCCTTACCTATTGGTTGTTCTGGATTGCAGGCCTCTCCAGAGCCCAGTATGGGGGTATATATATCTGGGAAATATAAAGAAAATCCAAGGGATTAATCATATTGCCTGTCGTTGCTTAAGGCTTGTGGTTCTTAAAAAATATACCTTCTTTCCAGCTTTCAGAGTTCTGTTATTGTTGTTTGATGGATAATTACCAGAAAATGTAGTTGTATTTAGAGTGAAAAGCATGAAAAAGTGAGATTATGACATCTTGTTCCTGAATCAAAAGCCATTTTTGCTTGTATTTTTAATCTTTGCTTCTTAAGAACATGAATCAGTATGAATGCTACCCAGACATTCTATGTTTTCTTTGATATATGAAGGTTGAGGGTTAAGAGAATTTTTAAAATATATATATATATATATATATATATATATATATATATTTACATATCTTTACATATACATGTTTTCATATGTATATGTATATATACAGATAATTATATTTATATTTTCTTTATAGTTACACACATATGTGTTATATATCTCTATATCTGTATGCTGTATTCTATATATGCGTATGTATATGTTTAAATATATGCCTAGTTAGCTGCCCTAGTTTACACTTAATCTGAAGATTGAATCTTGCCCTGGCTGGTGTTGCTCAGTGGTTTGAGCGCTGGCCTGTGAACCAAAGGGTCACTGATTCAGTTCCCAATCAGCGCACATGTCTGGGTTGTGCACCAGGTCCCCAGTAGGGGGCACATGACAGACAACCACACATTGATGTTTCTCCCCTTCTCTTTCTCCTTCCCTTCCCCTCTGTCTAAAAGTAAATAAATTAAAAAAAATCTTTTTAGAAAAGATTAAAAAAATTTAAGGATTCCTTTAAAAAGTAAATAAATAAATAAATAAAATAAAGATGGAATCTTTTAATTTCTGTTAAGATTACTTCATTGTTTCAGCCATGGAAAGATTTATTCAGATCTTGAATAAATTGACTATCAATAAAATTGTGAATTTTCTTGTTTGAGGATTTCTGTTATTTCAAACTTCAGAGCATGAACCAAAATACATATTTCAGTTCATTAATTTCAGAAATTATAACTTTAAAGTATGTACTTATGTATTTTAATTGTAGATCTTTGATTATAAACTTAGTTATCTGTGAGTCTTCTAAAAATTATTTTAACTGAAATAGTTGATGAATTTAAAAAGTTCTAATATTATTTAAAAATATTAAAATATCTTCACATAATTTTCTTCTAGTCCAGGCTCATGAAGTTCATCAGAAAGTTTTGACAACTGATGTTGGTTCTAAAAATACCCCTGACTCAAGAAAAATGTCAGGTAAAAAACTAAAATATCGTCACAATGAAGCCGATGAAGAATTTTACTTATCTGTTGGTTCACCTTTTGTTCTTTTGGATGCAAAAACATCTGTACTGCAAAATGCTGTTTCGCCTGTTGGGCAAAAGAGAGAGACCTACATTTTTGAAGATTCAATAAATATGCTGTCTTCAAGTACAGAGATTTCTCTTAAAACCAGAAAAAGGTGAACTTTTAAAATTTAAATATTCTACTATTAAAGTTTTGCCATTTCTATTAAAAAGCACATAATTTAATCTTTTATGGATTTTACAGTAAGTATTGAGGAATATTAACATGTTATGAGGAGAATATAACGTATTTAGTATATATTCAGTTTAGTATTTAATAAGGAAGGTCTTATAAAAGTGTACTTCAGAGAAGCTGGGGACAACTTTTCTACTGTTTGTGGAAAATGTATTATTTTTCTGATAAGTTTTCTGTAACTTTCTAATGGAAATAACTTTTATTTTTCTATGTTATTTGTAATTAACAGGGTAGGTATGTATCAGGCCATTTCTAGGGTAGCAAAGGATGAGTATTATTAAGGATGAGTTACAGTAAACTCATGTCCATTTCTTGGGGCTTTTCCTTTGACTTTTAAGAAGCAAAGTAGATCATTGAAGGTCTTTTGCTTTCTGTCAAAGTTATTGTGTGATTTTTGGAGCCAATGAGTTAAGCACATTCTAAGAGTTTGCTATTTAAAGTATGGTCTGTGCCTAAGGATCTGAGCAATGGCATTATCTGGAAGCTTATTAATAATACAGTAAGTGCTCACTAAATGTCATCAGTAGGTTCTGCGACTGTGAGTGAAATGAAATGTAACTAAACCAATTTTACCATAGGCTAATTGATAGAAACAGGAGTTCCTATGGCATCTCATCAACTTAATAGTGAAATCATGCTGAATGAAATGACATTATTTGAGAATGTGGTATACAGAATCTCAAACTCTGCCCTAGACCTACTGAATCAGAATCTATTTTCTAAATGATTCAAATTCCTATTAAATGTTTGAGAACTAGTGCTATAAGCTATACATTTCTGGTGTATGATTTATCTTTTTAATTTTTTTTCTATTGACAAATACAAACAAAACTTAGTTTTTCCGAGTGATTTGCCTTGTATATTTTATGGAAGAGATTACAAATCAGCATTTATAAATTTTTAATAAAGGCTTATTGGAAATTTTTGTAAGTGGTCTGTGTTATCACTGTAAGGGAATTTGGGAAAACTCATAAACCGGGATTACTCAGCTTGTCTTCTTTTTAACCTTTTAGGTTAGACTTTGAAGATAAAGATATTTCAAAGAAAGTAGAGATAGAGAAGAAAGTATCAGGTATAGAGGATGAAGTATCAGAAAGACCACAAGAGAGAAAACCATCCAAAACATCTCAGAAAATAATACAAGATTCAGAATATGAAATTCAACCACAAGCTAAAAAGAGTTTTTCAACATTATTTTTAGAAACTTTAAACAGAAAAAATGAATCCAGGTGAGTTATTGAGAAACTGTGTTTTGAGACATTTTTTCTTTCACATTTTGTGAACAACTATGTCTATGGATTCTGAATGCTATTTTTATCTAGAAATGAATCTTAATTGACACTGATGTTAATTGGAATGATACCTAATCTGTGAAGAGTGTTGTTTCTTACCAGTAAATCACCCTAAAACCATTGTTTAGTAGGCACTAAAGTAGACAGAAAATAAGTTTGCTCAGCTAATCAACACTTACTAGTTTGTATGTTCTCAAAGAATGTATTATTTAGAAATAGAATTATGTTTGGGTGCCTTTATTTCACTATTAAGGGTTTCAAATATTTTTTCTGTTCTCATTGTGTTAATAAAGGATAGTTGTAAAATAAATTTTAATCTGTTAATACTGGTAAACCTGCTGTGGTTCTGCAACTTCAAAACAGTGATTCTTATCTGTGGCTGTACATTACAGTTAATTAGATATAAAGGCAGCAAGGGTGAGAACCCTAGGGTGTTCTGTAGGGTGGTCTATAGAATAAATTTCAGATTTGTCAACCGGCATTGAAGGCCTTTACCCTGCCTAGGTAACTGTTTCTACCAACTTGGTCATACATATTTGCAGTTGTTGCTTTGGCACACCTTTTTCCCTTGCCATATGCCAATCTCAATTTTCTTTTAAAATCAATGCTAGACTTCTCGTTTTTTTCCAAGTCCCAACTCTAATGTTTTTTAAGTAGTTTCATGCCTTACATTATAGTTTAGCTATTTTATGTGTTTCTTTCTTAGTAGATTAAGATATAAGCCGTTCTTTCTAGGAGTTTAGAGTTTTTTTGTATTTTCTGTGATATGTTAGGACAGTTTTATAAAAACATAGTGAATGAACGAATGAATGCCTCTTTTGTTCAGTCTCCGTTTTGTAGTTGAGATCTCTGTCTCTGTCTCTGTCTTTCTCTGGAATCTTTTACCATATTTATGATTATTGTCCCCACCATCTGATACAATATGGTATACTTACAGGCTAATTATATCTATGTCCAAAAAATTATTTTTTAATGTTCTTTTTAATGAACTAGCAGGTAAAGTTGATTTTATGCTTAATTGCTGCAGTCAGATGTAACCTCTCACTATTCTTAGTGCTTTCTTGCTTCATTGCTTTTGCTCATGCTCTTGCTTCTGATTGTCTTTCTTACATTTCCTTATGACCATATCTTATCCATACTTCAAGATCTACCTCAAATTCCGCAAAGTCTTTTTTGAGTTCTTCATTTAGCCAGAAGTTATCTTTCTCTACTGTTGTCTTAGTCTGTTTGAGCTGCTATAACAGACTACCATTGACTGTGGCTTATAAACAGCAGAAATTTATTTCTCATAGTTCTGGAGGCTGAGAAGTCCAAGATCAAGGCTTCAGTAGATTCAGTATCTGGTGAGGTTTTCTTTCTAGTTCATAGATGGCTATCTTCTTGCTGTAACCTCACATGGTAAGAAGTGGCAAGGGGGCTTTCTTGGGCCTCTTTTATAAGGATACTATTCCATGACCATTCCAACTTGATGACCTAATCAAGTTCAAATGCCATCACATTGGGATTAGGTTTTAATTTATGAATTTTGGAGGGATGCAATCCTTTAAATAATTTCTTTTTTTCTCTGAAAAGCTTTCCCAACTAATTGGAAGAGGTGCTGTTTAATCCCAATGCACTTACTTTTCTAGATATATTCCATTTATTTCAATACCATGATTACAATACTGAGACATACATGAAAATGTGTGTGAATTATTCATACTTGGAATTTTTTTTACATAATATAATTTACTAGTATTTTCTTAGCTATTAGACTTGAAGATGTCTCAGAAATAATCTTGCTTTGGATGTTGCAGTATTGTGATTCATAAGAAATAAATATTTGGTCATTTAAATGACTAAAATATATTTCATATATATATTTGGTCCTTGGCCACAATTCATGGTTCACAATGCCCTGAATTCTTGGAATGTTCTAAGTGTTGATAGTGAAAACAAGTCTTTTGTTTTGTTAATGTGGTAACTTTTGGAAGGCATTGGTAAGAATGGGGGCTAGTTGCCAATGGAAACTACATTGTGATTAGTGTTGAAATTTTCAGCCCTACCCCATACCTCCAACGAGGGGAGGTTGAGTCAATTGCCAATGACCAGTGACTTAATCAATTACAACTATGTAAGGAAACCTCCATTAAAAACTCACAAGGATGAGTTCTGACAGCTTCCTGGTTGGTGAACAGTTGGAGATACAATGAGCCTGGAGTGCCTTCCCATATACCTTGCCCTATGCATCTCTTTTATCTGGCTGTTCCTCAATTACATCCTTTTGCAATAAACTAATGATGTAGCAATATGTTTTTCTGAGTTTTATGAGTGGTTCATATTAATCAAACCTGAGGAAGGGGTTGTGGGAACTGCTCATTTATAGCTAGTTGGTCAGAAGTACAGGTAGAAATCTAGACTTGTGATTAGTATTCTGACTTGGAGGGGGTTGTTAAGAAACTTCAGTGTATGGCTTGTCTGTCAGAAGCGTAGGTAGTGTGGGCTGTGGCTCACACCTGAAAAGTGTGTGGTTGTATAGGGGTAGCCTTGTAGGACTTAACCCTTAATCTGTGTCATCTGATGCTGTCTCTGGGTAGATAGTGTCAGAATTGAGCTGAATTCTCAGATATATTACTGGTGGTATCTGAAAAAGTGTTTGCTGGTATGGGGGGAACCCCTACACCACATTGGAATTGGATCTGGAAACCCAATTTAGATGAGAAGAAATCTTAAGAGACATCTGTACAAGCATAATTTAATATAACATTATATGTAATAATAGCATGCATTTTTGGACTGTTATTCAATGTATCTGGACTATATTTACACATCTCTGGGCTTCAGCTTTTTATTTTTCCATACCCAAGAATATGTTACTGGGAGAAACCTGGTTCTTCTTGCTGACACAGTAAAGAATTACAAATCAGCAAGCCTATTAGCATCCAGGCAAAGTTTATTAGTGCTAAGTTCTAATGGGAAAGGAAAAGGAAGGGTGGCAAGAGCAGGGTGGCCAGAGGCCAGGTGATCAGCGCCCAGGTGGCCAGAGGCTGGATGGCCAAAAAAGAGAGTGCCCATAGTATGGGTGCCCAGAGGACCCCTGGCCAGAGGCTGACTGGCCAGGATCCCCCTGTGTGGCAAAAGGGCCAAGAGGCAGAGATAGAGAGATAGAGATAGAGAGAGAGAGAGTCACGGAGAGAGAGACCTTTGTTCTGAGGAATTACATAGTTGGCAGGATGGGGTGAGGGAGTTACATATTGATTGACTGGTAAAGGTGGTGCCGGCTTTCCCAGGGAGACATGGGGGTCTGTTAGCCCAAATCCCTATCTTACTCCAGACTCTATTTGTTCATTTTGCATACGTGACTGGAGGCAGGCAGCAACCAAAGTTTTATGGGCTCTTTTGGGGGGGCACTATAGACCCCTTCCTCCTTCCCCCTTCTAGGCCTTGGAATGAATACACAATCTCAAGGTTTTCCTTTTCCCAGCTAGTGGAGATGATACACACAGACTTTCAAGGGCTCCACCCAATTCCTACACTATCACTTTTGCTTGTTGTTCAGAAGGCCTGGCAGCCTAATTGAACCAGGCTCAGGACTAGTGGGTGAACAGGTGAGACATGTCTTCCTTGGCTTTTAGCCCCCTGTATTAAGTTCTTTATTAGATTGCAATGGTGAGGGCCCTGCCTTTATTTACCCTCTGGCTGCTCATTCCTAGCTGCTACCTAAGTGCTAAAAGGCATTGCCTGGCAATCAGGACGATAGCTGATAGCTGCTGGCTAGCAACAGCAGCACAGTCTCAGAGTTCTTCTTATACTATCTCCTGTGTCAGGTATATTTATTGATTTTTAGGGAGAGAGGAAGGGAGGGAGAAAGAGAGAGAGGGAAACACTGAAAGGTTGCCTCTCATATGCACCTTGACCAGGGATCGAACTTGCAACCTGTATGCCTTGGCTGGAGATCAAACCCGCAAAGTTTTTGGTGCACTGGCCCATACTCAACCAACTGAGCCACCCGACCAGGGCTGGGTTTCAATTTTTTAATAAATAAACAATGGATGGGGTCATCAAATTAGTTGATTTTAGGCTTTCTTCCAGCTCTAAATTTCTGTGACCCCATTAGTGTTATAAATGATTGCGATCAGATTATAGACATGTAAAAGGAAGGAAGGCCTTTTAAGGGTAAGGGAAAATCGAGGAGACATGAACTTCTGTTTAAAAGATAGTAGATTTTGCCCTAGCTGGTGTGGCTCAGTGGATTGAGTGCCAGCCTGCAAACAAAGGGTTCCCGGTTCGATTCTCAGTCAGGGCACATGCCTGGGTTGCAGGCCTGGTCAGAGAGGCAACCACACATTGTTGTTTCTCTCCCTCTCTTTCTGCCTCTCTTCCCCTCTCTCTAAAAATAAATAAATAAAATCTTTAAAAAAAAAAGAGAGATTTTATTTACTCTATAGATTATTTTCTTCACTAAGCAAAAGTAAAAGCTTTATTTTGAGCTATTATTTATTGTAACATCTTTTTTTTTTTTTTTTTTTTTTAGTCCTGTTGTTAGGTATATAGCAACTGCTCCACCTCAATCATATCCTGCAAATGATATGAATGTAGAGGATGAATTTATAATTGATGAATCAGATAATTTTGCCAGTCGGTCTTGGATTACTATACCAAGAAAGGCTGTTCCTCCAAAACAATGTACGGTATCCGGTACTGAGAGCACTGCACTCCTTCCAAGTAAGAAGTCAAGAGAAAATCTTCACAGTGTAACACCTGTGACTTTGACAAATGACAAACATTCTGGTAAAGGTCACCCAGTAGAGAACTGTCAGCCCTCTGAACAAAGAAAACCGGGTAGGAATTGTATTTTGACAGATGATATGGAAAGTAATTGTAGATCTACAAAAAATGGAATGTATTCTGAGAATGCAAAAAAATCATCTGCAAACAAAAGGACTATAAAACAAAAACAGAAAAGAAAAGTTAAGGCCAGTGTATTTGAAGAACAGGTTGATATGGAACAAGCTAAAGATAAAAATACAAATATGTCACATATTGCTCAAGACAAGTCACAAAGAAATTCAGACAGAAGTATGGAAGCATGTGAAGAGAAGAGAAATGTTCGTATTTCCAAAAAACAGATGCCACCTGTGGGTAAGTGTTTATATTAAATATAATTGCTAACATTATTCTACTACTTTATGTTTTTTTAATATTCCTATTTAGCTTTGGGAAACAGGCAGAGTAAACCTAAATAGATCAATTTTATGTTCCTTGTTCCACTGTTTAAGTAATAGAGAGAAAAGGTAGTTATTCTTATAGAAAGAATTTTATCCAGAATAGTTAGAGGAATAGAAAGCACTTATCAAATGTATTAGACACTTTATATGTGTGTAATATTATTTAATTCTTCTTGACAATTCTGTAAGGTAGGAGATAACACTCAAAGGAGGTTAAAAAATACTGGCCCATGATCTGTCTCATTCTAGAACCTGTATTTTTTTCAGCTCTATCAGGAAGTCTTAAAATAAGTGAAAATGCTTTTGATGCTCAAATTGGAAAAACTGTTAACCAACCAGAAAACTCTCTTGACTAGAATTGTGTAGGTGCTTGAACATTCTAGATGACTATACTATATCTCCAATTTAGAGGGGAGAAAGATCATATTAAGGCACAATATTTAAGCTAGTTTTTATAAAAACAAATTCTATTTTAATGTAGCTATTACTTAATTATTATCTCAGCTTTCATTTTATATATTCTATAACAGATTTGTATCACCAGAAATAATAGTTGTCAGATTTCAGTTTTGTCTGTGTGTGCCTATCTGTATTTGAAAAATTCTGCTTAAAATGGAAAAAAGCAACTGTTTCTATTTTGTGGGCCTCTTTGTAAATGTTAGACACGTGCCATATTTTTATTGGAATTGTTCTCAATTTTTTGCTTCTTTCAGTTTCTAATTAGCAGCTGACCATTTAAAGAAAATAGAACATAAACAATCTGACTAAACTGAGGGAGATAGTTACATTACAAGAAAGTTTTTTTCTTACTAGTCCCTTAAGTATAATATGAATTCACAAAATTTATAGTTTCAAAATTTTGATTTATCCTTAATTTCTTAGGAAGAAACATATCAAGAAAATATACTGGATGGATACTCTCTTTAATTATTGTTAAACATTTATTGAGTATGTGCTATATTTTGTACATTAACTTTCATATATATTAAATTTTTATCTAGATTTGTTAGGGGATATAAAATTAAGATTAATTACCATACCAATGTATTAATTTTCTATTGCTTTCATAACAAATTACTACATACTTAGGAGCTTAAAACAACACACATTTTTTATTTTGCAATTCTGTGGGTCAGAAGTTTGAAATGGATCTCACTGGGCCAAAATCAAGGTGTTGACATGGCTTGATTACTTTTGGATGGTTCTAGGAGAGAGCCTGCCTTTTTTAGCCTCTTGAGGTCACCTGTGTTCCTTCAATCATGGCTGCCCTCTTGCATCTTCAAACCCAGCAATGCTAGCCTTCTCACATTTCAAATTTCAATTGCTTCTTCTTCCATCATCCTGTCTCTTTCACCGACTACTACTTTTAAGGATACATGTAATGAAATTGGATCAACCTGGATAATTTAAAGTTTATAACCTTAATCATATTTGCAAAATCTCTTGCCATGTAAGGTAGCATTTTCACAGATATTATGGATTAGGATGAGTACATCTTTGGGAGGCCATTATTCAGCCAACCATGCCACTTTTCAAAGACAAATAATATGAAAATAATTTAATTCCAAAGATATTTTTATTCTGAAGATAATTTGTCTTTAATTCAAAAGGCACTTGACAAATTGGTAATGCCTAAACTGATGATTTGTGTTGAACCAGTTGACTTTTCCACTTAAGATGTCTCACAGGCTTCTCAGACATTATTAGAAACTAAATTTCTCCAGACTTGCTTCTCCTATAGTTTTCATGTCTTCATAAATGGAGCCATAATAAATATACTAGCTCAAGAAAGAAACCAGATCATCTTTAACTCTTTCCTTTACCTAGTGATCCATATGAAGTCAGGCTTCATATGGATTTGACTTCCTCTTAAGTAGTTTTCACATCTGTTAATTCTCTCCACTCCTCCCGCTAATCCCCTTAGCCAAGCTGGAGTTAATTTATTTCTAGATTGTTGTAGCAGTTCATACACACTGGCTTCTCTCTACCTCTTTGGATTCATCTCCTGGGTTACTATATAATGAATTTCTTTCAGTCCCCTAAACAGACCACTTTTTCAACTGTGGGCCTTTTAATATGTTGTTCCTTTTGCCTAGAATTTTTTTTCTAAGTGTACCCACTTCCACATCAAGCTTTGTACTCAGGTTAGATATCACTTCACTCAATTATTACCCCACCCTGATATATTCCTGTACATACTCCAAGCAACATTTTTTATTACTTAATTTATTATTATAGTTATTTTAATCTTCACTCAAGGACATTTTCTTACTGCTTTTAGAAAAAGAGGAAGGGAGAGGGGAAGAAAGAGGGAGAAACATTGATGCAAGAGAGAAGCATCAGTTGGCTACCTCCTGTATGTGCCCTGATGGGGGATTGCATGTGCCTGGACCAGGGAACCTGCAGTCTAGGCAGGACCCAGAGTAGGAACTGAACATGCAGCCTTTCGGTTACAGGACGATATTCCACCCAACTGCGCCACACCATCCAGGGCGCCCTTTTTATTTTATCAAACATAATTAGTTGATGAATTTCTGTATTTTCTTGTAGAGTCTAAAGTGACAGTTCTACCAGAAAAAGAGTTATATTTCTCCCATTTCTAAAATATCCCCCAGATCTTAAACTTAGCAGCTATCATATCTGTGGGTCATTGGAATATACAGTTATCAGTGACAGAAATATTGTCTATTTGGATGAATAATTTTGCTCTGTTTATTAAAATATGACTCACTTGCAGAATCCTACTTATTTACATGTAAATATGTAAAATATTCTATAGTAGTAAAAATTTATCATTTACAAGTCACTTCTTTTAATTTTTTGAAAAGATTTTATTTATTTATTTTTAGAGAGAGGGGAAAGGAAGGAGAGAGAGAGGGAGAGAAACATGGTGGGAGAGAGAAACATCGATCAGTTGCCTCTTGTAAGTGCCACATCCTGGACTGAATCTGCAAGCCAGGCATGTGTCCTGACTGGGAATTGAACCAATGACCTTTCAGTTTGTGGGATGATGCCCAACCAACTGAGCCAGGCCAGTCAGGGCACAAGTCACTTTTTTTCCTAACTATTGCCCTATGTATGACATGTCCCCTCAGTTTTAAGTTAATTCTCTTCACATTACCAACTGTTTATATATCAGTTGTATTTCTGTATGTTTTCTTGTTTATTAGTTTTCTAAATACTTTGTCTTTCACTTTCCAGTCTTTCTCGATCTTGAACTAGTTTCTGAAATGATGCTGTTAACTGGTTTGTTTTTGACTTTGTATGATATTCTTTTTCTGTATCATTGTCCAAGTAAGTCTTTTTTTAATATTACATTTTATTGATTATGCTATTACAGTTGTCCTGATTTTCCCCCCTTTGCTACCCTCTACCCAGCACTCCCCAGTTTCTCAGGCAATCCCCCCACCAGTTTTCATGTCCATGGGTCATAAGGTCTTTGGCTACTACATTTACTATACTGTTATTTTACATCCCCATCACTATTCTGTAACTCCCTATTGGTACTTCTTAATCCCCTACCCTCTTCACCTATTTCTCTACACCCCCCTCCCAATTGGCAACCATTAGAACAATCACTGTATCCATGATTCTGTCTGTTCTTGTTTGCTTATTTTTTTTTAGATTTAATTGTTTGTACATATGTATTTTTTTTGCCATTTTATTGTTCATAGTTTTGATTTTCTTTTTCTTAAATAAGTCCCTTTAACATTTCATATAATAAGGGGCTTGATGATGATGAACTCCTTTAGTTTTTTCTTGTCTGGGAAGCACTTTATCTGCCCTTCAATTCTAAATGATACTTTAGCTAGGTAGAGAAATCTTGGCTGAAGGTCCCTGCTTCTTATGACTTGGAATATTTCTTGCCAATCCCTTCTAGCCTGCAGAGTTTCTTTTGAGAAGTCAGATGACAGTCTTATGGGAACTCCCCTTTAGTTACTTCTTTTCTCTTGCTACTTATAAGATTCTCTCTTTATCTTTAACCTTTTGCATTTTAATAATGATGTGTCTTGGAGTGGATCTCTTTGCATCCATCTTGTTTGGGACTCTCAGTGCTTCCTGGACTTGCATATCTATTTCCTTCTCCAAATTAGGGAAGTTTTCTTTCATTATTTTTCAAGTAGATTTGCTGTTTTTTGCTCTTTCTCCTCTCCTTCTGGCACCCCTATGATGCAAATGTTGGACCTCTTGAAGTTGTCCCAGAGGCTGCTTATACTATCCTCACTTTTTTGGATTCTTTTTTCTTTCTTGTTGTTCTGATTGGTTGTTTTTTGCTTCCTTATGCTCCAAATCATTGATTTGATTCGTGGCTTCATCCACTCTATTGTTATTTCCCTGTAAATTGTTCTTTATTTCAATAGTGTGCCCTTCATTTCTGACTGGATCTTTTTTATGTTGTTGAGGTCCTAAGTTCCTTGAGCATCCTTATAACCAGTATTTTGAACTCTACATCTGATAGATTGCTTATCTCTGTTTTGTGTAGTTTTTTTTCTGGAGTTTTGATCTGTTCCTTCATCTGAACCATGTTTCTTTGTGTCCGTATTTTGGCAGCCTCCCTGTGTTTATTTCTATGTATTAGGAAGGCTGTGTTGACTCCGTTGTCTTGGTAGTGTAGCCTAATGTAGTCGTTGTCCTCTAGGGTACAGTGGCACACAACCTTCCCTATCACCCAAGCTGGGTTCTCGAGGTACATCCTCTGTGGGGGTTGAGTACAACCTCCTCTTGTAGTTGAGCCTTGACTGCTGTTGGCAGGTCAGTGGGAGGGATGTACCCAGGCCAGTCAGCTGCAAGGACTGGCTGTGACCACTTACTGCCAACCTTCGCCCTCTGTGGACGATCAGTTGTGCAGGGTTAGGGTGGTGGTGTGCCGATGTCATCTGTAGCTGTCCATTAGCTGCGCTGGTCCTGGGGTTTCCCTGGTGGTACCGGCCAAGATCAGCTTTCATCTGTGTTTTGCCGGAAGCCACCCTGCCTGAGTTACAAAGCAGTCTGAGATGGCTGCTATTTGTGCTGAGCTTGGAGACCCCAGGCAAAGCCAAGCTGTGAATCTAGGCTGGCTACTGCTAGTGCCAGGCCTGTGGTTCACTGAGGCCAGTTGTTGCTTGTTTGAGAGGATTTAGGAAGTTGTGCAGCATGAGCCAAAATCAGCATTCATATGGAAAAGAAGCTTGGGTGGGCCCATAAGTTGGGTGGGGTTGAGTCTCTGGGTATTTCCAAGGCAGGTCAAACAGTGTTAGCCAGGTTGATGGAGCCAGAAAGCTTGTGGGAAGATGGTTAGAAAGGGGACAATGGCCTCTCTTCTCCTTGATGCCAGACACTTTAATTTCTCCCTGTATACTACTGGTGCCTTTCAAGCCACTACCTTAGTGCTGGAGTTCAGAGGGAGTGAGTCTGAGTAAGTCCGTGTGTGGGTTCTTTAAGAGCAACTGCTTGGAGCTCTAGCAGTTCCTTCCATTGACTCAATCCCCACTGGTTTTTGCAGCCAGAAGTTGTGGGGACTTATCTTCTTGGCACTGGAAACCTGGGCTGAGGCACCTGGTGTAGGGCTGGGACTCCTCGCTCCTGAGATATCTTTCCTGAATTTTTATCCATCACAAGTGGGTGAGGGACCAGCCCATTCCACGTCTGTGACCCTCCTACCAGTCTGGATGGATGTGGTTTCTTTAATTCCATAGTTGTCAGACTTTTCCATTCAACTTGACTTGTGATGGTTCTGAATGACTGTTGTTCTATATTTTACTTGTAATTCTGATGTGGTTGTGCAAAGAGGTGAGCCATGTCTGCCTACGCTGCCATTTTGACCAGCAGTTGAAGTTTTATCCAAATAAGCCTTTAATGATAGCCTTTTCCCCCTCAGATTCTTTCTCCTCAGTCATTGTTCATACTGATTTTTTTTCTCTTTAGGGTGTTTCATGAACATGGACAATATTTTCTGTCATCACGAGCACCTTTCATTTGTTAGAACAGTTTCTGAGGATACTTTGACAAGAATAAAGGAAGAGAAAAATGGGAGGGAAATAGAAGAAAAGGAGTTGGAGAAGAGAGATGAGGGTGGAGAAATCGTGTGCAGGAAAATGAAGTTCATCAGTGAGGATTCTTGCAGTTGTACAGATAATTTCTTAAACTACAGATCAGTGCCAACCATGTTGACAGTTCTGTTATCTTTGCTTAGTGTTTTGTAAATTGACCCTTTATTATTTTCTACTTCCACTCCCTGAAAGATCTTTACTGTTGAATTTTTATATTGTATGTGGTGACTCTTCCAATATCTCCCATTGCCATCACTTTCAGAGTACTGGTTGATACTATTATGCACAATATTGGTAAAGTAGATTCTTTCCTTTTTCATAAACTTTTTTTTGTGTTGTTCAGTATCAAGGCTAGTATTTCTCTTTTACTACTTTTATAAGCTGAGTCATAGTCTTTATCCAAAATTCAAAGAACTGCCAAATTCTATCTTATAAAAATAGAATCAGAGCAATACTGCATAAGGGACCTTGACATAATTTGGTGCATTTTCTCCTCTGTTTCTCTACTCCCTAATTAAGTTTAACTGGGAGAATGAGTGAATCTCTTAGAATAATACTTTCAAACTTGGATGCATTTGAATTCCCCTGTGGATCTTGTTAAAATATTGATTAATAAACTGATTTAGTAGGTCTGGGATGGATCCAAAATTCTGTATTTCCAAGTAATGTCTCCCAGTTGATTCTGGTATAGATGGTTTGTAACCATACTTTGAGTATCAAAAACCTAGGTAGGTATCTTAGAAAGCTCATGCTGGATAACACTTATGCCAATTTCAATGTTCAGAAAGATTTTTGCCCAGTAAAACACTGGCTTCTTCAATCTGAATTCATTATTTCATGGCTTATTTATTGAGATACTACGTGCCAAACACAGTTATATACTGTACATAGTAAGGATGGCTAAGATGTAGTTTTCATTCTAGCCTAATTGAATACTAGCTAATTTCTGATACTGTAATATTCTGGTTTGCCTTCCTATTTCTTAGTTTGATTTTCTTCTGTCTTTATTGATTACTTTTCCTCATTTGACTTATGAATTTTTGTGACTTTCCATATTCCCCAAGTTTAATAGTTTCTCTTTTGTACTTTCTTTACATTCAAACCTTGAGAAAAATATCCCTTTGCATTAGATATCATCTCTGTTTATCTCCCCAAATTTTCCTTATTAGTGATAGGAAAATCACACTGGTCTTCTATTTTCAGATTTCAACTCCTATTATGTTTTTTTTTTATTTTGCCCATTTTTTATCTTTAACAGTTTACTTTTATTTTTTCCATTTCCATATACCCCCTTTATTTTTTATTTTTATCATTTTTTTATTGTTGTTCAAATATAGTCTCCATTTTTCCACCACCACTTTACCCCACCCCACCCACCCCCACCTCCCACCCTCATTCCTATCCCCTCTTTGGCTTTGTCCATGGGTCCTTTATACATGTTCCTTGACAACCCTTTCCCTTTCCCCCATTATCTCCCTCCGCTCCCCTCTGGTTACTCTCAGTTTGTTCTTTATTTCAATGTCTCTGGTTATATTTTGCCTACTTGTTTGTTTTGTTGATTAGTTTCCACTTATAGGTGAGATCATACAGTATTTCTATTTCAATGCCTGGCTTACTTTACTTAGTATAATGCTCTCCAGTTCTTTTCTTTTTATTTTATATAGTGTAATAACTACTTATGTGGTTATATGTAATGCCTGCTTTATTGGTCTTATATACCTTTATGGAGTTCACTTACTCCATGTGTTCTATTACTTGATAAGATTTTAATTCCTTCTGTGGGCTCTATAGTAATCTTTGTCTTAGACACTTAATAAATGCTGGTTTGTAATTAATTTGATGGTCAAGAAGATAATCCATTTTGTCAACTAACATCGAATGTTTCAAACCTACTTCTGAAAAAAACTGAAATTCTCTATTTTTAAATGCATTTTGGTGGTTTGCCTATGTTAGGGGCAATATTTATATTAAATTAGCCTGTATTTCTCTGATTTCCCCTTCTTCTTGGTTGTTAGTCACAAAAATAAAGCTAGGATTTATCTGTTCCTACTGTTAGATTCTTTTTATACTCATTTTCCTTTGTAGTAAGATGAAATTACTATTGATGTCAAATGTTTTCATTTATTTCTATAGCTTGCCATATTAATTGTTTCTTTTCATTCTGTTTTGTCTTTTTAAATTCTGTTCACAGTCTTTTTTTAATATATGAAAGATATCTTTATTGAAAATTCATTTTAAATCTCTTCTCCCAAAAAATTAATTGGCAGAAATCATGAATTATTTCAAAACAGAAAAGCAGTAATTACTTTTTTTTAGGTAGGACATTGGTAAGCAGGGGGAAGGAACCATATCTTGTATTTTTCCTTTTCTGAATATACTTATTTTTTTGTTTCAGGAGTATATGTTATTAAGCAATGTGAAAAGTTTGCATTTAACTGACAGGAAGTTAGAGATCCTATGGCAAAATGTAACTTTTAAAAAATAAAAATGAAAAGAAGCCCAGAGGATAAATTTAAGAAGTTTTTATAATTGAAAGTTTTAAAACAAAAAAAATCTGTTCTATTCAGAAAACAGTTTGGTTGAGTAGACTATGAATTGTTTTTATGGTTTTCTTTGATTTAGGAAGTAAGAAAAGTCGCACAAATGTTTCTCATACAGCAAATCGGGGGAAAAATAGGGAATGTGAAAAGAAGGATTTTTCAAGTGGGTCAAAGAAGAACAATCTTATACCTGAAGAAGTGACTTCGACTGTCACGCGAAGTCATAGAATTTCCAGGCGTCCATCTAGTTGGTGGATGGTAAATTCAGAGCAGAGTAAGTATTTTTTATTTAAATTATGTTCATAGGGAGCTCCCCCCAAATTTATTCTGTAAGAGGTTTTATGTTGAGTTGTATATACTGTGATTCTCCAGAGAAAAATCTTTTTTTTTAAAGATTTTATTTATTTATTTTTAGAGAGAGGGTAAGTGAGGGAGAAAGAGAGGGAGAAAAATATTGATGTGGGAGAGAAATATTTATTGGTTGGCTCTAAAATGAGTCCTGTCTGGGGACTGAACCAGCAGCTCAGGCATGTTCTCTGACTGGGAATTGATCTTTTGCTTTGTGGGATGATGTCCAATCAACTAAGCCACACTGGTCAGGGTCAGAGAAAATCTATTGACAAAGTTCATTAATGGAAATATTAAATCAGTTAATTATAAATATATTCATTGAAGCTTTATTTTACATGTGTAGTATTCTAGATGTAGGGCGCAGCTATGGAAAAATAAAGCAAAAACCAAAAAAATTCTTGCTTTCTGTGGTCTTACATTCTAGTATGGGGAAAATCAACAATATAGATAATAATTCATGAATTGATAGGATAATAAAGAGAAATAAAGCAGATCAAGAATAGATATGGGAAATAGATGGTAGGCATGGGGGTGGATAAGAGGATAGACCAGAATACTCTTTCGTAAACGGTAGTAATGAGAGTTCATTATAATCTTTCAGATCACATACTTGAAAAAAAGTGAAAGAGGGAACCATGAAAATAATTTAAGATGAAGCATACCAGACCAAGGGAACAGTATTTGTATAGATGCTGATGGGGCATGCTTGGCATGTTTGAGCAATGTCAAGAAGGCCAAGAAGAATAAGCCTTGGGCAAAGAAGACTAAGCTAGGGTAGATGAAGTCAGTGGGGCAGGCTATGATAAAGTTTAGATGAAGTGTATTGGAAGCTACTGGAAGATTTTAAGCAGTAAAGTGACATGATTGACTCATCTTTTAAAATTACTATTATTATTGCTATGTAGAGAAGAAACTAAGACTGTGCAAAAATGGAAGCATGGACATCACTTAGATTGTAGTAAGGAAGAAGTGAAAAGTGGTTGGATTCGTATCTTTTGAAAGTAATTTATAGGAACTATGAAGGATTAGAGTTAGAAGGAAAAATCTACGATGACTCAGGTTTGTTTTTGTTTTTTTTTTGTTTTGTTTTGTTTTTTTTTGTCCTGAACTAGTAGAAGAATGGAGCTCTGTTATTTACTGAGATGAGGAAAGGTGTGAGAGAAGCAGATTTGGGAAATTAAAGATTTCAGATTGTAATATTAATTATATATCGAAGTAGATATATTGAGGAGATAGCCTAATAAATGAGTCTAAAGTTAAGGGGAAGGATCTAGACAACATACAATTAGGAAGTTAGTAATATATAGATGATATTTACAACTTTGAGTTTGCTTGAAATGCCCTAGTAATATATTATATCTAGCAAGGAAAGAAGCCAAGGATTGAGTCCTGGGAGATTTCAGTGTTAGGAATCAGGAAGGGGAAGGAAGATCTATAAAAAGAGACTGAAAAGAGGCAATTACTGAGATTAAAGGAAAATGAGAATTTAGGCTTATGGAAGTGAAGTAATGGAATCATTAAAGGGTTGAGTGATGAACTGTTTTAAATACTGCTCATAGCCTGCATTAGATGAGAGTTAAGAATTGACTAATGGTTTTGGCAACATGGAGGTTTTTGGTCACCTTGATAAAATGGGTTTTTGTGGAATGATGAGATCAAAAGCCTGATTGGAGTAGGATTCAAGAGAGAGTAGGAGGTTAAGGAAGGAGAGACAATTAGATAAAGGGTTAATAAACAATAGATGGGGAGTCAAGGGAAGTTTCTTTCTTTTCTTTCTTTTCTTTTTTATTTTTTATTTTTTTATTAATTTATTTTTATTCATATACAATTGTCTGCATTTTCTCCCCATCCCTCCACCCCACCCCAGCCAGTCCCACCTCCCTCCTCCACCTCCACCCTCCCCCTTGATTTTGTCCTTGTGTCCTTTATAGTAGCTCCAATAGACCCCTCTCCCCACTCCCCTCTGGCTATTGTTACAATGTTCTTAATTTCAATGTCTCTGGTTATATTTTGTTTGCCTTTTTCTTTTGTTGATTATGTTCCTGTTAAAGGTGAGATCATATGGTATTTGTCCCTCACTGCCTGGCTTATTTCACTTAGCATAATGCTCTCCAGTTCACCTTGCCTACTTGAAGACTGTGATGCTCTATTTATCTTCTACTTTTCTACAAGATCATTTTAAATAAGTAGATAAGCTGGTATCACTTATATATATGTACATATAAAAGAAACTTCCTAGTTGGAACTGGAAGTGGAACTGGGAAGTTTCTTTTATATATACATATATATGAGTGATACCAGCTTATCTACTTATTTAAAATGATCTTGTAGAAAAGTAGAAGATAAATAGAGCATCACAGTCTTCAAGTAGGCAAGGTACAGATGTGATCTAGGGCACAGTACATGGGTTATTTTTAGACAGGAGCAAGGATAGTATATCATGTAAAAGGATAGGCAGACTATATGGGGACAAATAAAAGTAGGTTGGTAGAGTTGGTGGTGGGAAGATGTACTCATCTGACCAACTTTGTTTTCTCAGTGAAACAGTAAGCAAGGACATCAGGTAAAAGTGAAGTGGAAAAGGTGATAATGGAATTTTGAGGATTCCCTACAGGGAAAGGATACAAAGCAAAATCAGCAGAGAAGTGCTTAGGATGAGTCAGAAGGAAATCGGTTTGAGCTTCTAAGAGTCCTCTCTCAGTGGATATACTCATATACAGGAGACATTTCCTCCAGCAGTGAGTTATAACAGATGTGTGAAATGCTGTTCATTAGAGATTGGGAGGGGAATTAGAGATTGAGTGCCCAAGATTTTCTGGGGGGTGGTCACCTAGGCACCCTTTGCCTAGCAAGTACTAGAATTCCAGGCTTCCTGAAGGAAAGCAAGTATTTTGCATACACCATATGTTTTGAACTAGCACTTTAGGCACACTAAACAATTCTAATCAATTTGGAAATGATGGGAACTCTTCTGAAATTGAAGTTCCAACATGTCAGCCAAGAACTTTGCAAGCGGGCCTTCCTAAGGATAAGATTCTTAGATCTCCTATGCCAACTTTTTTCTGTACATTTAAAACATTTTTTGCTTTGGAAAAAACTTTATTTTAAAGAAGTTGATCATTGTTCTTAATTTCAATGCCTCTGGTTATATTTTGTTTGCTTTTTTCTTTTGTTGATTATGTTCCAGTTAAAGGTGAAATCATATGGTAAGAACAATGTAACAATAGCCAGAGGGGAGTGGGGAGGGAATAGTGGGGAGAGGGGTCTACTGGAGCTACTGTAAAGGACACAAGGACAAAATCAAGGGGGAGGGTGGAGGTGGAGGAGGGAGGTGGGACTGGCTGGGGTGGGGTGGAGGGATGGGGAGAAAATGCAGACAATTGTAACTGAATAAAAATAAAAAGAATAAATAAAGTAAAAAAAGAGAAAAGAATGCTCATTTACTGGGAAAAAAAAGGTGATCATACAAAGATTGGTACATGACAAGGTAACATTTACATATGCAGAAACTTGATGGTGGGGCTTAGATCAGTAAGGGAGAGACTAGTATAAATATGGCATACTTCTGTGAGGCCTTGTTGCTATGAATTTTTAAATCATTGGGACCCTTGATTAATGGCAGCAAGAAATATTCTGCCGCAGCCTTCCTTGGATTTTGGAGTTATCTGAGTTCAAGTTATGATTCCTCCACTTTGGGTAGATTACATGTTCAGTTTCTCACTCACTCTGAAACCTATCATTGACAGTACTTCTACCTCATTAAGTTGTTATAAGGATTAAATGGCATATAGTTAGTATTAAAATGTTAACTACTACTATTACTGCTTTGGAGAACTCACCTTTCTGCTTCAGGTTGCCTGAAACTATACTATGATAACTGAGTGTGTACATGTGTGGGTAGATAAAAATGTTAAAGAGCTTGCATAAGTGCTCTAGAACTCTGAAAGTTAACAAAAAAGACTTATGTAGCTGTCCTGAAACAGATGTTGGGGTCAAGCAGGGGTCAAAAGAGCGGAGGATTAGATCATATCGTTTACACTTCATCTGATCGAAGAAGAAACTAAGTCTTAAGTCCAGAAAAAGCAGTATGAGTTACTCTGAGGTTGTAGACTTTTGTGCTAGAACTGGAAAACAATAGAACCGAGGTGTCCTGACTCTTGGTCTCTTGCATATTTCGCTAATCAAGCAACCAACCTGCCTGTACTGTACATGTGACCTTGCTGCCTGTCGAGAAACACTGGAGTGCCTACTATGAGGCAGGAGTGGTGTTAGGCAGTGCCAGGACTAGAGTGAGGCAAGTGAGAAACTTAAAATGGGAAATTTAAGGTGACACTTGGTTTCAGGGTAGAATGAATCGGGGCAGGTATTTGCATGACTGAGAGTGAGCACCTTCTTAAATTTTCCACTTTAGTAACCAATTTTTTTTTCCTTACATTGAGTACTTTTAAGGTCTGCTCTCTGGTAATCATTTCACAAGTTGTTATGTTGTGCACTTTAAACTTATACAATGTTATATATCAATTATAACTGAAAAAAATTGGAGGAAAAATAATTTTTTTCACCTTAGGCTACTCTTATTTTACCAGTCTTGCCCCTAGTGTTAGGTATTGGGAATGTAAAGATAGGTAAAAGACCAATCTTAGTTTCAAGGAATTGTCAGTCTGCTGGAGAGATAAGTACATTATCAGATTGTTGAGAAAGAGTTTGCCAAATTTAGGCCTGGAAATTATGGAAAGCTCCCAGAAGGATGAATTAGGAGTCATCGAAGTGATTGGATGAGGTGAGGAGGAAGGGTGGAATGTTTCAAGCATGTACAGAGATCCGAAGCTGAGAGCTTGACCTTTTAAAAATTATTTTATCAGAATTATCTGGAGGGATTGTTAAAACACAAATTATAGGCCCTACTCTGAGAATTTCTAATTTAGTACTGTAAGGGGAGGTCTAAGAATTTGCATTTCAAACAAATTCCCAGGCAGTGCTGATCCTGCTGGTTTAGGGACCACCCTTTAAAAACCATACAAAAAAAGTTCAGCATTGCTGGCTTTTTGTTTGTTTGGAGGGGAGTGTTGAAAATTGTGGTTAATGAAATAAGCACTCTGGATGTAGAAAAAAGTTAGTATTGAAAATATTTGTACTTAATCCTTAAGCTATAGATAATCAGCAAAAGATTTTAAGCAGGGTTGTAATGTTCTGACTTGTGTTTTCCAAGGATTTCTTGAAGCACTGTGAGGAATGGACTGAAGAATAGCAAGGCTAGAGAAAGGGAGATTAGTTAAGAGGTTGTTTTAATAATCCAGGTAAGAAATGATGAGGGTCCCTGCTATTGACAGGCAGGAGAGCTTGAGAGAGGCAGATTTGAGAGGCATTAAGAAAGAACTGAGAGGGTTTAGGGATTGATTGTGAATAGCAGCAGGAGTCTTGGGTGACTAGGATTTCTGATTTAGGGTAGGTAGTTGTACTTTTCATTAATATAGGAACTAAAACCAGAGAGGCAGACTTGGGGAGAGGGGTAGGTAAAGATGTCAGCATATATATAGTAATTAAAGTATGGGCATATAGGTCCCTCAAAGAAAGTACAGAAGAGAGTGAGAAGATGAAGCTGGAACCTTGGGGAATACCAGGATCTTCAGGGTGGCTAGAAGAGTAGGGGGCAGAGCCAGAGAGGGTTGTTTTGGAAGCTTGTGATAAAGAGTTTGATGCATATATCAAAAAATGGAAGAACTGCAAAATTTATGAATTTAATTTGAAAACAAATGTAGTCTATGAGATTGGGGTGTGTGTGTGTTTATATGTAAATATAAATAATGTTAATATTTCAGTAAGCTACAATATCTGGATAAATGTTATGCTAACTTTAAGTTATCATTGATTCTCTCAGGCCTTGTTTATAGCAATGCTTCAATAAGAAATGAATTGTCAGTGCATAACAACAGTGGTCAAAAACCTGCTGAAAAAACAAATCAATCATCTAAGAATATTGGGAAAAAACCTGTTCCTTTTAAAGGGAAGAAGAGAGCTAATTCAGGCCACTCAAGAGCACAGAAGATTTTAAATGCAAAAATTTCTAGAGGAATTATTGACCATGATGAAACTTCTGGTTCTTCCCAGAATGAGTCTTTGGAATGTGATGAGGCAGACATGGATAAGAAGAAAAATCTTGATCATCCTGGGTAATGTCTGTTATGTTTACAATACAGTTATTTTTCTTGTATTGTCTATAGTGATCATTTATAGAGAGGCATTTTATCTGCCCATCTGGGAAGCACTTTATCTCCTCTTCCATTCTAAATGATAGCTTTGCTGGAGAGAGTAATCTTGGATGTAGGTCCTTGCTTTTCATGACTTCAAATACTTCTTTCCATCCCCTTCTTGCCTGTAAGGTTTCTTTTGAGAAATCAGCTGATAGTCTTATGGGTACTCCTTTGTAGGTAACTCTCTCCTTTCCTCTTGTTGCTTTTAGGATTCTCTCTTTATCTTTAATCTTGGGACTTAGTAACTTAATGATGATGTGCCTTGGTGTGTTCCTCTAGGTCTAACTTCTTTGGGACTCTTTGGGCTTCCTGGATTTCCTGGAAGTCTATTTCCTTTACCAGGTTGGGGAAGTTCTCCATTATTGTTTTCAAATAAGTTTTCAATTTCTTGCTCTTGTTCTTCTTCTGTCACCCCTATGATTCAGATGTTGGAGAGCTTGAAGTTGTCCCAGAGGTTCCTAAGCCTCTCCTCATTTTTTTTGAACTCTTGTTTCTTCATTCTGTTCTGGTTGGATGTTTATTTCTTCCTTTTGTTCCAAATCATTGATTTGAGTCCCAGATTCCTTCCCTTTACTGTTGGTTCCCTGAATATTTTGCTTTATTTCATTTTGTGTAGCCTTCATTTCTTCCTTCATTTTGCGATAGAGCTCAATAAATTCTGTAAGCATCCTGATTACCTGTTTTGAACTCTGCATCAGATAGGTTGTCTATCTCCTTGTTGCTTAGCTTTTTCTGGACTTTTGATCTTTTCTTTCATTTGGGCCACATTTCTTTGTCTCAGTGCACCTATTATGTTGTAAAGTGACAGAGCCTTAGTTATTTTCTGGGGCGGGGCAACCCTCTTTGCTGCATTGTGGCACTGTCTATGGGGGAGTGGTCAGAGAAGGAACAATGCCGCTTGCTTGCTCCACTCCCAGTTTCCAATGGACTCTCCTATGAGATTGGGAGTTTCTCTCTCCATTGCACATTATTTCTCCCACATTATTTTACAGCTAGAGGTTTTGAGTCTTTAGTTTCCTGTTCAGCCAGCCCTGCCTCACCTGTGGGGTCCACCGCCTTGCTGCACGTCCTCCCCACTAGGCTGCCCATTTCCGCCCCTCCAGCTGGTCTGGTTGCATGTTTCTTTAACTCCCTGGTTGTTGGAGTTCCATGCAGTTTGATTTTTTGGCACTTCTGGTTGTTTATTGTTTTTAAATTGGTGTTACCCTTCTTTGGTTGTGCGAAGAAGTGAAGCATTTCTACCTACACTGCCATCTTGGCCAGAACTCCCAAAAACCTGATGTTCATAATTAAGAATACATCATAATACTTCTCCTCCTAAGATGATAATAGTTAACATATTTTGAGTGCTCATATCATGTGCCAAGGACTTGTCAGGTGCTTTTGGTGAATTCTTATTAAAAAAACACCTGTGTTTTTTTCTGGAAGAAATATTATATGAAGAAATGTAAACAGTTACAAACTTGTCATTTTTATAGAGTTACAGGAAGCTCAAAAGATGAAGATGGCATTATGACTGCACAAAATGTTCATCTAAAGTCTCAGAGCAATGGACATCCCTGCAAGACACCAGTAGAGTCTGACTCTGATTCTAGAGAGCCTAAGACTTTAGTTTTGGAAGGAAGGTATGCATGTGCTTAAGGATCATAGGATTTACTCACTATGTTAGTTACTCATTGCTGTGTAACAAATTACCTCAAAGCTTAATAATGGCTTACAAACATTTATTGTTTCATAGCTTCTGTGGGTCAGAAACCTGGGAGAAGCTTAGCTGGCTAGTTCTGACTCAGGGATTCTCTTGAGGTGTTACTTTTAAAGTATCTGTGTTCTCTGAGGGCTTGATTGGAAATGGCTGATTTACTTACAAGTGATGCCCTTAACTGGCTATTAGGTGGAGGCTCCAGTTTCTTATAATTTGGTCCTCTCCATAGGGCTGTTTGATATGGCAGCTACTTCCTCACAAAGCAAGTGCCCTAAGAGAAAGTGTGACTGCAGTGGATGGCATAGTCCCTTTTAATGTCTCCAAAGGTGCACGCTGGCATCTCTACTTTATTCTATTTGATACAAAGCACTAAGTTTAGACCACATTGAAGGAGAGGGCATTTAGGCCCTGCCTCTTGAAAGGGGGAATATCTAAGAATCTGTGGATATACTGGATGGGGCACAAGTAGGTTTATAGTTGTTTGTATGGAAAATAATTAGTAAATAATACTAGAAAAATAAACTGTATTTGCATACTCACAACTATAAACCTACTTTTGCTCTAGTCTGTATGTTTAAAGCAAGCATACTCAATGAGAAAACCAGATTAACCTGCTCTTATAATATCTGAAGTTCTGTGCCCCTTTTAAAAATGGTAAATTTTTTAATGGTAAAGGAATGGTAAATTATAGCAGATTCTCAGACTTAAGGGATGGCTAAGATTTCTTTATTATTTGGTGGGTTATGTCTACTAGTCCTTTAATATATTCATAATAGGAAGAAAGGGACCTAGGCTGAGATAAACTAAATAATCTCTGAATGATTTCTGGACTATACGTTAAATTCCATTTTTTGGTGCTAGTTTTTTTTTTTAAGCTGATTTATATATAATTTTATTTCTTATAATTTGATTTTTATTGAACAATGTTATTTGATATGACTTAAATTTGTAATTCTGATGCATGAGTTAGTTTAAAATGCTGTAACATTCAGTATCATGTTTCACAGTCAGTTACAGAATTAAATTGTAGATTCTTTGTTTTTTGCCTCAAGTAAGTATGTTCTCGATGATCTATAACATCACTATTGGTTTTATAAGAAAGAAACCGTTGTCAGTTTTAGGGGGAAATGACCTTTAAGGTATTGGGTTGGCCAAAAAGTCCATGTAGATTTTTCTGTAAATTAAAAGACACATTTTTCATTTTCACCAATAACGTTATTGATTTGTATATTTTAAGTATGTTGGCTATCTCCCATGTGGTATAATGTTGACTGTTCTCAATTGATGTCTCAATTTGATCACTATCAACTTCAACTGGTCTACCCAACTGTGGACCATTGTCTAGCGAGAAATCTCCAGCACGAAACTTCATAAACTACTTTTGACACATTCTTTCAGTCATAGCCCCTTTTCCATACACAGCACAAATCATTTTTGTGTTTCAGTTGCATTTTTACCTTTATTGAAATAATAAAGCATAATGTGCTGAAAATATTGTGTATATTCTTCTATCTTCAATATTAAAATGGCTGCACAAAAATTCACCAATTTTGATAAGTTTTTTTTTAATGTATGCTGATATGACAGTTATCACAATACAATGTAACAAAATTGTTTCGGATGAGTTAAAGACAACTAAGCACTACTAGAGCTATCTTATGGAAAAAAACCAAATGAACTTTCTGGCCAACCTGATAGATAATTAGATATATGTATTATAAAAGCACCAATTTTATGGTTTTCTTTCTTTCTTTTTTTTTTCTTAAGTGGACCTTTCAGGCTCAAGAATTACTTAATGTCTGGGAAGAATAATTCAGCTGTGGGTGATGAGGAAGTTCAGGAAAATTCAGGTAAGTTATTGTATATTTTTTACTGTCTTGATTTTTACAGGATCATGCATATGGAATTAGGTGGGCTATGTTGTATTTAAATTAACACCAATGGCAAATGTGTATTGAATACTTACTCTTTAAGAGCCTTACTATATGTTTAGAGATTTGTGAGACCTTATATCTAGGTGAGAGAAGGAAGGAAACAAGACAGAGAATGAGACTTTCTTTGAAGTAGGATATAATGAAGTAATTGGCACTTAAGATATCTACTCCATTATTTAAAAATGTTAAATTGATAATGGTATATAAATGAAGCAAAATTAGTCACATATTGGTGATGGGTATATCAGATTCTTTATACTATTTTCTCTATTTTGAATATGTATAGCTCACATTTATCAATGTTTAATATTAGAAGTGCTTCAGATCTTAATTTAGAAGTTTGGGGATTTGGCTTTTGTGATCAGAAATATGCCATAGGAACTTAACTCTTATTTACATTAATTGGCTTGTGGTAAAATTTGTTTCCTTATATGTTATTTCACTTAAAGTCATAGTTTCTAAGACCCTGTTGATGACATTAAGTTAGGACTTGCTGTGTTCCTTCAGTGACTTCATGCATATTCCACCAGCAGTTCTTTCAGTGTTCCTTTTTCTCTCTGGTTCAGGATCTAGTCTGGGATCATGGACTGCATTTCGCTCCCCCGTCCCTTCAGTTTCCTTCCATAAGGAATAGTTTCTTAAGTGTTTTCTTACTTGCCTGAGCTTTACATTGTTTGAGAAAGTACAGGCTTTTCATTCTTTAGCATGACCTTCAATCTGGGTCTGTCTAGTGTTTCCTCATGATGAGATGCTATCCATGCATATGTGACAGAAATATCTACAGAAATGATACTGTGTTCTTTCCGCATCATGTTAGGGTGGCTCACAGCGTTGACCCATCTCCTACTGGTGATGTCAGTTTTGATCATCTGTTCAAGTTATTGCCATATTTCTCTACCGTGAAGACAATTTTTGTCTTTCATAATTGATAAGTGTTTTGTAGTGCAATGTCCTGATACTATTTTAGAACTTGTTCCTTTTCAACCCTTCACACCAACCTTGGCATCTGTTAAGACTCCCACTTGAATTATCAGCCATTAATGATACCAAATTATTTTTGATTTCTGTAATTCCTCTATTAATTAGTTATATCACATAAAAAATAGGTTTTTTTTTTACCCCTTCCCCATTTATTTATTAATTATATAGTGATATTGTTATGGACTACTCCTGGGTTCCTATTTTATTCAGATATGTTATAATCTTCATTGTTTATTCTGATACTCAAATTATGCCATATTTGGCTAATAGGTATCCTTTAAACTGGTTCTTATGTCCTTTTGTCATGTTTCTATCAAGTTTTGAATATTGTCTTATTTTTTTAGCATAGGATATTTTAAGGACCCTGTCTTAACTCTGGAATAAGTTATTTCTCCTAAGGAACCAGCTTCTTTTTAGTTGAGGATGGCATGTAGAAGCTTATATCTGGGTGCTTGGTGTGCTCATTGTTATTGCGGTATCATTGCTTCTAGGCTCTTTTAGTGGACTGAGATACAAAATAGTTTCACACCCATATGTCTACACTGTATGTACACAAGCACCTCTATCTATTCTATATTTATATTGAGAAATCATGATTTCATATCAGTGCATCTGATCCCAGTCCACTTTTATAAACCCTTTCTCAGGTAGTAAGAAACCTGGCTCCTATTACCCTCAGTGTATTTTCTTATTTGCTTTGTTTCTTCTCTGACTCCACCAACTGTTGTGGGAAAATTTTCAAGCAGAGACGAGTCTTCTCCTGTTCTAGAGGGGATTGCATGAGAAATTGGATTTTTTTTTTGAAACAGCTTTATTGAGATATACTTTATATACCATACAGTTAATCATTGAATTATGTACTCTAAAATTTAGGACATTATCATTATCCCCCAAAAGAAATTTTATACTCTTTAGCAGGCACCTTCCTGCCTGCCTCCCTCCCCAGGATATTCACTAATCTGTTTTTGATATCTATAAATTTGGCTGTTCTGGACAGAGAAATTATTTTATGATCAATAAATTTTCTTCCAAACCAGCAATTTTATAAAATATCTAATTCAGTCATTTTTAATAATCTTTTGCTCTCATAGACTTTTTTGAAAATATAATGAAAGCTTAGATCTACTTTTCAGGAAATGCATGTTATATACAAAATTACATAAAAGATTTTAGCCAATTCATGGACATTAACTGTTCCATTTACATATTGCCGTATAACCCTCCAAAACTTGGAGGCTTAATACAACAATTGTTTTGCATCTCTCATGGTTTGGTGGGTTGACTTGGCTTAGCTGGGCAGTTCTCACTTGGGCTGTACATATCATTGTAGTTAGACGCATGCCTCTGGGGTTGGAGTAATTTGAAAGCTCACTGGGCAGGAAGCCCAAGGTGACTTCTTCACTTACATATTGGGCACCCAACCTGGGTTGTTGGAATGGTTCGGGGCTGGCCAAGCATCTCTTTTCCTCCACATGACCTTTCCATGTGATTAGCATGGGTTTTCTCATAGCGTGTCAGTCTCGGGGCAGTGAGTCTTCATATATGGTGGCTGTCTCTCCCCGGGGTAAAGATCAAGATGCTCAGGTGGAACCTGTATATCTTCTTAGGATTTAGGTCTCAGAACATCTTTTCTGCTGCATTGCTAGTGAAGCAAGTCACTATGGCCAGCAGAGATTCAAGAAGGGGATTAGACTCCATCTCTTGATAAAGAACATTTGTGCATAGGAAGAGAAAGAGTTGATGGCAGCTATGTTTAGATGCTATTTACCACACCAAAATTGAGAGTCCCTGACATAATTGGCACACTACTAAATTCAGTACAGTTGTACTATTTTAGAACTTTAAAGATCATAGATTATATTATTAACATATTAATTGTTAATTATTGTGCCCCACATTTTAATCTACCCTGTAACTTATTTCACCTAAGTTCACAAGGAATAGAAAACATGTTTTTTATTTTTAAGTCTTTTGCTCATTAGATATATACCAAAATCTAAAGAAATGTTACACTTTCCTTAGTCTTAGTACTTAACAGTGAAAAGCTGAAGGGGTAACAAAATGCATTGTTGGGTAAAATTTTTATATTTTGCATTTTGCAGGTAACTCAAGAATAAAAAGATCTAAAGTAACACAAGAGAACAAAATACATCACAAATTAGGTAAGATTAGTTCTGTCTTTTAATGTTTTCATATAATATAACCTCTGTTTCTAAATATAACAATTTTTTCAAGCAGGGGGAAGTATTATTTGGATTAATTGGCAGATAAATTAAAACTATATATTTAGTTTTCATGAATTTCACACAGAATCGTCACAGGCCACTGAGTTTCTTTATTGTCAGTATGTAAATTCTACAGCTGTCTCACTCTTTCTGTCATAGTAAGAACATGATCCCACCTAGGCTAAGAACCTTGGATGTAGAATTCTATGACATATAGCTGCTAGGTAGATGGTATCCCTGACAACTTCCCCTCCCATTTTTATCCAGTTCACTACTAACTAAAGCAGTAGATAAGATAGCAAAGTGGTATTAGCCTGGGGATCTATGTAAGGATTAAAACTTGGTGGTTCCACCACAAAGAGATGTTTGCCAGTCAGAGTTCGTGGGACCTCCCACCTTTGTGGAATTGGAGTGACTTTTTATGTTTCTGCTTGTACTTGAGGCTGTGAGTGCTCCTGCACTTGTGCCTGGAGAGAACCAGTGGGGCTTTCTCTAATTGCTTCAACCACAAACTCACTCAGTTAGTATTTTGCAAGCCCATCTGAAGAGAGATTGCTATACCTGGCAGTGCTTAATGCTTGTCTAGGAGTGGAATACTGACTAGAGTCAGAAATAGGTAAACAAACAAAAATGTTCCTGGGCAGAGGCTCCAGCATTGTCTTTAAGAATTATCTCTAAGAATAGTAGACAACTTCTGGTGAGCTGGGACTTTTATAGTGGATGGCTAACAGTTGACAAAAGAGATATGAGCACATTCAGAGGTTCAATTATAGCCTAGAAGACTTCTTGGTACTAAAATATCATAATTTTTCAGTTTAAAAAGTCAGCAAGTGAACTGAGAGTAATGATAGTCACTCATGAGAGCTAGCTCATTTAGTAGCTGGTGTTAACATGGAAGAAATTCCTGAGAGTAGAAATATAATCCATGAGGAAAAAAGATATCCAATGGTTAACATGGAGACAGACAGCAGACAAAACATGCAAATAATAGGATCTCTAGAAAAAAGAAAACAGTTAAAGAAAACTTCCTGGATTAAATATAAGCTTGAATCTATAGTTTGAATGAGTTTACCAACTGGCAGACAGAATTATTGACAAAGATGTACCTGTACACATAAAAGTGAATAAAATTCCTAAATTTTAAGGATAGAGGAAAATTTCCATGCAGAAAGAAAAAAGGTAAATGACTAAGCACTGCCCATCTGTGTAGTACTGGAAGAATAAAGTAACATCTGTAGTCTGCTTTCAGAAATGTATTCCTATCCATTTAATTGTATACCTGCCCAAGATACCTTTCTTTCTGATAATTGTTTTCCAGATAATACAAGATTTAGTTTATTCTCCTTCATGTAAAATATCCATGTTGGGTATTCTAATGTAAGTCACAATTGAGTCCAAAGAGAGGGAATGGTACTGAGGAATGAATCTTGAAATATATGTGGTTAAATTTAAATAATGTGTATTTATTCTCTATTGCTATGGACTAAATTATAACAAATTCAGTGGCTTAGAAAACACATGTTTATCCAGGCACATATTAGCTGGGTCCTCTGTCCAGCTTTTCACAGACTGCAGTCAGAAGTGTCAGCCTGGGCTGTAGTCTTGTTTGAGGTAGGGTCCTTTTCCATGCTCATGTGCTTGTTGGCACAATTTAGTTCTTGAAATTGTAGGACTGAGGTGTCTGTTTTCTTGTTGTTTGTCAGCTGTGGGCCGCTATTTTCAGCTTCTAGAAGTCATCTGCAGTTCCTTGATAGATGACACTTTTCATAGGCTCTCTCACAATAGACAGCTTCTTTAAAGTCACCAAGGAAGAATTTCTTTCTGCCTCTGCTAGATAGTGCTTTATATATATATCATACATTGTCATGTATATAATCATAATGTAACCACAGGAGTGACTTCCCATCACCTTTGCCATATGGTGTTGTTGAAAAGAAAGTCATAGGTCCCACATCCATCCTAGGGGAGGGGATTAAACAAGGGCCTAACTCAATGCTGATTACCTTAGGGTGTGTCTACTACTTAATGCTAATGTGATTGGGGATTTATAAGTGTTAAGTAGTGGTTTTTGTACTCATACTTTGAAATCCAGACCATCTTAAAAGTTGCTACTGGTGGCGAGGAAAATAGAGGCAGAAAAGGGATAATAAAAGTATAGTAGTTCATTCTTCTCCACAGTTCCAGTTATCCATGGTCTGAAAATATTACATGGAAATTTTCAGAAATAAATAACTCATAAGTTTTCAATTCCCTGCCATTCCCTGCCAAGAGTGCATAAATCTCCCATAGTCCTGCTTCATCCATCCAAGATGCAAATCATCCCTTGGTTCAGTTTATCCACGCTGTATACCTTACCTGGGTGATTTACTTAGTAGCTGTCTGGGTTATCAGATCTACTGTTGTGGCTTTGCGGTGCTTGTGTCCAAGTAACCCTTATTTTACTACTAATGGCCCCAAAGTGCAAGAGTAATGCTGCTAGCAATTTGGATATGCCAAAGAGAAGCCATAAAGGGCTTCCTTTAGGTGGAAAGGTATGTATGTATAGGGAAAAACATAGTGTATATATAGTGTTTGGTACTATTTTCAGTTTCAGGCATCCAGTGTGGGTCTTGGAACATAGCCCTGGTGTAAAAGGGGGGCCTACTGAAGTCTAAAAGTTTCATTTTACCAAATGAGAGAAAAGAGAGGATAGCAAGTCTTGGTAAGGAAAATAATTTTTTATATAATCATAAAAAATAAGTTTAATTTTTGAGTGTCAGGAATGGGATGTTAACTAATATTAGAGAGAAAAAGCACAGCACAACTCTGAAGTGACCAAGAGGGAGAAGGGAGAAAAGAAATGGTCATTTGATCAAATCAATAAAAATTAGAAGAATCACTAATATAACTTGTAAATATAAAGTAAGATGGAAGGAATAAAAGGAAGCTTGTTACACTAACTATGAATAGATTGAATTCCTCTAATACGATAGAGACTTTCCATTTGGTTAAATAATACAAGTTGACCTATATGTTTATAAGAAACACTTAAAACAAGTTTTAAAATAAATGGTTGTCAAAGAATTAGGTAGGCTAATGTAAACAAAAACTGTAATTTTAATATTAGGTAAAATGGAACTTAAGGTTAAAATAAAAGTGCTGAACAGGGTAAGGAAGGGCATGCAATGATAACATGAATAATTTATGAAGAAGATAGAAAAATCATAAACTTTTATTTACCAAACAACCTGGCAACTAAAATATATAAAGAAATAACTAAGAAAAAGCAAGGAGATTTTTATTTAAACAATACAGTTAGACTGGAAGATTTTGATAAACCATTTTTAGAATTAACTCTAGCAAACAGAAACAAATAACATAAGAATTTGATTATGTAGCCAACTAACTCTACTGAGTTTAGAGAACTTTGCATTTTTCAAATAAAGTGAGTAGATATGTGTGTTGTGCATACAAACGCAAGCACAAATGACTATCCTGATGTATGCATTTCCTATTATGGAGCATTTAGATGTCTTTCAATTCAATATTTATTTTCTATCCCTGTTATAAACAGTATTACCATACATGTTCTTTAATTACCGCTTTGCCCATTTTTGTGAATACTATTACAAACTCATTTTCTAGAAATGAAATTTGAGTCAAAGGGTGTTATAATTATAGGTATTGTCAAATTGTCTTCAATCACTTTACATTTTTACCTATAATATATGAGTTCCTGTGTACCTTTAACATCATTAACCCTGTATATTATTAAGTTTTAAATCTTTACTAATCTAGAAGCCTAGTATTTCATTGGCATTACTTTAATTATTAGCTCATATGTCTTAAAATTTTGTTGTAGTGTTTTGTCCAGAAGCATCATTAGTGTTCTAGAAGGTAATGTCAATCTTTCCACTACAAAGTATCGTTCAACTGAACATTTATATGTTTACATTTTTGTATAATACCTTTTTACAGTATTGCCCTCGAACACACCAAATGTGCGCAGGACCAAGAGAACACGATTGAAACCTTTGGAATACTGGCGGGGGGAGCGAGTAGATTACCAAGAAAGGCAATCGGGTAAAATTTACATTTTAATATCTGACAAAAAATAATCATGAAGATTACTACAGTTTATTTATATATATTATGCGCTAAGCACTGTCCTACATATTTACATATATTATCTCATTTAATCATCATCTCCCCGAAATGCGACAAGAGTAGATTGAAATTCAGATTTTTCTAATTACTATAGAGATGCAGATTTCTTTTTCTTTTTGGTAGCAATTTAAGAGGCGTGTGTGGCTTTATAGAGTGTTATTATTTCTATAATATGTAACAAGGTTTCTAATTGCATAACATTAAGCATTAAATCAGAACATGTATTTCTACAGATATGATAGGGGGTTGTCAAGAAAGTATGGTCAGTGCTATCTTGAAGTTATTTCTTTTCTTGAATGGATGTATCTAAGTCAAAGAAATAAAATTCACATTTGGATTACTATAAAGATTTCATTGCTGGCCTTTTGTTTGTTATAAACTTTCACTGATGATGGTTGCTTTCAAGCAACAGAAGTCAATTTAATCATTTAATCAGTGCTATAGATTTAGGATAGTGAACACATTAGGGAAATGGGTTGGCATTTATGTTATTTGAAGTATTAGCTCTAGAATGTAGTAGTGATAATGTATTCTTTGTACTTTGTAAGGAAAGTGCTGTAATAATTTAAAAATTATTAACAATAAAATCATTATTAAAAATAAAAAGCTCTGTTTAAAGCTCTGTTTTAAAGTTTTCAGTTTCCCAGATTTGATATTTTTTCTTTTTTGTTGTTAAATTTCAGGAGGATTTGTAATTGGTGGAATACTGTCCCCTGACACAGTATCGTCTAAAAGGAAGGCAAAAGGAGGAACGAAAAAAATGAACAAAATAGTTAATAGGAAAAGGATTTGTCTTGATAATGATGAAAGAAGTATGAACTTATTTATTTCTCTTTTTTAAAAATTATTTTATTGTTGTTCAATTACAGTTGCCTGCATTTTCCCCCCACCACTCCCTACCCACCCCAGCCAAACCCACCTCCCTCCCTTGCTTCCACCTTCCCCCTTGGTTTTCATACTCTGAAAATAATTTTCAGAAATAAGTTCATACTCTACAAGTAACTTTTAGATTATTTTATAAATAACAGTGCTTTGAAAAGTAGCTCTTTGTGAATTTTGAAATCTATGAAAACTTCTGATATGATACATTAGAGTAAATTCACTTCAAAAAAAAATCCTCATTTGAGGATATGTTTATTGATTTTAGAGAGAGAGAGGAAGGGAGGAAGGGAAGGAAAAAGAGAAAGAGAGAAATATTGATGTGAGAGAAACATCGATCAGTTGCCTCCCAGACATGCACTGACCAGGGATTGAACCCACAACCTAGGTATGTGCCCTAACCTGGGATTGAAACTGCAACCTTTTGGTCTGTGGGACAGTGCACCACCTAACTGAGCTACCCAGCTGGGGTGGTAAATTCACTTTTTAATGTCCACTTTTTTCTCCCAAATTTTGAAAGTAAACTGATTTTATTTTATTTTATTTTAATTTTTAAATTATTTATTTTTCAATTACAGTTGACATCCAATATTATATTGGTTTCAGGTGTACAGTATAGTGGTTAGACATTTATCTAACTTAAGAAGTGATCCCCCTGATATGTCTAGTACTCACCAGGCACCATATATAGTTACTACAGTATTATTGACTATATTCCCTGTGCTGTACTTTACATCCCATGAGTATTTTGTAACTACTAGTTTGTACTTCTCAATAGCTTCCAATTTTTCACCCAGCCACTCTCTCTGCCCCAAATCTGGCACCAATTTGTTCTGTATCTATGAGTCTGTTTCTGTTTTGTTTGTTCATTTGTTTTTTAGATTCTACATGTAAGTGAAGTCATACAGTATTTGTCTTTCTTTAACTTATTTCAATTAGCATAATACCCTCTAGGTCTGTCCATGGTTGTTGCAAATGGTAAGGTTTTATTCTTTTTTATTCCATTTTATTGTATATATATGTATCACATCTTTTTTATCATTTGTCTATCGATTCAAACTTTGGTTGCTTCTGTATCTTGGCTATTGGAAATAATGCTGCAGTGACCATAGGGGTGTGTATACCTTTTCAAATTAGTGTTTTGGATTTCTTAGGCTAAATACTCAGAAGTGAAATTGCTGGGTCATAAGGTAGTTCTGTTTTTTATTTTTTGAAAAACTTTCATTCTGTGTTACATAGTGACTGCACCAATTTGCAATCCCACTAACAATGCATGAGGGTTCCTTTTTCTCCACATTCTTGCCAGTGCTTATTGTTTGTTGATTATTCTGACAGGTTTGGCTTTAAGTTGAAGTTCTTTGATGATTAGCGATGTTGAGTTTTGTTTTCTGTGTTTATTGGCCATTTGTATATCCTCATTGGAGAAATGTCTGTTCAGATCCTCTGGCTATTTTTAAATTGGATTGCCTTTTTTTTGCTGTTAAGTTGTATGACTTAACTAACAGTTTGTGACCAACCCATTTTTGGATGTATCATTGGCTGATATCTACTCTCATTCAGTAGGTTATCTTTTTGGTTGGTTGATGGTTTTCTTGGCTGTGCAAAAATTCTTTAGTTGATGTAGTCCCACTGGTTTATTTTTTGTTTTGTTTTGCCTGTTTGAGGAGACGTATCCAAAAATATATTACTAAAGGTGAATTCTAAGAGTTTACAGCCTATATTTTCTTCTAGGAGTTTTATGATTTTGTGTCCTACATTTAAGTCTTTGATCCAGTTTGAATTCATTCTTGTACATGGTATAAGGAAGTGGTCTAGTTTCATTTTTTTACATGTACCTGTCTAGTTTCCCCAATGTCATTTATTGAAGAGACTGTCTTTACTTCATTTTATATTTGCCTTCTTTGTCATAGATTAATTGACCATATAGGTGTGGATTTATTTTTGAGCTCTCTTTTCTATTCCATTGATCTATGTGTCTGTTTTTATGCCAGTGCCATGCTGCTTTGATCACTGTATAGCCTTGCAATACAGTTGATAGCAGGTTTTGTGATACCTCTAACTTTGTTCTTCCTTCTCAAGATTGCTTTGGCTACTACGGATCTTTTGTGGTTCTATGTATGTATTTTAGGATTATTTTTTTTGTTCTGTGAAAAATACCATTGGTTTTTGATAGGGATTATATTGAATCTGTAGATTGCTTTGGGTACTACGGGCTTTTTTTATGATGTTAATTCTTCTATTCATGACTACAGTATATTCTTCCATTTATTTGTGTTTTAATTTTTTTCTTCAATATGTTACAGTTTATTGAATCCTGGTCTTTTAACTCCTTTGTTAAATTTATCCGTAAGTATTTTTTTTTGATACAATTGTAGATTTGATTGTTTTTTAAATTTCTTTTTCTGATAGTTCCTTATTGGTGCATAAAAATGCAACCAATTTCTGAATATTAATTTTGTATCCTAATTTATTGAATTCATTTATCAGTTCTAAAAGTTGTTTTGGTAGAATCTGTAGGGTTCTCTATATAGTATCATGTTATTAATAATTTTACATCTTCCTTTCAAATTTGCATGCCTTTTATTTCATTTCTTGTCTGAATGTTGTGGTTAGGACTTTTAATGCTTTGCTGAATAAAAGTAGTGAAAGTGGACATCCTTGTCTTGTTCCTCTGACTTTAAGGATAGTACTTTTAGCTTTTTACTATTGAGTATGATGTTAGATATAGGTTTGTCATATATAGCCTTTGTTATGTTATGTTTCCTCAGTTTTCACTTCACTGAGAGTTTTTGTCATAAATGGATGCTGGATTTTGTCAAATGCTCTTTCTGCATCTATTCATAGGATTATGTGATTTTTATCCTATATTTTATTTATGTAGTATTCACATTAATTGATTTGCAGATATCAAGTCAACCTAGCATCAACGAATAAGCCCTCTTGAGCAGGGTTTGTGATCTTTTTAATGTATCACTGAATTCAGTTTGCTAATAGTTTGTTGAGGATTTTTGTATCTATGTTCATCATAGATATTGGACTATAATTTTCTTTCTTTTTATAATGTATTTTTCTGTTTTTAGTATCAGGGGAATGCTGGCCTGTAAAATGAGCTTGTGAACCTTCCCTCCTTGAGTTTTTTTTGAAATAGTTTGAGAAAGAGGTGTTAATTACTTTATGAATATCTGGTAAAATTCTGGTCCAGGACTTTTGTTTGGGAGTATTTTGATTACTGATTCTATTCATTGGTAGCTCTTGATTTAGCCTTGGAAAATTGTATGTTTCTAGGAATTTATCCATTTCTTCCAGGTTGTCCAATTTGTTGTCATGTAAGTGTTTGTAGTATTTTCTTATAATCCTTTATATCTTTGTGGTATCAGTTGTCACTTTTCCTCTTTCATTTCTGATTTTATTTGTTTGAGTCTTTTTTTTTTTCTTGATGAGTTTGGTTAAAGGTTTGTCAATCTTGTTTTTCTTTTCAAAGAACCAGTTTCATTGATCTTTTGTATTGTTTTTATAGACTCTATTTTATTTTCACTCTGATCTTAATTTTTTCCTTATTCCTCACTTTGGTTTTTGCTTGTTCTTTTTCTGGTTTCTTAGATGTAAGGTTAGATTGTTTATTTGATACTTGATTTGCTTCTTGAGGTAAGTGTATATTGCTCTGAATTTCCCTCTTATAACTGCCTTAGCTGTGTTCCATAGATTTGGGGTCATTGTATTTTTATATTTGTCAAGGTATTTTTTTTACTTCTTCCATAATTGTATTTTTAACCCATTCATTATTTAGTATAATGTTATAGAGCCTCCATATGTTTGTGTGGTTTTTAGGTCTTCTTATAATTAATTTTTAGTTTCATACCATTGTGATCAGAAAAGGTGCTTGAGTTGATAAGATTTCAGTCCTTTAAATTTATTGAGACTTGTTTCCGGCCTATCATGTAGTCTGTCCTGGAGAATGTTACATGTTCACTTGAAAAGAATGTGTATTTGATGCTTTAGGGTCATGCATTCTAAAAATATCAATTAAATTTATTTGGTCTAATATGTCATTTAAGACTGCTGTTTTCTTGTTGATTTTCTGTCCAGATGATCTATCCATTGATGTTAATGGGGTGTTAAAGTCTCCTACTATTAATGTATTACTGTCGATCTCTCCCTTTATATCTATCAATATTTGCTTTATATATTTAGGTGCTCCTACATTTGAGTGGGTAAATGTATACAAACTTATAGCCTCTTGATGGCTTGATCACTTTATCATTATGAAATATCCTCTTTGTCTTTTATTATATCCTTTGTTTAAAGTCTGTTTTGTCTGATACAAGTACTGGCACCCTTGCTTTCCTTTCATTTTTATTTGCAGGAAATGTCTTTTTCCATCCCTTTATTTTTAGTTTGGGTGTATTTTTCCATCTGAAATGGGTCTCTTGTAGACAGCATATGTATGGGTCTTCTTTTCTTACCCATTCAGCCACCCTGTCTTTGACATGTAATTCCCTTTACATTTAAAGTAATTATTGATAGGTATGTAGTTATTGCCATTTTATTGTTTTCTGATTGTTTTTGTAGTTTTTCTCTGTCCTTTCTTATTCTCCTGCTCTCATCTCTTCTATGTTGATTACTTTCTGGTTTGTTTTTGTTTGTTTGTCTGTTTGGGTTCCTTTGTTTTTATTTCTTGTATGTCTCATGGATTTTTGGTTTGTGGTTACCCTGTGCTTCATGTATACCAAGCTATGTTTATAGCAGTCTGTCTTAAGTTGATGGTTGCTTAAATTTTAACACATTCTATGATCACTATTATTTTTAATTGCCCTTCCATATTTGTGTTTTTGTCTCTTATTTTTACTCCTTTTGTGTATTTGTGTGTTTTTCTTAATTTATTATTGTAATTATACATGATCTCTCACCTTTTGCCTTTTAACCTTTGCATTAGCTTTTTGTTTTTTCTGTTTCCAGTCCTACCTGAGGATATGTTCATTGACCTTAGAGAGTGTGTGTGTGTGGGGGGGGGGGGGGTCAGGGAGAGAGTGAGGGAAGGAGAAAAAGAGAAAGAGAAACATCGATGTGGAAGAGAAACATATATCAGTTGCCTCCTGTATGTGCCCCAATTGGGGATCAAACCCTCAACCTAGGTATGTGCCCTGACTAGGAATCAAACCCACAACCTTTTGGTGCTCAGGACAATGCTACAACCAACTGAGCCAACTGGCCAGGGCTGCACAGCTTTTATTATGTTTTTGTTTCTGTCAGAATTTTTTCTATCCCATATTTTTTATTCACATTTTTATTTTTTCATAAGAAGTCCCTTTAACGTTTCTTTTAATACTGGGTTGGTGGTGATAAAATTCTTTAGCTTGTTGGGGAAGCTCTTTGTCTCTCTGTCAATTCTAAAAGATAGACCAGCTGGGTAGAGTAGTCTGGGATGTAGGTTCTTGCTGTTCAACGCTTTGAATATTTCATGCCAGTTCCTTCTGTTCTGAACTTGGAGGCACCTGGGAGAGGCCATGCTGCAAACTGAGGCTAGCTGTCACTGGTGCTGGGCTTTGGGCCACTTACTAAGAGGTACAGGGTATGTTGAGGCCAGCCATGACTTGTTTGTGGTTTGTGAACCTTTGAGAGATTTTAGTAAAGTCCCCAGCAGTGGCTGAGGCCAGTTACTTGTGTGAAACAACTGCTGAAAGAGATTTGGTCTGGGCATAGGAGTTGGGAGGATAGATTCTCAGGGAATCACCAGGGTGTGGTGAGTGGTGTTAGCCAGTTAATGGAGTCTCAGATTTGGCATCTATCTGCTCCTGTGGGCTGTGTGTAGGGAGGGCTCAACAAAGGAACAATGGTGCCTGCTAGCACTTTTGTCTGAGAGTTGCCCCTCCAGTCCTTGCCCTAAGAAACCAAACAATTCAGTTTCTCCTTGAATGTCCCTGGCACTTTTTTGAGCTGCTCTCCTTTCTCTGGAGCTCAGGGCCAGTGTTTTTGAATGAATGAGTCTGTGCTTGGGTTCCTATGGGTCTCCAGTAGCCTTCCATTTCACACAGATGGAATTCTCACTGATGTTCACAAGTAGATATTGTGGGGACTCATTTTTCCCGGCACTGGTGCTCCATATTGGCAAGCAGAGTGTGGGGCTGGGACCCCTCACTCCTCAGGAGGACCTCCATAGCTGAGATATTCCTCCCTGTTCATAAACACCACAGTGGGTATGGGTCCAGCCTGTTTCAGATCTCTGCTCCTCTTACCAGTCTCCATGTGTCTTCTTTTTATATACTTAGTTATAGGAATTCTTTTTGAAAAATTTCAATGTATATATATATATATTTATTCTTTTAAAACAATTTTATTTTTTTCCCATTACCATTTAGTCCCCTTATACCCCATTCCCCCACAACACTGCTGTCCATTTCCATTAGTTCTTTTTTTTTTAGCTTTTTATTTTGCTTTATTTTCCATTTCCATTAGTTCATTTTCCGTTTTGCTCAGTCCTTCCATGCTCCCAATCGTCACCCTGCTCTCTTATGAGTCTGTCTCTATATTACTTGTTTGTTCATTAGATTCCACATATGAGTGAAATCATATGGTATTTTTCTTTCTCTGACTGGCTTATTTCACTTAGTATAATGTTCTCTCATATTGTCACAAAGGGTGAAATTTTCTTCTTTTTCATGGCTGAGTAGTACTCCATTATATAAATGTCCCATAGTTTTATCCACTCATCTACTGATGGACACTTGGACTGCTTTCATATCTTGGTGATTGTAAATAATGCTGCAGTGAACATAGGGGCGCTTATGTTCTTTCAAGTTAGTTTTTGGGTTCTTTTGGACATATTCCCAGAAGTGGGACTAGTGGGTCAAAAGGCAGATCCATTTTTAATTTCTTGAGGTATCTCCATACTGCTTTCTGCAGTGGCTGCACCAGTCTGCATTCCCACTAATAGTGCAAAAAGTTCCCCTTTCTCCACGTCATTACCAGAACTTGTTATTTGCTGATTTACTGATGATAGGAATTGTGACAGGTGTGAGATGGTATCTCATTGTGGTTTTAATTTGCATTTCTCTGATTATTAGTGACATTGAGCATCTTTTCATATTTCTATTGGCCATCTGTATGTCCTCTTTGGAGAAGTGTCTGTTCAGGTCCTTTGCCCTTTGCATGTGTAAATGGCCCTGTGAAATGAAGCTGACTTTTTCAATGCCTAGCTATGGTTCAAATAGACTTTTTGATGACTTCTTTCGAAAATGTATTGCATACTTCCACCTCTCTTTGAGAATATGCAAAACCATTTAACTTCTTGAAATAGGAATTCAAGAGTTGTCATATTATAAAAGGTGTAAATAAAATAAGAAATATAGGATGTTTGGTTCTATATTAAATCATTATGGTTTTGGAGATAGTGCTTATCAGAATGGTCATTCATAAATAGGAAGGGATTGTTATAACTTGTCCATAGCTGTATTTCCTACTAGGTTTTTTTTTAAATAGAAATGAATTTTAAGTACCTAGTTTATATTTCCATTGTATTTCTTTTGCAGAGGAAAAATTAGTGCTAAATCTGAATATACCTTTGGGAGATCCTTTGCAGCCAACAAGGGTAAAGGACCCAGAAACAAGAAAGATTATTCTCATGGGTAAGATCACAAATGATATTGAAAATGCTTAATTTAATAGCTAATATGTAAAAAACTGCTGGCTTGCTGACCAGCCTGTCTACTCTCTTTTTCCAGTTCTTTCAGAACCAATGCCCAGCTGAGGGCCTAACTTCAATAAGCAGCCCATGTGAGGAATACTCTGGGGGAGCATTGATGGCAGACAACTTTTAGGGGACCTATAGCACCTTATGCATTTGTGCTCTGGGATACAAGTGCTCTTGTCAGGCATGTTGTCTTGCCTGGTAGGGTCTTGGTCTTTGACCAGGATGACACATGGGGACAAGGGCTGTTGATGAGGAACTGTAGCAAGTTAGCTGGCAGACACCAGGATACACTCTTACTAAGAGACCACAAAGGGATTGTGGGCAGGATTTAGAAAGCCTTCTTGGCAATGAGGTTCCAATAATGGTACCCAGGACATGAAACCTTTGGGGGATGACTAGCAAGTGCATCAATCAACCAAACAAATGCCACACTTAACTTTAGGGTTGGCACAATGTTGTACCATGTTGTAGATGCCTCCTGCTATATTGAGTAGGCATTAAAAGTTAGTATCTTGGCTGACCATGGGAGGTCCCAAAGGATGAGTATAGTGTGGTGGTAAATATGTGAGTAAGTAGGGGACACTCACATATTTACCAACAATACAGTATTTATGTATAGGAAATATTTAAATGTTTTAATAACTGTTAGGACTATCTCAGTGAGTACCAAAGACCTTTTATCCTAAGTCATAGGACAAATAGGTCAAACCAGAGGGACTATAATAGTATTCACACTTAAAATTTTTAGTGAAGTGTTCCATTTGAATTCTTAAATAACAAAGTTATTTCTATATTCAGCTTGTTTATTTGGTAGCAGAGGTAGAAGTACAGAGAATTTTGTTCAGTATCTTAACGAAAAACATTGCTGTCTGTACCAGATTAGAAAAGTTGTGTGTGTTGTTAGGACTTCATCACTTTTTGTCTGTTTCTTGAGTCTGTGTATTTTGTGTATCCTGTAAGGTGGGATTACTAGCATTCCCAAATATCCAAGGAAAGTCAAAGGTGATGGTAGAAGAATGTATTAATTGTAGAACTGGAAAGGTTTATAAGTAAAAAAGAAACTCAAAAGGGAGTTAGTAATTTGCGAGCAACAATTAGAATTGTCGTTACTTAGAGCATTTACCCAATAAATAAAAATCTTGTTATGTAATAATTAGTCAAATAAACACAAAGGAATATACTGGCATGAAGATGATATGTTTGTATTGTGGGCTATGTTAAATTTTTTAAATATACGGAAGTCTTATTTCTTAGCTACTTTTGTTTTTTGTTTGATCTTTAATAGAAATAATAGTAATACTGCCATTATTATTATTAATAGCTAAGACTTAACTGTTTACTTTGTGCCAGTGTTTTAATACTTTTCACAAGTTAACTCATTTGATATTTATGACTCTAACATAAACTATTATTATTTTATAGAAAAGAAAATGTAAGCACAGAGAAAGGATAAGTAACTTGGCTAAGGTTACACAGCTTGTAAGACAGAATTTGACACCTGGCATTCTAGCTCCAAAATCAATGATCTTAATAAATTTTGACTTTCTAAGGCAGATTTATGTCTAGAATGACTGTTATAATTATGTATCTATATGCTATATAATTGAGCAATGTCATTGCTGTTGCCTTATATTTATATTAATGTTTTACCCTTAGATATTTTAAGGCCACGAGATATGTATCAGTTTTCAGTTGAACATGCTGAGTTGAAAGTATATAAAACATTGGATACACCCATTTTTTCTACTGGAAAATTGATATTAGGACCACATCAAGAAAAGGGAAAGCAGCATGTTGGCCCGGATACATTGGTGAGTATATTTCTCTATATATTTATGTTTTGCTATTGGTACCTTTCTGTGTTATTGGATATGTGACATTAAACATGCTATTTTCTCAGAAATGGTACCTTACTATAGTGCACAGATACTTCTTTTATTTGTTATGTCTGTTTAGAGTTAGTCAAGCAATAGTTATTTAAAAGTTTCAGTGTGTAGCAGTATAGCCTTGAGATTCAGAAGTTTAAGGAATGGTCTTTACTTAAAAGAATCTTAGGTTGTTGGTTTGCACAGAGATCATTAGAATTTTAGAGCTGGAAGGGGTTATTAAGATTTAGTCTAAATCTCACTTCTTCAATCATGCAGTTTAGAAGTAAAGAACTTAAGAGACTTCTTCCAAATCATGTAAGTAGTTAGCAGCAGACTTAGAATTGGAAGCTAGTTGCTTCAGTAAGTATTGAATAATATGTTACTGTATGTAAGTAATATTACAAGCTGAAGTTATAATGAGATTCAAGGTGAGTCAGTCTCTATCTCTACACAGGGAGGTACACACTCCTGCAATATTGATCTGATGTATATGATATTTCTGTTTCTGAATTTGAAAATTATAGAATTGAAAATCACCAAGTGTTAAGAATATTTAATATTACATCAGCATTTAAAAGATATTACATCTAAGGCACATTCTTCAGTAAATAACATTTCCGGAACCTATGAAATCATTGGTTACTGGGGGTATCCCATTCAAAACAGTTCTTTGTACTGAAAAAATTAAAGTAAGCTGAAAAAGGAGAAAAGGAAAGAACATCATTGAGTTTATATTAACAATGAAGGGCAAATTGAGGCAAGGAAAGGGAAAGGTACACATGAGAGTCAAAAGAGTAATTTATTACTACATCAGTATAACTAGAATCCAGATTTAAAATACTTTAAAATATTCTTTAATCCAATCTTAAAATGTTATAGAACTCCAAACATTTTAACTGAGAGTAAAAATTATAAATTTAATTAAAGTAATAGATGATTCCTGTATAATTTTTGAGGGATAATTAATAATGGAGATAAAGCATTATGAAATGTCATCACTGAACTAATAATATTACCTATTAGAATATAATGCCTTTGCCTTTATTATGCAAAAAGAAATTGGAATAGTAAGAGCTTGAAAATGTTTAACATAGCTAATATTCAAAGGACTCCATATTAAAACACAGGATATTATATTTTATAATTACCGAATTGGTAGAAATTATTGGGAGATTATTTGTACTCATTCACCTATGACTCTCGGGTCAGAAATTTTTCCTAGGAAAATAAATGAAAAGTTAGGGAAGCTGAACATATGTGGTTAATCATTGTAACATTGACAGTGATTGCAGTAATTAGAAACCATTGAAATACGTTGCAGGAAGAAAATGGTTATATTTATATTTTGACTTAGTAATGAGATAAACCATATGGTGATAAGCATTTATTTAGCACTTACATATTATAGGTACTGTACCAAGCATTTTATATTATTTTGAAAAATAGCTCCATAAGAAGACCTTGAGGATAAACGTTTAAGCAAACTATGCAAGATAAATATTCTGTATTTTCCTTGTTAGAAATTAAAATAAGAATGATGGAACTATAGAAAAATAACATTTTATTAAGTGATTATAGCCAACTTTTATTTCTTCTAAATGTTGCCTTTAAGTTTTTATAATGAAAATTAGTAGAAGTTTTAATAAAAAGGGGAGTAATTTTACATTTCTAAAACATGAAGCACATTTTTAAATACAGTCATATCTCAGTACCCAACAGCTTCAGGATTCATAAAAAACCCTGTACTTGTTACATTTTGACAAGAAAAAAATGTTTCATCACCAGGCACTTGCTGGGACTCATCAGACTTGCTAGAACTTGTATGAGTCATGACCCCTTCCCCCTGTCCCCCACCAAGAGGAAATGCTTCATTTTTTGGCACTCATTGGTTTTGGCGCTCCGAATTAATGATGAGTATCGAGACACCACTGTATATTTTTGAGAAACAAATAAAAGAATGATAAGATGGAGAACTAGCATAATTCATTAACTCTTTTCTTCAAATTTAGTGCTAATCTCTATGAGAGAGAGAGAGAACATTGTAGTAGATTTGTTAAAATCAATTCACACAAGAACGCACAAATTAACTATGAGAACTTTCCTAGGAGATAAGAGATTAAGAAATAGAAAAATTTAAAAGTTAAGTGATGTGAAAACAGAAAAAAAGCAGAAGACAGAAAGAAAACGAATGAGCAAAGGGTAGAAATATTTGAAAACTAGACAGTGAATGTCATTTTGACAAGTATGGTAAATAAAGGGAAATAATTAAACATTTATTTTGTCTTTCTCATATAAACCATACTATTAGTTAACTAAATAATAGATGAGGGGAAGTTTGTCCTTGTTGGAAAGATTGCAAGTAATAAATGAAGAAGGATTTTTAGAATGAAATATGACCATTTTACTACTACTGATAAACTCTTGGATCTAGGCACTGAGCACCAGTGTCTGCTAACATCTAAGAGTGCAACCAGATGTTACATGCCTCCTGCTGGAAGAATACAAGATTATCTGTGAAGTAGTATTGCTCACTCCACCTTCTTAAGAAAAACAGAAACAAAGAAGGAAAACAAACACCTGAATTTGATCAAGTCTCTACATCTACCAATTTACAGCAAATAAAGAATAGCAGACCTTTCAAGTAATACTCTGGGGTTGTATTCAGCAAAATCCAGACGTGCAAAGATTTTTTTACACAAACTTTGCTGCTTCACTTTTCTAATACATAAGCTGCAAGGAATAAAAAACAAGGAGAAACCTATAGACTAGGCTTTCTCAACCATAGCACTGTTGACATTCTGGACTGGATAATTCTTTGTTGTGGTGAGGGGTGAGGAACTATCCTTTGCATTGTAGGATGTTTAGAAGCATCCTTGGCCTCTACCCAATCGAATCTAGTAGTACCCTTTTAGTTGTGAAAATCAAGAATGTCCCCAGACATTGCCAGTTGTCCCCTGAGGGCCAAAATCATGCCCAAATTGAGAACCACTATAGACTGAGTAATTTAAGACTTTTACTTGGATCCCAATTCAAACAAACCCTAAAATTATGATATTTAAGAGATAAGTGGAAATTTGAACACTGACTATTTGATATCAAATTTTCATTTATTTTTAGGTGTGATGGCAGTGATGTGGTCAAAAACACCTGATCTTTCAGTACACACTGAAATATTTACAGATGCTTTATGGTTCTGGGCATTTCAATATAATATGGAATAGGGAAAGTAGGGAGACTTTGAATAGGGCTGGTTGTGGGTATTAGATATTCATAGGAATTCATCATTCTATTATGTATTTCAAACCTTCTTAGTGAACTGTTTGCAAAAATGGGAAGAGGTGTGCTTAGAGAGCCTTACTGAGTAATAAGTAATACTCAGTAATAAGTAATAAGAAAAAAACACCTATAAAAATATGCTTGACTTTCTGGGTAGTATTGTTTGTTACCATTTGTCTTTTAAATTGAGGCAAATTATTTTTAGATGTAATAAAAATACTTGTTTTATTAAATTATAAAACTACCTTTAGAACCACTTTAAGAGCTCTTTTCCCACTTAGTGAATTAGTATATGTAGTAGTTAGGAACATGAATTTTGGAATTAAGTGCCTGAGTTCAAATCCCAGCTCTGCTATTGACATTGTGATCTTGGAAAGTTACACCACTCTGAGACTCATTTTCTTCATCTGTGAAAAGCTATTAAAATAGCACCAGTTTCACTAGTAGGTACGTACATTAAATGAATAAAAACAAAGTGCTCAGAACAGTGGCTGGTGCGAAGTATGTGCTATAGAGGTGCTAGCTGCTAGCTGCTACTGTTTTTCTGGTATTTGAGATTGATTTTACAAAATGGAAAAAAAAAAAAGAAAGGGGAGGAAGAAGAAAAATGAGGAGGAGGAGGAATAATTTTCTATGGCAAAATATTCTTGATGGTTGAATCTCAAAATTTGAGTCTCAATGTTTGAAGGCTTTACATCTTTTATTTAGTTGCCCCCCAAAACAGATCATTGTTATATCCTTCCATGTACGAAATATAAAATTTGCCACATTTGAATATGGAAGCCTGTATGACCAAGTTATATTTATCTTCTTTTACTTTCTTAATGTTGATTCTTATTTAAATGTATGATTTTATTTTATATTTTTGCTTTTCTCTCTTTGATTCATCAGTCAGATAGTTACATGTCCCAAGCATGTAACTTTTAAAGAAGTTACATAATACCTAGCTATTTTTCTAGTATAGCTAAGTGGTATTCTTTATTAGTAGTTCTGAATTTTCATAAGCCAATAAAAAATAAGGAAGAATAAAATTTCTCTTGTGTTTTCTATTGCTGTTTCAACAACTTAAATTTAGTGACTTGAAATGTAGGTTAGAAGTCTGGCGGGCTGAGCTGAGTACTCTGTTTAGCTTATTACAGACTGGAATCAAGATGTTGGAAGATCTTATTCCTTTTTGGAGGCTCTTAAGATGAATCTGCTTTCAAGTTCACTCAGGTGGTTGGCAAAATTGACTTTTATGTGGTTGTAGGACTGCGCTTCCCTTTTTCTCATTGGCTGTTGGCCAGGATGTCATTCTCAGCTTTCAGAAGTAGCCTATATTCCTTGGCTCATGGCCCTCTTATCTTCAGTGCTAGTAGCACCTCAGCTCATTCTCATGCTTTAAATTTCCTTGACTTCTCTACTTCATATCTCTTCTTCTTCCAGCAGGAGAAATTCTCCATTTTTAAGGGTTTATGTTATTAGATTGGGTTTATCTAGCTAATCCAGGATAATCTCCCCATCTGGAGGTCCCTTTTGCTATATATACCATAACAAATTCTGGAGGTTAGCACATGAACATCTTCCAAAGGCGGTTGTTCTGCCTATCGCCTTTATTGTAAATTTCTTTGGAGTATATTTGTTGTGATTAATTTGAGATGAGATTTTGATTTTTAATTTTACAGGTTTTTTATGTTAACTTTGGTGACCTTTTATGTACCCTACATGAAACACCTTATATAATAACAACTGGGGATTCGTTTTATGTTCCTTCAGGTAAGAATAATTAAAGATATTTTCTTTCACATGGTTAAATATTTATATAGTTGCTCATGAGAACCATAAAAATGGAAGCCATAGTGGTCAAAATGAAGCATGATGTAACTAATGCCAAAGAAGTTTGGTACATATGTTTTTTTTTTTTCTAATTTTGTCATTAGGTAAGTATATTGTGTTTTGATGCATGAAAATTGAACAAGAGTTGTTTAGAATATTGGTGAATATAAAAATATCTAGTTAGAAAATATATTGTTTTATCCAGGGTGGAGGGAAAATTATTTCCCTTGTGTTATCTCTAAGACATTAGGTAGTTGAACAATTTTAGTAGATTATTTTAAACATATAGAATAGTACACTTCATTAGCTGTTGAAGAACATGTTGTTGGATATAGGAATTTTATATGTTCCTTTGTTCATTCCTTCTTTCCTTCAACAATTGTAATTGAGAGTCTATTAAACAAAGCTCTAAGAATGTGGGACACATAACAGCCAAAATTCCTGTCCTCATGGAGCTTACATTCTAATGACAATAGTAACAACTTTGTCTTTTGTATGTGTCAACACTATTATGAATACTTTACATCTATTAACTCTACTAATCTTAATAGACATCAATTTCTAATATATAGAAAGTCACAGTATGGTACTCAGTGCTGTAAACCTTCCTTTAGTGTGCCGTTCATCTGTATTTCACTTTTTCTGTTATTTATTACCTAATTTATTTAAGAGTACCATTTGCCTTTATTTTTTTAACTTTGAGATTTTATTTTACCTTTTGTACTTATATATACATATGTCTGGTTTAGGAGAATCCACAGCAGTTCCAAAGACCTAATAACCATTGGGTTCAGAGAGGTTTTCTTTTCCTGTACCCTTTCCTAATTCGTCTTTGTATTCATGATCAAAATGAAGTGAAATTTACATTCTTTCAAGCCTTATGTGGACCACAGATGGTGGTTATTAAGGAAGTGGTACTTTGGGATAGATGAATTGATTTTTGGTACCATATACTTTAATTGCCTGAGTGATGGCTTAATATTTAATCAAAAGGAAATATGGAAATAATTTTTAATTTTATTTTCTTATCACTTCTAGGTAATTATTACAACATCAAAAATCTCCTGAATGAGGAAAGTGTTCTTCTTTTTACTCAGATAAAACGATGAAAGATGAAGCAAAGTTTAAATACGTGTGTGCGTGTATGTGTATGTGTATATGTATAGGCATACATGCCTATACATATATAATAGTTTGTGCAGTTGGGACATTTAATTTGTAATTATTAGTGATATTTTAAAATAAAAATTTTATTTAGTTTTGTTTGTACTTGTATCTGATAAATATTTCAAACTCCTATATGTATCTTCTAATTTTCCACAAATATACACAAAGTCTGTAGTGATGCCCATATTCTTAGAATTTTAATAACATAAAAAGAATATCCAAGTCACGGCCCCCACAGTGAAATTATAGGATACTGTTCTTTGTCAGAAGAGATCTGATTAATGTGTCTATTCATTTCAAACATCTTTTCCAAATATTAGTTATAAGTTACTAATCAAAATAATCCAATAATAAAGAACTGTGGTAAATGGTACACCTGTATTACTTTCCTAGGGCTCTCGTAACAAAGTAGTACACACTGGGTGGCTTAAAACAAAGTGTTATTGTTTCACAGTGTTGGAGGTTAGAAGTCTGAAATCAGTATGTTAGCAGGGCCATGTGCTGTCTCTGAAACTTGCAGGTTTCACAATAATGCTTCTGTTTAGAACTTATCCTTCTATTAACAACAGAGTCATTGTGAAAGATCATTACAGAATGACTCAAGGTTTCTTCTTACCATTACTATGCACTAAAGATAGATGAAACAGCCCAAATGTCCATCAAGGGGGAAATAAAGTGGTATGTTCAGATGATATCCCACTTAGCAATAAAACCCATTTCTAATGGAAAACGGTGTACAGACTGATGTACACAACACTGTACCATAGTGGGGAGGGGGGCTGGAGGGGCAGGTGAAAAAGGTGAGGGAATTAAGAAGTACAAATTGATAGTTACAAAATAATCATGGGATGTACAGTACAGCATTGCAAATACTGCCAATAATATTGTAGTAACTGTGTGGTGCCAGGTGGGTACTAGACTTAGTGGGGGGATCACTTCATAAATTATAAATATAAATGTCTAACCACTATACACCTGAAACTAATATAATATCGAATGTCAACTGTATTGAAGTCTTTGCTAAACTAATATCTAAGCTCATACAGACTGTTACCATTAACCGCTACATTTTCCCTTTAGTATGTTTTACACTTTCCTGGTTTTTTGCATATCTAATAATTTGGGGTTGAAAACTGGACATTTTAGGGAATACATTGTAGAAACTCTGGGTTATATTTTATATCTAAGGTTTTAAAAATTTTTTACTGCATTTGTTGCATTGACATTGGGGTCTCTTGTGGTTCCACATGAATTTTAGGATTGTTTTTCCTATTGGAAAAATGCCATTGGATTTTGATTGCATTGAATCTGTAGATGGCTTTGGGTAATATTGGCATATTAACAATATTCTCAGGTCAATAAACAAGGGATATCTTTGAATTTATTTGTATCTTCCTCAATACATGATTACATAGCTGATTCATCATGTGGCTAAGAGGGGCTAGAGCCAGGTTATAGGATTGTTTCAAGATCTGCAGTTTAATTGAGGTTGGATGGCCTGCCTTGGGGCACAGATAGGCTTGTCTCCCACCTGGTTGCTGGGCAGGATTATGGCTAAGAGGGAAAGGAACCTGGGCCTGGCTGCTTCAGAGGCTACAGCTGGCACTGAGATGGGCAGGCCTGTTATCCAGGTCATAGGCAGGCAGTTGGGATTCCTACCGGGTGGGTCTCTTGGCAGATGGCGATGGTGTCAGGAGCAAAGTCAAATCGGGTTGTAGCTGGGTCTACATGTGACTAGGGCTCTTTGGGTCTATACCGTGGACCATGGTGGGCAAGTGTGCCAGCTTAGCCCAGGTCTGCCTTCTCAAAATGGCCCTCCTTGGTCTTGGATTATGCTGGGGTTTTATAATCTACCTAGATTCCAAATCTCCCAGAAAGGCCCTTTTTTTTCTTTCCTGTGGGTAGTTGACAAATTATTGTTGCTGAGAGGATAGATCTTAAATGTTCATAAGACCACGAGTCCTCTTTTTATAACATATTTTACTAAGTTTCATTAATACCCTGAAACAAAATTTCATGATAAATATAGTCTATACTATACATAATTTAAATAAACAGTGTAGTGCTTTAACTGTATTATCAAGAAGGAAGTAAAGGATAGGGAAGAACTATTAGAGAAAAAAAAAGACTGATGCTTCATTTTCACTGTAAGTTTTTTGTATTGGGTCAGTGAAAGAGACTGCTACCAGTGTCATGCTTTATTTGAGCGCACATGATGCTAGTTTTAGATATAAGGGATTGTAACTAATTCCTTGGTGTTAACAACTATCATGGGTATTTGTGTGAATGAACTTTCTCTGAATATTAAACTTAGTTGAACTTTGTTCTACGTCGATATGAGTACTAATGTTGGGAGTGAGGCCTCATGAGTGTTTTAAAGTTTGTGTTCTGCAAACACAGATAAATTTGTCAACTACTGCTTAGAAAACATCATTGTTCATTCATTTTATCATTTAGAAGAAGGGGAATCAAATAGCTTGCTTGTGATTGGAGGGATCATTAATTTTTCTAAGAGCTACTTTGTCAAGAAGCACAGGCTATGTCAACCAAGGTTATCTAGGTATTTTTTCCCCTTTCATTCAGAAAGGAAACAAGGTGAAAATGCTACACTGTCAATTGAAAATAGAATTTTTAGAGGAAAGCCAAGTACTCAAGGCCACCCAGAGCTTACAACTTATATATCTGCAAATGTCTTTCTGGCATGGATCCAGACAGAAAGTGAGTCTGGGTGGATAAAGGGGCAAAAAAGAGGACCCTGCTGTGTAATCACATATATTTAGGGTTTAGGAAAATATGGAAGGTAATCACAAGTGAAACCCATATTACAACTAAATAACTTTCCTTGATGTTTTTTATACGTGACATACATTAGTTTTCCATATATTTGGGAATAAATATATGTTACATATATGTCTATATGATATAATATAATACACATCTATATCATCTATTTTTTAAAATTTTACAACAACACAGTAAATAGATATTCTTGTTTAAAAAAACAATTCAAAGTGGAAGAGGAATTCATTGTAAGGATAGTGGGTACATGTTACTACTTCAAAGTCAACTGGGCTCAATAAAGGATGATACCTGTTCTAGACACAGAGCGAAACAGTAAAACCTTTGCCACTACTGATGGTTCTGTTAATCCCACCACCACTGCTTCCATTGCTGCTACCCCACTGATCGTACCTTCAACCCTCCTGACCTTGCACTGAATGCTCAAAACTACCAAGACCACAGCCAGTGGCAGAAGGAGTGCAATTATTTGAACTTTTGAAAATCAAGGAAATAGCCAGACTGCTAAAACTCAAGTATATGCACATAACCAAACTTTTGGGTGTCTAATAGACATATAAATCCATCTTCTCAGTTTGTGAACTTATAAGGTTTTTCCAATTAGTATAACTTTTCATTATAATACATTCTTTCTATCCAAAGGAATACAATCTAATTCATTAATCTCAAGGTTTCTTTCAGTGCTATAATGACCCTATCTCAATATTCTGCAATTCAAGGATTAAATGATAAAGTAATTACCAATAAGGTATCAGTATACGAGTATGTACTGTGAAGGTAAAGAGTGCAGAGAGAGGGTGACAGTGCAAATGAAATTCATGAATGAGAGATCAAGGAAGAAATATTCTACTGGCCTTGTTTCTACAACTGAAAATTAGGATATAATTGATTACTTTCCTCCACTAGCCATTCCATATTTACCTTTGCCTTCCGTCTTTCAGAAGTTGAGTTCTTTGTTTAGTGTGAGGAATCAAACTTTCATGTGAGAAGAATGTGAGCTTTCTGTACAGCCTGATGAAATTCGAAATAATATTCTATTAACTGTTTTTCAATTAACTTAAAATTTTAGAACTATTTCAATTTACAAGAAAGTTACAGTGATAGTAGAAGAGTTCCATGTATCTCACAATGAGTTTCCTTTATTTGCAATGTAAAAACAACTTCTCTTATTATTCCCTTTACCTTCCCAACCCTTTGTCTTAATGTTGCTTTCCCTCCTGGCACCCCATGCAAATAGGTTCTGCTTTGGATCTGTGATAACTTTTACAGTCTTTTACATGTATTATTTCCTTTTTCTTCATATTTTTCCCTGCCACATGACAATAGGTTTTAATGAATTTATTAGGTAAATTGATTAATATGAGCCTCTTTGAAGTGCCTAGCACTTACCTGGTGTTGCAGTGCCCTGCCTCTTAAGTTTGAATGAGCATAGGTTGATAAAGGCATTCCAGGTTAATCTGGATGACAGGAGAATTTGTTTCTTAACATTCTTAAAATTACAAATTTAAAAATTATTAACAGCTTTATTAAGGTATAGTTGATATTAAAAATCATATTTAATGTATACAATTTGATGAATTTGGACATATGCACATACCCATGAGATCATCACAACATTCAAGATAATAAACATAATCCATTACCTCCCAAAGTTTTCTTGTGCCCCATTTTTTTGTGGTAGGAACATTTAACATGAGATCTACCCTCTTAAATTTTTAAGTGTGCAATTTAGCATTGCACACTATAGGCATTATGTTGTACAGTGGATTTATCTTGCCTAATTAAAACATACCAATCGAACAGCAACTCCCTATTTTCATCACCCCCAAGACTTCAGCAACAATCATTGCATTCTTCGATTTTATGAACTTGACTATTTCAGATACTTCATTTAAGTGGAATCATGAAGCATATAACTTTTTGTGACAGCTTATTTCATTTAGTGTAATGTCTTCCAGGTTCATCCATGTTATCATATATGGAAAGATTTGCTTTTTAAATGTTGATTAATATTCCACTGTGTGCTCATACCATATCTTCTTTACCCATTCATCTATTGATGGACATTTTTGTTTCCATATCTTGGCTGTTGTAAATAATGTTGCAGTGAATGTAGGAGTGCAGGTACTGCTTTAAGATCCTAATTTTATTTCCTTAGGATATATTCCTAAAGTGGGATTGCTGGATTATATGGTAGTTCTATTTTAAAATATTTTGAGGAAACTCATTGTTTTCCATAGCAACTACACCATTTTATATTCCTACAGATAGTGTACAAGTTTTGGTTTCTCCACATTCTTGTCTTTTGTTTTTTTGATAATAGCCATCCTAACAGGTGAGAGATGATATTTCATTGTGTTTTTGATTTATGTTTCCTTGATGATTACTGATATTGAGCATTTTTTCATATACCTATTGGCCATCTGTATATCTTCGTAATGTCTAATCAAGTTCTTTGCTCATTTTTTTTTCTGTTTTGTTGTATGACTTCCTTATATATTTTGAATATTAACCTCTTGCCAGTTTTATGGTTCGAAAATATTTTCTTCCATTTTGTAGATTGTCTTTTCATTCTGTTGATTATTTCCATAGATATAAAGAGGCTTTATAGTTTGATGTAGCCCCACTAGTTTATTTTTGCTTTTATTACATATATGTTGGTGTTATCCAAGAAATAATCACCAAGATCAATGTCAAGAAAGTAACAAACATTTTTTTCTACTTACCTTGATTTTGAATTTTGCACATTATAAATTTGTCCACATTTCTTTTCAATTTGTTTTTTTTTTCTTATGAGGAGTCCTAGTTTAAATTTCAAATTTGTTTTGATTATTTGTAGTTGATTTAGAATTAATGAACACCATTGTGATGACTTGTAGAACGTATCATTTCTAATGGAAAACTGTACAGATACAGGTACGTGCTAGTGATTCATTGGCTAATGAGTAGATCTATAGAATACAAATAATGTAAAACACTTAGTTACCTCCTCTAAGAAACTTAAATTTAATTAGAAAAATAACTGTGCCAATGTAAGGACTATTTCTTATAATTCTTGGAGTCTTCCAGTAATATCCATCTTTTGGCTAGACATCTAGTATGTGCACAATAACTACTTGCTCAGTGAAATTATCTTTGTTTTAGCCTATTAAACCCATTCTCTGTTTAACTTGTCACTTACAAGCCCCTTCAGTCTAAGGACTTACTGTTTTACTAACTATTCCTATTGTGGGTAGATAGTACATTAGAATGTATAAGCTCAAGAATACATTATTATGTTATATAAATTCAGTATATAAATTATTTTCAAAGATTATATGTAATACATAATGGATATATGTATTCTGTTTATTGTGTATAAGAAGTGGTATGTATCAAAGGATCTGAGTCAAAGGAGGCATGATGAATGTATGTAAGTCAGGGAATAGTAAAGTTTTGCATGCTTTGTCATTGAATTTAAGTAAACAGGCAGATGATTGTGGAATGTCAGTTTGGTCTTAGATGTATTATTTAGGATAGACTATCTTCTGTAACAAACATCCCCAAAATATCAGTAACTATCACAGTAGTTTACTTTTTGCTCACTTGAAGACCAAAGATATTCTTTTTGGAATGGTTCTCCTTGGGAGCTCTCTCCCAAGAGGCAAGAATACTCTTAAATACTCATCCTTAGGGACACATGGTCATAATCTCGAGTCAGATGATGGCATCACCGGCTACTTTGCTTCCATGTTAGGAATATTTTAAAATACTGGATGGGCCAAAAAGTTTGTTTGTCTTTTTCCGTAAGCTGGCTCCAGTAGTGCTTAGTTGTCTTTAACTTCATTTGAAACAATTTTGTTAGATTGTATTGTGACAGCTGTCATATCAGTGTGCATTAAAAAAACATCAAAATTGGTGAATTTTTGTGTAGCCATTTTAATATTGAAGATGGAAGAAAATATGCAACATCTTCGGCATATTATGCTCTATTACTTCAAGAAAGGTAAAAATGCAACTGAAATGTAAAAAAAAAAAAAAAAAGTTGTGCAGGGTGTGGAGAAGATGCTGTGGTCAAAAGTGGTTTGCAAAGTTTTGTGCTGGAGATTTCTCATTGGACAATGTCCACAATTGGGTAGACCAGTTGAAGTTGATAGTGATCAAATTGAGGAATTAATCGAGAACAGTCAACGTTATACCACATGGGAGATAGCCGACATACAATATCCAAATCAACCAAGTTATTGGTGAAAATGAAAAATGTGTCTTTTATATTATGGAAAAAGCCACATGGACTTTTTGGCAAACCGAATAGTATGTGTTAGTAATTTGGTGCCAACATAATACTGTGTAACAACTGCAGAACTCTAATGACACTTAACATCAAACCTTTACTTATGAGTTTGTAGGGATTGGCTAATTTGGACATAGCTTGAATGATCTTGACTGGGTTTGCTTATTTGTCTGTGGTCAGCTGCTGGTTGGCTAGGTAACTGCTAATCTCAGCTGGGCTCACTCATAACTGGGATCAGGTGGCTGTTGGTCTAGGATGGCTTTGCCTGGATGACTGGGACAACTTAGTCATTCCATATATCTTACTTCCTCTAGCAGGATAGCTAGCTATCCCAGGCATGTTCTTTTGGCAGTGGCAAGAGGAAAAGAGTAAGCAAACCAAAAAGCATTCAAAGTTTCTAACCCCCCTAGACTTTTTCTGTTGGCCAAAGCAAGTCACCAAGGGCAGTCCGGACTTAAGGGGGGAAATAGATTCCCTCTATCTCTTTGGTAAGAGGACCTGCAAAGTCACATGGCAAAGGGCACAGATACAGGAGGGGTTGGAGCCTTGTTAGCACTTCACAATATGGTATTTAATTTTGTTTTTGTTGTTGCCATTATTAAGACAGGTGATTTTTATGCTAAGCAAAACAAGTCAGTCAGAGAGAGACAAACACTATGGACTCACTTGTATGTAGAGTCTAAAAAAAGTGAAGTCATTGATAGAACAGATGAGTGGTTGGCAGAGGTGGAGGGAGGGTGGGCTGAATGGGTGAAAATAGTCAAAAGGTACAAACTAAACTTCCAGTTATAAAATAAGTCCTGGGGATGTCCATTATGGTGACTATAATTAATAATACTGTATTGCATATTTGAGAGCAACAGAATAATCTTAAAAGTTCATAACAAGAAAAAAGTTTTATGCCCTGTAACTAGACTTGTAGTGATCATTTTTGCAACATATACAGTATTGTACACCTGAAAGTAATATGTTATATGTCAATTATACCTCAATAAAAAATACAAGGTAATGATTTATCAATTGTAAAAATGTACTGCACTAATGCAAGATGTTAATGATGGAAGAAACTGGTAGTTAAGGAGGGGAGGGGGCATATGGGGACTTGTACTTTCCGCTCAATTTTTCTGTAAAGCTAAAACTAAAGTCTTTTAATACTATTACCAATCATCATTATCATCATCAGCAGCAAGATAATTTTGTTGGTTCTATTGCATGAAAAGCACAGTATCTCGATATTGTTAAACTTAGTCATGCCTGCTAGCTAAAAGAAGATGAACAAAGTTTGAGAGACTAATCCAGAGGTTTCTAGTTCAAGATAATAGACTAAGCACCATTTTTTTCCAAAGAAATGGAACAGATTCTTGAAATGGTTCCTAGTTAGGATATTGGATCCTGAGAAAGAAGTAGAACAGAACTTGAGTCCTCAAAAATCGATAAAGAGGATAATTAAAAGGATAGGCAGCTGCATCCATGGGTATAAAATGCTAAAATACTTTGTGCCCTTAATTTGTTAAATGGCAGCCCTGCCTTCATGTTGGCTAGTTCCCAGGCTTTGTACCCTACAGGGAAGCCTGCCTGTGGACAAGTGCCATGCCCTTACATCATGCCCACTCCCCGCTTCAAATGAAAGGATTATTAGAGAAACAAAAACCAAAGTGCAGAGGAAACTCACACAAGCAGGAAAAAAATATGGAAAAGGTCATGAGGAATTGACACAACCATATCAGGAGAGACAGGAATTATTCAGGTAAGAGAAGAAAATGTAAAAATGAAACCAAAACCATAAACAATAAAAATTTTAGTCATGTCTTCAGAAGTACAAAAGAAGAAAGCTGATCCACAAAATAAGCGTGGCCATTGGTGAAAATAACAACAATGAAAATAAACAACAGACAACAACAAAAACAAAACAAAAAAGAAACTCGGGATAAGACATTGTAGAAATTTAAATATTGAGTAGGCATGCTAAATACTAGAAAGGACATGGTTGAAACACCAATTGGAAATCCGAAAGAGATAATAAAGATATGAAGAAGTTAAGGGACAAGGTAGAGAGATTTAGTAAGTAAAAACAGAAATTTCATAAGGATGGAACAGATCCTTGGTGAATACGTTCTCCCATACAGTGGGTTCCCTTTTCATCTTGCTGATAGTTTCTTTAGCTGTACGTATGCTTTTTAATTTGATGTAGTCTATTAGTTTATTTTTTCTTTTGTTTCCCTTGCTTTATGAGATACATTGGCAAAAATATTGCTATGCCATATATCTCAAATTTTATTGCTACATTTCTCTAGGATTTTTATGGGATGGTGACTTACAAAGCCTTTTATCCATTTGGAGTTTATTCTGGTGTATGGTGTAAGTTGTTGGTCCAGTTTCTTTTTTTTTGCATGGACCAGTCCAGTTTTCCCAACACCAATTATTGAAGAGACTGTCTTTACTCCATCGTATGCTCTTGCCTCCTTTGTCAAATTTTAGCTGACCTTAAAGGTGTGGGTTTATTTCTGCACTCTCTGTTCTGTTCCATTGATCTATATGCCTGTTCTAATGTCAGTACCAGGCTATTTTGATTACAATGGCCTTATAGTATAGTTTGCTATCAGGTATTGTGATCCCTCCAATTTTGTTCTTTCTTAAGATTACCGAAGCTATTTGGGGTCTTTTTTGGTTCCATACAAATTTTTGAAATATTTGTTCTAGATCTGTAAAATATGCCATTGGTATTTTAATAGGAATTGTGTTGAATCTGTAGACCACTTTGGATAAAAAGCTGTGCTATTGTACACTTACAGAGTGGACTACTACGCATCAGTAAAAAAGAAAGAACTCTTACCTTTTGTGACAGCACGGATGAACCTGGAGACTCTTACGCTAGGTGAAATAAGCCTGTCAGTGAAAGATGAATACAATGATTTCACTTATATGTGGAATCTAATAAACAAACTAATGAGCAAAACAGAATCAGAGGCATAGAAACATGGAAGAGGTTGACAGCTGTAAGAGGTGAGGGGAGAGGTGGGTACTGGTTGAAAGAAGGTGAGGGTATTAGCCAAAGCACATATATACATGACCCATGGTCATGGACAACGGTACTGGGATTGCCTGAGGGGCTAGGGGGTGCTGGGTGGAGGGGGTCAAAGGGAAAAATTGGAACAACTGTAATAGCATACATAATAAAATATAATTTAAAAATAATAAAATTTTAAAAAGGAACAGAGACAGAAGGGAGAAAAGAAATAATAGAAGATAATTTTCTTGAGCCAAAGAAGAAAAGAGGTGTTACATTGAAAGATTCCCCTAAGGGCCAAGAAGAAAAAAATTTAAACAGATACATCTTTTTAAACTAAGAATAAAAAGGAAATTCTAAAACCCTTCAGAGAAATAGAACAAGATCCTTACAAAGGAACAAGAATCAGCTTCAGACAGCTCATCGGCAGTACCGGGTGGTGAAAGACAAAATTTCTTCCAAATCTACACAGCCACACAGTCAAGCAAAGGTAAGATAGATTGTCAAAATGAAGTTATTCAAACATTTATGACTGATGGAGAGCATATGAAGAAAATTGAGAATGTACTTGGAAAAAATTAACATAAAGACAAACAGAAGATACTATAAATAGTAAGGGTCAGTATGTTTCAAGTGATACTTTTTTTGACTTACTTGAGTCTACATTGAGAATTATTATAATATTCATTCTGACTACATTGTAACAGCTTTGTTTTAGTTTTAAAATAACTATGTAGAGGACCCAGAAATGTAATTTTAGTTACAGATCATAATGTAAACTATCATAAGCTTAACGATGCAAGAAATGATATCATTAGTAATACAATTTCAATTTATAACATAACTTTTAAATTCTCATTAAATTCACTGGTTCTGTGTGACTGTCCCCTGGGGCCTGTGTTGGCTAGACAACAGCCAAGTTTTATCCTCTCAGATTGCTTCAGCCATCATGTCTATTTAGGTAAATATTTAATCTGTATTTTGAGCTCTAACTTCACTCTTGGACTCCAGTTTATACTTCAAACTGCCAGTGGAAAGTCTTGCTCTTGGCTGCCCTACCAGAATCTCAAACTCAATATGTCCCAGTCTTAATCTAGCCTGTGCTTACAGTTCAACGCCCAGCACACTTTTCCTTATGACTACTCTACTTCTAACTGACACAAAACTACTTAGGCTTGTAATCTTAGTCTTCCTAGATGTTTTCTTTCATCCTTTTATATGTAATTGTTACCAAATCCTCTATTCTTACTTTTGCCATGTATTTTACATGACAACATAGAGCCCTTTAGATCCACTGTTACCCCTGCCTTTATTGTTTCTTGCCTTGACAATGCATCAGCCTCCTAAGCCCACCTTTGGTCTCATCTATAATATCTCCTTTATTATATCCATACCACCTGTTGTTATTAGATTAATCATCCTAAAGTATGAGCATAATTTGGTTATTCCCTTGCTCGAAAATTTTCAGGGACATTTAATATTTGCCTACCATTTTATTGATGAATAGTCTTTTATTTTATGTATATACCACATTGTGTTTCTCCATCTGTTGATGGATGCTTAGATGTTTTCATCTTTTTGTTATTGTGGATCATGCTGTTACAAACATGACTGTACAGTTTTCATTTGAGTCCCTGCTTCCCATTCTTTGGGGTATATACATAAGAGTGGGACTGCTGGGTTTTCTGGTAATTTTATGTTTAACCTTTTGAGGAGCCACTACACTGTTTTCCACAGATACGCCACTTCATATTCCCAGCAGCTATGCACTGGGGTTTCAGTGTGTGTATATCCTTGCCAACACTTGTTATTTCCTGTATTTCATTTGTGTTATACCCATCCAAGTAGATGTGAATTAGTATCTCATTGTTTTTCTAGTTTTGTTTTTTAGTTTTATTGTTTATGCTATTATAGCTGTCCCCACTTTTTCCCCCTTTGCCCACCTCCACCTAGCCTACCTAGCCACCCCACCCCTCAGGCTATCCCCATGCCATTGTTCCTGTCCATGGCTCATGCATAAACATTACGTTCTTTGCCTAATCCCTTCACCTTCTTTCAGCCAGCACCCACCTGTCCCCTCTGACAGCGGTTGGTCTGTTCCATGTATCTATGCTTCTGTTTCTATTTTGTTTGTTAGCTTATTCTGTTCATGAATTCCACATATAAGTGAGGCACTCTTGGTGGGAATGCAGTCTAGTGGTATTTTTGCATCAGAACAATAAATTGCAATTGGGCATCAAAGTTAAAATACCTTTTTGGTAACCAATGGAAGGTCCGCAGGTCTCAGTGGACCATTATTTTTAAATGAGCCATATATGATTCAAAACCATACATGTATTGGTAAAAGATCCATTTAAAATGTAAGAACAATGGATTTTAACAATACAGCTCAAAAAGGTCACTAGTGTGGTTTTTCAGATGTAACATGCAACTAACCTTCAAGACACTACCACTTAGCAAGTTTTGTCATAGTGTAAAAGAATATACACTATAATCTGAACAGGCTATTAAAATACTACTCCTTTTTTCCAACTACATATCTCCATGATCAGATTTTCTTCATATATTTCACCAAAACAGCCTCTTGCGATACATTGAATACAGACGCAGTGCTAAGGATCCAGCTGTCTTCTATTGTTACGGACTGCACGTTTGTGTTCAAAATCCATATGTTGAAACTGTAGTGCTCATTGGATGGTGTATGTAGATGGAGTCTTTGGGAGCCCTCATGCTGGGATCACTGCCTTTGTAAGAGGAGAGAGGGGGGAACTTCTTCCTCTTTCTCTCTTTCCCACCCTGCCATGTGAGGGCAAAGAAAGCAGGTGTCCATCTGCAAAGCAAAACTAAATCACTAGACATGGAGTCAGCCAATGCCTTAATCTTAGACTTCTCAGTCTCCTAAGCTGTGAAATGTATTTCTATTTTTTAAGTCACCCAGTCTATGATATTTTTGTTATAGCAGCCTGAAGTAAGGCGTTTATTAAGTAGATATTAGAGAGGTTTACAAAAATTTAAAACAATGCTACTGTTACTGGTGAAAATGTGTTCTTTTGTAGTATTCAGAGAAAAGAATTTCAAATGACACACACAGAGAAGTTTAAACACGGTGGCAGGATTTTCTTGGGGTTAAGGGAAATGAGATACCCTCGGGGACATAGAGGGTGGGCAGAGCTCTAGCAGCCACTTCCCTGAAGCTTCTTTTAATCCTACATATATTGTCTTCATTCTCAGTAATGATCAAGGAGTTATTCAGTCCACCCTACCCAACTTCCTAATCCTTCCTGGGTTTGAGTCAGGTCCTCCCCCCAAACCAGTCCTTTTCTGGGACCTACTGGGGTCTGGGCCCTCTATCCAAGCCAATTGCCTCTCCATTTTTTTCCATGCTAGGCCCTGCCTTTTTTTGGCTCTCACTGTGCATGTCCAAAACTAGGTACACCTTCCCCTGTGCCATCTTGACTTCTATTGTGCATGTTTAAAAGTTCAGTTATGGCATTTGGTTTCTACTGCGAATGTGCCCAGCAGAGTAGTCACCTCCTCCTCCCTTTGATAATCCAGTACCAGGCCAGCAACACCCCTGGGAGGATTGCTTGTCCACTCCGAAGTTTAAATCTCCTTGACAGAAGCCCTGTGGAATGTGTGAGTAAGTCTGTAGATGCCGTAGTACTAGTAAGCTTAATGGAGTGCTGTCCTTATATCTGATTCAGCTTCCCAGTTTATTAAGTTTGATATCTAATTCCCTTTGCCCCCCTCCTTTTCAATAACTGTATACCTAAACTAACACTACTTGGGATGCAAGGATGGTACAATATTCGCAAGTCAATAAACATAATACATCACATCAACAACAGCAAAGACAAAAATCACATGATCATATCAATAGATGCAGAAAAAGCATTTGATAAGATACAGCACCCATTTCTGATAAAAACACTCAGCAAAGTGGGAATAAAGGGAGCAGTCCTCAACATAATGAAGTCCACATATGAGAGACCTACAGCCAACATCATACTCAGTGGACAAAAACTTAGAGCTTTTCCACTAAGATCAGGAACAAGACAAGGATGCCCTCTCTCACCACTCCTATTCAACACAGTATTGGAAGTCCTAGCCACAGCAATCAGATAAGAAAAAGAAATAAAAGGCATCCAAATTGGAAAGGATGAAATGAAACTGTCACTGTTTGCAGATGACATGATAGTGTACATGGAAAATCCTATAGACTCCACCAAAAAACTACTTGACCTAATAAATGAATTTGGCAAAACAGCTGGATACAAAGTCAATACTCAGAAATCAAAGGCATTCCTGTATACCAACAACAAAACTGCAGAAACAGAAATCAGGAAAAAAATCCCATTTGATATAGCAACAAGAAAAATAAAGTACCTAGGAATAAACCTAACCAAGGAGGTAAAAGACCTGTACTCAGAAAATTACACAACACTGAAGAAAGAAATTATGGAAGACACAAACAAATGGAAGCATGTACCATGCTCATGGATTGGAAGAATTAACATCATCAAAATGGCCATACTACCCAAAGCAATTTATAGATTCAATGCAATCCCCATTAGAATACCCATGACATATTTCACAGATATAGAACAAACATTTCAGAAATTTATATGGAACCATAAACGACCCCGAATAGCTGCAGCAAATTTGAGAAAGAAGAACAAAGCAGGAGGGATCACAATACCTGATATCAAACTGTATTACAAGGCCACTGTCATCAAAACAGCCTGGTACTGGCATAAAAACAGGCACATAGACCAATGGAAAAGAATAGAGAGCCCAGAAATAAACTCAAGTCTTTATGGTCAATTAATATTTGACAAAGGAGGCAGGAGCATAAAATGGAGCAAAAACAGCCTCTTCAACAGATGGTGTTGGGAGATCTGGACAGCTACATGCAAAAAATTGAAACTCGATCACCAACATATGCCATACACAAAAATAAACTCAAGATGGATAAAAGACTTAAATATAAGTCGTAACACCATAAATGTCCTAGAGGAAGACATTGGCAGGAAAATCTCAGACATTCCACGCAGCAACATCCTCACAGACATGTCCCCTAAAGCAAGGGACATAAAGGAAAGAATAAACAAATGGGGCCTTATCAGAATAAAAAGCTTCTGCATGGCTAAAGAAAACAGCACCAAATTACAAAGAGAACCAACAGTATGGTAAAACATATTTGCCAGTGATACCTCAGACAAGGGCCTGATCTCCAAAATATATAAAGAACTCACACGACTCCACTCCAGGAAGACAAACAACCCAATTAAAAAATGGGCAAAGGCCTTGAACAGACACTTCTCCAAGGAAGACATACAGAGGGCCCAGAGACATATGAAAAGATGCTCAGCATCACTAGCCATCAGAGAGATGCAAATTAAAACCACAATGAGGTACCATCTCACACCAGTCAGAGTGGCCAATATAAACAAATCCACAAACAAATGTTGGAGAGGATGTGGAGAAAAGGGAACCCTAGTGCACTGTTTGTGGGAATGCAGACTGGTGAGGCCATTGTGGAAAACAGTATGGACTTTCCTCAGAAAACTCAAAATGGAACTGCCCTTTGACCCAGCAATTCTGCTGCTGGGATTATACCCTAAGAACCCCGAAACACCAATCCAAAAGAACCTGTGCACCCCAATGTTCATAGCAGCACAATTTACAATAGCCAAGTACTGGGAGCAACCTAAGTGCCCATCAGCAAACGAGTGGATCCAAAAACTATGGTATATTTACACAATGGAATTCTACGCAACAGAGAGAAAGAAGGATCTTATACCCTTTGCAACAGCATGGATGGAACTGGAGAGCATTATGTTAAGTGAAATAAGCCAGGCGGTGAGGGACAAATACCATATGATCTCACCTTTAACTGGAACATAATAAATAGAAGAAAAAAGCAAACAAAATATAACCAGAGACATTGAAGTTAAGAACAATCTAACAATGGTCAGGGGGGAGTGGGGAGGGGACAGTGAGGAGAGGGGATTACAGGAACTACTATAAAGGACACATGGACCAAATCAAGGGGGAGGGTGGAGGTGGGGGAGGGAGGGGTGGTTCAGCTGGGGTGGGGTGGAGGGATGGGGAGAAAAGGCACACAACTGTAACTGAATAACAATACAAAATAAAAATAAAATAAAATATTTAAAAAAAACTAACACTACTTTTTCCACTAAATTTTTTATTTTGAAAAATTTAATATTTCCCCATGAAATATATTATGTATGTTATGTTAATATGTTTATCATTATTTAAAAAATAATTTGGAATTAAATCTGTCCATTATATTAGCTAATACATTATATATTAATATATACAACTAACACAAAAGCTTTTTGAAGTTCTCAATTTTCTAAAGAATGTAAACGGCCCCTGAGACACTTTGGTGTTGAATAGGGAGAATGTAGGCTATATTAAGTCATTTATCAATCCACCTAGGGAGATCAGTACCATTTATTCAGCAGGGGAAGGAGCCTTGGTGGGGGAGGGAGAGTTGAGTTGCAGAATGGAGATAGGTGTGCGGCCTACTTCCTGCCCCCACCTCAGGGTTTACACCCTGGTTTGGCAAATACAGACAAGCCAGAGAAGTGTGGGGAATTGCAGTGCCTTTGTGTTTGGTTTTTCATCCGAGAAGCAGGGTGGAGATGTCCCGCAGTGCCTCCCTCCATGGGAAGTGGTTGTGGGGTTTGCCCTCCTAGATTCCCTGAACCCGGTGAGTGGCATGAACAAAATGCAGACATACTTGTATGTCTGTTTGGAGTATGTACACTGCAGCTGGAAAGTTGGGACTAACTTGCTTGCAGGTAAATAGTCCAAAGCTGGGGGCCAGCTGTGGGTCATGGGGAAGTCACAGACAAGCAGCACCATCATCAGTGAGGGCCAGGGCAAAGCCAAGTCATCAGTGTTGGGAGAGACCATGGATGTTGACAGGGCTGAGAGAACAGCTGGCACTCAGACATTTCAGCTCATAAAGGCCAAAAGAGAGATGCTCACAAGCAAGATCGACATGGGAAGAGAAGCCCTTTTATATATATATATATATATATATATATATATATATTTACCCCTATCTCTGAGAGGGGAAAACCTCAAAACCCAGGAGATAAAAAGAGACTGAATTAAATTGGAAGATGTAAGTTCCTGTGAAAGATCTTTTCTTTCCTTCCTTCCTTCCTTCCTTCCTTCCTTCCTTCCTTCCTTCCTTCCTTCCTTCCTTCCCTCCTTCCTTCCTTTCCTCCTTCCTTCCTTCCTTCCTCCATTGCATGGAAATGGAGGCCTATGAGCAAATTATATTTGTTTATAAAAGAATCAAGTTACATCTGAGTTGTGACTCTCTGTATTTCTCTCTCCCTCTAAATCTTAGTTCCTGTGGTAGGTCTGTGTTAATATGTTTAAGAATTTAAGCTTATGTTTGGTCAATAAGTATTTGTTAATTGAATGAAGAATAAATTGATTTGGAGATCTTGGTTCTGTTTTATATTTGCCCTTATTTTATACAAACAAGTGTTTTTAACTAACTAGACAAGATTGAGACCAAAGCCTCATGCCAAACAAGTCAGACTTCTGTTTCAAACCACCCCCTGGCTTCCTGGAGGAATGCTCCAAGTAAAAGTTCGGGTCCTTGCAATGTGCCCCCACAGCAGCTCCTCTCTTTGATCTCCTTCATTTCTCACCTCTTCCCACTCCATTCCAGCTACACTGACCTCTCTGAAAGTCTTAGAATATAAGAGGCATGCTCTGTTTTGAACATCTTCCTCTAGACATCCACCATATAACTCCCCTCACCTCTTTTTAGTCTTTGTTCAAGTGCCACCTTCTTCTTAAAACATTCCCTGACTACTCTGTTTAAAATTGCAACTTACCTGACCAGGAACCTCTTTCCTGCTTTATTTATCCCCCTTAAGACTTAGCACTTTCTAATGTATTTATTACATTGCTTATGGTCTGTCTTTCCTTGCTAACATGCTTGATGAAGGCAAGGATATGCATTTAAAATTTTTCTTTTACTGCAAGAATTTTGCATGGTATAGAGTAGGTTCTCGATACACACTTGATGAGTTTATTGAATCAAATTGAGTAGGGTTCTTAGCTGGCATTCCATTCCTAGAAATCTCTCTGGATCTCTTCTTTTTTTTTTTAAATGTATTTTATTGATTACGTTAATACAGTTGCCCTTCTCCGCCCAGTATCCCCATTCCCTTTAGCAATCCCCCCACCCCCACTTAGATTATGTCCATGGGTCACACATGTAAGTTCTTTGGCTTCTCCATTTCCTATACTCTTCTTAATATCTCCTGTCTATTTTGTACTGACCAATTATGCTTCTTAATCCCTGCACCTTTTCCCTCATTTCCTCTTTCCCCCACCCAGCTGATAACCTACAAAATGATCTCCATATCTATGGTCCTTTTCCTGTTCTGGTTGTTTGCTTAGTTTGTTTTTTTAGCTTCAGTTATTGATAGTTGTGAATTTGTTGCCATTTTAATGTTCATAGTTTTGATTTTCTTTTTCTTAAATAAGTCCCTTTAACATTTTATCTAATAATGACCTGGTGATGATGAACTCCTTTAGCTTTACCTCGTTTGGTAAGCACTTTATCTGCTCTTCCATTCTAAATGATAGCTTTGCTGGATAAAGTAACCTAGGTTGTAGTTCCTTGCTTTTCATCACTTTGAGTACTTCTTGCCTGTCCCTTCTTGCCTGCAAAGTTTCTTTTGAGAAATCAGCTGACACTTTTATGGGAACTGTTTTGTAAGTAAGTATCTTCTTTTCTCTTGCTGCTTTTAAGACTCTCTATCTTTAACCTTTTGCATTTTAATTATGATGTGTCTTGGTGTGGGCCTCTTTGGGGCCAACTTGTTTGGGACTCTGATTCCTGGACTTGTGTGTCTATTTCCTTCACCAAATTAAGGAAGTTTTCTTTAATTTTCTTTCATTATGTTTTCAAATAAAATTTCAATTTCTTGCTCTTCCTCTTCTCTTTCTGCCATCCCTATGATTTGGATGTATTCGTACATTTAGAGATGTCCCAGAGGCTCCTCAGACTGTCCTTTTTTTGAATTCTTTCTTTTACTTGTTGTGATTTAATGCTTTTTCCTTCCTTGTGTTCCAGATCATTGATTTGATTTTTAGCTTCATCCTTTCCACTGTTGGTTCCCTGTAGTTTTTCTTTATTTCACTTAGTGTGACCTTCATTTCTTCCTTGGTCTTTTTTATGTGTTGCCATACTCAGTGAGTTCTTTGAGCATCCTGATCACCAGTATTTTGAATTCTGCATCTGATAGGTTGGTTATCTCTGTTTTGTTTAGTTCTTTTTCTAGGGTTTTGTTCTGCCCTTTCATCTGGGCCATATTCTTTGTCTCCTCAATTTGACAGCCTTCCTGTGTTTGTTTTGTGTATTAGGTAGAGCTGCTTTGACTCTCTGTCTTAATAGTGTGGTCAGTTGTAGAAAAGGCACCTATCTGGATGACTGTGGCTTCTTTAAATCCTTGGTTGTCAGACTTCCATACAGCTCATGTTTCTGATGGTTCTGGGTGTTATTTGTTTTAAGGTCTAGTTATAATTCTTTCTGTGCTTTCACAAGGAGGTGAAGCATATTTGCCTATACCTCCACCTTGGCTGGAAGTTGATCTTCTCTTTTCTAACTCATGGCCCTATTCAGCTCACTTGAGCTATACTGCATTCTCCTAATTTGACCATGGGCTTTCAAACTGTTTCTAATCACTGATCCCAGTAGCTATTCAAGGAGTTTATCTGGAATTCTTATTTATCTACCTTTTTCAAAAGGGCTTAATTTTTACTCTCTGTTGGATCATCTATTTTCTGAGAAAAACCTTTATTTCCCTCATGTCTGTCATTCTTTGCACCTCCCACTCCCAGTCACACATAAAGGATGCTGCTAGCAATATTGTCTTGTCTTGTTGTGTAATCTGATTGTCAAACAAGTTTCACTTACTGCCAACACTAGAATATTGAAGTCTCCTGTTTACATTGCCCATCCTCTTAGCCCAACTGGATTGAATCCATTCTTCATATGTAGTTCTGAAATTTTTTCCCCCCAGGATGGGTGGGAAGTGGGAATGAGTAGAAGGGTAGGGAAGGATGGGAATCAGGCATGGTAATTATATGGTGACTCAGTGCCCGCCACAGGCAGCATACTTTTATTTTTGTTAAGCACTAGCAGAGATTTTGAAATCCATTGCCTTAATTTATGGAAATGAGCACACACGGCCCTAAAGATATCATGTTTTTCCCCAAGGTCATCAACAAACACGTGGTGGTGCTGGGAGTGGAGCCCAGGTTTTCTGTTTCTCGAGCCAGTAATCTTTCTATTCTGTTAGGCTGCCTCCCAATAAGAATATTTCAGGAAAATCACTCGCCTTCTTTCTCTCCATCACTACCTCTACTTCTCTTCTCTTCGTTTGTTTGTTTTATTTTGATTGACTAGAGTTTATGAATTGAGATAACTATGGTCCTTGGGTTTAATCACGAAGACAACATGTTAGGGAGTCATAGATGGAACCAAAATACAGCTGTTTCATTGGCTTCCTAGTTCACTAACTTTTCCCCTGGAATGCATTATTTGTCTATTTGGCATTGGAATTAACTAAATTTCTGGTTACATCTTATAGAGTTAATGTATATATATGTATGGTCAGGTTAAAATGAGGTTGCCATTGGGTAGAAAATTTGTGAAAATGACTTGAACAAATTTCAATGGAAAATTAGTAGCTTCTTGGTAACATTGGGAGCTCTATTATATCATTCTCCTACATTGAATGGGAAAAAAATTGAAAGTATTCAGATAAGGGTGATGCAATTATATATGTTGGGTATAAAAATGCCAGATTGCAAAAACAAAAACAAAAAAAGTTAAATCATCCTTCAGTTCTCCCTGGATATATGGCCTTTGTGATGTGACCCTGTTGGCCTTGCGACCACTTTTTCTAATAGAATGCAGCAGAGTGGCAGTGCTCCAAATTGCAGCTTAGCTTCAAGAGTCCTGGCATGGTTCTCAGCCAAGTTCTAAGTTTGAGCCATAACAGGCCTTGGAAACCTACTCAAGACACCCTGAAAATAAGCCTGCTGGGGGATGAGTGACCATGGACAGCACAGAGAAATTGTGCCACCCAAGACCATCCTGGCCCAACCACCTTTTGGTCAACCCATCTGATGAGCACAGATGCATCTATGAGGCCAGGAAGACCAGAAGATTCACCCTGCTGAACCCAGCCCAAATTGGTGACTTGCAGAATTATGGTTTCTTTTTTAAATATTATATTTTATTGATTATGCTATTAGTTGTCCCATTTCCCCCCTCTATTCTCCACATCCCCTCCCACCCACATTCCCCCCCTTTAGTTCATGTCCATGGGTCATACAGGTAAGTTCTTTGGCTTCTACATTTCCTATACTATTCTTAACCTCTCCCTGTCTATTTTCTACCTACCATTTATGCTACTTATTCTCTGTACCTTTCCCTCCTCTCTCCCCCTCCCACTCCCCTGCTGATAACCCTCCATGCGATCTCCATTTCTGTGATTCTTTCCTGTTCTAGTTGTTGGCTTAATTTGCTTTTGTTTTTGTTTTAGGTGTGGTTGTTAATAACTGTGAGTTTGCTGTCATTTTTACTGTTCATATTTTTAATCTTCTTTTTCTTAGATAAATCCCTTTAACATTTCATATAATAAGGGCTTGGTGATGATGAACTCCTTTAACTTGACCTTATCTGGGAAGCACTTTATTTGCCCTTTCATTAGAAATGAAAGCTTTGCTGGATAGAGCAATCATGGATGCAGGTCCTTGCCTTTCATGACTTGGAGTACTTCTTGCCAGTCCCTTCTTGCCTGTAAGGTCTCTTTTGAGAAAGCAGCTGACAGTCCTATGGGAACTCCTTTGTAGGTAACTGTCTCCTTTTCTCTTGTAGCTTTTAAGATTCTCTCCTTATCTTTAATCTTGGGTAATGTAATTATGATGTGCCTTGGTGTGTTCCTCCTTGGGTCTGACTTCTTTGGGACTCTCTGAGCTTCCTGGACTTCCTGGAAGTCTATTTCCTTTGCCAGATGAGGGAAGTTCTCCTTCATTATTTGTTCAAATAAGTTTTCAATTTGTTGCTCTTCCTCTTCTCCTTCTGGTACCCCTATGATGAGGATGTTGGAATGTTTAAAGATGTCCTGGAGGTTTCTAAGCCTCTCCTCATTTTTTTGAATTCTTGTTTCTTCATTCTTTTTTGGTTGAATGTTTCTTCCTTCCTTCTGGTCCACACCATTAATTTGAGTCCCAGTTTCCTTCCCATCACTGTTGGTTCCCTGTACATTTTCCTTTGTCTCTCTTAGCATAGCCTTCATTTTTTCATCTAATTTGCGACCAAATTCAACCAATTCTGTGAGCATCCTGATTACCAGTGTTTTGAACTGTGCATCTGATAGGTTGGCTATCTCTTCATTGCTTAGTTGTATTTTTTTCTGGAGCTTTGATCTGTTCTTTCATTTGGGCCATTATTTTTTTGTCTTGGGGTGCCTGAGCCGTGAAAGGTTAAGTGCCTAAGGCGGGTTCTGCTGAAAGGACCAATGCACCTGACTGTCTCGGAAAGTTCAGGTAAAAGTGCTGGAAGAACTTCTCCCCGTGTAAAAAGTCTATCTGCATTCACACAACTGCGGTTCCTCGGAAAAAAGCACATTCTCGGTGGAAGGGATCACTGCTCTTTTCTTTCCAAGTTTTCTGCCTGCCGCATTCCTTCCCTCCAGCGCATTGGCGTGCCCAGAATTATGGTTTTAAGACCCTAAGCGTTGGCATGGTTTATTATGCAGCTAAGTAATATAGATTACTCAGGTAGCCATTTGCTATACTAGCTAACTGCTCCGGATTAGAAGTTCCTTTCTAGTGAATTCATTTGTAACACTGTCTCTGAGACAAGCAGGTCACTGTTTAAGGATGGATGCACCTGCAGTCCAACGTTCAGTTAGTGTTTTAGTTGGAACATTATAGACTTGCTTCTTTTAGCTTTGGGCTCTATTAGCTTCAAAGATTATATCTGGTAATCCATTTTTTTTTGAGCAATGGAAACACGAATTTTTGTTTTATATGTGCTATGTAAATAAAATGATGCTTAAGCCTGTGATGGAAATAAAAGTAGACCAGTAACTAGACAACTTAAAATAGCTCTGGACCTTGGCTCTGATACCCTCTGATGTTGTGTCTTCCTCATGAATGCAGGGAGCTTTGCAGGTGAGGGCAACTTTCAGGCTCTCTCTCCATCAGCAGTTTGAATGAAGTGAGGGAGGTGAAGGAAATGCCATTTGAGTATGAGAATGGAACATTAACAAAAACAGCAATAGCACTTTGTCCCAAGTTAAGTACTCCACATCGTGTTGATGGCATCTTCCAGGGATATCATGAGTTGTCCTGATAAACACCAGGAATGATGCACTTGCAGAGAACGTAGCTTCCACATAAGAATCCCAGAGAGCTGTACAAGTTTCAGCTTTCCTTTGTGAACTCCGCTGTTTCTCATATCATCTTGTCTTATTTAGTGACAGCTGTATATGAAAACATTTTCCCTTTTAATCCACAACATTTGAGTACCTGGCACTTTGGGGAAAAAAAAAAGGACCAAATACAATCATCTGGTAGTTTTAAGTGGCAGCTTTAAACACCATGCTGAGATGTACTAAAGTCACGTGCCGGAACAATGCATCTATCCAGCTTTTATTGACATCCAGTTAGCACACTGCAGTGTGAGGATGAGACCACAAGATGGCAGAAGAGTGACTCTAATCTCAGCCTTTTTTTCTCCCAAATAAATGATGTGTCCTGTTGGAGCTAATTAATCCTGCCATTAATTCAATGGAAGGGTTAATAAATTATTAAAGCTGGGCATAATAGTATAGTTTCAAAAATATTTTAAACCTTTAATGATCTCCATTTCATTTATGTTCAGAGAACAGCAAAGAATAGAATCTGGTTTGCCAAGAAGAAACCCACATTTCTTTTTGGTTTAAGAAACAGAATCCAACATTTAAAGTCTATTGTAATAAATAGACACAGAGCTCAAATATGCTAAGATCTCCCTGAAATTCAGATGACCTTAATTATTTTACAGTTTGGTCTTAAGTTCTTGTATAGGGTGGGCAGATAAGCGAAAAGAGAGCACTCTCTTCTACAGTGAATTTAGAAAAAGAAGATTCAGGGTGTCTAGTTAGGTTTCACTTCCCACTTCATAATATTTCAGAAGTAGTTCAGGTTAATATGTGGAGGAGGGAAGGAAAAGGAGAGGGATGGTGGAAAGAAGGTTGAGCTAATTATAAAATACCAACCTTTCTATATATTATTTCTTTAAATCCTTCCCATGATCCTTTTGAGCTGAGTAGCATTGTTACCATCCCCATTTCATAGCAGAAGAAAGTGGTTAACTAACCAAAGCGGTAGAGTAGTAGAATCACATTTTGAATCTAGGTAATCTGAGTCCAGAGTCCTTGCATTCATCTAGTTTACTCTATCACCCCTGAACACAGGCTAAAAATAACACAGCCTCAGTTTTTGTACTTTCATAAGAAAACTTTCATGCATAGCATAAAATGTAATAAACAGTATATGGATGCCATCTAATATATAACATATACATATAGGTGGTAAAATTACAGATTTATTAAAACATTTTTAATATAGTTTACTTCTTTTTACAAGGAAGAAAGAACAAGTTAAAAGCCAGAGAATCGAAGCTATTACCTGGGCCATTTAGCAAATTTTCCCAGGAGTAGGACCTTGTTTTTTGAAATTGAAATTATGTTACAATCTTAATAGTTGACCAGCTGTTTTGTGTACCTCCAGTAACAAGCTTGGAAGCTTTCCCAAATTTAAGGCTTTTGAGTTGTTCTCTGTGTATACGAGTGTGTGTGTGAATATGTAAATATGTGTTTCGCAGTTACACTGAGAAGGAAAGGACTCAACCTTCTCATGTCAATCATTATTTACATGAAACAGGACTTAAAGCTGCCTGCGTTGTTGCTGGGCCAGGCAGGGGGTGCAGCACTTGTGAATCTTAGTAGGTTGTATGGTCTTAACCAGTCTTGACTGAATAAATGTATTTCGTTCCTCTGAAGATGGCAAATGTTGACTGAAACTACAAATTAAAAACATATTTTTATTTAAAAAGACACAAAATTAGTAAGAGTGAATAATATTTAAATAGTGAAACTGTCAAATGATGTGTTTTGCAAGTTGGTAGCATTTATCATTTGGGAGTTATTAAACTTTAAAACTACACTAAGACTTTTGGGATCACTATCTACCTACCTGTTGAGAGACTGAGGAGACCACCGTCTTCAAGCAAATGTTCTGCCTGTCTTGACACTGGTGCCACCTGCCTATACCACCCTCTGTCCCTCCCTGTGGCATCGGCCTCTCCCTCATATTTTGTAAAGACTTGGATCCCGCTGAGGGTCTTTTCTCTCTGCTGCCATCAGCCATCCAGTGCTCAATGGATGGCTTAGCCAGCCCCCAGACTCATGGTACCTCTCCCCCTGTGAGAGTTACCTTTATTTACTCTCGTGTCCTTGACAGCATCTGGACTCTGTCACCTCCTATTTTTCTAGGACTCTCACTGCCTTATTTGCAGTTTACCTTTTCTCTCATCTCGTAGCCTCTTGCCCTTTTGTTTTCTCTGAGCCTAGGTTTTACCTCTTTTCCTTACCAGGCTTATCCTTGTACAAAGTCTTCTATTCTCTTATCAGGATCTTCTCATTTTCCCACCAAGCCGCTAATCTCATCTTTTAACACGGAGATCAGTGTTTGAGTAAATTCCTCATTCTGCACGCAGTCCATAGCTCTCAGCACTTCGCCATCCTTCCTCAGCAGCCTATGGTACCTCATTTCCCAGAACTGTGTTTTTAACTCGCATCTACCGATTAGGAACCTGAGGCCCAGTCATGTGAAAAACTTGCTCCTTGTCCCTTAGTTAGAAATTGATAGAGCCAAGTCAGGTTTTCTGACTTCGGTGATTTTTTCCCACACATTTTTACATATATAATTCCTTTTGTTTTGAAATTAAATTTTATTGTTTTTATTTTTGATAACAAATTTGACCAGTGTTAGCTATAAAGGGGTGTTGCAAGACCTTATATATTATACCAGCAGGTGGCGCTCTGAACCTGCAGTCTATTTAAACACCTTGAAATCATTTTTTGAATAATGGTAAGAGTTTAACTTTATCAAAGAGAAACATATTAACACACCATCTAATTTACAGTACCTCTAGCAATTATAGCTCAGGTGTCACATGTAGCTTCTGTAAAAGTGAATCAGAATAATTTAAGGATTAGAACCAAGGCTCTGGAGGGGGAATTTGGATATTTGGTCTCGTTTTGGAAGTATAAGCTTTCCACAAACTAACATATCATTTAGTTCAGAGAACTTTAATCCCAGGTTTATGTTACATCAGGAGGTCTTAGATTATGTAAAAATGTGTCACAAAAATCTTATAAAATTGTTGTAACATACTCTTTAAGTACAAATATAGATTTTAATGCTTTTAGGAAGAGGAGGAAGCAGCAACTTACAGGATAGATTTAAGAACTGAAAGAATCATTCCCTTTTCTATCTAAAATATCCCCCTCATTGATTTGCAGTAGTACTCAAAATTATCGTTTTCCTCTCTTCCGCATGGGTAAGACTTTGTAGGACCCAGGAAACTGCAAATGCGGTACCTAGATGGTCTAGCCACTACTTAATGCATGCTCATGAATACCACCACAGCAGAATTAGACCAGCCTGGCCGTCTCATCACCTGGCAGTGATTTGAGTGCAAACAACAAAGGCCAGAAAATCAGATGGAGGAAAGGATTAGCAAAGATTGATCGCTTGGAGTGAGGAGGTTTCGTGTCCTGAAATGATTGCTTTTGATAACTTCACCCAGTTTTATATGTCTTCTCCCCTCCCTTCCCCTCCCCTCCCCTCCCCTCCCCTCCCTGGCTTTTTATGGGCTGGACTCACTGACCCCTTCACATTTCCATAACAGTGTGAAGGAATCTTCCTTGACAACTGATACTTCAGAGGAAATCTGGCTTGAGCCACGCTGACAATACTTTCCCCACCTCTGCCTAAGAGGGCTGGTGGCTAGGGGAGGGGCCGAGGAGAATGAGTCTGAGGGCTGGGCCAGCAGAAGTGGGAGCTCAGGGGGTGTTGGGGAAGTTGAGCTGGAGCAGATCTCCTACATCATGGAGCTCCGCAGAGTAGAGGCCTTGGCAGAACCACCCCCATCTCCCCCACCCCCAAAGGAAGTGCATGTACTCCACAAGGGGGCCAGTCTGGGGACACCTGTCACCCTGAGGGCATTCGTTTTCTTTGCGAGACCCCAGCAGCATAAAGACATTGTTTTTTCCTCCACTTCTTTTCTCTTGTCCAAAAAACCAAAGAGACAGAAACAGGAGAGGAAGACTTAAAACACACCCAAAGGGAAAAAAGTAAGATGACTTAATTGTCCATACACATTAAGAAAAGACTGTTCAAAAATATGACAAAGAGTAAAAATATTATAAATCTATACAATAGCACCACCAGAGAGCTAGCTGAGGTGTCACTGAACGCTAACAACTCAGTGATGAAATCTTGAGCACACCAATGTCATCTATTTATTTATTCATTCATCCATCCAGTATTTGCTGAGCAACTATTAAGTGCCAGCTACTGGAGACATAATAGAGAGAAAAACATAGAAATGAGAAGGAGTACCATATTGAGGTAAAAAAATAAATGGCTATCTCAAAGGTCCTTTCCTTCCTTCCTTCCTCCCTCCCTCCCTCCCTCCCTCCCTTCTTCCCTCCCTCCCTTCTTCCCTCCCTTGCTTTCACTCTTTTGGTGCCTCACCCTCACCAAGGTTTCCATCCATGCTTGGACTTGATAAAACACCAGCCCCTGGGAGTAGTAAATGGCTTCTTGAGTGGACAGAAGGGCCTGATGTACACAATCTAGCTCTCCATGTGGTGAACCTTCATCAATTTTTTTGTTTAAGGGCGCCTGAAACATAAACTCCCCCTCCTTTCTCTCTTCCAGGGCCCCTCTGAGAAGTAGCTCCTTCTTATCGCCTTTCCAAAGGAGTTCCTAGATAGAATAAACAGGCCTGTGTTAAATTAATTAAACAAAGAGGCCATTAGACTGAGGTGGCTGCCATACCTTAGTAGCCTACATAAGCAAACATAAGCAAATGCCTCAAGGTTAAAAAATAAAAACCTAAAGACTGCCCTTCACAAATAGCCATCAAGCCTTTTCTAAATAAGGCAATGGCTTAAGCTATAGCCAATCAAGTGATTTCCTTGCTTTACTTCCATTTCTTCTCTAGAAAAGTCTTTCCTCTAGCTCCTGTCCCTGGAGCACTCCTAACAACGTTCATTTGGTGCTGCCCGATTCGAATCAATATTCACTCAAATAAACTCTTAACATTTCTGATATGCTCTGTTTATCTTCTGACACCTGCTCAACAACCTGCTGGCTCTCTGGGAAGTGAGAGCCCACTCAGGGGTACCTTACCGTGTCTCATCACACCTTGCCTTGGCTCCCTTCCCTTCTCTCTCACCCTCTGCCTTGGCCGCCGCTGCTCTCAGCAGCGCACTACCACCGCGATCCTTGCCCAGGCTCCACCTCCGAGAGTCGCCAGGCTAAGTAAGATGCTGTTTTGGGCAATGATGCAACCCATTTTTAGTAATGACACAAATATTTTTAGAAATCTCTGGGGACTTGTGAACCATCAAATGGGGAAGTAGAACACTTTCCTAGTTGTTTTTTTCCCCCACTTAGGGTTATGAGTGATCAGAGCACAGGGTTTTTCTGCTTATCTGAATTCCCAGTCTTTAGCAGAGTCCTGGCACATAGGGGCTCCACAAATGCTATAGCCGATTTAAACTAAACAACTGAAATACCCAAAAGTTATATACAGGCATTCACCTTGAAGAAAACTTTATACTTACTGAAAATACAAATTGAGTAGTGAAGTTAGTCAAACAGAGATTGTTTGCATTATTTAAATAGCATCTTTAAAGAATTATATAAAATACGAAAAACTCATAAAATTTAGTTAGTCATGAAATTGGTTTACACAAATACTTCCAGGATTATGCTTCTTTTTTAAAATATATATATATCTTCTATAAAAAGATTTTTATTTATTTATATTTATAGAGGGGAAAGGAGGGAGAAAGAGAGGGAGAGAAACAGCAATGTGTGGTTGCCTCTTGCACACCCCCTACTGGGGACCTGGCCCGAAACCCCGGCTGTGCCCTGACTGGCGACCCTTTGGTTCGCAGGCCAGAGCGCTCAATCCACTGAGCCGCACCAGCCAGGGCAGGATTATGCTTGTTTCTGAAAGAGAATGCAAGAGTCATTCACAATCAAAGATCATTTGTGACAATACTGAAATGTTCTATAAAATGTAGACACTTTTTGACATATGACAATATCTAAACAGATTATGAAAATATTCACATAAAGATAGTTAAAACAGCTGTTCAAAAACTCAAATTCTTTAAAAGTGGTCTGTTCTCCACAATGTATAGAGTAATAACAAATCTTCATGTTTATGCTTGCTAACATGAAGTGCTTCTGATTTGCCTCATTTCTGTCTTCTCGCCTCTCAAAGACTAATCATCGAGGTTAGGATCCAGAGGCCTCTACCCAGAGGCTGCAGAGAGTCCCAGCACTGAGTTCCTAATGGCCGTCTGCAGCTCCCACCAAAGGCAGGCCTAGCTCTGCATACCAGGCTTGTCTGCTTTCAAATCCTGACTCTGAAGTGTTAAAGTGGTAACTTAATCATGACTGAGCCTCTTCCTTTGTAAATTAATGATCAACACACACCCCTGATCTGCTCCAGCGTTGTTGCAGGAATCAAAAGGGGTAACATATGTGAAAGTGCTTTGCAAAGTGTAAAGTGCTAGTTAAATGTGGGTATTATTATTATTACTCAGGAAGAACACTTAGGTCATCGCTTAGTAATGGTGAGGCAAACAGTGTCACTAAATAAGACAGTATAATGGCCTTAAGAGACTCTAATTCAGTTTCTCCTTTTTATTCAAGCACACAATTGCATTCTAACACTTCACAGACAGCCTGAAATGGGCCCTGTGGAGGCTGATAAGGAAAATTAGAACAAGGAGCTATTTGCTCCTTCATTTTAATAACTGAGTCAAGGAGCAGGCACTTTAATACAGGCAGGAAAGAAGGAACACTTTCTCTTCCTCAGTCCTCAGCAAGATAATGACTCCATTACCAAGCAGGCCTTCCAGAATAAAAGATGCAGGCAGTGCTCAGGGAGAGCTCCCCTGCATTTCGAAGGAGAAAGACGCCATCACCATCAAAACAAAGTGCTCCGAATGTGTAAAATCAGACTTAGATGTAGACATCGTTAACGGAAGATGGTCATTTTCACAGACTTTGTGTTTTATCCTTGAGGATGAATGGGCCCTCAGTTACAGATGCCTGCTGGATATCAATGCTTTTCTGTCGCATTCACCTTTATCTGTGTGTTGTAGAGGAGGAAAGTTTTCCTGGACCCTCTTCAGGTCTCTGGCTGGGTGTGAAAATTAAACTGAAAAAGATAAACAAGAGAGAAGTATATATTTGATATGTTTTACATGACACAGGAGCCTTCATTAAGGAGAGAGACTCAAAGAGTCTTTGCCGCTAGGTTTTGTCACTGGACAGGCACTGGGACTGGGCGGGTGGGGTGGGGAGGGAATGCTCCCGCGTGGTCTCAAATGTGTGAGTTCTTCACTTTGTGCAGGAAAGATTTCATGACATGAGTCCCCGTGATTTTGATAGTACGGTTATTAAAGCTGGGGACAGTGAAACAAAGGAAGGGCTTAGGATAGAAGACGCAAGGTCATAGTGAAACCGGAAAAGCCGACGTCCATGCTGCCTGTCACCTACCAGACCAGTAAGCAGAGACAGGGATTGAATCTTTATGGGCACTTTATTCAGATGGCTGTCGATCTGAGAAGACGGCGGGTTTGTACCCTAACAGACCATCTTACATTTCCTTTCAAGTCAGCTTTTTTATAAGGGGGCAAAGGTGTACGTAAGGGATTTGGAATTCAAGGGGAAAAAAGTGTAGGTCAGGGATTCGGGACTCGGGAAAGAGGTTCATCAGATGGAAGCTGCAGTCCGGCAACTTCCCAGCATCCTCTCATCTGCTGACTGGTCACTTACTTTGTCTGTGTCCTGGGCGGCTGTCTGTGTCTCCCAGGAACACAATGGCTCGAAAACCACCTTGATTGCTTACGGTCTCTTCTGGAGCTCAAAGGTCAATCGCCTGTGGTCTCCTGGAGTCAGGGCAGGCTGTGTCTGCTCTCAGGCAACAGGAGGGCCCTGGAGACAAATTCAGGGGCTGAGCCTGCAATGAGGGGCTGCCGGCCACTGTCCCTCTGGTACAGGTCTCCTGGGAGCCATTAGAGCTTAGGAGAAAGAAAGCAAAGGCACAGGCCTGAGGAAAGAAGGGGAGGAAAGGCGTGGGCATGCTCAAGGGAGAGCATGCACCGAGTCCTTTATCTTAAGGATTTTTATCTGTTTTCTAAAGGTGGGAATTTTGGGGGGGTGGGTCTCACTCAGAATTTCCATCAGCTTTCCAGGTGTGTCCTTGGATATGCTGATGCATAAAAATGAGCATATGGAGGATTCAGGGTCATTTCCTGGTCAGTTTCACCTTCAGAGAATGTCACCAAAAAGGAACTAGAACCAAGGCATCTGTGTCCCCAGCACAGTCTAGAAATCATTTGCTCCTAAGTGTCCTTGATTAGGGAAGGTAAGACCTTGTTAGTTATTATCTGGCTATAGATTGCTCAGCTGTTTAACTATCTATTTCCCCACTCCACTTGCCTAGGAATTTTCCTAGCTTCTTGCTCACCTGCCTCAGTTTGATGAAAAGTAGGCAGGGTACTACACTTGATCTTAGCCAAAAGGCCGAGAAGCGATTAAATGAAGTTAGTGTTTTGGGTTTCGTTGTATATATTTCCAGAGGTGGGCTTGCCAGGTCAAATGGCAGATTTATTTTTAATTTTTTTTTGAGGAAATGCCATACTGTTTTCCACAGTGGCTGCACCAGTGTGCATTCCCACCAACAGTGCATGAGGGTTTTGTTTTCTCCACATCCTCGCCAGAATTTGTTGTTTGTTGATTTATCGTTGAGATGTGAGGTGATATCTCATTGTGGTTTTCTTTTGCATTTCTCTGATGGCTAATAATGTTGAGCATTTTATCCTGTGTCTATTGGCCATCTGTATGTCCTCCTTGGAGAAATGTTCATTTAAGTTCTTTTCCCATTTTATAATTGGGATGTTTGTCTTATTGGTATTGAGCTATATAAGTTCTTTATATATTTTGGAAATCAACACCCTATCAGCTGTATTATTGGCAAATATGATCTTCTATACAGTGGGTTTCCTTTTCATTTTCTTGATGGTTTCTTTTGCTGTGCAAAAGCTTTTTAGTTTGATGTAGTCCCATTTGTTTATTTTTTCCTTGCCTGATGAGATATATTGATTGGCACAAATACTGCTGTGAGAAATGTCTGAAATCTTACTGTCTATCTTTTCTTCTAGGATTTTTATGGTTTTCCAACTTACACTAAAGTGTTTAATCCATTTTGAGTTTGTTCTTGGGTATACGTTGTGCATTCTTGTGTATAGGTGTACGTTGGTGGTCTAGTTTCATCTCTTTGCACGTATCTCTCCAGTGTTCCCAACACCATTTATTGAACAGACTGTCTTATGTACACCCCATTGTATGTTCTTGCCTTTTTGTCAAATATTAATTAACCATAAAGTCATGGATTTATTTCTGTGCTCTTTATTTTCTTTCATTGATCTATATTCTTGTTCTTGTGCCAATACCATGCTGTTTGATTACTATTGCCTTGAAGTATAGTTTGATATCAGGTAGTGTGATCCCTCCAACTTTGTTCTTCTTTCTCAAGATTGCTGAGACTATTTGGGGTCTTTTGTGATTTCCTATAAATTTTTGGAATATTTGGTTTAGATCTGTGAGCTATGACATTGATATTTTAATAGGAATTACAATGAGTCTATAGATTGCTTTGGGTGGTATGGACATTTTAATGATGTTAATTTTTCTTATTCATGAACATGGTATATGTTTCTACTTATTTGTGTCTTCCTCAATTCCTTCAGTATCTTACAATTTTCTGAGTACAGGTCTTTTACTTTTACCTTCCTGGTTAAATTCTTTTCTAGGTACCTTATTATATGTTATATTTGTTTCAATAGTAAATGGGATTATTTTCTTAATTTCTTTTGCTAGTCGTTCATTATTGGTGTGCAAAAATGCCACTGATTTCTGAATATTAATGTTCCATCTGCTACTTTGCCAAATTTATGTATTAGATCTAGTAGTTACTTGGTGGATTCTTTAGGGTTTTGTATATATAATATCATGTCATCTGTGAATAATGACAGTTTTACTCTCTCCTTTCCAATTTGGATGCTTTTAATTTCTTCTTGTCTGATTGCTGTGGCTTGGACTTCCATTTCTATGTTAAATAAGAGGGTGAATGAGGACATTCCTGCTTTGTTCTTGATCTAAAGGGGAATGCTTTTAGTTTTTGCCCATTGAGTATGATGTTGGCTGTGGGTTTGTCATATATGGGCTTTATTATGTTGAGGTATGCTCCCTCTATTCCCACTTTGCCAAGAGTTTTTATCATAAATGGGTTCTGGATTTTATCAAAATTTTTTGTGCTTATTGATATGATTATGTGACATTTATCTTTCATTTTGTTTATATGCTGTATTATGTTTATTGACTTGTGAATATTGTACCAACTTTGCATCCCCAGAATAAATTCCAATGGTCATGATGTATGATCTTTTTAATGTATTGCTGGATCCAGTTTGCTAATATTTTGTTAAGGACTTTAGCATCTATGTTTATTCAGGATATTGGCTGGTAGTTTTCTTTCATTGGAGTGTCTTTATCTGGTTTTGGAATTAGGACAATGCTGGCTTCATAAAAAGAGCCTGGAAGTTTCCTGCTTCTTGATTTTTTTGAGATAGTTTTAGGAGGATCGGTGTTAGTTCTTCTTTGAATGATTGGTAAAATTCACCTGTGGAGACATCCTGTCTAGGACTTTTGTTTGCCTGGAGTTTTTTGATTACTGCTTCCATTTTATTAGTTGTAATTGGTCTGTTCAGATGTTATGATTCTTCCTGATTCAGTTTTGGAAGGTTGCATGTTTCTAGGCATCTATCCATTTTTCCCAGGTTGTCCAATTTGTTCGCACATAGTTGTTCTTAGTATTTTCTTACAATCCTTTGCATTTCTATGGTGTCAGTTGTTAGTTCTCCTCTTTAATTTATGATTTTGTCTGTTTAGGTTCTCTCTCTTTATTCTTGATGAGTCTGGTTAAAGGTTTGTGAATCTTGTTTATCTTTTCAAAGAAACAGCCCCTGGTTTCATTGTGTGTGTGTTTTTTTTCTTTCTCTGTTATTTATTTCCACTCTAATCTTTATTATTTTCTCTCTTCTACTTTGGGTTTTGTTTGTTGTTGTTTTTCAGGTTCTTTCTGGTGTAGGGTTACAGTGTTTATTTGGGACTTACCTTGCTTCCTGAGGCAGGCCTGTGATGCTATGAACTTCCCTCTCAGGACCGCTTTCACTGGTCCCCATAGGTTTGGGGTTGCTGTGTGTTGATTGTGGTTTGTCTTCAGGTAGACTTTTCTTGATTGGGATTTGTCTACTGGTGAGCTCATCAAAGATATACTTCATTTTTGAAGTGTTTTTGCTTTTTAGTGTTTTCTTTTGCTACTTTCCTAGAGTTCTTATCTCTCTGTTTATATTACCCATTTGATCTCGCATATTTTCTACTTTTTGCATTAGAGGCCTTAACATATTAGTCATAGTCCTTTAAATTCCCTGTATGATAATTCCAAAATCTGTTATATCTGCTTCTGGTTTTAATATTTGCATGCCTCTTAAAACTGTCTTTTTTGGCTCGTGATTTTTTGCTGAAACTTGTGTATATTGTATTGAGTTATAGGAACTGGGGTAAATAGGCCTTTAGTGTGAAGGTTTTCTTTCTCTCCTTCTTTAAAATATGGCTAGGTGTGTGTCGGCGGGGGGGGGGGGGGGTTACCCACAGGGCCCCCTGCCTGCCACGGATGAGAATAAGTCTACCAAGACATGATCTGCTTGGGGAGGAAAGGTGGCCGATCTCTCAAAGGAGAAGGGCCAGGAGCCTTTTCTTCAATGGGCTTTTATTAGGTTCTATTTGCATAGGAATACAGATAAAGCTCATCAAGCATTGTCAGGCAGTAAGGGTCAAGCAATGGATAACATACAAAGAACTCTGAGGGCTTATTCTGAGTCAGGGTCGGTTAGCTACAGGGCCATAAAACTTTGGGGAACAAACTCATTCTATGCTTGGACCTTTATCAGAAAACTGAGAACATTCTTAGCAAAGCAGGTTTCACAGGGTTTTATGTATTTTTTCTTAGGCCTGGTTGCCCTGGGGAACCACTTGTTCCTGCCCAGGGCTGCACTGTCTTCTGGCATTGTTTCAGGCTTAAGTCAGGCGGGGGAAGTAAGGCAGCCAAGAGATTAGGAGACTTCTTGCAGACAGAATGAGGACTCAGGCTATGTCAAAGCTGAGGAGCGAGGGTCCATCACCCCCTTTTTCTATAGCCCCCTGAGTCCTTCCCTGAGGGCCTCTTCGTGACCATGCCTGTCTTAGGTCATCCCTCCCTTGAGGAATCTTATCCGTCATTGGCTAACTGGTCAGGTCAGGGCCAAGCAGAGTGAAGTAAAGTGGGCAGAGGCCGCGCCCCTACCAGGGAGATAAGCTTTGTCTCCTAAGTGACTTATGGTCCCAAGGTCTCTCACTCAGCCTTAGCCATGGGGGGTTATAGCTTCTGAAACCAGGCAGGGCGGTTCCCAACATAGGAGTTCGTGGTATTAATGTTTGCTGTAGCTTTGGTGTCAGAGGCTTCAGATTCCTTGAGTGTCCTTGTTTAACATTCCCTGTTGCCTTTGTTGTTTCTCAAGAATATCCTTGGATAGAGCCCTCATCTCACAGCTCTTTCAGCCACGATCCGTTGCTGCTATACTGCCGCCCTGTTGGTGTGGTGGTAAGGTGTGGGTGAGGGAAGCATTCTGCAAGCTTATGATTAAATTTCAGTCTTTCTAGTGGACCTGGGGTATGCTCTTCACAAGTGTTTCTTAGTTTCACTTTGCATATTATGTGATACAGAAAGGCTAGAGGGGGTTGGAGTCAGGAAAAAGCCCATCCCCGGATGGGATGAAACTGGTAAAGTTTTTTTCCCCTAGAAATTAGGCCTTTGTTATGGAGAATGCTCTGGGAATTTCACAGTAGTTGTTTTTTCCTACCCCTGCCAGAACCACAAGAGGATCTTGGCTCTTCACCAGAAACACCTGGTGGGGCTCCTGGAGATAAAACCCACAAAGTATGGAGGCTCCTAAAGATGGCAGCACCCAGGAGTTCATCACTCTCACACTAGGCCACACTCAGCTGCCAGCAATTCATCAAAATTGTCATTTAAGTTTTCTATCAGTTATGGCCCCAGCGGCGTCGGCTCCCAGGTAAGCAGGTCTCAGCCCTAACTCTGGATCCACCTTCCTCTCCAGACTTTGGAACGGCTCTTTTCCTGGACACTTCAGTTATCTAATGGGTCCAATAAGAGTCATTGGTTTTCAGTTCATTTAGCTTTCTTCTTCTGGTAAGGACAGTAAGGGTGACAACGTCTAAGCTCTTTACTTGTTGGGGTTGAACTAGGAAAGTCCTCTTTTCCAATTTGGACAATTTTCCTAAACCTTTCATCACTGGCTCCTCTCTCACTTTTACGAAATCAAAACACTTTCCCTGTTTTCTTGGAGCTCAGTCTAACACACAGAGGAGACTGTTCAAGCACTGGAAAATAGGTGGTTGATGGAGGCCAAGAGAGTCATAGGAGCAGGGAGGAGGGCTATATTTTAGTCTGGAGGGATGAGGTAGAAAATGGAGAGGGTGGGCAAGGATTCAGGAATGAGGTGATACTGAGTTGGGTCTGTTGGGAATTAACATGATACAGAAGGACAGATGAGGCAGGAAAGGTGGTCGAGGTTTAGGGAATTGCAACTGCAGCAGCGCAGACATGAAAGGGAATCGTCTCAGTCAGACATTAGCACTTAGTGTTTTTCAGAACTTTACCTCTGTTAGGCAATTTACTCAAATTAGTTCTCGTGCTACTTAATTCAGAACCCCCTCTGCACCACTAAGGGATTGTTTGTGGATGGCCTTTGCACCGCCAGCCTCTTTGCAGTTAACTGCGTACAATTGGTGGCTTTATTTTTCTATTGAGTTGTAAGTGAAAATGTGACACATTTATTTCAATTATAATTTGTTTTTAATGTCTTAATTTATGAGATCATAAAACAAGGGGGAAATCCTTAATTTTCCTGTGTTTTGAGAATTTGTTTTGTGAGAAATGCTTTGAACTAATTAATGAGACTAATAACAGAATCTGCAAGTTGCAAGATGTTCAATTAACCACAGCTGCCCTTTGGGAAGGTTCCCTGGACTTCAGTGATCCGTTGGAGGTTTTCGAGAACCTAAGGCAGAGTTTCAAGCCCAGCCCAGGAGAGGCTTGTCTAATTAGAACAACAGACAGGGAGTTGGTTACCTTGAGCTACATTTTTGCTTCACTACGTTTTTCTCTGACCTTTGGCAAACTGCATAATCTTTTGGGGGTTTTCTTATCTTTCAAATGCCGATAATACTTGCTTGATTTTAAGCGTTTTTAAGGTCTTGGATGAAAGCTGTTTTATAAGCTTGTTGCATTATCAGGAAACGCCAGACTTAGAAGTTATTATTAACCGTGGTGGGCATGTGAATGCACATCAGCCCCAACCCCTCGCTTCTCAGATGAACTGAAAAGCCACCCTTGGCGTTCCCGGGCTGGATTGGCACGGGCACAGCATTCTTTTCATGGCATTCGTGGAGGAGTTAATAGGCAGTAGTGCCTGGTGGGTAGAAGGTGTGCTTTTACTATTCTGCTCAGGTCAACAGTATTAATTTATGGACAGCGGGCCTCATTATATTGCGCCGGCTGGCTGTACATGGGTCACCACCGTGAACACCCGATGCTGGTTCCTATAGCATGAAGGAAATGACCTGACAAAAGTGTGGAATCACGAGGTAAATAAATGAACATGCTTTAAAAAAAATTAACATTATAGGAGAGAGATAATAATCAGTTTCAAGTGGACACACGTACAACAAATATACTGTGCTCCTCTGACCGTGAGCAGGCCCTTATTCATCACGATTTCTGTAAAGTTTAACCACACCAGCAAATATTTATGCTAGGGAAATAACATCCTCTTTATTTCCCCTCATTTACATTCTGTGAAAGCATTGTGCTTCTTTTTATGATGTTATTTGTTGATACTTCAGGAAGAAACAAAGGCAAAATGAATATGAATCGTGCTGCCAAATCCTCGAGGCAAATGTTTCCAAAACATAGCAAGCTATTTGTTCCTGAACTCTTGCCTTTTCCCTTGCTTCTTATGTTTGCTTGTTTATGTGAAGCTAGAAAATATGTTAAGTGCAAGGCAAGATAACTTGCTGGGAAGCAATCAGGAAGCGCTGCTCGGAACCGCTTCTCCCTTTGGGAGTGGTCTGGTGTGTGGGCTCACTGAGGAGTGGTCCTCCCGTGATCGGGGGCCCGGGGTGGCTCACTAGGCCCCGGAGTTTCCTCAGCTGTACACTGTAAATGGCACTGTCAAAGTTACATTTTATACTGATTTATTCATTTAAATAACAAATATTATTGTTATCTACTACATGTTCACAGATATATATACCATGGTAGGCATTGAGAAATCAAAGATTAACAAAACATAGCCCATAATTTCTAGGGAGTTACAATATAGTGGAAGAAACAGACATCCAAACTATGTATTTGACTATTTCTATGTCTTAATGGTCTGTCAGTAAAACTGAGTAACAGGTTTCTCTGGCTGATAGTACTACCTGGTAACATAGAACCTGCTCATTTTAAAGCCCACAACCCACCTCTCCTCAGTCACTTATGGGTGTTTGTACGAGTGGTTCACATGTGTTTAGGCATGGTCTTCACACTCTTCCCTAACTATTTTTGCCCCGATGTTTCATGGGAAAGCTAGCAACATTGCCCCAGATATTTACAGGGAGGAAACTGTCTAGGGTTAATTCCAGAACCATAGTTCTAGAAACTGGGTAACTGGTAATAGCATTTATTAATCAAAAAACGGCGAAGGAGGAAAAACAGACTTTTGTGAGAAGTTAAAAAGTGAATATTGTATGTTTTAAGTTAAGGTCTCTGTCATACATCAAATGGAGATAAGAAGTAAGCTGAGTTCCCATTCTTTGGCTCAGGAGAGAACTGTGTAATCTGGGATTTACCAGCCTATAGGGGCTGTTGAAGCCATATGTGTTGAGACTGCCCTGGGGAATTGTTTAGATAGTAGAGAGAAGAGGAATACATTACAGAGCAGGAAAGTCCAGGCTTGTTGTTAAAACCATGTTCTGGTAGATGAGAGATGAGAAACTAGGGAGAATACGAAGATAAAGCGTGTCTTAATGAAAGGGGTTGAGGGGACCAATATAAGGGAAAGGACACAAATTTAGAGACCGGTTAGCCAAACACAGACTCCCACAGCTTCCCATTTTCACAGTGACTGCCCCTTCTACACAGAGGAGAGAAGTCTGAAAACAGAAAATGGGAGGAAATAGTTCCCTTGACAAGATTCTGTGGCTTCCAGTCTCATGTTTCAGATATTATCTTCATCCTCCTGAAACCAAACCAAACCAAACTAATGTGACTTTTTGGGGGACAGGAATGCTCAGTCCTTTGCAATTACCAGTAACTGTCTTTCCCTATCTCCTGTGTCACTTCCTCCAGTAAACACTATGCTAATTTTCATGATGGTCATTTTCTTGCTTTAAAAGAATGACATATACCCTCTTCTACCTTCTCCAGCTCATCCCCCCTTTCCTCTGGTAATCACCATACTGTTGTTGGGTTGATGAGGTGTTTTTTTTGGGGGGGGGGGCAGATACATGGAAGGAGATGACTTGGGGTGGGGAATACCCAACACAATATACAGATGATGTGTTACAGAATTGTAGACCTGAAACCTATATAATTTTATTAACCAATATCATCCCAATAAATTCCATTAAAAATAACATAGCTATATGACTAATAATATATTTCCCTTTGCTTATTTTCAAACTTTGAAAAAGGGCATCACACTATATGCCATCTTCTGGGAGTTGCTTTTTTCCACTTGTCATTGTGTTGTGAATATTCGTACATAGCGATGATCATAGCAATCCATTTTGTCACCGTATAGTATTTTCCTATGTAAATATACCGTGATTTTTAAAAACATTCATCACCGGAGCCCATGGGCATTTGGGTCGCATAGACATTTTTAGTGTCATGAGCCGCGCTGCACTGACCGTGCTGTACGCGAGCAAAGCTTTCCCTTGAGGGCTGCGTCGGACAGGAGAAGCAGAGCACGCTGTGAAAATGAGCCCCCGGTGCACACGGCTTCACACAACAAAGGCCGATTTCTCGGTGGGGGAGTCCCAGGCCACAGGCGGACAGAGGCTGCACCATCATGAGCTGTCTTCAAGAATGTGAGGCCTTTGCCTCCTTGGAGGGGGAGGAGGACGCCGTAGAACTGCTCAGGGCGTCAGTCTTATCCCAGAAGTGCAGGCGATGCTGTCCACATTTCCTTTACCTGAAGGAGCCATAGGGCCAACCCTAGTATGGGAGAGGGAGGGTGAGAACGGTGGGCGAGCAGTGGGTGTTTGTGGTCACCTTTGATTCTACTGCTTAGGAGTAAAAGTCCTGGGTTGTGGGGGTTTATGAATATTCAGTTTTACAAAGCCAAATTGTTTTCCAAAGTGTCAGTGCAAATGAATGCTTTCAATAACAGTACAATCGATGTGCTTTATTTTTTAGAGCATCTAACACATTTTTTTTCTCCAAAGTCCTTTTTCTGAGACATTTTTTTGTGCTTTTACTTTTATGTAAAGAGAATAGAGACATTCCGAGGCATATTTTTCAGATAAAATAAGCGATTGATTTAAGTAGGTGATGTGCAAATTCCTGGTGTTTACGTCTATCCTCGCCTTCCTTTGCGTCTGGTAATTGAACCTGACCCTGCGTTACTGGGACCACGTTTCCTCACTGTATGTGGTTGTGATGATTCTATTGTGCTTTGATCCCCTTCCCTTCCACTATCTTACCATAATAAGGGGTATAAGACACGCCTGCCTAGTTCAGATTCTTTTATCCCTTTGCTACAGTGATTGTTCAGGGGTGGGCTGGTGAGCCAGACGAGATAATCAGAGACTAACCTAAAATTCTGCCTATGAAGGTTCAGAGATAAAGGCACTCCCTTTGAGTTGGACCTAGAGTCGAGAGGCGTAACCTGCTGTTGCCAGTGGCTGTTTGCCCTAACCGCCTCAAACGCACTGTTGACAGTATAAAGCCAATGAAAAAGGAAACAGAGGCAAGTGCAGGAGAGAGAAAGACAGAGCCTTGGTACCTGGCTCAATCTCCTTGATTTAACTGTGTCTGAAGACCAATTCCTGGACTTTCCAGTTCTGTGACCTAAAACATTCCTTATTTTGCTGGCACTCATTTCAGTCGGGCGTCTGAAAGTCCTAGTCAGATAGTGAGTGGCAGGGATAAGATTCAGTTCTCGGTCTTCAGTCTCTTGGTTGGACTCTCCTCACCAATGTCATTGGGATTCTCAGCTCTGCTCTGCTGGGCTAAATACAATACTACCAGCTTCAGTTTTCACGTTGAGTTTTTACAGGTAGAGACCTAAGACAATGTCAGTAGGAGAAGGAGGCTTTAAGATTTTGAGAAAACATTTGGAAGGTTACATCATGAGTAATGTGTCACAGCACAAATTAATATATTAGACAATTTTGTCATTGTTCCCAAGAGTAGAAATTGATTCTTGAGTTCTCTGGTCCATGGCACTATAAAAAGATATACATCCATCACCTTACACAGGATGGTGAGATTTTTATCTTTGTACTTACCTCAAAGTGACAAATAGTTAATTAGACACATAAAGCATTTTCTAACATAGTCAGTTTGAACCTGAAGTTTTGCTGCTAACAGAGGAAGGAATCCCAGAGAGTGCAGGGCTCAGAACTCGAAATAAGTCCAGAACTCTCTCCAACATCTCAATAACTGCCAAGTCAGCTCTGAGGCTAATTAATCAAAATGAATTTACAATTAAACCCAGAAAGAGGGACTAATTACTGTGCTCAGTAGGGGGAAATGTGCTGAAAAGGGAAACCTGAGAGGGGGAGGGGAGAATGGTCTTGTCATTGTCCTGTGAAGGCCAGTGCTGCGGGCAATTGCATGGGGAGCCCTGGACCTTGTTCTTGTTCAGGCAAGGATGCCTCATCCCAGTGAGGGCTGGAGATGCTGACACCTGCCTTCCAGGTACATGCAGGGAATCTTATACCTGTCTTCCAGGTTCCAGGATAAGGCCTGCTATTGCTGAACGTTTGCGTTCCCCACAGAATTCATATATTGAAACCTAACCGGTAGTGTGACTGTATTTGGAGGTGGGACCTTTGGTAGGTGATTAGGTCATGTGGGTGGAGCTGTCATGATGGGATTAGTGCCATTATAAGACGAGACAGGAGTCAGTACACTTTTCTCTCTGCTCTTTAGCATGTGAGCTCACAGCAAGAAGATGCGTGTGTAAGCAGGAAGAATGTTCTGCAGAACCCAACCATCCTGATAGATTTTCAGCCTTCAGAACTATGAAAGATAAATGTTTGGTAAGTTAGACAGTCTGTGGTATATTGTTATAGCAGCTCTAACTAAGATAAGGCCTGCTCTTCCAGAAAAACATGGCCTTTCTAGAATCTGCCCCTTGGTCTCCACACGTGTAACGGGGAACAAGTAATGCAGAGGCTCAGGTTCTGAAGGAGCCATCACTTCCCTAATCATGTGTAGTGAGTAGGGCTTGTAGACAGCTAACGGCAGCTTTCATGTAGGCTACTTTATGGCTTTGGCAGTTTGTACTGCCGACAGTCCCTTGCCTCTGAATTCCTACTTCTGCAGACTGAGGCACATTAACCTCATCTGAAACCCAACCTGCTTCTGTTTTCAGAATACGGTGGACATGAAGCAGGTATAACTTGGATAGTTACATTTGCTGCCACCAGTTTGGTGTTGCTATTTGATGATGTTGCTAGTGAGAGTGGGGTTCTTGTGGTGTCTCAAGGAAAGCGTTCAGAAGACCCACAAGGGAGGATGAAGTATGGCAAAATGTATTTGGGTGGAAATAGAAGGCTGCTCCTATTCCCCACCTCTGTTTGTCCTGCCATGGAAAAAGTCCAACCATGTCTTCAGCAAGGCCGAAACAAAAGCCCGTGTCCAGAGTTTCTGTTTCATATTAAAATTTAGTTCTTTGGATCCCACAGGATGCTGCTAAGTGGTCTCAGTTTCCATCCTGGTAGCTTAGTGTTGTTCCAACCTGCTCTGCTGTACCCAAGCTTCTGCCCGGAGCTGTGTTTAGAGTCCAGGCAGTTACTGGCTACCATGGCTGCTGGGCCCACATGGTTACTATGGAGAAACGATGTGAACAAAAAGGGCAAGCATGCGTTCCCGAGAAAGAGAGAGAGGAGGGGGGCAAGCTTCTTTGTTAAGTTGGGTTACATTATCTCAGGCTTTAGACAGACCAGGCACTTTTAAAAAATAACCAATCAACTTCCCAAGCTTTTGCAGACTTCCGATGGGTTCACCCTGTAGCCAGTTGATCCGTTTTCCAGGTTAGACTGATAGGCCTCCATAGTCAAACAGCTGCCTTTGTGCCATTTTTACTTCTATTGCATATATGTTTATCTCCCCTGCTTCTCCCAAAATAGTTGGTACTGGAGGGAGGGGGGAAGGGAGGGGTGTGAATCCTTGGGAGGACAATGCTGTAATCCTCTGGAGTATGTGAAGCTGTCTCTTCCTGGTCAAACAAGCTTATGTTCCCTGGTTGACTATGCTCAACAATGTCTGATTCCCTTTGCTGCCTTCTTTTATTAATAACTAGCTAACTACCTACAGTAACAATGACACTGAGCTACAATATTGGCCACCAGCTTTGGAGTTCTGAACTTTTGCCTTTATTTTTATTCTTGATCTTTTATTTTGGATTTTGGTTCCTTCTACTGTATTTGTTCCCCTTCTTCTCAAGCCTCCCTGACACTTAGAATCTTGTTCCCAAACCTTGGCTGTTGTTTCTGGGTGGCAATTATCTGCCTAATTCTTAATGCTAGTCACTTGATTACTCACTTATGGACTGACCTATTAAGTGAGAGAGTCTGGCTAGCATCTCCATCTTCCTTCTGGGAAATGTAATACAGTTGTATTATATTTTCTAGCTTTCTCTCTAGGTAGGTGGGACCATGTGCCTGAGTTCTGGTCAGTGGAACGTAAGGGGACGTGATGGGCATCACTTCTGGGCCTGGCCACTAAAATCTCCCTGGGAATTCTTTTTTAATTGCTGGTGGGATATAGAAAATTCAGTGGAGGGTTGGGAGGCCCTGGAGGAAATGGAAAGACTAGATGAAAAGATCCCAGTGTCTGAATGGTTGTGCAGAACAAAGCCCACGCTGGCCCACATTCCACTGTGGATATGTGAAAAGTGCACATTTACTGGCTTAAGACAGTTGGATATTGAGGTCGTTGGATATAGAAGTTACTTGTCTTGATTCATCTATTCAAGTAACAGATATCTGCTGAGTACCTACCAAGTGCTAGATTCTGTGTTAATGCTGATTATAATAGTGACAAAAATATAGACACTGGCTTCACAGCTCGTGTAATCTACTACTGGTGACTGATGACAGGGAGATGGAGGGCTGGTGGAAGGAGACAGAACTCAAAGAAGTGTGATCAACACTTTCAAGGAACTGATGTTTCTAAAATCTGATACGATAAAGTTGGATGAGAAAGATTTCCTGAGGTTAAAGACCTTGAATTGTTATTATAACAATTAGTGAGTTAGTGGTATACAGAAGCTCTTTTGGATACAGATAGGCTTAACTAGAAAAACATACTGTATTCTGGGAAAAGAATCAGAAGCTTACGGAGTCCTTACTGGATCCCAGCCAGAGTCCACACGCTCTGGTTTAATTCTCCTCACTTTACAAAGGAGCTGTCCTCCGCATTTTCTGTTTCAAAGATGGAGGCTTAAGGACATTAGGTTACTTTTCTGAGGTCACACAGCTAACAGGAAGCAGAGATGGCATCCTAACCTAAGCCTCTTGGGCCCTTTCCTTGGACCGTGCTGTTTGGCTGGGTCAGTGTTACCGCTCCCACGGGGTCCCAGGATGAGAAAGCAGCCCCCTGCTCGTTAACTCCCGCAGCAGGCCTCAGTCTCGGGAAGAAAAGCAAGCACGGCGTCCCCCCTCCCCAGAGAGATTTACACTCCATTAGTTTTTCATTTGCCAGAAGCATCAGTTTTTTAATATTTTCTCTTTCCTTGTATCTCAGGGGAATATCAATCTGTACAGATTTATTATTAATTCTCTAGTAACATGCTTAGCTGCTCAAAATTTTTTTACTGTTGCTTGTAAAAAAAGGCCTGCTTCTTCTTGAAATTTCAGGGACTTCGATCACTCTGGGATGAAATATCACCTTGAGAGACATTATAAGGAAAGCTCAGGAAAAAGTAACTCCTACCTCCCACCCCATCTGCCTTTCTCTGGAACAAGCAACAGCTACAGCTACTTATTGGAGAATTTTTCCCACCAGACTAATTCTATGTTGCTTCCCCACAGTCCCCTCCTTCTAAGGAATATGAAACTTATACTTAGTATGGCATTTCCAGAGGAAAAAAGTCCTCATGCAGAAGGTTCTCTTCCTGCCCCCTCCAAATTTCTTTTCTGGCTTCAAAGTCTAATTTTTAAATTGATAAATCTGATTATTAGAGTATCTTTCCTATATGGATACAACAAAGCATGTGTTTGATGGTTATTCTGAACTATTGAGAATTTTAAAATGAGAATTCAAGAGCATTAACTTCTATAAGTATTCTTTAAAATTATTTATTTAACAACTAGTAATCACTCGTTTATTTGACGAGTACCAGGGAGAGGCCTACCTACCACGTGTCAGTGCTGAGCTGCGCCCACTGAGCTATTGTCTGGAGGAAGATATGACCATTAAGCAAATAAACACACTGCTAAATTTACAAAACCATACAAGTATCTCATCTTTGACTTAAACTGCCTGAATTTAGTGGGATGCACGCATAAACAGTTTTGTTTTTCTCCAATTAGTGCCTTCCTCTTTTCTTGTTGATTCTCCTTATTGACTTTCAGGGGGGGATTCCACACTTTCCAGCCACTTTAAGGCACAAAAAAATTTCAGTCCAGACTTAGTTGAAAGTCCACTCGCTTGTCGGACACGCTGTTTGTTTCTCTCTTCCAGCCCTGTCCTGACCCCTGGTGGGACGTGCACTGGGGTGGGGGTTGGGGGTCGCTGGGGGACAGGGTCTTCCTTTTTATCTGACTGCGTCTGTTAACTTTTGGCCTCATACATGGTGTGTGGAGCTGGTACTGTGCTGAGGTTGGAGGAAGACTTACAGAAAAGGGGCAAAAGCTTTTTTAATCAACTGGTGCAAGGTGTCACAGTGACAGCTTCCTTTCAGCTCTGGCCCTTGTATCCGATGGCATCCCTGATAATTGCTGGTTGCTAGGGGTCCCACACCTGGAAGGATGCTTGCTCTCTTGATCAGGATACAGCCAGGATACCTTTTTGCAGTGTTTACTGTACCCATGGAAACATATCTGTCCTTATCACAGGGCTGCTGTGAGGGGCAGAGTTGCTGCTGTCTGCCCCATTCTCTGTCTAGTCCTCCATTTCTCTGCTTAGATAATCAAAGGAAGACCAAGAAGTCTGCTGAAGGTAACAATATTCCATTTGGTTAAATTCCCCCTCCCCCCAACTTCTATGAATGATTCTCTAAACCTGTCACTTGGTTTTGGAGGGATGTATACTTTTTCCAAAATTCCCTATGACTTCTACTAACTCTCCTTCCAAATTACTGAAAATCTGTCATGTGGGCTCGGATCCAGGAGATCAGTTCAGGGCTAGGTCTGCTACTAGTAAATCCCACCAGCTGCGCTTGGTAGTCTCATGGAGAATGTAAGGGTACTTCACACCTGTTCTCAGCGTTGGAGCTTAAGTTGCAGTTGTGAGAGACGGAAAACGTCACTCTTAATATCGCACTACAACTGCAATCACAACATGTGCCGTGAAAGAAAGTTCAGGATGCTGTGAGGGTTTATAATGAGATGACTTCATCCAGATTGGGATGGATTGGAAAGGTGCTTTGGGACGGATGTCTGGAAGGAATGAATTTTCAAACAGAGACCTGGAAGGTTTCCGGGAGTTTAGGTTAGGACTGGTCAGTGGTGTTGGTTCCAGGCAGAGAAGACAGTAGGGGAGAGGCCTCAAGGCGAGGAAGGAGGTTGACTCTCTAAAAGAAGAGAGGGACTTCCAGAATGAGAGTAAGGAGCTCACTGGGAAAATTTTACCTAAAGTTTAAAAAAATTTCTCTACATGTTTGATGCCTAAATGCCTTGGCTTCTCCTACATTGATTTCATCATTATATAGTATTTTAATTGCACTTTGCTACTTATAAAAATATTTATGGCATTTTGTAATTATTAACACATCATTTATGGGAGCTGTAATATTTTTTCCTTTTGAAAGTTAGTTGTTGTAACTTTATATAAATCCAATATTAAGTGATGCTTGTTATCAAAAAGGCTATGCCAATGCTTGAGATAATATGACCACTCCCTCCCCAGATACAAAAGCGCCGGAGCTGGGGGCAAATCCAGGTGGTCTGGCTCTAGAGGCGATGTGCGGAAGCCTCCACCAGACTTCTAACTTGGATAGCTCCTGTTTGTTCCGGCTCGAGCTTTCATGGACACAGTTTCAGGCTTCATCCTTCAGGGTTTTCAGTAAAGGCTAGGGTGCATTCATGTCATGATCTTCAACCAAACTTCAGACTTGACTCAGACTAAGCATAATACATTATAATTGCAATTTGCTGGCAGTCATTACAGGTTTCTTAACACTCCAATATTATCTTTATCACTTGGTTTTCCCCTCAATGTCAGATTTTATATAAACTACACTTCTCTTCCCTACCTCCTAACAAGTCCTTTTTTTTTTTTTTTTTTTTTTACCAAAAGTTATTTGATGAGAGTTATTACAAATGAGAAAAGAGGGCAAGGACATCCGGGTTGGACAAATGAACAGATATTGAGTGTCCAGGTAAACTCACTAGTTCTGTGGTTTACTTCATTTTATCAGACGCATGGCTGGGGATGGGGTATGATTCAGATCAGTCTTGGCAAAATTCAAAATGACTGTACATTTTTGGATTGCTGCAAAGTATAAGAAATCACAAACTTTGAATGTTCAGTTGCCAAAGTTTTAATGCAGTATTTTTGTCCACTTCCTGCTTCGTACCAAGTTATCATTGTAGGCTTATGTTAGGCTGTGTTGATTTTTAACATTAGCTATTTTAGACATTTTATTTTAATATGTGTCATTTGTGTTTGACTTTATCTGTGAGGTAAGCAGTAGAAGTAAAATGTTAAAATAAATCACATACCTGTCTTACATGGTAAGAATTAGTTCTTTGATTTTAGCTTTAAAGAATAAACTTGTAAGGCTGTTTTATCTTTGTTGGCTTGTTGAGTTATTTCTGGAATTAGAGCCTGATCTTTCTTAATATCTCATCAACACAGGGCAACATCCTTTATTTACATCTAAAAGGTGACAGACAGAAATGTGTTTTGATTAGCACCTGCCCTCCAAGTCACCCCCCACAAAAACTGTTTGTGGAGCGCACGGCTTCCCTTGTTTAATCAGACTGGCCGTCCTGTCCCTGCTGCAGCGTGAAGACCTTTACTGCTGACGTCTCAGTCTGAGTTTTATTTACAAGCCAGTTGCCTATGAAATATGCCCAGGCACTTAAAATTAGTAATAATGAGTAGAATACATACATATTTAAAAAAATACATGGATCATTTCCCGTCTTTTCTTGTGGTTAAGGAGACCAGGAGAGCAGCAGCCTCCTACAGCTGCCATTATCATTCCACATTTCTCTTTTATTGCCCATCAAACATGTATAGGTTTAATGACCTGGAGAGGGATCAGTGAAATTCTTCACAGCACTGCATGTTTATTAATGAGCCTCCTGTTCATCGTGATGTGTTGGTGTCAGGATTATGCTAGGGGTATTGCAGGAGGCAATTAAGGGTTTCTTTATTCCTGATAAAAAGGAAATTAGCCACTGATCAGCAACACAGAGCAACTCACTATCCTGGCAAGTGCATGGGGAAGGAGAAAAACAAGGGCCACAAAGAGGTTAGACGATGAGAATCAGTTTGATGAGTTTGTTCTGTTGTGAGACATGACAAAGAGGAATGGCAGCAGGGTCTGTGAAAGAGGAAAGAATGGAAAATAACAGAAGCAAAAACACAGTTAAAAATAGATATGAGTGGAGGTCTTTGCAATGGCTCTTAGTTTCTTTGGCAATTAAATTAACAATTAATTCAATTCAATTTATTTCAATTCCATTCAAGAGTAGCTTCTTGATCAACTATTTATTTAAGTCTATGGAGGTTCTTTGGAGGGATGTAAAAATAATTAGGATTGAATCCCTGCCTTCAAAAAGCACACAAAACAAAACAAAACAAAAAACTCCAAACATTAAAAACACCCAAAACCTCTATAACCCAAAAAGCAAAAATTTAGGAAGAGTTTATCAAGGGTTGGGGAAGGAGGTCCATCATCTGATTCAGGCATTTGATGAACGTTTATTGCAGGGTCATTCCATGTGACTCTAGCACTATTTCATTTGGGCTGAATTGTTCTTCAAAATTCCTGTGTTGATGTTCTAAACCCTAGTACCTCGAAGTGTGATTGTAATTGGTGATAAGGTCTTTAAAGAGGTAACTAGTGTAAATGAGGTCATTAAGGTAGACGGTAATCCACTATGACTGGTGCCCCTATGAGAAAAGACTGGGACGCAGATACACAAAGCATGAGACCATGTAAAGACACAGGGAGAAGATGGCCATCTACAAGCTGAGGAGAGGGGCCTCAGAAGACAGCAGTGCTGTTGCCCCCTTGATCTTGAACTTTAAGTCTCCAGCACTGTGAGAAAATGTTTAAGCCACCTAGTCTGTGGCACTTTGTTATGGCAACCTTGAAAGGGAGGAGCTATAATTGCATTTTAAGATGACACTGAGGTTGAGGAAGTCTTGCTAGTAAGCTGGGTTTACAAAAGTAGAAACTGGTTTTTAGAACTTGGATAAAAACAAATCCCCAAATATAGTCACTGCTAACATCAGCATTAAGGACATGAGCATCAGAATTTCTAAAAGAATCTTAAGTTTGTTTAAGTATGGTTAAAACATGTCAATTCACACAAAGTCAGAATTTCTAGAAGTCTATGATAGACAATGAGAGTAGAGTATCTTCTTTTGCTTACTGCTTACCTAAGCGTATCACATGCAGAAAACAAATACATTAGAACTTGTTACAAAGAGAGTGAGTCAAGGATGGCTGATGGACTCAACAGCGTGCCACATCAGAAATGGTAAAAAGGACTACAGGTAACTTTCTAAGGATTGCTACCTTGATGTGAAGACGAAAGAGGGAACAGATTTGTTTTGAATGAGTTTGCAGGGGTGAAGTAGGACTGAGTTCTTAGAAGGATAGATTTAAGTTCAAGCAGGGGCAGCTGAGGGGTAGGAAACACAGTCTTTACTAGCTTTTCTAGGCATTGTTAGGCAGACCAGTATTTGTTTTGCTCACCTTTATCACAAAGCATGAATTAATTTATAGCCTCAGATCTCTGACACCAAGTCTTGGAAGGCAGTGCTGGGTCCGTTACCCCAAACTCCACTTGTGTCTCACACCAAGAAGGGAGACGTGGAGAGGCTCCCTTTGAGTTTCACGTGGTCTGGCCATAGGCCAAGAGTTACACCATGTCCAATGATCTCCAATTGTCTCTGGTTGGTTCATTACTGCAGAGAAGATTATTACCCAGGGGTCAGGTTTCCTTTTTCCTAAGTAATTCCATGGCAAGAAGTAGCAGAAATAGCCCCTTGGGCACAAGATGGAAACAGCCTCCTCTTAACAGTGTGTGGATGCTCTGTCATTAGGTGGAGTCTGTGCCAGAGTGCAGGCTTCAAGTGGGAAGTGGAAATTAAAGGTGCGAAGGTTGCGATCCTATTAGAAATCTTAAGTAGAAAGTGCTAAAATGAACCCCTTGCCAGCAGTTGTTCCTGAGTTGAGTTTAGGTTCACAGATTCTGGATTTCGGATAGCTATCTAAACTGATAGCTTGCCTGGTGAGGTGTAAACCTGGGAGGTATTTTTTTTGTCTCTATCAGATGCCATTGTTTTTCTGCTATGGTCTTTGGCATCACTAGTATTGGGTTCCATGAGACAAAATTTGTCTAGGCTAAATGCTTTTGGGTTGGTCATTGCCTTATATTCTAAATTTTTAAAGATATATGTCCAATTAACTTTGAACTCTTTGAAAAATGAGGTATGTCAGAGGCTTGTCATTGAACTAAATTAACTTTTTAAAGCCTGTGGCAGAAACGACTGTCCACCAAAGATGCTTGGCCCTCTCTGCTATGGTAGACTGTTACTAGGAAGGGAATTTGTCATCACCAAGTCATTATTACATGAAATGTTAAAGGGACTTATTTAAGAATAAGAAGTCCAAAACTATGAACATTGAAGTGACAACAAACTCACAACCATCAACAACTGAACCTAAAAACAAAAATAAAAACAAACACAAACTAGGCAAACAACTAGAACGGGAACAGAATCACAGAAATGGAGATCTCATGGAGAGATATCAGCAGGGAGGGGGCAGGGGGAGAATGGAGGAAAAGGTACAGGGATTAAGAAGCATAATTTGTAGGTACAAAATAGACAGGGCGATGTTAAGAATAGTATAGGAAATGGAGAAGCCAATGAACTTATATGCATAACCCATGGACATGAACTAAGGGGGGCGGTGCTGAAGGGAAGTGGGTACTGGGAAGAGGGGGTAAAGGGAAAAACTGGGACAACTGTAATACCATAATCAATAAAATACACTTAAGAAAAAAAAGATATGCATGCCCAGGGTGGCCTTGGAAACCTTGTGTTGTGGATGGCAGAGCTTTCTTTCATCAGCTCAGGCCTCTGAGTGACAGGGTAGAGCAGAAGGCAGCCCTCTCTCCCTCCTGCGAACCAGGAAACCCACGGTGGACTCTAGGAAGTACACTGTTACCATGTTAAAGCACTTGAAGTTTGGTGTTCACAGCCGTTGGCATTGCCTTAACTAATTTGTGCCTTGAAGTAGTGATGCTGACTCTGGGGGAGACGGTGTAGTCAGAGATGCTAAACAAGATAAAACACCTCAGTCCAAGTAACATCAAGAAATCTGATGGACATAGTAAGTCAGAGGAGATAGTGTTTAGACTTTTATTTAAGAACTCCAAACTTTGAACTGTAATTCACAAAGTTAAAAAAATTCATTTTGGACTTAATTTTTTTGGCTTTAAAGAGAAGTTAATCATGAGGTTTAAATTCTCACTGGGATGTTGACAAAAGGCAGGGCTTTATATGAAAATTTTTGGAATTTCTATGTTTTTGGCATTTTATTATTGGAGTGCCTATTATTCTAATATTGTTTACTCTTTTTGCAGAACATATGAATGTTATACTGGACAGTGTGTCTAAAGAAGTGTGGACTGAGAAGTGGGAAAGAGTTGATTTTCAGCTGCGCCTTCAGGATAGTCTTGGGATCGGCTTGATTGATGTGTGACTGTGATCTGTATCAGGCCCTTCTGGGGCGAAATCTAATTCTTTCGTGGGTCTGCCCAGGATAAGCAGTGGCTGATATCTGGGGACCGTCCGTCAGATGTTGGGGACAGGGCTGCCCTGATAGAAAACCGTTTCCCTTCCCTCGGGAAGATGGCTGCCCTCCTTGTCAACTGCAGATTAATAGTTAAATGCAGAGGCTTAGAGGAAACTGGGAGATCTTAGAATGGGAAATGCTTTTCTATAACTATGGGATTCTGTGATGATAGATTTTTCTCGGAACACAATTAACTTTGCCCCTGGGAAGGTGGCACATTTGGAAAGAATATCTGAGCATGCATAGCTCAGCCTCTGTCTTTTTCTCTTTTTTTATCTTGGGAGAAGTCAGGAGGTCAGGGGGCCTTCTCTACTCCTCCATGGACAGGCAACCCGTGCTCCCCGCCAGCTCCCCCTCCTGGGCAGCTGTGCCAGATCCAATGCTGCCAGTTACCAGGTTGGTGAGTCTTTATTTCCGGTCTAAGCCACATCTTCCAAGTTACCTTCATTTGGTATTGAAGGTGATAATTATAATCCTCCTCTGCCATTTCTTTGTTTGGTTTATCAAATTATTCAGTTTGTGAAACCTGGGCAAGGAAGAGACATTCTAATTTGGAAATCAGAGATTTCAGCAGGTACCCAGAAATAAAATCTGGGTTCTATTTTTGTACTACGAGTATCAATTATTGTCTCATTAAAGTGTATGACTTTTCCTTTGGGCTTTTCCTTAGGCACATTAGATCTGAAATTTTCAGTGATCTTAATAATTTCTACTTTAATTAATGAGTTTCAAGAAAAAATTGATTATGTATAGTCAGCATTACATCATTATCCTGGGCAAGGCAGGAAGGAGTATGTCTTTACCCGCTTTTATGTACTACAAATAAGCAACATTTGAGCTGCAGAGTAATAGCAACCTTGCACAGCATTTATTATATGTTGAATGTTCTAAGCGCTCTTCATATGTTGAGTCATTAACTTCTATGGCATAGCAAACCTATGATGTAGTATTTTTAGAGCCATTTTATGGTTTATACTAGAGCTAGGATACAATGCAAAATTAACCCCAGAGTCTGTCGTCTCAACTATTATGCATACTGCCTCTAATCATCATCATCATCATCATCATCATCATCATCATGGCATAAGAATGTCCACAAAGTCCTGTGCTTTTTAATGACAACTGTATGCATTCTTATTTTGAAAAATCTCATATTGAATTCTATCAAAATCTCGCTCCATCTGGCTCTCTTATTTTGCTTGGGCTTCAAGCATATTTTTAGTTTAGGAATTGGGTCATCCAACAGTGGCCCTGAGTGAAAACTTGTGTTATCAGCATGGAGCATAAACATAATCAAAATGTAACTGGAGGGACTACTGGGGCAAAGAGAATGTGCTACGTTCTTTGCTACCAAAGCCAACAGAGAGGCAAGTGGCTTGTGAATCTCCTGACTTCTGAAGCACTTTGAATTCTCATGATTTTGTTTTTTAATCAGCCAGAGAAGTCTCTTACCTCCTAAGCCATTCACCAAACTGCCATTTTTTTTTTAAAGATAATGAGCCGTAATTACTCAAAGAGCTTTCAAAGGGCAGTATCTCTGGGTCCTAAGATCTCCTTTACAAAGGCTTCTTCAGGTTTGATTTGCTGATACCCTTTGTTAAAATGCAGTTAATCCTTTTGGAGATCATATTGCTTACAACTACAATGGATTTTTAAATACTGGGCTCACAATGTTATACTTACACACTTATATAGGTTATCTGACACTTATTTGGGAACATTTATCTATACTTTATGTCTACACAATCTGTTGTTATATCTATAAAGGTGGAAGGAAAATGATGTCTGACCTTGCTGTTAGCTTTTTTGTTGAAAATTCTTCTAAGTTTTTATTTAATTCCTGTTGTACTCCCAGCACTGCCCTTCTTTGCTTTGTCAAGCATTTATTAAGTTGTAAGTCTGAGGGAACCTCAGGCTTCTATGCGGAGACCACTTCTGGATTTTCTCATAGCTAGCTTATATTATGCCTTGAGTACCAGCCAAATGTAGTATGAAGGAGTCAGAAATATAGATAGTTACATACATAGAGATTTATAGAATTTGATCTGTGCTATTTCAAAATCAGAGCCTTCTTCCTAATGGTAGATGTGGAGTAGGTGGCAGCCTTGATGTTACCTGGTACAACTGGTCCTACGAGATAGTCTCGGCCTTAAGCACTGTAGATTTATTTTTCTATTCTTTGGTCACCTGGAGCCCCGTGATTCCTACATATGTTCCTTTTTTCTTACCTTCAGTTTAATTTATTGTATTAATTATCATATTTTAAGTCTTATCTATCTTCAGGTCCCAAGTATTATTATAAAACTTTTTGACACTGAGGTCTTTATCACAGTCTTGTCTCACCTTCCAGTCAGTTGAGTAGCAGCAGCCTGGGCATTAACATTTAGAATACCCCGGCTGACACAATGACCCAGCCATTTGCTATACAAATGTAATCAAATCTATTAATGCCTTTATAGATCACGTTTATTTCTTCTTTATGGAAAGCAGTTCAGGAGAAATGGCACCAAGGAACAATGGGGTTGGCGTCTAGTGGGTATAGATGAGAGAATTTTCCCCTTTCAATAGCCTCACAAATCACGGGGAGCATTTTTTGTTTAGCAATAAACTCTAGAGCTGAAACTTGGGCTGAATGTAATTTTCTTTCAGGCGAGATAAGGATGGGTAGGGAAATTAGTTGTTTGGTAAGGAAGGCGTATAAAAGAAAAAAAACTTTCAGTATAATTTCTGGCTGGAATCTCATGGGGCTCCCTGCTCTAATAATTGCCATTAAGGTCCACTGTCTTGTCAAAGATAATTCTGAAGTCAGCACTATGGGGGGAAGGTTTTTTACTTATGCTTCTAGGTGTGGAGGGGTATTCTGTACATTATGAGCTTGTGTTGAATTCAAGTTTGTGATGATACTTACAGAAAAAAGAGAGTGGAAAAAGTAAGTATCCAGGCAGGAGAAGGGAAGATAGGCGATGGGTCATTGAACACAATGCAGAAGATTACATTTCTATGTGTTGTGTGTATAAATGGTTGGTTTCCCATGCCATAGCAACATGTACCCGCTAGAGGTCAGTAAAAGGCAAGTGGATAAGGAACTTCAGCCTGAAGCTACCTGGGCACCCAGGTGGGTTTTTTAGATTTAACACTAGGGTTTTGAAAAGCCTTTTTAAAAGATGGTGTTCAAGGTTTCCTGGGAGAGGAGCAAAATAAAGAACTTCACCTCTAAAAAAATAAAACTGTGGAAAAAATGTTTGAAGAGATTTCATAGCATAAAACCTTTTGCTGTTGTTGCCTAGGAATGGACAGGGATATTTACCTTCAGTGATAGCCTATCACACACCACAGTGTGGGAAGGTGACTCCCTCATCTGGCTTCAACAGCACATTTTACTTACCTCGATGGCATTTATTGTATTGTTTATTAATTTTCTGTGTACATGCCTTTCTCTTTGGCACAAGCTTCTTGATGACGGGAATCTGATCTCAGACGTTAAATGATCCCCAATACTTGGGCATTGCTTGAGTAGAGAATTGTAGGTCGTCAGAAAAGATTATGGAGCATATATGAATAAATGCATAATGTTTATACTATTTATAAAGTACAATAGTATTTGTGTGTTTTTTTCATACTTTACATAATTGAAGGTGGTAAATACCTATACGTTGTCTCTCCTCTCCTAAAATGAATCCAGATGATTATGTCTTAAATTTACGTTTGCTTTTTAATTCCTGGTCAAATTTAGACCTAAAAAGTAATGTCTTCAAATGTGAAATGCAGGAGAGAGAAAGATGACTGTCACTTTGACCATAACCAGTTTTCTTGCATAGAGTCAAGGATTTCAGAGCTTTTCAAACTGATGGGTGTTAGTCTGGCAAGCAGTGAATTCTGGCATTCAATTATCAAGTTGTCATATTATTTCACAGACCTGGTGCATGATGGAAGGCTATTGAATATCAGTCAGACATTGACCATTACGTTAGTTTCTTCTGGTAAGCATTAAGCACTTTCCCTTTAAGATGGCTTCTGCTGTTTCCCCTGGTTTGGAGTGTTTGGAAGTCCTGCAGAGCAAACAGGAACCCAAACTGGAATCCAGAATACTCTCAGCTTTGGCATCCACATCTTTCATGGTAGGTGGCTCAACGTGGTGCCTCTGAACACATAGCCCCAGTGGAGGCCTATCATCTGCTAAGTATTTCTGAAAATGTTGGTGCAGAACATGGAGCACGGCAGGCTACCTCCAACCCCCACTCCTACATGGGCAGCTAAGCCTTTGGAACGGCAAATACGTAGGCCTCCTGAGAGCCTCCACTCAGCCCCTGCTGTCGACTTTTTCAAAGTTAACCTGTAAATTGATTCCATCAAAATAATAATTTTGAAGATCTTACTGCCCAAACTTTATCAAGTTTCACAAATTAGCTCTAGGATGACATGTGACTTACGTAGAGTATGAGTTTAAAATGAAAATCATAGATTATCTTCAAAAGGATCCCATTATGACATTCGGAACATATTGCTAAGCCTCCAATTATTCAGTTGGGGCTGGTCTTTGGCTTTCTGGTGTCATTCCCAGTTACGGAGTCCTAATACGGTAGAGCTAGGCGGGCCTCAGAAACCTAGTAGAACAACACCACCTTCATTTTAGAGGTAAAGAAATCAGGCTCTTGGAGGGTGTCTGAAATAACTCTAGAGATGGAATATCCAAACTTCGGGGGGGTCAATTTCCCTTAACAGTTGAATTAACTCAGTCTGTGTATGATAATTGAGAATAGTATGGATAGTGTCTGATCATATCACAAATTTACACCATGTTGGTATCACAGTAGATAACAGCAGGCATCGTGGGAAGAGTCAAATAGCACCATTTTTGATTTAAACCATCCTTCTTTCTCTACCTTGTCCCCCTTCTCTAGTCTTTAAAGGAGGTAAATGTGGGAAAATAAACTTTATACATATAAAATGAAAAAAATCTGATCCTAGGGTACAGGTAAGTTGGGTGTAGTAGCAGAATGAATGAAGATGGGTTCCTAGATTAAAGTCTCCTTCTTGACACTTCTCCCAAGAAGGGTGTAAAAACTAGTAGTGGGATGGCTAAGAAGTTAAAAATCCCTTCGTGGTAATGGAAAAGACATTGCTTTGTTTTTGCTGGAGAACTCTCACCCAAGATTCAAGGCACTGTCTCAGTGCCACATATAACGAACCTTCTGTTTATTTAAACTAAAAAAAATACTTCAGTGTTTCCCATGCTTCAGGCATTCAGTATACATCGATGAGCAAAACAGAGTCTCTGTTCTCATGGATTTACATTTTTATTGGAAGAGGCAGATAATGAGAAGTGCTGACCAAGAAATGTTAAGTAGGACAAGGGAGGTGAAGAGTGACGGCAGGGGTGCAGGTGGTGTTTCTAAATGGGTGGTTGACTTGAGTATTAAAATAGGGACTTCAAATGGTTCCCAAGCAGCAGCAAAATTGCCTAGGCTCCGCTCTGGAGAGCAGTCTGTTCTCGCAGATAGGAAGATTAGACTCTCTCTCACCTCTGTGGCCCATTGCATTAGCTTGTACCAACTGAGTTCCTAGCCCTTAGCCTCCATGATCGGTTTCCCCTCTCCTGCCCCACCCTGAAATGAACTTGTGTGTTTCCTTCCCACTGTAGTTCATGTCCCTGATGCAACATTAGCTGTACTGGCCTAGTTTTGCTCTTATTTGTAAGTCAACTGAAGAGGCTGGTCTTAAAACCATTTCTTACAAATAAGGTTTAAATAGTATTTAAATTAGGCTGAGAATCTGGTTGTGAACCTGGAACAACAGACAATATAGGAAAAAATCCACGGTTATTTTGGCCATATTATTGTTATTGTTTTCTCTTTGCCCAAGGACATTTTTTCATTGCTTTTAGAGAGAGAGTGAAGGAGAGAGGGAGACAGAGAGAGAAACATCGATGTGAGAGAGAAACATCAATTGGTTACCTCCTTCACACACCTGGACTGGAGATCATACACACCCAGACCGGGAATCAAACCCAAAACCCTTTGGTTATGGGAGGATGCCCCAGCCAACTGAGCCACACTGGCCAGCGTAATTTTGGCCATATTATTGAAGAGCTATTATTGAGATGGAAAGCCAGACAGGTGAAGCCTTCCTTTTAGGTTTATGTTTTCTAAATGAAATTTCACAGCTAGAGAATTTGTGAAGGAAGTTAGCCATAGATTTTTTTTTTTTTTTCCATTTTGGCACATGCTCTCAGAATCTGTGCGAATGGTTTTTGGTTGAAATTTCCTTTGGATGTAGTGGAATAGGTAGCTCTTATGTGTATAATTTTATAGAAACTGGAATGGCTTGCTACTTCCCCAAAAGACTCTCCTATAGGATTTTGATTTACGTTTTGTTTAGTAGATACCTTCATTCAATAAGCTTTCATTCAATAAATAACTTACTGTAACTATTACTGTAAGTAAGTATAACACTGTAATTTTGGGTGAACTTTGTTTCTTGCTAAAAAACAAGATTCCCTAAAGGTATGAGATACTGCTACCAGTTGTTTATACCTTACTCTGACTAAGCTTCAGATTTCCTCTGTGACAGTACTGGGTGGGGAGATAGAGAGGTGAAGTGAACTTGATTGTACAGAGTAAGAGAAGGAGGAATGAGGTGGCCCACTAGAAATAAAGAACAGGAGACAACTTCCCAATTTGGGTGAAGGACAAGATGTTTTTCTCCTTCTGTTCTTTTGAATTCACTGCCTTAGGATTTTAACTCATATCTCTGAACAAGTGTGATCTTCAAAATATTTAATGACTGAGGTGGCACTGAAATCAATCAGACAGAACTGATGCTGTGAACACTCAGGACTGCTGAACCGGAGAGGACTTAGCCTCCACCGAGCTTTGATTTCTTGGTTATAAAATACAGAGTGGGGCAAAGTAGGTTTACATGTTCATATTGTCAAGAATAAACTGTGTGTTTCGCATGCTCACAACTCTAAGTCTGCTTTTCCCTCACTCTGCAAGTTGAGAGGTAGAAGCAAGGAGTGACTCATTCCTAAACAACAGGACGGAAGCCAATGTAATAAGCTAAACAATGGTGTCTATCTTCCTTGGCTTAATCCTCAGATAAGTGCTGACTCCTTTGGAGGTTTTGTGGCAGTTTTCTTTCTCTTAATAGTAATCTAGCTTACTATTTTTAGACTTATGATTGTCTTGTAAGTAATATAGTAGTTGTTTAACTATAAGTTTGCTGGTGTTTTTAGTATAGACTAGTGATTCTTGCAGTAGAATTTTCAGTCTCAAGGATCCTAATACACTTACTGCGCACATATAGTATTTATATTTGATTTACATTGAAAAGTTAAGACATATTCCTAGTATAATAGTGGTTGCTCGATAACCATTTGTTGGATGAACATTTATGAATGAAGGAAGGAAAGAAGGAAGGAATGAAAGAAAGAAGGGCTCAAATCAACCATGTCCTCTATAATGTGTTCCCTGACGCCTGAGCTGGATGCGATTTCCCCCTTCTCTAATTTTCCATTGGCCCTCTTTTTTGTATTTATTGCCTCACACAATTAGTTTTCTCATGAATGCATAATGCCACCTTCCCAAATGTATTACATGATTGCAGGGCATCTTATACTTTTTCATACCACTCACTCCCTTGGCAATGAGAAGTTAAGGAGACCTGTCGGTGTGAACTAATAATGGTCTCACCTAATGTGGTGACAGTGGGAATGACAGAGGAAGGGAGATAAGTGGAGTATGACTACAGAAGAGTCACTCAGATTAGTAACTGAGTATGGGAAAGTAGGCGAAGGAAGAATCATAGTTAACTTCTGATTTTGAGCTTTTAAAGTGTTAGGATTCTTGGACCTAATCTCTTCCACAAGCTATGATATGTGTCACATATGGGGTACAAGATGAAATAGACAATTTAGCTAGGAATGAGTTTACCGTTCAGCAAAGGTCACACAGCTAGTAAATGGCTGAGCAAGGACTGTAAACTCAGGGATTCTGACTCCAGGGCACGCTCTTTGACCACTGTGCTGTGCAGTCTCATGTTAAATGAGATGAGGCATATAGAAGTTGTTTGCAAACCTTACAGCTGCATACAAATATTACTTCAAATGAACATTACGGAAGTCTGTATCATTGGAACTGAAACTCAGAGCATTAGGAGCAGTCAATGCAGAAGAAGAAGATTACAAGGGAAAATAAAGAGATACCAAAGGCCAGGCAAAGCCACCAATGTGTGGCCTAAAGTGTGGAAGAGGGAAGGGGAATGTGGCTGGAAAGCATCCTGACCAAACCCTTTCTCAGTCATTTCAGTGATGATGGGAGGCTGGGGAGGGCATTTACTCTTAGAAATCTGATCCCAGAGTTTTCTCCACACTTTGGAGCTGGGAGAGGGGGATAATGACTTGGGGTTTGTAGCTGAAATCTCTCTTCCACCTGCCACATATACACACAGTATCCTCAGACCTATCGGGTTAGGAGAATGGTTATTCCAGAGCCTGCTAAAGCAAGGAAGTGTTTCCTAATGTAAGATAGGAAATGATTGCTTGTTTGGTCTGCAGAATGTAAGAGCCAAGAGCCAAGATCCAGCACTCCAAAATGCAAGTGATATCCTCAGACAGCATAAGTAGAATTTTGAATACAGAGGTCAAGGTTTCTGCTACACACACACACCAACAAAGACCAATAAGGTAGCAGCTGGGAATTAGTTGTGTTTAATATTAAATACATAGGGAGCAAACGCTACATTGTTGCAGAGGTTTTTCTTAATTAAACAATTCAGATATGCATCCCATTCCTGGTTAAATGCAATGAGGAGCAGAGAGAAGACAGGTAGACAGCACTTAGTGTTAAGTGTCCTCCTTTGGAAAGTACAGGGTGTTGCTAAAGGAGCCTAAACACGGCCAAAACACTAACAGCAGAGACAATGGGAGTGAGAGGGTGGGGGAGACAAGGGAGGTGAGTAGGCCAGACTGTGGAGGGCCTTTTAAAACATGTTAAGGAATTAGTATTCTTGTCCCTAAGCAATGGGAATCCTTTTGAAGGTTAAGGAGATATTTCATCTTAAGGTTAGTGTTGAAGAGGGAGAAATAATTGTTCAGGAAGATGAAATTAAGAGGTTATTATAATAATCTCTGTAAGAGATAATGGTGGCTAACTCTTAACTAGTACTTAATATGTGTTAGACACAAATCTAACTGCTTTATATATATATTATATATATATATATTAAAACTAATCTGATCCTGTTATTATATGGTAGTTGCCATTTTTATCCCTGTATTGTAATAAGGAAACTGAAGTATAGAGAGCTTAAGAATCGTGTCCAATGTCACACAATTACTGAGATTTGAACTCAAGCAATCTTTTTAATCACTAAAGTATACTGTCTGAACTTAGACTTATAAGAGATGGGAAGAGGTAGACAGAGTCAAAAATAATAAGGAGATTCAGCACCTTGTGATTTACTGGGACAGTGAAGATAAAGAGTTTGGGTTTGGACATATTAAAATTGAAGGGCCATTGAGACATTCAAAGGACAGTTGACAACTGCATAAAAGGCTAGAAGATTTGAAGAGAAATATGGACTGGAGCTACCTATTTGAGAGTGGGAGAAATCAAGCCAGGGTGTATGAAGTGAAGAATCGCAAAAGAAGGGGGCTTGGGCACAATCCCAATTTATCCTAATATTTAAGGACAGGTAGAGGGATAGGAATCTACCATAAGCCTGGGAAGAAGTAACCAGAGAAGCAGAGACAACAGAGGAAAGTGGGTGTCACAAAAGGTGAGGCACATAAGTTTCAAGAGGTAGGAGTGGCCATATAAGTGAGATGGTAAAGGGTTAGCCTTATGGTGGTGGTAGAGTCAGAACTAGATCATGTGCTTAAATAAATACGGAAGAAGCAAAGACACTGAGTTTAAACAATATTTTGAAGAGGTTTGGTGAAGACAGAGAGAAGAATGATAGAGAGGAAGATGGTGAAGGATATGGAGTTGAGAGATAGTCGCTTTTTAATAGTAAGCATTCTTAGCATGTATAAACGCTTGTTGTGCATAAATGTCCAGGGGGGAAGGAGTCGGGGTTAAGTTGAAGCTACAGGAGAGGGAGGAATAAACAACGTAGCTGCTTCTAGAGGTACCAGTTAGAATAAAGCTAAACTGCTCCAACCAAGAAACCTTAAAATACAATTGCTCATACAAAATAATCATTTATTTCATTCTTTGTAACACTCCAGGGCCGCTAGTTTGCTAGGCCTCTCTTCTCCACTAGGACATTTAGGAACTCAGGTTTCTTCATTCCTGTGTTTCCTTCATCCCCTAGGGCAGGGGTGTCAAACTCATTTTCACTGGGGGCCGAATCAGCCTCAAGGCTGCCTTCAAAGGGCCGAATGTAATTTTAGGACTGTATAAATGTAACTACTCCTTAACAGTTAAGTGAGAGCTCAGAGCTGCCTCCAGGTAGAAACAAGGTGCTGGGCTGGACGAAACAAGGTGGAGGCCTGGATTCGGCCTGTGGGCCTTGTATTTGCCACCTCTGCCCTAGGGCATGGTCTCCTCTGTGCCCTGTTTGCTTGTCGAAGGAAGGGGAAAGAGAGTGTGGAGGGGTATTCCTGTTGTCTTAAGATGTTGACCAAGAAAAAACAAGTCATTTCTGCCCACTCTCACTATTCCTTGTGGCCACACCTAACCTCAAGGGAAGTAGGGAAATGTGGTCCATCTAGCCAGACACGTGGTTTGCTACAATTTTTTTTCTCTGTATAAGAAGGGGAGAAGGACTTGGGGGATAGTTTACAGTCTTCCCATAATTAAGAAGGGTTCAATTACATATTGAGAAATATTTATTCTTCACAATCAAATATCTCTTTAATTCAAATGCTTCCCAGGAGTCAGAAGGAGAGCAATTTGACTGAGTCAATTTGAAATGAACATGTTCATGACTGAAAGCCCCTTAACTTTTGGGAATCATTTGCATTGATTGCCAAGGAGACTGCTAAAGAGAATCGTGTAAATTGTAATTTGGAAAACAAAAGGATCCCTAAAACATTTGCCTAAGAACAAGAAGTATGAAACTTTAAGCCAAACAGAGCTGTAAAAAAATATAAGCTATTAGATAAGAACCATATTTTGGGAAGAGAAACTTTCTCTGCACACCTCAAATATAACACCAGGTATGTGACAGCCTTTCCGATCTATGAATCAAAGACTGGCTTTTGTCATTGGATCTCACAAAGGTTGCCTATTTCCATAGGTCACTTCTCACTCATGAAGGTCAGAATGGGAAGACAGCAAAGGCAGATGAAGACAAGAGTGTTTTTTTTTTTTTTAAGAACACAAAATATGTCTTGATCACTGCATGAATGAATTAGCTCTTCTACTGTGAGCTTCCCTTCTGATGTCATTATGGTAAATTGCAACATTACAATGTCTAAGTGGAGGTCATTTGTCTGACATCCTTAGTTACCCAGAACAAAGCAGAGAAATTATGTAGGAAAATATCTGAACATTGAAATAAATGCCACAAAGTTCATGAATTAGAACTCATGTATTTTTCTTACAGGAGAATTTCTCAGACTTCCCATTCGCTTCTGCTTCCCACACAATTCACATTGACTGGATTGTCTGGAGTAGAGGCGCAAATGGGATAGGGAGCAACCTCGAGTCAGCTGTACTGAGAGCTCAGGTGATACCTGACTACGAGTCAGTAAGGAAAAACAACATAAAAATAAGTGTAATGCAACATGAATGGGACTCTTGAGTGGTTAGCATTTAAGATTCCACTCCACATGCTTTGATAATTTCTGAGGTCATCACCAGTACAAGCATCAGGACAGGAATTCATGATCATAATGGCTTTGGAGTGGTGTACCTGTAGGGTTGTCTTAAATGGAAAAGAGTAAATTATGTTTAGAAACACTTTTAAAAGATATAAAATCAGTAGCAATTCTCTCTCCCACTCACAGTGAAATTTTTAAAAAGATTTTATTTATTTTGCGACAAAGGGAAAGGAGGGAGAAACAGAAGGAGAGAAACATCAATGTGTGATTGTCTCTCACACGCCCCCTACTGGGGACCTGGTCTGCAACCCAGGCATGTGCCCTGACTGGGAATCAACCTGGAGATCCTTTGGTTCACAGGCTGGCACTCAATCCACTGAGCCACACTAGCCAGGGCTCACAATGAATTTTTATCATAAGACACAGAAGATAGGTGAATTACATTATTTCTATTATGTTTTGTGTCCTAGAAATAGTGGGTTATTAGGGAAGGAAGGGGTGATATTTTTCTTCCCCTGATAAAACAAACTCTTCAAATTGGTAACATGTGTTTGTCACCCTTTTGTTTTCTTCCCTTGCTTCAATTTAATATTTTGACCTCCTAACAGTTCACATCACAGACTTTGTGGCCCTCATTCTGCCCCAAGCCCTCCCTTGTTGCACACCACCGCCTTCTCTCCTCCCATCCCCCAATGGCCACTCTTAGCCACTGAGTACTGTGATGCTTGGCACCTAGAAGCATTTAATATGTCTGAATGAGTGAACGGATAAACAATGAAAACAGTTCTCAGTGACTGTACATTACCTTTATATTTTCTCAAGAACCAAAGCTCTTTTTCATTCAAATACTTTCCAGGAATTAGGAGGAAAGCAATCTGATTGAATTAATTCAAACTGAATATATACATGATTGAAAGCCTATTAACTTTTGGGGAAGCATTTACATTGCTAACGAGAATGCTTAATAACCCAGGTTAATATTTAAATTTATAGGATTCTAGGCAGAGGAAAAAGGTGAGACTACAAACAGGCAGGTTTAGCAATGATATTGGGCAGAAGAGGGCTGACTTGGGCAGGTTAACTTTACCTGGAAATCTGTTTGTTTCCAGGATGTGAGTCACTAAAACTACCTTTACCTTTTTATGACTTCCTTCTACTCTCCTTTCCAAACCAATAGGTTCTCTACAATCACATAAGTGTTCTGTGGACTGCTTTTATGTTCCAGTAAAATAGAGCGCAGGATGAGTGATGACAGCCATTTGTATGAATGGCCATTGTGAGGTCTGGGACTGCTTGCTGGAAGATAGATTTGGATCTTTGTTACAGAGGAAATTAGTTTTGGCAGAGCGATTAAAGTTCGAATGTAGAAATTTGAATGGCTTCTGTAGGAATGGGTCACACATCCAAAATCAATTTCTGAATGAACTCCATAAATGTGAGACTAGACTCTGTCTAGGTTGAGGGGAGGATGGAAGGAGGGAGAGAGATGAGATGATAGAGATAGAGATAGATGGATCGAGAGAGAGACAGAGAGAGAGAGAGAGAGAGAGAGAAAGAGAGAGAGAAAGAGAGAGAGAGAGAGAAAAGGAGAGAAGGGGAGAGGAGGGAAAGGGAGAGACAAAGCTGGATAAGGCGAAGTGTGAAGTGAGAAAGAAGGGACAGTATTGGCTACAGGTCATCCTCTTTCTCTGGAGAACAAGAATCAGCCCTCCTTTCCTTTTTTTCTCCCTCCTTCTCTCCCTCTTCCTGCCTGCCTTCCTCTTTGCCTCCATCTTTCCTGCCCTTCATGTAGTGATATGTATTGATCATTTTCCATATGCCTGGACTCTTTCCTACAATTTTCTTTTGTTGCATTTGAATATTAAATTTTTCCGAAGACCACACCAGATTATAAATCAATAAGACCCCAGTTTTGCTTGATTTTCTGTCTTTAACCAGGGGTTGGTAGTTGTTTTTGTGATTCTAACATGTTAAAGGATTAATTCCTTAGTATAATGAAGCAGGCAGATCTCAATTCCTTTATATCTTATCAATTCCTTTTACTCAGGGCATCACAGCAATGAAATTTTTTGATGAAGGTTCTTCTCAGTAGATTTCTCAATAAGAATAAAATGAGAAGAATCAGCTCTGCAGCGCCAGAATAAGACTTGAACAAAATTGGACTAATTATCCAAAGATTTATATGTATTTAATTTTCTTTCACATCCTTGGATTAAGTTTTGGGCTCAGATGGATGTGTATTTTTGACCCATCTCTTTCTAATTCTGGAGTAACTCTTAGATTACAGTAATGGCTAACATTGATTGAGCTCTTAGTAGGTACCAGGCATTGCATTAAGCACTCACAGCACCCCTGTGACAGGTTTTTATTGTCTGCACTTTACACATAGGGAAGCAAAGTTGAGAAAGACCCAGTCATTTGCCCATAGTCAAACTTTTTTTTTTTTTTGCAAGAGTAAAATTGACATAAGGGCTAAAATCCATTTTGCCTTAAACTGAGATTTTCTCTCATATCAGGAAGAACAGACTGGTAAGAAATGTTCTGGTATTTTCTTGTCTTTTTCTATTTCTACTCTGAACAAGAGCAAGATGGGTTTCTGACCTCTTTTTCTTGCTTTATACTTAAATAGTATCCTCTGACAGCCACATAGAGATTAGTCAGTGTAAGGAAAATAAGAGCTATTTCCTACTTGAAAAGGTTACTGAGGTAAATTATTTTTTCTCTTCTGGGGATCTTTTAAACAAACTAACTGCACACGCACATATACACATGCCCCAAATGTTCATTTCAGAAACATTAGAAACCTCTGAAGAACTTCAAGGCCAGAACAGATTCTCTTACCTGGCTGAATTTGGAAAATAAATCAGATAATCTTTGTTCTTTTATAACTCTGATATTTTTCTCCTGTAGAGGTTACTGACCAGCTCTTTGGACAATGCATAGAATCACAATAAAAGACTAGAGTTACAGTCCTAAGACCTTTGATAATAAGGTAGAACAAGGATTTTAGTCATTCCTTTGACTTTTATAAAACAGCGGGATTAAAGCTGCACATTTTAAGAACCATACAAAGCCATGTTGTCTTTATGGTTTATGTTATCCTCTTGGAATGTTATGACTTTATAGAGGATGGTTAACTATTTAAAGTGAATAGAAAATTAGAAAGCAGTGCTCTTACTAAAGAACATTATCATGTAATTTGCCCCAAATAGTCTGATTAAAAAAAAATAGTATGGATGTTTCAGTAAGAGTCTTTCATCAGTTTTTCTTTCTTATTATAATAGGTAGGCTAATAGTCCCCCAGAAGTTCATGTGGAAATCCCCAGAACTGTAAATGTGGTGATTTATGTGGCAATAGGAATTTTGTTAGTGTGATTAAATTAAAGGTCTTGAGATATGGAGATTATCCTGAATTATATAGGTGTGTCCATATAATTATAAGCATCCTTAAAAATGAAAGAGGGTGGCAGGAGAGTGAGGGTTGAGTGACTTAGAGAGAGATTTGAAGACTGGATTTGAAGCTAAAGAAAGGGGCCATAGCTTAATGAAGGGGGCAGCCTCTATAAGCTGGAAAAGGCGGGGAAATGGATTTTTCCAAGAGCCTTCAAAAAGACTGCAGTCCTGCCAACACATTGGTTTTAGCCTACTGCTATGGTATGAATTTTTATGTCCCCCCAAATTCATATGTTGAAATCCTAATGCCTAATGTGATGGTATTAGGAAATGGGCCCTTTGGGAGGTGATTAGGTCATGGAGATGAAGCCCTCATGAATGGGATTAGTGCCCCTATAAAAGAGACCCCACAGAGTTCCCTAGATCCTTTGCCTTGTGAGGATACAATGAGAAGTCTGCAACCCAAAAGAGAAGTCTGCACCCTTGGTCCACCATGCTTGCAACCTGATCTTGGACTTTCAGTCTCCAGAACCAGCAGAAATAAGTTCCCGTTGTTTATAAGCTACCCAGTCTGTGGTACTTTGTTATAGCATCCCAGATAAACTAAGGCATCCACTGAAACTCATTTCAGACTCTGACCTTAGAGCTATAAAATAATAACTGTTTTAAGCTATTAAGTTTGTGGTCATTTGTTATAGCAGCAATAGAAACTAGTACTTACCATGGATTGTAACATTGGCTATGGCATAGACATTAAACCTATAACTTTGGAATTAGCATAAAAGCAAGATGCCTAAGAGTCATCTAATGTGTGTGAATGATCTTGTTGGTCCTGAAATTAGAGATGTCAATTTGGAGAATATTGTGCTTGTTTATTGTTATATTTCTACATCTGATTCTAGATAAAACATGGGGTTGGCAAACTGGAGGCTTAGTGTGTGTCACTGTGTAGTGATCAGACACTGAAAGACAGTCAAGTGGGGAAGGGAAGGGAAAAGGAAGATTGTAAACTTTTATTTAGGAGGATTAATTAAAGTTTAAATCAGTCATGTACTTAATTTAAGAAAACTTTGGATGATCTAAGTTTCTAGACATAAATTTTCTGAGATTACCTAATTATATAACACTAACTAAATGTGAAAATTAAAAAAAAAATAATGGATTCTGTTACCTTAATGGACACAGCCTTAATTAAAATTTTATTTATTAGTGTTTTTGCATATACCTGGTGAGATAATAGAAAAATATATTTTGGTCTCTGGCCCCGGATCCTGGCACAGACCTTCTAAAAACCCATGTAATTTCCTGAGTAATAAGAGCACTGGGAGCACCTTTTGTTCTAATCTGTGGTCTTTGACCTTGGAACATGACACAGAGTTCCTATATCCCTGGGAATTTCCTGGGTAATAGGAGTGTCTTTTGTTCTAAGGAGGTGACTCTTCATGTGCTCCTGGATGGGAGCTGATCACCAGGAGACTGATCAATGGCTAGAAGCTTGGAATTTTCAGCCCCAGCCCCCATTCTCCAGAGAGGGGAAAGAGGGTGGAGACAGAATTAACAATCAATCAAAACCACAAGTGAAGCCTCCATAAAAATCTGAAAAGCATGGGGCCTGGAGGAGAGTGGTGCACCTGGAGAGGCCACAGCAGCTTTCCCACATACCGTGCCCTGGGCATCTTTTCCATCTGGATGTTCATCTCTATCCTTTGCCATATCCTTTCATAATAAACTGGTAAACCATAAGTAAAGTGGTTTCCTGAGTTCTGTGAACCTCTCTAGCAGATTAATTAAACTCAAGGAGGGGGCCATGGGAACCTCTGATGTGTAGTTGATTGGTCAACTGGACTTGCAATTGGCACCTAAACTGGTGGTGGAGGGGCAGTCTTGTGGAACTGAGCCCTTCCAGGCGTGTCAAACTCATTTTCACTGGGGGCCACACCAGCCTCGAGGTTGCCTTCAAAGGGCAGAATGTAATTTCAACTCCTTAACAGTTAAGGAGTAGTTACATTTATACAGTCCTAAAATTATTTCTGCCCTTTGAAGGCAACCATGCAGCTGATGTGGCCCCTGGTGAAAATGAGTTTGACACCCCTGCCCTAGGCTTATAGGACTTTTGGAATAAAAAATTCAGTTACACCCCTTTTTCATGTCACAGATGAGGGATAGCCTCTTTGCATCTGCTTTTCTATCTGTAAATGGGAGGGATTATGTAATACCATCTCCCTAATAACTTCAAGAGGTTTATGAACCTTAAGGGGCTTAAAATACCATATTGCATTTAAAATACTTTGCCAGTTTAGCATACTATAGTTGTGTCACATTTGTTAACACTGAAGGGACTTAATTAGCTGGAAGACGCTATTCTTGCTGGATAACATAGAAAAAGCCACGTAAGCAAGGTTGCCATGCTTTGAAAATCCACTCATGCCGGCTTTGGTAGGTGACAATGACAGGGCATCTCTTTTTTTAATTTCTGGACTTTATTTAGGCCCAATTTGCCTTTATTGACACGTCTGCTTATTTCTTCTTCTTTTTTCAATCTAGAGAGTACAAGCCTATATATCTAACAATATCTTTTCCTCTTTCCTGTTTCATTTCCTCACTCCCATCGGTGGCGGGCATACCTGGCTCTGGAGTACAGTTCTGTTTTATATGTCTTGGGGCTGATTTTTCCCATAGAAAGCCAAAGTGAGTGAGAAAAATATGATTTCAATATCAGAATTTTGCTTTAAAGACAACTTTCGATAATGAACTCTGTTTATTTTATTGAGGGATATCAGTATAACTTTGTTTCTGCTCTCTGCTAAGCATTTCAATTTGACATCTATGGTTTGTTACTTTTAATGTTCTCATTAAACCAACTGGTTTGAATGAGCCATAGAGTTAAATTATTTCAGTGTCTGAAAGTGAAGATATTATCTAGTAAGTTGCTGTTCTAGCATATTCTGATGGCTTGAGGAGCTGATGTGGTTTCAAAGGTGCCTATTTGGAAGATGCTAAATGACCACAAACATCAAGCATAAGCAAATGTATAATTCAAAACTATAGCTGGAAATGCATAGCTGTGAATAACCAATGAAAAACCCCAGAAACATCAGTTTAAATCTTGAGAATGTGAATCGCTATGATGTGCACCTGAAACTAAGGATATTGTACATTAATTATAAGTCAATAAAAAAATAAGAAAGCAAAAATTCTTGACGATGTAATATGGATCCTACTATAGAAGGCTTAATGAATTACTATTTGGAAAACTATGAAAAGGCACTTCCTTTCCTGGGTTCTTCCCTTCCCTTTACTGTTTCCCTTCCTTGTTCCTTTGCCTGCCCCTTAAATCATTATTCTTGGGTCTGTCTTGATCCACTATATTTTTACTGTTCAAGTTCTTATCCTTTCTCATGATGTGACAGAGATCACTCTTTGTTCAGTCAATATCCACTCACCTCTTCCCTAGTAGCAGAACCCTGATTTTATACAGGGAGTTAATGGATTCAGCTAAAAGATTACATTTCCTAACTTCTGTCCTACCTGTGTAGGGCCATGTGTCTGAAGATCAGACTAAGGAGTTGCAAAGTGAGGTGGTGTGTGAGATTTCAGGGGATGCTGCTGCCAGGTGCTGGAAACTGTCCTCCATCCTCCTTGTCCTCTTTCAGCTGCTGGGAATGCAGACATGATAGAGCTTGAGGAGCCACACTAGTCAAGGAGGTGACCTTGAGTATGGAAGCCATGTACTGGGGACAGTAATGCAGGCAGGTAGGAGGAGCCTGGTTCCCTGATGACAGGTTATAGCCACCATTGTAGCCCTGGACTCCTCACCCCTGGATCGAGGGAGATTGATTTATATTCTGGTAAAACCACATTGTATCCAGGAAAACATAACCTTAGTTGTGAACCCTATCACATCTTCATCTCTAACCTTGTCCTCTTGAGTCTCAGATTCATAGGTGGAAATAATTACTGTACATTTCCTTGTTGATTATCCTAAAAGTATCTCAAAACTATCTTCTCCAGACTGAACTGATCCAATTCTTCCACTTCCCTTTGTGCCCCGCCCCCATTGTGTTTGGAATTTCACCACCTGTCTCGCTATCCAAGGAGAGTCCCTGTGCCAGTCCTAGATCTCTTCTCTTCCTCTTTCATCATATCCAATCAGTCATCAGCTCCTTCTATTTTTGTCCTCATAAATATTTATCAAGTTTGTCGCCCAATTCTCCATCCCTCTCGCATAACCCCAATTCAGTTTCTTATCATGTCCAGCCTGTCCTAGCTACTTGAGAAGGAATTCTGCCTTCAATTCTACCTCCCTAAGAACTAGTTTTTATGATGTCAAAAGGGATTTATTTAAAAAACAAATTGGATCATGTCAATCTCCTGCTTAAAACATTTCAAGAGCTCTGCAGAAACAGGCCCTTGATCTTGGCACACAAAGCCATGATCTGCTCCTACTTATAATTTTCATCATTGCTGCTTTCTGTCCTATATGTTATACTCCAGTAATAATACAATTTATGGTTTCCATAACATGAATGGGTTTTCACACTTCCGTGCCTAGGCTCATACTCTTCCCTTTGCTTGGAACTCTCCTCTCTTTCCCCTTTTCTTTCACAGGTAATCTTTCTTTTGTATAATGCTAATTCTTCCTGACTTAGTTTGGTCTCATCTTTGTGAAGTCTTCCTGGATTTCCATCCCTACCTGACTGGATTGAGTGGCCCTCCCACCACTGAGTAGTTTTTGGTGTGGAAGAGTTGGGCGGCAGGGCTGGGGGTGGGGGATGAGGGAAGAGGAGGAAAGGGATACTGAGATAGAATTGCTAGATTTAGCAAATAAAAGTACAGCATGCCCAATTAAATGTGCATTTCTGGGAAAAATAATTCTTTGCATATAAATGTATCCCATGCAATATTTGGGACATACTTATACTAAAGAATGGGGTGTTATTTACATAAAATTCAAAGTTCTCTGAGCATTCCATAATATTTCTGGCAATCCTATATTGAAGACATATTAGCATACTTCTAATTTTTGCCAGGGTCTCCTACTGGCCTCATTTATGAAAATATTCATGGTAAAGAATTGATCAGTTTTAAACATCGCTGGGGTTTGCCTTGACCTCATCCTGCAGAGCCACTCCTTGAGAGGGGAAGAGAGGGAGGGAGAGATAGAGATAGAGATATTAAGAGAGAAATTGAGGCTTTGTCTTAAAAGGATCAAAGTTTGCAAGAGCATTCCCTGCCTTTACATGCACAGCCCTCCCTTTTAGAGTATGAAATAAATCATACCCTTGCCTCCCAGATATTAATTGAGCTTCTTGAAGTATCATCCTGAGTCACTACAACCTGGTTTATCATTCTATTCTAAAGAGGAAGAAAATACATTACCAGCTTCCAGAGTCTCAGGAAGGCCCTCAGAAGGCAGCAGAGGGCAAGAATACAGTTCCAGGCATGGCTTCCCCCAACAAAAAATTGCTGAGAAACTTTGCCACAGAGTACAAATGAGCACAGCGAGGCTTGGCTGCTCCCTTGCAGGGACAGAGAGGGAACTAAGATTTCTTGAGCATCTACCTTATGACATATTATGCCTTCCATTTATTTAAAGTTCTCCAAACCCACATTCAGAAATTTGGTGTGTGGGTCTAGCAGCTTTTTTTGAGAATTAGGTCATAATGCTTTGATACAAAATCTGCTTTTATAATTCAGGGCATTATATAATGAATATATTTTTTAAAAATAAATTTATCAGTAAATTATACTGTACATATTGATACATAAACATGAACTTTTAAAGTAATGACTTATGAACTTTTCAAATCTAAGTAATTACGACTATGTTGCCTGGTTATTTTTAGGTTGTTCTCACTATGTTCAAGCTGAGCTACAAACTTCCTTTTTCTCTTTGAAAGAGTGATTGCATTAGGTCTGCTCAGTCTCTTGCTCTTCTCCCTTCTCACAGCTGGAATTGCAACAGATGGGGTGATTGAATTCAGACAAAGAGATGAAATTAACACAGGTAATGAGCAGTAGTTTTACTGATGGAGGAATTTTAGTTTATTTGGGAAAGTTCCAGATGCTCAAGACCTGAAGTAAGATAAATCAAAACCTAGTTTTGGGAAATAAAAAGGATATAGCTGCAATTTAACATTTACCCAGAGCCAACCACCATCATGCTTAGCGTGGCATGAGGTAGAGGGGCAGCTTGGGTATTGGCCTCTGTTCCTAGTTTGTTGTTTAAGAAAAAAGCCCTTGGAAGTTGGAACCACTTTATATTTTAATTGGTTCATATGGGCATTTAGAAAGTGCATTTAGTTAAGAGGATGCCACTTGTTCTTTAGAGACTAATTGGTTTCTATTTATCTAGATCTACTCAGGAAGCAGTGGGGTAGGCTATGCCACCCGCAAGGAAAGTGTTATAAACGAGCTGGTTGCTGTGTTCACACTGAGAGGGGAACTAGTGCTTTAATAATCCTTGCAATCCTTCCTTTCCTCCTTCCTTCCCTCATTCCTTTCTTTCCTCATCCCCATCCCCCTTCTGCAGTAATTGCTGTCTACTATTATTTTGGTGCTAGAAATTGAGCAGTGAACAAAACAGACAAAAATACCTGCACTCAGAACATCCTAACTGGGAGACATACCTTAAGCAAGATCAATTTGGAAATATACAGTATGTTACTTAGTGACAAGCTAAGGAGAAAACTGAACTGGAGGAGGAAGATGGTGTGTATGGTTGTAAAATAAATTTCAGACACAGTGGCCAGGAGTCCCTCATTCAAAAGATGGCATTTGAAGAAAGAGCTGAAGAGGTAATGGAGCAAGCCACGCGGATTTCTGTGGGAAGAGTATTTTGGGAAGAGTGGCCAGCAAGGTTAAAGGCCGTGCATGAGGTAAGAATGTGCTGGTGCCTCTGAGGAACAGGAACAAGCAGGCCAGTGTAAGAAAGATTGAGTGTAGTGAGATGCAGCCAGACCATGGACAGAGGCTGGATGGAGCACCTGCTTGAGTGCTTGAGGTGCTTGAGGTCTCTGTAAAGACTCTGGATTTTACTCTCAGGTGGTGAGATGGGGAGTTGTTTGAAGTTTCTAAGCAGAGGATTGACATGATATGACATATTTTAAAAAGAATGCTGATTGGACAATAGACTGAAGATAGGCGAGGGTAAAAGCAGAAATTCTAGGTAGGAAGCTATGAGAATAATTTAAGCAAGGCACAGACCAAGGTGGCAGTGGAGGAGGTTCTAAGAATTAGATTCCATGTATATTTTGAAAGTAGAACTAACCAGATTTGTTGGTGAATTTTCTGTGTGGTGTGAGAGAAAAAGAGAAGTCAAGGATGGCTCCAAGGTGTTTGGCCTGATGCTGAGATGGAAAAAATTGTGAACGGATTTTGCTGAGGAATGACAAAAGTTCACTTTTGAGCTTGGTAACCGTGAGATGCCTGCTGGACATCCAAGTGGAGAAAGCAGTTGAATGTACCAGACTGGTGTTCAGGAGAGCAGTTCTGGATGGAGACAGAAACTTGGTAGTTATCAGCACACAGATGGCATTTATAGCCACGAGACCAGGTTAAATCGCAAAATACAAAAGCAAGAATTTACAGAAACTAAGCTACTGGATACTCTAAATTTGAAACTTGGGGAAATGATGAGAGAGTAGCAAAGGAAACCAAGGAAAACATCTCAAGAGGGAAGAGGGAAACCCCAAATATTTGATCACTTAGAAACCGAGTAAAGAATGTGTTTTAAAGCAGAGAGAGTGGCCAATAGTATCAAATGCTGCTGGTAGGTTGGAGAATTGCTCATGTGGGGGCCTTGGTGGCCTTGAGAGCAGTAGCAGTGGTGTGATGGAGGGGTACAGGGTTAGAAAAGTGAAGGGAAAAGAAGGAAATGATTGCAAGTAGAAAGGATAAAAACCTCTGTCAAAAGTTTTACCATAAGGGGAAGGACAGCCATGGGGGGAAGACTGGGTCAGGAGAGTTTTCTACCCTCTACTTCCCTCTCCACCCCCTCTCCTCCCTTCTCTTCCCCTCTCTTCTTTTCTTCTAATTTTCTGATAAGATATTAAAGGGAAAATAATTTTTTTTGCCTCTTGAATCTTTACAGCTTACAATGTTAATGAAAGAAGGTATTAAAAACAATAGGAAGACATAAAAAAGAGAAGGAAGAAAAGAGAGAAAGCAAGAATGAAAGGAAATGAGAAAGGAAGAAGGAAGAAAGGGAGAAAGAAAGAAAAAGAAAGAAAAGACAGAAGGAGAGAAGAATCAGATTTAGTCACAATGGGTTCAGTTCTGGTTGTACCACTTCACTGGTTGGTTACCTTGGATATGGTATTTAACATCTCTGAGGCCTAGGAAACTCATTTATAAAATGGGAATAATTTCTGTCCCCAGAACTATGCAGAAAGTTCTGCATAGGGCATAAAATACCATTAACATGGTAAAATAGCCTTGGAGAGAATTGAAAACGTATTTAGAAAATGAAGAATAAATTATAACAGATATTGACCTACTTTTTAAAGTGAGAAAATATTATCATGTTCTATGTTAGGTTTAACCAATGTAGTTTAGGTTTGCTTTGATTAGACAAGAATAAATCATATTTTTATGCAGCTAGTATATGTATTTTTCTATGTTTTTTATTTCTATGCCCTAGGACCTTAATATTGGGAAAACAGAAAATAAACAAACAAGGATTTAAAATGAAAAGGAAATATAAAAATTTGTTTTGTGGAATACAGCAAGATAAATTTTTTCTATTACTAGTTTTCAAAATGCAATACAGGCAAAAACTATACCAATTTCTTCCAGAGTTATACATTACTAGTGTAATACATTTTAAAAAATCATTAAATAGTCATTAGCGTTGTCTCATTTACCATGTACTTAGGTGGAGAGAGTGAATTGTTTTCTTAATTCTGGAATACAGGCCTGAGATATACAGACCCCAGCCCTCCTGGAAGAACTGGAATGAACTGGGACTGCATAGGGAATATAATTCTAGGAACTTGTGTTTTGGAAATAGAAAGATTGTCAAGCACAATAAATCATGATTCTTAGAATAATTTCTCCTTCTGATAGCAAACCCATACAGTTCACTAAAATCTAGTGAAGAGAGAGGTTTACAGGAGCTACTATAAAGGACACATGGACAAAATCAAGGGGGAGGGTGGGGGTGGGGGAGGGAGGTGGGTTTTGCTGCTGTGGGGTGGGGGAGGGAGGTGGGTTTGGCTGCGGTGGGGTGGAGGGATGGGGAGAAAATGCAGACAACTGTAATTGAATAACAATAAAAATTAAAAAAAATAAAAAATAAAATCTCACTCATAAAATATCTATTATGGAAAAGTGGAAGACACAGTATACTAGCCATACCTTACAAGTCACCTGTAGCTTTAGGAAGAGTGTGGCTCTTTGAGCCAAGGCATAGAAGACCCACCTGGCAACTGAGAATGTCAACGTCTACTTTAACCTTGGTAGCTCTGAGATTTTTAAGAAATCAAGGTACTCTTTTATATGATTTTTATCACTGTTTAAAGCAGGGATAGACAACAACATTTAAGGTCAATTGTTAATTTTGGGATCACCAGTTAGCAAACTGAAAATGGGTCCTTTTTGTACTCAAGTGCCTCCACGCTACCTTCTCCTTTCTCACCCCTCCCAGCATGGCTTGTGCCCTTCTTGTGCCCTCTTCCCCCTTTACTCTATTTTCTTTTTTCAGACAGATTTTATTATTATTTTTTTAAAGCTTTAGTGATGTAGAATAGCTTCTGAGTTTGAAGGGTTGCTTTGCAGCTCATTTTTAGCTGTTTTCGTAGTGCCGGGAACTTACACCCTGCAGGCTGTCAGTAAGTACTTACTAAGTTGCACAAAGGGCAACTGAATTTTTCCAGAATCAGTGATCCTGATTCTCCCTTAGGGAGACTAAATTGACAATGGGATAGAACTTAGATAAGCTCTGCATATGCAGCTAATAAAAGTTCACATGACTATTTTCATTAGTACTGTCCACAAAAACACATTTAGTAGAGTTATTATTATAAGCTTTTCAAGTGTATGACTTTAAACTTTTTCAAATATAGGAGAGCTGCTATGGACTAAATTGTTGCCACGACTCCAACCCCATTAGTATGTTTGAGGCCCTACCCCTCAAGGTGATAGTCTTTGCAGATGGAGACTTTGGGAGATAGTTAGATTTGGATGAAGTTATGAGGTGGGGCCTCTAGGATGGGATTAGAGATTTTATAAGAAGAGTAAGAGACACCAGATCTCTCTCTCTGCCATGGCTGTCTGTAAGCCAGGAAGAATGCGCTCACCGGGAATCCAATATGCCTTGATCATGGCACCTTGATCTTGAACTTTCCAGCCTCCAGAACTGTGAGAAATTAATATCTGTTGTTTAAGCCATCCAGTCTATGGTGTTTTGTTATAGCAGCTAGAGCTGACTAAAATAAGTGCTCCTGGATAAAGAGCTGTGACTGAATAACTTCTAGGGCTACAGTGCCTCCTTGTGGAGAAAGGTCTACGGGAGGCCTAGATTTATTTCAAGGGCTCTACAAATTCACATGCACCACAAACTTTAGAATTAGTTTTTTCTTTTTGAGGGCATGTTTCCTAGACCAGGTACTTAACCACTGGTGATCAGAGCTGAGAGGTCGGCTATTATCTGATTTTTGATTTGCTCTAAATCAATGATTTCCATTTGTTCTCTGGGGCTGCATGGATAGTGGATACCACGGACCCAATGAGTAGACCGTGGGCTGCAGTTGTGTCTACTCTGGTAGCAGGAAGGACAAGAACAATGCTTTGGGTATTTCAGGACACAATTTTAGTAGTTTTTCAAGTCTGAGTTTTTTGGGCTTGGATTACCCGGATAATTTCCATCCACCGCTTCCCATGGTGTGTGTGGTCACAGGGTAGAGTTCATTAGAATCCTGGATGTGAAAAACATCACTCTTAGAAATGAATTTGTTTTCTAAAGTATGAAAAATGAAATAAAATTATTTTTGCTTTTTTGAAACTATGAAAGAAAAAAAATAAAAAAAATTAGTTCTTCTGCAGCTGCCAAACCTCCCTCTTTATAAAGCTTAGATATGAATTAATAGGAATAAGCTGAAGCTGTGTACCATTTTGTTCTTCCTATTTTCTGACTTTTCTCTTGTTCTGCATTTTCTCTTGCAAAGCACAATACAAAAGAGAAAGAGCTACACACACACACACACACACACACACACCCCTTGCCCTAACCTTAACCCCCTAAACAATTCTCACACCAGTCAAATGCTCATGGAATTGTCACGTATGCTTATTCATGACTGAATAGGATACATGCATATTTGCTGTATCTCATAAATTTAGAGATTTCAAGAAATCTCTTGCTTGGAAGATTGTAATTCTTGACTCATGGGAAGGCCTGAGAAGATCACTTAGACTTTTCAGAGATTTTACCAGCTCTACACACAAGTCAGATAGTACATGATAAACTGATACTGTGTTCTTGAGGACCTATAGATTTAGCCCCTGTCTGAGCCCTGGTGCAGCTCATTGAAGCCCAAAGGAGTGCAAACCTTAGCTTGCGAATTTGTAATCTTCATCTGGAAGGAGGATCAGTGTCAACTTTGATGGCTGTCATGCTGCCTTTGCTTCTCAGCATTTGCCCCAGAGGAGCGCCAGATGCTCCTGAGGATCCCATGGTTCGATCTCATTTTATCTTTCAAAACTTTTCTTTTACTTTGTCATTTCAATAGCTCCATGAAAAATTATAGCAGCTCTAATAACATGACATTAAAAAATTCCCATAACATCAAGGTTGCATATTTCCTACTGACTAGTGGTTTTTGCTTGATTAAATTATGCATTTTTAATACAAGTCCTCCATTTCTCAGCAGTAACACATGGCAGAGTCATCCCTTGGTATAGACTGAAGGCATTTATGGGTCCCTATCTGTGCATATATGGAACTGCTTTGAACTTCAGGCTCTGTGTATGAAAGAGATCTAAAGTGATTAATAAATGCTTCTATTACGACCTCTCACATGATTTCTCTGAGGGGAAAAGTAATCTTCTCATTGTTAAGCTAGTGAAGGGAAATGGTGACATTGAAGGGAGGTAGCTCGCCCAAAGTCACTAAGGGAGTTGCCATCGGACTGGCCATGCAGCCAGAGACCTAAATCCCAGACTAGGGTCACCTCCGAGTATGTTCTATTTCCAGCTGCTCAGGAGCTTTGTGGGGCCTCACTGCAGTGCACTTCTGTTATTTGTCAGCACGAACACCAAAATATGCTGATCGTTTTATATTGGTGTCTCTAGTGTCTTCATCTCAGTGGCTTCTTCATGTTCCATGTGATGTTCAGGGAAATCTCAGTCAGATTTTTGAACAGTTTGTGGCTAACAGACAGTGAATGGTACATGAAGGCTGACTTCCCTCTGATTTTTCTGTTCTGGATTTCAGAATGCTACGTGTTCAGAGTAAAGGCTGCACAAAAAAGGGATTTTCAGAGTAATTTAAGGCAAGCTGTTCCATGCACTTTTTCTGCTTAGCAAGGATTTTCTCATCCAAACTGGAGATCCAGACCCTTTTACTGGTCTTAGGCTCTTTGCATGAGTGAAAGGGTTTGGCAGGGAAACTCTACATGCGTTGATTCTGGAAGAGGCCTGAGCCTGAGGAGGCCTTGTCTGTCATGCTGTGGCCCAGTGCTCAGAATCTGGATGTTTATTTGGAAGGAGGTCAGTTTGGCTAGTGTGGGAGACAGCTCCCATTGTCTCTGAAATGTTGGTATGACTTTTAATTTGTCTGCTTGTATTTATTTTTGGCCCTGCTAATCTATACTGTGCCTTATAGTCAATGTGACCTTCCTAAAATACAGGTCTTGTTAAGTGATTCTCCTGATTAAATTTTCTTGTACACTGGTTTACTCAGATTAAACCTGGGTTATGCTGTGTAGCAAATAAACTGAAAATCTCAATGGTGTTGCAAAGCAAAAGTTTAGTCTTATTCATTTTATGTGTTTCCTATGGATCAGGAGCGTGGGGTGGATGCTCTACCTCACACAGTTACTCAAGGATTCAGGCTGGCTGGGGCTCTACCATCTAGATATTGCTGGTTGCTACAGTGAAGGATGGAGCCCAGTGCTTTTCTATGCTTTGGACCAGAGGTGACGTGTAGCACTTCTATCACAGCCTGATGCCCAGAACTAGTCAGATACGCACCCCCTCCACCTCCTTTAACTTCAAGGTGTGGGAAGTATAATTTCATGGGCTGAGGAGACAAGAACAGATATTAGTGAGCACTGGTTAAGTTTACCACCTTCTCTATGGCCCTTGTTATGGAAGTTTTTCATAATCGGGTCCTTACTCTCTGCCTTCCCTTGCTGCCCCTGCCCCCACCCCCAGCCATCCCACCTCTCATTTACATCCAGTCATACTAAACTTCTTGCAGTTTCCAGAACGTGCTGTACTGTCTCTCAAAACTTTGTATTTGTGTATATGGGTTCCTTTGCCTGAGCTCTTTTTCACTCTTTATGTTCAGTTCTAGAATTGCTTCCTCTGGGTGTGAAGAATTTTCTGAGTATCTCATCCCCTGTATGGGTTATGTGGTTAATCTCGTGATTCTGTAATGCCTTGTACTTCTGTGTAGCATTTATAATATGACATTCTAATTGTATATTAATTGACACATTATTTTTCCTGTTAGACTCTCAAGAGGTGTCTTGTGAGTCAAGGTCCTGCTTTTACTTAACCTGAATCCCCAGCATCAAACACTTAACACATAGTAGGTGTTCAATAAATAATTGCTTAATGAATCACAGACTTTGCACCTTTGTTGGTAGCTCAAAATGGAGGCTAGATTTGGAAGTTGAGAAAGTAACAAAAAAAAAGATTTGTACAAAAATATAATATCTTAGCATTTTGGATGCCCATGTCCAAATAATTAATCATGCTCCTAGAGAAATTTTTATCTTTATCTTGGATAAAATTAGTGCTATGAAATGTGTTATATTATCTAGATCAAGGTTTTTTCCTTAGGAATAATCTCTCTTTAAATCAATTTATAATTTTGACATCTTTTACACCTGTGTTTTCTATTTGTATGATTGTATAAATGAATGTAAATTAGACCCATGATTGCACTTGACACCCTGGCATACCATTGCTTGCCATTTCCCTTGAAATTCTAGGGGAAAGTTCATGCTATTGATTATTCTGACCCTCCTCCACTTGTTTTTTGAGAATTGTGTTTTGCCTCTGTTATGGGTTGAACTGTTTCTACCTAGAGAGAGATTCAAGTTCTAACCCCTGGCACCTGTGACTGTGACCTTATTTGAAAATAGGGTGTTTGCAGATGTGACCAATTGAATGAAGTTGTAATGAATTAGCATGGGCCCTTATAAAAAGAGAAGAACAGGCTTCTAGGTAGAACGTCATGTGATGGCAGAAGCAGCGATTGAACTGATGAAGCGGTGAGCCAAGAAGTACTAGACTGCTAGCCATTGCCAGAAGTGAGCAAAAGGCAAGGAATGCTTCTACCCAGTGTCCAGAGGTTAGCGTGGCACTTTTAAAAATCTTTATAACTAAAACAAATAAAATATTTAGGTATGGTTAATGGAAACTGACTTGAATTGGTATGATATAGAATCAAGGACCTTTATTAAAACCCCAGGCTTGAGATCTCACACTCACAGCTGCTTGACTCATGGTCCCTTTTGTAAAAGCACCTGCAGTGCTTTTGTAAGTAAATCTTTTTACCAGCCTTCTCCAAGTGATTTTCCATTTGCCACAACACTTGAATGCTGGGATGTGTGGGGGGTGGGGAGACTAGTGTTTATAAAGATTATTGATCAATGATTCTAAAAATAATGATAATCCCTAGAGACCTAGAAAACACTGTGAGTCTTATTGAGGACCAGATGATGAATAGATTACGGGCTATTTTGGTGTAAGAAGCCAAGTAAAGACTACTGGAACTGTTTATTCTTTTCAAAGTAGTTAATCAAAAGCAGCCCTATACCTCTGGGGAAGAGAATTGCAGAGATTAGTGCTACCACTAAAGATGGGATGGATGTGAATTGGTTTTAGGAAATGAAAGCAGATAATTTGCATCAAGTAGTTATTCCAATTAATCTCTTTGCTAGAGCAAATCAACACAGTTCTTGGCATCCAGCTGTAATTCTGGTAAGTACTTTTCCCCTTTTTCTCCCTAAACATGGAGAACCAGAAGCAGTTTTCTCATAACCCGATGAGAACAAGAGTACACAGTTTACTTCAGGGCTAGGTAATCTTTCTGACTCTCTGTTATAATCTACCCCGTAGGGCATTCTATTGCAGTCCTCCAGGGTTTGAAGGAAGTCTGGCCTCTGTATCAGTGAGGATTCTCCAGAGAAACAGAACCAGTAGGTTGGATAGATAGATACATTGGTGGATAGGTAGGTACATAGGTAGGTAGATAGGTAGATACGTACATTGGTAGGTAGGTAAATTTGATGAAAAAATTGGCTGAAGTGATTGTAGGAGCTGCCAATTCTGAAGTCTGTAGGGCCGGTCAGCAAGTGTACAAACTCTTGAACAGGAGTAAGCACTACCACTCTGAAGCAGATTCTTTTTTCCCCTCATGGAAACCTCTGTTTTGCTCTAAAGGGTTTTCAATTGATAGGACCAGGTCTACCCACATTATTAAGGATGATCTCCTCTACTTAAAGTCAACTGATTGCAGATGTTGTCCACTTCTACAAAATATGTCCACAGCAAAGCCTAGATTAGTGTTTGATTGAATAACTAGTCACTATAGCCTAGCCAAGTGAGCCAAGCTGATGATCACACCCTGTAACACATTTCCTGGCTTACTACTGGGGCTCGATGGAGAGAATAAATGCCAAAAATAGAAGGCAAGTCACCCTGTGACCAGAGATTCTCACCTTGAAATTTACTTTATCTGATCAAATCCAAAATGCCTGGATTTTTACACTTAGTAAATGTCCTGGAAACCTTGAACTCTGGTGCTTTCAAGGTCTTAGTGTGGATACATGCTTCCACCAGGGAACATAAGATGTGGTTCCATTTAACTTGAAGATTGAGATTGTCACCTGGCCATTTCAAACTCTGACGCCACTGAATCAAAGGCAAAAAAGGGACTACTGTGTTATTTAGGTGATCCTGACTATTATGGGTTTATTGGGTGGTTGCTACATTAGGAGGGCAAAGAGAAATTGTGTGGCATCCAGGCATCCTCAGTAGTGTCTCAGATGCTCCTCTGCCAAGTAGAAAAGTTAGTGGAAGATTGTTACAACTAACCACTAACAGAACCATTAATGGATGAGCCTCCTCAAGATTGAAGGTTTGCATGTCCCTGTCAGCTGTAAAATATACTAGGTAAAGTTGAGGGCAAAATTTGTCATGCAATGTGTAGTTGAGGAGGAAAATTATAGATCACAGGCATGCCTTATAACCAATTTTACAAAACAGGACTCTAATCATATGTATATTTATTAAGAAGCATCCTTCCTGATCCCTTTCTACTACTTTACATGAGGTGTATTGGTGATAGTTAAATTTACTCTATAGCTCTTAAATGACAGAATATCAAAGTTGGACTGACCTATAACAGGAAGAAACATCACCCAAGATGGAAGATAGACCTAGTGGCTGAAAGTCTTTGGATTCTCCTTTTGAAGTAAGGGTGACCATTTTTGTGTTTCTGTGAGCCATGTTAACATTATACTAGGTGGACACATGCAGGTTTTACTACTGTTACTTAAAATTTTGATTTCATATCAAATGGTATATATGGATGTGGACAAGTCAAAGAGAGAGACTGTGTTGGATATAATTTCCAACCCCTTCTAACTACCTACAGGGGGATGGAGAGCTTAAAACCACAACTCCTGGTCCTGCTTGCTTCCAGGATTCTAGATGCAAATAAAGTTCCACTAATTTGGACTATAGACACGAGACGGGATTCTTCCTGGTGCCGTTTGTGGAAGCAGGCGAGATTGTGGAGACAGGAGGCAGGCACAGTAGCCAGACTCAGAGAGCTAATTGTCATTCAGGGACTCATGGAGCCTGGAGGCAGTGGTGGAGGCCGGAGAGCTGAATTTAAGTTATGGGCCTCATTGGTGGTGTCCTGAGTGTCACCAGCAATTGTAAAAGAAGGAGCAGCTTCCTGATTCTTGATTGCAGATCTAGAAGTAAGCTCTTGAATTCAATCATTCTTATACTCACATCCCTCCAGCCCCTCTAAAGATTTTGTGAGTATCTGATTCCTTGCATTAAGTTACCTCTGTTTAAAATACCTAGACTAGTTTTGCCTATATGTATAGAAATCTGTTGTGTATGCAGATTTTCTGGTTCTATGCTATTGTCTGCATCTGAAACTTTCAGAGGTACTAGAAAGGCTTTTAACTCCTTGCCTCTCCCCTCCTTAATTCCAGCAGAAACCAAAACAGACAGGATGGAAAGAGAGGCCCAATCAACTATCTTTATTTCATTTGGTGATGCTACCAGTGAGACAGTTTTCATGAGGTGAAAGCTCCATTTTTTTTGTTTGTTTGGTAGAAATTTGATACTAATTCAAGCCTGAGGTAGCAAAATGTTGAGGGGATAATAGTGGCTATAAAACCTAACACTTACTGAGTACTTAATAAATTCTAGGCATTATACTAAGCATGTTACATGCATTAGTTAATAAAAGCACTTCTGTCAGTTAGGATCTTGAATTATGCTCATATTTCTTTTTTTGTTGAAGAAAACTGAAGCTAAAAGATATTGAATGACTTGCTTGGGATCCATATGACTGAGTTGAGTGGCGCCAGGGCTCACACCTAGACAGTCCAATTCCAAAACCTGCAATCTAATCACAATATTGTACTGTTTTAAAATCAGAAAACGGAGCTCCATTCCTACCTCTGACACTTAGCAAATTATTCGCCCACTCTTTACTAAGTCTCCCCCCCGTGCAGTAGAGAATCTAATACCCGTCTGAGTTGTGGTACGGACAGATCCAATGAGCTACAATGAGTGAAAGCACTTTGTAAGCAGTAAGAGAAGTTACAATAGTGTTAATATTATTATCACACTACTAAGTTAATCAGATTTTAAAAAAAACATTTATTTTTAGAGAGAGGGTAAGGGAAGGAGAGAGGGACAGAAACAGCAATGTGTGGTGCCTCCCAGGTGCCTCCTTCTGGGGACTTGGCTCGAAACCCAGGCATGTGCCCTGATTGGGAATTGGACCAGTGACCCTTTGGTTCACAGGCCAGCACTAAATCTACTGAGCCACACCAGGTAGGACTAACCAGATTTTTAAAAATCCCACAAAAGCAAGAAGGATGGAGATATCTGAGGATACTGAGAGACTTGAAAAGGAAGGGCTCAATTTTTTAAAAGAGGGGCAAGTTTTCTGACTAGAGGAGTCTCAGGATAGTTAGGACTCTTTTGGCTGCTGCTGTCCCAACTATTTATAAAGGACAGTATGACTGGGCTCTGTTAAGTCTTCCTTCTGCTCTCCTCTGAGGAAGGAGGTAGAGAACTATTAGCTCTCTGTCTATGATAGAGTTAGCATTCGCTAGGGTGGGATTTTTGCAGCAGCACGTGACTGTGCCCTACATAGACTTCCCTAACAGATATGGTGTCCTGTAGCATTTCCCCTCATTGTGTTTACGTGGCCTCCAGTCCTCCTGTGTTCTCTCATGGAATATTATGGTTTGCTGTATCTTTTAAGAGGTTAAAGTATTTTTTTAAAGATCATCTTAGTATATGTTTTATTGATTTCTTTAGAGAGGGAGGAAGGGAAAGAGAGTAAGAGAGAGAGAAAGAAAAACATTGATGTGTGAGAGAAACACTGATTGATTGCCTCCCACATGTACCTGGAGTGGAGGCTGAAACCGCAACTAAGGTATATGCTCTGACTGGGAATCGAACACACAACCATTTTTTTGGTGTACAGGACAATATTCCAAGCAACTAAGCACCCAGCCAGGGCAAGGTTAAAGTAGTTTTTAAATAATTACTTCAGTTTTTGAATGAACCTACCTTTATAACTGTCATTGTAAATACGAAAGTGGTTAAAGTGATTTTTTAATTGAATTTAGTGCTCCACACTGCTAGGGGATGGGGACCAGCTGTGTGCTTCTTCTGTGCACCTCAGAATGGACTTCTTGGTGTCCTGGGACTGAAAGCTGAAGATGTTTCCTGAGAAGGGGGCACTTGGGCCCCCACTGTGTGTGCTGCACCCACAGGTGCGGTCTGCCTCTGATGGGGAGCCTTCAGTCTGCAGGGAACAGAGGGAGTGTGCCCTCAGAGGCCATGGGAGTCCCTCAGAACTGATGGGGCTTGGCAGTGGATCATTGGAAAAGTCTCCTCTCAATGGAGAGGCAGTGGGATTTTAAATTTCAGGGCAATTTCAGATTTTCAAAAATCTTCAATTTGGGGGGTCTATTGGGTGCTGACTATAAGCTGAGTGACACAATAATTCTGGATCCTTCTGCCTGACTTCAGAAAACATACCAGGGATGGACATGCAAGAGAAGGAAACTCTGTTTCATCTTTTAGTATAATTTAAAATGAATTTTATTGCAAAAAGAACGAATGTGTCAAAATGGGTTAACTGTGTATGTTGACTTTTATGTTGTTGTTTAGCTGCCATTAGGAAATAATATTTTGCACCAGGTGGGTTGTTCTGTGACAGTGACATTGGAGTGTGAAGACTGTTTGCCTGATCCCAGAAGCATCCTTCCTCCTGTCTCCATCCCTCGCCCCATCCTTCCCCTGGCGAGTGCCATGCACTCCTCACACCCCAAATAAACGCTAGTTGATAAAAAACAGGGTTTTTCCCAGAAAAAAAGAATTTAGTGGGGTGACATTGGCTAATAAAATTATATAGGTTTCAAGTGATTTTTTAAGTCTCCATCATATAGAATGCTTTTCAACTGTTTTGAAATTATGGAAAGAGCAGGTCCTGGAGGCAGGTCAGTTCAGTGTGTTCAGCGTTTACATTCTCCAGTGTCTGCTCCTCCTCTGTAAATTGTGGTCTTTGGGTCTCGGGAATGGTGAATGGATCAAAGTCACTTCTTTTGAGCTTATACTGGAGAATGGCCTGGTTCATAGATTTGTGGAAAAACCGAAGTTTCTGAAGCTTCAATTGTTTAATGTGACAGCCTGTATGATGTCAAAATCCAGTTATGAAAAGTTTCTGGCTGTTCAATTTTGCAGTAATGTTACTGGTTTGGCAACGGAAATACAGATCAAGAGATCTTCATGGTTTAAACAAAACAAAACAAAGAAATGAACAAAAAAGTAAACCACTAAAAAGCTCACAAACTTGTGTGTCATCTCAATCATTGTTTTTAGCACATAGATCCCTAACTTATATTTATTGTTTTAATGAAACTGTAGTTCTCATTAATTCTTCTTTAATTTCTTAATGTAAACTAGTTGAAGTAGAACTTTATTAGACCCAGTTTTTTCCTGATCTCTCCTTAGCATCACACTGGACAAAATGAAACCCAGGGATAAGATGGTACATTTTACATGACGTGGTTACTTATCTTTGAATTTGGGGGGCTTTTATTATTACTCTTCTGACTGTTAGTTATCCTTTGGCTTTCCAGACAAAGTTATTTGGAAAACTGAAATGAAAAAAGACAATAGGATAAGATGCTTTTCAGTTAAGTTTCTTTCTTTAACATGTTTTTGAGTATCTTATTTCAAACATAATCCAATGGAGAGGTAGATCTTAAAGTCAGTATGAAATCACAACCATTTCCATATTTTGATGGGGGAAATACCTTTATATCCTTCAATGGAAAAAGCCATTTGTATCAGAAGCCTTGGGAGAATAATTGGATGAGTATAAATGATATCCTTCAGCTTTTAAATTCTAGAAAACAAGTTCAGTTTTTATGGGATGGGCAGGCAGAATGGCAGTCAGGAACTGACATGAAACACGAAAGAAGAGAACTTTTCTTGCTCATATGAAATACCTTTGGGCAAAAGCCTGGGAGTGGAAGGAGCAGAGGTTTGAATTAAATTTGGGTAAGTAGGTGAAGCAGATGAACAAGAGGATAGGGTGGGTCAAGATCAATAAATACGGGGACAGAGCAGTGGAGCAAAATTACTAGAACGCTTTAGGGATTTTTCTCTCTCTGTAAGACAGGAGTAACTAATTTCCGTAGCTCTCTGTGCCTGGATTGCTGCAGTGGTTTTTGCCCTAACATTTCTCAGACATGTGTCAAACACTAAACTCTTGTGTCTTCCTGAACTTGAGAGGACACGTATCAAGTTGTCCAAGAGGTGCTCAAAGGTCTTCCTCCATTTCACCCTGGCTGTGAGGGATGATGGAGGGATAATGCCATAGGACTTGAACTTTTTCCAAAGAAATTATCATCTTTCTTCCTGCTTTAACTTGAATTCTTTTTATACATTTGAGAAGGCTGAAAGGCTAAGGTTTGCAAAATTGATTTTCAGTGATCTTTTGTGATTTTCATGTTGTTGATTTAGCACTTGATTCAGAATGTGGGACTACTTGCCATCTATTACTTTCTAGATCTTTTGGGTTTCAGATAAAATAAAGATAGAAAAATGCCCATTTTAACTTCCGGTTTTGCCAGTACTTACATCTCTTTAACATTTTTTCTTGTTGTTTTAAGGTTTTTTTTAACCTAAAAATCAAATATAATTAATTAAAAGAAAGCATCATACTATTTATTATTTATTTATTTATTTATTTATAAACCATCCCTTCTACCCTACTCTGCCTTTCATTCTGGCATGTCACTTAGTTCTAAATAAGTGATTTGTAGTTGATTAATTTTAGAATTGACAACCCCATCCAGTAATAGAGAAAAGGAATCAATGCATATTTCTTTAATTAGAGTTCCAACAGAGATCTATTTGGCAATAAAAAATGCGAAATGAAGATAGAAACATATGAAGCATCAAATTTGGCACATCTCTTGGTTTTTGTCTTTTCAGATATTGTTTTTATTTGTGAAGTTTCCAATCATTTGACTAATCTAGATTTGTTCTTTGCTAAAATATTAGCTCCTTTTCAGATGACTTTGCTTTATCTTTCTACTTGGATTAACTCTTGATTTTTTTTTGAGTCAGATAATTTTTCTATTATTTAAATTAACTTTGCTGATAATTCTGTGTTCTGTTATATATAGAGTGAGCTAAGAAGAGGAGACCAATTGAACAGGTTTCAGTTAAGAGCCTCAGAAGTGCTTAACATTACTTTTTTCAGTAGTTTATATTTATTTTTAGTTTCATGAATTGTTTTGGGAGAACTTACTGTCTATATGCTTAGACAAAGTCTAAATATATGTTTTAATAAAATGAAATTTTTAATATGAAATAATACATATTTAATGTAGAGAATACAGAAAATACAAAGGAGAAAATAAAATCAGCTGTCAAATGATCATATGGAAATAACCACTATTGTCATTTTGGTGTATTTTCTTCCAGTCATTTTTATGTGCATGTTTAATCAGAGTGTTCATAGTGTATGGCCTGACTCGTTTCTGTTTTATTTCATTTTGTGGGCCACAGATCTAGAATTCTGTTAAATGTGGTGATTATAGGCATCCTTGTTGGCTTCCTAGTTTAATAGGAATGCCTTTCTCACAGTGTTCAGTAGAATATTAACAGGTAATATATGTGATAAGTGTTTTGTGTTCATATAAGTTAGAGAAACCTAAGGTTAAACAAAGTTACTTTTCATTAACTGCAAGAACAACCAGGACCTTAAATAGGCCCATGTATTGTGACACGCACAAGGAGGGGGGGGTTATAGCATTAAAGTTTTCCAAACTTATGTGATTGTAAAATTCTATTTTTCAAAAAGCTCTTTTATGAAATGTACTTTGAGAAATACTTATGTTGGGTTTCACTTTTAAGTATGATGTTATTCCTGGCTTAAATAGATAATATAGTTTATTAATGCTAACAAAAACAATATTTCTAGCTCATGAAGTTGTTTTGAATTTTTAAAATAAGGAACAAATGTGAATTTTATTAAGTGAATTTTTTTGGCATCTATTGCAATGATTAGATATATAGTTTTTCTACTTTGATCTATATGATATATTAATAGATTCCTGAGTATAAATCCAAATTTATTTTATTAGCTTATGCTTTCTAAGGCTTGTATTTTTTGTGTGTATAAAGTAAGGAGAGTAATGATACCTCCCTCAAAGAGATGTTAAAATTAAATAAGATAATGCATGTAATGTGTTTAATTGCCATTCCTGGAAAATAGTAAGCTATTATTATGAAAATAGCTTTGGCTATAACCCATAAGCTTTGATAAGTAGTTCTCTTAATTTTTTTGACATGATATATAATTGTTTTAATTTGCTCTTTAAGCCAAAAGCTAGGTAGGTGGATGTTTCACATTTTCACTTTGATTTGTTAAAAGAAATTATTAATTTCTCACTGAATGACACTGTGACCATTGACTATGGTTTAAATATCATTTGCATTAAGAATTTGAGACTTCTCTATTGTGGAGTGATTATACTATCATTTTTTTCTTAAATCCTTGTTCCAATACAAGTGGAATTATATATATATTTAGGCTACAGAGTTTAATCTATAGTTAGAGATTTAAAATCATTAGTTGAATTAATCTAATTCTCAATAAGAAATGATACTTATGAGTTTATTGTTTTTTTGCCCCCAGATTGATTTTGTGTGAAATTATTATCATTCCAACTTGGGGTGGTTTATTTTTTGGGTTTTTTTTTTTTTTTGCATCTGTCTTCCTTTCTTTGCAGACTACTTGATCTGTTGAAAGGTACATTCTCCCATGACAATTTTGTTTCTGTCAATTTCTTCTTTTAACCAGTTTGATTGTATTTATATTTGACACTATGTTATTTAGCTCTTAAAGGTTTATGACTCTTGCATCTTTGTGGTGAGTTGTATCTTTTTTCAACATAAAATAACATCTAGCTTTGTTTTTAATTATCGTTTAGTTTAGCTGATAATTGAGATGAACTATTGTGAGGTTATTTTGTTGACTGCCTCTTCAAAATAAGGCACTCAAATGGCACTTTAAGTGAAGATGTGTTTATTACTTCCTGGAGTAACGGAGAAAACCACCTGTGGGTGGAGATTTAAGTAGTTTTGTGGTTTGGTTTAAGGTGGGACTTCAATGCGGAGATTTGAGTAAGATTGTGCAGTTTTTGATACTATAGTTTAGTGTGCCTAGACATAGCAAAGGAAAGTTTTGAAGCAATTTTTGAAAGTTTTGATGAGTAAACAGTTGTTTAATAACAGAGAAGTTTGTTCTTAAGGAGATTTCTTTTCCTGGAAGGGGGGTTATTGACCCTAATTCTCAAGGAGGAGGCAGGTTGAGAAGTGTATTATTTGGATTAAATGGATTTTAAGGAGTTCATGAAATAAACAGTTATGTTATTTGAAACTTTATTTTCCTGGACAAGAACTTACTGGAATAGTAAAATTGTGTTAATGTAAGACAGTCAGTTTGTAATCCTATTAAATTTGTGGTTACAGACAGTTTGTTCTCAATTTGATAAGTCTTGTCTATCTTTTAAAAACATTTTAATGCCATTTTATTTTTGGTATATGTCTTGGAAGCAGCATATATTTAGATTGTCTCAATTAAATCTGAGAATCTCTGCACTGTTATAGAAACATATAAACTTTTTGTGTGACACTCAAATATTTTAAGTCCTTCATCTTTTTTATTTTGTATTTTCTTAGTCTTATAAAGTATGGCTGTTTCCTTTAGTTTTACCTTCTGTGGTAATTGAAAGCTATAGGCCTCATCAATAGTAATAAAATTTGAAACAACCATTTCTAACTGGATACGTGCTACCTTTCATATCTCTTCTTTCAATGATTATTTTTGACACTTATGTTCAACATTTTACTCCAAACAACAACAGTTGTTTAAATTTAACTTTTTTGAGCTCTTTTCAAAGTACAGTTTGTGTCTTTATATCCTACCTTTCCTATTGTTAAACTCTTAATTTTGATATCTCTAGAAGATTTTCAAGAAGGGCACAGAGAGGTTATATTTTTGAGCTCTTGTATATCTGAGAGTCTTTCTGTTGTTTTAAAAATGAATGGCATTTGCCAGGCCTAATGATTGGGTAACAGTTCTGTTTTCTTTGAAAATTTTATGTATGTTGCTTTGTTATTTTTCTGTTATATAATTTTAGAGCTGTCAGAGTCTACCTGGTTTTTATTCCTTAGTGGTTAATCAGTTTATTTTTCTCTGTTTTCATTGATTGTGTTACTTTAAAAAACATTTGGTCCTGGCTGGTGTGGCTCAGTGGATTTAGCTCCTGCCAGTGAAACAAAGGCTGATGGGTTCGATTCCCAGTCAGGGCACATGCCTGGGTTTTGGGCCAGGTCCCCAGTCGGGGGAGCATGAGAGGCAACCACACATTGATATTTTTCTCCCTCTCTCCCCCTCCCTTCCCCTCTCTCTAAAAATAAATAAATAAAATCTTAAAAAAAATTTGCCAGAATAGTTCTGAAAAATGGTCTAATTTTATTATTTTTCTTGATTTATGTTACTTATTAAATTATGTCTTGGTTATTATTTTTGTGTCAAATATTTTTGTTCCTTAAAAATCTCACAGTTGTTGGATTGATTCTAATTCTCTGTCTCTGCATCTGATGTTCCCTCACATTATTTTTATTTTCTTTCTTCATTGTCAATATGCTCTATTAAAAGTATTATACAGATTTTTGTTTGGCTATGATAATTTGGGTTACCTCGAAATATCTTTTGACTTTATCTCCCTTTAAATCCTTTTTGTCTGTGTGTCCGTCCTCATTTAACTGTCCTTCCATTTTATTGCGTCATTTTTCTTAGATTCCCTGGCATCATTAGTTACCTTTTATTGAAATCTACTGAAAGTACCATAACGTTTTCTGAAGTGTTTCTTTTGGTTCAGGCTTTGCTCATTTTTTGAATCTTCCAAGATAATTTTCTCTGTCCCTCAAATTATGTTAATCTCTTAAAATCACCTTGATCTTCCCTCCTAACCCTCCCCCAACATACCAACTTGTATGTGGCTCAGATTGGCTTCACCACCTATTTGGGTGGCTGTAGCAAATGCTTCTCAAAGCTACTGGTCTTGGCCTTTTTTCTATTTCTAATTCTTGGTTCTCTGAACACTGATATGATGGAGTTTCATATCATCAGAATCAATTATATTTATTTAAAAGTGACATATTTCTGGACTCCAAACCTGGGCACTCTGTGTGTGTGTGTGTGTGTGTGTGTGTGTGTGTAAGAATAATGCAGCAGGGCTTGGGCACCTGTATTAAAACCAGATTGGATGTGACAGACCTGCAGCTGTTACTGTCTGCCCCAAGATTTTCACTACAGATGCCAGAGAAAGGTCTTGTTGTGCTTTCTCTCTGTCTGATTGTGGCAGCCAAGATTTAGTGGGGGAATAGAGGAGGAAAAACATGGTAAAACAAAGAATTATATGAAGAAAGAATCTTTGCAACTCAGACGTAACCTTGCAACAGTGGAGAGCATGTTTTATTCCAAAAAGGATCTAAAATTTGAATTCAAAACACAACAGAGTTGAGCACTGGCAAGTGCTGCAATCAGTACTATAGTTTTCTCAACTCCCACCCCCTTGCTTTAGTTTTGGACACTAGACACATTTTAGGCAACGCGGACATTGCAGGCGAGCAACCTGTGCCCTGGCACAGGCCCCTATGCTCAAAGGGCCCCAAGCTTGGTTTAATTCTCTGTTATCTCTGCTTGAAGTTCTCAATTTTATCTTTGAACTTGTGTTTTGTAGGTGAAGCTCCAAGGGACTGCAGAGCCTGTCCATGAGTTAGAGGAGATCCATACACCATGCATTTCTGCCATTCCTCACAGCCCATTTATATACTGCCTTTGTGATGCCCCATAGCATAGACTTCTGGAGAACCCGCAGCATGTGGGACCTTGAGAGACCCAAAATGAGTACCTCTGAGATTTAGTGTGCTGATTTCCTATTGCTGCTCTAACAGAGTATCACAGTTTAGTGGCTTAAACCACACAAAGTTATTTTCTTACAGTTCTGGAAGTCAGAAGTCTGAAATGTATCTTAGGGGACTAAAATTAATGACTGCATGGTTTTTTTTCCCTGAAAGCTGTAAGAGAGAATTTATTTCTTTGCCTTTTCTAACTTCTAGAGGCTGCCTTCATTCTTTGCCTCATGGCTGCATCCTCTGCTGTTTTTAAAGCCAACGGTGTAGCAGTTTGCCATTTCTTTCTCTGCTTCCATTGTCCCATTGCTTTCTTGGACTCTGATCCTCCTGCCTTCCCCCTACAAGGATTATATTGGGCCTACGTGGCTAGTTTGGGATAAGCTCCCCATCACAAGGTCCTTAACTGAATCACATCTGTGGAGTCCCTACCCCACGTAAGGTAATATATTCACTGATCTTGGTGATTAGGAGGTGGACATCTTTTGGGGGTGGAGTATTTTTAGCTTACCACACTAAATGGGGATACCATGCTTTCTATTTGAACTAAAACGTGCTTCAAACACAGAAAAGACACCATGGAGTTTCTAAGAAACTCAGGAGACCAAGCAACCCTATAATTTCCTACTCATGTAGAATGTGGGAATATATCAAGAATTGAAATAGAAACAATGGTAGTGTTTTCACTATTCTGGTGAAACAGAATATTTATGTGTTTATGCACTGTAAAATACATTCGGTAATTTTGATGACTCCATATATGAGTTATATGCTCTTATATTTTCATTTATAAGACACTGCACAATATAAACCTTGCACTGCACAATATAAAATGCACAGTAAAATTCATGTTAATAATTTGAGATTTTTCTTTTCTTTTTTTATTTGCATAGCAAACTTTATTTTTAATTTTTTATTGTTCTATTACAGTTGTCCCAATTTTCCACCTTTGCTCTCCCCTGCTCCCCACACTCCTCCCCACCCTGTTCCCACCATCAATCCCCACCCTGTTGTCCATGTCCATGGGTCATTTATACTTGTTCTTTAACTAGACCCTTTCCCTTATTTACTCCCTGACTCCCCCCCCAGCCCCTTCTGGTTATTATTTTCAATGTCTCTGGTTATATTTTGCTTGCTTGTTTGTTTTGTTGATTAGGTTCCACTTATCAGTGAGATCATATGGTATTTGTCTTTCACCACCTGGCTTACTTCACTTAGCATAATGCTCTCCAGTTCCATCCATGCTATTATAAAGGATAGTAGCTCCTTCTTTCTTTTTGCTGTATAGTATTCCATTGTGTAAATGTACCACTGTTTTAGAATGATATTGAATAGCAAATAACAAATACCAGATGTGTGTGTTTGGAGGAGTGTGTGTGTGTGTGTGAGAGAGAGAGAGAGAGAGAGAGTTAAAGAAAGGAAAAAATATATATTTTAGTACCTTTAACAGTCCTTCTTTTCCTGCAAAATATGTGGCCAGCCCTGATTCCAGGAACCAAAGAACTACTGTTTGTCTTCCTTATTTAACACACACACACACAGCTATCTATGTGCAGTCCGAGCACGGATGGAGCTGCCTATCTATGTATTGGTGATAATGTGAGTTGTTTTCTTTGAATTGAGAGAAAATAAGTGGGATACTGGTGAGAGGAGGGAAGAAACAGAGGAAGCAGTTTTCTGATGAGGGATTTTTGCTCTCATTCTATCTGCTTCAGCTACAATGTCCTTTTTCTGATTTCTTCATATCAGCAGTTTTCAAACTTTTTGGTCTCAGGGCCCCTTCCCTTTATTATCTTAAAATTTATTGAGGGTGACAATGAGCTTTTATTTTTGTTTTATTGATTGATACTTACCATAGTTATACACAAAAATGAAAAGGTTTTAAAAGTATATTATTAATTCATTAAAAATAACATTGTTTATTACACGTTATTTTTAAATAAAAATTAACTATATCTTTTCAAATAAAAAACTAGTAAGAAGAGTGGCTTTGCTTTATATTACTAAACTGCAACTTTCTTTCATATCTGACTTCATAAAAGACATCTAGATTCTCATATCTGTTCTTGCATTTGATCTGTTGCAATAGCACCTGTCATGCTTTCCCTGGAAAATTTCACAGCACATCTATGAGAAAAATCCTAGTGGGGAAGGCAAGTAAGATATTACAAAAATACTTTTGACTGTTTTCATAGGGGTCCCTGACTGCACTGTGAGAACCTCTGCCTAATATCATGCTTTCTCTTTCCACAGGGTTTTGCATATACAGTGGTACCCTGGAACTCATCATAAATTCATTCCGGAACTCATGATGAGTGCCAAAACCAATGAATACTGAACTGTGAAGCATTTTCTCTTGCGGGGCAGCGGCATGACTGGTACAAGTTCTGGCAAGTGCAATGAGTCCGAAGCAAGTGCTGAGTGCAGAAACATATTTTGTCATGAAAATGTGATGAATACAGCGTTTAACGAGATCTGAGGCCAACGAGCACCAAGGTATGACTGTACTAACCTGAGGCCAGGACATTGATTTTCTCTTTACCTGTTCTTTCTGAGCTTGAACATCATTTGCCTATGGAAACCTTACCTCATTTTCTCCCAAAGGTCATACCCTGTTACTTTAGACTTATCTAATGCTGGGTCCTTCCTGTTCAGTGTCATTTGTCCCAGTTCTATGTATGTCAGGATGGTTATGTGTCTGTTTCTCCCATAAGACTAGAAGTTTCAAGAGAATAGGACTGTGGCTCACTATTGCATCCCCAGTCTGTAGCTTAGTATCTGGCCCATACAGATACTGAATAACTATTGAATAAATAAATATATTAATGTCATTAATATGGTAGAGTTATCTTCTATCATAACTGAAAACATTATCAATGTCAATAAATAAACCTGTTTTTTCTTAAGAGCAGGGCACAGAAAATTATAAGTATTATTCTCTGTGCCTCACACAAAATAAGAAGGAAAAAAAAGGTGATCCAGGTAAAGCGTGAGGCATTTGAGGTAGAGTTATTTTTTGATATTTAATTTCTACTTTAAACTAAAGTATTGAGATGACAATTACTTTAGTGATTGGATGCCGAGCATTTGGCTACCTCTATATTTATTAGAAACTATCAGACAATAGGTGGGACGCTCACACTGATACACAGGTGGTTAGTTGGTGGACTAATTAAATACGTATCTGCATCTTTTAGTGTTGAGCAGAACCAAGGTCTTAGAAGAAATCAGTGAAGATCTCTTGTTTTGGGGGATTCCTGCTAAAAATGTTAGGGGGATGGTCTCACTGATTTACATTTTTTTGAATCCTTGTGAGTGTGTGAAAATGTCTTTTTTTAGGCCCAAGAAAAACTTTGATAGAAAAGATCATATGCATGATCCATGGGATGCACACATTCTTGAATTTAGGGAAAATTGTGTATCAGCTTTGGGAAATAGATGGATTTCTAGTTTCTAGATCTTTGGTAAATTCTATGGCTAATTTGATGTCAAGACCCAGGTCTACCTTATTTCTGTCCTTGGTTCTAGTCCAGTGCTTGGACAAATGAAAGTGCTTAATATGAATGAATAAATTGACGCATTAAGCAAACTTCCCTTTTCTCTGCCTAACTTTCTAATAAATGAAAGGAACTGAATTATTTGTTATATATAGTAAGAGTGGCTTGAGTAACCCTGGTAATTTAACATTAGGTTTCTAATTTATTTTATTTAATATACAGGATTATATTGATAATCTTGTTCTTTTCTCATTTTCTGTCGGAGATAGAGGGGGAAATCATCTAATTGGCTAAGTAGAAGTTACTGATGTTGTCTGTTGTAGATTTCAAGGGCATTTTCATTTTTATGTTCCCCAGTTATTATACCAGTCCAGCAGGCAGCCATCTCCTCTGCCTCTTCAGGTATGAAACGGCAGCTGCTACAGAGACACAGCTTGGTTACTGTTCACACAGTGGAGCAGAAGTTAATCACCATTTGAAAACAATTGGCTGACGTTAGACCAGGGAGTTAATTAAAGGGAAACTGTTGAGGCAAGAATTATACTCATTTTTTAAAAGTTTGCCTCTATGACTAACAATTGAATTTATTAAGAATAAGAACAGAAAGTTAGATTCCTAAAATCTAATTATTTCTATTTACTTAACTTTTAGATTGACTTAATCTAAATTTACTTTGTTCCCCTCTATTTTTAATGTATTTTGCTTGGAAAATGTTATTACACTGTTTAATGTCATCTGTCTTTTTACAGATGTAAGGATACTTTTTTTTTTTTTTTTTACAACTTTTGGCTTCTGACACTTCTTTAGGATAAATTTTATCTTCCTCTCAAGGCCTACTATCCAAATTCATTGAGTAAAGACCCTGTAAAATATTCCCTGGGCTTTAAATCTTTGTAATTTTAAATCCATTGACTAATTTAGTGCCATTGAGTTCTCATTCTTCAGGGGAAATACTTTTCATTTAATGGTGTTCTTTTCATTGAGATGAAGATGTCTATTTTTAAAACACCTTTAATGCCAAATGAAATTGAAATTATTAATTGAATTGTTCTGTACTTCCCCATACAAATGATTTTCCAATCCTATACCCTGTCATTTGTGTGCATAGAAAGGACCAGAAATGAGGTTAATGGGAATGATCTACATTTTGGAATTAATGTATTATTTTTGGAAATACAGCATCTATAATTTCAAGGTCAGCTTAGGGAGAAATAGTAATTTAACAACAATACTTATCCTGTGCATAAAACTTCGTATTTTCTTTTTACTGTTATCTCATTTGATTTGGGAGAAAGAACATTCTGGTATAATACAGTATAACAAACCTTCATCCCCAGGGCCCAATCTCCTGAGTTCAAATCTCAACACCATATTTTCTAGGCAAGTGGTTTTGTATGAGCTTCTTAGTTCCTAGATGCCTCTTTCCTCATGTCTAATATGATGTAGTGATAATAGCATCTGTTTCATTGGATGTTGTGAGGTTGCAGTAATTTGTTTTAAGGATTAAGTAAATATTTAGAATGGAGCCAGGTCTAGAGGTAGAAACACATCATCATCACCGTCATCATTATCCCCACCATCATCATCACCACCAACATTCAAGAAAATCCAGGTTAAAATAAGGCCACAGTTATATTTCTTGAACCTCAAATCCCTGTAGAGTTGGGATAGACATTGTCAGAGACTCAGCCCAAAATGAATTTCCCTTTCTTCCTGTTTAAAGGAATACCTTTAGCAAAGTACGCAGTGACTCGAATAAATTGTGAGGCGTAAGTCAGTAATGGTTCTTGCAGTTCTAGCCAATGTGATGTAATAGGGAATAATGTCATGCAGACTTTCTAGGAAATATTTTCCTTCCTGTTAAATAACAGAGCTGATTTTTACCCTTGTCTTTTTTTCTACTTTGGATGCTGTGATCTGAAGATATGATGCCCGGTGGTATGGTAGCCATCTTGTGACCATGAGGCTACAAGCTTGAGGCAAAATCCTATCCTCTGAGTGACAGAGTAGAAGGAGAAAAAGGAACTTGGCTCTTGATGGCATTTAAAAATAATGGGACCACCTCTAGACTTGTTAATAATAAATATTCTTAAACTTTAAGAGGCCATTAGTAAATTTTTTGTACTTTCCTCTGAAAACATCCTAACTGATAGTTCCTTCATGGATTATTTTGGTTGCAAGTGTCAGAAGTTCAAGGCTAATTTGGGACTTTATTAAGGCACTGAGTTCATGTAGTTGAATGTGTTTCTATAAGAACCACGGTGGTTCTACGGACCTCAGAGAAGGAAACAAGGTCTTGAACACCATTTTGTACTTTTCACTCTATCTCTCCTCTCTGCTTCTTTCTGTCTCAACCTCATTTGTTCCCACTGCACATGAATTTTTTTCTGGTGGCATGGACACCAATTAGAAAAAAACAAAACAAAACAAAAAACAGTGATATTTTACTTAACTCCTGTTTGAAAAACAGCTAGGAAGGAATGCTAATTTCATTCTTGCACCAATTGCTAAAGCCAGGGGAGGAGGTTAGATCAGCCCATTGCTTTGACAAGGGGAGTGAGGTCTCTTTCTGGTAGAATGACTAGGATGGTACACATATGCTGGATGGAGGATTACCAAGGGGCAGGAAGCCACCCCTATTTATCTACAGTGTAAAATTTAACAGTTGTGGAAAATATTTTTCCTGGGGTGTTTGGGCTATAGTTTGAATTAGTTTTGATGCCATTTCTACTAGGGCCATTTTTTTTCCTTTCTCTGGACTACTTTGACCCTGTGTGTATGTAACCAGAAGAGAAACTCAGAACCTGGAGTGTTGCGAGGGAGGAATCCTGTAGAATTTGCTAATATGGCTTACACACTCATTTTATAGAGGCTGCTGGCTCCATGGGCTACACTATGCTGAGATTTGAAATGGGGTAACCATCAGATTATGTACCAAAGCCTCTTGGGCTCTCGCAGAGTGGACCAGCGTCCTATAAAGGACTCTCCCTCTTTATCATGAGTGTTTCTGGGAAGCCTCTCATAAAGGTCACAGAGAGCCGCACAGCAGCCCCCAAGTGCCAGTGTGTACTGAACACACTGGCTACATGGCACCTGCCGCAGGTCATGGCTGCTGCTGGAAAATGCTGCTTCTGCTCAGAAGTGCTGTCTGCCAGATGCCGCTGATCCCTTCCCTGGGCTCTGCTGCTCTATTTGGCCAAGTTCTGGGGTTTCTCCTTGCCCACAGCAGCTCCTTCTTGGCCTCCCACCAGACTCCCACTGCCATGGATATGCTGAAGGCTCTGAGGTGCCCAAACTACCCAGTGGCACATGGAAAAATTGGGGGAGTTAACTGCCCTCTTTGCAGGTTACACCGTCAAGGGTATTTCTAAACTGCAGTGTCTTACAGAAGTATTAATGAAGAGCTTGGCTCTTCTCATTTCCTGCATTATAACCCGCCCCTTTCTCTTCTTTCCTCTCACAACCACACTGCATGGGGCCACGCCTGGGCCAGATGCATAACAAACACCAGAATCATCCTCTGCTGTTTCAGGAAGAGCATTTGCTGCACAGCCCAGTTTGTCCTGTTTTGATAATTTTTCCCTCTTAGGCTGAGTCACCTCCCAAGAGGTTGTTCAGTTTTGACTGAAAATAGATTTCTGACAAGCCACCCACCATCTCACCCTGAATGTGCAGACTTGTCTCATCTGAGGGGTGGGTATCACTAGCCCTTTTCAGAATCTTGGGCTTAAAAGATGAGAAAAATTTCAAAAAAAAAAAAAAAGAGGAGCCTTTTACAGGAGCTCCAACTCTATTTGGCCTACTATTATACTAAAAACAGTAATCCATATTTTCACTACTACTATTTACTATTTCCATGACTTCATAAATTGAAGATATGAAACTTAAGAATTAAGAATGATAAAAGTGATATAGTTTTAGAAAAAAAGTATTCTGTTTCAAAATATACATTTGAAAATATACCTACAGACACAAACATTCAGCAGTATCTAAATCTGACTATACATCACAATATACATATAGTTTCTAGACATAATCCCTAGAGATGTTGATTCCAGACTGGGATCTATATATTACAAAGCTCCCCAAATGATTCTAATGCAGCCATTCAGAACAGTATGTGGAGCATTTCTTCTTCTGTTTTTCTTTTTTCCCGTGAAGTGGTGAGCAATTGGTTGCAGATCAGCAATGACCGATAGGCTGGCCCTTGGGACCCAGCTGGCTCAAATACAGTCTGGATCCCTGTTTATCTAAGATTCCCCTGAGATGCCCGTACGCTTCCTTTCCTCACTGGAAGAAGAAGACTTAATGGTAGAACGTTACAGATAGGAAAATTACGTGACTTGATCTGGGTCAAGCACGACAGGAGTTAAGTGATAATGAAGTGCCCATCAGTTGGCAGTGACTGCTAGAAAGTCTTGCGGAAAAGGATGGTAAGAATGAGTCCAAGGTCAGAAGAAATGAATGTCATCATTATTAACAGTGTCTCTCCAGCATAAAAGGAGTGTGGTGGCATATGTGCATGCATTTGCCATTTTTAGTCTGGCTCCTTGCAGATATATGCATAATGTTAGGGAAATGTTAGTGGTTTTAACTTCTCTAGCATTTTCGTCACTTATTATAGCATAGTAATAGTGAAGTTGAAACTGTAAGAAAATAATCCCTGAATGCTTGTCATCTTGAGCCTTAAGAACTCATTTAATCTAAAGTTGAGTTACAATTATTACATTTAAATTGAAGCCATACTACTGTGTTACATCTGTGTGGCCACGAAGGTACATTGCAGTTCATTGAATGAACGTTTACTGGCCATTGGCTACACAGCAGCTCTAGGCAGGGAAGTCAGGGTAAGAGTATGGAGAAAGCCCGTATCCGCAGGGAGGTTTGTCTGCTCGGGGAGCAGGTCTCAAATTAGATGAGGGTAATAAAAAACCATGTACAAAGTACTTCAGAAACAGAGAAGGGAGGGATTAACTCTGAAATCCAAATGGAGAAATAGTTGAAATAATGATAGAAATTAGCAGAGTAACTTGTTTCAGAGAAATTCGTTGTAGGATCTGGAATATATTGCTGAGTATGGTCGCTGGTCTTTGGGCTACAGACTTTTACAGCACCAGCTGGATGCAATATGTACTTCTTTGAGAAAACATGACTTTTTAATAGTGTCTCATGGTGTTTGACTTACATTTTATTAACTTACATTTTATTGAGAATCCTCCCCTTCAATAGATTATAAACTGATCTATCTAAATGGGACAATATGTCAAAATAAGATGCAAGAGAACAGAATGAGGATGCTCAGATGTTAATCCCAGAACCCTCGTTTCTGAACTATATGACCTTGGACAAGAAAATAAAAAAGTTCTTTATAATGTGTTATGTGTTAAATGAGGATAATAATAATAATTACGACATAGTTTTTGTGAATATTAAACAAAGTATGTGTATAAAATTTCTTAGCATAGTGCTTGGCACTTAGTAAGTGCTTAATAAATTTTAATCATTACTATTAATATATTTCCTTAAGCTCTAACTCTGTACGTGCACCACAGGTGGATACTCCATAAATATTTGTTATTTGTGTTGAAATTAAGAACTCTCCCTTCACTTTTCTGAGTTTCTTGTACATTAGTTTGTTTGTCCATCCACCTGTCCATCCATTCATCCATCCATCCATCCATCCATCCACCCACCCATCCAGGTTACCTGCTATGCCTGACATCACTCAAGACTCACTCCCATCCCCTCAAAGAGCTCACAATCTTGCCTTCTGAGTCTACCTCCATAACTCTATAGTTTTTCTTTCCAACTCCCTTCCCAGAGTATTTCAGACAGAGTTAACTATAAAACTTTACTAGAATAGCTTAGTCCTAGTCTGAACTCCTGCTTCTTTGGTTTATTTAAGGCAGGAGTGCATGTGCATAATGCAATCTGTGTGTGTGGGAGGGTGGGGGTATGGGATAGCCTGGTGATTGCATTCTACTGAATGAATTTTTTGTTTTCTGGAGGGGATACAATATCATAATTGGTAATATGGCTAGGTCAAAACGTCATTAAAAACTCCTAGAGTTTTTACTATATAATTTTGAGTTAAGTGAAAGCACCACACAAAGCATTGATGCCATATATTCTTGCAGTCCCTTGTCTTATCCAGATATATGAGGTCTGTCCAGAAGGTATCCAGCCATGTAATATGAAAAATAGAGACATTGGTTGAAGAACATAAAAGATACAAGATACAAGAAACATTTTACAGAGGACAATGATGCTCCAGTCCCCTTCAAAATAGGCACCTTGGGACCTTACACAGTTCTCCCAATCACCATCAGCTGCCCCATCCTATTTTCTGAATCTCATCAACAGTCTGAAATCCCTTCCCTTTAAAAGGCGATTTTAGTTTTGGGAAAAGCCACAAGTCACAGGGCGCCAAAACTGGGCTGTAGGGGAGCTGAGTCACCTGAGTCATTTGATGTTTCACCAAAAAAACTGCACGAGATGTGATGCATAAGCAGGTATGGTGTTGTGATGAACCTGCCAATCACAAGTTGCCCATAACTGCAGCCTTCTGAATCATCCAAATAGTTTCCATGGAGGAATGTTCAAGCTTAATGAAAACTTTGATGTAGATCCATTGCTCTACTCACTCAGTCATTTTGAATGTGACAGCCACACAGTACATGTGCTCACTCAATGGTGTCTACTGGCCCCACTGATTAGTATAGTGAAGTCACCATTGTTCACACATGTGCATTCCATTCCACTCTCCTTGGTTGCCAGGTTACATCAAGGTCATGCAAACCGTTCTCGTTATATTAACCATGGCTGGACTTTTTCCGGACAGACCTCGTATATACCAATGATTTCAGCAGTTGCTAAACCTTATAGCTGTAGATTTTTAGTGCTGTTTGACTTCACTTAATATGTTAGATAAAACTTTAGTAAAGGAAAAATTAAGAATAAGTTATTATTCATATGAAACATTGTAGCACCACTATTTTTACCTAAATCTTGAGAGTAAAAATTCTTACAGGAAAGACACCTAAGCTTTTCAAATTATATTGTATCCATAAATGGAACTGGAGTCTCAAACGGAATTTGTCTCCAAGTCTGAGTTGTAGCTCGCTTCATTGCTCCCTAAACACCAGATTTTACACTTCAGATGTAAGACATACGCTCTTCTAGCTCAGTATACTGTGGAGCTCAAGTGTGGCACATTTACAGTGGCAGCTCCTTGGGAAGGAAAAATAGCGTGGGGACATTGAAATCATACAGTAGAGGAGGTTTGAAATACTAATGTTGAAGTGCTAAGCTTTCAGAAAGTAGTAATTTCCCTGATTTTTACTAGAAAGAGAATATACCAGCATAGCAGCGGATGGTAAATCAGCACCTCTACCTCTTTCCCAGCTTTTAGGATCAGCGTTAATGGCAGCAAGTGCTACAGAGATTGTGGCTGCTTTATTTCAAGGGAGTCTAAGAGGCAGAGCACACTATGAGCATTTTATAAACATATATTTTTAAAGTTGGCCATTTGGGTTTGCGAGATGACAAATGATTCTTAAAAGGGCTTAAACTTTTAAGGGCTTAAAGAGGGAGAGGGATGGAGCAGAGGAGGGAAAAAAGTGGGAAAAATAGTATCATTTATTTGATGTAGAAATTTGGATGTTAGTTATAGTCCCCATTTGTTAGCCATTTTATTCCAGCCTAAGTGATGCCAAAATTATTTTATTGATCAGCTATCCTGGGATTGAAAAGCCCCATTCTGGCCAGGGCCATGTGATTTTTACTTCCCATTACAAATCAGTATGGGCCTCCAGAGTATAGTTGGTTTAACTAAGTGTGCGATTATTTTGTAAAAGATAAAATCCCCTATCTGTCACTTCCCAGACTTTCAAGCCCTTATGTGAGGCTTACAAAGTCATAGGAAGGAGATAACCTCTGCCATCTTCCTTCTAGAGTATTCTGTATGTTGATAAGGAGAGCTAATGTGCATGACTATGCTACCAAAGGTACCCAAAGCAAACCGTGCTCCTGTTGGATGGCAACAGTACCATTAGTTAGAAAGGAAGCTTTCAGGCCAGTTTCTGACATAAAAATATTTTTTAGATGGACCAGATATAAAAAAAAAAAGACATCAACATTCCAGTTCTGTTCTCATCTCCCTGTTAGAGCTGTAGCCGCAGAAGCCATTACAATAATGTATGGAGGTTTCAGAAAATTTGTTGGTGCAGAAATGGAGGGAAGAGCCACTTAGAGGACCCGACCTCAGCCTATGCAGCTGCCTTCTGTAGCACACTTCCGACGTTCCAGACTCCTTTTTTCTTCTCCAGTGCCAAGTTGTCAGAATATTTCCTTTGCACGTTCATTTATTCATTAACAAATATTTAGTATTTAATATGTGCCAGGCACTCTACTAGATTTTAAGTATACACTGGTGAGTGAGATAGAAACACAACTCAGAAGGAGACGGGAAGCTAAGAACTAGAGACAGGGTCACTTAGTTTCATCCATAGCAGTTAGGGAAGGCTTCCTAGATGAAGCAGTTTCTACAGTAATAACTAAAGGATGAATAGGAGTTAAAATTTCACACAACATGGTTTCATAACATATGGAATATTAATTGCAAAGCACTATGTAATTAATTTTATAGTTGGTCTCTTTGTAATTAGATAATCTTAATATATCAGCTACCTAAAAGTAGCTAAATATGTTTTGATATGTGTTGTGGCAGCAGTATTGTTATTGGAAGTAGGAAGCAACTTATTTTATATGATTATGTTGTTTTCCTTATCCAGGTAAAATATATTCTTTTCTAGAACAAGTGCTCTATAACCACCTAAGTATTGGGCCCACTTAAATTTAGGGACTCAGCTAGGCCTTTCCCATTGGGAGGGGCTAGAAGGATGAGCAGCTTCTACCCTGGAGCAGAGTCAGTGGGTTATGACCACTGCTTGCCTGATCCACGGGTGGCTGGTGGAAGTGTGATAGGGAGTCAGGAAACCTGGGTTCTTGTTCTGATGCAGAAGTTAAGTAAGCAAAACAAATCAATTTTATGTGGTTTCATTTCCTTTTCTGTAAAATGGTGACCTCTAAAAGACAATCTATTAAAAAAAAAAAAAGGACAATCTAGGATGACTTTCCAGGGCAGTTTCTTGATTTTAAGTACTAATGTTCTAAAATTGTTTATTGATGCCTGCTCTCCTTGACTTCCTATTAAGTATCACAATAGAACTGAAATGACTTGCTGATTTCCTTACTTCAAGAAGAAAGTTTGCTATTAAACCAAAGGGAGCAGATGCAGGTGACACCTCTGTATATCTAAATGTATTCATGTGGATATGTGCATATGTGCCTATAGGTATGGGCTGTCAAATTGCCAAGGAAAAATATCTTCAGAATGAAGAATGTCAACACACTGTTTTGCTTCCTTCACTTATTTACTTGAGCTCATTTCTTTTGCCCCAGATTCAGGAAAAATCATTTTTAAAAGGAACTAATAGGTAGCAAATGTGGGAACATATATGAATCACGGCTCATATAATACAGTAGTGCAAAATTTGATGTACAGTAAATTTGATGTATGTCAGAGGCTAAAATAAGGCCACAAATATTTTATACAGTGGAAAACAATGGTAGGGAAATCTCTGGGGAATATTTTAGCAGATCAATGAGGATGTTCCAATGTTCTACCCCACAACTCAGAACTTTTTTCTTAAGCCTACCCTATTGGCTTACTTTTTCACTTATTGAACCATCTCACATAAGGCAGCCAGCCCCACAGAACGTAAATACAGATATGCCATAACAAATTTGTTCTCATCCTATATACTACAGACATCTTCACAAATGTTGAAACTGTAACTCTGACAATAGTTTCTTTTCTTAAATTTTAGTGGGGACTTTGCCCAATGCCACATACCCTCGCCTATTCCCCATCACTTACGTGATCACCGGTCATCACTTTAGGTTTATAACAGTGGGAAGTGTGAGAGACACATCAAGACAGATGCCCAACAAATGAGCCAACATGAACAAGATTTGAGTAGCATTTTGTTGATGAAAGCTGATTTCTGGGCTTTATCTGTCCTGGCAAAGAGAGTCAGACTGCTGGATGACATTTATTTTTATTAAAATTGAACAAACAGTAGTCTTTAGTTGATGCATAAGCTGTTGATGCTTCCATGTAAAACAAATAAACAGTAAGTGAGAGAACGGGCTGTAAAAACAACAGCAAAAATCTTCCATGCCTCTTACTTTTCCATGGCATTCAAACAACAAACTGATGCCAACCTTGCCTGTCTAGATTTATGGAAATTCTGAGGGAAAGAATGCAATTGCACATTCACACATTTCCCCTCTTCCTTTACTATTATGCTAGTACTATCAATGTATTTTCTTCTATCTTTATGTCATTATTTTTATTACTTTTTATTATTGAGAAAGAGTACCTTGTAACAGAAATTAAAGGAGTGCTTATATATTGTTTTGGTACTTTGAAACTTTTTTTTCATTCTTTTTTTTTAGTGGAGAAAACAAGTGTTCTTGGTTATTGATTTTAAGCCAATGACTTAAAACATGCACACATACACAACAGAGAACATAATCTTTTCTAGGGTTCAGAGTTGGCCCAATGATGCCTTTCACTAGAAGTGTGGCCCGTGGTGGGTGCTGTACTGAGCGGCCCAAGTCCCCCATCCCCTGAAGCTGATGGCTCACAGTGCATCACTCTGCAGAAATGCTCCTGTCTATGCAAAGAACACCTCCATGCCTTAGTTCTCAACCTATTCCTAGACGAAGCAATTTCCCTGAGGCCAGTCAGTGGTGGTAGGTGTAGCGCCCATTATAGGTTGGCAACTGGCCTGCCCTTCACTCAGGCTCTAGTTACTGTTGTCTTTGCATTTATTCCCAAAATATGCTCTTTTCTTTCTGTCTAAATTCTGTTACTCAGAAAATATTTGAACTCAGCTCTGTCTGCTCCATGGAGTTTTCTGTGGCAACTCTAGCACACACTTTCTTACTTAACTTTATTTCTACAGCACCCAAACCCCTACATTTGTTTAAATGCTTTCCAATCGACAAACTATCTTCACCTACCTTCTGTGATTGTATCCTCAAACTATTCCATGATTTGGTGAAAACAAGTGTGATTACTTCCACTTTATAGTAGAGAAGCCCAAGAGTAAAAAAGAAAGAATGGTTTACTTCAGGTCACAGTGCTGACATATGATAGGGCTGGGATTCAGATTTGCGTATCATTCTACACTCAGTGTTCTGGCCACTTACAGTGCTGCCATCTCAGAAAACATTTAGTGCTGTGTTATTTAGTTAAATTATGTGCATCAAGGTATTGATTTGGGCTTGAGGCTTGTTGTTGTACATAATTTTCCTGCTTTATAACAAGGACATAGTCAGACCTTTAAATTCCTTGACTTAGTGTTCTGCTAAGAGCATTAGTGTGTCCAGTTTGGTAGGAAATTTGTTGGGTGTCAGAAGATAACTTCGCTCAGGTTTTTTAAAGCACAGAGGCTCCTCAAGAGGACTGGTTTGAAGGATTGGGTTCAACTATCTGGAAAGGAGGAAGTGGGTGAAGCTGGAGAGGAGAAGGGCTTTCAGAGTTTTATCCAAGACTCAGAAGAAATCTTCCAGGTTCCATTAACAGTGAGGACTAGTCTTTTTCCTCTGTAGCTTCCCGAGGCAGAGGCTGGGCCACACTAAGGATGCTGTAGAGTCTCCTTGACCAAGTTTCACCCAGAACCAGTGGTGTCACATGAATTAAGGTCTCTTCCGGATTGTTCAGTGCACATCAGTGCCCGTGTGGGCAGAAGACCCGAGAACCCTTTCTTGAATGCTTTGGATTGTGTCGTGTGGCTCTGAGAAAGGATAGTTCCTTCCAATATTATTGACAGTTTTATTTCTTGACACATAGGAAGATGTGGGCTAAGAGCAGATTTATGTAATTTAGATAAAGTAAAGTAGTATAACATGTCTCACACCTGACCTTTTTGGAGTAAGAGTCTCATATTCACCTCGTAGATGCCATAATTATTGGTTTTATTGATTGGTTGTCTCCCGGATGAGACTGCAGTTTCTTTTCGGAAGGGGTTATCCTTGGACTTTATATAGTCCTGTACTACTTTATGTAGTTTATGTGGCCTCAGTCACTAAAACTGTGCAGCAGAAGTAGTTAGGAACTCATTAGGTAAACCCAACAAAACAGTGAAACTGAGTATTCAAATATAGACCAAATTCTGACATTGGATAAAGAACTAGTTAATTTGAGCATTTACTATCCTGTTGAACTAAAAATACACTTTCTATTTCTTGACTTTTCTGAGCCAGTTTGGCCACATCCTTGCAGGCTTCTTCCCCAGTCACAACCACAGTTGGCAGTCTTGTGTGTGCGCACAGCTCTGTGCACTGCTGCTCTCTTTTCATTTCAAACCCTTTATTCTGCCTTGTGTTCCTGGCCTTGCCTCTTGTTCCTTCTCGCTTAGATTCCGCTACTTTGCCTAACCTCTTGAGATGGATGACCCAATTTTGTGGGCTATTTTGGTTTTGTTTTATCCCCTAGACATTGCTTTTGGATCATCCTTATCTCCATACTCTACAGAATTTGGGCCATTCTGCGACTAATGTCTCCTAAGATTCCATTCTGAGTCCTCTGGAAAGGGACATTAGATTAGCATTTGATCTTGTGAATTAAACTGGGGGCCACTTCAAGTACATTAAGCAAATGATGTAAAGACATGCACAAGATCATTATATTGGGTTAGGTGTAACTTATGTTTTATACAAATCTATTGAACATAAGGTTTACAAAGTAAAGTCTTGTATTGTCATTTATTTGGTAATGTGGAATTCTAAACTTAACTGAAAAAAATGTAACCAAAATAAAAACAACAACAACAAAAGCTCCATTTTTTGTGTGAGGGGGTTTCACAATCATATAGAGGTGTCTTGTTTCCACAATTTATTTTGTGTATGTATATCTCTGGATAACGAATTCCTTTGTTATTGGCCACTCTCATCCCTCAGTTTACAAACTGATTTAATTTTACACATGGGCCTGTGGACGTATTGAGTGTGCTTATACCCATTAATAGATGCTAAAAGATTAAATTAATTCTCTCTTTTTTTTTGGATAACTCGTTAGATTCTAGAAGGTTCTTTACGCATTTATCTCCTTTAATTCTTACAGGAATCTGGCATGGTATATATTATTATGTCCATTTTCAGGGTAAAGGTGACATACCTTGACCAATGTTTAAAGCCTGTAATTGAGCTTAGGTTTGAGTTGAAGCCTCTTATCACTGAAGTCTGCCCTCTTTCCTTCACCCCATTGACAATTCAGTCAGCTCAAATCTAGGTTAGTATTTCTCAGAATAAGGTCTTCAAGGACCACCTGTATCAGAAGCCGCTGGGAATGTTTATTAAAAATGCAAACACTTCTGTCTGACTTGTGACCTATTGCACCAGAATCTCAAACTCCCTGCAGGAATTTCGTTCTCTACGCCTCCCTCTTTCCCTCCATTCCTTTCTCTTTCTCTTTCCCTTCCATTTTGCCTCTCTTTCCCCTGCTTTGCCTCTTTTGTTCCTTTGACTAAATTTGTTTGAGTGTCTCATGCTATATTTAGTTTTTAAAAAAGTTTTTCTAGTAGGAACATTTCAAAGATACACTAAAGTAGAGAAAATGTTATGATGAACTGCCATATATGCTATTAAGACTCAGAATGACCAACATTTTGCCACTGCAGCTCCATCTGCATATTTTCATGTTGCTGAAAAAATTTTAAAATACATGTTTTCAAAACCAAAAGCATTTAAAAATAAATACCAGGAATTATATCATTTTATCATGATATACATCTATATGAATTCCTTAAAAATAGTTATTTACTTACATAAAACCATGGCATTATTATATCTGACAAATTAATAATTTACCATACAGCCCATATATTTTAATTTTTTCTTAGTCTAAAAATGGTTTTTTTGCTGTTTCATCAAAATCAAGATTAAAATAAAGACTACTCATTACATTTATTTGTTATGTAGCTTCAGTATCTATCAACCATCTCTCCAAACACCATAGATTAGTTTTGAACTTTATGTAAATAGAAACATATATACATTGTCATGCTTTAAAAATATGTTAAATATACTTCAATGAATTATGGTCATTACTCTTAGAATGTCTTTGTGATACTCAAATTGTTCTATATTTGGGTATTTGAACAATGGGAGTTTTTCTTTGTTGGTTGAAATCTGGATCCTTTTGATAAGACTCTATTAATTGTGTGTACGTTCTTTGCTTTCTGGAACAATAATATGTTCCAAATCCATCTTAAATATTTCATGTCTCAAATGTGGACGTAGCCATTGTTTCAAGGAGCTCTGGCTCCTTTTAGTGGAAACGGTATTTAGATACCACAGTTTGACACTAGAGGGTCTCATTCAGTTACGTGGTCATGCTCCCAAGGCTTCGCAGAAGAAAAAGCTGGAAATATTTCTTTCTGAAAAGACAACAAGCCTCCCATTTATACAGATATTATCAATTTAACTGTGAAATTACAAGAAATTTATTCAGTATATTTCATTTTATATGTGAATCTCTTCTCTTTTACCAAAAATTATGTTTTTCATCAAAAGAATTTTCTACTTTATAATTTGTTTTTTTTGTTATGATACACAAACATAAAATTTACTACCTTAGTCATTTTTAAGTGTACAGTTCAGTGGTATTAAATACATTCCTAATGTACTGCCATTACCACCAATTATCTTCAGAACCCTTTTCCTCTTGTAAAACTGTGTGTACATACTGTGTGTGAATGTGAATGTGTGTGTGCGTGTGTGTGTGTAGCTGACCCTTGGACAATATGGGTTTGAACTGTGTGGTTCTACTTATATATGAATTTTTAAAATAAATACTGCAAATATATTTTCCTTATGATTTTAAAATAATATTTTCTTTTCTCCAAGTTTGCTTGATTGTAAGAGTATAGGATATAATACATATCACATGCAAAATATATGTTAACTGACTATGTTATTGGCAAAGCTTCTGTAGGCCATTAGTACTTAAGTTTTTGAGGAGTCAAAAGTTATATGTGGATTTTTGTCTATGGGGTGGAGGTTGGCATCCCTCACCCCTGTGTTATTTATTCAACAGTCATATATATGTATGTTTTGAGGGTTGCAAAATAAATTGACATACAAAACATCAAAGTCAGGAATGATGTTTTTGAGATAAAAATTAACATATAATTAGCTTAATCTCAAATTCATTATCCTTTAAATCTTTTTAACTTCTCTCATACTTCTCATTTCAAGTTTGACAATTCAAAGTTTTCTGGAGACTAATATTCTTTCAATCTTCTTAAAAAATATATTTAAAAGTGGTTTATCAAAATATATCTTAATTCTGTATATGTTCCATTACAGACTTTTTAATAAATGAAGATTGAATATTAAAGTAACAAGCTTTTAACAAATAATCAAGATGTGGCCTGGCCAGGTGGCTTAGTATGTTGGAGAGCCGATCCAAATAACAGAAGTCTGTGGATTCGAGTCCCAGTCAGGACATGTACCTCGGCTGCAGTTTGATCCCTGGTTAGGGTGCAAATGGGAGGCAAGCGATTAGCGTTTCTCTCTCATGCAGATGTGTGTGTGTGTGTCTCTCTCCCCTTCCTTTCTCTCTAAAGTCAATGGATTTGAGGATTATAAAAATAAAAAAAGTAACAGGATGTATTCCAAGCTAAAATACAGAAAAACATTTTTTAATGTAAGAATTTAATCCATATATAATAATTGTGATGATTATAGAATTTTACTGTGTGGTTTAGAGCAAAGCTGATTTCTTCTCCTGCTCTGAAAATCAGCATGACTGACACAGTCAAATAAACAATCTTAGACATAATTTTGTCTTAATTTCTACATTTTCTGAGTGTAAAATTATTGCCCATACTGATTTCCTTTGGCTAAAGACCATCAGAACACACGTGTTGTTGAACGCTTTGCATTTTCACGCACTGTAATGAGGGGTTGTGAAAGACCACAGACCTGGCCACAGGAAACCATGGGGAAAACCTCAGTAAGAATGCTAGAAAGGTTTTTTAAATGGGATTTCCATGTTGGTTATGTGATTTGGGGTAAGATTTAAGAAACTTTAAATCTTTGTTCTCAGGCTCTATTCTGGATTTGATGTGCTCAAGAAATAGGGATCATTCTATGATTGGGTATCTTAATGAATTTTATCTAGAAGGAGAGAAGACTAGAGTGAAACTAAAGCTATTTAGCAGGACTTACTCATGTTATTCAAGACAGGGAGATGTTTGATTGTTTTTCTGGTTCAGATAATCTTCACATTTTTGTCTGTGTTCAGACGTGATCATACAGTGGTCTTGTTTCTGTCTTGGTATCATGGTCAGAGACTGTTGTGTCCGATGTTGATGTTCAGTGAAAAAGTGTTCAGGTGCCAGGGACTGCTTTTTTCTTTTTCACTCTAAATAATGCAGATTTTTTCCTTTTTTGTTCAATTTCACACAATTTACCTTTATTAGTAAGAGTAACAAGTTCCAGCTGCTGTAGTAAACAATCCCCAAATCTCAGTTGCTTAACACAATAAAAGTCTCTCATGCACAAAAAAATCCAATACAGGTATTTATTGGGCCGGTCTTCAGGCTTCACCCATTTTGTGCACCACATATAGCCGTCCTCCCCACGTGGCTTCCGAAGTTGCCACAGGAGGCGGAGAAAAGTGGAGAAAGCACACCAGAAAAATTAAATTCCTCATTGCAGCAGTGACACACTTTACTTTCCTCATATTCCATGGGCCAGGTTTTGTCACAGGACCCCATGTAGATTGAAGGGGGTGTATTAGTGTTCTCAAGAGAAACAGATCCAGCAGGAGTGTGTATGTGTGCATGTGTGTGTATGTCTGTGGGTATAGAGAGTGTGAGTGTTTGTTTTATTTTAAGGAATTGGCTCACATGAATATAGAGTCTGGCAAGTCAAAAATCTTCAGGCCAACGCACTGGATACCCAGAGAAGAGCCCATGTTTCAGTAGAAGTTTGAAGGTTATCTATTGGCTGAATTCCTTCCTGCTCAGGTAGGTCAGTCATTCTATTCAGGTCTTCAGTTGATTGGATGAAGTCTACCTACATTGTGGGGGGCCATCATCTTTATTCCAAGTCCACTGATATAATTGATAATTTCATCCAAAAAACACCTTCACAGAAACATGCGGAATAATGTTTGACCAAATATCAGGGCACCATGGCCAGCCAAGCTGACACAGGAATTAATCATCACAAGGAGGTGTGTGATTTCCGTCTGGACTATTTCCCAAACCACCTGGCACTGGCAATTCAGAGCATGAGTCTTTGGTCACCAGCTAGCTTCTTGCCAAAACACTCCTTTCACTACAAATGTATATTTTATAAACATTTTCATTCACTTTAACTCAATGCAAACACCTTACATTTATTTAGCAGTTACAATTTTATTTTCAGTGTGATAGGTAGAATGGGGATTGTTATTTCTATTTCACAGGTGAAAAACAGGTAGGCTGGGTTATGGAAAGGTAAATAGTAAGGAAATGAAAGGCCAAATCCTAGAATTTCAATTTTTTACTCTTTTTATTCACCATAGACACAGACACAATAAAACAAATCAAAGTGAGTAAAACAAATCATTTCTGGCATTGATATGTAGAGGGAAAGATTTGGACTTACATCATCTGCTCATAGCAAAAAATATCTGCAGTCTCACATAGCTTTAAAAATGAAAATAAAAATTATTGGCATAGCATAATACTTTCTAGATCCATCCATGCTGACACAAAGGGTAAGATTTCCTTCTTTTTTTTTTTTTTACATCCAAGTAGTATTCCTTTGTGTAAATGTACCATAGTTTTTTTATCTACTCATCTACTGATAGATGATTAGGCTGCTTCTATATCTTGGCTATTGTAAATACTGCTGCAATGAACATAGGGGTGCTTATATTCTTTCAAATTAGTGTTTCAGTTTTCTTTGGATAAATTCCCAGGAGTAGAATTGCTGGGTCATAAAACAGTTCCATTTTTAATTTTTTGAAGTAATGCCATACTGTTTTCCACAGTGGCTGTACCAATCTGCATTCCTACCAACAAAGCACAAGGGTTCCCCTTTCTCCACATCCTCATCATCACTTATTGTTTGTTAGTTTATTGATGATAGTCGTTTTGACAGGTGTGAGGTGATATCTTGTTGTTTTTAATTTGCATTTCTCTGATGATTAGTGACATTGATCCTAAATAAAATAAGCCAGTTAGAGAAAGACAAGTACCATATTATTTCACTCATATGTGGAATCTAACAAACAAAATGAACTAACAAGCAAAACAGAGACTCATGTATAGATGGCTGACAGCCGTCAAGGGCATGGACAGGTGGAGGGATTGAGCAAAAAAGGAAAAAGAGAAAAAACACATGGACATGGACAACAGTATGGTGACTGCTGGGGAAGCGAGATGGGGGAAGTAGAGGAGAGTATGGGAGGATAACAGGTGATGGACGGATACTTGACTTGGGGTGGTGAACACACACTACAGTGTACAGGTGATGTGTTGTAAAATTGTGCACCTGAAGCCTGTATACTTTTGTTAACCAGTATCATCCCAATAAATTTAATAAAAGAAAACAATGTAATTGGCATAATTTCAGTCCTTATCATAAGTCTGTGATATCACACATTATTTAGGCTTTCTGTAGTTTGCTTTTATGAGGAATGGTTAATCCAAAAGGAAACAAGGTGGCATGATGTTTGAATTAATTATATGTAGGGACTGTAATAATAATTGAGCTCAGTAGCATGATTCTCCTAAAAAATGCACAGTTGAGAGCAAACCCAGTGGATCTACCAGGCTTTGTAACGTCAGTAGTAGCCAATTGCCCACTTCAGGGCTTCAGAGCCTGTGGCAGAATCACACTGGTGGTTTCTGCATTGCTTCTTAGAGAGTGCCAAGGCATCATGCAGGCTGCTGAAGCCCATCTCAGGAAAATCACAGTCTTTATAGTGATTTCAAACATAGATGTTATTTAAGTTGAATAGTGACAGTCTGATCTCACTGTCTTTGTAATTCCTTTAAAGATGGCATATCCCTGGCATATAGGAGGGTACCTGTAGCAAATCAGAAACATTCCAGCAGGAGAGAATTGGCTCAAAATGACCCTCTATGGCCTTGTGGGAAAAAAAACCCATATTTAATAATGATAACAAAAATTTAAAACTGTCTCTTCTCATTGTATCAGTCTTCTCCCTTGTAGCCACCTTTTACTAGCAAGGCAAAAAGAGTAGTCAATTGATAAAAGATCTCTGTAACTTTCGTAGGAAATAGGGGAAACAGATATTGAGCCATTAACCCCATCCCTTCTGGCATTTGAACTGACATTCAGCATGGGAGGGAAAGTGAGACAGGAATGACAGGGCTGATGAGAAGAGGGAACTGGGTACCAGCAGTTCAGAGCTGTGGAGGACGCTATGCTTGTGGGATGGATGATTGTGTATGTGTGTGTGTGTGTGTGAACTGTAAAACACCAAAAAATTCCCTGAATTGTCCTTTCTCTCTCCAGTCCTTTCTATTGATTCATGCTTGTTCTGTATTCATATCTGCTGTTAAGAAAGACACAAAGAGAAAGGGGACTGCAGGTAGAGTCAGTACTTGAGATTTAAAAAAAAAAAACCACATTATTTGCTTCGTTGTCAAGTTTCACTGATTTAGAACAAGTGGCAATTTCTCTGTCTCCAGCTTTAATTATGTTTGCTGTCAGAGACCTAAGCTCCAGGAAAGAACAAGACATTAACTTTATTTTAAGGTAGATAGAGTATCACTAAATCTCCCCAATCCCTATGAACTCCAGAATTATGGTTTTCTCTAAAAATACTACATAGTATATTTAAAGTTTTTTAAGTTAGACTTATCGAGTTGTAAAGTTATAATTTTACTGTATTCTTAAGATATTAGAAGGGACAGAACTGTAATAATTAGGTGGTATTTTAGAATACGCAAAGAGGTTTAATTGTTATGATAAAAAGTCCACAGATTAAAAGTTAAACATTTTATTCACAGGTAACATGAAGTAGACTATAACAACTTCTGTTTAATACTTTCAAGAGAATCACTTCCTTATACATAGAAATTCCATTGTACTTCAAAGTATTTGCTCAAGTAACTAATGTGTAATAAAGATATATTCACATGTGGACTTTATTTTTTAGGTCTTGTATTTAGGTTTTTGATCCATTTTGAGTTAATTTTTGCATATGGTGACAATAGCAGTCTAGTTTCATTTTTTTGCATGGCTGTCCAATTTTCCTAGCACCATTTATTGAAGAGATTTTCTTTTCTCCATTGTATGTTTTTGGTTCCTTTGTCTAAAATTATTTGCCATATACATGTGGGTTTATTTCTGAGCTCTCCATTAGTTTGTGTGTCTTTTTTTTTTTTTTGCTAATACCATGCTGTTTTCATTATTGTTGCTTTGTAGAATAATTTGATTATAGAGAAAACATAGGTTATAAATTTATGGACCTTGGTCTCAGAGGGGATTTTTATAAATTTGAACTCAAAGGCAAGGGAAATGAAAACAAAAATAAATGAAAGGGACTATATCAAACTAAAAATCTCCTGCACAGCAAAAGGAACCATTAACAAAACAAAAAGGCAACCAATGGCCTTTTTGCAATGAAATGAGAGGAGATATTTGCAAACAATACTCTGACAAGGGGTTAATATCTAAAATATTTAAACACATGACTCAACACCAAACAAACAAATAATCCAATTAAAAATGGACAGAGGACCTGAACAGATAACAGATATATGAAAAGATGTTCACCTTCACTAGTTATTGGGGAAATGCAGATTGAAACTGCAATGAGCCCTGGATGGTTTGGCTCAGTAGATTCAGTGCCGGCCTGCGAACCAAAGGGTCACTGGTTCGATTCCCAGTCAGGGCACATCCTGAGTTGTAGACCAGATTGCCAGTACGGGGCATGTGAGAGACAATCACACATTGATGTTCCTCTCCCTTTCTCTCTCCCTCCCTTCCCTTCTCTCTAAAAATAAATTTATAAAAATGTAAGGAGATATCACCTCACACCTGTTAGAGTGTCTGCCATCAACAAGACAGGCAATAAGAAGTGTTGGAGAGGTTGTGGAGAGAAATGAAACCCCATTCTCTGCTGGTAGAAAAGTAAACTGGTAGAGTCACTAAGGAAAACAATATGGAGGTTTCTCAAAAAATTAAGACTAGAGTTACCATATGACCCAGCAACCCATCTCCTGGGATCTTCCTGAAAAATCTGAAAACATTTATTCATAAAGATTATGTATCCCTATTTTCACTGCAGCATTATTCATGGTGGCCAAGACATGGAAACAACCTAAATGTTTTTTGATAGATGATTGGATAAAGAAAATATGGTACATGTACATTATGGAATACTACTCAGCCATAAAAATAGATGAAATACTGCCATTTGTGACAACATAGTTGGATCTTGAGAATATTAATGTAAGCAAAATAAGTCAGGTAGAAAAAGTTAAGAACCATATGATTTCATTCATATGTAGGATATAAAACTGTAAGCAACAAATGAACAAATGAGATAAGCAAACAAACACAAAATCATAAACACAGACAAAAGTCTGGTAGTTACCAGAGGGAAGGGGGCGGGAGGTCGTTGTGATAATGGGGCCAAGTACATAATGACAAAAGGAGATTTGACTCTGGGTGGTAAAAATATAATGCAATATACTGATTATGTATGCAGATAATGTACACTTGAAACCAATATAATTTTATTAACCAATTTTACCCCAATACATTTAATAAAAAATTGATTTTTTTCTCATATAAGATTAAAATGAATGTCCTTGTTATCTGTTCAACATTTAAGCAAAACATTTAACAGTGTGATTGTTAGATTTGGATGGCTTTTCTAAAAACTTAAACCATTTTCTTTAAATTGGAGTATGTTAGTCAATTGACCAGTGATAAGTTAAACCTTGATTCTGAAAAAAAAAATCTATGATCCAGTTGCATACAAGTGAGTATAAAAAATTGTGCTTTGAATTTGATTCTATAACTTTTTTGCTATTTGATGATTTCATTGATGTATCAAATATTCCTATTCATATTTCCATCATCTAATAAGAAGACTTATCATGTTTTTACTCACTGCTCATTCCATAGTTGATGCTATTCAAAGGGAATATCATTCAGAAGAACTCAATATCACATAAGAATACACAGAAGCAAACAACTAGAACAGGAACAGAACCACAGAAATGGAGCTCACATGGAGGGTTATCAACAGGGGAGTAGGAGGGGGAGAGTGGGGGAAAGGTACAGAGAATAAGTAGCATAAATGATAGGTGGAAAATAGACAGGGGGAGGGTAAGAATAGTGTAGGAAATGTAGAAGCCAAAGAACTTATAAGTATGACCCATGGACATGAACTATAGGGGGGAATGTGGAGGGAGGGGGTGGACAGGATGGAGTGGAGTGGGGGGGGGAGAAATGGGACAATTGTAATAGCCTAATCAATAAATATATTAAAAAAAAAAAAAGAACCAAGTGGAATTATCCCTGGAATGCAATGTTGGTTTAACATATACAAATCAATAAATGTGATACACCACATCAACAGAATGAAAGAAAAAAAAAGAATACACAGAAAATCATTGTAGAAAAACAAATATCATTTTGTTAATGCAAAGACTATGTTCACAGAGGAGCGAGACAGCCAGTATGGCTTGAACAGAATGAATGGTAGAGGTTAGAATACATAAGGCATTTAAGCCATGGTTAGGAGCTCAAAATTTCTTCTGAAAGTTGAGAAAAGGGAAAACATTGGTAGGTTTCAAGTAAGGAAGGGATATTTTAAATTGTTCACTCTGGCTACTGTGTAGGAAACTACTTAAACAAAAGTGGAAGCAAGGCAAAGCGATAGGAAGCTCCTGGAACAACGTGAGTTGTGAAGGGGTATGGAGAGAGGCATGCTGGATTTGGCATGTTTTTTAGATAGAACTGTCAGGACTTACTGATGGATTTGATGTGCCATGCAGAGAAATGAGAATGTGCAAGATGACTTCTGGGTTTTGAGTTTGAGCAAATATATAGAGTGTGGCACTAATTGCTTGTAAACCCAGGCTAAAAATTTAATTGACTTAAAATTACTAAAACATGCAAAATATGACATTTTCATTTAATACCATTACTTTAAAAAGCAAGATAGGTGTTCAATGTATGGTCAACCAATTATCGTGCATTGACATTAAAAGCATATCATTAGAATGTTTAAGATGAGAATATCGTTTGAACTCTGAAAGACCACCACGCTTTCTTTTAACCCCTCTGATGGTGATACAGGTAGGATAGACGATTAAATACATGGGCAATAAGATTGACTCAGATGGCATTACGATCTTTGTTTCTGTCCTGCACTAACTTTATATTTTTCTTTTTGGGACTTTTATATAATCAAGCAGCTATATTTCAATCAGGACCCTGTTAATATTTCATTATGCTCTCTGGATAATTCAACCTAGGAGAAGACAGTTTCCTATTGTAGCTCAGTATTTCCAATTGATACTGCACTTGGCCAAACATGAAAACAAATTCAGAAGCATTGTAAATGTCCAGTTCCCCTGTATTCTTAGGTAGATTTTAAAAAATATTTCATTTATTTTATTTTTATACAGAGTGGATGGGAGGGAGAAAAAGAGGGAGAGAAACATCAATGTGTGGTTGCCTCTCACATGCCCCCAACTGCGGATCTGGCCTGCAAGCAACAAAATGAGAGAATGTGCCCTGATTGGGAATTGAACAGGTGACCCTTTTGTTCCCAGGCCAGCACTGAATCCACTGAGCCACACCAGTCAGGGCTGTCTTAGGTAGATTTTATATTTAAAGAGCTAAAATAGAAATGTGATAGGTCTCTGTTAAATTGCAGAATGAGTGGTGTTTTGAATTCCGAAACTGGTTAATTGTTATTTCTGTCCTCCAATTTTACTTTTCTGTAGAAAGGCTGCACATAATATGGCTGGCACTGTATGTTCTCTCCAGGCTTCCCACAGATAATGAAGAATGGTTCGTCTGACCCTACCTTGTGATAAAGATGATACACACTGCCTTGTAGTCTGAACACTGATGTGCAGAGCTGTAATCACATCTGACTGGTAGGCAGACCAGTTGTCTCATCTTCAATCTCTCCTGTTGTATTGCTGTAAAGTGCTGTCACAATGACTGATAGAGGGACCGAAGCTGTAAATTCAGGAGAAAGTTTCAGTTATACGAGTGGAAATGGTATCTTTCTTGTAGAGTAGTCCTTATGCATAAGTAGAGTGGCAAACCCAACACGTATGAGTGGTTTCAGGGTATAAAGGAAGACAGTCTCAGTGTGTTAAAATCTCTTTACTACTCCCTTGTGGATGCTCAAAATTATACAAGTGAAAGTGTAATTTTTAACTCAAACCTAAGTGAAGATGCAGACAACTTGAATGAGTATCATGTTAAAATCAAATGGCCAGAAATCAGGTTTTTGAGATAATGGAGAATATAAACCCATCAGACACCCTACAGCTGGGGAAATGGAATTGTTACCAGAGCAGGGGAAAAGTGTATTGAAGAAGGAAAACCTGCCTACTTCATATTTTGTTTTGTCATATTTTATCCTGTAATTTTTGTCTGAGGAGCATATTGCCCCAGAGATTGGTTGTCTGCCAACATGTTTGGTTTTGTTCTTGCTTTCTTCAAATTGTGTAACATGTAACCAACAAAAAAAAAACATTAGAAGATATACCTATATTTTCAATTTAGTTTATTACCACCAAATTTATTGGTTTCTGGCAAGTTTTCTATTAATGAGGAGTCCTACTATACATGGTCGAGTAGTATACTTTACTAACATTTGACAAAATTTTCACCTGGCTAGTTCAGGCTGTCTTTGCCAAGTTCTTGAACATTGCCATGATAGGCTAAACACACAGGATTACAGAATCACATCTGTTTTAGAAGGTAAATTAAGTTCATTGAACTTTTTCTCTAGGCTTATTTCACTACAGAGACAGCTTGAACTCATGAAATGAGTTGGTTGGGAAACATATGTTCTATTTCCTGGCATACAGTTTCCATTTCTACACTAACCTGTTTCACCATATTTGAATAATGGAAATAGCATCTCACAGTGATTTTATAGTAATCAAGTCGATTTTTAAAACTTTTTGAAAAGGGGGACAGATACTTCTGCTTGATAGAGTAAAGAGTTTGGTAGACTCCTTAGCAACCAACAATTTGATGAAAATTATAAAAAAAAAAATTAAGGTTTTTGAGCTCTCCTTAAGGCATACACAGAATGGAGAAACATTCACTCAAGAAATTTTACTAAATCTCAATAAGAAAGGAGAGTTGTGGCATTTGAGTCATGACTTTCTCCCTATCTGCTCCCAGCTCCGTGTTATAGAAACTCTATCCCAGGTGTGTACAGACAACAAGACACGGGCTGCCTTTTCCCCCCCAACTCCTAGTCTGGGGCTGAAATTTTCCCCTGGAGGACAGGCTGCCATTTTGCATCCCTCACAGCTGAGGTTGCAGGTAGGTGCACTGGCTTTTCCTTCCCTCATCTAGCCACTGCTTAATGGGCAATAGCTTTACCCCAGCCTGACCCTGACATTGTTATGAAAATACAAGAGGCCTGGAGCAGTCAAAATAATTTTGAAAAGGAGCATTGGAGTAGTCACACTTCATGATTTAAAAATTTACCAGAAAACTATAGTAATCAAGACAATATTGTACTGGTAGAAGAATAGATGTATAGATCAATGGAATAGAATTGAGAATCCAGAAATAAACTCTGACATTTACAGTGAATTGATTTTTGACAATGGTGCTAAGACAATTCAATCGGGGAGAGAATAATCTTTCAGTGCATAGTGCTGGGAAACTGGATATCCACATGCAGAGAATGAAGTCGGACCCCTGCATCATACCATACACACAAGTATCACAAATGGGTTATAGATCTAAATGCAGGAATTAAAGCTATACAAATCTTAGAAGAGAAAGTCTTCATGACCTCAGGTTAGGCTGTGGTTTCTTAAATGCAACAACAAAAGCATTAAGGGACAAAATCAATTGGACAACCTCAAAATTTAAAACTTTTATGTTGAAAATAGTTCCATTAAGAAAGTGAAAAGACAGTTCACAGAACAGGAGAATTTTTTTGTAAATCATATATCTGATATGGGACTTGTATCCATTAATTATATAGAACTCATATTCAATAATAGAAACACCCAATAACCTAATAAAAAAAACAAACATAGGATCTTAATAGACATTTCTCCAAAGAAGACTCATGGCCAGTAAGCACTTAAAATGATGCTCAACATCATTAGTCATTAGAAAAGAGCAAATCAAAACTCCAATGAGATAATTCTTCATATTCAATAGATGAATATAATTTAAAAAGCCAATTGCAACTACTGCTGACAATGTGGAAAAATTGGATCTCTCGTGCATGGCCAGTGGAATTGTACAATGGTGTATCTCTTTCCAAACAGTCTGGTGTGTCCTCAAAATGATAAACACAGAGTTCCCAAATATGATTTAGCAATTGCATTTTTAAGTATCAACCCAAGAGAAATGAAAACAGATATCCACACACAAAACCTGTACAGGAATGTTTAGTGTAGCATTATTCATAATAGACAGAAAATAGGAACAACTCAAATGTCCATTCACTGCTGAATGGAGAAATAAATGGTAATATAGCAATGGAATATTTTCCAGCAATAAAAACAAATGAGGTACTGCTACACTCTACGAAATGGACAAAACTTAAAAACATCCTAAGTGAAAAAAGGCAATCACAAAAGACCGTATATTATATGATTGCATTTATGTGAATTGTCTGAAAGAGGCAAATTTACAGAGAATGAAAACAGATTAGTGGTTGTCTAAGGCTGGGGGGTGGAGTAGGGTAGAGAGGGATGAGGGGATGGGCTTCTGGGTTTTTTTTTTTGGCAATACTAAAATGTTCTAAAGTTAGATTGTGATGATGGTTACATAAACCTGTAAGTATAGTAAAATCATTGAATTGTACACTGTAAAATGGATGAATTATGTGTTTGTTAATTATATTTCAAGCAAGCTTTCCAAACAAGTAAAAATGCTGGCATTATAAAATTTATGTGAAACAGTTAAGCTTTTAATAATGATGTACTTTTGATAATCATATTTATCTTATCCACAAGGAGAAAGGCAAAAAAGCTATTTTTCTTTCAAAGATGATTTTTGACTTTATAAGTAATTGTAAGTGATTAAACCTAAAGAAGTTAATTGAAAACCTAATAGGTTCTCTCCTTTGGCATATTTCATATTTTAATGAGGGAGTAAGTACATGGTAAATATATGGAAGAAAAATAAATCTATTTTTATTATATAGAAAAGTTTAAAATAGCACCTACATCTGTGCAACTTGGTAGAAAACAGATTTTATTACCTATGACATTTTATTGAACAGACTTCTTAAACTTTTTTTTTGAGAAAATGAGTAGCTTTTCATCCTATAAGCAGCTTTATAATTTATTTTCAATTCCAAGATTATGTTTTGACAAAGCTCAAACTGACTAAACAAGTAGAAATGAAAATCTACATTATAATTCTGATGTAATATGATGTTTGCTATTATTGAAATATGCTGAACTCACAAAGCTAATCCCTTTAGATTTTACTCTTCATTTCCAGTGTGAGACCATATGCCGATGTTTCCGTGTCAGTCATGACTGCCAGGTGACTGTGTCTTGAATATAAACTCAAAAGCAAGTGAGACCAATTGAAGATTTGAAGAGCATGCATATGATCTAGTTGGTTACATTTTAAATAAAATCTAACAATTAAAATAATAGAAATTAAAAATAAGGGAAATTATCATTTGAAGAAAATGACCAAAAAGGAAACACTTTCAATCTGAAAATATTTTTAATAATCACTGTTTAATGCAACCTGGTGCCTCCTCAGTCTGACCAGAATTCACACTGAAATTTTGGCTCTTGAGAAGAAGGTTCAGTTTTAGTCCTGGCTGGTGCATCTCCTTGCCTGATTCTGCCAGGTCCTGCTGGTCAAGGTAGTCTTTATAGTAAGAGTTAGCAAACTTTTTTTTTTCTATAAAGGATTAGCTATTAAATTGTTTTTAGCTTTGTGGGATAGGTATTCATAATAACGACTCAACTCTGCTTTTATAGTGTAAAAGCAGCTATAGACAGTCTATAAATAAATGGCTGTGTTCTAATAAAACTTTATTTACAAATGGCTGTGTTCTAATAAAACTTTATTTACAAAAACAGGTCAGTAGACCATAATTTGCCAACCTGCTTTAGAGTTGAATTTGCTTGGAACTCATGAATTTCTCTCTGCTCTAAGTTGCTCTTAGATGAGACTATCAGGAGAATGATTGATTCCTTTGAATATGGGACAGGGGAGTGACCTCATGATGATGCTCATTTACTTAGGAAAGCTAATATCCTCACTATACACAAGCAAACACTTTATGGGTAAGGAATCTCTTAGTTCAGGGTTTTTCCTTTAGAATATTCATCACTCTGCTCTTTATTTTCAGGTTCTTAAATAAATTTAAAAAATTCAGATATTATAATTTCTTACTTTTGACCAGAATGTTTGTATTTGTATTTATCTTTTAGGCCTTTTAACAATCGATTTATTCCTAGGCTGCCAAACTTAGCAAATAGAAATATAAGATTGTCAGTTAAATTTGAATTTTAAATAAATATTGAATAGTTTTTTATTACAAGTAAGTTTCATGCAGTCTTTGGGGTAACCAAAAATAAAAATCTTTTGTCTGGCTGAAATGAACGTTTACTGGGGCATGCTGTATTCAGTGGAGCAACCCTAGTTTATCCTCCATCCCAACACTTTCAAAAATAAATTTTTCATTTAACATTATAGGGGTTTCATCACCTTTATTAAAACTTTCTCCAAATGTGCCGCCATTCACTTTTCACATGTTTTGCTAAAGTGTTTCTTTCCATAGTACTGTAAGACTGTCTACTGTAAATGAAGTAAATTGTACACGTTATCCTTCCTCAAGGAGGTTACCAACTGTTTCCCATGCATACTTTGTTTCCTGTCTCCTAGTTTTCCTAACTACCCAACTAACCAGCCAAACAGTCTCTTTATATGCACCAGTGTGTTACAGCTCCTATTTATTAACTCACCTACTTTTTTTCCTGGTATTTTACTTTTTCCTACCTAGACAATGGTTTACACCTTATGCCTCCTTCATCAAGACAAAAGCAAGACACATATATTATAAAACTTCCATCAATATTTAAATTTTTTCAACATATTACATGTATATTGCTTAAAAAATAAAATATCCTGGTAGGCTAGTATTTAATAATAGCAGTCCCCTGCCCCTTGTCTTCTCTCCTGGTTTCTACTAACTTGAAATGATCATGTTCACATCTTGTTGGTTGATCAATTATTCTAATAAATGCCTTCTATTTATATTGCTGTTTCTTGATTTTTCAATTTTATATATTATTTATTAGCCTCCTGTTCCTCTTCTTTTTGGCCAACACAGTTATGTTACAATATTTGATTATATCAACATTCAATATTTACATTTTTATAATCATTATTCAAAGATGACTGAAGAAGTAGTCTTTGCACTTTTTCTTTTTAATTTTTTGCTTTTTTGGAGTTAATGTTAAGGTCTAATGTTAAGTTTATTTCATTTTCTTTTAATCTATTATTAATTAGTCTGTACTCTACAGAGACCTATTCTAAATTTTGTAAACATAGTAGATATTTCAATAGCTACAGTTTCATCTTGGATGCATCTTTCCTGGGCCTCTCCTCCCATTTCAATTGTAAATGGTCGATCTCTACATTTGTTGCACAGAGTCATCCTGTGTACTTCCTTAACCATCAACCTGGAAATTCCTTCTGCCTTATGTGCTCTATTTCTTATTTCTTGGATCATTTTTGTTTATTCCAAAATTTTAGTTTGTTTAGGTTGTGTATGAGGTTTCGATGAGTCACCTACATGCAGATGTGTAGTCAGCAGTTAGAAGGAGCTTTAGTGTGAGGTCTGTTGTCTGGGTAAGCATTTGCTAATTATTAATATATAATCTATGCAGATAGTAGAGGTCATGAGGGTATGTATAATCACTGAGAAAGAATGTGTGGATGAAGAAGAGATTTTGAAACAAGGATGATATCTAAATGTATAGTGACAGTTAAGGAAGTAGAAGACCTGTAAATTAGACTGAGATAACCCACGCAGGAGTATTAAAGGAAAATCAAGAAACTGCTGGGCAACTGAAGCTGAAAAGGAGAAAGTGGTCATTTGAATGAAATACTGTTAGATGATGGAGTTTGTTGTATTTAGCAACATGCAAGTCACTGAATTATGAGGGGTGATTTTAGTGGTTGGGTAATTAAAAAATAGCAAAGAGTCATGATTGTAGTTAAATGTTAATGCACAGTTAGAACAGGAAGAGTTTGGAGGTACAGGGAGGAGGGGACAAAATCAACAGAGTGAATTTCAAAGAAAAGAATGGTTATTAATGCTTGTAGCTTTGTAGGTTTGCAGTTGGAAATTCAAAGGGGTTCCCTTATTTCTATGATTAAAGAAAAGAGAGTGAGTCAAGTTGAGATTAGGGACAATGGGAAGTTTTGTGAAGGATAAGAGTGAGTTAAGAAGAACTATCTGAATTTCCAGGGAGTATGGTTGATGTTTGTGAGCCCTTTTTGGTTTGATCAGTCTATAGAATTGTAGGTATTTTATATGACAGAGTTGCAGAGTAAGACAGACATTTTTGTTTATCTAAAGTAAGGGTTTTTGGGGGGTGTAGGGAAGAAAGGGAAAATGAAGAATGAACACTGAGAATACTAAGGATCAAAACCAATGAAATCAATAGTGATTATGATAAAAGGAGAGAAAGTAGAAGGGTCACTACCCTAAGGGTCCTGATGAGGTTGAATAATTAGTACAGTAAAGAATGAGAAGTGGATGAACTTGGAGGATAAAGGGCTGTGCTCAGAATGTGAGATGAGTGAATCCATTATTTCAGAGGAGAAACTGATTCAGGCGATGAAAATATGTACGTGTGCTAACGGAATGTGGGGCTGAAGCGTCATTGAAATAATTGAGGTGAGATAGTGAATAACTGTTCGGCTAGGTGTGTGAGTGAAAAAACTGATTGGACAGGTGGGTCAGTTGATCATACATGTGAACATTAAGAGCATCCAGGTTGATTGTAGGCCATGTAAGAGAAGAAGTTTCAGGGGTTGTATCATCAGATGGCATGCTCCTCAAGTGTGTAATGGTCTCTGAGAAAGAGAGGAGATGACAGAGCTGGGACCCAGATTCTGAGGCATATTTGAAGGAATAAATCAGCATGCTGCTCACGAGAGTGCTCAGTTAGAAATGTTATTGTGGAGTGTATTAGAATAGGTGCTGTTCAGCTGCTGAAAAAAACAGAACTAGATCTCAGGGGTTTACAAACCAAAAGCTTAACACAGAAAAGTCACCGTTAGGTTGACTGATTCTCTAGGACAGCTGTCTCCAAAGATTAAATATTCTGGCTTCTCAAATTCACGCACTGAGGCTGGCATCCAGAGATTCAAGGGACGGGCAGGCAGGTCCATTGCAAATGTTGTAATATATAGGGGGAAGTTTTAAACAGTTCACAGCAGTGATATAACTGGTAGCTCAGCCATAGTTTACTCTTATAATTTTTCCATGTACTTATTTCTATAGTGTATTTTAAAATTCACTTTTACTATATATTTAAAAACATACTAACATTTATTTATTTTAGTTTTATTATTTTCAAATTCAATTTTTTGCCTTTATAATTTGTATTTCTACCTTACATTTTCTCTATTAGTCTCTATTTTGATCTTTCCTGTATTGAGTTTTCTTGAATCACTTGGTCCTGCTTTTTAGAACTTATTTTCTCTCCTTTTCAATGACCCTGGGGAAGTTCCATTTCTTGAGTTCATGAAGAGCAAAGTGTATTGGTAGTCTTACTTGTCAAAGTCTTACTTTGACAAGATAAACAGACATGAAAATAAAGTCTTGAATCATGTAGGAGGCCTAAATATTAAAAACTTACAGTAAATGATATTACCATTTTAAGTTAATCTACCCTCAATTGTAAGCTTTTTGGTTTGAAAACACATTTCATAATAAGTTAAGCTTTAAGAAAAGTAATGTGAGAAAAGTTATATGGGTCATGGGACCACAATATTGTCATTTAAGTCCTTGAGAACCAGTATTCCAAAGATAATTGGCATGGCCTACCCTATACTTTATGTGGCTCTTCAGAATTTCTGAAGTGATTTTTAGCTGTGACAAAGTGCCATTTTGAGACTGTCACATTGTTAAATGTTAAACTATGAATGAATACATGAAAATCAAAAGGGTTCTAAACTGTACAAATTTTTAATATGCCTTGATAAAAAATGATTTGTTTTAAAATCCATTAGAATAATGGATGCAAATTACTTGTGACACTAATTTTTTCTATATTCACTTTAGTTCATTCTCTGTAACCCATATCAGTCACCTTAATGGTTCAAAGCACTAAAAATTCTGCTAATTGGGGACAACATTATGGTTAGCAGTGAACAGTAAGGCTGAGAAGATGCCAGTTTAGTAAAGTACTTAGCAGAAGTATAGAACTATTTCCTACCCAACGGCCTAAAGTCTGTGAATTTAGAGAGTTTTCTAAATTGTGTGTATGTATGTGTTAGATGCCATCGAGTCAGCTCTGACTCCTCGCAACCCTGAGAATGAGTGACATCCACAATGTCCTGTCCTCAGCAGCCCTGCTCAGCTCCTATAATCCACGCCTCTGGCTTCTATTATGGGATCAATACATCTATATTTGGTCTTTCTCTTCTCCTGCTGCCTTCTAAATAGAAGCATTATTGTTTTTTCTAAAGAACCCTGCTTTCTAATGATGTGCCTGAAATTATAAGAGAAAACATGGTAGAAATTAATTGAAGAAAGAGGAATAGTTCAGTTGTTTATTTAGATTTGAAACCAACTTAGTATGACTGCCTAAATGGAAACCGCTACAAGTGACAATTGGTGGCTCACCCTCTGATACACCATCAAATTGGTGAGAGGCTCTTGGTAAAGGGTCATCACATAATACGTAAACTTTCTCCTAAGTATCTCAAAGTGTTTAGGAGCTAGGATACTGGGCATGCAGCTCTAGCTCTGCCACTGACCAGGCAGGGGACTTGCTGGGTCTTCATGTGTCTCAACAGGGAGCCATGTGCAAGCAGCTACAGCCTTTCTGTCAGTCAACACTCTTTGTGCTTCTAATCCAGGTGAAGCATGCACAAAACTGGCCCTTCTGCTGGTCAGAGTGCTTTGAAAACATTTATGATTATTTATTCCTTTTACTTTTCCTTTTCTTCCTTTCCCCCCCCTTTCTTGTCCTTTTATTCTCTTTCTCCTTTTATTCTAAAAATAATTATTGGACAAGTCCTCTGCACTAGACATTGTGCTAGCCTATGAATATTACATTTAATTCTGAATAAAAACCATATCATTAAACATTTATGACAGCACTTTTAGTTATAAGGACTTTAAGGTAGATGGCAGCTCCGTTTCTTTCTATCTCCCTGTCTCTGTCTCTCTCTGTCTCTCTTTCACACACACACACACACACACACACACGCACTTATGCACAGAAACAAAATTAAAGTCAGAGACCTGCTGTTTCTACCATGCAATCCTGAGTGATTTATGGGAGTATATTACAAGAGATTGTTGCTCAGTCTGCAAGGTAAAGGAATTTATGTAGGTTGGCTTCATATTTTGTACGTAAAACAATGAAAAAGGATATCATTAATCATCTTATCTTCATTTGAATAGTCATTAAAGATGCTATCTGAACTGCCTGCCACATTCCCAGGTGCACGGTGGGCCTGGTGACTACACTTAAATACAATTACTCTGTGGCTTCCGTCTATACACCATGCTGCGCTGACAGCTGCTGCAGCACCCCAATCAAATATGTGGTAGTTTATCATCATTTTTGATGCCATGGGGGTTTTGCTCTAATGTGCATCACATTTGTCCTGGTAAGTTTGTTTATTACTCGTAATCCTGTGCCTCTACTTTTGGTTCATTATGACTTGAAGGAGTTCTTGTGTTACGTTACATCCAAAATCCCTAAATAGGAAACATTGGCTTAGGTTCAGTTTTAGATACAGTGATGCTACCCGATTTGCTTCTTAACAAAATAATTCACTTTTCTTTCTTTTATTTCTCTCTTTCTTTCTTTCTCTCTCCCTTCCTCCCTCCCTCCCTTCCTTCCTTCCTTCCTTCCTTCCTTCCTTTCTTCCTTCCTTCCTCTTCTTTCTTATTATGATACCATTGGAAAGTATTTTGCAGAATTTAGGCATGGTTTCTTTTACATTGTGTTTTAATGAAAATGCTATGTTCCATGGACAATTTCCTTGATCTCTTCTGGCATTAACGCATAATTGGCAGAGTTACTGGCAGTTCATAGCACTGCATTTAACTCTGCAAGTCTCTGTAGGATTAACAGCACACCGTATGCTCACTTTTCTGCACTTGGCCACCTTCCTGGATGACTGGCTTTTGTCTGCTGACCTGGAAAATGGAGGTGATACAGGGCACAGACTATGCGCAGACGTGTATGTGTATGCATGCAGGTGTGTGAGATCTTAAACCTGTGCACAGCTTTAAGAACCAGCACTTTTGTAGAAGTGTTTCTTTTCTTCTTCCAAAATTGGTAAATTTTTGTGCAGCCATTTTAATATTGAAGATGGAAGAAAATATGCAATATTTTTAGCATATTATGCTTTATTATTTCAAGAAAGGTAAAAAAACAACTGAAATGAAAAAAAAAGAAAAGATTTGTGCAGTGTATGGAGAAAATGCTGTGGCTGACCAAACGTGTCAAAAGTGGTTTGTGAAGTTTTGTGCTGGAGATTTCTCACTGGCTGATGCTCCGTGGTTGCATCACGGTGGACCATTGAAGTTGATAGTGGTCAAATTGAGACATTAATTAAGAATCATCAATGTCATACCATGCAGGAGATAGCTGACATACTCAACAAAATATCCAAATCAGTAAAGTTCTGGGTGAAAACAAAAAATGTGTCTTTTATTTTACAGGAAAGACCAAACAGACTTTTCAGCCAACCCGATATTATACTTGTGTGAGTTCTGAACCTTTCCCAGATGCATCCCAGTATCAGCTTTGTCTTAACTGGGTGCTTTTTTGGGTCACATTTTAAGTTTTACATTCTACTCACGGATTCTAGTTTTACTCCACCAACCCAAATTTGGTGCTAATTGCACCTTCAACTATTATCCCAGCCCCTCACATGGGAAATAAAACCTATTTAAAATCTAAAACTTCACTAATAATCCAAAGTTACTAAAATAATAAAGAAAACAATAAAGTCCGATTTAATGGATATTTACTGATTAACCTGTGTAACACACTGGGTGCTAAGTATTATCTGAGGAAGAATAAATAAATGAGCAGAAGCTGAGGTCAGGCACAGAAGTGCTGACTTGTGTAATTAAGCCTTGTGAGAAGCCATAAATCATGTAGTGATCAGATGTTCCTAGAAGTGGGACTATGGCTTGGATTATGATTAATGACATTTAGGGATTGTATTCTATGTTGAGAACTCAGAGAATTAGAACTATAACCTATACAAAATAATCTTTAGTAGTGAAATTGTAAAGGGTTGTGAGAGTGGGTTGACTGAGAAAGATGATGTAAGTGACAACAGCAGGGTGGAGCTAATGGAGGCAGAAAAGCTTGTGTTCCAGCATTTCCACCACTCTTTTAGCGCAGGTGCTGTGTTTGGTGACAGGAGCCACCTGATATGAAGGATATGGATTCTGGAGAAATGGGCCTGTTAGACAATATAGTCTGATAAAGCAAATGGAGGTATACTGAGAAACTCTGATTTTATAATCCAGAAGTGATACTTTGATTATTAATGTATTTTTCCAGATCTCTCTCTGAGTCATGCAAACAAATATTTTCAGAACTAGTGAGTCAGGATGAAATGACAAATAAAGTATAAAGCCACAGAATTGGGAATTAGGAGTGGAAGACGGCTTCACCTCTTCTTACTGGAAGAAGTCATGTAGAAAGATATGATCTTTATTTTGATAAAAGAACATGACATACTCCACCCATAGATTCCATCTAAAGAGTTTTTTTTCCAGTCTAAAGACTTTATGCTACAGTGTAGTTTTAAAACAGGCATTCCCTTTTTTTTCCCCCCGATGCTTTCTATTCCAGTTATTCCACAGTATATTTTTCTCCTTTAATGAACATACAAAATGTACTACTTTAATATCGCATCTTTGTGTTAGTATTGAAATTGTGAAGTCAGTAGGCCATTAGTTTGACTGCTCTTTGTCCCAACTATCTCAGAAGAAATTGAAGTATAATTTGTAAGTGCTTTCTAAGGAGGACTGTAGGCTCTTCCCAGAAAAGTTTGAGATGTTGCTATAAATAAAGAAACTTTTGTTGCATTGATTAGTAAATACCAATTCCATTATAAATATACATGCATGTTGACCTTTAAGTTTGTTTTCCAGAATAAAAATTAAGTAGAGCCCCCATACTGTTGTGCATGCTGTGAAGGTATTTTGGGGGCACTGGAATGCTAATGGGTATATCAATCTACCCACTTTCTTTCAGATCCTCTGCATGGAGCCTTATTTCTAGCTCCTCTGTTGTCCTGCAGCAGAACTCATGCTAGTCAGCAGGCCTGGGGTTTAAAGATTTCTTCATCTGGAGCTCTGCAAGCTCAAATGAAGAACAGATTAGAGCCTTAGACAAAACACATACTGAGGGGCTTATAAAGTCTTCCCCCTTTGACTTGAAAATAAATATGCCTGCTTTGTGAGATTGTGTGTACATCAATACAGGCTTGCATAATATAGCTGCTGAGTGGATAAAAAACAAAAAACAAAAACAAAACAATTTATTTTTTCCATAGTCAGAAAAGACTAATTTTCATTTGTGTGATTATGAAGGACTCAAATATGGTGCTGCCAATCAAAACACAAATTGACATGGCATAACATAGCACTTAAAAATGTGTTTTCAGTTTCCTTGTACCAAATTTTACTCTTCATGTTCTGCAGGTGCTGCATAATTATTGCTTCCATGTACTGACATGTCAGAGTTAGACACTGTGCTGTTGTCTTTATATTTCTTTGTATATAGTATCTATACAACTTTGCAAGAGACATCTTATTTTCCCAATTTAAACAGAAGAAACAGAACCTAGAGAAGTTAAACATGAATTCCAGGTTCAAATTATGATCCCCCACATACTCTCAGTATATTCTTGGGGGAATTTCTTAACCTCTTTGGGCCTCAATTCTTCATCTCTAAAATGAACACAGAAGTATTATCTACTCATGTTTAAGTTGTGAAGATAAAATTAGTTAATTATATGAATAGACAGACATATATAAAACCTTAAAACCCTTGACTCATAGTAAGCATGACATAGTGGCTTTTCTTCTTATTACAGCACCATAATTAATTATGTTGTCTATTTCTTGAACATTTAATAATTTTTCATTTTTTAAAATTGCTTTGCTTTAGATACCCAAGACAGCAGAGAATGAAATGAAACTAAAAATTCTTGTTCTCATGAAGCTTCCATCCTAATAGAGATGGACAGTTGATAAATAATATAAGTAAAATCAGCATTATTTACAACAGCCAAGTGCTGGAAATAGCCTAAGTACTCATCAGTAAACAAATGGATCAAAAACCTGTGCTACATTTACAAAATGGAATACTACACAGCAGAAAGAAAGAAGGAGCTCCTACCCTTCATGACAGCATGGATGGAAATGGAGAGTATTATGTTAAGTGAAATAAGCCAGGCTGTGAAAGATAAATACCATATGATATCACCTATAAGTGGAACTGAATCAACAAAACAAAACAAACAAGTGAGCAAAATAGAACCAGAGACATGGAAATAAATAACAAACTGACAGTGACCAGAGGGGAGGGAGCAGGGGGATAATGGGGGGAAAGAAGGGGAAGCATCAAGTCAAGGAACATGTATAAAGGACCCACGGACAAGGACAATGGGGTGGGGATTGACTGTGGGAATGGGGAGGGGGTGGGTGGGGCAGGGGATAGCAACGGGGGGAAAATTAGGACAACTGTAATTGAACAGTAAAAAATATTTAAAAAAAGGAATATAAGTAAAATACATATTGTGTTATATAGTGAAAGTTCAAAAGAGAAAAACAAAGCAGTGAAAAGTGACAGAGTCAGAATTAGGGTTTCTGTTTTTAAATATGGTGATCAGGGAAAATCTTTCTGAGAAGAGAACATGTGAACAGGGACTAAACATAAGGAGGTGAGGGGAAGGACTGAGTCACGGGGATGTCTGGGGAGAAGCATCCCTGGCCATCAGGGCAGAGAGCGCAAACACTCTGATGTGAAGCACACCTGACAAGTCTGAGGCAGAGGAATCCTTTACAGGGTTGCTAAAAGAATTGAATTCCTTGTAGCTGTTTGCCTGAGAGGTCAGTTTTTCCTGCTTAGGCCTCCCTTGCATTCATTCTGTTGTTTTTGGTTTGCCACATGGGCAACATAGCAGCTTGCTTCATCAGGCCAAGCAAGTGAGAGGACGAGAGAGAAAGCCAGCAGGATGAAAGTCACAATCATTTGTAATCTAATCACAGAAGTGACATCCATCACTTTTGCAACAGCCTAGTCATTAGAAATAAGTCACTAGATCCAAACACACTAAAGGGGAGGGATTGCATGAGGTCCTGAACAGCATAAAGGCAGGGTGATTTCAGAAAGGAGTTAGGAGAGTATCTAGGCATGATGTGGTGGGCAGCTTGTGACATAGCTGTCCTAGGAATTAAGAAGCCAATTGAGTAGAAATACTGGGATGATAGCCACAACTAGAACTACACTTATATAACTGTCTCAATCACATGAGGAAATAGACACCACTTTCCACCATTATTAATATATTTTTTTTACTAGGGACAAAGAAAAATCCTATCTTCCCTTCCATCTACCCTCAAAAATGTCTTTAAGAATGAGATTAGATTAAGTTGCTGCCATTTTTTTTTCAAACCCTGTAATCCACATCTAGACTTTCCCATGCCCTTCTCTGTATAGACCAACCACCCATATAATATGACAGTGGAGTGCCAGACCCCTTTGCCAATTTGTTCAGTCTGATTTTGAGCTGGACTCAAAGTTGAAGACTAGATGTAGATGCAAAGGTCAATAGCTGTCTGGCTACAGCTACCTATGACTGACTTGTAGATAAATTCCCATCAATAGTTTCAAATTCCACATAACTTCAAAGGACATTAAGTCTACTTATTTCTGTCTTATCCACAGTAGATAAATGAGAATTTATAAACCTGATTACATGAATGGTGGTTGATTGTAGACATCAACTCAATTATTTGTTTGGTAGAATGTGGATGAAACATTAAGATTGGAAACTAATAAAATTCTATGTGAGAATGTAGAATATAGAGGCATGGATACATGGAACAGACTGACAGCTGTCAGAGGGGAGGGGAAAGGGAGGACTGGATGAAAGGAGGTAAAAGGATTATTAGCTGAAGAACATATATGCATAACCCAGAGACACAAAAAATAGTGTGGTGAGGGCCAGAGGGAAGGGAGGGTGTAGGGAGGGTGGTAGCGAAGGTGGGGGAGAGAAATGGGGACATCTGTAATAGTGTCAACAATAAAAATAAAGTAAAAAAAATCCTGCTTGGTTAAAAGATTTCATAGGCTTCCATGTATAGCTTCTAAAGCAAAAGCTGATTTTCTGTATATTTAGCACTGATACAATCTATTTATTGTTTTCTGTTCATAATCCAAAGCCAAAGCCTTGCCAGAAAATGAGAACAAAGAAGGGTTTGAGTTCTTATTGGAAGACAGTGAATTTGAGATGGCTGATGTGAGTTAATTGCCTCTGAGCATTTCTGGAATTGCTGCTGGTGCACTTTCTTACTGCTGACAAGATCCCTAATACTGACGACGGGAACTGTTTTAAGCAAGATCACGCAATTTAGTTTTGCATCCTTTTTTCTAGATCCGCAAGTGTGGCAGTAATTGACTCTCTCTTGCATGGTGTTTGGGCTAAAGTTTATAATAGTGGCTTTGAAATTGGGCTACATAAAGAGGTGGGAACTCATAAAAGAGGTGGGGAGGGTCTGGAAACTAAAGAGCAGTTCAGTGATTCTTTCTTCAAAGAAACCTTGAAGAGGTACCTGGCTCAGGCTCCAAAACAGGGAAGGAGGATGAGTGCCTTAAGATTGAAAGACAATGACTTGACCACAGCCTCATGGGAGGGGCTCTGGTCTGAGTATTGTAATCCTACCTCTATCTCCACCTTGCTGTGTGATCTTGAAGCTAGGCTTTGTAATCTACAAAATAAAAGTATTAAAGTGCTTGACCTATAAGGACTATGCTGGCTATAAAATCCTCTACTGGTAGAGGATACTCAGTCAAATGGTGAAGTACATAAATGTCTGCCCTGCACCCTCCCAGTCAGTTTACATTTCCTTCCTCTTGGCACACTTCCCCAAGGATTCTCTCCAACCTCCAGATCTTATCCTTGATGAATATGTTCACTCCTCAGGCAAACTGTCCCGTAATTAATGCTACGTAGTTGACTAGTAATAAAGATGTTAGCTAATAATGGCTGAATGAATGACCCTTCCCACAAGTAATGGCATTTTAAGACTAAATGGATTCTCGAAGGCTAAAATATTATGACCCAAAAGACTGAAATTATAATGATGAACTGAGAGGAAGTAGAGTCAATTTCTGGAGCACCAGTAATCATGTACCCTGCTTACTCATGAAGCTGTCCTGTATGATTTGTCTAGAATGAGAAGTTCAAGGCAAAAAGGGTTGAAAAAAATGTGATACGAGCAGAATTTGAAATCATATAGATTTGGAGTTAAGTCCCTGTCAACCGTTTGCTGGCTGTTTGAGTTTGAGCAATATGCTAATCTGTCTGATCTTAAATTTTCTTATCTGTAAAATGTGATTAATAATGGCGATGTCCCAGAATAATTAAAAAAAATAAAGGACATAGTATATCTGGCACATACACCCATGTAACAACTGCTAAGTATCTTCATTTTACCTCTTCTCTGAGGATATAGTGATGAACCCCATTTTAAAAATCAAATGTTATTTTCACTTTATATGGAGACCCACAAAAGACTTTGCTTTTTAAATAAATTTAATATACAATATAAGATCTCTGACTATAAAATAATGATACTGGCTCAGCGTAAAAAATATTAGTTTCATTATTTTATAGTTTTAAATAATGAAGTGTTTGAATACTGTTTTACTTTATAAATCAAATATTTTTACTTTTAGTGAAAAACTTGTAGTCCCTCATTAGTGATAGATAGTTTCCCTAAGTCTTCAAAATTATCTCTGCTGTTTAGATAAGTGGTGGAAATCAATTTAATTGAAATGGAAAGGGACTGGTCCCATGCTATGAATCAAATAAGTACAAATGAGGAACTAATCCAAAATAGAAGCTCCCCGGATCCACGTACTTCATTAGCCTGAGGACACTGACTATTCAATATTACTACTGTAGCATCCCTTTACTATTTAAATCCCTCTATGTTTTATTCACATCTATAGATTTTGTCCTAAAAATCCAAGTACTAAAGAACTACAGGGCAGTGGGCTGGCAGAGAGTTCTCTCCAACAAGGACCAAAAGGAAACCTCACACAGGGAGTCGACATATTCAAAGTAAGATCATCACTCTCTGCCCTCCTCCAGCTTTTCATTGCAGGGTCCAGAGGGACCCAAGTGCTAAAGGTAAGCCTAACCCTTGTCCTTTACATCCTCCTTGCCTAATGTCACACCCAAACTTTGCAGCTCCAGGTAAGACTACCATCCTCTTGTGCTGCCTCCACAGGAATGGTCTGGTCTAGCTGTGGGACCATCGGGACTAATTTCATAATGCCTTTTACCACTGCTTATGTTTTCATCACAGGTAATCCGGGACTCCCTTGTCATCCTTTTTTCCTAAACTTTATCCTTATTTTCCCTGGGAAAAATGAAATAATCAGATGACTTTCACAAGTTTTACTATTACACCCAGCCACCTATCTGCTTATGTTCTCTTCCTTCTCTCTCATTACTATAAATTAACTAAGCTAATTGTTAATGTGTTCCTAGCTAAGGTTAACTCCTCTACTTTGCATGCTTGAGAATAAAGGATCAGCTGTTTTGTTCTCTTTTTTTCATTATTAAGTTTACTTTTTTCAATACCTCTCTTCCATCACACTGCACAGTTGTGATATTATTTGTCCCATTAAAACAAACAAAAATGTCCCTTGATTCCACCTCCTCTGCCAACTGCAGATCATTTCTCTCCTTCACATTACAGTAAACACCTAGAAAGAAGTGCCTGTGCCTACTATCTCCAGTTTCCTTCCATTTTCTTTTAAATTCATTCCATTAAGGTTTTTGCCTCCATAACTCCACCAAAACTCTTCTTACTCTTATTGTCAACATGACTTCACCATTACTAAATTAGTTCTCAGTTCTCATCCTTTTTAACCTATCAGCAGCATTTGAACATTGATCATTTATTTCTCCTTGACGTGGTTTCTAAAATTCCTCAGTGCCCTGACTCTCTCATATGCACTAAGTACTTCCTTCCGTCTGTGGGCTAGTTTCTCCTCAGCTCACCAACCTCTTAATAATGGAATAACTTGGTCTCTAAATCTTATCTATTTTCTCTCTACACTTACTCCTTGGTGATTTAATTCAAGGCTTTAAATACTTTCTCTAATTGATGACTCATAAATTTAATCTTCAGCCAGGCCTTCATCTCTCAACTTCAAACTGCCCCTCAGCATCTCCACGTGTATGTCTAAGAGGCATCTTAAGCATAAAATTCCCCAATTGAACCTCAAATTGATCCTTCTCCCCAAACCTCTACCACAGTCTTTATTAGTGAAAAGCAACTTCATTTTTCCAGTTGCTCAGGCCAAAAACCTTGGAGACACTCTTGACTCTTCTGCCTCACCTACATACACCCTTTTACCCCATCTTACCCAACAACGAATCCTAACAACTCCAGCATCAAAATTATCCAGACCTCAAACACTTTTAACACCTCCACCACTACTATTCTGGCCCAAGCCACCATTACATCTTGCCAGATTATTGCAATGGCCTCTCAAGTGGTCTCCCTGTCTCTTTCTGTGGATTCTCAACACTGTTACCACAGGAATCTTAGGAAAATTTAAGTCAGCTCTTATCACTCTTCCACTCAAAAATCTCTAGTATCTCCCCTCTTACTAAGATTAAGAGGCAATGTTTTTACTGTGGCCTCCCAGTCCCAGGCCCTATAGGATCTCATGCTATGGCTCTCTGATGACTCTCATCTGCTATAGCCTCACTCCCTTACATTCCTGCTGGGCATTGGCTCTCAGCTGAGGCTTGAGATGACAGCAGTCTTGTGAGATACTCAGAGAGCCAGAGAACTCAGATATCCTTTCCCAGGTTCTTGAATCACAGAATCTATGAGATAATTAATGCTGTTTAGAGCCACTAAGTTTTTGCAGTAATTTACTATGTAGTTATAGATAACTCATGCGTGTTGTAATTAAGACTTTTGATTTCTTTTGAAGGATATGGAAAATATAGTCTCTCTCAAGATCCATTTTTATCCCTTAATTTAATAAATGTTTCTTAAACACCTGTTGTGTGCCAGGGAGTTTTGGATGCTGGAAGCAGCAGCGTTTGCACAGATGCAGAGTCTTGTAGAGTGGGCGCGATCCACTTAATCCCAAAGCAAGGCTTTTGCAGTTTTCAGTGTTTTCCTAGATACATTCAATTTTCTTTATTCATTCACCAGAACTTTACTGCATGTCATTTCTAGGAAATCAATGATAAAATTACTGTATCATGTGAGAAATAAAAATTAACACAAACAAATTATTTGTAGTAAGGCAAATATTATAAGGAAGAGGTGCTTAATCTGTTATGTCACGCTGCTAGATGGTCCTGACTTTAGTGACTTAAGTAGATGTCTTTTCTGAAAGATGATATGAAAGAGGAAGAGCAGACTTGGGTTTAAAGAGGATGAGTTTGTTTTTGATATATTTGAATTTGCAGAATATCCAGGTGAAGGGATTAACCAAAGAACATACATGCATAACTCGTAAATAGAAACAACAGTGTGGTGACGGCCAGTGGGGGGGGGGGATGCGTGGGGGCAGGCAAAGAGGGGAGAATGGGAATATCTTTATTAGTGTCAACAATAAAAATGTCGTGAAAAAAATTACATAATGACATGTCTAGAAGGAACTCAGGAGCAGGCTTTGTACTGGAGATAAATATTTGGAAGTCGTCAACATGTAAATGGCAGTTGAAGCTGTAGTATGGAGGGACTTGCCCACAGAAATATACAGAATATAAAGGAGCACACATACTTAAGGAGTAGGCATCTGTGCCTAACAGCTGTTGAATAAGTGTGAGGACAAGCAGGAAGGAGTATCTTTATATACCAGCGCAAAAGAGGATTTCATGAATGATAAAGTACAGTGTTCAGTTACATCAGTGATTCCAGAGATTGAGAGGTAAAGGCTAGGTGTCCCTTTCATGTAGGAACGAGAAGAGATAGATGCCCTTAACTGATGGTACTTTAATGAAGTGGTGAGGGCAGAAATGAGAATGGGGTGCTTTGAAGCCTAGATATTCATGGAAAAGTTTATAAAATGAAGCTTAAATAGATGGATTTAATAATTGTAGGTAGGTCTACATTAGTTCATTATGAAAGCCTTTTTAAATTTTCTGTTTAGATGGAAATGTGTTATTTTAGTTACAGGAAAAAATAGAATATGACAAATTTATGATTTAATATAGTGAATTTCATGTTTTTTGAAGTTTTATCTTGCTTCTGACAATTAAAATACAATGTTTTGATTGGTACCTACACTGGATAATTACACTTAAATTTAGGAATGTTATTTTATCATATGAAGGATGCATGGACCCTCCTCCACCTCTCTGACTCTGTGCTTAACAAAGAGTGATAGGAAAAATTTGAATGTGGTCTTTTTTATCCATCCTTAACAAATCTAAATTCGTTTCTCCAGATAGATTGACACAAGCACACCTAGAATAGGAGGCAGACAGTTCTTAAGTCTCAAAAGGGAATTTTTGTGACATTGTGAATAGTTTCTGTATTTTCTTTGTGTAGTTAAAATGTAATTGATTTAACAATGGGGGAGTAATGGTAAAGAAAGGAACTCAAACTCTGTTCAAAGTGAATTTAAAACATAAAATAAATAGCACCACAAGTCTGCTGTCACAGTTGGGAGTGACAGAGATTAGCACTTAGGAGTAGTGGAGACAACATCCATCCGTACTCACAGACATAGTGTAACCTACTGTTCTACAACTAACTGACATCCAATACTTAGATACTAAGTGGTGTTTCCATTTGGTGTGTGCACTTTAGAGCTGAATGTGTGGTTATACAGCACCAGAAATTAAGGGAAAAGCCATTTCATACAGAGATGGTCAAGGTTGCTCCCCTGGTCTCTCAGGTCCCCTCACAGGTGGGGTGATATCACCACTGACAGTGTGGGAAAATGAGGACAGTGAGTGGAGAGACTAGTGAATTAGTCTATCTGTTAAAGTACAGCTTTTTATTTTAATTTGTGTGAACAGGAATAGGTTTTTCTCCTCAGAACCCATCGTGCCAATGGAAATGGACGCAATGACTAGGTAATGGGGGACCTTTATGTTTTCGTGTAAGTAGAGAAAGGAGCCTATATCCTCGTGTCTTATGGAGGAGAATGAGGGAAAGGTAATCATAGTTCTACAAATATAAACAGAGGAGATGAGAAAGTTTTGGAACTAAAGTGAGTGCAGGTTATTACTGGACAGAAGGTAGGGGGGAGAATAATATAAAGAATGGATTTTTTACCTTCCACATTTTTATAAAGCAGGCACTTATTTTTAATTATACATAGTTTTCTTCTTTTTAAAAGTCTTTTCTTTCTCCTTCCCTTTCCTCATTCTCATCTCTGTTTTATTGAAGGTGGGGAAGCTGAGGTACGAGATAGTAGTTGGCAAAATAAGATAGACAAGAGGGCAGATGCAAAACCTTTTTCTTCCATTTTACTTGTCAGAAAAGAATAAAAGGTAGTAAAGGAAGGTAATAATTATTGACCCTCAGTATTAACTTTGTTCTCTTGGGTAAGCACATAATTAGGTTGTTCTTTAAAATGCATATTATGTAGTTGGCAGCAGGCTCTGGTTTAGATGGGATAACTCCTTAGGCAGGCAGCTTTTAAAATGCACATCATGTACCAAAGGAACTTCTCTGGTCTATTGGGTAAATATGTATTAAAGTAATTTTTAAAATACTTATGTACTCAGTAGGCTGGAAGTGGTCAATGGTTTAATGAATAGTCATGCATTTTTAAATGTGTATTATTATTTATGCACTGACCCAAGTGAGAAAGTCTTTTAAAAATGGCATATTCTTGATGACTGTGTAATTTTGCTGTAAAATCTTAAAAGTGTTTCATGAGAACAGGAGCCAATTTTAAAATTACATTATCTCATCATCCTTTCACCTCATCTTTCCTGCCTGTTCTTTCTCTTATGGGATGTATTCTAATAGGCTCATTTATGGCTTCCCTGCTGGCCTAATTTCATTTTCATAGATTAAAGCTGATTTACGTTTGAATTGCAGTTTCAGTGTAGAATTTGTGCTATGTTGATTCATAACATCTGGCACATAGTAGGCACTCAATCAATATCTATCGAATGAGCTGTTTTTGTAGTTTGTGACATTCTTGCAAGCAAATAGCCTTGCACCTAGTATATATAAGTGCAGTGCTGGGTAACAGTCCAGTACAAAGGTAAGACATCTGCAGGTCATAAATAGATCCAAGCTCTACTTCCCTTCTCTTCCCTTGCCAGCTGCCTCTTCTTTGACAAAGTAGCTCTCCCTCTGCATCAGTTTCCTCATCTACAAAAGGGGAACAATAGCTCTAATCTGGCAGGTTTCTTAGAGGGGTTGGTTGAAACTTTACACATAAAAAGCTGAGCACAGTACCAGATATCCAGTGAGCTCCCAGTCAATGCTTTTTCTCTCTTGATCTGAATTCCTATACAGAAACACGAGAAACAGTCATTTCTAAAGAGCAGAAGCTTCTAAACTCCATAGTGCCCTATCACAAATTTCAAGAACCATTTTGATAACCTTTTAAACAGGCACCATCATCTGGTGTCAGGAACAGGAGCATTCAATAATTCTCAGTGTCCTGTTTTCAGACGGTCACCTCCTACGGTCACTGAACTCTGTGTTAACACTCATCTGAGGATCCAAGATTCATGTGTGCTCATTTTACCTCCACCTCCCAAGGTGTCTTCACCCCAATGCCTGGGTTCTCTCCTTCCTGTGCTTACAATTTGTGGAAGTAGAGGAAGTCAGACCTCCAAGTTCCTTCTGAATTTCAGAAAATTCCATGAGCAAACAACCCTCCCAAGAGCAAACAGGGTAATGATAAGCACTTCGGCACAACACAGTAAGTAGTGCCTTGAGAATAAGCATTATTAACATGCTCACTGAGCTGCCTCAAATCCTATTTGGAGGGAGGCATGGCATAAATAAATAAACATACTCCCTGGATCTTTACAGTTGGAGGTTTAGTGCTCTAACAGAAACTATTCGCGTGTAACTTCTGAGCCTCTTGCTTCAGGATAAGAAAGGGGCTTTCACAGACTGTTCTTGAAGGGCATGAGTAGAGGTGGTAAAAAGGACTTAACATACATGGCATGAATGTGTTTGAAAATGGGGACATGCAAAAATGTACCTAAGAGAAGGCATAGAAAAGATTGTTTTATAAGAAAGGCAGGTGCATGCCAGAGGCGATGATGTTGTGTGATAAGCAGGGATGGCCTAGATGCACTCAAAATCTATAAGCTCAGATAAGACTGGTGGTTCTGGAAACAAGACCAAGAGGTCATAGGTAGCCCTAGGAGATGGCAATTTCTTAAGATAAACGTGAACAAAACAGCAAGAAGGTAGAGATGTGTCTGTTAGTGGAATACTGACAGGCATACTTCAGTGCAACTCGCAGAGTCTTTAGGGTAAAGCAAAACTTGAATGCATAATTGGTTGGGAATAAATCACACCTTGTACAGCCTCCTTGGACATTTCTGGAATCCTGTTCATTAGGCAGTGCTTTCTCTCCTGGCTTCTGCTTGGCTGTGGAGGAATTAGGCTATAACTTCAGATTTGATTTATTCTCTTCCTTACAATTCATGGGGATTAGCAATTTCTACTATTTGTCCTTTAAAAGAAGAAGTGATTTGTTCCTTTTTGTTTAGCTGAGGAAAGAAATGATATCAACAAGAATATTGTCTTTACACGGCTTCAGTGATTCACCAGGTATGTTGGAACCATTCCTTCCTTCTTAATGCTGGAGGCCTCAAACCAAGGAATGCTTAACAGCAGGAAAATAAGAGGCCTCATCTGTTGGGGAAGAGACTTTTATATAAATTACTTGTCCCTGGAAGGCCTTCCAACCAGTCTTGTTTTTATGGTATTTATAGTTTCTTTGGGCTAGAAGACAGATACCCATATATCTACTGGCTAGTTATTTTTTTTAATATTTATTGATTGATTGAGAGAGAGAGAGAGAGAGACCGATTTGTTCCACTTATTTGTGCATTTATTGGGGATGCAACCTGCAACTTGGTGTGTGGGCATGTCACTCTAACCAGCTGTGCTACCTGGCCAGGGCCTAGTTATTCTTTAGTAAGTCTGAAACAGTAAAACACAGTCTTCTCTGACCACTAGACAGCGAGGACCTGGATGGTAAAGTCAGCTGTTAAGTAAACCCTGGGACTGATGGCAGTTTCTGAACCTTCAGTAGCTTCTATTGGTAGAACTGAGAAGGCACAAAGTAGCCAAAACTGAGGTAGGTCTAGGGCAGTAATCTCTGTTCTCTATCTTTACCTCTGTCCCTTCTTTATTATCACTTACGGCTGTGCCTCCATAGTGGGGACAATAGGGTGGGCATGTGGATTATAAAAGGTTATGGGTTTTGCAATAAATGGGTATAATGGTCAGAAGTCATAGAATATAGAAGTAAGTGAGTGGTAAAATAGAGACTGAGCTAGATTTAATTTGAAAAGAGTGACTAAAATAGAAATACAGGGAATACATGCAAATGTCTCTTCTTTTTTAAGGCATGAGATCCTTTGCACGTTTGAGGGCAGAGGAGAAGCCCATTCACAGGGTGGTTGGGCAGAGGTGTTAGTGTGAAAGGAGAAAGGTGACTCCTGACTCTGCCAGTAGTTAGTTCTGTGACAATAAGAAGGAGATGTATTCTCACATATTTTATTTTTAATTTTTATACTAAAATTGGTTGTCGGTTTAGGTCAACAGTTTGTGCAAGGGGTAAATATCAGAAGCACTTGGGATCTTTTTTCGAAATAGTCTAAAGTTTGAGGTTGGAGCATGTGTATATTTATAAAGCTTCCTAGATGATTTGGAAATATAGATTCTGTGGGTAAGAAGTCCAGGCCTATTGGCTTGGCTGTGTCATCTCCAAAGACTTAAATCAAGGGGCCAACTGGTCCCTTGGTCTTATCTGAGGCTTCCCTGGGGAAGGACTGGCTTCTGAGCTCACATGGTGTTGACAGCATTCAGTTCTTTGTGGGTTGTTGGAATGAGGGCCTCAGTTCCTTCCTGATGGCAGGTCAGGGCTGCCCTCAGTTCCTTGCCATGTGGGTCTTCCCCGCAATGACTTTCTACCTCCTAAAAACCCTTCAGAAAGAGAAAGTCTCCTCAGAAATGGGCATTCCAGTTTTATGTAGTATACTGCATATTTATAAACAAATACATCTTGTCACCCTTGTTATATTGATTGGTTATAAGCAGGTCACACATCCAATTTGCTCTCAAGAAAAGGGAATAAGCAAGGTATAAATATCACATGGAAGGACAGACCTTAGCGTCTGTCCACTGTACCTGTTATCTAAAACCTCTTCAGTGCCTCTAATTTTAATTGCCAAAAATGAGTTAAAGTTTGTCACTTACGTGTTCAATGAATACTTTATGTGCCATATGCCAGGCACTGTCCTTTAGTGATAGATACATAAATAGTTACAATAATGATAGTGAAGTGTATAAGAAGCATCTGGAGAGACTAGGTGTGCCTGATGTAGACAGGGGTCGGTTTTCACCAAATTTGGGCACGGTTGTAGGAGACAGAACTAGAGGCATGGCCCATCGGTGCACTGAGTGGGAAACGGCATTTACCAAAACCCAGCAAAGCTGAGTGGCACCGAGTTAGGCCACACAGGCCTCATTTGCTTCCCCCCCCCACACACAGAAATGATTATCAGGATAATCATTGTAGACTTAGAATGTTTAGACCAAAATATTTGGAAAGAAGTTCTTATTTTATGTCCATTTGAAAATACTGGATACATATGGACTGGAATTTAGTACAAATAAAGAAGTTAACTGCCAGTGGGAAAAAGATGCTCACAGGATGCCTATCAGCACTGCCCAACCACTGAACCCAGGCTGGCCTGGAGGGCAGACCCTGTTGTCAGGGCAGACCCAGGCCCTTGCCTTGGTCCCACTGAGCACTATCATCGGCGATGTGAATGAACAGAGATGACACTGAAATCGAGAGGAACAGTGACTACAAATAATGAAAGAAGCAAAATCCAAAATGGGGGTGTGTTAACAATAGATCAAATTAATACAGCAGATACTTCTAGGGATAAATGAAATATCCTTCTCTTAGGCCAAAAGTTGGGGGCAAGTATCAGTTTGTGGAAAGTGGCTTGTTAATTTAGGAATTTTAGGTTATTTAGATTAAACCTAAATAAAGTTTGTTTTTTTTTTTAGGTTAAAGCTATTTTTTATATGGATGCCACAGAAAATAGTACAAATAAAATATTAAAATACATTTCTTGAAGTACAGCATCTAGATTGAGAAAAAATTAGTTTTATCTCCTGGGTTCTGAGAAGACTTCATACGAAGGATTTCATCGGTTCTAGGGATGCCTTTTAAGAGCAGATACAGACAAGCTGCACATGTTCAGGGGGTGAGAACAGAACTGGTGAAAGGGATTGAAAACTTCGCCAGGTACAAAAAGGCTGAGGAGCTGAAGGTGCTGGGTCTAGAAAATGGTGCTTCAGTAGGGAACATACTTGAAAAATTTGAAAGGCCATCTTGGGTGAAGTGGATTGGACTTGTTCTAAATAGCTTTATTGGAGGGACGTGGGACCAGTTTCTGGAAATTGTCATGAGACTAATTGTGAAGGAATCTCTCCCACTCTAAACTAAATTGTGAAGTTGGAATAGTTTGCTTTTGAAAGTGTGTCCACTGTCACTCAGGGAGTTCAGTTATATGTTGGGCAACTTGATAGTGTGTTTTTTGATAAGTTCAAGAGTTGAGTATGTAGTTGGGCTGGGGAATGGCACACAAGGGCCCTTCACCAACCATGATGAGCATTTTCATGTCACTGTTATTGTGGAGATTTAAAAGGGTTTTGTGCACATCTATGTTCTACTTCAGTCCTGTCGTATAATCAGAATGATTTGATACATTATTCCTGTAGAATTATTTCTACAGTTTAAATAAATTTCACAGGTAAATTTACAGAGCAATCAGAGTTGGCTGGAGAAGAGTACAAAGGAACATTTTAAAGACGTTTTTCACTTTATTCTTACCACAGTGTTGAAACACACACACCATTTACTATTTTATCTTATTTCCCTTCACTTACTTTGGTGGTAAATGTCATGGAATTATGTGTTGACTCCAGTTCTCCCCAGTGGAAGACTGTAATGGAACAGGCATCTGAACAAAGAGGTTTGCATTGAGAAGGAAAAGATCAACTGCTCAAATTGTCTAAGAGGAAGAAAAAAGGAATTCAGAAAGTTATATGAAGAAATTCTTAGGACAAACCAAACTTTCTTTCTCTGTGAAGTGTTTTCCCAGGAAACACGTATTAGAACAATGTGCTTAATTAAGTAAAATGGAGCTGTGCCGACTTTCTGGGTTCTACAATTCATCGACTAATCGAGTGTTTTTCCAACTGGCTTCCCTGTGCCATTGGGGCACGGAATTGATGATGTGCTTTATTGTCTCTACTGTAATTTGTGTCTTCTCCATGCTTTCCCCTTCTGTAAGGACGACTTAATGCAAAAGCTGACATATAAAGGACTAGAGGAAATAAAATTGTTTAAAATAACCCATAAAGAATGAAAACAATTTAAGAAATTTTAAAAATTAATAGGAACAGCTCTTATGCACTGAAGGGCTTTGGAAATAATTTTTAAAAACTTTTGACATTTATAACTTTTACAAAATTAGAAAGCTTTATAAACTATCATCAGTCAGATTGTTGTCACTGAATGCAGGTCCAGCTGACTGCTACTATGAAAGCTCATACTCAACAGGCAGGTGCTGATATAGAGGAAAGTGGTTATTTTGCAGATGCCGGCCATCTGGAAGATGGGGGACTCACATCTCAAAGTCCATCTCCTGGAACATGGGGACTCCTGTCATAAAATCCATCTCCTAGAAGATGGGGGACTCATGTCCTAAAGCCCATTTTTCCCTCTCAGTGGAGGCAGAGGTTTTTATAAGGAGGGAGAGGGGAACAGGACACAGAGATCAAGGGTGGGGGTTGTAATGTTTTCTACATGCAGATGAGCACAGTCCATTCTGATAAAGTAAATGAGGGTCTGGTGTGTGTCATCCTGGTTTAGTCATCCTGGCTTCGTGGTTGAAGGTCAGCAAATCTCCCGCAGCTGGGATGATTGAAGGTTAGAGACTGTATCTTTTGAAGTTAGTTCCTAAGATTCTTATACAAACATGTCTTTCATCTACAAGTTACATGTTAGAGTCAGCACCACAGAAACAATGTCAAAACAGTGGCAGGGTGGGTTATAATTTCCCACTGTTACATGATCACATTTAGAGTTAAAAGGGAATCTAGAAATCAACTCCAGTGACCAATTGACATTTTTTTTTTCCTCTAGAAGTCTTTCTTGGTGAAGTAAGAACTTTCTGGTGTAAGTCCCTTATCTCCTGGTGCATGATACAAACAAATCATTACCAACTGCTTTGACTAGCACTGACGGAGTCAACACCCTTTGATTTATATATGAGGACAGAAACTGAGATAGGCCTTAATGGCCTCCAAATAAATTTTTATTCAAATATCCAGCACTCATGTAAAAGCTAACTAGACCATTTTGCATTATGTAAGGATTTTTGAAGGTGAAAGTGGGATATTATTTCCTATCTCTATTTGGAGAAAAAGAAAATTATCATGTTCATGAATAAGAAAGCTTAACATTGTAAAAGTGTCAGTTCTTCCCAAATTATAAGTATAATGAAATTCTATTTAAAATTCCAATGTAATAATTTTGAGAATTGAACAAAATAACACTAAAATTTTTGGAGGACTAAATGTCAATGAATAACTAAATCAGAAGTAAAAGTGAAGAGAGGGGACTTATCTGACCAAGTAATGAGATATTGTTGGACCAGAGAGATGTTTATGTGCTCACACGAACAGTCGTGGTGGCTTCATAACTAAGTAGAAAAAGGATTATTTAATAAATGCATTGCAAAATGGACTTAATCCTTGCAACCATAAAAAACTAAAATAAAAATTTATTAAAGACCTATGCAAGAAAGGAAATATTATACAACGATTAGAACAAAATTCAGAGAAAATATTTTGGCTTTGGATCTGGGGGAGATTCCTTAAACAAGAAACAAATGGATTAATCACAAATAAAGGAAGACTAATAAATATGATTATAGTAACATGAACGATGTGTTTAATAATGTGTACCACATGTAAACATTAAAAACAAACAAGGTATTGGAAAAATGTGTTTTCAAAATATATAAAAGATGATTAAAATTTAAAAGTGTAAACAATCCCTGTAAATCAAGAACAAAACATCAGACAACCCAAAATAGAAGTGAATAAAAGGTATCAATGGACAATTCAAAAAAAGAAGATTTGAATGGCTAATAATTATATGGGGAAATGCTCATATTTATTAGTAATCAGAAAATTAAAATTAGATATGATTTTGTGCACTGATCAGAAGAATAAAATTTAAAAAACAAACAGCATTAAGTGCTAGGGAGGTTATGAAGAAATCACTCACTACCAGAAAGGAAAAGAATACTGGAGCAACCATTCAGGGGAACAACCTGAATGTTTAATGGAATCAAATGTGCACAATTTACTATGCAGCAGTACTGCTCCTTGGTATACTTCTCAGAGAAACTCTTAGCTAGGTGCTCAGGTAAGCCTAAGTAAGGATGCATATCAGAGCACCACTTGTAATAGGCAAGAGTTTGAAACAATGGAAATGTTCATTTTATATTCAATTAGACAACACTGAAATACATGCAAAAAGAATAATACATCACAGTTAAAAAATGAACTTGGTTTATAATTATTAGTATGTGTTTGTATAACATGTATATGTGTTGTATACATACAAGAGTTAGATGTATAGTACATCATTTGGGTAAATTTACTACTCAAGTTCAAGGGCTTAGAGCAGGGAAAAGAATACAATGGGATATTGTGGTTACAGAGATGAAGGGAATGAATATGGATTTAAAATATGAGGACATTGATTATTGAAAATAATATGCCACAAACTGATAATTTATAAATTTGAGGCCTAAGAAAAACAATGCAAAACCATTTATAGGGTCAACTCTCTATAAGAATTTTGTAGACTCTAGTCCCTTATTTTGTGAAGGGATCTGTTTTGTTTTGTATAACCTCTGTAACCATGCAAGGGTACCCATAATTTCAAAGCTCACTTGAATCAAGGAAATAGAAGCATCACATCTTAGAGGTAATCTTGGTAGACTTTACTCTGTAGAAAGAATACATAGCTTGAGAGTTTAGAAAATGTCCCTATTAGTTAGAATAAAAGACAAGGAGCAAAATTCAAGAAGGGACACTAATATTCCAGGCCCCAGTTACGATAACTGGACTGGACCAGGAACTTTTAAAAAATTATGCGAAACCAAACCTAAACAGTTGGGGCAAGAGATTGCAGATGGAAGTGTTAGGTGTTGAAGTCTTTTAAGGACATTTATAAAATCAGAGAAGTACATAAAAATAGGGGCAGGGCATTGCTGGATTGCGGGAGGGGATAGTTGCAAGAGCTGGAGAGAAAGAGAAATATCTGCACAGATGGAAGGAGGTACACCGGGAGGGGAGGCACAGGAGAAGCAATATTCTATCTTTGTAAACCCAAACTCAAGCCAGTTTGAGTGGAGCTTCTTTTCCTTCTAGCTGGCTTGTTGATTTTGGCAACTTCAGTAAAGAAGTTACTTCTCAGGAATTTGCACTAAACTTTCTAACCTCTGAACACAGGGTGATCCATTACAAGGGTCCTGTCTCCCATTGACAAATGCTCGGTCCTTGACCAAACATTAGACAGGGTCCTCTGAGCCTTCTTTTTGACCAGGCCCTGTCCTTGGGGTCTCTCTAGCTTTAGCAAGAATCCTATTATGTTGACTTAGCTAGAATCCTCCCACTCTTGATTCCTAATCACCCTGGCCTGATTATTCTTGCTTTCCTCAAAAATACTATCAAGTCAACTCAGCAAGAACCCTTTACCCTCAATATCTCTTCCTAGTAATTTTCCACCCACTGATACCCTTCCCTCTGCTTAATGGCTATAAACCCTTAGCTGTCTTTGCTGTATTCAGAATTGAGCCTGATCTCTCCCCCTGTTGTGTTAGCCTTGATGTCTATCACAAATAGTCTTGAATAAAGTTTTCCTTACCATTTTAACAAGGGTCAGGATAATTTTTTCTTTAACTTCCTGCAACAGGAAGCTTTAATGATCAATAGTAGTCATTGTACGGGATAAGGTTATACTGGTCATTGTAGGCAAAAGACCTAACAAATTCCAGGGAAACTCTCCTCTTCCGGGGGTGTCGATATTAAACAGGCGTGCCACGACTGTAAGGGATGGTGAATTACATTACACACAGATGCTGTTGTACCTCTTCTGACTGCTGGAGGAAAATATGTGGGCATAAGGATTGGTGACAGAAGGTATGGTTTCCTCATTCCTTCTGCAGCAGGAGCAGATGCTGTCACACGTTAGTCTCTGGTCACCATGATGTCTGTCTTTGTATTTACCATGACACTGACCTCTTAAAAGGAAGCAGCTTTAGAGGCAGTTATGAAGAAGCCCTCCCTTTGGGGAGGCACCCCAAGTCAGAGGCACCCTTTGACTTTTCCTGTGGTGCTGAGACATGTTGACAGGGAGTCTGTAAACAAAAAGGAAAAGGAAAAAGGAAAGATTCTGCCTCTTATCACCCTCTCTGATGCAGAATGCTTTGTTTCTGTGGGAACGCCTCAATAGAGCTTTACCGGTGGAGCAAGGGACTGGGCTCTCCACAAAGGCTAGGCACCTCCTGCTCAGTTGTGAGTACCTGTCTGCTTTGTGCTCTTTCTAGAGATGAAGAGGGAGGAAAACACTTCTTCCTACTGAGTCTGGTTTATGTGATTGATGCTGGGACTTCCAATTTCCAGGACAAACGATCCATTAGTCGGAATGGGCACACAGGAAACCTCTGTGCCAACAAGTAAAGTACCCATCACTGTACTCTGTGAACAGTCGGCTGATCTCAATTGTAGGCAATTAACAGTGATTAGCAAGTGCGCGCTTGGTGGGTGGCACAATGAGATTCTTCTTAATGATGAGATGAACTCACAAGCGACCCAGACAGACATTGCCGTGAAAATGCCACTGAAAAGCTCAATCACTCTGTGAGTGGGTCTGACCAAAGGAGGACTCTTGTGAATGTTCTAATTTCTCCTCTTAAACCTCTCATTAACTCCCAAATAATCCAGTAATATGCAGGGAGGACCAGATAGTCATTTAGAAGCAGATACTCTTTATGCATCCTGAGTTAGAGAAATTAGAATGAGAAGAAAATAAATCTCCACAAAATTGTGCAACCTGGGAGGGCACAGCAATTTCTTACTAACTTGGTAGGTCCTTCCAAGCTGGCACGGTGCCTAGCACCCCAGGGATCTCAGTAAATGTTAGCCAAAGTGAATTGAAATCAGATTTCCTCATCCTAGCTACTTGTTTATAATCGTGTTACCCTTTTCTTGTCTCTTCCATTATTTTATTTTTTGCTTGTTTATTTAATATTTTGCTACCTTCTTTCTCTTCCTTTTAAAAAAAATCACCAAGGCTATGTTTATAATGTGTTTTTTGTATTAGATATATTTAAGAGGTTTGTAAAGTAGAAATTAAATAGAAATTTTTATTTCCCTATAACATTTTATTATAAATTTTATAGTAGTATTCTCATGAAAATATTTGGGCTCAAAGGCACGGTAAAGAACAACTAATATCCATTTCAAATTACATTTTGCTACTGGCCATACACAGTCAGTGGGCAATTATTCTCCCATATAGCAAGAAATAATCAAGTGGACAATTAATCTACATGTTTTTAAATACCCACTTATTAAATTACATCATACAATATCCATTTCATTATGAGTTCTCACTGACTTTATGAGACTTGCATGTCTAATCAACGATGTGAGCTATACTTGGTATTCAGAGAAATTCACTATTTGGAAGAATCTCATAGAGAAACTGTTTTCACAAAAACAGCTGTATCATTCCATTATTTGGTACAGAATGCTCTGTGAAGGCAAGAACTACTACATGTTTACATAAACTCCCTAGTGCCTAGCACAGTGCTTGACATGTAGTGTGGAGTTGAAAGAATAAATTACTTAATATGGAAATAACCCATGAAAACCAACATATACGCATTCTTATTGTTTCTTCTTAGAAATTAAGTAATCATTACTTTCAAGTTTCATTTAAGTTAATACATAGCTCCATAGTAGAAAACAAAATATTATGGCACCAAATCATTAGAGGTCATGCTTTGAGAAAGAATGTTTCATTGCTAAAAAGATACGATTATGCAACATATACTTTGAATAGATGATGATATGACCTGCAAGTAAACTGTGCATCTGCATATCTAAGACCAAGGTGAGACAGTGACCTTAATTAAAGCTAACAAAAATCAATGCCTGAAGGATGGAACTGATTGTAATCTGACTGTATTTAAAATTTGGGTCAGTTCATCCTTACTTTAATGTAACACAACCTTACCTTTGTAATATTATTTTATTTTCCCCAAGCAGTCACCTGGCTGTAAGTCCAGTTTTCATATTATTTATATTTTTCTTTATTTTTAACTACATTATTGAAGTATGACTGACATACAGAAAGCTGCATACATTGAGTATATACAACCAGATGTGTTTGGAGATAACCATACACCATGAAACCATCATCACTATCAATGCCACAAACTTACCCATCACCTCCAAAGTTCTCTCTCTCTCTTTCATTTGTTTCCTTTGGTGGTTAAGATCACTTAAGATCTACCCTATTATCAAAATTTTAAGTATATAACACAATATTAATATTAAAAAACAAAAGTCAACCGAGAAAATTTGAAGACTTAATTGGCTTTATTAAATAATTTATGAATCTGGCAGCATCTCATCTAGTAATTAGAAGGCACTTGGAGAGGTTGTACAAAATAGAAGGTTTTTATAGGAAGAAGGGTGAGACAGAAGTGTTATTAACAAAAGAAAAGAAAGGATTATTTTTAGACCAAGACTTCCTTGGGGGGGGGGGATAGAATGGTATGGGTTGTTATCATGCAGAGTGCCTCTTCTGTGGGAGTATGGGATAGAGAGGACCCCCTTGACAGGATACCTCATTGGTGTCGACCAGAAAATTTCAGACTGGTTGATTAAGATTATATTTCTAGGAAAGGCTGAAATAGCAATTGGGTCAGGTAATGAATCTGGGTTTGGTAACATGGGCTTTAGCACAAGTGACACCATATTGGGCCTGCGGTTTTCTCTTCAACGTTAATCATAGGCTCTATGTTGCTTGGAAGAACTCCAGAACTTATTTATTTTGCATAACTGAAACTTTGTATCATTTGAGCAACACCGCCCCTTTTCTTCCTCCTCCCAGTCATTAGAAACCACTGTTATACTCTCTGCTTCCACGTTTGACTATTTTAGGTTTCACATATGTGTGAGATCATACAGGATTTGTGTTTTTGTGTCTGGATTACTTCATTTAAAGTAATGCCCACTAAATCCATGTAAATTGTTACAAACAGCAATATTTCCTTCTTTTTAAGGCTGAATAGTATTTTATTGCATACATATACCAAATTTTCTTTACTCATTAATAGGCATTTGAGTTTTATACATGTCTTTGCTAGTGTGAATGGTGCTTCAGTGAACATAGAAGTGTAGATATTTGTTTGAGACCCTGATTTCAATGGAGTATATATGCCCAGAAGTGGTATTGATTGGTGGATCATAGAATAATTTTAGTTTTAATTTTTTGAAGAACTTGCACATTGTTTTCCATAGTAGTTGCATCAATTTACATTCCCATCAATAATGAATAAGAGTTTCCTTTTTTCCACATTCTTGCCAACACTTGCTAATCTTTGTTTTTTAGATAACAGTCATCCTGACAGGTTTGAGGTTATATCTCATTATGGTTTTGACTTGCATTTCCCTGATGATTAGTGACTTTGAGCATCTTTTTATATACTTGTTGGCCATGTACATATCTTTGGAGAAATGTTTATTTAAGTTATTCATATATTATTAAAAATTGAATTTTTGTGATTGAATTATATGAGTTATTTATAAATTTTGGATATTAACTCATTATATATTTATAAACATAAATATAATTAGATAACTATATAAATATATAGATATATCTCACATATTATATTTAAAAAATCTTATTAATATAAATATGTCTTGCCATTGAATTTTATAGTTAGCCAATTTTGAATGTGCTTAGCATTGACCAGTGTTTTAGACATCAAATTATCCCTGAGTGAAATGAATAAAATATAAGGGTCTTTTTTTGTATGTACAAAATTGAGAACAAAACATACCAAGACACAACTAATTTATTATACTGCCCCCAAATTATTCAGAATGGACTATCTTGTCTTTTAAAAATTATCCATCTTAAACATATTCATTAACCCTTGATCATTATTTAATGCAAAATCATTCATGCCTGGACGGTGTCAAAGTCCAGGGTTTCCACGAATATCACCAAGCCCTGCTTTTGAATAATCTGAGGCCAGATTAATGAGGATTAATTTTGTGCCTTCCATGATGTTCCATTGACCTTTCCATGTGAGTGAATCATTTTAACCTCTAGCCCTTTTGATTTTTATAGAAGCCTGCAAATATCTAGTAATGAGGAGCTTGAAATTGAACAAAGAGTGTTTCAAGGATCTTGTTATTGGGGACAATTAAAACTTTCCATATTAATCACCTTAACACTATTTAAATATGAGTAGACCAAAGATTTCTTTTTATGTGCTTTAGAGATGCCTATTTGATTGGTGGGCTGAATAAAAATGGTCAATGGCAATAAAGCACTTCTTCACTTGCTCCAAAAAGATTTTCTATCAGGAAGCAATAATAAAACTAGTTCAAAAACTAGTTCAAACAAAACAAAAACAAACTTCATTATCATTAAAAATTTTTTTACATTTATTTTTCTCCAGTTTTAATGAGGTAATGAGATACAGCACTGTGTAAGTTTAAGATGTACAGCATAAATATTTGACTTACCATATTTTTTGGACTATAAGATGCACCAGACCATAAGATGCATCTAGATTTTAGAGAAGGAAAATAGGAAAAAAGACCCCGCTCTACCACCGCCCCCTCTCCAAGTGAGCCAGGTAAGCTACATTTGGACTATAAGATGCACCCCCATTTTCCTCCCAAATTTTTGGGGAAAAGTGTGTCTTATGGTCTGAAAAATATGGTACATATATTGTGAAATGATTACCAAAATAAGTTTAGTTAACATCCATACAGATACAAAAATAAAAAATAAAAAAAGAAATAACAATAGTTTATTTTCCTTTGTGATGAGAACCCTTAGGATCTATTCTGTACACAAATTTCATGTACACCACACAGCAGTGTGGGCTGTAGTTGTCACATTGTGCATTACATCCCTCGTACTTACTTGTCTTGAAAAGGGCGGTTTGTCCCTTTTGGTCATCTTCATCCAGTCACCCCTCTACCACCCCCTGCCTCTGGTAACTACAAGTCCGATCTCATTTCCTATGAGTTTTTTTTTTTCTTTTTTCTTTTCATGTCACACATATAAGTGAGATCATAGAATATTTGTCTTTCTCTGTCTGACTTATTTCACTTAGAATAATGCTCTTGAGGTCCACCTATATTGTTACAAATGGCAGGATTTCCTTCTTTTTAATGGCAGAATAGTATTTCATTATATATACTATACCTATTATATATATAATATAATATTTATTATGTAACACATACACACAAACATACACAAGAGGTGTGCCTGGAGAAAGTCCAGCCATTGTTAATACAAGAAGAACGGTTTTCACAACATCGATGTAACCTGGCAGCCAAGGAGAGTGGACTGGAACGCACATGCACGAACAATGATGACTTCACTCTACTAGTCAGTGTGGACTGTAGACGCTGTTGAGTGAGCATGTGTACTGTGTGGCTGTTACATTCAAAGTGTTTGAGCAAGTAGAGCACCGGATATGCATCAAATTTTGCATTAAGCTTGAACAGTCCTCCAGAGGAACTATTCAGATGATTCAGGAGGCCACAGCTATGGGTAACTGGTAACTGATTGGCAGCTTCATCATGACAATGCACCCACTCATGCATCTCATCTCATGTAGGTTTTTGGCAAAACATCAAATCACCCAGGTGACTCAGCCCCCCTACTGCCTAGATTTGGCACCATGTGATTTCTGGCTTTTCCCAAAACCAAAACCACCTTTGAAAAAGAAGAGATCTCAGACCATTGATGAAAATACAATGGGGCAGCTGATGGTGATTGGGAGAACTGTGTGAGGTCCCTAGGTGCCTACTTTGAAGGGGACTGAGGTGTCATTGTCCTGTGTACAATGTTTTTGCATCTTGTATATTCTTCAATAAATGTCTCTATTTTTCATATTACATGGCTGGATACCTTCTGGACAGACATTGTATATATGTCACAACCTCTTTATCCATTGATGGATACTTAGGGATTAATGGGGTTTTATGGTAACTTTATAAGAAATTGCCAAACTGTTTTCCAAAGACTGTACTATTTTATGTACTCCCCTGCAATGTATTAGAATTCTGGTTATCCTTGCCAAACTTTGGTATTATTAGTCTTTTGAATTTTAGCTGTTCACATGAATATTAGTGGTATCTCATTGTAGTTTTCAATTTGCATTGCCCTAATTAAACCAAATAAAAATTTAAATTCACTTTATAAATGATAGTTTCATGTGCTGTTTAATTTTGAATCTGTTATATATATATATATATACATATATATATATATAACTATATATATATATTTATATCCTAAATTAATGGAGAATTGCTATAAAATATCTTAACTTCACAGTTTGCATTGACTATGTATTTTAAAGTATATTTTCTTCTTTAAGTTATTTAAAGGCCTTTGGAAATTCTTTCAGCATTTTTGTATTCTAAGCTACATTAATATTTTTAAAGGTCTACTAATTTCATATCTTTGGAATTTGTCATCTCATTCCTCAAAAAGAAATTGTTTTTTCTCTACTGTCTCTGCCCACCCTCTACTACTGGCTTTTAAAAGATAATATATTTTTTTTTGTCATTCCTTCTTTATTCCTATCTTTCACAATGGGTTTTTGTTCTGTCTTGTTTGTTTGTTTTTACATTTCTCTTTAACATTTTTGAAGTGAAGGCAATTACTTATTGTTCTTGATTTTCTACAATTAAAAAATAGTATTTCTAAGTCAGTTTGGCCCAAATTAAATAGCAAATAGGATTTACTACTCTTGGAAACCTGAAAAAAATGCAAGACAATTAAAATAGGCAAACTTATCAGAAACAAGAAGGAAGAGTAACAATCTACTAACAATTATTCCTAGTCCCTTTGAAATAGTGCTTAAGTTATTCCTTCTTATGCTCATAATTTATTTCAATTTTTTATGGACTGAAGTTATTAGCACATGGTATTTGAGAAGTGATGGTAGATAGATGGTTCTGGAGGTTTGAAATTGTCTCCAAGTCATTCTGAGAACCAGCCCCTCCCAGGAGCATCAGAGATGGCCTATAACCAGTGTGAGCAAACTGCTGAAGGAAGATGGAGGGTGTACACAGATGGGCGGGGAAGTGGTAAAGGCGAAATCATCCCAGAGATGAACAATTTTAGACTATGCATGTGGAAGAAGAGGGGTGTTAATAATAGTTAAAAAGAAAGGTGATTTAAAGAAATAGTGGTAGAAATATTTTGAAGAACCAGAAAGCACTAATTAAAGAGGGATGTCATATGATACTTAATCATCAGAGAAAGTATGAGGGAGAACATAATCTCTTTTGAATGTTTTTCTTTATTATAATGGCAATGGGAGACTAAAAATTAAGACATTCATTGGGGAAAATTCAGGAAAATATTGAGTTGGAATGTGTGTACTTTTGAAGAGTTTTCATTTTAAAATCAGGGATTAATTTGTGACTCAGATAGAAAGAATCTTAACTCCACAGAGACTAAATAAATGTTTAATGACAAATTTCCTAGAGTTGGAAGTAGAAGGAAGGGCTAACTAGAAGTAGAATTGGGAGAGGGGTGAAAATATTACCTTGTTAACTCATAATGAATTTAAGTTAGTAATTCAACTGAATTCAGAGTTTTATTAAATAAGTTACTTTTATTTAAACTTACTTTTACTAAATTAATGCTCTCTAGTTGACTGAGTAGATTATGCTGCAGTTCAATTTTATTTTGGTGTGGGTAGAGTAAAGTAGTAAGGAGTAAATCAAAAAGGTCGTAATCCTTGAGGAAAAGCCTGTGAAGTAGACGTGAGCACAAATGTTAACTTAAAATAAGCAGCAGGAAAAGTGCCAGGGGAAACTTCTCTTTGAAATTGACTTTGGGTGTTCTTTTCATTCCACTAGTGGACATCCAACAGTGTAAGGGACAAGTAGTACTACAAAGAAGGCAGGGGAGGATTTTCAGAGAGTTCTAGCTGGATTTTGTGTGTATACATACACACACACATATAATTATGTGTGTATAATACACACACGTATATGTTATTGTGTGGGCTGAGATTTATGTAAAAGTGCTTGGAAAATAGTTTAGAATGTTGTTTAATTTTTTTTGGATTATTTTCTTCAAACTTATAAACTATGTAAATAAGCACATATATCTATACATTTACTTTTCAATTTGGCTATCACATTACAGATAATTTATGCACACATTTTAATTTTTACAAAGCATGTATGTTTATTCACACATAATCTACAAATCTATAAAGTTTACAGATATATTTTTTGAAAAATAGAAAAACATAAGAAGAAAATAAAAATCACTGACATTTCTCCATGTAGATATAATTATTATTAGTATATTGGTGTCTATCTCTCTAGTTTGTCCTCTAAGTAAATAAAGGCACAAATGTTTTGTTTTGCAAACTACATTCACATTATATATTCTAAGTAGAAGGTATCCCGCTTTATTCATATAACATGAGAAAATGAGCACTTATTAGAGCTTGCCATTGGTATTGCATAATAGGGGAGGAACCCGTTGGGTCTGTTATTGAGCCAGGGAGCCGACACTTGTCTGAAGAGATCACGAGATGCCTAGTTCGTTGCTTACTTAAACTCTTGGGGAAAATTGGCCAATATGGGGGCTTCCTGATAGGGTACTTTTTAAACCAAGGAAAGTTTTTTCATACCAACTGTGGACTTACTGATCTAATCTTCGTCTCAGTTGTTGGCCTTGCTGTAATTTGTTTCTGTTTGTGGAGTTACTGTGGTCTGTAACAGCAATGATTCCAGAAATATAAATATGAATACCCATTGGGGAAGTAGCCTTGTTTGAAAAAGTCTCTTCAATGTTACAGCCAAAAAAACTCATGAAAGCAGTCTCATGGATTTTTGCTCACCCCAGGAAGAGAAGAGTATTGTGAAATTCATACTTTCATTTAAATTCAGTGCCTAGCATGTGCAGGTTGCTGCGCACTGTGGGGACACAGAGCCCAAGCCTTTCTCCCCGCAAAGCTCACAACCTACCTAGTGTGATGACACACAGACAGTCGATCACAGTGGAAGGTGATACCTTGTATTTGCGAGGTTCACTAGAAAATGGCAGGGTGGGGGGTAAGGTCAGGGATTGGAGGGATTGAGCAAAAAGGGGAAAGGACTCATGGACATGGACAACAGTGAGGTGGTTGCTGGAGGGAGGTGGGTATAAGGGGACTAAATGGTAATGGAAAAAATATGATAAAGATTAAAAAAGAAATCATGAATTATGAGTGATTTTGAAAATATTTTCAACATTTTTCTGGGCTTGAATAGAGAGTATTGAGAACTTAAAACTTTAAGCTTCATATAAAAAATTGAGCAGCTTCTATTATATTATTAAAAACCCATCCTTTATTTTAGTAAATCCAGATATTTAAGTAGAAATTTTATTATGAAACATAATTTTTACTTATAAAATTTTAGAGTGATGGAAAGTGGCCAATGATCAGTAATGAATGGTCAAGTCATTGTAATAAAATGAAGACAAATTGTTCTGACACTTTAAAACAATTATAAAGCTGACTCATTGCTGTACTGAAGAGCTGAGCTGAAGTATTGGCTTGGTCTTTTCATTCTAATTAGATTTTATTTATTTTCAGTATCTCTCAAGGACACTGAGAAAAGATCACACAAAAATGGTCCATTATGCAACTACATCGTTTGAACTTTTTAAAGATAAAGAAATTCTTGATATGCCAGAAGTCCATACAACACCCAGGCTTTCTTAAGTAAGCACATAAACAAATGGCAGCAGTAACATCTTTAAATCACTTTCTCAAGTGCATCTCAGTTGCAGCTTTGACGAATATGCACTATACCACTGACTGCGTAGTAACTGGGGAAAGTATTTCCAAGAGGCAGAACGGGCTCATCAAAATTCAATTCAGAAAAATACAAAACAAAACATAAGAAAAATAAAACCTACAAACTCCAAATCAATCAATGAGGAATTTAAGAATGATTTTGGGAAGGATTATATGCCAATTTTATTGTTGAGTATGCTTATAAACAAATATTCTGCATGCACTCTTTCTGGTCCTTGATTTAGTATAGTAAGTTTGCTTAGTGTCTGTTGTTGCCTAATATGATATTAACTAAAAGTCCTTAACTAAGACCCTTGTTTGAAAGTGCTGGGAGTTTACATGCTCAAATAAAGCCTTGCATCAGAGAACAGCAAGATGTGTAAGCGTCAAAATATTCAACAACCACATTCATTGCTGCTTAGAAACAATGAATGTGGCAGTACTGGTACATTCCAGTTGGGTGTCAGCTCCTATTGTCTGGTGTTTGTGAGATTTTGCCTGAGGTGGCTTTTGCTCTGGAGAATTACAAGTGATTAGATTAACAGGAGGTAAACAAACCTCCCTTTTTCACACAGAGGAGGTTTGTCCGAGGCTCCGGTGGCCACATTGTTGCATATGTACAGAGAAACAGTTTGGAAATAATTTTTTTTTAATTTAGTAAACACTAAATTTCTAAGTGTGTTAACCTGGGAATCCATTTATTAAACTTTTCCTGTTATGTACTCAATTTTATTTAAAATAATAGAGATGGGAAAAAATTTAAGGGTCATCTAATAAAGCATTTTTATTTTGCAAATGAAGAAACTGACACCCAGATTGATTAAATAACAAATACTAATTGGGCATCTACCATATGCTAAGTACTTTTCTAGGTGCCAGGGATATAGTGGTGAATATGTAAAATGTAATAACCCGCCTCTCAGGGAGTGTACATTGAAGAACAGAGGGAGAGAAAATAACTAAGAAAACAAAACTTCAGACAATCACGAGAGCCAGGGTGAGGAAACACTTGGATGTGACAGAGTGACAGTGGCTGAGGACTGGCTGCTTTAGAGTTGGTGTTGAGGAAGTGCACTTCAGGATGTGACATTCATGTAAGACCTGAATGAAAATGAGAAGCCAGGCTTACAAAGGTATGAGGCAGAGCATCTTAATCAGAGGGACAGCAGGTGTAAAGACTGGAGCTTGCCATGCAGGAGAAACAGAAGTGAGGCCTGTGTCTCTGGAGTGTCACGAGTAACCAGATGGGGTGGAAGAAGTGGGAGGGGCCAGATCACAGAGGGCTTTTAGGACTTGGTAAGTAGTTTGCTTTTTATGCTAAGTTCCGTGGAAATGTACCTATGTTTATACTTACACTTGTGGCATATTATTCACAGCATATACATGTACATACATATACATGGTGTGAGAATGGTAAGATCTGATGTTTATTTTTGAAAGATCATTCTGGCAGAAGGGGCATCACTTAGGTGATTACAATCCAGTAGAAGGCGATGACATTGTGGACCACAGTGGTAGATGTGAATTTGAGAGAAGAGGATGGTTATAAGATGTGTTTTGAACATCAAGGGTTTGTCAAGAAAAGGAATTAAGTTGCCTCCTAGTTTTTTCTTTTATTTTCCAGGCTGATGGTAATGCTGGTAAGTTGAGGTCAGTACACTGGGGAAAAAATAGGTGGGTTGGGAGATAAATCAAGAATTCTGTTCTGAACACATGAACTAAGAGATGCCTGTAAGATGATGTTGGGAACCGCCCTGCCTGGTTTCAGAGGCTGTAACCCCTCATGGTTAAGGCTGAGTCAGAGTTGGGACCATAAGCCACTAAGGAGACAAAGCTTGTCTCCCTGGCAGGTGTACCACCTCTGCCCACTTCACCCTGCTTGGCCTTGAGCTTGGCCAGTTAGCCAATGACAGGTAAGAATCCTCAAGGGAGGATCAACCTAAGACAGGCTCTGGTCACAGAAGAGGCCCGCAGGGAAGGACTCGGGGGGCTGTGGAAAAAGGGGGTGATGGACCTTCGCCCCTCGGCTTTGAAATAGCCTGAGTCCTCATTCTGTCTGCAAGAAGTCTCCTAACCTCTTGGCTGCCTTACTTCCCTTGCCTGACTTAAGCCTGAAGCAATAACAGAGGGTAGTGCAGTCCTGTGCTGGGAGGGGCGGATTCCCTGGGGAATCAGGCCTAAGAAAAATACATGCATTCCTGTGAAACCTACTTAATTTGTACCCTCAGTTTAAGAGATAAGGGTCCAGACCTGAGATGAGTCTGGCGCCTAAAGTTTTATGGCCCTCTAACTAATTGGCTGTAACTCAGAATAAGCCCTCAGAGTTCTCTTTAAATCTTGTATTGTTTAACCCTTACTGGCTGACAATGATTGATGAGCTTTATCCGTATTCCTATGCGAATGAACCTAATAAAAGCCCCTGGAGAGAGAGGCTCGGGGCCCTTCTCCCCCTGAGCGAAACGGCCACCTTTCCTCCCCAAGCAGATCACGTCTTGGTAGTCTTTTTCTTCGTCCGTGGCGGGACCTGGGGGGCTGCGTTAAAGCCCCCTGACAAGATACCATCACAGACATGTCCAGGGGGTTATTGAGCTGTTGGATTATGAGTTTGGAGCTGAAAGAGGAGGTGAGTGCTAGAGATAAAAATTTGGGAATCATCTGCACATTAACGATATTTGAAGTCATTTTAGGGAGGGAGAGCAGATTGAGAAAATGACGGAAGGCAAGTCCTGGGGCCCTGAAAAACTAAGAAATTGAGCTGAGGAATAGCTGGGAAGGAAGACTGGGAAGCAACAACCACTAGGTAGAAAGAAAACCAGGGGAGGTTATGTCAAGGAAGCCAGGAGATCCAGGTTACCCAGCTCTTGGACAAGTCCTGTTTATAATGTTTATAATCCATGCTGCTTATCTTTTTTCTTATCCTTATTTTTGGCTCATATTTTACTTCAAAATAAATAGTGAAAAGCTGGATCAATCAGTGGATAAATTTTTAACTTAATCTCCTGCCTGGTGACACTGTCTGATATGCCTGTTTGATTTTGTTTTGATCTTTCTTTGGTTGTATTTTTCTCATGTACTCATATTTGAAACTGTAGACTTCTTTAATTTACAATGCCTTCTGGTCTCTGTTTAATGTGCCTATTAAGGCCTGGTGATGGTCAGTCTGGTGCTATTTGGAACCAGGATAAGATGTTATTATTTCTTTTTCTTGTTCATGTCCTTTCCACTGTAATTATCTCCTTAACAGTATTTCACAGGAGGCAGCAGTTTCAAGTTTCAGCCTTTTTCTCTGACATCAAACCCCAAACCGCAGTGCAAGCTTTATCTATCTCTACCCTTTACTTGTTGCATCGATTGCCAAATCTTGCTGCTTCGCTTTCTATTTGCAGCTTTTTCTCTCCCTCCACTGCTGCTTTAGTCTTTACCTGAATGACTCTCTTTATTGAAACACTTTGCCTGGAAGCAGTCCATCTGTTCCACTTCTGCTGACTGCCACCGTTCAAATAGTTCTTTCTGGAGTTCTGGCATTTCCGTTCTTACTCTTCAGTCCCACGTGGGCTCTCGTTCCCTAGCTGGGGTGTCCAACTTTTTGGTGTCTCTGGGCCACACTGGAAGAAGAGTTGTCTTGGGCCACACATTAAATACATTGTGACATGTAATCACAAAAAAATTTTGTAATGTTTTAAGTAAACTTACAATTTTGTGTTGGGCCATATTTATAGCCATCCTGGGATGCATGCAGCCTGCAGGCCACAGACTGGACACCCTGGAAAAGAATCAAGTTCACATTTCTTGTCCATGTCAGGTCTTCAAGCTCTGAATGGGTTTGTTTTTCTTACACCGTTCAACATGTCTGACTTTCACTTTTTCTATGTTTTCAAAATTCTCTTGTTGGAAATTGTTTTACATTTTCCTTTAATTGGATCTATTCTTTTAAAGAGCCATTGAAAAATTAAGAAAAATAAAACTACTTTTGACATTTCTTGCTGAAGTATAGTTCAATTAGTCATGATTCATGTTTAGCATTAAATATTTATCTAATAAATTTAATGGGCAACGCTCATAGTTATTTTACCTCATGGCCCCTTTAAAAGGTTGCCATTCCGAGACCAAAAGGAACTGACAGAAAATGATCTAATGATGCCCTCCAGACGGTACAAATAAAAGCCTTGCAAAAGTTGTGGGGCTCTGGAATGAGCCAATAGGGCGAATGGAAAAATGTTCTCTATTACAAAGTGCCCATTTTCACTTTGACCTCTGATTTTGTTAGGCAGTGTTAACAGATAGGCAGCAAGATGCTCGAAGTGAAAAGGGAGAACTGAGTTAGTAAGCACCAGTTGCCATGTGAGCAGAGAGCTGCTTGTGTCACAGATCCTGGAAAAGATCAAACCAGAGATCGAAGGCTTTCATAAAATATGACTGAGCAGCTCATCACCTCTTCGCACAGCTGTGGGGAGTAGTTTGTGACTGTCTGCTGCCTGATGTGTACCTCTAAGGGGAGTCACATTAGAGACGCTGTCTGGGACCGAGGTCAGCCTGGATGGTAATGATGATGATCTGGGCTGATAGAAGAGTTGAGGTGCCAGGTTCTGGCGGGAGTTAACATAACAGATACCAAGGCATTAAAGCAGCCAAGCTAGCTGTGATCTCAGACAGATGTGACAGCAGCTGGAGAAAGCTCCAGGAGCAAAACAAGCAGCAGCAGCTTCAAAGACAGCTCAAAGATTCTAGCTTTAGGTCACTGGTATTTGGGAAACTCTCAAAGAGAAGAAGTTTGGACTTCTATTTTTCTGTTTCTGCCATTATTTTTAAAGAGCTGAAAGTTAGTCTACTGAATATTTCTTATTCTTTTACACACCACCTTAACCCACATCTAAAAGGCATGTATTTAGATGGGCCTGCTTTAGGTAATAAATGCTTAGCATTCTCCACGAATATTTATTGAAGGAAGGAAAGAAAGAAAGTGGGAGCAAAATCTGATTGGAGGGTAAAACTTCCACATAAATTTCCAACTAAGTGGTAATCTTATGAACCAGACTGGCACTGTGAGTAGGTGGCCCGCAAAGTGGCAACAAATGAAGAAATAAATATTTTCTTATTGTCTCCCCAGCACCTGTCTGTGAAATTTATACTGTTACATATTCATTTCCAAGTGTCATGAATCTTTTCAGGCTTCAAGAATTTCTTATCAAAATGTAAATACTGCTTCTGAGGGAATATACCTTAACTACATGTTGGACTTATGCTTTAATTGACAAGCAGTTAAGCACAGGGACATTTTGGAAAGGGTCACAGCCCAGGTATCTTGGTAGGTATCCTCCAGATTTCAGGAAGAAAATTGATTTCAATCCACTCAAAAGAGGTAAGAGCAGCTGCTTTCTTCTATTTTACAGTTCTGGGTAGAGTTAGCAGTCACAACAATCCATTATCACCTAGCATCACTAAGTAAAGTGACCTGATTTTAAATGGTACCGTTCATTTATTCCATGGAACCATTTTTACCTTACTGCAAAGTGCACCCATAGAAGGAAAGGTACACATACATGCAAAATATACATGCAAATGTATGCATGTGTATGTGTATTTGTAGTTGGGAAGAAAGTTAGTTCAGAGGAGTTTCTTTGAGCTTGTTTATTGTTGATCAATAATTCAAAGAACTCACATAGAGTTTCCAGCACCATTATATTATTTACTCAGGACATTAACCTGGTGAATCAGTACCTCCAATGACTTGATGAACTATATAGCCAGCCTCATTCATCAGTCTTATTCTTACCTTTTAAGAGTCATAGAAAAATACTTAGATATGCAAAATGGATGACAGGATCGTATTCTATTTCTAGATGCTAAGGTGTCTCTGAAGCAGCGTAAGGATTCCTGGTTGGATTGCTCTGTCACTATTGTTTTCTGAAGGCAGTTTGAGAGCTTAGTAGGTGCAGAAATTAATGCGCAGTGAGTATACATTTATGTTTCAAATAATCAGTATCCTGTGAAGCAATTCTTCACCTTCAAGAAATATCCCAGTACTCTCCGTGTTATTTTGAGGAAAGCCAATTGAGCAAGACTCTGAATTGCCTGGAAAAAGTGAATCCTGGAATAACCCATCAGAATGTTATCATGAGCGATTTTTTTTTTTTTTTTTGCATTGGGGAGGCCAAGCTCAGCTGCAGTGGGTGGTGACTGTGAAGCTGGGAGTTCTTACAATTCAAGATAGATTTACAACCATGTAGTGATCACAGTAGTAGCCGTGAAATAGATTTAGTTGTTTAAGGGAGCTTCTACTACTCAGTGATGGAGGAAATGCAAATTTGCAGAAGATTTAATTCTTGCTATCTTCCCTTGAAGGGTAGTCTACCTGGAGAGATAAAACATAAGTAGAGGGATTTTTAAATTATGTATGAGATAAAAGTGTACAACAGCATTAGAAAAATGATAAACTAGAGTATTTTTAATTACTAAATTAATAATATCAACCTTAGGGGAGTTAGAGTTCACATGTAAAGAGATCATTATGGACTGGGTTCATCTGAGAAGACAGGCAAACCTGAGTTGCATCTTAATTTTTCTTTATCTGGAGTCAGAGTATAGATTGAGTAAAAGCACTAGGTGAGAACAATATAAGATTTGTTTGCCAGTGTGGAGAATTCAGAAGTGAATAGTTAGAGCCAAACAAAGGAATACTTGGGCTGTTCAAGCTGCTTTTCTTTTCTAGACAATGGGCAGTCCTTGAATGTATGGCTTATGAGTGACAGTATCAAAGAAAGTAGAATTTTTTAGGAATGTAACTGTTAGAATGACATACTGGTACAGGAATTTATAGTTTCCCAAGATATTTGAATTTATTATTTAACAAAATCCTCATTCATAACTTGTGAGAAAAGCAAGCAGGTGTAGTTCTCTTCATTTTTACAGAAAAAGATAGGACCAAATGATTAAGCTAGTTGCCCAAGATCACATAACTAGTGAGATTCTAGTCAACAGGACTAGAATCCAGGTATCTTCATTTTCTGTCTAGAGTTGTGTCCATTATATGTCAGTATATCTTTCAGAGGTAGAGCTTCTTAAAAATGATGAGATGTTTCTGGGTGACTCATGCACTCTTTGATCTCCTGACTGTCGTTATTGAAAGGGATTATTTGACTTGGCCTATCCCTGGGCAAAATTATCAATATGCGAAGTGGGCCATTGGTGCCTTCACTTCTTTAAGTTTTTCAAACTTTCTTTATCCCTTCACTAAACCCAAATTTCTAGGGTCCTCCTAATGTAACCAAAATGATTAGAACTTCCTACCCTGGGGCCAAAACCTTACCTTTTGACCCTCATTCTGACTTAAAATGTATCTGTCTTTTGTCTGCAATGATATGTTCAGATCTTGAGGTATGAGTCAGTAAAAGTCCTTTTGTCCCTCCGTTCCCACTCTGGATGGATTTCTCTCTTCCCTGCCATGTGCCCATGCTATACCACTTACTGAATTCTGTCCAAGTGCTAGCCTGTGTTCAAGCTCCATTCAAGGAGCTCTACACACATTTGTTTTTAACCCTCTAATTATCTAAGTTAGCCATGACCAGCTGGCATTTATCTTGGTTCAAAGCCCAGGATCTGTCCCCTTATGTGAGGTTGCTCAGTGAAGTTTCCAAATGGCAGCTGCTCCAGGATCTTCTCAGCCTGATTATTTTCACTCAATGGGCAACAACCTGGTTGTCAATTCTTACTCCTAATTTCCAGCAAAAAGAGTATTTTGGAGCTAGACATGTATCCAAATCTAGGCTATGCTCTTTTTTAGCGGGAGGCTTGAAAGTTGTTGTACTTTTGGTAGTTAAATTAGGGCCCCTAATTCACTGTCTGACACAAAGAAGGTATGCATTACTTGATCAGTAGTTTTGCTGCCTCTACCAGTAGTAAAAGTGATTGCATTACTGCTGTCACCATCACTATTGCTATTGGGGCCCATTCTCTAGAGCCTCAATACAGGAGGGCTACCCTGGTAACTCTCTTTTATTTTTTTGAATCTATGTATTTTATTTTTTTTAACTACATTTCATTGATTATGCTATTATGGTTGTCCCAATTTTCTCCCCTTTGCCCCTCTATGCCTGGTATCCCCCTTCCCTCAAGCAATCCACCCCCTTAGTTCATGTCCATGGATTGTGCATATAAGTTCTTTGGCTTCTCCATCTCCTATACTGTTCTTAACATCCCCCTGTCTATTTTGTACCTACCATTTATGCTTCTTAATCCCTGTACCTTTTCCCCCACTTGCCCCTTCCACCCGTCAGCTGATAACCCTCCAAATGATCTCCATATCTATGATTCTGTTCCTGTTCTGGTTGTTCGCTTATTTTGTGTTTTTAGATTCAGTTGTTGATAGTTAGGAATTTGTTGCCCTTTTAATGTACATACTTTTGATCTTCCTTTTCTTAAATAATTCCCTCTAACATTTCATGTAATAATGACTTGGTGATGATGAACTCCTTTAGCTTTATCTTGTCTGGGAGGCACTTTATCTGCCTTCCATTCGAAATGATAACTTTGCTGGCTGAAGTAACCTAGGTTGTAAGTCTTTGCTTTTCATCACTTTGAGTACTTCTTGCCAGTCCATTCTTGCCTGCAAAGTTTCTTATGAGAAATCAGCTGACAGTTTTATGGGAACTTCTTTGTAGATAACTCTCTTCTTTTCTCTTGCTGCTTTTAAGATTCTCTCCTTATCTTTAACCTTTGGCATTTTAATTATGGTGTGTCTTGGTGTGGTTCTCCTTGGATCCAGCTTGTTTAGTACTCTCTGTGTTTCCTGGGGCTTGTATGTCTATTTCCTTCACCAAATTAGGGAAGTTTTCTTTCATTATTTTTTCAAATAAATTTTCAGTTTCTTGCTCTTGTTCTTCTCCTTCTGGCATCCCTGTGATTCAGATGTTGGTATGTTTAAAGTTGTCCCAGAGGTTCCTAAGCCTATCATCATTTTTTTGAATTTTTTTTTCTTCCTGTTGTTGTGATTTCATGCTTTTTCATTCCTTGTGTTCTAAATCATTGATTCGATTTTCAGCTTCATCTTCTCCATTGTTGGTTCCCTGTAGTTTTTTCTTTAATTCACTTAGTGTATGTAACCTTCATTAATTCCCTTATGTTTTTTCTGCACTAAATGAGTTCTTTGAGTATCATAATCACCAGTGTTTTGAACTCTGCATCTATAGATTGCTTATCTCCATTTCATGTAGTTCTTTTTCTGGGGTTTTGTTCTGTTCTTGCATTTGGTCCATATTTCTTTGTCTCCTCAATTCAGCAGCCTCCCTGTGTTTGTTTCTGTGTATTAGGTAGAGTTTCTTTGACTCTCTGTCTTAGAAATGATGCCTGTAAATTCTGTGGGGTGGAGCCTTACGTAATGACCAGGGTGGGGCAATCCACTTCACTGCTTTGTGTTTGTATGAGGAGGGGCTTAGAGAGACGACAATGCTGCTGCCTGGTTTCTGGAGGTTTGCCCAGCAGTCACCCCATTTCCAGTCACTTCACTCACTTCCTATATGCAACTGGTACCCTTCCAGCTATTGCCCTGGTGGTGAATCCCAGGGTAGGAGGGTTTGCATGCATTCTAAGTCCATGTGGGCCCTTTAAATGGACTCTTCTGAAAATCTGGCAGTTTCTTCTGCTGATCCAACCCCCACTGGTTTTTACAGCCAGCAGTTATGGGGATTTATCTTCCTAGTGCTGGAACCCTGGGCTGTGCAGACTGGCCTGGGGCTGGGATCGCCTGCTCCCAATGTATCCCTCCTGATTTTTATCTACACATGTGAGTGTAGGAGCACCCGTTCAGCAACTACCACCACCTCTGGGCATCACGCCGTGCCTCCTTGCCTTTTTGCTTATCTCTGCAACTTTGCCTCTCCTACCTATCTGGATGAATATGGCTTCTTTAAATCCTTGGTTGTCAGATTCCCATACAGCTCAATTTTCTGACAGTTCTGGTTGTTATTTTGTTTGGAGATATAGTTCTAATTCTCTCTGTGGTTGTGCAAGGAGGTGAAGCATGTCTACCTACACCTCCATCATGACTAGAGGTCTATCCTGGTAATTCTTAAATGTTCTCTTCCAGGGCAGAAGGGAGGCACCAGGTTACTGACTCTTGCTGCTCTCAGAAGGTATATTAGCCTGGTCATCCTCAAACTCATAGTTAATGCCCTGCATGGATATTTATTCATTCATTCATTCATTCATTCATTCTCACATCCCCAACTCCTTCCTCTTGGCAACCATCAGCTTGTTCTCTATATCAATGGGTTTGTTTATTCATTCATTTATTTATTTTAGATTCTACATGCAAGTGAGACCATAAGGTATTTGTCTTTTACTGACCTACTTCACTTAACATAATACTCTTAGGTCCACCTATGTTCTTTCTCACAAATGGTAACATTTCATTCTTTTTTAACTGCTGAAATATAAATGTATATATCATATATATATATGAAACAACTTCTTTATTCATTCATCTATTGATGGACATCAAGACTGTGTTCATATCTTGGCTATTACTAGTGATGGTGCAATGAATATAACATTGTAATCATATTTTCAAATTAGTATTTTTGTTTTCTTTGGATAAATACCCAGAAGTAGAATTGCTGGATCATATGACAAGGGTGTTTTTAATTTTTTGAAGGAATCTTTTGTACACTGTTTTGTATACCATTTTGTATAAAGTCTGCACCCATTTGCCATCTCAACAGTGTACAAGGGTTCCCTTTCTTCACAGCCTCACCAACACTTGTTATTTGTTGATTTATTGATGATAGACATTATGACAAGTGTGTGGTGATATTTCATTGTGGTTTTAATTTGCATTTCTCTGATAATTAGTGATATTGAGCATCTCTTCATACGTCCATTGACCATCTGTATGTCCTCTTTGGAGAAATGTCTATTCAGGTTTCTACCCATTTTTAAATTACATTTTTCTTGCTGTTAAGGTGTATGAGTTCTTTATATATTTTGGATATTAACATTTTATTGGATGTATCATTTGCAAATATCTCCCCACATTCATCAGGTTTCTGCACTGACTTTTGAATACTTGTTCTCAAAGATAAAGGTGGCACCTTTCATGGTCCATCCAAGTTCTTTTATGTAATTGTAGGGAATATTGTACATATTAGAATCCTCAGAACCTCTCTGGACTCTTTAAGGCCAGTATATATATTCAGGGTGAAGAAATCCTCTGCTCACATCTATTACCACTGAACATATTGTAACAGGGGGAAAACTAATTTGACGGTGTGTTTTCAAAGGCAATCCTTGAAACTGTCATTTATAACTATATATTCTCAGTTTTACAACGAGAATAGGATTATCTCTGGTCTTGTTGTGGACCAGGTACTGCATCTGCAGCCCCTTCATGACTGGAGGACTTTTTCTCCAGCTGCTGGGAGTGCTTTTGTGCTGGCAGTGAAGGCTGAGTACCATTCCCTCACAGCAGCGTTCCCAGCTGCCGCCTTGCTCAAATTATATCTCTGTCCCCAGAGAAATATATGCTTAATGCCTGACCTAGCTTCAGAGTGTCTCTTTTTTTGAGAACCTACTGCAGTCAAACCTCCCTCTCTAGAGCTCTCCTTTGCAAGTTTCCTTCAGGCTAAACCTTATCTCAGAGTTCGCTACCCAGGAAACCTGAAGGCAAACACAGTTTATGCCTTAGAGTTCTAAATGAACATGTGGATTATCTTAGATTTTGCACATTTTGAGTATGCCTATAATCTAGAGAGTTGACTAGACATTTTCCAGTTCAAATAATTCTAATGTGATTGTAGGAAGAGGACAAGACACTAATACACACACACACACACACACACACAAAATGATTCAAATAAGCTAGAGCTATAGATAACAGGTTCTAGATAGATGAAACTATATCATAATATTCTTCATTAGAACACTTACATTTATTTATGAAGTATTCTATATTCAATTTATTTTGTTTTGTATTTATTGATAAAGTCTTATTATAGTGAAAATAATAACTTTCAAAACAAATTGAGTTCTTCATGTGTATATCTGAATCTTTTATTAAAATTTTTAGGGATATCTTCCCAGGATATTTTGTTCCCTAACATTCATGTTGAATGTGTTTCCCAGAAAATACAGTGACAAGAGACATCATGTGGCTCACTCTCTGTCTCTCTGCCTTATTAGGGACATAATAAAAAGTTGTTTTTTACCTTTTTGCGATCTTTTGCTGCCAACTTATTTTCTGTGAAGAAATTGTGTTATTTGAAAAGTCAAAAATTTCATCATCCAAAATAGAAACCAAACAAGGTCTAATAGGTTTTAGTTTTAGTTCCTTAATAAAAAAAAAGGCATATTAGTTATAATATCTTTCTTAATAGGAGGTAATGAGCAACCTGGTGGGCTTTGTTAACAAAATTTCATTAGTGTAGTATTATTAGTTTTGTGAGAAGGGAATACTCTACCTATATAAATAATACCAGGGTTATATTTCCTAAAAATGTGGACTTTATTATAAATGCCATTATTTGAAATAATTATCCATACAAATAATATTGCAAATGGGAATTAAGCTCTAAGAGAAACTCACTTTTATTATATCATAAAATAAACTTTTTTACTCACTGTGGTAATTACCTCACACTCAGTCTTTCTTCAGACTTCTAGTTCCATCTCATCTTCTTTCACTCAGAAGAGAAATACCCCGCATCTCCTCTAGCAAATTTCCAAAACATACCTGATATGAACCTGCTGCTTGACTTTCCTCATATTGGCTTCAGTGAGTTCTTTCTGTTATGGGATGTGGCAACCTCCCTCCTTAGGCACAGGGTTTCTTCGCTGTTGCTACTCATCTTCTTTGCTCTGGTAGTTATTCTCCCCCTTTCCTGCTTTAATGAATTTCTCCTCTCTGGAATAATTCTTATAAGCACACTTGGTATTACCTCCCATTAAGGACGTTCTCCCTTGACCCATTATCCTTCTTCAGCTGCTGCCATACTTCTCTAATCTCCTTTAAAGCAAAAGTCCTTGAAAGAATAGTCTCTACTTGTTTTCTTCACTCCCTAATTTCCAATTCTCTTTTTACTCCATTAAAATTAGTCTTTTGTCTCCATTAAAACTCCTCTAAAAATGGATGCAATTATGGACCTCCATCTTTTCAAGGCCAATGATTCATTCTCTGTTCTTTTCCTATTAAGCTCTCAGCAGAATATGACACAGCCAAATACTTTCGTCTATTAAATACATGGAACCACACTGTCTGTGGTTTTTTTTGATAGCTCTACCAGCATTCCTTCAAACTCTTTGTTGACTTTTCTCCCTGTCACCAGACTCTAAATGTGCAGTGCCAGGCTTCAGGTATTGGTCTGTTTTTTCCATGGACTCTCTCCCAGGTGATCTCATTCAGTTTTATAGCTTTAAATACCAGCTTTCTTTTGATGACTTCCAAATTAGATGTTCATCCTCAACTCTCCCTTTGGCCTTCCCAACATCCATCCAGCTTTTACTTGGATGTCTAATTGGCATCTCAAAGTTTATATGTTAAATTGCACTCTTAATTCCCTTCTCATCACTTCTCTCCCTGTCTAATCCATCTCTGTAAGTGATATCCCCATTCATGTAGTTTCTTAGGAGTAAGACCAAAACTTAGGAGTATGTCTTCATTTCTCTTTATTTTTCCTTTTTACTTTAGACATATAATCTATCAGCAAGTCCTACTGGTTCTACCTTCCAAATATGTACGGAATCCCACCACCTCTTACTATTTTCACCACTATTAAACTAAGACTTTTTTAAAAAATTTAATCTTTTCCAAGAGCCTCCAATCAAGGATGCTTTCACCTTTGTCCCATCAGTCAATTCTCCACATAGCACATAGACTGATTTTCTTTTAAATATGAATTAGATCAAGTAATTCTCTTCCTTAAAACCTTTCTATGTCTTTACATTATATTCAGATTTATCTCTAAATTTCTCATTGCTCTGGTAATATCTTATATGCCCTGGCTCCTTCCTGTCTGTCTCTCCAAACTCATTTGCACCACTCTCTCACTTCCTCACTATGCTTAACCCGTACTGGCCTTCTTGTTCCTCAGACACTCCAAGCTGGTTCTTGCTTCATAGCATTTGCACTTACTTTGTCCTCTACCTGGAATATTTCTTCCACCTGATTGTTACTCATGAACATTATTCAGGTCTCTGCTATGTAATAAATTGTGTCCTCATCCAAATTCATATATTGAAATTCTAACATTCATTGTGATTGTAGTTGGAGTATGGTCTTTGCAAGACAATTAGATTTAGATGAGGTCACCAGGGTGGGCTCTTATGATGAGATTAGTGCCCTTGTAAGAGACAAGCTTTCTCTTTCTCTCTCTCCTCACCATATTAAAACACAGTGAGCAGCAGGTGTCAATCTGCAAGCCAGGAAGAGAGATGTCACCGGAAACTGTCCATGTTGGCACCCTAATTGGACATCCAGCCTCCAAACTATGAGAAAAATAAATTTCAGTTGTTTAAATCACCTAGTCTATGGTATTTCATAAGGATTTTGTTTAAATAATGTTTTAAAAATGCACATGATGATAATCTACATTAATGTGATATTTAAAAAGCTTATATAATTTAGTTCTAATATTACTATTGGGTCCATTTTCATTACTCAGAAGTTTATTCAAATCTAGGAGTCTCTTATACCTGGGGGATTCACTTGTGGACATGATGACCATACGCTGGAGAAATGACTATGATCCATGGCTGCACATTTAGTTCATAGAGAGTTTCAGTGCCATATAAAACCCATCATGTGAGCACTGGATTTAACATAAAGGACCAAGACAGTCCAGTGTATGACTGATTGAACACAAGAGTTGTTCAATTGTAAATATTTCCGTGTGAATTATAATGACAATCTTGGTGGTTCTATATCATAGTTCTATATGTCAAAGCAGTTTATATTTCTAATTAAAACCCATATTAAACTATATTTCTAAGTTCAATGTAATTATGAAATTTATATGTTTTCCAAGTCTTTCATTAGTAAAATGCAAAATGTTTTGAAGTTTACTTCTGAAATTGTTTGCATATGGTGTATTGATAAAATAAGAATGCACACCAAACCTTGAACATTCTGTCTGGAGTTTAGATGATAGAGAACTCTCAAAGGGTACCATTCAAACATTTTTGCCTTTGGTTTTTCAAAGACCATTTGTGAAAGAGTTATCTTATGATGATGGTTTAAAACAAAACACCAGTCTTGTCCATCTACTTTCTTGTCTTCTTTTCCCTTCCTTCATCAATGGTTCTTTTCTATTCATTGATTGTAGTAACTTTGTAGGAAGCAGTTACATGTTTTGGACAGTTAGAGGGACAAGAGGAGGCATGAGGAGCTTCAGTGGTATTCTAATGGCCATGGAAAGTCTGCGAATAAATATTATCATCTTTGTTCTCCTAAGACCACACAAATTTGAAAAAAAAATGTTTATTTTAAAAGGAATAAAGGAGACAGGAATTAAGTTATTAATTGAATTCCCTTTTTGGGGACTTAGTTATGTGTAAAAGTATATGAGATTGCATGTCATTGTCTCCCATTTATAATTGTTAGAAGCTTGAAATGACACATCATACAACATCCCAGTGAGTCTCAGAATTACCTTAAATAAAGGCATTTACAGAATAGAGGCCACATGCAGAGAGTGAGCACCTAAAGACTGCCTGCCCCTCCCACAATGGTAGACCTTGGTATACCTCTGATTTGACTGCCTGCCATGGCTGACAAGGAAGCAACCTTTGATGATGCAGTAGAAGAATGTGTAATCAATGAAGATTACAAAATATGGAAAAAGAACACCCCTTTTCTTTATGATTTGGTGATCACCCATACTCTGGTGTGGCCCAGATTAACTGCACGGGGTCTTCCAGATGTAACCAGACCAGAAGGGAAAGATTTCAGCATTCATCAACTTGTCCCAGGGGCACACACATCAGATGGACAAACCACCTTGTGAGATCCAGTGTGCAGCTCCCTAAGGATGAGGCTCAGTTTGATGCTTCACACTATGATAGTGAGAAAGGGGAATTTGGATGTTTTGGCTCTGCTAGTGAAAAAGTTGAAATAGAAATCAAGATCAACCATGAAGGAAAACGTTATATGCCTCATAGCCTTTGCATCATTGCAACAAAGACTCCATCTAGTGATGTCCTTATTTTTGATTACACAAAACATTCTTCTAAACCAGATCCTTGTGGAGAGTGCAGCCCATTCTTGTGTCTCCATGGACATCAGAAGGAAGGCTATGGGCTTTCTTGAAACTCAAATCTCAGTGGGCACTTTCTTAGTGCTTTAGAGGACCATACCATCTGCCTATGGGACATCAGTGCTGTTCCAAAGGAAGGAAAAGCTGTGGATGTGAAGACCATCTTTACAGGGCATACAGCTGTAGAAGATGTTTCCTGCCATCTGTTTCATGAGTCTCTGTTTGGGTCAGTTGCCGATGAGCAGAAATTTATGATCTGGGATACTCGTTCAAATAATACTTCCAAACCAAGCCACTCAGTTGATGCTTACACTGTTACAGTGAACTGCCTTTCTTTCAGTACTTACAGTGAGTTTGTTCTTGCTACCGGATCAGCTGATAAGACTGTTGTCTTGTGGGATCTGAGAAATCTGAAACTTAAATTGCATCCCTTTGAATCACATAAGGATGAAATATTCCAGGTTCACCTCACAATGAGACTATTTTGGCCTCCCGTGGTACTGATCACAGACTGAATGTCTGGGATTTAAGTAAAATTGGAGAGGAACAATCCCCGGAAGATGCAGAAGATGGGCCACCCGAATTGTTTATTCATGGTGGTCACACTGCCAAGATATCTGATTTCTCCAGGAATCCCCAATAACCTGGGATAATCTGTTCTGTGTCAGAAGACAATGTCATGCAAGTGTGGCAGATGCCAGAAAACTTTCATAATGATGAAGACCCTGAAGGAAGTGTGGATCCAGGAGGACAGGGATCTTAAATACATCTGCACTTCGTGTGATTTTAGACTCCCCCTTTTCCCTTTCAACCTTGATATTGAGTTAACACTGGTTTCGAGGCCCAGACTTTGTTCAGCTATCTCTCTGTAATAGGTACCATCAACAATAATATTAGCCTACACTGAGGGTGTGTTCTAAATATTAGCTGGGGGATTTGATTCAGCAAAGCCACAGACTCATATTTAAATTTTCTTTAGGAATTTTCTAGTAACAAAGATCTAATGTAGCCACTGAAAGGGGACTATTGTGTGTGGTTATTTTATTTTTCTTCTAATGCTATATCCCCAAGTTTTTCAGACTTGTTTAAATAAAGTCAAGGAGCAAGTAAGGAATAGAGCCAAGTGAGATAGGTGTCTGAGCCATGAAGTACAAGTACTGCAAGATGTCATTTTTATTCAGGAATTAGGGGAGATTCAAGTCATATAAATTGCTACTCTAAAATCTTCACACTTGACTTTCCAGGATGCACATTTTCCTCTGTAGGCAATTCTCCTCTCAGTTTCTTAACTCAAAACTACATGTTTCTCTTTCCCTGTATAGTTTTTGCTTGTTAGTATATTTCTTGAACAGTTTTCATATTATTTATTTCCTTTCTGTGAAATGGCTTTTTAAAAAACCTTGGGACCACCAAGTTGTAAAGATGTATGCATTTACCTGACAGTTATACAACAGGTAGACAGCCAAGTTGAGAAGAGTGAACTGATCGCTTGTATTTGTTTTTAAAATTAAATTAATCTTGGAGAAGAGTTGCCTTTTTTTAGGAGTTAGTCCTTGACCACTAGTTTGATTCCATCTGTTTTGGGTGACCTGTTTCACTTGCGGGCCTGTTATTCTCCATGACTAACTTGTGTAAGTGTTTATAATGGAATAGATTGCTTTCCTACATTAAAAAAAAAGGCATTTACAAAAAAGTCTAGTTGCCTTTTTGGGGAGACAATTGCATAGTTGGGATTCTGCAATTACACCCTCATTAGAGAGCTTCTGCACTCCTTGTAAGAATCAGGATTTGAATACCGGCCTGGCTATTTAGTAGCAGTATGACATCAGGAAAGTCACTTTATTGTTATGAACTCTGTCTTCAAAATGGGATAATCTCTCTCTCATTCATTTATTCTACCAATATTTGTTGAATATTTACCTATTTACCTATGAGAAGAATAGGTTTGCTGTGAGGGTTAAATAACTCAGGAATGTGAAAGCGCCTAATCAATGCCTGAAATATGAAAAGTGATGTATATTTGCTTGAGGTTGGCATACAAAAATGATCAACATTTAATTAATAATTATCTCATTAAGAGTTTGTTTTCTATGATTTAAATGTGTGCAGAATGGGCAATGCAGGAATTTCAGAAATTCTGAGTACCAAAACTAAGAATACTCTTCTAGAAGATGAATTAGCTCCTGGCTCCATGCTGGATACTACATTTTTTGGTACAGACACATGTCTTTTTGTTCATTTCACTTCTTCACTGTCACTTATCAGCAACAGAGGTCCCCAACATAGTTAAATTGTGGCCCACTTGGCTTTTAGACTATGAACGAAACACTCTTTCTGAACTTCAACCCAATTCTGCTCTCTCTGCTCATTTTATGGTAGCATTAGAGAGATATGCTGGCTGCAAGGAGGTAAAAATTGAGATATCCTCATTGCTGCAGAAAGAAAGAACAAATGGCTTCAGAAAAATATGCACAGGTTTTTTACAGTTTGCAAGTAGTCAAATTTCACTTATTTAAAAGGCTGTCAGTATCATGCTGAACGTTCAGTTTGATTAGCTCCAATGGCTGTTACTAAATGTTTCATTGACCCTGTAAGGATGAGGAAAGGTTGATTCATAGAGTGGAGGCCTTGATATTTTATGTGTCTGATTTTCAGAGCTCAATCTGTGTGGTCACTTTTCTTTGAGATTTCAAAAAATCTTAGACAGAGATAGCATCTGCCAGGTTGTTTTATTTATGATAATATTTTAGTAATATGGGCAAAATCATTGTTTTACTCCATGTGGTTTAAAGTGGTAAAATCCTGAGGCTTAGACAATAAGCATGAAACAGGTCACAGAATGTATAGGTTTATTTGACATCTCTCAGTTCTTTTGAAATGATGCTCAAAAGCTTTCCTAAGCCATTGCCCCATTTTTCCCTTTGAATTCAGTTGGCATTTGGTCCCAAAACAATGGTCAACCTAGGTGGATATAAAGGGATTTAGAGATCATTTGAGGATATAATACCTCCATATTCCCAATTATCTTGTCTATTAGTTGACTCTCCTTGATTAATGCCCCCTGAGAAATCTCATGCAATTACCAAGTAGTAATAATTCACAGTTGCAGACTCTATAGTTCTTACCAGAAATCTTAAAATTTTAACAATTGCTCTTTTCATCACAGGATTACATTGAGAGATAAGAAGTCTTGGCTATGTTATTTTCTGCAAAGTGGCTTACTTAGTGATCCCAGGCTAGTCAATTTTGCTCCATTTTTCTCATTTGTAAACCAAGGATAATGCCACATGCATACTCACAAAGCATGTGGTATGGATTAATTAGATAAATATCAGCAGAGCCCTCTGAGCTCCTTAGTATTGAGGTGTTTATCCATTCATGTTATTATTACCATTATAATTATGATGCCATTTCACTTGGATCATAAATAAAACTCATACCTGATAAAGACAAAAAGAATTTTGTTGGCTTGCCAAATCCTACCCTACAACCTCTCTAAGTAGAAGGGCAAGACTGAGTGAGTCCCTGGACAGAAGACATAATGGATTGAACTGATATTTCTCTTGATCATAGCCAAAGGTTTGTGTTAATGAGCTTAATGGTATTTACTTGGTGGGTGTCCAGAACAGCTGTCCTTTTTTTGTTTCAGGTGCCAGAGCCAAAGCCAAAGCAAGTCTGGATTTAGCAAATCCAATTACTTCCCAGGATTTACTCCCTTCCAAGACAACACTTATCATAATCACCCTTGATAATAGATACCCTGTTAAGTTGATACTAGATACCCATATCTATTTTCTTTCTCAAACACTATTTTAACTTTATGTAATAAGGCTTATTAGACATATTTTACATCTAGAGTGAGAGATTTACTTTAATTATAATAACACCAAGCAACTAATTCCAGATTCTCTTGATTTGATAACACCCCTACAAGAATTGCATTTTAATTGTTTTTGAGCTTATAACAATAATTCTTGATCAATTTTTTTTGTCTGTAGGAGCAAAAAGGGAATTCAGAGGACATCATAATTAAAAATGAAAATGGCTCATCACACAAGTAGCCTATTATGAAATATAAAACCCCATGAAAAATGAGTATAATCTTTCTCAAGCAGGGTAAGCTGTGTGTGTGTTTTAATAATCCAGAACACCTGGATATTTCACATCCATATAGAAGGCAGAGTTGTAAGGTGAAAGTGACCTTCTAGTAAGGAAAAATTTGCTATGAAAGGAGAATGCCTGAATGAGCAGACTAACTGGCGACTGATATTAGAAAACCCTTCCAATCTGTGTGAAGTAGAGAAAGCATATACTGGCAGAATGACTGAAATGACATTAATTGCCAATAGCTCTCAGGCTGCTCATACATAAGTAAGCCTGTTAGGATACCTTTCTTAAAGAATTTATTTTTCTATTTGTTTATTTTTGGCAGGGAGAAAGAGCAGGGAGAAAAGGTGCATTTTGTTTGGGAACATGTAAATTCCATTTTAAGCCTCATTTTAGCTAGTTTACATGTTCTGTTATTAGCTTTTCTTTTTTTCTGTCAATTTCTTTTCTTCCCTAAGGTGACACAGCCTTGCTTTTGTGAATTAGTTAGACAAATGCTTCATCCATAAAGTATGTTAGTGTTCCCAGACAAAAATTCCTCTGCCCACTTGTGGCACATGTGATATTCAGTAACTGGTTAATAGCAGGTTTCACAGGTAGCATATTTGTACATTAGAAGACTTTCTATCTATATCTTGGTGTTCCAAGGTTTTCTATTTAAACTAGTATCATTTTCATAGGCAGTTTGTCAGACTTCTGAGTTTTCTTTTTTCCTTTTGCTTCTCCTTGCATTATAATTTTATAATTTCCATAGTGACAGATATCATATGTCCCAGACTTTAGGAACTGTCCCAATTTCTCTGTGCAGTTTCACAAGTCACTCAAATGTCCTAAGCACCCAAATGGCACTTGCTATACTGACTGTCCCATGAAGAAACTGCACAAAATTCCTGAGTCAGGTTTGCTCTGATTTATAAGAAAAAATAGAGTCTCTGTGCCCATCTTGAGACTCTGTGAATCCACTCACTTACAGGTTATTTTAACCAACATAAGAATAAATTTTGTATAGCACTATCTTCTATTAGGCCTTTAAAATGCTGCATACTGGTCTGACCTAATTTTCTACCTTTCTAATAATTAATTCTGTGAATGTTGAATGTCTATGAAGGCTCTTTTTTCTTTCTTGGCCATGGAGTCAGTTCTGAGTTCCTAGAATAAAAAGAGAAAGATGTGAGCTGAATGGTCCATGTTTTACCAGTCCATGTCTTAACATTGTCATTTCAAAGATGAATTTTTTTTCTAAAAGTACCAGTGAAACAATTTTAAAGGAGAATAAACACTATTATGTTTACATTCTATCCTTTTACAAAGTCAGAGGCATTTAAAAACTCAAATGCATACTTTTCCTCTAAATTTTTATATGCAAAGTCTAGTAATAATCATATCTATTACTCCCCAATTTATCAGATTTTAAATCTGACATCTAGAGATAAAAAAATAGTTATCTGATGAAGTCTAAATGTCAAAAATTCTGAGTCTGGAGGAAACTCTTTCTAGAAGGAATTCAGTAAGAGAAGGTAGGAGAGGGTAGAGATTAGTGATGGTTTGGGGAGTAGGGATCTTCATTCTCTTACTTACGTATGTCCCTTGCTCATTTTGCTCTCTATTTGGCAAACAGAATGTTATTTTTACAAATCCTGGTGAAGGGAAGACATTCTGCTAATAGATTGAAACTTTGTCAACTTTGATCTCAGGCCTTTAATAAACTTGTGTTGACCTGCTTCCATATGTCAATTACTGTGTTCTGATTTTAGAGAATTTGTGAAGATGACTACTTCCAAAATGATCAAGATGTTCTATTCATTTGATTGTTGCTTTTTGACATTTTTAAATGCCTGGCAGCTGAGATCAGCAAATTAATATTCATTTTTTTCAACATGGATTCTACTTTCTTAACCTTGATGAAACTGGAAGTGTAGACCAGGAATAAGAAAAAAAAATTCAAGAATGTTATATTATGTTTGTGCGTGTGTGTATGTGTGTATACACACACGTGTATGTATACATATATGTGTACACATACATTTATATATACATGTACAAGTGTATGTACACACATATATGTATATACACATGCACTTATACACACATATAAATATATACATATACATGTGTATGTATACATGTATGTATACACTTATAGGCATATAAATGAATGTATACATGCATGTAGATAGCATGAGTGCATACTATCTAGCTATTGGAGAAGCCTGGATTACTATCTATAAGATTGTCTCCCATGAAATGGAGTAGTTTTTCTACTAAAATTACACTGTTTTCTTCCTGAATTTATTTATGAAGTTGACCCTAGCATACCCTCTTGTTGCCGCCATATTGCATGGGCTGCCATATGCACTCACTTTTCCCTGAATATCTCTGGCTCTTCAATAGCAATTAAAACGTCTAGCAGCATATTGGTCATGGTAGAAACAGCTTTTATTCTTGGTGACACATTTCTGGGTGCAATTAGTTCTGCTCAGGATTGTATATTATTTTCTTATTACATCATTATATCACAATTTCTCTAAAAATCCTCATAACTACATTAAAGATGAATTGACAAGAAAACAAGACCACATATTTAAGGAACCATGTTATAGTTTTACTCTTAAATCCATTTTAGATTTTTGTGGCATTAAACAGTAATCTCTCACATTGGAGACCTCTAAAGTTGTGGAGATGTAATAATTAGTATAATTGTATGATTCCCAAGCTGGAAAAAATTAATCCTCCTCTCCTGTGGACTCTGTCTCTCAGATAGATTGTCTTTATAAAGTAATAATTAATTTTTAGTCACATATATTTTTTTCAAACTGTCAATCAGAGATTCTGATCAATATCAATAGTGGAAATGAAAAACAGTTTAATTTACTGATTTCGTGAACATGTCAGGCACTGAGAATGTGGAAGTGAAGAAAATATAGTCTTGGCCTTCAGGGGGTTTAGTCAGTTAGAAAGATATACATCAATGTATACTGAGTTCACATAATACAATCACAAAACGAAAAAAACTCATTTGAATCATAAGCTTCCCTGTAGCCTTTTATTAGATAAATATAATTTTTATTAAACTTTTTGAAGTTAGTTAAAATTTTTCATGTCTGCTGAATGGGTTATTACTAGCCCAAGGTGTGGTAGTAAAAGGCACCCTCACTGTCAGGATTAGAGTTCAAAATAGTGACCACCAAAAAAAGTTTTTGGAATTTCAGAGGTTTTCATATGTAGTTGAATTAGCATTATATGAAGTAGGCTTGCATGATGGGAAAAGTACTGGCAAAAGTGTTTTTTTCTGGTTTGTATTCTTTGTAGTGGTGATACAGTAGAACACGTTAGATTTGCTCCCAGCCTGTCACATGTACGCAAATCACAAGAGGGAGAAACAACTGTTGTGCAAGTGGAATTCTAGAGCAATCTCTTTTATGAATGCTGATTGACATTTCTGACCTGGGCTCCACCTCGGGGTGATTATTCTCTAGTGAGCAATGTGGCATGGATGAACAATGAAATCTGTGATTTGTTATGTCTACATAGATTATAATCCTTCATATTCTACACTCTGCTATCTTCTACTGGTGATACTGGGAAGTATAGGAGGGTCTTACTCAAGACTTCCATTCATATGCAAGATTTGTCTTTCTCCCTCACACAGATACACACACACACTCAGACTTAAACAGACATACACACACTTATACACAAAGCCGCCAGTGATTTGGACAATGCTATTTATGGAAGAAGCAGGCTCTTGTTCCTAAATCCTGCAGTAATTACTTTATTTCTTCAAGCATGAGATTTGATTACCCATATATTATTATGCAGAATGCATAAAAGTCTTAACTATCACTTTATGCAGCTCTTCTAAAAAAAAAAAAAAGGTTTCACAATTTAGCTCGAGAAGACAATGTTTTGCATAGGCAGAGCAAGTTAGTGGCAAGCTCTGCCAAGACCTGTACAGGGTTTCAGGAAGTCCTGAAGTGGAGACTGGACAGACCAGTGTGTTGTAAGGGGAAGCTCTTGCAAAGAAGTTTGCAGGTTTGAAAAGGTATGTGAATGAAAAGAGTGGGACATGTAGCTACTAATTATATACTGCATGATAAAACATAATTCTTAAACATAAACAGATGTTGAGCCTCAAACAATGAAAGCGATAATTTCCCTTACATATGATTCCATAACCAGACCTAGTGTCTGAGTGAAAATCTTTTACCATTATGATGCTCTCCTGTGAAATCTGTTTGTGTTATGGGAATATGATACATAATAAAAATAACCACAAAGCAAGCGGTGAGGACAGGTTAGTGTATGGCACTGGAAAAATCTGGCTTCTATATGGACAATAATAAAGCTGATCTCTGTTTTAAGCAATCTAATAGTAGACTCAGTGCATTAAAGGCCTTATTGTGAAAAGTTAAATATCGTAGAAAGAAGAAACCTAGAGCATATTTTATAACTTAGGGGAGGAGAAAGACTTTTAAATGAGATTCTATTTCTCTGACGATTAGTGATGTTGAGCATCTTTTCATATGTATATTGACTATCTGTATGTCTTCTTTGGTGAAGTGTCTATTCAGGTCCTTTGCCCATTTTTTAAATTGCATTGTTTGTGGGGGTTTTTTTGAGATAAGTTTTATAAGTTCTTATAAATTTTGTATGTGAACCCTTAATAAGATGTATAATTGGATAATATTTTCTCCCATTCAGTGGGTTGTCTTTTTATTTTTTTGATGGTTTCCTTTGCTTTGCAAAACTTTTTAGTTTGATGTAGTCCCATTTGTTTATTTCTTCTTTTGCTTCCCTTACTTAAGTAGATATATCAGAAAATATATAGCTATAAGAAATATCTTAGATTTTACACCTATGTTTTCTTCTAGGATTCTTATGGTTTTGAGTCTAACATTTAAGTTTTTAAGCCAGTTTGAGTTTATTCTTTTGTATGGTATAAGAAGGTGGTCTAGTTTCATTTTTTTTGCACATATCTGTCCAATTTTTCCAATACCACTTATTGTATAGGCTATCTTTACCACACTGATAGGAATTGCATTGAATCTACAGGTAACTTGCAAATTAAAACCACAATAAGGTATCTCCTCACATCTGTCAGAATGGCTATCATCAGTAAATCAACAAGTGCTGGTGAGGATGTGGAGAAAGGGGAACCCTTTTGCATGGTTGGTGGGAATGCAGGTGGTGCAGCCACTGTGGAAGACAGTATTGAGTTTCCTCAAAAAATTAAAAATGGAACTGATGTACGACCCAGTGATTCCACATCTGGGAATTTATCCAAAGAAACCTAAAACACCAACTCAAAAGAATATATGTACCCTCATGTTCATTGCAGCATTATTTACCACAGTCAAGATTTAGAAGCAGCCCTAGTGCTTATTGGTAGACGAGTAGATAAAAAAGCTGTGGTATATTTACACAATGGAATACTACTTGGCCATAACAATGAAGGAAATCTTACCTTTTCTAAAGAAAGATTTATTTATTTATTTATTTATTTATTTATTTATTTATTTATAGAGAGAGGGGTAGAGAGGGAGAAAGAGAAGGATGGAAACATCGATGTGAGAGAGAAACATCAATTAGTTGCCTCTCCCATGCACAGGCCTGCAACCCAGTCATTTGCCCTGAGTGGAAACTGAACTGGTGACCTTTCCCTTTGTGGGACAATGCCCAACCAACTGAGCCATGCCAGGCAGGGAGGAAACCTTATCTTTTGTGACAGCGTGGATGACCTGGGGAGTATTATGCTCAGTGAAATAGCCAGGCAGATAAAGACAAATATTATATGATTTCACTTATATGTGAAATCTAATGAACAAAATAAACTAACAAAATAGAAACAGTCTCATAGATAAAGAGATAAAGATACATAGATAAAGTATGTCAGTCTCAAACATACTTACAAAGCAAGGATAAGGAACAGATTAAGAGTTGAAGCCTAATGTCAGTTTTATAAATTCATACATGACATAAATTCATTTGTGAATTTGTGAAATGGCAATAAACACATATCTATCAACAATTTAATCTAAAAAACAAACTAAGCAAACAAGAACACAGAATCATGGATCCTGAGAGCATTTTGATGGTTGCCAGATGGGAGGGGGCAGTGGGGGAATGGGTGAAGAGGTGAGGGGATTAAGAAGTACAAATAGGTAGTTACAGAATAGCCATGGGGATGTAAAGTACAGTATAGGAAATGGAGTATCCAAAGAACTTATACACATGACCTGTGGACATGAACAATGGTGGGGGGATTGCCTGAGGGAGTGGGGATGGTGGGTGGAGGGGGCAAAAGGCATACATTGGGACAACTATAGTAGCATAATCAATAAAATTGAATTAAAAAAATAAATATATATTTAGTCGATGTCTTCAGTTCCTGGCCAGAGCTTTTAAAACCCTTGTGGTTTCCTAATGATAAAGGTGCTGGGAGTATCTTTTGTTCTAACTTTAGGTCTTAATTTTTGTTTTCAATTACAGTTGATATATGTATGTCGTATTGGATGCAGGTATATAATATAGTGATGGCATTTCTATAACTTACAGACTGATCACCCCGATGAGTGTGGTACCCCCTGACGTCATATATAGTTACTACAATATTATGGACGATGCTCCCTCTGCTGTCCGCACTTTACATTTCCATGACTATTTTATAACTGGAAATTCGTAATTCTTTATCCTGTCACCTTTTTCACCCGCCCTCAGCCCCTCCCATCCGGCAACCATCAATTTGTTGCCCGTATTTGAGTTTGTCTCTGTTTTATTTTGTTTGCTTTTAAAAGTCCGTATCTGCAAGGTGAGGGTAGTTTTCAGGATTATCACAGCTATTTTCAGAGTTTTATTGCATATTAATGTAAAAATTTAAAAATGAGGACTGCCACATTACACAGGTCCAAAGGACACCATTCACGTGAACTACAAACTGCAGCATCATGGTCCTGTGATGAATTCCTTCAAACCCTCAAAACATTTTGACCGTATCTGCCATTGAATGTGTAAGCTAATTTAGCAAATACTGCCATATCTATAATGTTGTTATAGGCTCATGTAACTCTTGTACATACTCTATAAGGCCCAAACTTTTGTTTCTTTTCTTCACTGCTGTGACCGTATAATCTAGATGAGAGTCTGGCATAGCAGGAACTCAATAAATAATTGCTGAGTGTATAAATAAGGTTTTCTACCCAACTGCTCATTCATTTCTGTGTGGTATATCTCTCCACCTACTTCGGTATATTTGGATGTCCATTAAATGCCATTTGATGTTGTTTACAAGTTTTCCAGAATGGCTTTGTGGAGCTTTTCTTATGTTAATTTCTAGATACTCTATTGTGACTGATATGTAGAACTTATGATGTTTTTCTAAAAAATACTGTTGGACTCATTGAGGTATTCCTTAACATAGATTTTTTTGTGAATATACTCCCAAATGGAAGATAATCCATAATGTTAATTTTTTGAAGGTCTATCTAATTTTGTCATATATCTTATGCTGGTTTTATAAAAATTAGAGGCAGCTTTGTCTCTGTTTCTGTTCTTTAGGACACATGATAGAGACTGTGGGTTAGTTCGTGCTCCTTAGATGGTTGGCGAAAACTGCCGGAACAAACTGTGTGGGTCGTGACTTCTTTTGGAAAGCAGTTTACCTATTATTCTTTTATTTTTAATGGTTGTTGAGCTATTGCAGTTTTCTATTTCTTCCTGGCCAATTTTGGCAATCAAAAGATGCATTTACAATGAAAATAAAACCCTGCTCAATAAGGAGTGGGTTTTCCTCTCTCATTCTGAATTTATTATTTTATTTATTTCTTAATGAATCTTACTAGAGATTGCCTATATTACTTGTCTTTTAAAAAGATTTAGTTTTGTTAATCCTTTTTAGATTTAGATTTTAGTTAACTAAATCTAAAAACTAAAATCTAATTCTTTTTAGTTTTTAGATTTAGTTTTGTTAATCCTTTTTTACTTTTTCTATTTCATTGATTTCTGCCCTGTGCCAGAAGCCTGGCTTGCTACCCTGTGGCCCTTAGCTTCGCAGAAGGAGATGGGTTTACTGCCCAAGCATGCACAGTTTACTCCACTGCTCTGATCGTGGGTGGTCCTAAGGCTGTGATGCAGCCGTTGGACAGAGCTTGGTCCCCTCACGCTGTGCCTCTGGGGCGAGGCTCCTCTATACCGTGACTCTGACTAGGGAGTCAGGGGAAGGGTCGGTGAGGACTGGGTTTGGCTGGCTAGGTAGCATGTGCCAGATCTCTTAAGGATGAGTCTGGGATGAGGGTCTTTGGCACCTTCAGCACTCAGGACTTCCCTGATGCTCCTGTAGATCTCAGGAGATCCCACTAAATTGTGCTTCTTTCGGGAAGAGTGGTCAAAGCCTCAGAGCCTTGGACTTGATTCCACTGCCTTCTGAACCTCCCATGACAGTCTGAGTGCATTTCCAGCCCATCCTCTCCCTGCTGTTGTATCTGGGACTGCACTTACCTCCCCTCACACACCCATAGCCACAAAGCACACCCTGCGGGCTCCAAATGCTTGCTTTCTTTTTGCCTTCCTGGGAAATCTCACACTCCACCCACTGGGACAAGACCCTGGCCACGACCTGCCTCCATTGGCTGTGAACGGCAGGAATGAAACAAGAAAGTGGTGTTTGGAGAGCACTGCGCTTGGGTCTGCAGGAAGAGGAGGAGGAGGGTGGCAAGAGACTAGCAGTGGAAGGTAGCCAAACCTGACAGCACCAGGTCTTACCAGGTTAGTTCCCATTTAGGTCCTTCGTTGGTCTGACACACCTTATTTTCTGAGTTCAGAATAGAACTGCATTCCTGCGTTCAGGTTGTTGTGGCCTTGGACCTTGGCAGGTGTGGGACTGGGGCCTTAAGGTTCACCAGAGTGGTACATTTGTCAGAAGTGATGGCCATAGTTTACATTTGGGTTCACTCTTGGTGTTGCACATTCTGTGAGTTTGGACAAATGTGTAATGACAGATATTCATCAGTATAGTATCATATAGAATATTATCATTACCCTAGATATCTGCGCTGCACATATTCATTCCTCTAACCTCAGCCCCTGGCAACCACTGACCTTTTTATGTGTCCAGTTTTGCTTTTCCAGAAATGTCATGGAGAAGTTGGATTCATAAAGTATGTAAACTGCTCAGATTGGTTGTTTTCACTTAGTAATATACATTTAAGATTCCTCCATGTGTTTTCCATGTTTTACAGTTTATTTTCCTTAGCACTTAATATTCCATTGTCTGTGTGTACAACAGTTTATTTATCCCTTCTCCTAAATCGTGTTTGGTTCCAAGTTTTTGCAATTATGAATAAAGCTGCTATAAGCATCCCTGAGCAGGTTTTTGTATGGACATAAACTTTCACCTTCTTTAAGTAAGGGGCATAATTGTTGGACCATATGGTAAGAGTATGTTTAGTTTCCAAAGTCCATACTATTTTGTATTCCCACCAGTAATGAATGAGAATCCCTGTTCTACATTCTCCTCAGCATTTGGTAATGTCACTATTCCACATTTTGGCCATTCTAATAGGTGTGTAGTAGTATCTCATTTTAATTTGCATTTTCCTGATAATATATGACGTAGAGCTTCTTTTCATAGGTTCATTTGTGATTTGTATATCTCCTTTCATGAGGTGACTACTAAGGTTTTTGGCCCATTTTATTGTGTTATAACTAGTTGGGTTATTTGTTTAAGGGTTCTTTGTATATTTTGGGTAACAGCCTTTGCCAGATGTGTCATTTGCAAATATTTTATCCCAGTCTTTGGCTTGTTTTTTCATTTTCTTTATAGTGTCTTTCACAGAGAAAAAGCTTTTAATTTTAATAAAGTCCATCTTATCAATTATTTCTTTCATGCATCATGCCTTTATTGTCATGTCTAAAAAGTCACTGCTATACCCAAAGTCATCTAGGTCTTCTCCTATGTAATCTGAAAGTGTTATAGTTTTGCATTTCACATTTAGTCCTTTGATCATTTCTGAGTTAATTTTGTGAAGAGTGTAGGGTCTGTGTCTATATTCATTTGTTCTTGCATGTGGATGTCCAATTGTTCTAGCACCACTTTTGAAAAGGCTATTTAAAAGACTTCCTTTTTTTAAATATTGTATTGCTTTTGCTCTGTCAAAGATCAGTTGTCTGTATTCAACGTGGTTCTACATCTGGGCTCTGTGTTCTGCTCCATAGCTCTGTTTGTTTATTCTTTCATCAATACCACATTGTCATTACTGCTACGACTTACAGTAATCTTGGAGTCAGGTAGCGTCTGTTCTCCAACTTTTTTTCTCCTTTAATATTGTGTTGATGATTCTAGATTTTTTCTCACTCCATATAAACCTTAGACTCAGTGTGTCAGTATCCACAAAATAACTTGCTGGGATTCTGATTGGGATTGTATTCAATTTATACATGAAGTTGGGAAGAATCCACATCTTGACAATATTGTCTTTCTATACATGAACATGGAATATCCCTCCATTTATTTAGTTCTTTGGTTTTGTTCATCAGATTTTGTAGTTTTCCTTATAGAGATCTTATACATATTTTGTTAGATTTATACCTAAATATTTCATTTTGGGGGGTACTAACATAAATGGTGGTTTTAAAGTCAAATCCTACTTTTTTTTGCTGGTATCTAAGAAAATGGTTGACTTTTGTGTATTAATCTTGTATCCTTCATCCTTGCTATAATTTATTAGTTCTAGTATTTTGTTAATTCTTCCAGATTTTCTACATGGATGATCATGTCATCTGCAAACAAAGACAGTTTTACTTCCTTCTTTCCAATATGTATATTTTTATTTGCTTTTGTTGTCTTATTGAGCTAGTACTGGCAGTGTGATGTTGAAAAGGAGGGGTGAGAGAGGACATTCTTTCCTTATTCCTGACCTTAATGGGAAAGCTCCAAGTTTCTTACCACTAAGTATGATGTTAGCTATAGTGTCCTTATAAAATTGAGGAAATTTCCCCTCTATTCCTAGTTTACTGAGAGTTTTTATGATGAATAGATGTTGGATTTTGTCAAATGCTTTTTCTGTATCTGTTATAAGATCATGCTATTTTTCTTTTTAATTCTGTTGATGTGATGGATTATATTAATTGAAATTAAACGTTGAATCACCTTTGCATACCTGTGGTAAATCCCACAATTTTTTCAGTGTAGAATTCTTTTTATTTATTGTTGGATTCAATTTACTAATATTTTGTTAAGGATTTTTGCATCTCTGTCCATGATAAATGTTGATCTGTAGTTATCTTGTAATATCTTTGTCTGATTTTGGTATTAGGAAAATCTTGCCTCATCAGATTATCTTTTTAATCTGATTTATGATGGATTTCTGAGTATAATAAGTGTGTGTAAAAAGAATGTACATTCTATGTTTACTAGACATACTTTTTTATATATATCATTAGGTCAGGTTTGTTAAAAATATAATCTTCTATGTCTTTTTTGCTTGATGTACCAGTTTTTTGATAGGTGTGTTTGAATCTCTATTAGAACTAAATATTAATTATTTCCTGGTAATTATTTCAGTTTTTATCTTATATATTTTGAGACCCTATTTATTTGGAGTGTATATTTATAATTATTATAGGTTATTAGTATATCATTTCTATTTCCACTGTGAAATTTTCATCTTTATCGTTTATAGGCCATTTTATTTAAATTATGTTTTAGGCTGGTACATATTGCTTAACATATATTTTAATCTCTTTGCTTTTCATTCCATTGTTATTTAGGCCTCTAAAACAACATATTATTGAATTTATTTGGAATAAAAATTTATTTTGAGAGTTTATGTCTCATAAAGGATAATTTGAACTCAATTCATTTGCTGTAGTTAATGTAAGTTAAGACTTATTTTTAACACTATTTTGTATTTAGACTTACCATGATTTATTTATTTTTCTTTCCCACTTTCAATTGGGAACTTTTTTTTTTGTTCAAATTTTATTTTCTGGCTCCTACATTGGAAAGGGTCATTCTATAAGACCCATAGTTGCACTTATTTTTTTTCTATCAATATGAAGCAAAAAATATCAACTCACTTTCTTTTTTAAATCCATCTCCTTCCCTTCCTCCTTGTCTCTCCCAACAAGCCATGACCCACCTTAATTCTGATTCTTCATCTGGAGGGTTTGGTGCAGAGGAGGGGGATCTGGGACAAGTACCTTAATTTTCATTCTACGGTGGACAATTTAATTGACTTTAGTGAAGTTATTTTGAGGAGTGAGATTATTGGAATGGGTAATATCCACATACTATTGTCTGTTTTTTTCTACCTTCTTCCCTCTTCCTTTTTACTTCTCTCTCTCTCAGTCATAGATACTCTCCAGAAGCTCCATGTATTCCCTTGTTGGTGAACTTTTACTTCACTAATAATACTCAGTGTCTTGGGGAAGACCCTCTATTCTTATTACAAATGAATAAATCTTTCCTAAACACTATTTCTCTTTAAGTGGACCTGTGATGCCATCTGGGAAATAATGGAATAGTCTCATTTTTATAAGATAATTTGTATGAATAATGAGGAGGAGTACAATTGGGGAAGAAAGTCCAGTTAAATATTTGTATCATGGATCAGTAGAAATTTGGAAGAAGCAGAATCTTTACAAATGAATTGATGATGGATTTTAGGATTTTTTTTTAAAGTGAGAAACTTTTCTATATGCAGTTTGGTTTAACTAAAACATATTCTGTGGTGGAGGAAATGATGCATATTTGACAGAGAGACTCTTTAGGAGGTGGTTCCCTTATCTCTGGCAGATTACAGTAAGCAGTCTGGGAAGAAGACTGGTTAAAGCAGAAGGAAGCTACAATGGTTCTCTTATTTATGGTTTTGGCTCTGGAGTAAGTAATTTATACTCTCTCTTTCTGCATAATAGAACTTGAAAGCTCCTGCTGAACTTCCAAGTTTTCTAAGCCTTCAACTGATGATAATAGGAAATGGTAGGATGATTACTTGCTGGCAAAGTACTTTGAGATCTTTAAATAATAAGTGTTCAGTGTGTGAATTTCTGAGCTTTATTTTAAAGAGAGAACCTTTTGGTGGTAGCCTTATCCACTTTTTTTCTGTATTATAATTTTTTTTTCAGAAACATCAGGGTCCTTTTGTGGATTGCTCCTATCTTTATGAAATTCTGGCTTTTAACTAGCACCCAAGCAGCTTTGGGAAACAAAATGATAACAAAAGCAACATGCAGTCACTTCTTTGCTGGGTAGATTTTTTAATTTTTTTATTTTTACCCTCTAGCCTTTTATCTTTACGTGTTCCTTTTTGCCTGACATTTCTGCATTCATCACCCCGTGTCTAGTTGCAATAGGCTATTATAAGATGGATGGATGAGGAAATGACAGGAATACATACAATTCGCGTTTTTCATTTCCTTTGTAGCTGGAGTTTTTTAATAGTTCTTTAAACTGTATTTATGTTTTTCTTAAAGAAAGTAGATAGTAGTCTTCCTATCTCATCCCCAAAATGTTTTCTACGATTCCTGTTTATACAATATTAATGTTTCCTTATTGCAAAGATAAGATAGAGAGAAGCAGATTCATTTATATTCAGGGAACTAACTTAGTACATGCTTAAAGGCCTCAGGACCACCTTCTCCAGAAGGCGAAGCAATTATACTCCTAGGCTTCCTTTTTCTTACTCAATGAACAGCAGCCCATGGAAAAAGTATTCAAAAAGAGCTTTCCGTTGGGTGGTTTCATCATTTCCAAATTGTGTATACCCTGCTCTAGAGTTGGAAGTGGTGCTTCAATCAGAAATTTTAAATGGGTAAAACATTTTGTTTGAAAGTCAATGAGAATGATCTTTGATAGGTTATCCATTTATTTTTAAAAAATAATCCTGTTGCTCACTGGCTCACACTGATTTTTTCAGAATTAATATGAAAATGATGTTTTAACACAAAGATCCTATAAGATAATCGAAAATGAATTTTCATGAGTAGATGGTGAGTGAGTCTTATTCTTTTCTTGCCAACCTGTTTTTCATCTCTGGGGAGGTCCTTGCAGATGATTTTGGTGTGACACAATCTGTATAGCAGAGTCACAATTGTGTGGTACGTATTCGGCATTTATTTTACAACCTTGTTGTATGTTTTAGAGCTGAATCCACTCAAGTCAGGCCATCATAATTTAATCTCGGGTTTTCAGACCGTTCTGAGGAATGATTAGCAATGCCTAGAAGTATGGAGCCAAAGGCTGGTGTGGTCTGTATGTGCTCTCTCAGTCTCGGGTCCCAGTTTAGTATCTCTGTTTCTTTGGTAATTAGAGATCTAAAGCAAACACATCAACCTAAACAGTTCTAAAATTGCACTATCATATGTAATGAAAAACATTGTTTTCAGCCATGCTCACTTCTAAATGGAAATGGATTCTTGCCTCACATAAGAGCTGAACATGCCATACTCACTTCCAGGCCATACTTAATACTTTCTTTTTCTGAATATTCCATGTTGCCTCTCACTCCCCTGCCTTTGCACTTACAACTTCATCTTCCTGGAACATCCTTTATTCATTTTTCAGGACTAACTATTCTCATTTCTACAGTTTAACCATCAATATTGGCAACATCAGGTGCTCTCCTTGGTGTTTTCGAAGATCTCTGTTTGGCTGCTACCTTATCACTTAGCACTCTGAACCGTAATTGCCTCTGCCATGACCTCTGAGCTAAGGGAGGACCACTGGCACATAAACATAGAAGATACTCAGCAACTGCTACTGAAGGCGTGAGCAGATTTTCTCCTGATGTGGTAGGTGTCAGTGTTTAGGTGTTTTAACGCAAGATGTTTCTTTCACTCTTCCCTAGTTCAAGATCTTTTAAAAAATATCACACCTTAAGGATTTATGTATAGTTTTCCTTAACAACAACCTTTGAATAAAGAAAGAAGTGAATTGGAAATATGCTTTTGACAATATTACCTCAAGGATTTCAGCTGTTGTTGACCTCACTTTACAATGAGATTTTTTGTGTCATTTTAATGCTATCCATACATGAACATTTTTTTTGCAGGTTTATTGAGGTGTAATTGACAGATAAAATTGGAAGCTATTTAAAGTGTACCTCATGGTGATTTGATATATGCATATACATTGTGAAAGGATCCCTACCATCTATTTAACTAACACATCCATTACCTCACATACTTATCTTTTTTTTTGTGAGAAAATTTAAATTGTACTCTTATCCAATTTCAATGATATAATACGACGTTATCGATTATATACAGCATATTTTATATTAGATTCTCAGACCGTATTCATCTTATAGTTGAAATTTTACACCCTTTTATCAGCCTTTTTCTATTTGTTCCACCCACCCAGCCCCTGGCAACCACTTTTAACTGTAAGAGCTTGGCTTTTTTATCCTTTCTTTCTTTCTTTTTTTTTACGATTTCACATATGAGTGATACCATGTAGTATTTGTCTCACTCTATATGGCTTATCTCACTTATCATAATGCGCTTCCTTAAAGGCCATCCACATTGTTGCAAATGGCAGGATTTCCTTCTTTCTTCTAGATAAATAATATTCCACTGTGTGTGCATGTCTCGTCTTTATCTGTTCATCCATTGGTGCACAATTAGGTTATCTCCATATCTTGTCTATTGTAAATAATGCTGCAATTAATATGGGCACACAGATACATAGTTGCTATACTATTTTATTTTTTTGCTTCCTTTGGATATATACTCAGAGGTGGGATTGCTGGATCACATGGAAGTTCTATTTTTAATTTTTTGAGAAACCTCCATACTATTTTCCATTGTGGCTACACCAATTTACATTCCCGCCAACAGTATACAAGAATTCCCTTTTGTTCACTTTCTCACCAGCACTTGTTACTTCTTGTCTTTTCTGATGATAAATGTTCTAATGGGTGTGAGGTGATAGCTAATTGTGGTTTTGATTTGCATTTTCCTGATAATTAGTGATATTAAACACATTTTCATGTACTTCTTGGCCATTTGTATGTCTTTTTGGCAAAATGTCTATTTAGTTCCTCTTCCCATATTTTCGTACTTGAACACTTTAATAAGGCAATTTCTTATTTCCTTTATTTTTAACTACTACTGCAGCTGTTGTGGAGTATTGATATTACCACCTACCATATGTTTAATGAGAACTGTTTGCTTATTTTCAATTCTTTTTGTCCTTATGATATAATGCTCCAAGGATGTAAGGCCGAATTTCTTTGTTTTAGGAAGGGTTTCTCTCATTCTAATTGTCATGAATGGATGGATATACATTTAGGTACATTTGTTTAATTTTGCTTTAAAGATTTTAGATTGCTTTTTTATTGTTTATGTTTGTTATAGAATTATGTGCATCATATCAAAATCAAATCTATACAACAAAATATATTTAGGGTCACTTTCTGTCTGTGATCACTTTACCCTGTTTCCATCTGTTCCCTCAGGTAACTGTTTTCCTACTTGTAATTCCACTTTGTTCTATTTTTATAACTGTTATCTGCTATTGCAGGTTCATTTTATTCTTTCTCAAATCTTATAAAATATGTTTGCCTTTATTTTGTGTTTGTGTTACATTTACAGTCCTTTGATCTCTGTTGAGTATGCTTGGTTTGTTGTTCCTTCGTCATCATGACTACCCCTCTCCTGTGGCATCTAGGCACCATCTGTCCAGACTTCATTTTCCTTTCCATGCACGTCACAGCAACCTTCTATCTTCCCAGGGATTCTTCAGGATCTTTGAGTTTTCCGATCTTCATGCCTTTCTTTTACCTATGTGGCATATATATAGGTTGGGCTATGGGAGGGAAGTGGTAACCCATCAAGTCTACCACCAACCATTGGGAGCTCCAGTTGATTATTTTGAATATTTTTAAACACAAGGACCACTAGCAAAGACTATTTGAATGGTGGAGTTCACTTATTTAGAAATAAATGACAGAAATTTTTTCTATTTATCCTACTTTAGTATATACACAAACAGGAAAAACAACCAGTTGTATCCCACTGAATAGCTGGCTTTAGTATTCTGTTGCTATTTTAAATAAAGAATATATCTTCGCTTTGCATTTTATATTTTCTTGCATTTTAAAGTATGCCGTACATTTTAAGTATCAGCATAAGCATGAGATTTGGAGTAAGATGGACTTGAACAACATTCTGATTCTGTGGCTTCAATTCAAGCTCTGTGACTCTGAGTCACATACAATAAAAATAATCTCTGTAGGGATTATGTAAGCATAGTGCTCAGCACTGAAAGGTGCTTAATAAATATTGGCTTTTATGATGATGATGATGATGAATGATGTCTATGATGATAAAATGACAGTGATTTGTATTCACTTCTATTTTCCATGAATCTGCAGTTGTAACAAAAGATAATAAGGAAAGATGACTAAGTAGTGAATAAAGTATTTGGAATATGTTTATTTGATAAAATTAGACATACCCTTTTATCTGAAATAAGAGCCTGAAGTGAACAATTTAGTTCTAACAGTATCATAATTTAAACTAACCATTATTTTATAATTTGTACTAATTTAGATACTAAAGGAGACAATAATATGTCTTTGAGAAGTTTGTCTTTTGATTTGAATAAAAATGCTTGTGTGAAAATATTCTCACCCCATTTTAATTTAATTTCCTCTTTTTAAATAAGATTTTATTTATTTAATTTCAGAGAGAGGAGAAAGGAGGGAGAAAGAGAGGGAGAGAAATATCGATGTATGAGAGAAACATCGATGGGTTGCCTCCTGTATGTGCCCCCACTGGGGACCAAACATGCAACCTAGGTATGTGCTCTGACTGGGAATGGAATCGGCAACCTTTCAGTTTGCAGATGATGCCCAACCCACTGAGCCATACGAGTCAGGGCTAATTTTCATTTCATTTAATAAATAACTCTTTATTTGTAATGTGAGCTATATTTTAGTCTTGTTTTTGAATTCTTTGTGAATGTCCTGTGCACATATTTTGCTCCTTTATTTCTTGTTCATATTTATAGTTGTCTATTGCAGAGATTAGGAAGGAATTAGGAACCCAAAATTTTATTGGAATTTAATCTCTACTATTGAGTTAAAAGGCTTTTAACTGTTTTTTTTTTTTTTTTAAACGCAATTCACGCTTTCTGGGATTTGGAATTTTCTAAATCCCTGTTCCAGTGAATCCCTGTTATCTAAATTTTTCAACATGGGTACAAGGATTAGTGTACATCTGACTCCGTTCATTTAAACAAAGTATAGGAGGCCAGAGTAGGACAGAACTGAAGGAAGGACCATGAACAGGGGGATGATGCTCTGAATGCTGCTTACTGGGACCCCATGTGGTTTGGGGAGGCAGGAAAGAGGAAATAAAAATGTGATTTTGATTCAGATTTTGAATTTCTGTTAGCAATAGATTACCCGGCTTTATAAGGAGATAAATTCTGCTGTAGCAGAGACTATTATACTTCTCTTTAAGACTAAGTGCCCTTAAAATAGTTCCAAATATTTGGAGTTAATACCATACATTTCAATTGTGCTATATTTATATGGTAAATAGATTTAAATAAGACATGCCTCCTCTATTTTTTTCTGCCTGATTTTGAACAGAGCTGATAAATTCTTTCACTTATATACTCAGTACATATTTATTAAATACTGCGTATAGGTATTTGCATGTGAAAATCAGAATTCACTTAAGACAACTTAAAAAATCAATCTTTCAGAGATCTCCAATGGATCCAGTGCCTTCTTTTTAGTATGGTAAGATGCTTTGCTTAATTCTATGCAACACACGGAGCTGCTGCCTATTGCTGAGCAGTTATCTAGTATTATCTTTCTCCTCTTTTCTCTCTGACAGGTAACCACAGGTTTGAGCCATTTCATCCAAACTACTTGTGCACAGCAGTGGGCATTTCACTGGCTAAGTACCAGGGTGGGATCCATGGCCATGGAATAGATGGGACAAAGACATTGGTTTTGTAGGACTGATATTAAGACTGATATTAATACTGTGATACTAACATAACCAACTGAACTAAAAAATCTCAGACTTTAAAAAGAATATGTTCTTTGATTAGAAGAAGAGAAAACTCTACACATCTCACAAATTGCAACAGGTTCTACAGATTTCAACAACCAAGAATTTCAAGGTCAACCAGGAAAGAACTGTATTTATCTGTAGCTATTAATGTGAGTCTGCAATAAGGAGACAGTGTTATGTTTTAATTTGGGGGTTTTACCTGGTTTGTTTTTCTCAAAGTAAACGTGCTAGGAGTTTGAAATGAGCCATCATTATTGCTGACAAACATGCACTCGGGCTAGACCTGGCTATGCAAATAAAGTCCATTCTCCATAGTACTCAGGAGCAGCGACAACTGACCGGGGAAGGTGGCCGGCTGCCACAGACTGTACAATCTAATCTAATTCCTCGTTCCACAAATGTTGATTAAGCTGAAAGAGGATCCTTTGCAAAGCTAATTCAATAGCTTCATCTCCTCTCCCTGGAAGGCTAAAGGATGATCTCACTATCACAGGAGGCCATTAGCTTCCCTTGCAGCAAAACTTACCATCTGGCCTGAACTCTGTTGATTGAATGGGAGTTTTTCTAGCATCCTCACTGTTTTGGTGGTGAGTGGGAGAGGTAGAAACTGGGAGGGGCAGCTAGACAGCGTATGACTGCCATTACCTCTGAGGGAGCCAGGTGAACTCTGAGTGCTGTCTGATGTGCCTGGCACTCATTGTCTGGTGTCCGGCATTAGTTACAGATGACTTAGCCACTTATGACCAAAATGGCATTGGACAGATTAAAAAAAAAAAAAAAAACCAATTCTTTTTATAACCCTGCAGTCTTTGACTTTAATCTTGTCATTAGACAGCTGATCTACCAAAGTCACTGAAGCATTGCTTTTATTAGCAATGGATAAAGCATTTTCAAAATAATAATCAGACTATGACTTGAATCCGATCTCAGTTTGCTCTGTTAATGTTCTCTATGTCAGTTTCGATGGTAGTCCTTGTTATAGCTCTCTTGGCATTAATGAGTTAGAGTTCTGGCTAAATTGTTGGGAATAGGGGGCAAACATGAACATTGTGTTGCCTTTGTTAAATTCCACTCAGGGTTAATTGTTGCTAATTTTAGAACTGCTCCTGCTGCAGTTCTATCCAGTTCTACATCTGAACACAGGGGAGGAACGATGTAGGGAGGCTCCCGAGAAAGGAAGGCTCCAACAAAACAGCTGTCATAGCTCACATGTAAGGCTGAAGATTTGTTCTTTTACTTTTGTATTTTTAAAATATTCTGGTTCAGTATCAGAACAGAATCAGTCAGTAAAGCAATAGCACCAGTCAGTTGTCAACATCTGAGAGAGGTTGATATGGCCACTGTTGGCTGGAAAGTTTAAGTATTATTCCTGAAGCAAATAAAAAAAAATGAATCTAATAACTGAAAACATGAAATGTAAGAAGAGGATAGTGAGGTTGAAATGGGGCTCTTTAGCTGGTTCTGATGAGTGTTGAAAAGACCACATTGACAAATCAGAGACTCAACATCATGTGTTCAGTAATTTAGATTTTGAATGTCACTTGGCAATTTAACTTAATTTATTTGACAGAAGTAGTAAGTCTTACTTGTCTGGAAAAAAATAAATGTCCCCATTCATTTGGATTGTGTGTTTATTTACTTGACTTTGTATATCAAGTTCATGAAAAATAAAGTTTATGCAAAGTTAAGTACCATTAACTTGCGAATCTACTGTACTTGAATCAGTGTTCAGGGCAATGTACCTAAAAGGCACTGTTGATTTTTAAAACATTAACTTACCATAAGAGTAGGACAAAAGGATAAATATATAGTAGTGTTAGCACACAGAGACCCAGGGAGAAGCCCTGAGGCTGAAAATCTGGCTGCATAAGCAGAGGGCAGGGAAAGACCTAAGAAAGAGGCGTGCCAGTATAGTCAGGCAATTAACAGAGTTCATTAAGGGAAACTTACATATGAAGTGCAACTTTGGAAGCTTCAGGACAAGAGGATATCCTTCCCCCTCACTTCACAAGTGGGAAAGAATGTTATGGGTAAGATTCAGAGGAGGGGATAGTCACAGGTACTATTGTGTGAAATGCTACCAGGTCAGAAAATTACATGCTTTACAAGGTCAGGACAAAGGTTTGTTCCAGCAACCAGCATGTGGTGGGAGGTAGGGGGTGGACGCTGGCTTATATCAGAAGAAAACATTTACTATGATCAAACAGTTTCTAGAGGGCTTGCGAGAAGCAGGCTCTCTGTTCCGGCCTGGGTGTACCTGGAGTGTGGCAGCAGTCACGTCATGGAACAGTCTCTCCTCCATGGGTATAGACATAAACTTGCTATAGTACATAGATTTGGGTGAGGAATCTAAATTGGCAGAATCTTTTCAATTTCTTCACTCCTCATTCTAACCTTACTCCAATATAGCCCCACACTCTAGAGTCAGTTCACAGGAGAGAAACCTGTGATGAGCCGGAACCAATTCAGTCTTTGGTCTTCCTTAACCGAACCATGTAACGTGGTCATGCAAAAGCTGACCCGATTGACAGCATTCATTTATGTTCTCCCATTTACAACTTCGAGCCAGGTAAAGGGCAGTTACAGGCAACAGAAAGTCAACATTGCCTGTGGCATAGATGGAACACATGCCAATGACAGAACTGATGGGCTTCACAGACATGTCACCAACTGGAGGTGACTTCAGTTGAATACCGCAGGGGCGAAGGAATGTGATGTAGAAGAGAGCCATGACTACTGCATAGCCAGTTAAGGATAGTTTGGGGAAAATAGTAAATTTTAAGTAATGTTTCATAGGAGGGTTGGCAATCCTAAGTAGGAAAGAATGGTTTCCCAATGAATGGATAAATAAGTATCATCAAGTGACAACTACATGTTGTTGTGAGTTTTTCTTTTTACCAACTCTTTTAATCTTTGCAATAGTCTTGTCATATAAGAATTACAAATCTTATTTTATAAAGCAGGAACTTGAGGCTCAGGTATTTAGTGTCTAGGTCAAATAGCTGGAGAGGGGTGGAATTTGGAGGCTAGATATTGTCTCTCGTAGCCCCATTTCCCCTCCACTTCCATCGCACCACTATAGCTTGTCCTCACAACATCCAAAGAGAAGTGCTGAAAAGTGGAAAGGTAAGGCCTCTTCCCTGACCCCAGAGCACCCAGTACCTTCCATAGTGCTTGCTGCCATTGCTACTTTATTGCCTGCCCGCTCTTCCTCTGCTGGTCACAGAGGAAGCTGTAGAAAGATGTTCTCATGCCCATGAGTTCCCCTGTGCAGGCACTGGCATAACTTGATAAGTTGATTCATGCTCTATAATTCTCTTTACAGTAAGAAGCTCTCTTCCTCTCAGCTTTTACAACATCCTCCACAGCATACCTGTGGCAGCTCTGCTAACCTGCTATTGGACAAAAGGGGGAGAAGAGCAGGATGCTGACACAATACTCATATTAGGTAAATCTTTCCCCAGCTAGTACTTTGTGTCCTGGGATTATTTTGTGAACAGAGATTTTGTTAGAAATGATTGATCTGAGCATCTGGGGGTTCTTGCACCAGCATTAGCTCCTTCTAATTGCTATAATGTGGTTCCATTAGGATTTCACGCAAGCAGTGCAATCTTCACGCACAAACTAATGATTGATTACGTATTTATGGCATTGGAGAGTATTTGTTGAGTGCATTTGTGGTTTTCTAGGATTTTCTTCTTTATTTTCCGGGTCTGAACTTTTCCTTGTTTCTTTACCTCCCTATCACTGATTGCCATTCCAATTAGTCTCCAAAGCATTCACTTTATAAATAGAAAGTCAGAATGGTGCTTTACCATTTATCTGTTAACTCACATTGGGATTTGGGAGAGTGGCTGGTGTGAATGATAACTCAGAAGAATGCTATTTTCTCTTCTCTACTGAATAGTCTCATTGAGAAGCATTTAGGTATGAGCATAGTGTTTATAAACATGCACGGCTGGTTAGGTTAGCAGATTGTTTGCACGTGGGCACACACGTGTGGCTTGCAACTGCAGGGCTGTGCATTCCTTCAGAGGTTCTGTTGTTGTGTGTGTTATGAAATTTCAAATATGGGGAGAAGAACAGCAGCCTTAATGGGCTCAATCCAATGACGGCAAAAGGTGAGTAAAATGACTCCCTCTGGGAAGTAAAATGCTCATTTAGTGGAGGGGAATTATCATTTCCAAGCAGAACATTTGCCTTTCTGAGAGTGAAAGTGGCTGCACAGCTTGATAATACCTCGGTCTGAAATAGTACCCTTTCCCTTCTGAGAGCCGGGCTCTTTGCTTTTAAATTTAGCTTTACAACACCCTCGCACCCTGGGTAGGCTTAGGTGTTATTGGCCATCTTTTATAGATGAAGAAACTGAGAGCCTGAAAAATTTAACAATTTTTCCTTGGAAGCCCAGAAATCAATCATTAGATCAAAGTTTCTCAACCGCAGCACTCTTGACATTTTTGACTGGATAATTCTTTGTTGTGTGGCTGTCCTGTACATTGTAGGGTCTTAGTAACATCCTGTCTCTATCCACTAGATGCCAGAAGTATCTCCCAGGCGTGACAATCAAAATCTTTGTGCACACAGAAATATGTTCCCTTGGGGGCAAACTTGCCTCCAGTTGAGAGCCCCTGATCTAGATTGGTGAGCCTGGACAGTCTCTTGGCCTATAGGAAACCTTAGGCAAAATCTGAAATAATCAAAATTTGCTTCAACACTCCTACTTTTTTCTATCTGTAATAATGGTAATTAAGTAGGATTCACTATTAGAAAGCTTTCTGTACGTTAATTTATTTCATTCTTACATAAATCCAATTTAATCTCATTTTTCACATAATAAAACAGAACTACAGAGAGGTTAACTGCCCAAGTTTAACTGCGGGGCTGTTTCTTGGGCATGTGACCTATGCAGTTGCATAGGATTTAGGTTTAGAAGGGCCTTGTGCTTGGTTTAATGGTCTGCTGTTGCCATATTCAAATTCTTAATTGCTTTTCGACTAGGGGCCTCACATTTTCATTTGTGTTGGGCTCTACAAATTATGTCTAGTTCTGCTAGGAAGTGAAAGAATCTGGATTTGAATCCAGGTCACATAAAGATTTAAGAACATTAAGACTATGCTTAATGTTTTCTCTGTATTTCCTCTTATTTTTACTTGTTCATTCACTCATTTATTCATTCTGGAAATTGTATCATGAGTTTATTATGGATCAGCAACTAGACTTGGCAGTGAGGGAACAATAGAGAAACAACAGATGCTGTCTCTTCTCTCATGAAGCTAGAAGTCTCAGGAGGGCTATAGACCAGTAAGGAGGCATTTGCAATTCAGCATGGTGTATGTTATGATAGGAAAGGCCTGATTGCTAAGGGAGCATGTAGGAGGGCACTTAACACAGTGGAGGGGCATTGGGAAAGAATTATAAGCTCAGGCATAAGGGCTGACTAAGAGTTATACCATCAAAAAGTGGAGAACAGGTCTGATCTAAGCAATGGCAGTACAAATGCCAAGGGTCAGGGGATGTGAGTCACCATTAGAGAATTAAACATAGCTTAGTGTGGCTTAGTGTGGATGGAGTGTTGAATTGGTCAACTTTCATGGTTACGGTGTGGTAACTGCCCCACCATCTCAGGTGGCTATTACACAAAGGTTTCTTAGGCATGGTGCCAGTGATCTCCTATTGAGTTGTGATGCTGCTCATTGAGTCTCCATTTAGGACCAGGGATGGAGGAACAACTCTTAACTGGGACATGACATTCTCATGACAGAAGGAAAAGATATAAATGATCAAATCACAATCCCATTGGCTCATATTCCATTGGTCAAAGCAAACATGTCATTGGGCAGGGTTGTTACATTCCTTTTAGAAGGAGGGCAGAGACTAACGGGGAACAATAATATATTCTACCACATAAGAGTGAATGGAAAGGAATAGCAAGACATGGAGTTTTGGAAATAAGCAGGAGCAAGGTTATGTAAAGTCTTATAGATTATATTAAAGAGTTTAGGCTCAATTTATTCCTCCTTTCTCCACTTTCTATTAGATCCTAATGTCTTTCACAAAATCTGCTTTCAGATTCAACTGAAGTCAACAACAATAATAGCCACACACACAACAAAAACCAAATATGATAAGCTCATCACACACTAAAGTACAAATGATTTATATAGGGTATTTATATGTTTATAGAAATGAAGAAAAGGATCACAAATTGTAGAATGTCAGATGATAATGTATAGGTGAAGGGTGAATTTTGATTTTATCTGCAGAGGAAGGAATTTATTGGGATCTTGGAGATCACACCTTTCTATTGTTGACTTCTAAGTATGATTCAACAAAGTAAGACCAGTTCACAAATATCTGTTGAGTGCATTCTACACTGTGAAAACTGGTAATTGATGAATATACATTTTCAAAATGCAGTTGAGACTGATGAGAGAGAGCCTGATACAATAAAAAGAGTGTGAATTTTGACCTCTGATAGACCTTCATTTGACCCCTTATTCATCCTGTTAGTATCTATGTAAATTCGGGCATGTTATTAAACATCTTTGAGTTTTGGTTTTTCTCATCTGTAAATGGAACTTTATCTTCCTCTCAACCACAAATCCAACAACAATAACAGCTTATTACTTCTTATGTGCCAGCCACAGGGCTGAGAACTTTGCATTATGATACTTAAACCTTGTCACAAACCTTTAAAATGAATGCTGATTCTATAGGGAGGAAACTAAGAACTAAGGAAGTTAAGTAACTTGCCCTGGGTCAAACATTTAGTAAGTCATGGAATCTGAAAGTGAGTCCAGTTACATGATGACCAAAGCCCCAACTCTTTTTTACTAGGTAATAGGGATGATGATGATGATGATGATAAGAAGAAGCCAGGCACTGTTCCTAGCTTTTAAAAATAATTAACTTATGTAATTCTCATACATACCCTTTCAGAAGATGTAAGTGATATAGAGTGTTAAATTTAATATCATACACATGTAACCATGTGTGTGTATCTATATATCTATGTATATCTCTATTGTTTGAGAAACATCTTTCTATTCTTGGTCTGTGATTGTAAGTTAGGTGCATTAGGGTGTTCAATTTATTAAACATTTTCAATGGATGAATGTTAATATGCAAGTTTGAGAAAACCTGATAAGCAGCTTGTTAGCATTGTCCCTAAAATAAGAGTAAATAAGGTTCGAGTGAGGTTGTAATGTTCTCACTCTCACACACAGGGTATTAACAATACTGTGTAGCCTTTACCAGTTATTTTGACTTCTCAGAGTCCTTATTTTAATCTACCTGGGTTCCTGGCTGTATGTGAGATATTTGAAATATTAGGTTAAAATGACCTATGGATAAGTTAATTATTAATATTAATGTAACTTATTTTCATAACATTTTTCTGGCTTTGTTTATTTCTATGATTTTCCCCAGGGTTCAAGTGCAGTCTAAATATATGTTTTCTTTTGCTCCTTCATTAGATTATCATGCACAGTAGATAGTCATTGGCTTTATTTGTGCTCTTCCCAGGCTCACCTAACAGAGGAATGTCCTACATTTTTACCTGGCATTGTGTTATGTTCCGTGTATTCATTTTTATATGTGTCTTCTCCCTCCTGAAGTCAATTGAAAGAAATTATGAGTTGAAAATAATCTGGAGATGTTATTTTTCTTTAGCATAATATTTGACTGCCTTTTCCTAATTAAGATGAGGCTATCAGAAGAGTCCTCTGATGCCTTCAGCTCATTGTCTCTGGTGAGCTTCTTTTATAACATAATATCTTAATAAATCTAAGGTTGAATAATGAACAACTTTAAGATTTAGTTATGGTCATATGAAGTATTTATTCCACCCTCAAGCAGCCCTGCTGTCTTTAGAAAGGAGGGTTATATTTTCCAGTCTGCAACAGTAACAAGCGCATTAACAGCTTCTTTCACCCATGCGAACATAAGGACTCTCCCCAGCTTAGTGGATATTCACTTACGACAGACAATGTTTCAGTCCCAAATCTTTAAGAGTGTATGGTATGACATAGTCTGTTTTAAACCCAAGTTAATATGTCTTTCAGATGGTCAGAAAGAGTTTTACTACCACCTGGCAGTTTTTATCAGAGTGGTGTGCCCACCACCTGTGCAAGGATCCCATTGAAGTGCTTGTTAAAAATCCAGGTTCCCAGGCTCTCCCCATCCTACTGCATCAGTCTGAAGAGACTGGGGCTCTGTTATCTGTACCTTTAATAAGTTCCTCGGGAGATTCTTATGCATACTGATATTTGAGAAGTACTAATATAGGGAGGAGAAAAAAAAGATCAAACTCATCTTGTCAACAGACAGAGGTTTAGCAACTACTGTGGTACTTGCACTGTATCTCAGAGTTTTTCATTTAAAAAGGTAAACCTTAGATGCTCCACTAAAAATAATTTTACTCTTTGTTGTTCAGAGTTAAAAAGTATCTGAGGTCTGAGTATTTAATGTTTAGATTAGGTTAATCAAGAAAATTTAGCAAACTGATCACATAGGGTAGGGGGTACTGGTTATCTTGCAAAAACAGTGAGAAAGTGTACTGGGCATGTTCTAACATATTGCATCTCGAAGTGTGGTCCATGGACCAGAGGCACCAATATTACCTGGGAGCTTATTAGAACTACAGAGTCTCAGGTTCCACCCTCAATTTACTGACTTGGAACCCGAATTTTAACAGGTTGCCCAGGTGATTGGTGTGCACATTAATTTCCAGAGGCAGTCCTCTCAGAAACAGCTAGTTCCTAGAACTCTTTGTTTATACAGGGGGATTTCTGTTTTGGTTAAAAAATTGAAAAGCACAGTTACTAGATGATCCTTGCAAAAACTAAGGGACAAACAATGAACCCTCGAATGTTAACATGGTTGATGCTTAATAATTGCAGAATTCACTATCTAAATTTAGTAACATATCTGAGCAGAATCAGCAGTGATTCCACAGAATCGTAGGTATAGTCATTCAAATGATTATGTTTTAATTTTTACAAAGGACTTTCATTCCTGCTGGGGAGAAATTAATGTGTGTTAAATATGGAGAAGACACAGGAGCGGCTGTGTGGTTAAAAACTTGATACAGGGAAAAGAGTAAATGCATAATGGAATCACTGAATTGATGTTGATAAAAGGAGAGTGAAAATATTTTTATGAGTTATTTTTTGTCTGGTATAATAAAGAGAGGACTTTGGAGACAAATGGTAAACAAAATAGTTTTGAACTATAATATGTAATGAGGATGAATAATGTGGTCTAGGATATCTGTGTCACTGAAGACAAATATCTCTACTAACATTCAGCTCTAAGAACAAATCAAGTGTCAGAGTCCCCCAAGGTAAATAGGAGAACTCCTTGGAATTAGTCACATATGAACTGGAAAGTCAGTTGCTTTGGATTGGTGGTAGGCTAAATGCATCCTAACATGGAAATTTTGTTCTATTTCCAAACTGCTTGCGTTGCATAAGCTGAGCAATGCCATTACTGGTGTCCATGCGGCCAAAGCACCTGGATTAGGCTGGGACTGAAATACTGCGTGATTTGCCCTCTCTTGTGCCGAAATGCCTGTGGGAGGACCGAAGCATAGCTTTATAAATCAGGCCTGTAATCACTGAACCCAAACCACTTCGTGCTCCTCTGTCCTCAACCTAATTTCATGACTTAAAAAGTAGGGTTGGAATATTGGCTACTGTGCAAAATTTAGCAATAAATATTAAATGATATTTACAGTATGGTTTCATTTATAGGTAATTTTGCCTTTTAGTGGATTCCTCTTTTTAACGGGGGCCATTAAGACGACAAATGTTTTAAAACATTAAAAAGTTACGCCTCCAGACAGGTCGTTACTAGGTAAAACAAAAATGTAGAAAAAACCAAAAGCAACAAATATTAAAACTAATTAGCCATTGTCACTTTTTCTTGAGAAAGATTGACCACAAGAGATGCAGCGACCGTGCAAGGTGCAATGTTCATCGAATAGGAGCCGACGATAGTCTGTGAGTACTGGTTCGATCTCTCCTTTCTCACGTAGGCACTCGGTACTACAACACAAATATGTTGACGTTATAGATTCTTGCTCACATTTTGTGATTTGATCATAACAGGAGGGAAGAATATTAAATATAGGATAAAAAATAAAGAATAAAGAGATACCTCCTTTCCCCTGCTCATTTCATGCCTTTTTAAGAGAATAAAATCCATCTTTTCAGAATGTATATTTACTGATATAGTAAATAACGCACTCCCAAAGTGGCAAAATAGATGGAATAGATGGTCTGGGGTGAGGATCCGTCATCCCTGGGAGGTCTTTAACCGGGAAAATGACTTCCTACATACCCCAATATGAAAAGACAGCACCTTTCCTTATCCCGTGAAATGTCCTCTCTCTTTTTCTCTTTTCTACTTTTCCTTCTTCAATATAAAGGGGAAAAATGCACAAAATCCTTGGAACTCCTTTAGAAAAACAAATCATCTTTCCTGGGACACGAGATTAATAAGAGTTGGCATTTTTTGTTGTCACTTTGGGTAGAGAAGTCAAAGGTCATTATCCAACAGGCATCCAAATGGAATCAATCTTTCCTTCAGGGATCCTGTCAGATGCACCTGAGCCTCCTGAGGGTTTGTACATAGCAGTTCATGGTCAAAGGCAGAAATGGATATCGGCACTCCAGGGGAGGTTATATTTTTCTGTCAATAGACAGGAATTTGCAGTGTCCTAGACAGGTAATCAGTTATCAAGCACCACAATTAGTTCACATTTAAACATTAAACAGGTGGGGCAGGAGACCGGTAAAATTTATCATGTTTACCAGCTTTGCCAACAACAAAGAACTGCTTATTCTTTTCAATCAGTTCTAATCTGTGCTTCCTGCTATCAGGTTTTTGGAGGGGGAAAAAAAAGGAATGATTTCTTTTTTCTTTTTCTTCCTGGCAAATGTTTGGTACTGAAAGGGCAAAAGTCTGTATTTCTGTAATTTCTAAGTATATTACAATTTTTTCCTTTTACCTTTAGTTAACACATTCATGAGTCAGCCCCTGTGACACCAGTTTCTATGCCAGTTTGGTGAATGGTGAGAGAAAGAAAATGGAAAAGCCTAAAGCAAAATTTCCTCTGTGATGAAACAATATGTGGTTTGTTAAGACTTTTTTTTATCCCACCATTTAAAGGAAAGGAGAATAACTTTCCTTTTCTCTCCCTGATTAGAGGGCTTCACTGGGTTTGTGGCGAATAAATCGACAAGTGAGGGCACTGATGACAGGAGAGCGATAATTGATGGTAGCAGGCGGGGGCCTGGTGTACTGGCATGTCCTGTGGAGGGTGAACCAAGGACATCTATCAATCAAATTGGTGACAGCAGTCAGGGAAACTTAATTGGAGATTCATTGAACCTTTAATTATGTGACAGAGAAAAATAAGGATGCTTAAAAGGCTCCTGGGCTGTTTCTTTTCTTTCGGGCCGATAATTCTCATAGCAGGAGTAGAAGGTGCACATAGCTCCAGGGTTGAACAGTCATTGTTTCCATCAAAGCTAATCACAGTGTTCTGAGAGGCAGAGGAGTGAAAGTATTTACCTCCAGTCCAGCACACAATTAAATCCATACCTGGAAATTTAGAAATTTGTCCCATGACTGTAGCAGAATCAGAAATGCTTAGCAAATGCTGGGATACCATATGTTAAACTGAGTTACAGTTAGAATGCCCATATTGTCTGCCTGAGCATGGTTCCAAAACATTGAGGAAAGAAGTCCTTTCTCTGGTTTAATGATTTCCCTAAATTCTTCTAAAGAGGCCTCTGTACTGTACAAATATAAATATTTAAAAAAAATAAATGTGTATTTTTTTTTTTGCTAGAAGGTTCAAAATAATTTCCTCTCATTTGAAAATGAAAAGAGTACCCTGGCTGGTGTGGCTCAGTGGATTGAGTGCTGGCCTGCAAACCAAAGGGTCGCTGGTTCCATTCCCAGTCAGGGCACATGCCTGGGTTGGGGGCCAGGTCTGCAGGGGAAGTGTGTGAGGGGCAACCACACATTGATGTTTCTCTCCCTCTCTTTCTCCTTCCCTTCCTCTCTCTCTAAAAAAAAATAAATAAAATATTTTTAAAAAGAGAGTGGAAAGAGCCCTGCAAAGGTATTTGCCCTTCAGGAGCAGAGGTTTTTTTTACTGTTGACAGTGCATGGATATAATGTGTGGAAAGATAGGTAAGATGGTTTCTGCCATCTGAGGTATTTTTAGGTTTATGAGTTTTTACGTTTATTTATTCATTTTAAATTACAATTTTGGACATTTACTATGTACAAAGCTTTGTCCAAGATCAAATGTGCCAGATTATATCTTTCAACAGTTTTGTAGTCTAGTGAGAGAAGGCAGCATGTAACATTATAACATCATACTGCTATAGGTAAGAATGAAAGGTGGTAACATGGATGCTGCCCAGGAGGGAGAAACTGTGGATGTAAGGCCACTTAAGTAGTATTCTTGTCTCTTGAAAATTCAATGTATTCATTAGAATACTTGGTACAAAAAGTGGGGAAGGAAGAAATTATCCTGTAGTTGTCACGGCAGAGATTTCATACTCTGTTGTGTCTAAATTTAGCAAAATCTGGGTCATCTTGTACAGAGTAGAGAAACAGCATGCCACCCCTTCTTCACAGTTTTACATTCAGCAAATTGCCACAATTTTTTTCTCCATAAGTCAATGACTACAAACATAACGCATTAATTACTCAATGGAGAAATAGGAACTAATTGTTTAAAGTTCCCAGAAGGTCAACATCTTACTCTACTCAGGGACAAATTTCTTTTTCCCATGCAGAGATCCCACTTTAACATTTATTCTCTGTATTAAACACGTGGAGAATTATGGCTGCTGAAGGTCCTCTTGGTGGCTGAGCTGTAAGTGGGTCATGCACCATGCAATAGTCTTCCTCCAGCTTAGTTCTGTTACAAAGAGTCGTGTCCATTTCCCTACACATTCACAGAAGGCTTCAAAGGACAACTCTCAGAGATTAAAAAAGTACATTTATCAGGGAGCTGTATCACAGCGAAGAACTTCTCTCATTATTATTGAGAAGAGTTGCCACCAGCCAAGTGTATAGTACACTTTTCAGGAAAAAAAACCTTAAAAATAATTTGATGCATGTTGTATAGTAGGAGAGAAACATGTTAATTATAAAATTATAGAATTTGGAAGACACACTTTGAAAAGGAAGACTTTGGATTAAAATTTTATGGTATGTTTTATTGTATTATGTTTGCTGACAATTTTGATGTTGGAGAATTCTCTCATCCATATATTTTTATTCAGGCTGATCAAATATTATAATTAATTTTCTAGGTCCTATAAGGATTCTGTTTTTAAGTGGGAGAATTATCTGAAGAATATAAGTTGTTCATAAACCAACAGCATAGATGGTGAACCATTTCAAAGTCTTTTTAGAAATGGAAACATAGACTGCCAATGTTAGAATAATTCTTTAAAGCATTTTGTCCTAATCATCAAAGTGGTATTTGAATCTCCCTTATAACATTCCCACCAAGTAGTCATCCAATGCCAAGTGTACAGCAGCAGAAATGCAGACTCCACCTCTTAAAGCAGCTATTCCATTTTCCAGTGACTCTCTTAAATACTTTTCCTTGTGTTGTGTAGAAATCAGTCTCCTTGCAGCCTCTATTCTTTAGACTGGACCCATCCTCTCTCTTTAGATATTTAGATTAAATAGGGAAAAATGGTTGTTGTATTTCCTTTAAGTCTCTCATTAAAAAAAAATGAAACATTTTTTTTATCATTCCTTATCATCAAAACTGTTTACTCTGTGCTGACCCAATTATGGTCCATTGCTTCTAAGTTGTTCGTAGAGCACCTTGCCAAGAATTGAACACAACTTTAGGAAGTGTCTGACCAGGTTTGAGTGAAGCAGAGTAACCTTTTCTCCTCTGTAAGTTGCATTTCATCTAAATTTCTTATTGCCATATTGAGTCCCAAATGATCACATGTATATGTTGTCATCTTGATTGTGCAATTTAATGTGTTCCCTCTCACCACCAGCTTTATGTCATTTACAAATTTCACAGCAACTACAGAGTTGTGTGCCTTGGTGCAAGTGGAAGAACAATGGGCTTTCTTCACTTTGATGATTGTAAAGTTGATTTGATGGAAATGGTTCTTTTTAGGGAAACTTCTGCCAATTATTTCTGATTGTGCTTAGCAGGAAGGATTGAGAACATCAACACTGCATCTGAGTGCCCTATTGTGTATACAACCACCTCAGACATCCTTCAATAGCCTGAATTGCTGAGTACAGCAATATATATTATTGATAGAGTACAATGGGACTTGGCCTACTGTGACTTTGCTTTTAAATATGGTACTTGGATAGCCATACTTTGGGATTTTTAACTATCTGTAAAACTCTGAGGCTTTCCTTCTCTTCACTGTGACAATCCATGATGACTTAGCAAAGTTATACTGAATAGTGAAGATATTAAGAAATAAATTTCAGGGAACTAATATAAAAATTATGATTTTAGATTGTCTAAGCTGGAACTATAAAAGAAAAAAACCTGGCTAACACAGTCTTTATTATAATAAGTAGTAATGAAACATGTTGGATTTAATTTTTCTAATTCTACAAGAATTAAAACCTTATTAAACAAAATAAAAACATCATATTTATAATAAAATTATTAATAATAGCTGTTTATTGAGGGTCTATTATGTTATGGACACTACCTAAAGTAGTTTACATAGATTAATATTCATACACTTCACAATAGCCCTCTAAGATAAGTTTTTTGATCTCCATTCTGTATTTCAGGGGTCAGCAAACATGGCTTGATATGGCCAGATATCATATATTTGGCTTGCAAGCCAAATATAGGCTTTCCTTGGACAGATTTTTTTAATCCAGTGAGTTCAGAGTGGTTTCTACAGTTTTAAATGGTTGAGGAAAAAAAAAAAGAATATTCCATGATATTTGAAAATTACATAAAATTAAGATGTCCATGAGAGAATCTTTTTGGAATGCAACTATACTCATTCATTTACCTGTTGTCTATGACTGCTTCCATAAAAGAACTGAGCAGTTGCAACAGAGAACATATGGTATATAAGGTCCAAATATTTATTATCTGCTCCTTTACAGAAAAAAGTCTGCCACCCTCTGCTAAAGCTTATGAAAGTGAAGCTTCACATTTTTAAATGATTTCTTCAAGAAACTTTGGGTTTTTTAAAGATTTTATTTATTTATTGTTAGATAGAGGGAGGGGCAGGAGAGAGGGAGAGAAACATCAATGTGTGGTTGCCTTTAGAGTGCCCCCTACATGTGCCCTGACTGGGAATTGAACCAGCAACCCTTTTGTTCACAGGCCAACACTCAATACACTGAGCCACACCAGCTGGGCAAAACCATAGGTTTTTTAAAATGACAATTTCTGTGTTAACTTGTTTCTTTTACATTACAAATAATTTCATATTAAACTAAATATTAATATATGTAAAGAGAAGTTGGAAATAAGAGAACAAAGTATACTTTTAAAACATTTTAAATCTTAGAGTTTAGAAGGGTTTTTTTTTTTGCATGCATATTTATATGTACAAGAGAGAAGTATATATCGACACAAAGGAGAATGGAAGACATAAAAGGGAGATGGGACAGAGGTAAACTCAAGCCTGCAACCGCTAAGATTCATGGTTAGGTGCTCAATGCAGCATGAGGGCTTTTTGTCCCGCTCTGCATTCATGTTTTCCCATTTCTGAACTTTAGTGATTGAGCCTCCATAGTGTGGCACTGAAAATTTTATTTGAGAGGGAATGTATAGGGATCCTTAGAAATGAATGGCTCTTGTGTTAGTGAAATGATCTGAATTAAATAAAATAGTGCATGTGGAGTACTTGCCAGAAACCTTAGTAGAAAGTCAATAAGCAATAGCCATCACTGTGGTTTTAGAGGATTGTAGTTGGATATCTATAATCATCAGAAAAATCCCAGAAATTTAAACATTATAAGGCAGTCTTTCAGATCTTCAACATGTCTTAGTGCATGTTGCTTTGTGCTAGGTGATGAGGATTCAAGATGATTAAAGCAAAGGAGAAATTATTTTATTTTATGAGAAAATACTGATTAAATATAACTCGCCCTTTACAAAGGCTACCAACCACTAGAAAATAAGACATAAACATATTCCCTTCTGTACACTTGCTCTCTGGAGCTGTTATTGGTAGAAGTGGGTTTTTTGTGGTGTCTAAAGGAAAAGAATTTCCTGAGACCTGTGTGGGAGGATGTGGCTCTGTGGTATGGTTTATTAATGATGTACAATTAAGAGGGTTCCCCTACGGACTTCCCAATGTCCCATCTCTGTTTGTCTTGCCATGGAAAAAGTCCAATCTTGTTTTCATTAGGGCCAGGATGAAGGTCATGGTCCAGAGTCTGTGCTCCGTATTAAAGGACGGTCCAGTCCAGCACCCAGTTAGCATATTAGCATGTGTTTTCAGCTGTAGTCCATTGCTGTGCTTTGGTATTCAGCCCCCCTCTTGGAGGCCATGGAGAGAACAAGTAGATGCACCGTGTGAGTGTGGGTCACATAAAGGAGAGTCTTTATTCCCCTGGGATTATATTAGTTTGGGTTTAGGATGGACCAGGTGCCCATTCAAAAGAACCAATCAACTTGCCAGTCTTCCACACGCTTTGGATGGTTTTACCCCCCTAGGTAGTCTGACAAGCCTCTATGATTTAGCTCCTCCCTCTGTGCCCCCCAGCAATCCAGTACCAGAGGTGGGAAGGGAGGAGTCCTCGTTCCCTTTGCTCCCCTTCTCAATATCTAGGTAAATACCGATGGTAACAGAGCCAGGAAGCATAAAGAAAAAGAATATTTTCTTCTTAGTTTGGGATTCATATAGAAACCATTTTTAGAAGGGCCCTTCCTTATCATTGTGCACTATTCCCTCATTTTAAGAATAAGAAAACTGAGACCCAGTGAGAATAATCTGCCCAAAGGAGAATCAGAGCTAGAGCTAGATGTGGGCTCTGGATTCTTCCATTATGCCACCATGCCATTCATTCTCTTCCAAATTCACAGATTGGAAAATTCACTTGTTATGAAGAGTTAACCTTATTTTTCTGTTCTTTGGAGTTCCTTTCTAAAAGCATTTCTTAATTCCCATGGGTAAGTCATTTTAGAATCTCCATGCCTCAACTGGGGTGCCTTGCAATTTTTTTCATACTGTAATATCTATCTCAAAGCTTTTCTGGGATGTGAAGTCCTTGATGATAAAATCTGACTCTGGAGCAGTAATGGAGAAGGATTTGTTTGTACTGGGGAGTGCAAACTCAAATGCCAAGAGGTACCAGCCAGTTAATGACTGTTCATAAATTAGTAAAACAGTAGGAGCTGAAAGACAAAAGAAGAGTAGGGGGAAGTGCTCAGCAAGAAAAGAAATGCTCAACAAAAGGGGAATCTGTTACTTAGCTGATCTGATTACTACCATGTGGGATTGTCATTCTGAATTTTCTAAATCCTCTGATAATTCAAAGAAGCCGGAAATCCATACTTTTACATGTGGAAATGTTCTGATTTCCTTATTACTGTGTAGGTCAAGGAAAACAAATCTGTGGCCTACTTTGGACCTTTAGGAAGGAATTTAGCAATGAAAACCCATGCTACTATCATAAAAAATGAGGGTTTTATATACAATCAGGGTTGTAGGGTTTACAGTTGAATATTTTATGATTTTTTTCTTATTCGTTTTTCATTCTGGGAACAGGAGCATGCTACGATTAGCCTGGAAGTTCGGTGTGGCTTTGTGGCTGAAACATTAGATTGCATCAGAAGGCTCTGCTTTTGTTTTCTGCTTGAAAAAACTGACACTTGTTATGGTCATGCTCACTGTGTGAGCCATCCCCTGTTGACTCCTGGACAATCACTATAAATCTCTATTATTTTGCTGTTATTGTCTTGTTATACTAGCACTGTTGAGGCATCTTCTCAAGGGAAGTGAGCCCAGGTGTGTACATAGAGAATAAGAAATGGTCTCCTTTAAACACATAAATAGCTATTTCATTTGGCACAACACACATAAATGTTAGTGTAGCCAAAGGAATCTTGAACAGTTATTTGCATTGCAAATATTTCAAAAAATGGAGCGCAGGTATCAGACCTCAATCTGCTAGCCATTTAAGTTTAGTTAGAGCAGAGGGTAATCTATCTTTTATTTTTTTCCCAGTAATAAGAGTTGAAAGAGTTGAAATGCAGTCCTTACAATTGGGCTCCAAGGCATAAGAGTTTCTCATAAAAAAGAATGCATTTTGTTCCCCCATGAAATTCGGTTATATAGACCTCTTTTTATGGCTAGTCTTTATTTATGGCCTTGTTCAGAGCAAATGTGCAGTTAAGCTCTTTCTGTGCTATACATTTCATTGTTTCGGTATTAAAGTGATGAAAGACTGGAGCAGTGCATTCTCAGATATCTGGGTGTGATGGCTTGAGGGTCTTGGAAGTACAGCCATGCCAGCTCCGTCAATTGCATGTGTGGATAAGGGGAACCCTTCATTCTGGTAATTGCCAATTAATGAGGTGGCAGAAGGTTATATGAAACAGGAAGGGCAGATAGGAGGCTGTATTTTGGAGACGTGAATGGAATTTGGGAAGAGCTTAATAAAAGCTGAAAACTTGGTGTCACTCTTCTTATAGGTGGAAAGCTAAAACTACATTTCCAAGAGTAGAGTAAGAAAGAAAACAATGATTTTTAGGTAGCTATTTCTTTTGTTGTTTGTTTGTTTGTTTTTAAGCTAATGGAAAAGATTTCGGTTAATGGAATCCTTGTTGAATTTCTGACCTTTTTTCTAACTTTATTATTTTTTAAACTTACTAAAATAAAAATGAAAGTGAGATTGCCCACCTGCTTAATGTTTAGGGGAAAAGGTATAATATACTGAAATTCTCCTCTCAATCTCCATGCTGTTATCTCCAAACTCTTCTACGTAAATATGAGAAAAATATATATCTGAACCTGAAAATAATTTCTTTCATTTTATGAAAAACAGGATCATCCTATCTAAATTGTTCTGCTATTGTTATTTAACCATGTGAAAGGAATTCTGTTCTAAGTCAATATGTATAGATGTACTCATTAGTGATGGCATTTTATTTTAATATAACTGTGCTTAATAAATATTTACTGAAGGGATGAATGAATGCTATTTGTACCCCTAGTTTATTGTACAACATCTGACACTAATAACACTTAAGAAGTCTTTGTTGAATAAAATAAATGAATAAGTACAGAGCAAATAGAGAAAATTCAACTTCTGCATTTACTTTTATATAGTAGGATATGCTGAGGCTGTGAGGGTAAAAAGAAAGAATGGGAAGAAGGCAGAGATAGGGGAACCTTTCTGCCTTTCCACCAGATGGTATGGCTGACCTGCAAGTAGGTCCCCAGTCTCTGAGCACTAATAAAGAATTAGCTCATTCCTCCGGAATGATAAATGCCAATAATTATTTCACCACAAATGTATAAAGGCATTTAAAAATGCTTTAAATATTTTAAACTCTTTAAGTTTTTCTATTACATGTTTCTTAGAAAGGGTCACACACTTATAAAATAAAATTTATAATTACTACTTTGGGGAAGAAATTATTTTTAGGAGTGCAATCTTCCATGTACACTCCAGTCACAATAAATATTTCCAAACCAGCTGTTACTGACACCAGGTACACATTGAGACTTTGTGGGGAAAAGTGTGACAGGAAATAGTTTCACAAAGTTACTTATACACACACAAAAAAGGATGGTCGTAAGGGGTGGGCAAACGTAGGTTTACAGTTGTAAGTACACGGAACCATTTATTCTTTTATTTATTAATTGTGTTACTTTTCCATACAAACAATTGTAATCTCAATTTTGCCCACCCCTGTATATTGTTAATTAGAAGAAAAAAGAAATAGTTTATATTGTTTGTGATTCTTCAAGGGTTTTTTTTTAACAGGATTTCTAGGTGCTGCATCAAGCCATACCTGTGAAATTTTACGTTCCGTTACAAATGCACAGGTCATCTTTCTTGATCAAATTTTAGGTTTGCTTGCTTTTTTCAACTGTATTGTGATTAGTCAGGGCTGTATAGAGAGTCATAGACATTTGTGTAATTACCACGCACTGTATAGATCAAGCCTACCTTCTTCAAATTGGTCAGATTCATAACATTTTAAGCTTTTGGTTCTTACTATCTTTTGATATTCCTCCTGTGGACTGAATTGTATCCCTCCGTCAAATTCATATGTTGAGGTGCTAACCACCGATGTGACTATATTTGGAGACGAGGCCTATAAAGAAGTGATAAAGCTTCAATGAGGTCATAGTGGTGGTGCCCTGATATGCTATGATTATTATGTGTCCTTATGAGAAGAGACCCCAGCAAGCTCTTCCTCTCCCCACCATGTGAGGACACAGCGAAAAAGTCAGCTGGGAAGTGAGCTCTCACCACAAACGGGCATCTTGATTTTGGACTTCTAACATCTAGAACTGTAACAAAAGAAATCTCTGTTGTTTAAGCCACTCAGTCTGTGCTGCACTGTTACGGCAGCCCTACAAACTAAACATCCCCTTGTCCTTTTGGACATTTTTCAGATGAGATGCATTTTGTTCTAGGGCCATATTATACAGAATGAAACTGACAAGTAAGACACGCACAACACAAAGTCATATGTACACATCAGAGTCTGAGATACGTCGGTTCCCTTCTAAAACAAACACGTGATCAACACCGGGATAATATATTTAAGAAAAAAGGAATCAAAGCACAGGCAAAGCCATGGTTTCTAAACTGGGGATATGAAACTAATATTTTTTTCCCTTGGGACAAAAAACATCCAACAAAAAGGTAATATATAGTATAGGCAGTCTATTTTTTTTCAAACATGCTTCTCAGCACAATGCATAATTAAAAGCCAATCAGACCCTCAGAGGGGAAAAAATAAGAGCATATTAAGAGCTTTGGATATAATTAACCCTGATTATATCTGAAGAAAATTATTATTCTATAGGAATACTGTATTCATATACTTCTTGGGGACATCTGAGTAAACAGAATGTGCGAGTGTGGTTGGTTGTCACATAAGTGGCCTCGATAATTCACTTTTTTATACATATGCTCAGGAGTAGTCCTTTCCACTCTTACTCTGGGCTTGACCACGTGGCTTGCTGTGATCAGTGTGATGGGAGCAGATGGGACAGAAGCTGACTTGCGAAGTGCAAGCTCAGTGCTCTTTCTCTTCCTTGTTTCCCTTGAGACCCTAATGATGACAGCATGTGCACACACCCGGCCTGATCTGCTAGGAGATGAGGTGCATGTGTCCAGATCATCTCTGTGGCCTCCACTGTCATCATACCAATAGCTGGATGTGGAAGAGGGCACCCTACATCATCCTTATACAGCTAGGGTACCCTAGACAAGAAATACCTGCAGCTCACCAATAGAATTTTGAGAAATAATATTTATTAAAGTTGCTGATTTTAGAAATGATTTGTTATGAATCAAATGCTAACTGAATGCTAATGCCAATTTGTTATGAATCAAAATGATGAGACATGGAATAAAAATAGAATAAAGATCAAGTTAAAACAGAGCACCATGAAACAATTACAGATATCCATTTACACCTCCTGAATGTAATAGTGGTCCTGTAAATTCAATATATCATAGATGTCCAAGATGAAGGATGGGACAAAACCCCAAATCTCTATTTCTGCCCTAGACCCATCTTAACTGAGGGAAAATTCCTATATTCATTTAAAGGTAATAATAGCTATTATTTCTGACATATCTTCTATGAGCCATATGTTTACTCTCTCACATATTTAACGTCATTTAGCCCTCATGAGTGTTTTGCAAGGGAGGAATTTGTAAAGTCCTTGGGCAGATGTAGAATCAGAGATGTTTAGAAACTTGTCCTAGGTCACCCAACTGTTGAGTGAAGGAGGTAAAAGGTCAGTTCTGACCACAGTCTTTTGTGACAACATACTATCTGAAGACGCCCGGATCTGTGAGATGCAAGCTGAGGAGTTCAGGCATGATTGTGTGAACAAAATCCATTCGGCTGTGGTTTAATGCAGTGTGTATGACAGCTTTGGCAGATATTTTACAAATCAATTATAAAGCAGAAAGTTTTCAATGCAAAAAGGCTTTTAACTGGTTTAAGGGAATTCAACAAAATTAAGTATCGGAATTGTTTTTCTTATTGGCAGCTATTGATCTCTGACTGTGCCACTCTGTCTCATTAACACTTTTATAACCTTGTCAATCAAAACCCCACCTGCACCAACCAGAGACTGAAAGGATTTGCCATTATTAACAAAGCTGTCTGGTGCCCAAGAGCAAAAAAATCCTGCCAACCGTGTAAGGAAAAATCAGCAGGGATTTAGACAGCATTCTAGATGCAGAAAGCAAATCAGAAGTTTAAAAAGTAGGAGTATTCTAAAACCACTTTAAGAAACAGGTTTTCTCACTTCTTGAAATGTTTAGGATTTTACTATTTAAACAATCCTTATTTCAAGCAAGTTGGGTTAAAAGCTTGTGTTATTCTAAACTGTTTTGGAGGCAATTTTATTGTACAAATTTGCTGAACTACACTGGTCTCAGGGCAAAAGTAATATGTAGGCAATGAATGTTTCTCATGTGTACAACTAATTTTATCATTTCCTCTAATAGTGGCCTATTAGAGCAAACAGATGAGTGGTTAATTGGGATCCAACAAAGAACTATTTTGGCCTTTTACTTGCTATTTTTTCTTCATTAGTGATTTTAATCGATATTATCATACAATCCTAGATTCCACTGCTGGCCCTACCTTATAAAAATGCTACATTTAGAATGTCATTATTTTCTAGGTGTCCAACAAATTACATATGAATTCACTTCTCTGGAACTTCCCTTACTTGCTTCATATTCACCCATCAATAATTCATGGTGATTGCTTTCACAGTACATAGGCATTTCTTTAAAATTGTTGTTCAACTACAGTTGTTCCCATTTTCTCATACATAGGCATTTTCAAATGTGTGAGCAGCTAATTTTGTTTTACATTGACTTAACAAGTATTTATTGAATAGATAACCTTTCCAAAATACCAATCTAGGCCCATTAAAGAATACTCAGATGAAAATAAAGTGACTTTGTTGAGGTGTATACACAGGTAACTGTAATACAAAGCAGAGACATCATGGCATAGCAATGGTATGCACAGAATATCACAGGAATGATGAAGCATCAGGCCCAAGTGCTTGAAGGATCAGACAAGGTGTCATGGAGTTTAGTGTATAGATGGGATTGGTCATGAGGCAAAAAAATATAAATGAAGACAGGATGAATGAGCATGTTGTGTGTATCTGTGGTGAGGTAAAGTTTAGAAAACACTGATGAGTCCTGGTACAGGGGAGGACAACATATATGTGGGGATACTAGATTCATAAATCTAAACTTAATTGTACAAATAATGAGAAACACTTAAAAATTTTGTATAGCAGAATCACATAATTGGGAGGTATACCTTGGGAGAATCAACCTGGCAGTGATGTAATGCAGTACATCTCAAACAGCAATTATGTACAGAACACTTTTAAAGAAACTACTGCAATTCTCGTGGATTCCTGGTGTAGATGCCAATTATTTTTAACATTACGTAAATGTATGCAACTGTATGTTTAGTATAAATCCCTGTGATGATAGATCTTAAGACAAATATTAAACAAAAATTAAATTTCATTAAATACCAACGAAACAGGAAAGCTAAGTTAATTCAAATTAGTAACATTTGACTTGAGACCAAGATGGTGACGTAGGAGGCCCCTGAGTTTCCTTCCTGCCGTGGACATACTGAATTACAGCTACACCTGGAGCAGTGCCCTCTGTGAGAAATCCCAAAACTAGGTGAGCGATTCTATACACTGGGCATATGAGAAAGTACCCACACTGAAGCAAGTGGGAAAGGCTGAGGGACACAGTCACCATAAACCCAACCCCTGGCATAGTACCATGTAATCAGGAGGGAATCCCCAATTTCCAGCTGCTTTTTGAGGAGCAAAGAGTTTGACCTGCAAATTTATCACCTCAGCTTTTAAGGAACCCATCTGAAGACAGAACCTCAAAACATCTAGCTCTGAAAGTCAATGAGGCTTGTGTCTGTGAGACCCATAGCACTATAGGAAACAAAGAGGCAGTTTTTAACAAGTGTACCAGCACTTACTGCATCTATTCTTCCCAAGGCTCCATGCAGAGGGAGCCAGAAAAATCACCCATCTTTCAGTGTTTCTCTGGAAGGGGCTAACTGAATACTTTACAAGCTGCTGACTGAGGGTCAAGTTTCTAATCAGCCAGTATCTAGATGCTAATTGTGATCTCCTACAATGGACACTCAGCAGTCTTGACACACCCTCCACTCCTGGGAACTGCTAAGAACAAAGATGGTGGCTTAGACAGTCACAAAAGTTTGGGAGGAATCCAAGAGCTGAGACCAGGCGGATTGATGAGGTTCTTCTCCTACATGAGACCAGCATGTCAATACTGAGGAGCTGGCTATTTTATCTAATGTGTAAAAGTCAGCACAGAAAATCAAGGGAAAATAAGGAAATAAAGAAATACGTTATAAACAATAGAAAAAGATAAATCTCCAGAAACCGATCTTGGTGAAGTGGGAATAAGTGATTTACCTAATAGTTCAAAACAGCAGTCATCAAGATGCTCACTGAGGTCAGCAGAGCAACTGAAGCATGAACAAAGTGAGAATTTAAACAAAGAGAGAGAAATTATTACAAAGTACCAAACAGAAATCACAGAACTGAAAATACGATAACTGTACTGAAAAATTCCATGGAGGGTCAACATAGACTAGATCAAATAAAAGAAAGGATCAGCAAACTTAACTGCAGGCAGTAGGATTCATCCAATCTGAGGGGGAAAAGCATGAAAAAGAGTAAAGAAAGCTTCAGAGACTTCTGGCTCTCCTTCAGCCGCTGCCATGGTGGGCCTGCTCCACGCGCACTTGCATGGTTTAACTGCCTAGGACCTGCTGGCTATGCTGTGGGAGGTGGGATAATACTTCTCCAGAGGCTGCTACAGGATAGGATACAACCCAGAAGTGTGAGGAATTAAGTTCTAGTGGGGGCAACTTCGAACAGTGGAAAACGGGGAGATGAGTGCAACTTAAGAAAATTCACACCTTATTTTGTCCTTCTATTGCACTGTTCTGAGGCACAGTTTTTTTTTTTTTTTTTACAACTCTCTTGGGATATTCTGCACGGCTGTACACGTGTATCTGCTGACGGCCTGGGTGTGTGTGTGTATGGCCCCACGTGAAGCTGTGGCATTGCTTGCCACCTTCATGCGTAACTCTACTTTCCCTCACTCTCACTGCCTTGGATATATCTCTTCCCCCAAGTAAGCACTAGTACTTAATCCTTGCTTTGATTTCTATTTTCTAGAGACTTTTGTACTAAGAAACATTTAGAGAGTTTAGGTTCAGTCTCTACTTTTGTCAGAATTAGGCTCCATGGACTACTTTATTGATTGGTAAGCATTCTGATGTCAAAGAAGCAACATAAATTAGAGTAGATAAGTTTAATAATTTATATCTCACCTAACATGAACAGATAAAAATCACCTAAATTACTTAGCTAAATTTAAATAAATATATTTCTATTTAATTTTTTCATTCATTTTTCATACTGATATCTAAATAATTAAAAACGAATTTTGTAAATTGATTTTTAGTATCTAGAAATTCCATCAGTTACTTAGATACATTGCAGTTAAATCTTTCTTCAGTTTTATGAAATGGTTAAAAAGAAGAGAATCCTGGGGTCAAAGCCATGGATGTGAATTCCAGTTTTATCACTTAGTAATTGGGTGACATTGGTTTTCAGTTATAACTAGGTGTATTGTCTGCTTACATGTGTGGTAGTAAACATATAATAATATAAACTTACTATGCAGATAGTTTTGTTTATAGAATTCACATTACTTTAAGTGTCCCGGGTTTACTCCGTCTCTTCTCACCCCTAGTTTGTCACATACTCTGTTTTCTTTTAATCAGAAACCCTTTCACTTCTTCACCGATCTAAATTTCAGAATCAGATTACAATATAAGTGTCTGGCCATAATATCCACATATAATGTTAATTTCTGAGTCACCTGGGGATAAGTGACTGAGCCTATTGGTATATCTATTTCTCCAAATGTAAAATGCAAATGGAAACATTTGCTCTCTTCTTGCTCCATAATGATCTTTGAAAGGAACAAAACAATCACTCACAGAGCCATTCCTCAAACACTTTGGAGTGGGTATATCATTAATAAAATTATTGTTATCTATTTATTTTGCAACATTAAGAGAACAACAAAAATATAGAAAAGAATAGAATTACTTGACAAACAATACGTGCAAGGAGTGAGATGAAAAGCTGAAAAATTAGCAATGTTGTTTACCCTCAATGTAGCAAAATCTCATTTGCATTATTTCTTCTCAGTAAATCATACAACCGATTATAATAGGAAGATCACCACACAAAATAGGGAAAAAAACAATTTAACATGTTTATGCCTCTAAACACAAACTGGCACATGGATTTGATTTGAGTAATATGTCAACTGAAATGGATATATGGGGTGGGGCAAGAGTAACTTTATGGTTGTTTGTATGGAAAATAATACAATATATAATAATACAAGGAATAAATCCTGTGTTTTGCATACTCACAACTCTAAACCTAGTTTTGCCCCCTCCCATATTTTCTTCTAATATGGACATGTCTTTATTGACTAAGTGACTAAGTTACTTATATGAAGATTGTTAAGATTCTTAAAAAATATATTTCTATAAGAATGAAGATTTTGGAATTTGAAATTCAGCAATGACTAAATTTGCTAGTCTTTGATACATTGTAACTTAAGAAATCAACTTTCATTTATAGTTTTATAAATGTTTTCTCATGTCATTTCTTTCTCCAAGAAGTGCTTTGGCATCTGGTAGTTTATACTGTGTCTAAACATGTATTTAAAATAGAAAGTAGATGGCTAAATTTCCAATCATCCATTTACCAGGTCATTTAGCAGTGATTAAGACCAGGGACCTTGGAGGCAGAGTGGCTGAAGTTGGCCCTGGTTACTTAACCTCTTTATGCCTAAGGGCATCTCCTGTGTGAGAGAAAGATAATGGTGACCTCTTTGTAACTTAACTGTTTTGAGGATTAATTTAGTTGAAGTATGTAGAGTGCTTAGCACACTGCTGGGCACCATTACAGAGTCATATCGTAGCTTGAGGCAAAAGGAAAAATCAGTAGTACTGTCTTTAATTAGAGACAGTAAAGAGCTTGTCTTGAATTAAAATGTTAATATTTTGTTCATTATGAGATTTTTGTATTAATTTTGATTGTTTGAACTATGACATCAAAATGTTATGAATCTTACATAACATTTGGTACTCCTTTAAATTTTATGCCTGAGGCAAGTGCCTCACTCACCTCATACTAGTCCTTGCCTGTTAGGCACATAGTAAACATTCAATAAATGCTAGAATCCATTAATGTTAGGGCAAAAAGACCAAGGTTAATTATTTATAAGTGTGGACTGAGTTGGATTACAGGGGGCTTTTTGAATATGCGATAGAACTATTACTCAGTGTAAGGATTCACAGAAGGTCCCCCAGAGCAAGTGAAATACTAGCCAAGACCTGAAGGATACATAGATTTAGGGGAAGAAGCAGGCAAGATGAAGATAGAATAACAATGACAGGTGAAAATCTAGGACCTAAGACATTGACCATAATAGCTAATAAAAATCTAATTGGCCTTAAAAATCTAAGACATCAGAAATAAGCTAGTATGGCTGTGGCATAAAATGTCATTGGCACTTGAATATAGGAGTAGGAACAATATTTAGGGCCCACTCAATTGTAGATTACAAATAACATGTAGACTTAGGGATGGTTTCGTGTGCATTAGACTTGTGCAGTTGGACAGGGCTCCCTGTTTAGAGGAACCCCATGCTTGTTCCCATGCTCTGTCATTACTGCCATGACATTCTTAGTATCTTTTGAACCAGGGGCCCCACATTTTCACTTTGTCCTGGGATCTTCAAATTATGCAGCTGGATTTATGCAGACTTTATCGTCAGGAACTCTCCAATAAAGTGAGAACAGATGCACACTTAGAAAGATCACTATTCCTGCTATTTGGTTTGGGCCAACACAAAAACAACATTATCATTTGGAGACAGTTGTACTCCCCTAGAAGACAAATACTGGGACGGTGTGGGAGAGTGGTGAAAAAGGTGGGGCATGTGGAAGGATATTCAAGATATTTAGAAAAAAGATGCCTAGGATATGGTCTATAAAAAACCCCGAGCCAAAGTGCAACCATTTGTGTAAGGGTACTACATTCATCTTTTTTACATTTGCAGAAGGAAACACTAGGAAGATATACCTGAAGCTAATAAAAGTGGCTACCTGTGTGTGCGTGTGGGAGGGGGGTAGAGAACGGAGTGAGTGGGGCATGGGTGGGAGGGAAAGTCCTGGGTGTATGTGTTTTTTTCTCTTGCAATATTATTTTTATTTTTGAACCATATTAATGAGAGTCAAAATATAAATTGAAGGCGTGCAGACCGAAGAGATATTCACAAAGCACAATCTATGACACTTGCTGATTGAATGCGAGGTTGGTAAGGAAGAGGGAGAAGTAAAAGGTGACGGTAGTGGTTCTTGCGGTCGAGTCCCCACAATCCATTCCACCACAAACGACTAGTCCAAACCAATTGTCATAATCCATCCTTTTTGCCAGTGATTTGTTTAGGAATGGACCTGAGACCCATTCTGACAAACATGACCCACAGGAAAGATGGTCTGGGGGTTGTATTAGTTTCCTAAGGCTGCTGTTACAAAATACCACCAACTGAGTAGCTTAAGACAAGAGAAATTTATTCACTCACAGTTCTGGAGGCTAGAAATATGAAATCAAGGTGTCCATGGAGTTCGTTCCTTCTGGAGGCTCTGAGGGAGAATCTGTTCCATGCTTCTCTCCTGGCTTCCGGTTGTTGCCCACAATCCTTGGAATTCCTTGGTTTGCAGCTGGATCACTCCTGTCTTTGCCTCCATCTTCACACGCTTTTCTTTCCTGTGTGTCTCCTTTGTTTATCTGTGTGTTCACGTGGTGTTCTAATAAGGGCACCTGTCATTAGTTTTGGGACCCACCCTGACAAGAATTAAAACAGTATAGGACCTGCCTTTAAAAATATTGGCTGGGAAGGGGTGGAGGGGTGGGAAGAAAATACAGACAACTGTAATTGAACAACAATAAAAAAAATATTGGTGTTTTGTTTTTTGTGGATTGAACATGACATTATCTTAACTAATTACACCTACAAAGATAGTCTTTCCAAATGAATTCCCAATCACAGATATCTTTTTGATGGACACAATTCAACCCACTACAGGGGTCTTCTAGAAAGTTTTCTCATGCCTAAGTAGGAGATGCTGGAAGACAGTCCCTTTTTTACCTCTGGATATTGCCATGGCTGGAAGTGATGTCCGAACTTGCTGCCACCGCCTTCCTCTCAGTCTGGGGATAAAGCCAACAAGCAAAAGGAGGCAGTTGTAAGAGAGCTGTAGGGAGAAGAGCTAGTAAAAGACAGATGTTATGTGAGAAACATTTTTTATTATCTAAGCAAGTTTTAGTCAGGATTTTTATTAGTTTCAGCCAATAGCATCTTAAGTGACACGATGACACTCATATTCCTTATTAGTCAATCAGATATGTGGTGATACTCTATGAAAATGCTATAGAAAAGTAAATGGAGTACTACGCAGCAGAGAGAAAGAAGAAACTTCTACCCTTCATGACAGTGTGGATGGAACTGGAGAGCATCATGCTAAGTGAAATAAGCCAGGCAGGGAAAGACAAATACCATATGATCTCACCTATAAGTGGAATCTAATCAACAGAACAGACAAGCAAGCAGAATGGCACCAGAGACATGGAAATAAAGAATAGACTGACAGTGACTAGAGGGGAGGGGAAAGGGAGTCATGGGGGAAAGAAGGGGAAGGGTTGAGTCAAGAAACATATATACCCATGGATATGGGTATATATATATAAACCCATGGACATGGACAATGGGGTGGGGGAGGATTGAGTGTGGGAGAGGAGGGTAGGCAGGGCAGGGGAGAGTAATGGGAAATAAATGGGGACAACTGTAATTGAACAATAAAAAAATTAAATAATAAAATAAAATGGAAAAAAGAAAAGAAAACAAGAAATATATTTCAGAATAGGGTGCAAAATTACAAAGGCTGTTTTCCAAATGGTATAAGAATTTCATAGTTAATCCCTTGTTTCTGCTAATCAACAGTGACATGTGGATTGATGAATCTCCCTAAGAGATTTCACTAGAAGATCAAAGAAAAAATAAGATAGGGTAGAAGTAGAAAATTTCTATACAAATAGGTGTGTTGATAAAACAAAGAGACCTAGAAATGACATGTATGGGAAAGATGCATGAATAGTGCTGTACTTGTGCTTTAAGGAGCCTCTGCTCTGTTTCTCTCAGAAAGTCTTCTCTTAAATAATGTCCTAAAAAAAAGAAGAAGAAGAAGAAGACATGCTGTGGAAAAATTCTGGGGGAAAAGCGACAACTATGTATGGAAGTATGTATGTATCAAGGTACAGTGATACTTATCTTCTGGAATAATGTTAATTTTTGCCATAGAAAATATCTGATCAAAGTCCTTTGATTTATGGCTTGTAATGTATCTTAATCTCAGGATTTCTCGATAGGACATTTTATCTACATAAAATTTAAGGTTAATTTGTGATTCTGCAAGACAGTTGGGGAGTTTGACCAACTTAGAGCACTATTGTCATTAAAACTTCTACAGTAGATGCTGTAACTGTGTGAAATCTACAGGGCAATCACTTAGTCTTATATATGTAGCCGCTTGGTCCTAAGTCCTGAAAAGTGAGGCATTTGGTTAGGAGGCTGCCTTAATGGTCCCTGAGAGAGGTGATGAGAGCTTTATATAGAACAGTGGAAATGATAACAGAGAAGATGGAATATACTTTTGAAGAAGAAATGTAAAATTCTTAGAAGTACTACTGGAAAATGGAAATAGACAGCAAGGCAGAAGAGCCAAATCTGATGCCGTGCATTTGAACCCTCAAGTCCCTTCTTTACATGCTGTCAAAACTAATCAGGCCCACTAGACATGTGAAATTGGTTTGAGGATATTTTGTTTGATGTGATGGGAGATCTTCTTTGATTTTATTTCACAGACCATAAAAAAGGAAATCATTTTTATCTTAGCTTTTATGTTAATCTGTGCAATGCTGAATCTAGGTGGAAAAACAATGGATCTGCTTTAATCTCCCATTACCTAACAAATACCTGTAAAAATGTGTTGATCATTTCCAACAGTTGGACTTTCTTAATAGTTTAATTCTTGGACATGGTTTGATGGTGATCTGAATTTTTTCTGAAAATCATGAATAAAAATAGCATTTTTATAGAAAACATACAGCACATTTAAATGTTATAGTGACACAAACTAATAATTAGTTTAATTCTTAAAAACAATGTATAATGGTATCAGTTTGTATAATAGTTTTTTCATAAAATACAATGAAAAACATCTTAACTTGTTTTTCCATACCATAAGTTGTTTTAACAGTGAACACCAAATCCCAATAAACATAAATTTATGCACTTTTAATTCTATATTTTGCTAAAACTCATGATTTCCTGCTGCTTGAGTGATTTTGTTCTGTCAGTAATTTCCTTGTTTTCCTATATCTTCAATATTTTACTTTCTTTTGTCTTTTTTTTTCATCAGTATCTACAAACATGTTCTGGTATTCCCATATTTGTAAAATCCATCCATGAGCCTTTGCTTCCTCTACCTAATCACTTTTTTTCTCTTGACATCCACTCCTTCATTTATTCAACAAATACTAATTCAGTACCTGTTTTGTGACTGGCATATTGTAGGTGCTGGAGATATAGCTGTCAGTGTAAACTAATCCCTCTGATGAAGTTCATGTTGTAGTGGGTGGAGACATGTAATGAACTAGGAAGTAAGTAAAATAGAATTTTATATGATGAAAAATGCTATGGAAAAAGAGAAAAGCAAGAAATGTGTAGAGAGAGATCAGGGAGAGGAATTTGCAATTGTGTATTAGTTGTTGAGGGAAGACCTCACTGAAAGGGTACAAAGACCTGAAGGAAAGGAAGGAACAAATTTCAGAGGTATCTGAAGGGAACAGTATTTCATGCAGCAGGAACAGCATGAACAAGAGCCCTGGGGCAAGACCATATTCGACTAATTTGAAGAATATAATGAGGCCAGTATGATTGGCGCTGAGTGAGGGAAGTAGGCAGTTGTAGAATTTGAGGTCATCAAGGTAGTAGTGGGGGATGGATCATGTAGAGTCTTGTGACCATTGCAAAACCAAGACTTTGAAAGAGAAGCTAGTGGTGGGTTTTGATTTGAGAAGTGATATTTTAACTAGAACATTCTTGCCATTATGTAGCAAAAAAAACTCTGGAGAGGCAAGGATGTAAGAAGAATGGCCAATTAGGAGGCTATATGGACTGACTAGAGAAGAGACAGTGATGACTTAGATTAGGGACAGCATTGGAGGGGAGGAATAGTCATGAGAGGTGGATACATTTGCAAGAGAGAACATACACATGTTTTTTTGATGGATTCAATGTGGAGGGATGCAAGTACCATTTTACTGAAAAAGTTATTCTTATATGTTGAATTCTCTTCCACTTGCTTCATTCTGGGTTTTCTTTCTGTTTCTGTTTTTTGTTTTTGTTCCTCAGTCTTATCATATATGGCTGCCTGTAGCACTTGCCACTGTCCATCCTCTTTCCTTCTTTAAACACTTTTGTCCTTGACCCTGTGTGGATCTCATTCTCAGTATGACAATCTCTACTGGTCTAAATTTTCTTTTTCAGGCTGCTAAGTGGGCTTTACTTTTTCAGGTGTTTGCTCAAATGTTACTCTTTTGGTGAGGACTTCCCCAATAAAAATTGCAAACTCCTCTTTCCTTGAAACTCTCTAAGTTCTATTTCTCCCTTTCATCATTAATCACTGCTTAGAGTTTAAACTGCACAAAATCATTTGATGATGTTAGGAGCACTGTGTTTATATTATAGAGAGATGATATTGGCCTGAAATTGTGGGGATTTCTTGAATTATTGTTGACATTGGTATTACTTTTGGAGTATTATCATTGTATTACCATGTGTAACATATATGGTGTACACAGACTCTTCAAAGTAAAGCCCTCCAGTGGAGTCTCTTGAGTGAGTTGCATTTAATGTTAATAATGGCCCACGAGCACAGTAAAAAGTGAGGCTAAATATGTCTCAGAAATTAAAGAGCCATCTTTCATGTAAATACTGGCTTTTCATTTCACAGCGCAGGGAACCTCTTATTAGTTGAATACTGCTTGAGCAAGGTACTTGCCCTCTCTGAGTCATAGTTTTAACTTTAATAGCTTTAAAACAGTTTGCTGCACGATATTATAAAATGTGTCATGTAAAATGTGGTTTGACAAAGAATTACTAAGTTCTTGATGATTAAAGCATTCCACTAAGTGCTGGGGATATGGGGATGGATAAGACAGCCCCTATAATCAATTAGACTGTAATCTGTTGAGGCAATAAACTGTAAAACCAATCATTATTAAACATTTTATAAGTACTCTATTAAAAGTTGATGGACCCAAAGAGGATGAGTGAATCAGAGTTCTAGTTGAGGAGGCGATGCTTTAGTTGAGTCTAGAAGTCAAGGTGTTATGTTGATAAGACTGGAGAAGGGTACCCAAGTTAAGAGAACATGGATGTAGGCATGAACAATTGTCTCATTCATATTATAAGAAGCTCAATACTGAAATCAAGAAATCATTTAGTGAGGTCTCAAGATTGGGGGTAAAGATTTAGGCAGTGACTTGTACTGCGAACTCAAATCTGAACCAAAATCAGTGTGTTGTTACTATGAAGGAAGACTCCAGCAGGGGATTAATGTGATTATATTAATAATGTTAAATGTTACTTTAGAAACAGTGAGGAGAATAAATTGGAGTGAGGATAGGCTAGAAAATAGGGAGAAATCTAATTATGTAATGGAAATCAAGGAAAAATGATGAGGTCTGAATTAAACAGCAGTGATAGGGTGTAAATTTGAGGCATATATAGGAAGTAGAAGAGACTCACCAGAGACCAATTGAATGCGGTAGAAGATAGAAGCCTCCATGTTTCTGTTTGAGACCCTGGATGGATGACACCATTCACTGAAAAGTAGGGAATAAGGAGGAGAAATGGGGTCCAAGGTGAAGACTGTGTCTTTTTTCAGTATGCCACATTTGAGGTTTCCTGTAATATCCTGTGATTTTCGGGTAAAGATGGTTCTTTAACATGGCCTTTAAGACTGCATGATTCTCTCCCGCCCTTCCTTCCAGGCTCATTCCAGTGATCGTGGTCCTTATTGCTCCCTGCTGGAGCAGCATGCGCCTCCCCTCTTACATTCACCATCCCAGAGCCTTTGCACATGATACTCCCTCGACCTGGATCACTCTTCCTTCTCTTCATTACTAAGCTTTTCCCTACTCATTTTTTCATAGCTCAGTTTCAGATCAAATTCCTCAGGGAAGCTTTCCCTAACTGTCTTAATAAGATAAAATTCATTAAACTTTCATATACGTGGATGTTGAGAAGCCCAAACACAACAGATTTCCTTACATTTTTAATTTTATTCATTAGTGTGTCAAGTGTCTAAATTCCAGGGACTCCTGGATCTAACTACACTATTGTTAAAATTCAGAGGAAGAGCCTGGATCTGAGAAAGATCCCAAGGGAAACAATGATAGGATTTGATGAATGGAAGGATCTGGATATTTTATCTAGGTTTTTCTTCCTTGGTGACTAGAAGGATGATTGTAGTATAGACAGAAACAAGGAAATCAGGAAAGTGAGTTCATTTTTCAGGGAAGATGATTAAAAATAAATTGAACATTGAGAAAAATTATCAAGGACTCCATGCTAGCTTTGAGACTCATAAATCCTAGCAATTGCACCTCTTCATTAAAATTTAATAAAAGCTTTATAGGTTTTTAATGTTTCCTTTCTTCAGTGATGTATATGACTGATTGACAAGAAAGGTCCTTTCATGAAATCAATGGCTGCTGCCTTGTAACTTCCAACCTCTTTTTATCAGAGCTATTATAGAAAATATTAGTTGAAAGAAGTCATGTTAGGTAACAATTTTGTTTTCTTTCTTTATGGGCAGTGCTAATTAACCTATTAGGCAGGTTATTCTGATGCCAGCTATTAGGATGCATTAGGAGTTTTATTGCACGGGGTTGTGCTCAGCAGACATGACCTCTTGCTCTACTTTTCTAAACATCTGTTCTTCAGAGTTTACCCATAATGTCACTACCTAATTAGACTCTAGCCACATGAAAGTTTTTCTGTTAAATATAAAGCAGTTATGATACCACTTTATATAGGAAAACTACAGACCTGACTTAAAGGAAAAGAAAGGTTATCTTCAAGTTTAAGTCTTCCATTAGTTAGTAGATAATGGTACTTTTTGGCCAAGCCTATTAAATTAAAGAATTAAAGATTATGGATATAATTCACTTTTTATAAAGACAAGTCATATAGAAAGGCCATTGGCAGGGCTGTGACCTAGATTCTGCGGGACCCGGAAGGAAAAGGGGTCTTTAAGGATCTAGTGATCTGCTGTAGAGTTGGTTCTGATGCCTCCACATTGTCTATTCAAGGCGTGGTAATGACTGTTTCCAAGGCCGCATTAACATTGTCTTCAAATATTGCTAATTTTCACTATTTCCCTCAATTTTGGAAAATGGTTGTTTACACAAGCACTTAAAGATAATTCAGTCATGATCAAACTGAGTCATTTGGTCAAATTTACCAATATTATTTGGGGTCATATGTTTTACAGTAAAAAACTTTGTGACTCAACACAGTGTTTGAAATTCCATGCTGTTTGGTAGCAAATGTGGTTGAGTTGCTATTGGGAAATGATCCCAAAGGAAATTACTATGACCCTGTTCAGATCACCAAACTCTAATCCCCAAATATAAATTTGGTAATTCAACAAGTATCTGTGAGCACCGACTGGAGAATAAAAAATATCAGGTAAACTTTTTATCTCTCTCTGGCTTTTTCTGTTTAGAATAATAATTTTTACTACTAGTTTATACAACAAATCCTAGGGATTTGTGCTTTCTTTGTGTATTATAATATTTTTTCCACCAATATTAGGCAACCCAGACCTAATAGAAGGTAGAATAAATCTTAGAGTTTGTACAGTCTAATCTAGAATATGGATGTGTTCTTTAATATTTATAATCAGGATTATTTTTATTAATAAGTAGGAAGTTGTTGGTTATTTATTCAATTATTCAACTATTTTATGTACTCATACTGATATGCTATGGGCATTTTTTTCTCAACAGTAATGTAGAATTCTGTATGGGTTCTCTCAGAAACCATCATCATGTTAGATTTTAAAAAATATTAAAAATCATTTCTGATTCCTTTAAATGTGGTATAGATTATTGGATGAGTGTAAATATACACATAGGAGAGTATGTATTAGGTGAAGTTTACCTTAAAAATAAATTGTTTTTTACTCTAAGATCTGTCTATTGTTGTAAGAATTGATGTCAGGAATATTTGTCTAAACCTTTTCCAATTTATATTAGTAGTAGATTTAGAATAAGTGAGGGTAAAAGAATAGCAAGGTTATTCAGGGGTCTCAACAGTTAAATGACTCATAAAAATGATTCTTTCCTACACATGTTCTTACTCACTGCACATTGTGCACAGATGATTCTAATCATCATTATTCAAATCACCTGATACCTCAATTACCTTGGCTTCAACGAGCACATTCCAAATGCCAGAGCACCCATATACGAACTCAGATAATAGGCTGCCAATTAAGTTATCTTTCTCTGGAAACTTATTATGGCAGCTCAGTGAATATAATATCATTAGCGCCCTTATATCATCATAGCCTGGGCAGTTGCTGACACTGCATGAATATAACTGCTAAGCTATCAAAGTAGCTGCTCAACCACTAAAGCCTTGAAATTACCAAAAAAAACCCCAAAACCCCAAAACAAAAACCAACTGTAGTTCTGATTGCTTAATACATATATGTAAAGCATGTAAATGTGAATGTATGAATTTATGCATGTGTGTGCAAATAAGTTTTTTGTAGAAAAATATAGGTGGGGGAAATGATCTTCACACACAAGAAAAGCACGAGTACTTCAAAAGAAGATAGATAAATTATTACTAAAATTGCCTCCTAAAGCTCATGTCACTTTGCCACCAATAAAAAATGGCATCAGTTGTAGCTATCAGTATTTCTGTAACATGGAAGACTCTCTGATTGAATTATGACTTATAAAAATATCCTATACACTATGCTGTTTTCCACACAGGATCTGGAATGAAATTAAGACTTTAATATGAAAGTCCAAGAAAATTTTGAAAAAAATTTTCAGTAATGACTAAATTCTCTATGATTAGAAGCACAGAAATTTTTCTAGAAAGTTGAGCTTATGGCTATACAAAAATGACAAATATTATTTACTGAGATTCCCATGTAAGTTGGAATCCTTCTAATTTATTTCTTTGAATTAATCTGTATAACTCATTCTTATTAAGGAACTAGTGAAAGCCCTGGGAGAGAAACCTGCTTTGTCTGGACACTATTTTTTCCTCAGATCTGTTAACGGGCATGGTAACAGGAGTCATTCTGACTAGGTCAGAATCCTGTTTTCACCGCTTATCCTTGGCAAATTCTTTCACCACACCGAGTATTGATTCTTTATTTAAAAAATGGATATTAAAGCAAATACTTCCTTTATAGGTTTATTGTGAGGATTAAGTAATGCACACATAAAGTGTTTAACCAGGTGTCTGGAAAATAGTAAATACTCAAAATGATAACTTTTATTTCTGTGGTTATTGATATTTTAAATTATTCTTAACATTTCCAAGTTTCACTGACTCTTTTTAGTGGTTCTTACAGAAAACTGACCTGTGCTGATTTGTTACAATTCAGATTAGAGCCATTATTAGAACTTGGTTTTTATTTACATAATGCTCAGCATTTCCCTTAAGTAAGGTATTTATCAATTGTATTAATAAGGAGAATCATTTCTCACAAAATGTCTGTGGTTGCACCATTTCATTTTGTTTGTCATTTTTTCGGAAACTTCATCTTTGTTCTTTAAAGTAAGCTCTCTGGCTGGTTGCCCAGGCTTTCAGTTCCTTTGTTCTCTGCTGCCCAATAACAAAAGGAGGGGTGTTTAAGTATCTTCTTGGGGGAATGAGTAACTTCCTAATTGAAATTTTTATGTAAAAATCAATTGTCTCACCTGTCAGTGGTATCTAATGAACAAAGATAAACTAACAAACAAAATAGAACCACAGGCATAGAAACAGGGAGCATACTGGAAGTGACCAGAGGGGAGAGGGCAGGGGGACAATGGTGGAGAGGAGGGGAAGGGACTAGTTAAAGAGCATGTATGAATGACCCACGGACATGGACAACAGTGTGGGGATTGACTGTGGGAGTGGGGAGTGGGATGGATGGAGGAGGGCAAAGGGGGAAAAATTGAAACAACTGTAATAGGATAATAATAAAAAAATGATTAAAAAATCAACAGTTACCCTTCCACTTTCCCAACCACCAAAGAAGTATGGTGTCCATAACACTTCCAGATTAAACCTTTAAACTTAAACTCTTGGCTGCACCAGTTCAGTGTATCCCTGTGCCTTAAGGTAGGTGCGATGGGCCTAGTCAGCCATTGCATATCCGATGTTGTACAGGCTGCGCTTTCACCTGTCTCCTGCCATTGATAGTATTCTATCCGAGAACAAGGTATTTAAGTGTTTCCAACCACAGGAAAGAAACTGTACAGTAATGGAGAGCTTTCAAGACAAAAACAGTTCTAAAAATTAACACATATTCTTAAAAGCTGAGACTAATTTTATATCATTATTACCTAGGACTACTAAACTACTAAACCCACAGTATGTGAGCATTGCATTTTGGCAGACTCTGCTGGCTCTACTGAAGATAAAGAGGTTTTCTGAAACATTAGACTGAATATAATGTAGAAGTACTATACTGCCAAGTAATTTGTCAAATAAATATCTTTACCATATGCCATAAAACGTGGCACAATCCTGCCAAAATAGAAACTCCTTTCATTATGGACTACAAAGGTGATGCTACAATGGGAGATCATGAAAAATCCTTATCTGTAGGAGAACATTCTCTCTGCTGTAATTAAAGACTCTATTGATTAAGGGGTCCTAATGCCAATCCTCATGGTTGAAACTAGAATACTGTTAGGAAGGGGATAACTGGCACGTTGGATTCTGTAAAACTATCGTACTAAAAGCATGATGTGTGACTCATTACTCTGTAAAAAGAGCATCTTGAGGAAGCTCTGTGTGGAAATCTGCTGCCTATCAGACAAATTAGGGGGAATGTTGTGCAGGAATTGGAAGAAGCTATTTCCTCATCAGATTTGGCTTTCCTGTCTTGCATTTGACTTGTAATGAAAGTCGTGTGGGACATAGAGAGACAACAAAAATGTAGATCCCACTAGACAGTTCCTTTTTTTCACTTACGTTGTCGGTAATAATTTAGGACTCTATTCCTTTCAGCATTCAGCTATCTGAATGTTACAGGGTATGCCAGTACCATTCAAGGGACCAGTGGAAACATACTTCATCTAATCTTGATTTATATCCCTAAATTTGTAAAGGACTGGCCTTCACTTTGCTAAATCCCCCCATGCTTCCTTCAGTGCTCATGCATGAAAGTCTAAACTCAGCCTAAATTTTCCCTCTGGCCATACAGTATATGGAACATCCGACTATTATTTTCAAAAAAATAGTGGGATACAAAAATATTAGAGAAGTGAGCAGAATCCTTTTCTGAAAGCAATATTAAATGTTGATGGTAAAGGGAAAGATAATTATTTTTGAAATAAATTTAATTCCAGAAGACTTCTCTTTGTATTTGACCTATATTTTCTGATGATACTGGACCAGTGATGTTGGGTTCATTTTATCTTCATAAAGATGAAGGTGAGGTATTGGAAGTCACTAAAAAGCTCGGGAGGCAAATATGGGGAAAAAGCCAAATCGGAGCTTTGTAACTGAATCATTAAAACGTATCACATTGAACCTTCCAACGGAAGGTTTTTCTGAGGGTCAGAACACAGTGAGGAGGCTGAAGATTCTAATAGGAACTTGCTGTGCAACCTTGAGGAAAAAAAGCCAGTGCACTATATAGTGAATGAATCCTTGGGTAGAGATTTTGATAATGGACATTATAGGAGTTCCAAAAAGAAAGAAAAAATTCTGACTTTTGACACTTTAAAATCTAATTATAAAAAGTTTCAAAAAAGGAATTAGAAATAGGGCATGAGTAGTGAGTGCATGCACGGGTACACACATTGTCTAAATTCTGTATATGCGGCTACACAGCCCGTGACCAAAAGAAGTCTGCCAGAAACCTGGGGGTCACTTGTAATCCATCCTCAAGTTTTGTTGATTCTATTCCTTCAACAGTTCTTAAATTCATTTCTTCTCCTCCCTAATTTTACCAAAATCCCTTTAGATAGGGGTGCCGAATCCTCTACCTGTGTTACTGTAATTATCTAACTCTGGCAAGCTAGCAACCCGCTCCCTCCGTCCAACCCCTCTGCACACCACAGCTGGAGGGGCTTCTTAAAAGTGCACATTCCATCATGTTGCTTTTTCACTTGAGGCACTTCATTGTCTCTCTGATGCCCTTAGGATAAAGTCTACCCTTTTAGCATACCAGTCCAACTCCTCCGTTGTCTGGCCCCTGCTTACCACTGAGATTTATCTTCCCTACTCTATCATGATTCACCATTCACAAGTCCCTGAATTACCACACTTTTTACCTCTGGGCATTTTTATGGAAGTCCCTTCTCTCTCCTTTGCTTCAAGTCCTCCTTTAATTATCAAACTGAGCTGCTCTTTTTCAAACAATCTATTTTAATGCCTCAAGACCGCGGGTCTCCCTCCTGTGTAAGCAGGACCTCACCCCTGCTTGCCCCCATTGCTTCATAAAACTACCACAGCTACTGAACCAGCCTGTGACCTCACTGGACTATAAAATTCTTAAGATCTATGTCTTGTCAATTTTTACTTCTTCCTATCTACTAGAGAATACTTGTTGAATACATTGAAGTAATAAATAAAATAATTTGTTGAGTCAACCTATTCACAATGTAGCCAGTCAGTCCACAGATTTTCTGGACCAGTACACAAAGTGTTAATGAACTGGTCTGAACCGGTCCCTGTTTTTATAGGCTAGTGAGGATGAAGGTAAAGAAAGACAGTGCAGAGCATTGAAGAAAAAAAGAAGTGCAGGGTGAAACAAGGGAGGGTGGGAGAGGCCCTCAGGAGCTGGGGAGCACAATGGTGCGTTCTGAGGGGGGTTCTCTCAGCCAGTCTGAAGCCACAGGCACTGCAGTGGAGGTACCTTTCCTTCTTAGGATACTAAATAAGAATAATGTATAATTACCATGGTTTTAACATAAAATGTTAATGTCACTGCCACCTACGGGCATTTGCACTGAAACAGAAAAAGTCACATCTGCACTGTGCTGAAAGCCAATTTATATAAAATTTGTATGAAATCCTGCTTGCTTGCCTTTTTGGATATGTATAATTCGAAAGCAACTTGTTTCTCTGTAGCTCAATTATGGCCCAAAACCTTTTAAGTTGGATTTCAACTTTGGCCCATAATTTCTGGCCCAGGTAAAATGTGGTCACAGTGCTACTTGCCTTTTGCTGGAAGTGCTGCCCGGTACTTTCCAGGACCCTCAGAACCCCTCTGTGACCTACCCTAAGAACCAGTGCATCACACCAACTATGGAACACATGAAACTGGGTAATAGAGAATACCCAGTTTCGGATAAAAGACTATAAGCAGTGCAAACAGCACTTGGTATTATATTAGCAGGGTAAAGGTCCTATGAAACCTAATGAATCTTTATCTTTTGGTGTCCTGAAATTTCTGCGTTTTCTGCCTTAGATTGATGGAATATCACAGTTAAGAGCACAGGACTGGGAGTCAGGCTGCCCGTGTTGAAGCTCAGCTCCTAAATCCCTACCAAAGGGACCTGGGGTGAGCTGTTCATTGACTTCAGTTTCCTTGTATGTAGGATAGGACAATAATGGTGTCTATTTTTTTAGGATTATTTTAAAGAAAATTGATAAATATGTATGAAATGTCTAGAATAGGGTCTAGTACAAAAAGAATATTCAATACATTAAGTATTATTGTGGATGTTGCTGCTATTGTTGATGTTCTTACTATTGTTATTTGTCTATTTCCCAATTTGGCAGTCCTACCACAAAGGCGTTAGGAAAGGCTTTGCTGTGGTTTTAGAGTGTAAGTGGCAGAAGGAGGAAAAAAGCAGACAGAGCTGCGAGCAGATGGGAAAACCTAGCGACAGTAGAAACCATGGTGTGCTCAAGAAGTGGAAAGCGACCCTATCTGGCTGGTGTGTCTGGAGCAAGGAAGAAATTAATGGTGGGTTGAGATCAGAGAGGGAAGCCATTTCCTTTGTGGTCCTGGGGATTCTGGTCAAGGATTTTGTCTTTCATTCTAAGATTAATGGGCAGCTCTGAAATGTTTTCACTAATGTGGTTGGTAAATAACAGAACTGCTTGTGGTTAAACACCTGGAATTGATAGATCAATCTTAACCCAAAGATTGAAGAGGAAGGGTGTGATTTGATGGCCTGCAATAGGAGTCTGTACCTTAAATGAGAATTAGCAATGCATCAACTGTGGCACGTCTTCATACTTGGGGATAGGAGTTTTGTTTAAATTTTTAGCTGATGCAGGGCCATTCGAACTGAGATGAAAAGAACATGAGAAAGTAGTAGGAAGAGTCTGTTGATGAACATACTTAGAAAAGGTTGTACCCATGGAAACCACCAATGCCCTTAAACACAAGTTAATTATGCTAAACACAGCATACACTCCTGAAAGGGAAGAAGGAAGCTGATACCTTGGAAAACTTAAACTTTCTCTATCGCTTAAGGTGTAACATAAGTATATGGAGAAACATTTTATGAGTTGTATTGCTTTGGAATTCTCAATTGTATCCATTCTAACTGCTATAAATTGAAGTGAAATGTAAATATTTTAATAGAATTTCATTTATTAACATCCAATCTCTTGATGAAAACTGATAATTATGTGTTTAAAAGTAAGACCAGGAGAGAGATAATACATAGTGATTTTTATTAGTTTATAAATGATTTTAATAGGAAATATAATCATGATTCAAGTAATTTACTTTATTTGATGCCCCAAATATACCGCAACATGCACACGCAAATCCAAAGGCAAGTGAGTGTTTCTCAACCTGAATATGGAAGCTGCACACGGCCGAGGGGCCCACAGCATGTAGTTACTGGAGTCTCCATTTCGGCTTGGCTCTCTCTCTCCCTTCGGCTGTGGCCCCAGGCAAAGCCTTCTCATGAGTCTTTGTTTTCTTCTCTTCAAAGTAGGGGCAGAAATGGCAATATTTAAGGTAGATTTTGTAAACCTTGGGGAGTAAGGGTTTTGTGTGAGGCTAGAGTGGCCATTAGGGATCCACAGAAGTAGAACACCCTGCAATCAGCCTCCCTCCTCTCCTCCTGTGGCCGGCCCCTGAGCCCTCCCCATGCCTGCTGCTGCCTCCTCCAGGGCCCACGGCCAGGGGAGCAGGGTGCTCTCCCTCTGATTGCTGACCCTGCTTATCAATTGTTTCTTTATCTATTTTTTTTAAAAGGTGATTTGTTTGTGTCTCTCCCTCTACCAAAACCATATAATGTAATAAAATGTCTCAAAATGGGGTAGGTTGATTCCTCCTATTTTATTCTTCTTTTTAAAAATCATTTTAGTTATGTTAGCTCCTTTTTATTTTCCATATAAGTTTTTGAATAACCTTTTCTATTGCTACAAAAACAATTCTTGCTAGGATTTTGATAGTAATTGCTTTGAACCTATATATCAATAATCAACCAATACACAACTATCTTCCAATTATAGATATCCTTACTGAGGACAGAGCATGAAAAGACCCTATGTAGGATATGCATAATTTCTTCCTTAACTGTTTTTTAAGAGCTGGTATTCTAAAATAGCCTCCAAAGTTAAATTGAAAGAAATAGGTAAGAGAAAAATGGAATTTTCTGTTTAGTTTGCCAGGTTCTTGGGACTGATCTCATTTTTGAAATATCTACCTTTGTGCCAATTTGTCAGATTCTCCCAGCTCCCAATCCAGTGTAGGACAGGGACAATGCATTAGAAGGATAAAGCATTCACTTTTGTGAAGGGGGCATTGGGAAACAGTGCTTCTAGGATTTTGCCATAAGAATGATTTAATTATATCTTTTACTTATTTTTTTTTGTAATTCTAAATGTAAATTGGAGGGAGCAAATAGATTTTACAAGGCTTGTCCTTGTTTCAGTGATATAATAATGAATCATGTTGAATTACTGGGAGGTTCCACTTCATTACACCACTATTTACTGGTTTTAACATTCTGCAGAAAAGGTATGGGGCATAGGGCATTTGAAAGAAGAATTCACTGCATTGTTATTGGGTTTCCAAAAAGGCTTTGAAGCATTTGTGTGGTGGCCTTCAGTATGAGCCCATTGATTAAATTTTAATTTTAATGGGAATCAATGAAATTTTGCCATTTTATTAGCTATCAAGAAAAAATGTTTTTATTCATTATTTATATGTGGTATAAGAATGCTTTGCATTTATAATTATTAACATGTAATTAACAGTAGTCAATTATGCACAACAAATACCCTTTCAGATATAATGGTAATGAATCTATTCATACATACTGGCAGTTTATAATCCATAATGGACCATGCACAATGAAATTATGAAATTATATTACTTAATGGTTTTATTAGCCAGCTTTTCTAATTGAAAAAAGTAATTTATATTCATGGTAAAAAATTTAAAGAGGTGCAAAGATTGTGCAATGAAAGTAATTCTCTCTCCAGATCCCTTCTGCAACCAGTTCTCAGATGTGGAGGGATGGCCATACAAATGCTATTTACAGTATTTATGTGGTAAAAATAGTTTAAAACCCTACTAACTCACACTAACTGAAAGGAAGGGCCCTGCAACTTGATGTAAAATCTGAATTATAGCATATTTCAAAAGAAATACAGCTTTCCAACTTCAGGCCATAGTGACTAACTGCTGCCTGAGACAGCGAGGGGAGAGCAGAGTATCTACCTGAAAGGATCCATTTGTGATTGTCAAAGAGATTTACCCACCTTAATCCTTTTGATGTAAAGATACTGATGCTGTGGTGCTTGAATAATAGCTGGCTGCGCTTCGCAGTTAAGTATGCTAAGTATTTGACATGTTTACAGTATTTTTGGTTATCAAATTTGATTTTAGAGAAAACACAAAAGTAAATTGTAGCTCAGCAGCCTGAATTTCACTCATGTCCACTCACAGATCACACATTTCAAAGTACCGAACTTACATAGATGCCTTGCTATGTTTCTAGTAAGAATTGCTTATGTTACTTATAAAAATACTTGTGGAAATGCAAAGACTAATATGTAATTCTTTTAAAGAGTAAAGGTGTTTCTGAGTACATTATCTTACTTTATCCCTCCGACTCCCTCTGAGGCACAAGACAAGCATTAGAATGTTAATCTCTGAACTAAGGCGATTGTTCTTCTTAGGGGATGTTGTTGGACAATTATGATTTGGAAAAGACATCAATAAAGTGGAATGACTCTTGACGTAGGAGATCTAAGCACAGAAGGAGAAAGATGTAGGGGTAAAAGTTTATAATCCAGTGACACCAAGATTATTATGATGAAGGTAGGAAAAGACAAAAAGGTAACAGAGAGCAGAGCATCCAAACAGAAAACACAGGAAGATGATGGCCTTAAATTCAATCATATAAATAATTACATTAAACATAAATAGTTTACACACTCTAATTAAAAGTCTGAGATGATCACACTGGATTAAAAAAAACTATATACATTATACAAAAAGAAAAACACTTCATATATAAAGACTCAGATAAGTAAAAATAAGTGATAAAAAAGTTACATTGTATAAAACCTAATTATAAGAAAACTGGAATGCTTATGTTAGTAATAGATAAAATAGATTTTAGTACAAAACTTTCATAGCAATGAAAGCATCAATTTATCAATCTGATAAAGTATATCTATGAAAAACCTAAAGTGAAGGCTGTTATGCTGACAGACTTTCCTCTTAAAATAGGGAACAAGACAAAGATGTCTGCTTTTTTTTTTTAAGATTTTATTTATTGAATTATTTGTTTAAAGAGGGGAAGGGAAGGAGAAAGAGAGGGAGAGAAACATCAATTGTCATTACCACTCAGCACCCCCTACTGGGCACCTGGATCACAACCCAGGCATGTGCCCTGACTGGGAATCCAACCGGCTATAGGTTGATTCACAGGCCAGCACTCAATCCACCAAGCCACACCAGCCAGGGCAAGATGTCTGCTTTTATCACTTCTAGTCAAAATTGTAGTAGATATTCTATCTAGTGTTATAATGAAAGAAAAATAAAAAATAACAAACAGATTTAATAAGAAGTAAAATATTTTTATTCCCAGAGAGCATGTTTATATAAATATAGAAAATCCAATGGAATCTACAAAAATGCTGCAAGAGCTAATAAGTGAATTTAAATAAGTTGTAGGATACATGGTCAGCATATAAAAATTGATTTCAAAAGTATATTGTAGCAAACAATTGAAAAATGAATAAAATGCCATTTACATAGGTATCAAAATATAAAATATTTGGAGATAAAAATATATTCAAGTTCTACGTACTGAAAACTACAATGTATGATTGAGAGAAATGAAGGATCTAAGTAAGTAGAAAGAGACTATGTTCATGAATTAGAAAAATGAAATTTTAAAGATGAAAATTGTTCCACATTGAGACATGTATACAAAAGAATCTTAGGCAGAATATCAGTGGACTTTTTTGTGGTAGAAATTAGCAGGCAATTTTTAAAATTAAAAAGGCTATACAAAATCTAAAACAAAATTTTGAAAAAGGAAGAAATTTGGAAAATGTATACTATCTCATTTCAAGAGTTATCATAAACCACAGAAATCAAGATAGGTGCTATTGATATAAGAAAAGACATAGAGAACAATGTCCAGATGGAGTGTCCATAAAAATATGGAAACATATGATCTAAAGCTGTTTAACTACATCTAAAGGTGTTTAACTACAGTACCAAAGAAATGTAGAGGAAGGATAGTCATTAAAACAAATGGGCTAAAAAAAAGAACTATTCACCTTATAAGATAAACTTAAAGTGAATTAAAGACTTAGGTAAAAGCGGAACTTGTAATCCTAGAAGTAAACATCGGATAAAGTCTTGATCTTTTCATAGGAGCCAAAAAGCATGAATTATCAATAACAAAAATTAATGTATTAGATTAGATTCAAATACATTAGATTAATGTATTCGATTCTAATGTATTAATAAACCTATCTTTTAAAAGATTACAAATATGAAAAGGCAAGCTAACAGATTGTGAGAAAATGTTTTAATTGGTATGTACAGTATATAATGGGCTGTTACAATTCAGTAAGTCGAAGATCCCAGTGCTCAACATCAGTCATTAGGGAAATGTAAACTGAACCCACAGTGGGATTCCACTGCACCCCCACCAGAATAGCGGAAGTTAAAGAGACTGCAGAACAAAGTGCCGGTGAAGACATGGAGCAAACTGGAACTCTCATACATTCCTCAGGGGAGTGTAAAATGTTGCAACACTTTGGGAAATTATTTGACAGTTTCTTAAAATATTAAACATAAAAAATCTATATGGTTCATTAATTCTACTCATAGGTATTTACTCAAGAATAATTAAAAATATATATATATACACATAAAAAGACTTGTATAATATAAAAAGTTCACAGAAGCTTTATTTCTATTAGCTAAAAAAACAGAAGCAACCTCAATGTTCATCAACAAATGAATGAATAAACAAATTGTGGTATATGTATATAAAGAAAACTAATCGGCAATAAAAAGGATAAGCTATTGTTACAAGCAGCAATATGCATGAATCTTTAAAATGCTATTCTGAGTGCCTTGAAGCAAGATATAAAAACGTGCATATTTTATGATTCCATTCATGTGAAGTTCTAGATGAGGCAAACTTAGTTTACAGTGACAGAGAGCAGATGGATGGTTGTCTATAGGTGCGGTGAGGGTAGGTTTTGAGGAACTTTACTGCAAAAAGGCATGAGAAAATATTTTGGAGTAATGCAAATTACATATATCTTAATTGTGGTAGTGGTTATAGTGGTTATAGCATCTTGTCTTTTCAAAATGCTCTTCAGTTTTTTCTAAACTACTAATTTAGATGTTCACGAATTCACTCTATAAATATTAATTGAACAAATACAGTCATACCTCAGTACTCATTGGCTTCAGAACCCTGTACTCATCCCATTTTGATGTGAAAAAAATGTTTCAGCACTATTCACTTGCCCAAGTTCCTAGTATGACTTGTCATACTTGCTAGAATCTCTATGAGTCACAATGCCACCCTGCAAGAGAAAATACTTCAGTATTCAGTATTGTCAGTTTTGGCCCTTGTCATGATTTCTGGAAGGAATTAACAAGTACTGAGGTACCACCATATAATATACCACAAAATATGCAATGTGCCTTGTATATGGGAAACAAGAAAATACATGGGTACATATTTGTACTAAATTGAATAATGCCCCTCCCCCACAGAATGTATGTGTCCCCAGAACCTGTGAATGTGATCTTATGAGAAAATGGTCTTTGCAAATGTAATCAAGTTAAGATAAGGTCATACTGCATTATGGTAGGCCCTAATTCAGTGACTGGTGTCCATATATATATGGAAGTTTGGCCACAAGGACATGCACAGATGGAAGACAACATGAGACACAAGGAAGACAGCCATGTGAAGACAGAGGCAGCGAATGAAGAGAAATATCTATAAGCCAAGGAATGCTGAAGATTATCAGTGACCCTCGAGTCAGAAGAAGCAAGAGAATCTCTCCTGACAGCACTCTCAGTGAGGCCATGGCCCTTTCAACACTTTGATCTCAGACTCCTAACCCTCCTATCTGTGAGGGAATAAATTTCGTTTCTTTTAAGTCCAGTTTGTGGCACTTTGTTACAGTGTCTGTAGGAAACTGATGCAATACCCAGTTTGTAGAGTGTGATGCAAGAAAATGTACTTTTGAAGAGTTGAAATAACACCAGTTTGGATTCCCAAAAAAGATCTCTTACTGAAGTGATTTCTGGCTCAGATGGAGAGGTAAGGGACAGTTAGCAAGATGAAGAAGAGGGCAATGAGGGGGAGAAGGGTGATCAGGAGAAAGATCAGCATTTACAAAGTCTCTGAGTCAGGAAAGATCTTGCTATATATCCGGACTGGGCAAGAAGGCAGCCTGCTGGAGAGTGGGGAGTGAAGGGCTTTCCACTGCATTTAGAATAAAATTCAAACTCAATGTGCCCTAAAGGTATGCTCTTCACCAATATTCACTGCCTCTCCCTGTTGAAGTCGTGAATAGCTATGGGCTTACATTGACCAGAAGTGACATGAGCCACTTCCATCCAGCACATACTCAACTGCCCTTTTTTCTTTAGCCATGGCATAAGCCATGTTCCAGGGAGAGGATGCTCCACCAGCCTGGCTCCTGGATGAAGACAACATGGAGCACAGTATAGCTGATCTGTGATGGACATGTAACATGGGTGAAAAATAAGCCCTGTACTTATTGTTTGGGTCTTTGTTACTGAAGGAAAATCTAGTGTGTTCTGAATGATAACCTAAGTAAGAGCATTATCAGTAGTATGGTAGGAGTAGATACCATTCGAAATTAGGTGAAGAGTGAGTGGCAGATGAAGAAGTGGAGAGTGTCTAAACTCTGAAGAATCTTTGTAGAGTGGAGCAGAGAAATTATGTGGATACTTGGGGTGGAGGCTATGAGGTCAAGATATAGATGTAATTTTTAAGATGTAGTTGGAATTAAAGCACATCAAAACATTGACAAGGATGATTTGAGGGAGGAGAGAGAGAGAGAGATAAAAAGAGAGAGAGAGAGAGAGAGAGAGAGAGAATGAATATGACTGCAGTACACTCTCTTAAGAAAGGGAGAGGAAGAAAAAGTATATAGACTGGAATCTGATAGGACCTGTGCTTTAATAGGAGGCAAGAAAGAACAGATGAGGTAACATCCAAGGCTGGGCGCATTTGCATTTCTAAACAAAGGTAAATGTCTTTTAAAAGTATTTACATGTTAGAAACTGATCTTCAGCTCAATTTTATAGTTCCATTTTAGAATGTAGGCATTTGATATGGTTTCTTATGCATACCTTCAGTCAAAAAACTAAATTTGGTTAAAAAAAATCCCATTAGCTTTCCATCTGCTTCATTCAGGTTTATAAAGTAATTCTATTTGAATTTATGAAATTTTTTTCCCTTAAGATACCCAGGTCAAATTCTAGAACATGCTGGAAATTTCTTATCTTTGTAAGTCAGACAAAGTGATTGATCCTTTAAGCAAAGCTTTGCTGATTATATTCATTTATGCATGCCTTGCCCTGCCCTGTACCCCTAAGCTTCAGAACCTGCCGATCCTCCCATCCAAAAGCATTTCCAGAATCTGCTTAACAGCTTACAGCACTCTTTGCTTTGGGGACTGATGGAGAGGACATTACAAGCACTTGAGGAAAGTGTGGCTATGATTTATTTTCTAGAGAATAAGTAGTACTGTACACATCATGATAAAAATGGATAAATATAAAATGATTTATTTCCTAAAGAATAAAGGGATATTTTACAAGATGCAGTATAATTGCTTGGATTTGTCCCTGGTACAATCTAATGTTGACAGGGACACAGCCAGTATCTGTCTGAAACATTTTCCCTAGGGCTCATTGAATGGCAAATGTAATTCCTGGGGGAAAGCTTGATGTTCATATTTTCTGAAGTAGTTAGAGTTGAAACTCAGGATAAAGGCTTATTCTATGGCTCTGACAGCTTGATGGATCTATTCAAGCTATATCTTGTGGTTTCTTAATACTTGTATTTTCACAATATTAGTTGTAATTTTCTAAACTCTTGGTAATTTCAGTTGCATTGTGTAATATTTTCTACCATTCCTGTGTTAAAAGACTCCAGTGAGATCTCTGTGTCTTATTTACATTTGACGGTATAGTGGCGGTGGAGGGGAGGTGTGTGTGACCTTTTCTCTTTCTTCTCTTCCTGTTCTACCTCTTTTCATCATCTTCTTTTTTCTTTATTTGCTTCTTACTCCCCTCTTCCTATTTATTCTTTTCCAAGTTGCATGTTAGCTAAATTAAATGTTCAGTTTAGATAATTTTACATATTAGATTGCTCCATAAGTTAACAACGTTACTTAAGTCTACTGTATTATAAATCTACTGATACCAAACATTCAGTAAATTTCAGGTGTCACTAACAGCCATTTGGATATGATATTTTGTTGGATGAATATGTGAATGGTCGAGTATATACATAAAGTAATTAATAGAAGCCTAATTGATGATGAAACTTTTTAAAAGAAATTATAAGTGTTTACCAATTTCCTCCCCTTTCATATAAACTAATCTTGGTCTCACATTGAAATGTGCTCACACAATGTAAGGGCTGAAATTTGAACTGCTGTCTTAACATCTTCATGTCGAGGGTGGGAGATTCCTCCTTCACCAATGAGGCGATTAGGAGCTGATCAGAAACATCTCCCACCCTAGATACTAGGAGATGACCGAGCACAGGGTACCCGACATTCCCACATGAGACTGAGAGACGTTTGTTAGTCACATGCGCTCATGGCTCACAGGGTAACAGACACCGCACACAGCACAGGAGGAACCACCAGGGGCAAGTTCTGTAGAAACAAGAGGGTAGAGAGGTGCCCCCTTGCTCCTGCTGTAGGATGCAGCTGGCTTGTTTGAATAGTCTCATGGGCTGGAAAAGAAGTGAAATCCGTTCTGTTGAGGACCAGGTAGACTGCAGCTAGTGCAGTTGCTGGGGGAACTAGCTGGGTGGGAGCCTTTCCAGCTGCCAGGAAGCGTATGTGTCTAGAACAGACGAACTCTCAGATAGACCCTTTAAGGCCCCGTGAGACTGGAACAGAGATCATATGCTGCTGGATTTTGTCAGGATTAACATCTGTTCCAGATCAATAACCTAATTGCACTTTTATTTTAATATATAAATTTTAAAACAGTGATACTTTTTGACACTGTTTAAAAATTTGGATGAATTTAGGCCACTGCTTCTGTTTCAGCCATCTTCAATAATTTAGCTATACATAAGACACACACATGCATACTTGGAGCTTCTTTAGCTTTTATAATAGTTTTGAACACAATTAGTAGAAGAAGCTTTTACAACAATTGACCAAAAATAATTTTAAAAAGAAAAAATGTAAATTATTAACTTATTTAAAACAAGTACTTGCCTATGAAGGTGAATGTTCCACTCAAACAAACATGACATTCCGGTTTGTAAGTGTGTACCTAACAGAAACCCTGTTGTTTGGCAAAAACTCTTTTGAAATAAAAATAAGGTAGTGAGTCACTTTTAAACCTCAGCGGAACACTGGCCAAGGCTTTCAATAACATAAACAATCAGTGAATGCAATAACTAAATTTCTCTACCCCCAAAATACTTTCTAAATCAGTGAAGCCTTAAATTAATGAATTCATTTTTTCATTGATTTAGCATGTATTTATTATGTTCCTATGTGTACAAAGTTAACTAATTGAGAGGACACTAAAAATTCTGTAGAGTAAAATACCAGGCTAAGCAATAACACCAAACTCATAAAATTACAGAATTATAGAGTTGGAAAGGAGCTTAGAATTTCTAAACCAAGGTTCAGAGTCACAGGGACTAAGCAAAGATCACACAGACCCTGTTAGCCTGATAGGCTGCAATGTGTGTTCCCAGAATTACATTTAAAAAGTCATTTAATGAATGGCAGTGACATGAAAAGCATATAAAATAATTAAAGGTGTTATAGGAGGTAACAGAAATATAGGTAGGTAGTTTTCATCAGTGAGGGTCCATTAAAATGTAGGTTCAGATCTGAGCCCAGGAGTAGTTTACTATCACTTTCATGTGCAAAGGAAAAAGCAAAGGGCATTTTTATTAAAAGGGATGTCAGAAGCAGAGGTCTCTATAGTTAGAAATTGGTTAATGTATGCTGGAGTCAGTATCATGTCTGGAATAGAGGTTAAATTGATTATCTAGAAGGAAGAGTAGATAGTAAAATAAAAAGTTAATTAGGAAAGAGTATTAGAGTGAGTTAGTAAAAGTGTTGGTATAGTGTTCAATATTAATATTTCCATGACTTTGGAGAGTTAATGTGGTTGCAGAATACTTCTAAAATAAACAGAAAGAAGCTTACACACCTGGGAAGTCAAGCTCAGCATTGTTTCTTGTCTGCCTAGTGAGAAGTTTGAAAGACCAGCTTGTGTAGGTGTCGGAAAAGTTGCTCCCACCTGCTTTACCTCATCATTCCCCATCCTGCCTCACCAAAATTGATTCTTGTTAATGACCAAATATGTTCAAAACTATTTGAACCAATATTAATAGTGATTAGCATTTATTGTACATCTGTTGTTGCCAGTGGAAGTGGGGTCCTCTTGGTGTCACAAGGAAAGCATTCCAGGAGACCCACAGGGGAGGGTGAGGTCCGGTGATGAGATTTATTTGTGGCGCCAAATGCAAAAACAAAGGAAGTCCCCTGGGTTTCCAATGTCCCATCTCCAGCCCTCGTGCCATGGAAAAAGTTCAATCATACCTTCATTAGGCTGAGAAACAGGGTCAGTGTTCCAGTATTTCGCACCATGACAAGGTTAGTCCCGTCCATCCTTTCTCACCATCTGGCTAGCTTAGCTCGTTTTCCCCTCTATGCCTTGGCTGAGGCCCGTGTTTGGAGTCTGTGGCTGGTGGGCCACAGGTAGCTGCTAGTCCTGAATAACTGCTATGATGAGAATGCATTATCCAATGGGGTGAGTGTGCATTAGAGGGGGGGAGAGAGAGAGAGAGAAAGAGAAGGAGGCATTTGCCTCTTATAAGCTATAGGCTGAGGTTATATTATCTCAGGGTTGGGACAGACCAGGTGCTTTTTCAAAATAACCTGTCAACTTCTGAAGCTTTCCAGGCTTCTGATGGGCTTGCCTTCCAATCAATACATTCCTTCCCCAGCTAGACTTGACAGTCCTCTGTGGTCACCATCTTGACTGCTATTGCACATGTGCTTACCTCCCCTTTATTGTTCTATATCTTCCCACCAGTTATCTGTGGGGAATGGATCTGTGGTTCCCAGGGGAGTGTGTGAAGTTGTAACTTCCTAGCAAAACAAGCAGGCTTATGCTCTCTAGTTGACTTTGCTTAACAATGTCTCATTTCCTTTGCTCCCTTTCTTTATTAATGTCTGACTACCTGCACTAATACTGTGTGCTCATGCACTGTGATGCAAATTAAAATACCTCTCCATTGTATTGGAGACAGTAGTATCTTGTTAGGATAGATACATGTTTTTTTCTTTTTTCAGCTAGAAAATACAAGTTATTCATCATTCATGCCCAGAGAGGGGAAGTAGGGTACACATTTTCTACCAGTATCTTGAGAGTAACTTGCCTTGGAAATTGACTCATATTTGGGCTTTGAAGCTGCTATTTCCCCTATGAGAAGATAATTGTAAAAGGGCCAGAACTGACAAGTGGTGTTTGAATGTAAACAATGAACAAACCAACAGATCAATAAATGCTGAGCAAGGCATGCTTCACCTCAGATTATATTGACTTACTGCAAAAATAATGGCGTGACAAAATGAAAATGTGTTATGTTTTATCTGAGTTATGGTCATAGCAATATATAAGGTAATAGATGAACTCAGGTAAGACTTACTGCAAAAGAAGCATCAAGAACAAGTATAACAAAATGAACTTTCAAACACCTTCTTGAAAGTAAGTGTCTAAAGAACAATCAGCACACTTTGCTAAAGAAAAATACCTGCCACACTTGCTTTTTCTCAATCTCTAATAGAGCACCAGAATGACCAAGAGCTACATTGTTATTTTACCTAAGGACTAGACCTTCAACAAAGGTTATTTTAGTAATGTTATTTCTCACAGGCATGGGGTCAATGTCCTAGAGGGTCCAAAATTAAAAATCTTGAGTGCCTTTTGACAGGGTCTTGGCAGTACTGTGACAGACAATACTATCTACCTTTGGACCTGTGTGGTGAGTAGATAGCCTCTCTTAAGTCTTTCATTTCCACCTCAGCTTTTGAGCATGTTCATGTTTTCCTCAGGGTGGCCTTCACCAATGACCAATCCAGACTTTGCTATCCATAATATGGGCCTTCTCTTACAGGTGATTGTCATGCCAGAGTTTCCTGTTGTCTGGCAGAAACCTCCTGCTCAGTTATGCTTTTACTTTTTTTTCCTTTAATAGACATTGCTTTCCAGTAAAACTTTTTACCCCTGAATCTGTCTCAGGTTTTGCTTCCTGGAAAATTTAGTTGATGTAGTGGAACTAAAAGAGTTTCAATAAAACAGCCAGTTAGATGGAATTTGGGGTCTCAATTGCTCACCATCTGGTTGGCAATAAGAATCCTATTACAGGCAGTATCTCTACCGCAAGGACCCTATTCTTGGCACACGGTGGTGGCACAATTGCTAAAACTTTTATTGGTGGTGACTTTGGAGTATTTTCCAAGAAAGGAGACACAGTGGTAGAGCACACGATGCTCGTGACCAAGATCAGGATCTAATAGTTACCTATGACCTTGATGTGACTTATGATTTGCTAAACTCCTAACAGTGCACATCAGTAATTCAGATAAATTTAAATAATCAGAGTTAAGAGCTGCAGATTTATGTGATCTCTTGATATTATAGAACCAAAACACATGGTGATTTTTATATTGTTTTTCAAGTCATCTTAACACAGGAATGTGGAAGTGTAGGACCTACATTAGATTTGGATAACGGAATTCCATTTTGAGGATGGCGGGATGGCAGAAGTGAACATGTGTGAGTTTCTTTTTAATATCCTACCTGCTCCCAAGATTTGGTTTTTTGAATTTGTGCTGTCATTGAAAAAATATAGAGTTTATCAAGAAAATTTATTTTTTAAGTTAGGAGAACCTGATACAACTGTTATAGAAGAAGGTTATCATCTTTACTTTTGGCTTTTTATGGTATAAAGGAGCATGTTTAGTAATATATCACATATGGTAAAAACATACAGTGAGGTTTTATTTTATGTGAAGAAACAAAAATGATAAATACATATTGTGTTCATAAAACCAATACAAAATACAATTATGGTTTTGATATTTTAATGCCTATTTGAAAGCCTTAAAACCCCAAAGAATAGTGATCAATATACTTCACAACAGTTCATCATTTGTTAGATTTTATTTTTGTGTTTATAAGAAACATGTTTATTTTCTTGTTTTCATTTCAATTTATATTTCATGTAGATGTTTATAAGTGGATTAAATATAATTTAGATTCATGTGACTGATGTCTAGAAATTATGTGACATGGTGAATGGGCAGGACACACTTAGAATGCACTCTGCTTTAGGTCACCCGTTGTAAAGTTAAAGAAAAAAGAAAAGGTATGAGTTTCAGTTGTGAAAATTGATAGGCAGAAAAATGAGTTAATTTCAATTTAACAAAAATTTGTTGAGTTTCAACAATTTGCTCTACGCTATGAGCTGTACACTACCAGGAATCCCAAGTCTAGTGTTTCCAGTGAAATTTGGTGGTCAGTGGTCCCCTTATTTTTGGAAGCAGAGCACATCTTCATGAAGAGATACAACAGTGTCAAAAATAACATGGGATCTGGATTCCAATTTGTGTAAATGTTGAAAAGCAAAGTACATATGACTTATTTCCATTTGGAAAAACTATGTTTATTGTGGCTAGTCAAGTAGATTGAATGTCTACTAATTTTGAGGAAATATGAAAAATTTTTGTGATGCTTGATCAGTTGACCAAATATAGAAATAATTTGAGTTCCAGTTTGGTGGGATTATATAAGTGGACTAATTAACATACCTACATATGTTTGAGAAGCATACTTTGAAAAATAGGAAAAAAGCAGGGTTCCTATGAATATGTGAGGTCAACATTTCAACTTTAATTGATTGAGAAAGAATTACAGAGGAGGCTACAAGCATGCATTATGCCTTCTCCCTTTATAACTCACTCCCACTTTTATTTTTGTTGATGGTTCATTGCATTTCTTAATTGAATAGTTCCTCTCTTTCCTTAAATCACTAACCTTCATTTCTACTCCACCTCTGCAAAACACCAGTATGAAGTTAGTCATTAGAAAGCATGCCCCGCCTCTGAGATATAGAATCTGTCACCCCTCCCCTTTCTACAGTCTCCCTTTCTATCCTTACTGCTTTTTAAGGTCATTTTAAGTGTGTTATTCATGCTTATTAGTATTGTGCTCCATGTTATGGTTGAACTTGTCTCTAATAGATAAGGAAGCAATTTTCAAGAATATTGGGAATTCTATAGATGAGTCCTTTTTTGGATAATTAACATTTAGTGGAGGTACTTAATTGTAGCTTAAAATTTGTTTTAAAGTTGTTTTATCTTGAAAAGAATTACTGAAAGAAAAGAAACAGACTTAAGATAGAAAAATAAATTTTATAGTTTATTATTTTTTTTATTGTTGTTCAATTACAGATGTCTGCATTTTCTCCCCACCCCTCCACCCCACCCCAGCCAAACCCACCTGCCTTCCCCACCTCCACTCTCCCCCTTGGTTTTGTCCATATGTCCTTTATAGTAGCTCCGGTAAACCTCTCTCCCCACTGTCCCCTCCCCACTCTCCTCTGGCTATTGTTAGAATGTTCTTAACTTCAATGTCTCTGGTTATATTTTGTTTGCTTTTTTATTTTGTTGAAAAAAAATTTATAGTTTTATTAGATGAGACCACAGACTATAGGTTTAATAAACAAATATTTACTTATTATATGCAAAATAGAATATTTAACTATGTCTACCGTATCTAATTTTTGTGTTGTATATTCTTCACCCTTTCCTGTCCTGCTTATGCCCCAGCAGGCTGGCACCTACCCTTTGCTTCACCTCAATTTTCTTGCCTTCTGATTGATTCTAGCCAATGCCAGGCACAAGCAGGAGATCCCCATCCTCTTCCCGGCCTTGCTGCGGCTCTGTCAGTGGCTGCTCCTACACTTACGGCTTCTGACAGGAGGCTTCTCTTTCACAACCTGAAAATCTCTCTGGGCTTCACTAATACCTTTCTTTCCCCTGGTTCTTTAAATTCCAGGGATTGTAATGGCTTTCTATTGTTGTTGGTTCCAAGGTGCTTCACTATCGCTGTCTTATATTCCCATGAACCCACTTAAACCTCTGTAAATAGCACTTTTGTTCAAAAAACACTCAAGATTGCCACATTTATTGGCATAACCCTGAAAATTAACATCTTATTATTCATTTATGTGACAGAGTTCAGGAAAGACAGGGAAGGATAAAACTGTAGAAAAAATCATCAGCCTCACATTACCTTAGGATACAGCAAGTCATGAACTGAAACAGGACCTTAGCAAAATATATATTCCCAGAATGATGGAGCCGGCTTGAGGACATTACGAGCTAAGAGATTATTCCGACTGTGTGATTAATTATGATGCTTTGTGATGTGGAATATATTTTAGTTAAATGTTAATTAACACTGATTTTATTTGACTTGTGCTGAGTAGAACCAGCTTCACTGATGTTTAAGTAAAGACTAAATCTTCCACAGTTTTATAATATCGTGTATATTGTTGATTTACTAAACCACTCTTCATAAATTTACCTCCAGGGGTAAGACTTAGCTAATGACCATGTCAGATGAGTATATTCAAGTCCAGTGTAGTTTCTACATTTTTATATTCCTGTGTTGGGGTGACTTGAAAAACGCTTTCACAGTCTAAAACCCCATGTGTTTTGGTTCTAAAATATCAAGAGATAATGTAAAGCTGCAGCATTCAACTCTGATTACTTAAATGTATTTGAATTACTGATGTATAATGTTAGCAGTTGAGCACATCATAAGTCACATTAAGGTCATAGGTTGAATTAAATAGTGATCTTTAGATACGGGTTCCTCAGGGTGGCAAAATGGAAGTGCTTTCTGCTTCATCACCATCTCTGTGATGTTCTAGCTAATGATTTTACATGCACCCTTGCACCTTGAGATTTAATCCCCTTCTCAGATGGCATTTTTATGTTTGAATTGCTGTGGCTACTTCAACCAGATTGTAGGAGTGTGGGGCAGAGACAGAATCCTCTTCCAAGGCAATGCATTGTTAGTGTGCTGTAAATGATTCAGGAGTGAAACTTTGCAGAGTCTTGCCTTACTGATGATGTCAGCTGAATAATGAAGGTAATGGCAAAGGAGAGGGGGATGGATTCTTGCTGTAAAGGTTTTAGTTTCTTTTTAATGATATCATTAAAATGGTTTTTCCTTTTCTTTATGTGTCTGGACTGGGTGTTTGGACTATAGCAGAAGGGGCTTCCTTGTCCTTTTTGCTATTTGTCTGCTCTATTTGCCCCTGATTTATAGTGCTAGGTTATGGCTCACAAATTCTCACACTTCCCATTCAACATCTGTCCTCCTTTTGTGGGACCCTTCAGAGAACTGAGATTGAAAGGAAATATTTTAATCTTAATAAAGGGGTAACCTGTCTGAGGCATGAAGATATTCCCCATACATAAGCTACTTTTTAGAAGTGAATGAGTTGGTCTAATTTGCAATTGTCCTTGAAAATTAATGGCATGCAATTAATAATATGTTAATTCATTTTATTCTCTGGTTCCATGTGGTATTGGCTTGAGTTTCATGCTAGATTTGTCCTTTCGAAAATGACTTAAAACTAATCTTATCACTGACAAGTTTTAAATAGGAAGCAAGGCTATCTTTTCAGTAGAACTCTGAACTAAAAGTACAGATATGGGCCTTATTTATATATTTATTGTAGAATATTTGGCATGCTATTTACGCTTTAAGGATGTTGCTCATGGAAAATAGAAGTAACTTGGTTTTTTTGTAGATGATCATTTTAGAGCTTTCTTCTATACAAGATTGAAAAAGCATATAAACCTGATACAGGACTGCTAACAAGCCCTCTTTATTTAGGGGAACTGTGAACAAATTCAGGATATAGAGGACACTTTGTCACTGAGTGTTAGAAATATCTCTGCGTCAAGGGCCCAGAATCAAATCTGGTCTCATCTTGTTTAAAAAAACCTGAAATTTCTGCTTGAAGTCACCATCAACAATTAGCTTTCTCACCAAGACCAGTTGGCCATGTAAATGGGTGGTGTTTGCAAAATGTGTAGGTTTGGAGAGCAGGACCAATAAAATGTCATTGGTCTGATCAAGATAGCATGAAGTATATGAAACAAAATGGAGTCACCCATGTCAACCAAAATGGCTGTCAGTCAGTCAACTTTGGTTCAAAAGGAACATTACCTACATCAGAGTAAACACATCTATCTGCCAAGGAGACATATCTGCCCATGTGGTCAGAGCAGACACAGTTGGCAAGGAGATACACTTATCTGCACATGTGATCAGAACAACTATGTCTACAGAGCAGGGCCCCCATAGATAGGCTCCTGGAGAAATTCCACACTTGCCATCAGGGGTGCCAAGACATTTATCGAAAAGACCCAGAAGGGTGGAGTACACCACTTTCAAGCTATAACTGAGGAAGATTCCAGCCCACTATTGAGATAGCTGAGCTCCACACACCACGGTACTGTTCCATGCCATGCTAATCTCCCTTGGCATTGGCTGCCAGAGGCTCTGCCCTGCTGCACTGAAGGCTTCACCTACCTTGCTTCCCACCAGAGATCCTTCCTTACAAGATGCTGACAACTCCCTTGCCCACTGTGCTCTCTCCTGGAGCTGTAAACTGAGACTCTGGGGCTTGGGTTCATTATCCCCCATTGATTACTCTGTGTGTGTGTTGTATTTCTCTTAGATTGTTAGAGTGTGAGTAGGATATTAATGTATGTTGATGTTCTACTTTGAATGAACCCACATTCAGTGAAAGCTGAGTGAACAGCAGAGTTACTGTGTGTGACTCTTGTCTGTTCCTTGGTGCTGGACTGCTCAGTAGGCAGACAGCCAAGCAGGTGCTTGGCTGACTTATTTGAAAGAGTATATCATGAACCTACACTCATGACATTAGGGCAACTTTCTGTGTTTGTCAAGTGTTTAGAGCTTTTTCTTACCTCTGTGTTTTGAACCATAGCTCATCCCCTACTTTTAGTCTCTCTCTAATTAGGGCATTACTGCATACCCTGAAGGAAAGTGATATGCATTGCATTTAATCAACAGAACACTGCTACTGACCAATCAGAGGAAACAACAGCTTAAACAACTGGAGCAGTTGGATAGAGAAAACCAGCTGAATACCATCTCTGATCTTACGGTAGGATTATCTTGTCAAATGCTGAGCATCTACTTCTGTATTCAATGTCTTCTCTGTATTCAGTATTTCCTTTTATGCTCAAGTGCTCCACTATCTCTTTGCCTAAGGGCTTTCTCTCAACCTTTGCACAAGACATACAGAAGTTCTGGAGAATTAATGCTACCAGAAGAGATAATGAATGGTAGCTGTAGTATAAATACCCTGGTGTCCTTGTCCCTTGGATGGGGGAACTCTGAGGCATATTCCACACTGTCTCTGAGAGACCCTCAGCAGGACTGAAAGAGCCCCTGTTGCCCACAGTGGTATCTTGCTCATTAGTGCACCCTATATTGGTTTCCTATGTCTTATCACCTCTTCCCAGCCAATGCTTCTTGGGATTATCCAAATAAAACAGACTAGACAAAAACCAGGAGGTGGCACCGAACTCTGGAGGGGACTGATTTTTCCTGTCTGGGATTTATATGTATTCTGGGTATCGGTTTTCTTCTCTGCCACATTCCTGATTGGCACCATTATCTGAGCACTCACATATCAATACACGGCATCTGATAATATTGCTTTGGATGCAGGGACCTGCTTTTTGGCAAAGGAGGCAAATGATCATGAATTTCACTGGTTCTACCATATATATCCTTTAACCTTGAAGTAGCTGGCCTGATGAAACTTTGGGATAGCCTTTTAAAAGGATAGTGAACTATAGCCCTGCAGAATTGGGGTACTACCCTTTGGGATGTATATCTCTTTCAACCAATGGTTGAAAAGAGATACTATATGCTACTGTGTTTGTGACAGAATCCATGAATCTAGGGACTGAGGTGAAGGTTCAAGAGGCCCCTTTTGCTATTCCCAATGACTTGCTTGGGGAAATTTTGCTTCTTGTGTCCTCTGCTGTATTAAAGGTTCTATCTCTGGGGAATAGATTGGACATTTCTACCTGGAGACACAGTAATGGTCACACTAAATAACTGTCGCCAGGTCATTTGAGGCTCTTTGCGCTTTTAAATTAACAGGCAAAGAAAGGGGTTACTGTACTAACAGGTAATTAACCCTTATTAAAACAAGGAGATGAGGTTGCTGATTGTATAATAAAGACAGGGAGGAGTATGTTTGAAACCCACACATTCTCTGATATTCTTCTTGAGGCTTGAGGCTTGAGGCTTTCATCACAACACAAAGATGTAATAAGCAGGGATTGGATTTCTCATGGACAAGCGGAAGTACAGGCTAAGGCATTAAGAGTGAATAGAGTGAGTGATAGCGGGAGATGTACAATCTCAACTATAGCCTCAGTGTCAGCTGCAATGCTGAGTACTGTAGCTTACCTCCATATATTTCCAGCTTTAAGTCCCCATTAACCTTCTCATTGTAAGTCTTATTTGTTTTTTAGAAATGGTTATGAAGCATCAACTTAAATAAATAGTGATGGGACGAATTGAGCTTGTCTTGGGAGATGAGTGAATCTGTGCATTACAAGTGGCAGACTGTAGCAGTTGCTATCGGAGGAGCCCCAAGCATGCTCCCTTCAACACTCACTGTTGCAATGGCACTTGCTGTTCTGGTACAAGACACAGCATGTTGATGATGATCCATTTTGAAATCCTACAGTTCTCTGCCTGAGGGCTTCCCATTAGCCCTTGCCCCGGGCATGCCAGAAATGCTGGGGGGAGTTAATGTCTATAATAACAGCTCTCAACCAAACAGGAACAGGAATTTGAGCATACTTATAGATTATAATTACCATTAGATGGGACAACTCCGAAGCTCCTTTCACACTGGCTCCAGCAGAACTGAACCCCTGGTGTCTGCAGGAGCAGCCTGTTCATCAGTGTAGACAGTCTTGGCGTTTCCCTCTTTCCTTTCTTCCTCCCCCCACCACTCTAATGGTGTAAATAAACCATTTATACTAAAAAATACTGAGTTAAATAGAGTTAAAAAGAAGTCTTGAATTCTTCACTTGTCATATTTTATTGTGTTCAAGTGCACTGTGTATGAATGAGAGAAGGATCTAAAAGAATATGTCAATCTTATTCAACTATAGCAATATTTTCACCAATATCTTTTTATTATCTTGAAGAAATGGAGGTTCTTTGGCAAATCCTTTAGAAAATATTTAGATAATCATTTTGAGAAAAAGCACCTTTATGAGAGAGTAAAATATCCTAAACTACATCAAGCTCTCTGTAATCATCTATTAAAAAATTTTAGACATAAATAAGAAATGTTTATGTGTGAACTAGAACCTTCTCCCACCCTCAGCCTGGACACTGGAAACAAACCATAACTACTGTCTACATTAATGACTTTGAAATTAATTAGGATTTATTTACTCTTCCAGGGCTGTCCTGGTTAAGCCAATGGTATGACTGTTCATTACAGGAACTTCTCAAAGGACTCATCAACTCTTCTTCAATGGATAATATCAACACACAGTTTGTGCCCAAAGATTATCTGAATCACACAAAATCCTTGCCTTGCTATTTCCACCAAACCTGTATGGTTGTATCATAACCCCTTACCTCTGCCTCCTTCTTTCCCACCTCCTCCCTCTTCTTCTCTTCCTCCTTCTTCATCTTCTTCCTCTACCTCTATTACTACTACTACTACTACTACTACTACTACTACTACTACTACTACTACTGCTACTACTACTACAGTCACTTCTCCTCGCCTATTTAAGAAGCTTGCATGTTTTTAGTTTCTGGATATGACTGCATGAGATACATTTTTCTTTCTCCAACTTACATAAATATCTGAGTTGTTTGATATTAGAAAAGATTAAGAATATAACTCAACATATACAATTATTTTCTAATATTTGATTCTTTCATCTCAGCTGAGGGGAAAGAGACATTCCTTGCTTATCTAAAAAATGTATAGCTATTTAACATATATGTACAGAAATGTTAAGTATAATAAACTCAAAATATCTCATAATCAGGCATACTTAGTGGATTAAGTTAGTTGGCTATTTAGAATTGAATATTGGGGGAGATAAGCTGTGGGGAGCTCAAATGGATTAGGGGTAAAATTGCACTTGACCATAAAGTGTTGATTTATGCCTTCTCTGAAGTTTTTGTGACTTCTTTTCTTTCAAAAATTATAAAAACAACACCTGAGACTTCCACAGTCACATTTGGGTATGGATCATCTGTGGAAATGAAGTAAGATCTCCTGGTGATGCTTGATTGCTTCTCTGGAGATTGCTTTGAAATGTCACTACATACTCAGCATTCGAGAAGCTGAAATTGATTTGAGTAGGATTGCTGCTTCAGTGGTCCATGTTACTCAGCAAGTTTCTCCAAATTCCCATCCTCTGTCATCACTATTGTGGTCTTGTTCACCAGCTGAACACACAGGAGCTCTCTGCTTGACTCCCCAGTCACAAAGATAACAGATGGGCTCATGCCAGGTATCCTTTCTCTATGGTTGGGCTTAGGAATAATGTTCTTATTTGTATTTTGTTTCATTTTATCCTCTTTTTCTTCCTCTTAGTTTCAGCTTTTATTAAGCAGTGTGAATTTCATGTGACCTAAAATATATTTTAAAATTATTTAACTCTACAAAAGTATATTCAGAACCAACTGTGTGCCAGCCATTCTGTTAAACACTGGATATCCATGAGTAAAATATTCAAGAATATACTTTAGAAGAAATAGATGTAGAAAAGTAAATATATAACTATAAAATGTGATTGGTCCAAGAAGAGATTTGTTTTTAAAAGGCAGGTGTATCAATGAATGAGAATAATTTCATTGGGTGGTGAGAGTAGAAGGAGAACCTAGAGCATGATGATTAAATTTGACCTGCTAGTTAAAGGAGGTCCTGTAGACCAGAAAAGCAAAGATACCTCAAGTAGAGGAACTAGCACCAGCAGGGGACATGATACATTCAAGGTGAGTAACTGAGGGCTAGGGTAGAGTGGAAGAAAGCAGTAGAGACTCTTAAGGTTGTAACCTGTGGATAGATTATGTATCTGCTGCTAGTCCGTAGTTATATAGTTGTTGGTAAACCACATTAAGGAGTTCGCAATTTTTTGGTGGTCCATTGGGAACAAAAGGAGACCATGAAGATAATAACATAATATGATCTGTGATTTACAATTGTGATTTTGGAGAGTATGGTGAAGAGCAAGTCCAGTGTAATATGGAGAAGATACTTTAATTTGGACCTTTGCAAATCTTTTTAAATTCCACCTTTTGTGACATGTGGTTTTTATTTTAATTTTATAGTTTACCGCACAGGTAATTTTGTACTTCTTAATGGTTGGGCCCTTTCTGTCTACTTGTTGGGGGGCTTTAACGCAGCCCCCCAGGTTCCGCCACGGACGAAGAAAAAGACTACCAAGACGTGATCTGCTTGGGGAGGAAAGGTGGCCGTTTCTCTCAGGGGGAGAAGGACCCCGAGCCTCTCTCTCCAGGGGCTTTTATTATGTTCATTTGCATAGGAATACGGATAAAGCTCATCAATCATTGTCAGTCAGTAAGGGTTAAACAATACAAGATTTACAGAGAACTCTGAGGGCTTATTCTGAGTTACAGCCAATTAGTTAGAGGGCCATAAAACTTTAGGCTCCAGACTCATCTCAGGTCTGGACACTTATCTCTTAAACTGAGGGTACAAATTAAGTAGGTTTCACATGAATGTATGTATTTTTCTTAGCCTGATTCCCCAGGGAATCCACCCTTCCCAGCACAGGACTGCACTGCCCTCTGTTATTGCTTCAGGCTTAAGTCAGGCAAGGGAAGTAAGGCAGCCAAGAGATTAGGAGACTTCTTGCAGACAGAATGAGGACTCAGGCTATTTCAAAGCAGAGGGGAGAGGGTCCATCACCCTCCTTTTCCACAGCCCCCCGAGTCCTTCCCTGCGGGCCTCTTCTGTGACCAGAACCTGTCTTAGGTTGATCCTCCCTTGAGGATTCTTACCCGTCATTGGCTAACTGGCCAAGCTCAGGGCCAAGCAGGGTGAAGTGGGCAGAGGTGGTACACCTGCCAGGGAGACAAGCTTTGTCTCCTTAGTGGCTTATGGTCCCAACTCTGACTCAGCCTTAACCACGAGGGGTTACAGTCTCTGAAACCAGGCAGGGCGGTTCCCAACATCTACTCATATGGGACTTTCCATGCCAGAGGGAATCTGGGTATGAGGTGTGATCCCTCTTCTTCTAGGATTGACCACTTTGGATTTTCAGTTATCCTTGATAGCGAAAGAGACAGAAAGATTAGTGATTCCAGGGGCTGGTTGGAGGGGAAATGGGGATTGATTGCTTTATGGGTTCTGTCTTTCTTTTTGGAGTAATGAAAATGTTCCGCTTTCAATGGTGATGGTTGCACAAAATTCTGAATATGCTAAAAACCACTGAATTAAATTGGTTAAACTGGTGAATTTTATACATGAATTTTTATCTCATGGAAAGTGAAAGAGAATCCAACCCCATATACACAAACATCAGAGAAAGAAGGATATAGTAGCCACATGCAACACACACAGAAGAAAAAAACTTATCCATGCAAACATATACATATACAGAGAAATATGCATAGAGAGTAAGAGAGAGAGAGACACACACAATCATAGACAGATACACAGAGACACAGAAAGAAAAAGACAGAGAATGCACAAGCATCAGAGTTGAAGTGGTCATATAAAAGATTATATTGAAACATGATGAAACCAAGGTAAATAAGTGCATCAACTTCTAATAAACTAATTAGACAGGGCTGACAGGTCCCCCAAACAGATTTAGGCTATGTGAGACATGACCTTTATTAAAGGTGACATTTATTAGACTGTGGTAATGATACAATATGTAAAATGACATTTCAGTTACTTAAACAATTTAATTATAGACTAAGAGAATATGCAAAAGACCATAATTAGAATTTGGGACTTGTGAGAATATCTATTTTAGTCTTTTAGAGGTATTTATTTTTAATATCCATGACATTGCATTATGGGTAAATAATCAGTGTGTGAATATTGTGTGGAAAAGAATAACATTTTTCAGGAATAAATTTAACTAATTTCCTGTACATAGTATTTGGCCTTGACTTTCTTACAGTGGAAAGTAGTTTTATTATCTCAGCTGATTTTATTTTCCTGATAAAGGGCTGTTCTAATATCACCATGCCTTGCAGGCTTGCTATTAATTTTAATAAGAATTTAATAAGTGTGAAATCCTTTGAGAATTTGCAACTGAAAGTTACCAGATGTTCTGTATGAGGGCGGTGTGGTGTAGGTGTAACGAAAAGCTGTTGTGCTTTTCTCGCCTTTTTAAAGAGTTCAATGTCCTGCTAATCCAAACCTAGTTCATGATCATTGTTTTCCTCTTTTTTTTTTTAATTCAGATGGCATCTTTTCCTATTTTTATGATGGAAATTTTGAATTAGTTCAGAATTCAAAATGAGTGTTGTCATTTCACCACTGAGTATTCCAACAAGGGAAGAAAACTTTGCCTTATAGACTGAGGTTGGAGAAAAATAACTGTTCTCTATAATAGTATGACGTTACCTTATCTCTCCAAGGTTATGCACCTTACTACATCCTTGAAAGATTGTTTCCAGCCAAGTGCCTCCTTATTATGAATGAGGTCCTCTTATTGTTTGCAGAAGTTCTAGAAGCCAACTTTTTTCAGCTTCACTTCCTTTATCTTGCTCACTTTCATCTTATGCTCACTTTCATCTTATGCTATCTCTTTGGCTTATAAAATGAGTAAGCTGCCACAAGGCAGGAATAAAGGCCATAACTCAGACAGTGGCCAATGGAAGCTTCTATACAATCTAAAGCTTTGGATGAAGGTTGCAAAATAAAACATAAAGGTGTTGCCATTTCTGTAGAAGAGATAAAAGGCTATTTGAAAGACAATACAGATATGTCCATTTAAATATTAATACAATTAGTGTTTGAAAATTTGACATATTTTTTGAGTTGTAGGATGAAAGTATTGATAAAGGGAAATGGGCAAACATTTGACTGATCCTAGGAATCAAAGGCTTTCTATGATGTGGGAAAAGGACTTTTGTTTTGGATCATCTATTTTAATCCAAGAGGCTATGTATTAGCCATGAAAAACAGGGACATATAAATGCATATCAAATAAATGGAAAGAAAATTGCTTTCCTGTTGGCATCTAGTGAAGATCAATTTCTACTATATGGTGGAATGTGTCAAGCAGTTGTGTGATTACCAAATATCAACTTCTGCATATTACCTTTCAAAATCTTTGATTTTCCTTAGGATGTGACACTGTTGACCACTCACTTTTTGATTTTTCACTCTTTATTTTTTAGTGGTTCATACTCCTGATTCTCCTCCTGACTCCTTAACTATTATTTCCATTCTTTTTCTTAGGCTGCCTTTCTGCTATTTGACCCTCTAGCTAGTGTTTCAGATCTTGGTTTGGATCTTGGTGCTGTTCCTTTCTCATGCTATTTTTCTCTCTGGGAAATATAGTTTTCTTGAACTCATATTTATGGTCTCTAAATTTCATGGATGGTCACTTATATTCATGGTTTTTAATAAACGCACATAGTTTTATAATCACCAAAGTTCCACTTGCAATGTAGATTTCTTTTGAACTGCTTAAACTTATTGAGTGTCCCGCTGGGATAGCCCATAACTGTATTCAGTGGTTTAAAACTGGTATTTACCTTAAACACAAAATGTTCAGAATGGACATAATGCATTCCACTTCATTTTCAACTTACTTCCCTTCCAGTTTGCAAGATACCAAAATATTCCTACTTTTTTAACCTGGAAATATGGGAATTCTATTATACATTTTCCCTTTTGCTCAAAATGACCTAAGCATTCTGCTGGTTCAAACTTCTTCCCATCTCTTTCCTTCATAGTGTACCATTTTTATTTGTTTTCATGGGGAAAAAATTCTTATAAATTTATATCTATATTATTTCAGCACCTTCCTAATTTTCTCCTAATTAATCTATGCAAAATCATCATAAAAAATTGCTAACATGACCATGTCAATGTTAAGGTTAAAATATGTCCATAGCATTGTATAACTTGGAAGTTATAGTCTTTTGTGTAACTAAAAATGATATTGTTTCAGTCTTGTCTTTACTACTCCTCTACCTTGAACCCAGAGGCCAAACCCTAATGAGTGTCTTCCAGTTTCTCAAAAGGGCTATCTTTCCTCATGCTCATTCCTTTGTATGTTGTATTTCCCTTTTTAGATTTGCTTCGAGAGCCTTCTTTTATTTATTATTCAAGATCTAGATTGAGCACCACCTTCTTTTTTTTTATAATTTTAATTTTTTTATTGTTATTCAATTACAGTAGTGTGCCTTTTCTCCCCATCCCTCCACCCCACCCCAGCTGAACCCCCCTCCCTTCCCCACCTCCTTCCTCCCCCTTGATTTTGTCCATGTGTCCTTTATAGTAGTTCCTGTAATCCCCTCTCCTCACTGTCCCCTCCCTACTCCCCCCTGACCACTGTTAGATTGTTCTTAACTTCAATGTCTCTGGTTATATTTTGTTTCCTTTTTTCTTCTATTTATTATGTTCTAGTTAAAGGTGAGATCATATGGTATTTGTCCCTCACTGTTTGGCTTATTTCACTTAGCATAATGTTCTCCAGTTCCATCCATGCTGTTGCAAAGGGTATAAGCTCCTTCTTTCTCTCTGCTGCATAGAATTCCATTGAAAAATATACCACAGTTTTGGGATCCACTCGTTTGCTGATGGGCATTTAGGTTGCTTCCAGTACTTGGCTATTGTAAATTGTGCTGCTATGAACATTGGGGTGCATAGGTTCTTTTGGATTGGTGTTTCAGGGTTCTTAGGGTATAATCCCAGCAGCAGAATTGCTGGGTCAAAGGGCAGTTCCATTGTTAGTTTTCTGAGGAAATTCCATACTGTTTTCCACAGTGGCCTCACCAATCTGCATTCCTACCAACAGTGCATTAGGGTTCCCTTTTCTCTGCATCCTCTCCAACGTTTGTTTGTGGATTTGTTTATGTTGGCCACTCTGATGGGTGTGAGATGGTACCTCATTGTGGTTTTAATTTGCATCTCTCTGATGTCTGGCATTGCTGAGCATCTTTTCATATGTCTCTGTGCCCTCTGTATGTCTTCATTGGAGAACTGTCTGTTCAAGTCCTTTGCCCATTTTTTAATTGGGTTGTTTGTCTTCCTGGAGTGCAGTCGTGTGAGTTCTTTATATATTTTGGAGATCAGGCCCTTGTCTGAGGTATCATTGGCAAATATGTTTTACCATACTGTTCGTTCTCTTTGTATTTTACTGCTGTTTTCTTTAGCCATGCAAAAGCTTTTTATTTTGATGAGGACCCATTTGTTTATTCTTTCCTTTATGTCCCTTGCTTTAGGGGACATGTCTGTGAGGATGTTGCTGTGTGGAATGTCTGAGATTTTCCTGCCAATGTTTTCCTCTAGGACTTTTATGGTGTTATGACTTGTATTTAAGTCTTTTATCCATTTTGAGTTTGTTTTTGTGTATGGCATAAGTTGGTGATTGAGTTTCAATTTTTTGCATGTAGCTGTCCAGATCTCCCAACACCATCTGTTGAAGAGGCTGTTTTTGCTCCATTTTATGCTCCTGCCTCCTTTGTCAAATATTAATTGACCATAAAGACTTGAGTTTATTTCTGGGTTCTCTGTCCTGTTCCATTGGTCTATGTGCCTGTTTTTATGCCAGTACCAGGCTGTTTTGATTACAGTGGCCTTGTACTACAGTTCGATATCAGATATTGTGATCCCTCCCGCTTTGTTCTTCTTTCTCAAAATTGCTGCAGCTATTCGGGGTCATTTATGATTCCATATAAATTTCTGAAATGTTTGTTCTATATCCGTGAAATATGTCATGGGTACTCTAATAGGGATTGCATTGAATCTATAAATTGCTTTGGGTAGTATGGCCATTTGGATGATGTTAATTCTTCCAATCCATGAGCATGGTACATGCTTCCATTTGTTTGTGTCTTCCTTAATTTCTTTCTTCAGTGTTGTGTAGTTTTTGGAGTACAGGTCTTTTACCTCTTTGGTTAGGTTTATTCCTAGGTACTTTATTTTTCTTGTTGCTATATCGAATGGGATTTTTTTCCTGATTTCTGTTTCTGCAGTTTCATTGTTGGTGTACAGGAATGCCTTTGATTTCTGAGTATTGTCTTTGTATCCAGCTGTTTTGCCAAATTCATTTATTAGGTTGAGTAGTTTTTTGGTGGAGTCTATAGGATTTTCCATGTACACTATCATGTCATCTGCAAACAGTGACAGTTTCATTTCCTCCTTTCCAATTTGGATGCCTTTTATTGCTTTTTCTTGTCTGATTGCTGTGGCTAGGACTTCCAATACTATGTTGAATAGGAGTGGTGAGAGAGGGCATCCTTGTCTTGTTCCTGATCTTAGTGGGAAAGCTCTAAGTTTTTGTCCATTGAGTATGATGTTGGCTGTAGGTCTCTCATATGTGGACTTCATTATGTTGAGGAATGCTCCCTTTATTCCCACTTTGCTGAGTGTTTTTATCAGAAATGGGTGCTGTATCTTATCAAATGCTTTTTCTGCATCTATTGATATGATCATGTGATTTTTGTCTTTGCTGTTGTTGATGTGATGTATTATGTTTATTGATTTGCAAATATTGTACCATCCTTGCATCCCTGGGATGAATCCCACTTGGTCATGGTGGATGATCTTTTTAATGTATTGCTGGATGCGGTTTGCCAATATTTTGTTGAGAATTTTAGCGTCTATATTCATCAGTGATATTGGCCTGAAGTTTTCTTTCTTCGTTGTGTCTTTATCTGGTTTTGGGATTAGGATGATGCTGGCTTCATAAAAAGAGTTTGGGAATCTTCCATCAGTTTGGATTTTTTCGAATAGTCTGTGAAGGATAGGGGTTAGCTCTTCCTTAAATGCTGTGTAGAATTCTCCTGTGAAACCATCTGGTCCAGGGCTTTTGTGTGTTGGGAGTTTTTTGATGACTGCTTCAATTTCCTCTGCTGTTATTGGTCTGTTCAGGTTTTCTGCTTCTTCTTCATTCAGTTTTGGAAGATTATATTTTTCTAGAAATGTGTCCATTTCACCTAGGTTTTCAAATTTCCTGGCATACAGTTCTTTGTAGTAATTTTTTACAATCCTTTGTATTTCTGGGTTATCAGTCATAATCTCTCCTCTTTCATTTCTAATTGTATTTATTTGGGTCCTCTCTCTTTTTTTCTTGATGAGCCTACTTAGAGGCTTGTTGATTTTGTTTATCTTTTCAACGAACCAGCTCCTGGATTCATTGATCCTTAGAATTGTGCTTTTAGTCTCTATGTCATTTAACTCTGCTCTGATCTTGGTTATTTCCTTCCTTCTGCTTGCTCTGGGCTGTCTTTGTTGTTGTTCCTTGAGTTCTTGTAGGTGTAGGGTTAGGTTGTTTGTTTGAAATGTTTCTATCTTTTTAAGATAGGCCTGTATTGCTATGAACTTCCCTCTCAGGACTGCCTTTGCTGTGTCCCATAGGTTTTGGGTTGTTGTGAGTTCATTTTCATTTGTTTCCAGAAAGTTTTTGATTTCTTCCCTAATCTCGTTCTTGACCCACTCATTGTTTAATAGCATGCTATTCAGTCTCCATGATTTTGAGTGTTTTGGGTTTTTTCCTTTGGGGTTGGTTTCTAGTTTCAGTCCCTTGTGGTCAGAGAAAATGCTTGATATGATTTCAATTTTCTTGAATTTGTTGAGGCTTGCTTTGTGTCCTATCATGTGGTCTATCTTTGAAAATGTTCCATGTACACTTGAGAACAATGTGTATTTTGCTTCTTTGGGCTGAAAAGCTCTATATATATCAGTTAAGTCCATTTCCTCTAGGGTATTGTTAAGTGACACAATATCCTTCTTGATATTTTGTTTGGAAGACCTGTCCATTTTTGACAGTGGGGTGTTAAAATCCCCTACTATAATTGTGTTGCTGTCAATATCTTTCTTGAAATCCTCCAAGATTTTCTTTATGTATTTGGGTGCTCCTATGTTGGGTGCTATATATTTACAATGTTTATGTCTTCTTGGTGGATTCTTCCTATGAGTATTATGAAGTGACCTTCTGGGTCTCTCTTTATGGCCTTCTTTGGAAGTCTATTTTGTCTGATATGAGTATTGCTACCCCTGCTTTTTTTTTCCTGTCCGTTTGCTTGGAAAATTTGTTTCCAGCCCTTCACTTTCAGTCTGTGTAGGTCTTTTGTCCTGAGATGGGTCTCTTGTAGGCAGCGTATGTGTGGGTCATGTTTTCTTATCCATTCAGCTATTCTATATCTTTTGATTGGAGCATTTAATCCATTTACGTTTAAGGTTATTATCAATAGGTAGTTATTCATTGCCATTTTTTCCTACCTGTGTTCCTCTCTGTTTCTCTTTTTGTTCCTTTCCTTAAAGCAGTCCCTTTAGCATCTCTTGCAGAGCTGGTTTGGTGGAAGTGTATTCTTTTGGACTTCTTTTGTCTGGAAAACTCTTTATTTGGCCTTCTATCTTGATTGAGAGCCTTGCTGGGTAAAGTAGTCTTGGTTGCAGGCCTCTGGTTCTCATTACTTGGAATATTTTTTGCCATTCTCTTCTGGCTTGGAGCATTTCCATTGAGAAGTCAGTTGCTAACCTGGGGCTCCCTTGTATGTTACTTCCTGTTTCTCCCTTGCTGTCTTTAAGATCCTCTCTTTGTCTTGGAATTTTGCCATTTTAATTATGATGTGTCTTGCAGTGGGCCTCTTTGGGTTCCTCTTGTTTAGGACTCTCTGTGTTTCCTGGATTTCTGTGACTTTTTCTCTCATCAGATTAGGGAAATTTTCCATCATTACTTTTTCAAACAGGTTTTCTTTCCCTTGCTCTTCTTCTTCTCCTTCTGGTATTCCTATTATATGGATATTGTTACGTTTCATGTTGTCCTGCATTTCCCTTATTGCCTCTTCATTCTTTCTGAGCCTCTTTTCCTTATCTTGCTTTTTCTGGTGTTTTTTTCTACGTTGTCCTCCAGCTCGCTGATCTTATCCTCTGCTTCATCAAGTCTGCTTTTCATTCCTTCTACTGTGTTCTTCAATTCAGAAATTGTATACTTCATTTCCTCTTGGCCCTTGTTGATAGTTTCTATTTCCTTTTTCATGTTAATATAGTTTGCAGTGAGTTCATTGTAGTTTCCCTGTAGTTTCTGGTAGTTCTCTGTGAGCTCAGTGAGCTTCCTGATAACCATTGCTTTGAACTCAGTATCTGATAGTTGACTTGCCTCTTTTTCAGTTAGCATTCTTTCTGAGGCTTCCTCCTTTCCTTTCATTTGGGAATTGTTTCTTTGACTTCCCATTGTTTGTGAGATTCTTCTTGTTAGCCTCTGCTTCTTAAATTGATCTATTCTGACTCCCTGGGTTTATGGTATGAACTTCTGTGGTAGAATGCCAATGGGATTCAGTGGTGCTGTCTCCTTAATCTCCTGTGCTCACTGGTCTTGAGCTGACATTTATGGGTGTAACACGGTCTAACTCTGGTCTTTTCAGCACTCCAGGTTTTCTTGTCTCACCTGTGGGAAAAAGAGAAAGGGGGGAAAAAAAGAAAAAAAAGGAGAAGGGAAGGAGGGAAAAAGGGAATAGAAAAGGAAAGGAAGGAAGGAAGAAGGAATAAAGAAAGATCGGATGCAAGATAAGAAGGAATTTTAACAAAAATTAAAACAAAAGAATAAATAAAAGAAGGCAGGAAGAAGGAATAAAAAAGGTAAAGGATGGAAGGAAGAAGGAATAAAAAAAAGAGAAGGACAGAAAGGAAGAAGGAATTCAGGGGGAAAGGAGAAAAAAAAAGAGTCTTCTGCTGGCTTTAAACCAGTCAGGTTAGTTCTGCTGGTCTTCCTGTCTGTGAAACCGGAGGGGGTGGTTGGAAGGATTGGTTTCACTTTTCTCCCTTCCTGAGCCACACTCCTCGCTGTTGTTCAGCCTCCAGTCCAGTTCCTCAGGGTCCTTCTGCTCCCCACTAGGCCTTTAGTTCACCAGTTGTGCTGTCCTTGAGTTGCACCAATTAGGGGCAACTCACACTCCCCCTTCTTGCTCTTTGCTGTCTTAGATGCTAGGGGCTCTCGGTGGTGCTATGGGGTGGTTCAGCCCCCTACTGGGTCGAGTCTTTCCGGGGAATGCAATCTCCCCTAGCCCTGCAGCTCCCCTCTGCGGGGTGTTCGAGCACCACCTTCTTATAACATCTTTCCTGTCCTCGTCTCCCTCCCAGAATCATTTTTTCCTTCTTTTTACCAGCACACTATTTGCTAATTTATTTAGTCTCTCTTACACTTCATTTTATGTTGCATTATGAATCATTAAGATCAGAAATCTTGTCATTTTAATAATGATAACAATAATAGTAATAAGATTAGTTCCACTGGAGGATTTTGAGGACTAACAGGATCTGTCATAATTACAAGTGATCATTCTGGAAGCCTTGTGTGGGATGTAAGACAAAAAACTAACTCTTGTAAACTTGGTGAGATGTGACCTTGGTTTAAATGGTTATGGGAGAGGTGAGAGAGAAGTAGTTGATAGGATTTGCTCATAGGTAGGTAATGGGTAAGTGCTGTGGGTATGTACAAAGGGTGTCAAGGATTTTGGCTTGATTAAATAGATGGATAGAATGGTCACTTACCAAAACTTAAAGACTATGGGGTATGTGAATTGTAGGTGTACTTGGGAATCAGGAGTTGGGTTTTGACATGTTAAATTTTCGATATCTATCAGACATCTGAGTGGAAATGTTGAGTTGGTAGTTAAATATGAGTCTGAAATTTAGGGTAGAGTTTCAGGATGTCATAAATTTGGGAATTAATTATCCAAAGTATTAACAAATCATGAGGCAATAGATCATCTAGGAATAAAAGCAGATAAAGAAGAAAAGACCAAGGTTTAGGAACTGAAATATTTAGAGATTCTGGAAGTAAGGAGAATCCAACAAAAGAACCTGAGAAAAATGTGGGCCAGAATGTAGATACAGCATCAAATGAGCCAAGATAAACAAAAAAAAGTACTCTAAGGAGGAAATGATGAAATATGTCAAATGCTATTAATAAGTTATGATGAGAACTGAGACTTGATCATATTTTCAAATGAAATTTTACCATTCACTCATTCATTCATTCATTCATTCATTCTAAGAGTATACTTGAGAAACTTGAGAAGTACTGGTATGGGAACCGTAATTCAAATACGAAGAAAACACACAGAACAGGAAATAAATAGGGATCTTCTAATCAACCTTAGAGTGCACGCGTATCATGCATGTTTCTGCATCAGCAGAGAAATTTGATTCAAAAGGTGATATGAGTGGAAGTGATGCTCACTCCTGCAGTCTGTGAGGGAATTGACCAGCACATTTTCTGGATTTTTTTTCAGTAAGAGGAAGAAAGGAAGCTACTATTTCAAAGTTTTCACTGTAGCTCTTCTCTGAAGCCATATTGACACTTTGTATAAAACAATTAATTATTGAGTGAAAGAAGCCAGAATAAATTTGTTTGACATGATTAGAAATGGTAGAGTGGATTTGAGGAACATCTGATACTCACTGCCAGTATGTGGACATGCATGCATAATGACATTTTTTCAAAAGGTTAATGCATGTATTATGTAAGCACAGCTTACTTTAAAGCTGTGCAAATTTTGCCCAAGAAATAAAAAAGAAAGTCAGCCTCCATTATATCAATACTGATATAAAAATCCTAGTACAAAACAGTTGAAATACATTTAAGGTACATTTAAAAATTTTTAACTCTGAAAAGTGAAATCATTCTTTTAAGAAGATTAGAATTTGTTGAGCTTATTGTCCCCAATTTAAAATAATTAAAAATAAGCAATCTATTTGAATTAAAAGGGAGAAATTTCTGTCCCATTCATCTCCCCTAGCTGCTCAGTTTTTTTCCTCCTAAGAGACAACCAAGTTATTGTTAAAATGGGGCATTTTATGTTCATGATAACAGTTATTTGTTGAGTGACTTTCACGAATAAATGCCATATTAAATGTGGTGGTATCAACCTTAAAGGAGTTTTAAAAAAGTTCAAAGTTGACTCTGAGCAATGTGCTAGCACTGTCCAAAAGTAAACATTTGTAGTACTACAATTACACTCTGGGGTGGCTCTGAAAGACAGTAATGAAAAGAAATATCCCTAGTTAGCAGAACTTTAAACCTTAAGGGAGAAATAGCCAGAGCACTGTTTTATCAGTTGCTTTTGTTAAATTAGATGTTCATGAACTTGGAAGAAACACAGAAAATTGGTGACAAAGTGCCAAAGGGTAGAGGTCTACTGATACATCACTCCGAATGGGCACAGAGTGTGAAAGTCATTTTTCTCTCATGTGCATGCTCACCAGAGAGCAAAGTTGGCAGAGAAGAAGCTTAATAATGATATGAATGAGGTGATACATTCTATCACCAGCCATTTTTGTGCTTGCTCCATCATGGTGGGAGTGGAGGTTATGCATGTATTCAACAAACTGACTTTCACTCACCAAAGATGAATGGCTTCATCCACTGGTGTGTGTCCAATATGTCAAGAGCGGAGACCAATGCTCAGTCCCTAGTATGGCGCCATTCTCTGAGATGATCGGCCAGCCAACTGTGGCAGATCAGTTACCCTGAATCACTTCCCTGGTGAAGAGGGCAGGGATGTGTTCTCATTGGAAGAGATGTATGGATTTGCCTTCCTTTTCCTCTATTATTCTCCCCAAACCATGACACACTGACCTATAGACAGCCAACTTACTCATTGTTATGGCATTCCTCATAGTATTTCAGAGCAAGAGAGCAAATAAAATGTGACAATGGGCTTTGATTGTGGAATTCACTGGTCTTACCATGTTCTGCATCACCTGAGGTATCTGGTTTTATAGGTATGTGGAGTGGCGTTTTGAATATTCAGTTTTGGTGCCAGTTTGGGCAACATCTCTTAAGCTGGGGTAATGGCCATCAGGATGTGGTATATGCTCTAAATATGGTGATGTTTTCCCTACGGCAGAACTCATGGGTACAGAAATCAAGATACGAAAATTTGAGTGACTTATTATTCTATTACTTTCCTTGGTCAGCTAATGTAATATCTCCATTTCTCTGGTTAATTTTGGGTTCTGCTGGTCTCAAGATCCTAGTTCGCAAGAGAAATTCTTCCAGCAGGGGGCATAGGAATGGTTGGTTCCATTAACTCCTCTGGGACACTTCTTAATGCTTTCCATTTCTGTGGTTAAATTTATTGGAAAAAAAACATATTAACAATCTATATAGGCAGGATGACTAGTGGCCTTCAGGAATGAAGATTTGTATCACCCCATTGACCAAGATGGTTGTTGAGAGCAGTGCATACATGAAATAGGTAGTAAAAGAAAGACACCGATGAATGTCCACTGTTATTATGCACCCAGTTGAAGAAATGAGGACTGTAATAACCATAAATATTTCTTATTTTGATATAAATGTATTCATGTACCATTTTCCTTTTCTTTTCCTATTCTCCTGTAATCTAAACATAACATGTGATGCCAGTAGCTAACCTCCTATCAAGTATTTAAGGCATAGGGTAATAGGAGGAACATGAGTTAGCTGGATGATAAATGAACAAAATCCAAAGATGGATAGAGTGACTTTGCATCCTTTCCTGGAGGGAGGGTTAAGTTAACATAGTGTTGATTGTGCAAGGAATAGTTGTATCATGTTAAGTGAATACATACATGATTTAGCTATGTTTTTATTTGGAAGTTAAGTATGGTGAAAAGAGATATGTGCAATGCCAAGTTAATAAAAGATGAACTGTGGTGAGTGTAAGGTTTCCACTTAACTAGGCTGGATTCTTTTCCCTCCATGCTTCTGTGTTGGGGTTGACCCCAAGAGAAATTTGTGTGAAATAGGGAGGTTGGAAGAGAACCAGCAGCCATGCATACACTCAGAAGGTTAGTGAAGGCATTGGTACAGTTGTACCTCACGTACATTGTTGTGGATCTGCAGGCTCACCTCCAGGTCTTGCTAGATTTCTTCTTTAACTTCTACGAATCCTGGGAAAGCCTCCTGCACAGCGCCACGGTGAAGTGCAGCAGGTCTGCAGGAAAGCTGCACCACTAAAGTAGGAGGCTAGCGGCTTGTGGGAGGTACAAGACAAGGCAGGTTCTGGTGGAAAAACATTATTGCTTGTAGGTTAAAGTTCATCTTAATGGATTCCAATTTGTCCTTGCTCTCCTTTTATTTGTAAAAATCTTCCCTTTCCCACTGCTGACCCAGTTTACTTTAAGCCAAGCACTGCATGTAGGAGTAACAGATGGACATGAAGTAAATAAATTGCTAAAAATTACCCATAGAGGTTCTGCTACTGAGGGAACATGTCTTATAAATATTCTAGTCAGAAAGATACACATGTATAAAAGTAACTGTAAAGTATTATGTATATAGATATAACAGGTTCTATCCTATTGCAAGCATAGGAGAGAGAGTGAGGGTGAAGCAGAAGGCAGGAAAGGGAGGGAGGGAGGAAGAGAAAGAAAGAGAGAGAGAAGGGAAGAGAAGAGAAGAGATGAGATCATCCTCCTAGGGATTCAAAAACACTTCATGTAGGAGGATTTCTACTTGCATGGTAAGGGAACAAAAGCAGAGGTGAGAAAGTTATCTACTGCGTACTTAAGCATTGTCAGGCATTGTATGATGAGAAACAAGACAGGCACAGTTCCTGGTGCTTTGGAATTTATAGTCTAACAGGGATGATTCACACTGACACTGTAATGCACTTCATCCAGTAAAGGATTCTACGTATGTGCTGCATATTTCGCACCAATGGTAATTACACGGCTTTTGAATGACTAGCTGAATCTTAATATCCTAATATTTTCTCAGTGTGTACAACTTTTGCAAGATATTACTAGCAAGGGGAAAATTCTCTGGGCTTTTGGTTTCCTCATCTTGTTTCCCATTCTCAGTCCTTCCACCAGCTGGTCTTGCCATCTGTTTCCACTACGCCACTGAACCAGCTGTTGCACAGGCCACCAATGCGTTAACGGCCGAATGTCACAGACATATGTTGGTCCATATTTTATTTGACATTACTTTGTCATTTGACACTGTGGTCATTCCCTTTTTATTTAAATTCTGTCAGCCTCTGACACTACTGTCTCCTACTTTTCCTTCCATTTCTCAGTTTCTTCTTAATCTGCCCTATTGTTTTATTCAATATTTGGTCAATGACACCTGAAAGTGCCAAAGGTGACCTAGAAAGTTAATCTATCATCCCCTTTGTCCATCACTCTATTCAGCCAAATAGTAACTGACTTCTGAGCTAATAAACTGTTGAATTCCTTGCTTGATTAGTGCCTTCTTACTCAGTGTGACTTTCTCTGTATTATACTAACCATGCATGATGTTTCTTGGCTACTATGAGTGTCTCCTTTCTTACCTACTTGTTCTATTTTTGTCTTCTTCCAATCCATTCTTCATGTGGCCACCAAGCACACATTTCTAAAATGCAAATGTGATTGTATCACTATTCTTACTCTTCAGGGACCTCAGGATAAAGGCCAAATCACTTAAAATGACATTTTAAAAAGCCCTGCATGATTTGACACCTAACTGCCTCTCAATATTTAAATTCTAACCCATGCTCCTACCCCTCCAACCATGTCAAATAGTGTAAACTTCTCCAAAGATTCCATAATCTCTTTATCTTCCTAAACATAACCTTCTGTCTCTTTATGTACTTGGCTAACCCCTCCCAATGCTTCAATAACAATTTCTGGGGTTATTATTAGCTCATTTCTTCATTCAGTTGAAATTGGCTATCTTTGATGTAGCAGGTACTGTTATCTCTTTTTTCGTGAAGCCTTGTCTATCTAGTTGCTCTGTTCCTTGCTTCCATTCCCATTGTTTCCGGCTATCTGCTGGGTAGTGCTAGAAATTCACTGCTATCCATTGAAATTGGATTTGAGTTATTGCCTCTGTAATTAAAATCCTATGTACATAAGTATCATCACAATTAACTATATCATAACTTGTTTTCTTGTTTGTCTCTATTATACTGTGAGCTTGTCGATGGCAGGGATTGTATCTTTGTAGTGTGTTTGTGTGTGTGCACACATTGGCCAGTGATTTCTGCTACTTTACTATTTCTTTTTTTTCTCTTTTTTAATTAATTAATTTATTTTTATTCAGTTACAATTGTCTGCATTTTCTCCCCTTCCCTCCACACCACTCCAGCCAGTCCCACCTCCCTCCCCCACCTCTACCCTCCCCGTTGATTTTGTCCTTGAACTGGAGAGCATTATGCTAAGTGAAATAAGCCAGGTGGTCAGGGATAAATACCATGTGATCTCACCTTTAACTGGAACATAATCAACAGAAGAAAAAAACAAACAAAATATAACCAGAGACATTGAAATTAAGAACATTGTAACAATAGCCACAGGGGAGTGGGGAGGGGATAGTGGGGAGAGGGGTACTTTACTATTTCTTAATACATTTTTCTGAATGAGATGATTCAGAATCAAAAGATCTGATGGAATGAATTGTTTAAAGTCTCTGAGTCCTATCTGTAGAACAGAATAACAATAAAGAGAGAGCAATAGTTGCTTTGAACATTATGAGTTTGGGGGATTTTAGATGAGATACTCTAGGAGAAAATATTTTATAAATGGAAAAACATTATTGCTTTAGTTTATTTCGAGTTGCAAGGAGTAGGGATGTTCAGGTAACTTCAAAGAATGGTGTCATGGAAAGGGCACCATGCACTGAAATTCTACTCCAGGGCTGAGCTAAGTGTTTTCAATAGTTTGTCTCTACAAAGCATTTCTCTCTGCCTTTCATAGTGTTTCTAGTTCTTTCACTGTCAGTCACATCCTCACGCTTCTTTGTGCATTCTCTGTACCACTGCCACTGGCACTCCAGCTCTATCTTGTGGGCCAGTGAACAGGTGGAAGGATAATTTGCAACATAGCTCTGCCAAAAGTGTGATTGTTTTGGTCTCTCCTCATGGCGTCTCTCTTTTGACACTCCTAGTCTTTCACAGTACCTCTTGTTCAGTTGTGAATCTAATTTTTTCTCATATCTAATTCTTGCTTTTGTACAGGTACCCTTTGTACTTAAAAAAAAAATTCATAGCTTCTGTTAGCTCAAAGGTTTTGTTTCCTGAATAGGTTTGTTTTTTGCATAATCTTTTCATAGCTGCATGGTCTTTTCTTATATATTTCTTTAATTTCAATTGTATGAACTGATGGTATTTCTGTATTTTTAATTTCAAATTCTAAAGAATTGACTAAGCTTTGGGCTAAATTCCTTTATACCAAATCATCCCATAGGTCTTCTGGACAGCTTATATATAGGGTGCCCATTCCAAATTTTGTCTACTGGGATATAGTGTCTGGTAACAAGTAATTGACATGGCCTTTGATATTAGGACATTAGCTTGCTTGACAACATGATTGACACGTTTAGTATAATTATTAGCCTAGATGTTTCTTGTTGAAATAGTGAAGATTACAGAATACATGTCTGTGTATGTGTGTGTGTGTATGTGATGAAAAAAGACTCTAGCATGAGTGTGATTAATTGGATACTCTCATATGGTTGGTTAAAGTAAAACTTTGTTGAGAAATCATGCTTACTATATGTTTCAGTAGTCTTCTGAAATTTATATTTTTATTTTTACTTCCAGAATTCTTTATTAAGGAAGTCAACGAGATGTTTGAAAAACTTTAGGTGCAGAGATATTTGTTGCTGTGTGGCTTACAATAATGAAAAATTAGAAACAATTATGATTTAAAGCTATTGGAAACCATTCGCAAAGATTTTGCCTTTGCTCAGAAAAGTGCCCGGCACATAGGAGACATTCAATAAATACATATTTAATGTACGCATGTTGAATCCTTATTATAAATTATTACATAATCATTAAAAATAATCTCAAGGTATGTACATGGAGTGCTGACAGAGAAAGAAACAACAGTTTTGCCTGGATTGGAAGCCAGATCACCCAACACTTTCCTTTAGTGCACATGGTCTCTGTCCTGCTGCTAGGTCACATTTTCGAAGTTAATATATGTGTCCCTAGATGAGCATGTGGTTAGCCAGATTGCCTGAGTTGTACCTTGTGGGAGCTACACCAACCAAAGACAGAAGTCTTGTTGGCTAACAAAGGCAGTAGCTACTGGTACTGATGTCTCATGGACTAATAGGTCCTTTTGGGAGCCCTGAAATTTTCACAGAAAAGAGAACTCCAGAAAACAAATAATAATGATGATAATAACTTAAACTCCATAGTGCTTAGTAACATGTGGAAAAGCAGTCCTTATATTATCAATCAAGAAAGCAGGATCTTTTTCTCTTTCTTACATAGAGAATAAAATCTAAGTGTATTTATTTTGTGAAGTAGAATTACAGGTGCTTTTTGCCATTATTTTGTTTTGTGTGTGTTTATTTTTAAAAATTCTTAAAATTCATTTATTATTTTTATCCAAAAATTGTATACTATATTTTGATTTTTTTTCTGATACTTCTGATTTATTCTTAGGGAAAGGGAAGGGAAGGGAAAGGGGGAACTAACTAATATATGTTGTGTTTCTAATGTGTACATGGTACAATTTTAGGACTCGACATAAATTTTCATAGATTTCTCCTAATTTTATAGAGCAAGAAACTTCCTAAGTAGTTAAGTTACTGGCCCCAAATCACTCAGTTAATTACACAGCAGGGATTTGAACACAATTTATTCTAATTCCAGAGCATGTTTCCTTAACCACTAATCTACATCAACTCTCTGACTAACCTTCCTTAATTAAGCCAGCCCTCCCTGACTTTTCCATTCACTGAAACTGCATATTAATTTGACCTAACATGAATTATTTAGTCATATTCTAATTGCTTATTGCTTTGCATGACTTAGTTTTGTGTTCTTAACTAGATAAATGGGTTATTTAAGGCAAAGGTAGTATTTTATGCTCCCTTCATATTTTCCTAGCACTTAGCACACATGTAAGTACAGTAATTATTTGAGATTCACAATTACCTTCAATGAGTCGATAGGAAACAATAAAAACTAAATGTTATGAATGTATGTAATTTTTTGCTTTATAAAGGTCCATTTTTGCCAATGTTTCCATTAACTGTGAGTATAACATCCTGAGGGTTTTAAACTTTATTCCTGTCATTTCATATTCATTAAAGGCCCAGACTGTTTAGTTCTTCATAGCATATAGAAATGTGAGATCTTCATTGCTTAGTCTGTTTCCAGGGTATCCTGTAATCAGAACCTTGTTATTCTAACCCTAGTTTCTATTTGTCCTACTTTCTATTTCTCACATACTCTGCTCCAGTCCAGATGCACTACTCACCATTTCCTGAATGCTCTAAGTCCCTTTCCTTCATGTTATTGTGTTCTTACTTTGGCCTACACCAGTCTTGTAAATAATTTCCAAATGTCCAAATCTTGCCAGTCCATTAAAACCCGTGACTTATTCAATCTCTTCCTTGGAGCTTTTTCTGATAACCTAGACTCATACCGATCTTTCCCTCTACTGAATTCTATCCTCATCTGCTATTTTATTTGACCCTTATAATTTTGAGTGTGTCAGCTCTCTCCCATGTGATATAATATTGATTGTTCTCAATTAATGTCTCCATTTAATCGCTGTCAACTTCAACTGCTCTTCCCGACCATGGAGCATCGTTCTGCAAAAAATCTCCAGCATGAAACTTTGCAAACCACTTTGGACACATTTGATCAGTTACAGCACCTTTTCTGTACACTACACAAATCTTTTTGGGGGGGATTCAATTGTGTTTTTACCTTTCTTGAAATAATAAAACGTAATATGCTGGAAATGTTGTGTATTTTCTTTTGTCTTCAATATTAAAATGGCTACACAGAAATTCTCCAGTTATGTTTTTTTTTTAAATGCACACTGATAAGACAGCTGTCACAATACAATCTAACAAAATTGTTTTGAATGAAGTTAGAGACAACTAAGCATTACTAGAGCCATCTTACGGGAAAAACCACATGAATTTTTTGGCCAGTCCAATATACATGTACACACATACAACATGTGTATGTGTGTATATATGTATACATATTATATATAATGTTTTTGTGTGAACTTTTATAAGGTAAACTGAGGCATATTAAACATTTTAACAGTTATTCGAACAAAATCTGTTTGAATTGGTCAGTGCCAAACAAGTGATTTGGAGGGTTCCGCCCAGAGGAGCTGGGGATAGACTTTTATAAAGAAAAGGCAGAAGTAGAGTAAGGAAATCACTGACTGGCTATAGTTTAAATCCTAGTTGGTTGGTTGTGATTGGTTATCCTTAGGTTTTAATTTTATAACTTTTAAGCATTTACAAGCTAAGTTTTGGTTTGCTTAAATAGGCTGCCATGACATTTGAGCCACCCAATGGCCTCCTTGTTTAAGTAATATAATGATACAAATGTAATATATATAGTTATGTAAATATTATATATAATACATATTCATATCAACATTATAATATGCACACTTTATATTTATATAACTAATGTGTATGGTATATAACTTTATATATGATTATGTTATATATACATATATATATATATATATAACTTACTAATAGACCCTTTACAGCTTGTTAATGATTATTATAGTAATGCCTGAACACATCATGTAATCCCCTAATTTTAGGTAGGTACTATTGGATTTTCATTTTTGCCTTTCATCTTTTAGACTGTTTTCTGTTTGAAATTTTATATACTGACCCGGGCTAGTAAAGATTAATTTTATAGGTAACATGTTGGGAAATAGATTAAACACTTTTTTAAATGCATATAATAATATAGGTCAAGAATTGGATGAATTCATGTTAATGGTATCCAAATTGAATTATATGGACCTTAAAATCATTATTATACATTTAGAATCAGGAAAACATACCTCTCATGGGAAAAAATGTATTCTTATTTTCTTCATGCTTTGTAGTCATATTTTGCAGAACCCTTAAACTAGGAAACGGAAAATAAATTGAAGGTCCTGCATTTTTATTTTGTAAAAAGGAGAGGAGTGTATTAGGTTCTCTTTTGGAAAGAAAACATTTTTCATTTTTAAATATTTTAACCTTAAATTTTTCTTTCTCATATTTATCATTTGTTTTATCATATATTTTTTCATATATCATTCTACTCAAGATGCATCTCCCCTTGTTTGAAAGGACTCAAAAACTCTAGTAAAAGAAGGTAAAGTTTTGGGTTCTAATCTCATGTAATATAGGGAAGTTTTGACACAGTTGACAAAGAATTCTTCAAAAGGGGCAACAATAAAGGGATTTTAGGGACAGTGCTTCCTAAAAATTTAAACTTGCTCTTCACCAGCAATTTGATCCAGCTGCCAAGTTGTGTCTGTAACTCTCAATTTAAATTTTTGAGAGATAGTAGAGAGAAGATAATTGGATCAGCTTGGATCGATAGTCTCCCTCTTCCAGTGTTCAGTGGGTAGGAAGGTTTAGTCCTATCTATAATCCACGTAAAATGAGGACCTTTTTCAGTAATCTTATAAATTGTCTTGTTTGCTGACATGTAGTCTTTTTCAGAGTAGGAACACATTTTGTCCACCTTTACATTCCTCATCCTTATTTAAGTGTTTGTCATACAACAGTTGAGAAATGACTATATAATAAATGAGTAAATATAGCTGGAAGATAGTAAATGCCCATTGCCCACTGACCTAGCACTGAATGATTAGTGCATCCCATATATCTGAGCATAGTGTGTGCATAAACATAATCTTCTTTTAAAAGGCAAGAGTCGAAGGACTAACGGTGCATTAATTCTATGGTTACCTCCATAGCTATAATCTCTGTAGCCCGTATTGACATAATATGACACTTGGTCTACTGGCAGGTATCATATATTTTATTGTGGATAGAATTTAGGAGAGATCTGATCTTTCTGATCAGGTCCAGTTCTTACAGCAGAATTATGTTATTTTTTCCCTTTAGTAAGAAACTGTTGAGTTTTCTCTGCTCCCTTGTACCCAGCAATTCTCAAATGAAGTAAGTAGAGTTTATTTCTAGATTAAGACATAGATATCTCAATTCCAATAGCAATATTAAGCATTCATTTTTTTTACTATTCAATAAATGTGATTAGCTAAAGCCACATTTTATTGTTCAAGATATTGACACTAATGCATATTTGAGAGCGAAACATGCAATAACATAATTTGCCATATGGCTGATAGCTATTGTTAAAGTTCAGAGATTTTAAAATTAAAAAAAATATATGCCTTAAAATTGACAAAATATAGCAGTTGGATTTTATTAAGGAATTGATGAAATAGTCATTTTTTGGATAGTGGGAAAGCAAAAGTATATACAAATATCTAATCATTATGTTGGACACCTGAAATTAATACAGTGCTACATGTCAGTTATATGTGAAAAAACATAATCAGAGAAGTCCAACAATGCAAGGTGGAGGGGTCAGAGTACTGCATTGCTTGTCCTGGAAGTGGTGAGCTGATGATCAACTGTTAAGGATCCTGTAACAATGAGCCTGAATTGGATGGGAGATGTGCCTGAAGCCAGTCTGTGAGGCTGAGCTAACTCCAGGTGTTATGGAGAATGTGGCCTGCTAGGGCTATTAATTGTTCTTCAGCACTTCAGCCAGTAAACTGGCAAAGAACTCTGACTCTGGAGCCAAAACACCTTATTTTGAGTTCTTTGTTTCCTGTTATGCTTACTAGTTTTGTTCATCTTTTTTCTTTCTCATAAAGTTGGGAAACAATAGGATTTATCTTATAGAATTTTTGAAATGGTTAAATGTCATAAAGCGTGTTTAGTACATAGAATGGAGCCTGGTAGATAGAAAGTATTCAATAAATGTCAGTAACCATCATCATCATCAGCCTCATCATCACCATCTTCATCACCCTTAAATAGAATTTAATATTTATGCGAACACCCAACACTAAAGTGGAAGGACATTTGTAACAGAACAACAGAGTTGGTTGGTAATAAAGAGCATCTGGTATTTCTCCTACTAGTCTGAAATTTCAGTTTACAAATAATGAGTTGAGATTCCCAACTCTGTCTTCCAATAAATGTGGCCCTTGTAATTAAGTTGTTTGGAAGGTCTCTTTTTGTGCTCTCTTCTCTGTAATGCTGATTTAGTCATCTCCGACAAATAGTGTCCTATTGGCAAAATTCCCTTGTGCCCTTGTAAGTTGAGGGTTACATACTAATGGATGTTCATTGCATAATAGGAGCATGGGGGTATTTATTTCTGATGGCAGAGCTTGTAACTCAGGTTGTTGGTTCCTGTCTGTACTCAGTTCTTACACATCTTACCTGGTCATGTAGAGGCAGAGTTGGATATACATTATCTCTCATTTGTGCCACTACAGGGAATTTATGTGCTTGATTTCATTTCCTATTCTAGCAAATATCTTTTACCTCCCCATGTTACCCTGAATTGCTCTCATGGTGAGTGGACCCTTGCCATTCACAGATTTAACATTTGTGGTTTTGATGGGATGCAGAAACCCGGAAAATTCATGCAGTATTTGTACGCATGCGAGGCTCATGATGAAAACACTGTGTCCTTGAGGTCAATGTGAGGGGAAAAAACATGCAGCTCTGAGTGAGCCTCATCGACTCTTGTTTCTGAATATCTGCATGACTCTGTTCCTCTCTGCTTGTCATCAGGTATGCAAAAGCCCTCATTAGAGTTCTGAAGGGGTTATTTAAATGCATCATTACATTCAACAGATTTATGTGAGAAATTATATGTGATAGTGACATTTACACATGTGGGAATTTGCAAAGATCTTTTAACATATCCCTGGGGAATGGTACAAGTCTATGGCATCTGTTTGAGTAAACGGACTGTGGGTTTGGCCTCTCCCATTGGGGACAATCCCAAAGGGTGCTGGTTTTAGAACAAGGTGTTGGGAAATCTACTTGGCAAACTCAGTTAGGATTGTTGTCCTGACTAGGCATTAATATGGAGATCAAATTGTCCAGTCAATTAAACTGTTTTCGGGTGTTTCTCTTTTAAAATCTTAAAGGAGTTTTTCAACTTGAATGTTGCAAGGTAAGGCATTAAGAAGAAACAGTGTTGTTCATGAGCCAATTTAAATTTTAATAGTGTAACAGGCAGACACAAAATTTAGAAGAAAACTTAAATGGGCAGCTCCTTTTTATAAGGTATTGGGCTTAATACTGTCACATTTTATCTCACTAGGTTCTTAAGACCATTTTAAAGACAGGTTAGTATGGATTGGAGAGAGGTTTTAAGGGTAGGCATACATAATTAATTAATCAAGACAAATTAACACTTGCTGGGCCCTCAAATCTCAATATAGAATTTTAATTTATTAAGTTGTAATTTATTGAGACCTCATTTCTCAGCTCTAGAACCAAATTACTGGTATGTCTAATGTTCTGTTCATTCTATTTCTATCCCAAAGTTTATACCAGAATCTTGAAACTCAACATTTGAACATGATAAAAAAGTTGTATGTACAATGCTGGACTAAATTAATTTACACTATTATTCATTCTCTCTACTTCCATGGGTATAGTGTGCTCCTCTCCCTTGATTCTGGGTATAGCCACATAACTTGTTTGGACAGTGGGGTGTTGGTGGAGCTGACACAAGCAAGGTCCCTGAGTGTGAGATATGCTCTCCTGAGTTTCTGCTATTGCTCAAAGGTGAACAAGACATGGTCCACCTGCTGGTTCCAGGAGGAGGGTTACATGGAATAGAGTCTGTTACAGCCCAGGCTATGGTACCATCCAGGACCCACCCCCACCCCATCATGTTTGGAAGGTACCCTGGTGAAATCAGCAGGACCTCTGAGCCCAGCCCGCAGCAGTATCAGTCTACCCATAGATCTGTGAGAATAGAGGGCTGTTGTTTAAGCCACTATATTTACAGGTTTGCAACTCAGCAAGTTTGTGGCAGTAGTTAATGAATACATATACTATTAAGAAGCAAAAGAAGGTATAAGAGATAGAGAAACTATTTGTCAAGCACATCATTTTTTAAAACTCTCTGTTCTATCCTGAGTTGTGTCCCCTAAAATTCCTATGCTAACCCCCAATGACTGTATTTGCAGAAAGGACCTAAGGACCTTTAGAGAGGTAATTAAGTTAAATGAGGTGTTATGGGCGGGGCCCTAATCTGGGTGCTCTTATGAGAAGTGGAAGAAACACCAGTGATTTCTCTTACACGCACACACAATACACACACAGAAAAGAAACCATGTGACAATAGAGCAAGAAGGCAGCCATCTATAAGCCAAACGTAATGACAACTAGATCCTGAACTTTTAGCCTCTAGAGCTGTGAGAAAATAAATTTCTATTGTTTAAGCCGACCAATTGGTGGTATATTGTTATGGCAGACAGAGCAGACAAATACACCCTCCTCCAAATTTCTACCTCCTACTAAATTTGGACTGAATAGTATCCTTAAACTTGAATAAATTCACAGCAACATATCATTGATAGTGAAGTAAAATATTTGGATTTTGACATATGCTTGAAGAAGACTAAGAGGGTGAGTTACTGAAAACGTTAAAAATATTTTACTTAAAATTTCTCTCCTAAGAGAAAGCAGTATCTCCTTTTTATGCCCAAGAAATTAAGGTACCACCAGATTCATATGCTTCCAAAGTCCTTGCACTTTATACTAAAATGATGCCAATATTTATTTGGCATCTATGTTAATCATGGGTTACTGTGCCAATATGAGCTGGAGGATAGGGGTTGGAAAGAGAAGAATAAAAACATGCACCACTAAATACAATCTATATAATGAATGTGAGTTTCTTTAATACACTCTTACTAAGTAAGGAATAAATTTAACTCTTTATCCACTTATGTTAGGAACCTCCCTGCCTGGTTTCAGAAGCTGTAAACCCCCATGGCTAAGTCTGAGTCAGAGACCTTGGGACCATAAGCCACTAAGGAGACAAAGCTTATCTTCCTGCTTGGTCCCTGGAGCCTGACCAGTTAGCCAATGATGGGTAAGATTCCTCAAGGGAGGGATGACCTAAGACAGACATGGTCATGAAGAGGCCCGCAGGGAAGGACTTGGGGGACTATAGAAAAAGGGGGTGATAGACCCTCACCCCTCGGCTTTGACATAGCCTGAGTTCTCATTATGTCTGCAAGAAGTCTCCTATCTCTTGGCTGCCTTACTTCCCCTGCCTGACTTTAGCCTGAAACAATGCCAGAGGTGGGTGTGGCCCTGTGCTGGAAAGGGCGGGTTCCCTGGAGAGATCACATCTATGAAAGAATGCATAAAATCCTGTGAAACCTGCTTTGCTAATACCCTCAATTTAAATGATAAGGGTCCAAGCCTGAAATGAGTTTGTTTACCAAAGTTTTATAGCCCTTTAGCTAACTGACCCTAACTCAGAATAAGCCCTCAGAGTTCTTTGTTTGTTATCTATTGTTTGATCCTTACTGCCTGACAATGATTGATGAGCTTTACCTGTATTCCTATGCAAATTAACCCAATAAAAGCCCATTGAGGAAAGGGCTCCTGGCCCTTCTTCTTTGAGAGATCGGCTACCTTTGCTCCCCAAGCAGATCATGTCTGGTACACTTATTCTCATCCGTGGAGGCTGGGGGAGCCTTGTGGGTGGAGCCCCCCCCACACTTAGAGATAGGAAACAAAATTGTAGTCTTATCCTGAATGGTCACCTCTTTACAGTCTCAAATTTCTTCACTGGTGGCACTTGGATCAAACATCTCTGGAAGGATTATGATCTCTTAGATGCCTTAGGCTATTTCATCACATTCATAAATCCAATTTAGAAACTATTTTGTTAACATCTAAATTTTCCCCATACTGCTTTAATTTTTTTATTCATCCATTTCCCTCTCTTACCCATGTGTCACAGTGCTGAGCAGGAGATATTTTTATCCCACCTGCAGCTGCTGTTTTCACGTGTGGAAGATTGTATTCATTCTTCTCAGGCTTTGCTTTTATGTAACACTCACTGCAGGGCTGAACTGTTTTGACTTGTTGTTTTTTGTTTTTGTTTTGTTTAGATTTTTTAGTTTTTGAGAGGCTCCTTGTCTGTGGAACAACAGGTTTTCACCATTTCCATTTCTTATCTCTACTTAGTACTTTAGCTACCTTGTTAGTGTGACAGTCTCTTTGATCATCATTCTTCTCTATTTCCCTTCATTTTTGTATTTTTGAACTATGACCTATGATCCTTCTTCATTTCTCCCTATGGAATTTTCAGTCTAGTTCTTAAAATTCCCTTAGCATAGAAAGAATCCCATTCAACAATAGCCCTGTTCCCCACATTTTCACATGGCTATCAAGTGTATTCTCATCATTCAGGTATTAGCTCACTCATCACTTCTCCTTCCCTGCCCATCCAATCCAAATATTTTCTCCTCATCTTGAAATCACTCTCTTCCCTGTCTCCTCTATCTCATTAGCCTGTTTTATTATCTCCAAAGTTCTTTGTTGTGATGATCTATTTTTCTGCTTGTTTCTTGTTCATTTTATTCACATGAATATAAACTTCATAAGAACAAGAACCTTACTTGTTTTGTTTACCAAAATACCTCCTAGAAGTAAAACAATTTCTGGCACTTCTGAGTAGCCAAAATGCTTGTCTCATGAAAGAACAAATAGGTGGAAAGATCATCCTTCTATGAAATAACAGAAGGAATCCTCTGTGTATATATATTTTTCCAGTTTCTAATTTTTAAAATGTCCCCCTTCTTTCACATTTGTGTGTTAAACATATCAAAACCTGAGCTTAGACTGAAACTCATGTTATTCTATGAGGAAATTTTTAAGTAATTAGTGTCTCATATTTACACATTCTACTAGACTACTGCAATATTGAAAAGGATGATTTTACATCCTAAATGCCTTACATTCCAATAATTCTTTGTCCAATTATGTATCTTCTGTACTTTCAGGATATTTTTTTCTTGCCATGAGATTAAATGGTATAAGATGATTGATAATTCCTTCATTTTTCTGAAGACTAGTAACAGTCCTGTACTTAACATCCTGAGACACCATAACAGAAGGTGAAACGGAGTAGTTGCCTTAAGTATTGTAAGTTCTCAACATGGAGATAACAAGGATGACATTTATTACCAATGACAACACCCTTTCTTTATATATCACTTTATGGCTCTATTTTTTAAGCCTACTATTTTATTTTATCTTCATAATAATCTTATGGTGTGGATGATGAAAGATGGTCTCCATTTTCCTGAGTGAGATGAAGGAAGGCACTTGAGTTAGCAGTTACTGTGACTGTTGTTAAGAGTCCCAACTTCTTAGCTGTGACATTTCCATTCCTCTCATCAAATAGTGGATCTGAGACACATAACTTGATTAAGCTTAATATCAAAACACAATATTTCTCTAGCTAAAAAGTACTTTTTTTGATCTCAAGAGAGGTCTGTAATATTTAGAATCGTGGAGTGGAAAATACCTTGGATTGAGAATCAGAAGACCAAGTTCCATCTCTCGTGTATTACTAATTAGTTGGTTGTCCTTGAGAAAACAACTTCATTCTTTGGTTTCCAGTTTCAGTCTATGCATACTCATTTAGATTACTGTACATTAGCATTTTTTTCCCATGAGCATTGTTTAAAAGAACCACTTCATAAGTTTACTGTTAGGAAAAAAAAAACACCTGTGGTCACAAAAGCTTGAAATATAAGGTAGTCTGTAGTTCTACCTTTGCAATCCATACCATACTTTAGCATATTAAAGGCTTTGAGAAGTTCTGGAGTTTAAAATATAAAGAGAAAAAAAAAGGAAAGTGTTACTGAGCTTTATTTAACCAAATGCTTCCCAGTATATAGGCCACAGAGAGAGTAAGGCCAGATAGGCCTCTACATGAATCCTTTTCCCTTGACCTATCATAAAATCCTCTCCTTTTACTATTGAAATCTGAGGCAACCTTGGTGCTTTGATCAAATGGCAGGATGTAAAAATGTTGGTGCCCAGAGCAAGTCACATATATTGTGGTTTTCCATTAGAGACTGAAAAAAAAAGAAACTTTTAATATGGGCTTATGCTAGATGTTTGAACCATTTCAACCATGTATAGAACCCAGAAAACACTTTTCTTTTTATTCTCCTAGCTATAGCATTGACAAATAAGGTAAAAAGAAGAAAAGAAGGAAGAAAGGGAAGGAGAGGGGGTGAAGTTTATGTCTTAAAAAATAATTCTTCAGTGATTTATGACTTTGAGGGATGAAACTAAGGTTTTACAGAATGAGTTGGAATTGCTGGGATAAATATCATTTCCTCCACTTGAATCGTTGCCAACAGAAAAAACAACATTTTGGGGCTTAGAAAGCAAATGTAAAAAGTAAAATAATAATGTATTGATTTATTTTCTTAATAACCATGTGTATTTGGGAAAATAGTCTAATATTTATCTTTAAAATGATGATAATGATACAACTAATAATCTATTGAGCATTTACGTTAAGTCAGATCCTATATGAAGTTCTTTAAAAAAGCATAATCTTATTGTACCTACACAACTGAAGTAAGGCTCATGGGCTGACCCAACTTTTCAAGATAAAAAGTGGATCCCAACTCAAAAATGAGTCTTAACCATTATCCATATTGCTTTAATGTCAAGATTACAATGGATACATCTATTTCAGGGCCAAATCTTTTAATTCTTAACAGCGGTTGGAGTTTTGTTTTATCATGATTTTCTAGAACATAAACTTGGTGTCCAACCAGTGGGCAATGTTAATGTTAGTGTCCATGATTTGGCCAATTTAACTAATCTCAACTGTCTGGAAGGAAATAATTATTATGCAGTTATCTGTTCCCTATACATAGAAAGTCCCATGTCAAGTACCAAAAATTACCATTTCTTAGAGAGTGTTTCCAAAGAGACACTTCCCCATAGCTAAGGTAAAATGCTAAATAATCAGGCTTTGGACAAATCAGAGCATCCCTCAGAAAAAGAAAGTCTTTGGACTTAAACTAAACTATGACATGTAGATCTTATTCTTTTTAAAGTAGTATTTTTAAGGAGTCTAGATTTGATTAATTTTTGATATCATTAATATTTAAGAAACTATCATGTAAGTTATATTGTGATAACATATCTTTGCTTCTGGATCGGCTGCACTGACCAGATGACCTGGTTCATAGATTGGAAGAGGGGGAGAAAGGACACAATTGGAGTATCTGGACCTACCTGCCTTCATGTCTCAGTGGTCTATGGAATGCAGAGCCTAGGTACCCCCTTTGGCCTTTCTTCCCTGTGTTTAACATTTATGCTAATCCCCTTGATTTAAGGAGCAGTGAGATTAATGAGTTAATAATACCATTATGTACATGAAAACAAATGCTATAATTTATGGATCTCAATATTTTCTAGGCAGGATTTTAAGTATTCTAGAGTTAATATCTTGCTTAGTATTTACTGAATCTTTATAAGGTAGCTTCCCATTTTATTGCTGAGAAATCTGAGACTTTGAGAGAACAAAGGCTTGTGTCCCAGGCACATGCTATTACCATCTCTAGGAAATATGTTTCTATATGAGTATTCACTTAGGTAGGCATATGTTGGTACATTTCTTTACTTCACTTTGTGTATCTTGCAAAGTCTTTTCTAGAATCTTGAAACAGCACTGCATGGGTACACAAGATATTTGGGAATGAGTACAACGTTAGTTTCAGGAACTATTCAGCTTCTTTCTCATTGAGAATTTCCCCTGTTTGTGGAATGGAGAAAAAAAAAAGAAAAAGAAAAGAAAGTTAAGCACATTCTCTCCAATTTGCAGATCCGGCATTTTTAGGCATTTTCCTATCAAAATACACAGAAGTAGCCAAACTAGGTCATACACATAGATACAGATGCAAATATTTTAAATCTTTTATTTCTCCTTGTACTAATTGTATCTGTGTGGAATAAAGACTTTTAAATTTATACCTGAAACATGATTTGCAGCTTTCCCTTGCCTCCTCCTTACATTCATATTTCATAACAAAGGGTTTTCCCCCAAGGTGAATTTCTATTTATAACATTCCTGATCATATTTTTTTAAACTTCAGTTTGATTTAACTTTATTACTTTGGACAAAACATTAGCTGCTGCTATGTGTGCTTGCTTTTTAAAAAAAATTGTGAGACATTTTTTCAATCATTGATGAAATTTCATATGTATTTTTGAAAATTTGAAAACTACAAACAAGAATTCATAATCGACCTAAAGCTAGCATTGGATAACTGGTTTTTTTTCTATTTTAGCTATATGTAATTAGTTTAAAATATAACAGTATAATAAATAAGAGTAGTTACATGCTCCATATATAAGATACCACACCCCTGAGATAAGAACTTTCAACCCTTTAGCTATGTCTCTGGGCATTTATACCCTTATTTTAAAATAAAACACATATATTCCATTTCTCAATTTTCAAATTTTGGTACCTATTGATTTTTCTACTATGGTTGATGGAAATTTGTGTTTAGCGACTACCCACTTTCAATTAAACTCACAAGCACTCTAGTATGCCTATTCTTAATGTATAATTATATCATATATTTTGGATAAATAAAATAATATTAAGTATTTACATCATGATGGGTATGTAAATATCATTATAACTAAGCAAAATACCAAAATATCATATTATATTTGATTTCTTTGGAAAATTTTTCTTAAGCTAGAATTAAAAATTGCCTCTCTTGGTTTGTTTTCTTCTCTATTTTCCCCATTACTAAAATTCCACCAATCCTCTGACAAGCTATAAAATACTGCTTACTTCTAGATGGAATGAATGCTACCAGCAATAAGCACATCCAACACAGACCTGGTTTTTAAACATTGTTTTTCAGTAAAAAGAATCAATGTTTCCTGGAGAAGTGACTGACTCCTGGGCTGGGGCAGGGCAGATGCTACATCAGCCTGGAGCATCTCAAGTATGAGAAAGCAGTGAAATACTCTGAAAGAGGAAGAGTGGGGCTATGTCAAAAGGACAGAGGAAATAATAGAAAGGTCTTCTAATGGCCAAAGCTGGAACAATTTGAGGAGTATTGGATTATAACCTCAAGAAAAAATAATTATAAATGAATCTCTATGCTGACATAAATGCATGGTTCAATAAGTAATTAAGGCGGAGATGAGACACATCTTTATAAAAAATTTCAAATACTATATGTAGATACTTCTTCTTTAGGAGATCAAGTTTAACCCCAGTCTAATCATGAGGAAAACATCAGAAAAACCCAGACACCTGACTAGCATTCCTCAAGACTGTCACATTAAAAATAAGGACAGTCTGAGAAACTGTCAAAGATCAGAGGAGACTGGGGAGATGTCACAACCCAGCGCAGTGTGGTAGCCTTCGTTGGCTCCTGGAAGAGCGAGCAAATCAGTGAAAAAACTGGTGACTCTAATAAAAGCCTGAACTTTATTTATTTGTAAGTATTAATGTCAGTTTCTTAATTTTGGCAAATATACTATGATAATTCAAGGTGCTACCATGGGGGAACTAAGTGAGGGATATATGGGGAATCTATGAACTATCTTTGCAAACTTGTTTATAAATCTAAAATTATGCCTGAATATAAAGTTCATCTAATGAAAGAATGGTTTTCACTGAGACCAGACATATTAAGTAATCTACCAGTAGCTTCTTTTTCCTTCATTGGAGACATTTTTCTGGTGCCCTTTACACCCCTGGTCCAATGGAGAGTCTTTGTTGTCTTGGCCTGTTGACAAATGTCAACGTGGCATTTCCTTCCTCCCATCAGTGGGGATTTCCTTTACCTCTCCCTTAAGATAGAAGCATTATTTCCATCTTCCTTTGTCCTCTTTTATATGTCTGCAGCCACCATTTGGCCCACCATTCAGCTGTCTTAGGTGTAGTATAAGAGATATAAAATATGTGAACAGTTGTTGAAATTTGTCTTTATTTACCTTATTACTTGACTAATAGTTTGGAGGAAATTTTAGAATGGAAAACTTCTGAGAAAATCAACACCAACCTTATTCCTATATCTTTGCTTGTAACTTTGGTTCTACTCCTCATGCTTCTTCTTTTATCCTAACAGCTGCTCTGAAGCTTTTAGGATACCTTCTTTATCTCTAGAGCTCAGATCCTCTTATAGATATGCATTAGTGGGCATCATTTTTCATTAGCTATTTTGATAACTGATGAATGTCTTTTAGTTTAGAGTGGTCCTCTTTTGTTTTTTAAAATAAGCCTCAGTAGGTGTGTGAGAATAACAAATTTGAGCCAAGTAGTTTGTTTGCAAAAAGTCTAAAAATAATTTTGGATAGCTCTAATGCCAGCTGAATTAAGTTGTCATTGCCTTGATTAAACTGTCAAACATCCTATGATGAGAAATTTTAAATTACCACTTGAGCTTTCCCAAGTAGTCTTATAAAAATGGACATGAAAATACAGGGTGTTTTTGGAGGTGGCCTCTGTGGCGTCAGGATATGGCATGGTACTCAGAAATGACTAGCTATAGAGATTATACACTCGGTAAAAAGGGGTAGAGTCCAGAGCAGATAACAACATTGGCAATTGTAGACAGACCCATCAGACTCCCTTCCATCTTTTAAAGCACGTTTCCAAGTACGACCGAATGTCAGGAATGAAAAACAACACAAAACAAAACACGTTTTTCATTTCTTTGAAAAAGAGTTCTCTTGCCTTTATTTATCCCTTCTCTTCCAATATCAGGTAGCAATGAGGCTTCCCACTAGTTTCCAAGAGGCTAAGAAGATGCATTATCCTGGGCTTTTTACACTTGGGGTTTCTACTATGATTAGAGAGAACAATATAGAAGTGCTTAAAGAAGACTTTATTTATTTGTAATTTTTTAAAAAGTGGTAAATGGGAGTTTTCCATTGGCGGGGTGCTATGTGAGTTAGTAATTTTTTGAAGTTAATCAGGTTATTTATTCATGTTGTAGGCTTATTTTACACTCCATGCTGCAAATTTAGCTTTGTGTGATGGAGGCCAGCTTGAAAAAAAATTTATAATAAATATTATCAGAACAATACTAGCATAATATGATTTTGTCTAATGATTAGTCTTGTGTCATACATCCTAATTAGGGTATTTTAATGGATTCCAATGATATCTTTTGGTGGAATTAGTAGTGTTTTTCATACAACAAAAGGTATACTAATATTGTTTTACTTTCTCTATGCCCAATAGACTTCAGATAACCTGTGTCACAGTAAGAATCTTTAAGATTACAATATTTAAAGTTAGGAGAAGTTAAATAATTTCTCTGTGGCCAAATGAAACCCTTTTTATTTTTATTTTTATATTTTTTAAGATTTTATTTATTTTTAGAGAGGGGGAGGGAGGGAGAAAGGGAGGGAAAGAAACATCAGTGTGTGGTTGCATCTCACACGCCCCCTACTGGGGACCTGGTGTGCAGCCCAGGTATGTGCCCTGACTGGGAATTGAATCAGTGACCCTTTGGTTCACAGGCCAACACTCAATCCACTGAGCCACACTATCCAGGGCACAGATGTAATTCTTATCACCATTAATTTATTTTGCCTGTCAAAAATAGGATACATACATTTTTAAAAACTTCTTTATTTAATTTAGTCATGATAAAAGTATTTTCTTCTATTTCACTTTAAGACTAGTAGGGATCACCACACACACACAAAATCTATCTGCAACAAACTAAAATAGAAAGGAAAATAATTTCAGGTAAAAAAAAATATTCAAAACATCTGCTTCTTGGATCTCCATTTTTATTTTTTAGATGCCTCTCAGTAAAATTTTATCTGAAAATAGCTGATTTCATGGGTAAATACATGAAGGGTATCAGTCAATCTTTTTGAATTCATCCTGTTTTGATGCAGTTCATTCTGGATTTGGTGGTTTTCTTTATGTCAGTCTGACTTCATAGTGCTTTTTCATCAGCATCTCATAATATAGCCCGAGCATCGTGTTGCCACTGTCAGGACCAAATCGGAGTATGCAGATGGAAAGAGCAGTCAAGAAAGTGCAACCATTACCAATGTCATTGAGTTCGGGGATAAATGTCCTTTACATGATTCAAGGGGATCTGAGGCCAAAGCCTGTTTTGAAAGTGCTGTTGTTTATTTTTTCTCTGGGGCACAAAATCAATGTGCTGTTTCTTCATCTCAGAACTGCTACATTAAAATGTCATGACATATGTGTTTAAAATGTAAAATCTATAAAAAAGAAAAAAGTCACTTAATGTTGATTGTATTTTACTTTTAACCTTTCTTTATGGTACAAAAAGTTGTCCTTTTTCATTTATTCATGACCAAGTTTATATGTCATTTATTTACAGATGTGTTCAGGGAATGCCCTGCTTTTCACTTGGTGTTTGGGTGGGGGGAGGGGAGAATGATCCTTTAGCGGGCAAACTTGTTTCCAGGTTCTGAAAGCTGATTTTTTGTTTTTCACCTCCTGTGAGAAACTGCTTGGTTTTATGCTTAATCACTTATTTTTTTGCTACTCAGACACTTGTGACCAGGAATACACAGGAATATAGTCTATATACTATATTATACACACACATACATATATTTAAAAGGATGGGTATGAAGACTTGTGAAAATGTGTATTCTTATTCAGATTGTGATTAATGTGAAAGTATTTTGAGAGGAGAAAAGTTTATTTTAATTTTATAGGCTCCACAATGTCTAAAGCATAATAGTTTTCTTGTGTTGAAAACAACCGTTCAGAAGAATTGGGAGAACCCATCAGTTACTAATGAATATTAATGTTTTAAAAATGATCAGATTTAGAGGGATTGATATTGTTAAATAAAAGATACTAAAATGTGAGCTGATTCAGATAGATACAAGGTACCTAATAGCCACACTGAAACGAATATTTAATTTCTGTGTCTTTTTCAAGATGCCCATCAAATACAAGGAGATAGTTTGAGTGAGACTTGGCCTTGCTTGTCATTGTGCCACTGCGATGGCCCAGGGTCAGTCTCTAGCTGGTTCTTTCACATCTTCTCTGTATTCCCTTTGATTGTGGAGTGCAGAACTTTTAGTTTAACATCCTTGAATTTAGCTCTTTCATTTAAGAGCCCATGATGGATGACTGGGACTACATCATTAAATATCTGGGCTGGCACAAATCTGAAGGTAGATTTGGTTAATGAGACTTGCCAGAGTTCCAGATCATTTTTTAGATTTTCAAAACTGGTCACAGACATTTGGAAGACTTTTGTCTGAAAATGTATATTTTTAAGTTTAACTGAAAGGTCTTTAACTTGAAACTGATTTTTAGGCTAAGCTCTTCTTAGGACATCATCTTCTAGGGATTCATGTTTATATTCACAAAGATAATATACGACTTGAGGGTTCAGCACTAATACTTTGTATTCAAGCTCACTTGGACAAAGTTACTGAGTCCAAGTTGAAATTGGATGCAGAGTAATTCCAGGATAAGTGAACCAGGGTTTGGTCCTGGCAGTAGTGCCAACTGTTATGGTTTTGTTTATTAAATCTGTCCACTGATCAACAATAGTCATTCACAAAGAGGTCATTTAGACTTTCTCTTGTTCTAGCTCTGGGAGGTCAGTCCTGACTCACTGACTCAGAAGGACTTAGTATACAATAATACTGTATCACCCATTTGCTTATTTGCTCAGCACCACAGAGGTGTTTGTGATGTGTCTCATTTTGTTTTCAGACCGATATGTCCCTTATGATTGTTAAATACCTGTTAAGTGTCCCTAATGAGATGAATAGTGGCTAAAGTCGAAGAGTTTGTTATTAGGGTGTTGAGCAAAATAATCAGTGCAATGAAGTTAGGGGCAGACTGCTAAGGACAGGGAGACAGGGCAAGAAATGAATTTTAAGATGAACTCGGCATGCAAAGCTCAATAGCTATTCCAATATAGGTTAAAAATACAGAGAAGATTAGAAAATATCTGTGGGTGAGGGTGGGTTTCTCTAAGCGTTGAAATACAAAGTAGAATTGTATAGGAAATGAAAAAGAGGGGAGATTGAAAGGAATAGATATAAGCCAGCCAGTGAGGAACGGGGGCACACAATAAGAGAGGCAAGAAAGCAAAATGAAATAATGTAGCTAGGGGACTCAAAGGAAATAAGAAAAGTTTCTATAAATACATCCAAGAGAAAGAACAAAACAGAGAAAAAAACACTATAAAGTAAAAATGTTGAGCAGGCACAGACTCAAGGAATGACCACATGCCTATTACATCTTTTATTCTTCTCAGTTGTCAGTAAAATATGGATTTAAAAAAAGAATAAAAAAGGATATTGAGTTTTTTTATTTATTTGTGAATGTGTATGTAAATGGAGGAAGCTCTTAATGATGATAATAGACAAAGCTATTATTGGGGAAAATAGCAGTCGTGAAATAAAATTTTATGATGTACTCCTGTGGGTTAAAACTAAATTGCTTCTGAATGTTTTGAAAGAATCACACAGAGTGTTATAATCTCTAAAAGCTTCCAGTAGAAAAAAAGAAGAGAAAGGTAATATAGTTTCACCGAAAACCTCTTTTATAGGAACAACCTGAGTGAAATCAGGGAATAGGTGGACAATTAATTAAAATTTTTATTCCAGAATTTGATTCCCTTGGAACCATTGGTAAAGTATGTTTTGCACCACAATTACATATTTTTTTCAAACTGTAAGAGAAAGTTTATTTAGAAGATCACAGAGGCAAAAGAAGGGCCCTTGGAGCTTAAGGATAGACAAAGGTAAAGGTAAAGCGCCAGGGGAAGAAAAGAGGGGTAGGGGAAAATTGTGGGGGTGCATTTAGGGGGCAAATATCTGTGCTGTGTCCTTGTCTTGAGGGTTTTAAAGGCTGGGAGTTTAGGGGAGGTCTTACAGGAGGATCTCAAAAGAATATTCATCAGCTTTATGCTGATGTGCCAAAAAGAGATTTATTCCCCTGACTTCATTTGGGTGTGGTTGGCACAAATGGCACCAGTTCTATTTTTGTTATCTATCTCCCTGAGTAGAATGACTTAAGCTATCTACCCTCTGGGTGGGGAGGAGAAGTGTAAACCATTTACTCTTAAGTATCCTTCATTAGGGAAGATAGGTTTTGAGATTTACTAGAAAGCTGTAAAGTGCGTGGCCATTTAATTATCTGTCTCTGTTTCCCTATTCTGTTTGTCTTGGCTTACTAGCCTGTCTCATTCCCCAATGCAGAGACTTCCATCCCTGAAATCTTTTAGGAGTGCTGAGGGAAGAGTGTATGTCTTCAGCATCTGCTTCCTGCTGACAAAGACCATAGTCCCTGTCTACATAGACTATGGAAGTCTCTCCTGGGAGACAAGGGAATGGGATCCAAGACTGGAATAGAGAGGCTGTGAGCTGATTCTTCCAAAGTAGGGATGGGCTGGAATCCCCGGAGCATCATCATTTCAACATGGAATTGTTGTATCATTCCAGAAGCAAAGCTGGTAGATTGTTTCATATTTCATTGACTCCATTGTGTAACCTGGACCCCATTACCCAGAAGTCACCTGGGGACAGTCCTGTGGGCAGGCGACTCTATGTGAAGAGGGCAGCTTTACCTTTCAACTCAGTGTTGATGAGCCAGCCACATTTACAATTACAATTTTACTTTATGTTTTGTTTCATCCCAACACTTGTTAGGGATTTTTAAGTTTCAGATTTTGTTGGGGGTAGGGATGTAAAAAATCTACTTTATAGTCTTATTTTGGGTAGGAGCAGTGATATTTGTAAGTCTAAATAGTGCTGTTGTTAAAGAATACACACCATGAGATATACTATGATTAAAAATACAAAGAAAACATAATCTCTAGCACTATGACCTAGCATTAAATTTGAGTTTCATAAAGTTTTCTTTCTCCTACCATGTTGTTTCTGAATGCGAACCATGTTATTTCATGGTTCACAGGGGCAAGAGTGTCCAGTGCATGGGGCCTGAACAATGACTTGAATATGTTTCCCTCCATCCCTGAGTGAGTCCTTTTGCCTCACTGTCCTTCTGTCATGTATACTCTGGAGTTTAGTCTTTTCTTTTAAAGTCGGCTTTCTCTTCCTTCAGTTATGTAGTTCATAGAATGTAAGGTGAGCATTTTTGAGGATTTATGTTGTCAGTTTCTTAGCTCCAGAGGGGCCAATTGGTAATGCTACACTAATAAACTGAATCTCTAGGTTTCTCTGCCTTCTGGAGGTACCTGCTTCATTATCAGCAACAGAAAGAGAGATGGGGTTAATAATTATATCAGAAATAAATCTGGTTGCAACACAGGTAGCTTCAAACCAGATAATTTAGAAATAGTTTGGATAATTATTAATTAGGTCTTCTGACAGCAGAACTGAATTATTCATGAAAACCTGAAAGCAGAGGATAATTCATTCCTGAATACCTGTAAAACTAATTGGAGAGTTGTTTATTATATTTTTTACTAGATGATGTGCTGATACTTCATGTTATTTTTGGCAATTTTATTTTAGAAATACCTTCAAGTGACAAATAGAAAGATTTTTAAGAACGATCCTAAAATTAGCTCAAAATTCTAAGTACAAACCAACTTTAAATTGATTATTAAGATATTTAAGAACGATCCTAAAATTAGCTCAAAATTCTAAGTACAAACCAACTTTAAATTGATTATTAAGATAAAATCTACGGCCTTTCTGAATTCCTTTCTTAAAATATTAGGTGATTCCTTTGGCAAGGGTTTTCTGGATTTTTTTCTTTACTTTATTTTATAATATTTAGTTTTACTATTTATAATACTACTATTAGTTTATTTGATATCTACTATCTATAATGCTTCTTAGATTCATTTTCATTTTTTGTAGGTAGAAGGATACTTAATATTAGCTTTCAGAATAACACCTTTTATCCATAGATTATATGTTTTTAATTTCATTATTAACCATAGTTTGCTTTGCTAAATCTTCAGGAATAGGAAGAACCAATTTTAGTGATTCTGAGTTTTTGGCTGATAGAACCATTTTTTAAAGCATTTAATATGCATCATTATCCCTTTGTGAAGCAAAAGAAATACACAGTATCTCTCTTTACAACTCAAAATCTGGTAGGGGTATGTGGTAGAGATGGTACTAGGAGCTGTTCATCCACAGTCTATGTTCTCCATCCATTGTGTGAAGGAAGTCCTGGGAGGCAGCTGTCCAATGAGGGAGATGTTTCTCAGCACCCTTAGTATCCGGGTATCACCACAGGACTAGATTTTGCCTATGGAACATGAACAGAAATGATGTGCGTTGGTTCCTATTTGGGAATTATAAGAAGTGGACTTCTGTTTTCTTCATCTGCTCATTGAGCCTCAGGGATGACAGGGCCATAAAAGGAAGGAGCCGAGATCCCCAGGTCACCACAACAGAAGAAAGGCACCTACCTAAGAGGAAGACTGTGCTTGGACTGAGAACATATCTGCCATGACAGCCATCCTCTTAAGGACCATGGTGACAGTTCAGCCACAAAAAGCACTCCATCAACCTCCACTTGTTGCAAGAAATGACCAGACAGAAAAAACCCTGCAGACCTGACAATGAGCAACCCCTTCCTCTTTTGAGACACCCATAAACCACCACCTTTCCCCCTCCAGCCAACTAAAGTCTTCCAAACATATTTGAAGACAATCAGAGAGTCTCCTCCACTTCCGAATTATCATTTTATGAAAACATTTGCTAATCAGAAATTCTTTCAGTATTCTTCTTTGCATCTTTACAACTTACTTTCCTTTCTGACACCTTTGAAATGGGTTCTTCTGCCCAAGTTTATGCATAAACAGCCTTGGTTACTTAAGTTTTGTTTTTGACAGGGCTTTTATGAATGAGAAATAAACCTTTATTGTGTGAAGTACTAAAATTGTAGGCTGGTTTCTCTTAACAACTAGCATTACCATATCAATATAAGATGACAGGCAAGTAAATCATAATTTGAATATACTGTTATTTTGAGTACAAAGAACCTACGACAAGAAGGAAAGGGAACTGTAGGAGTTAGAGTGCTGCCTAATGTGCTTTGGGTATTGGGAGCAGGCAGCAGTCAGAAGGAGAAACTTGCAGGAAGCAATATTTCAGTTAGGGCGTGAAAGACAGGAGTTGATCGGGCAAAGAGGAAATGATGGGTAAAATACTGGAGAGAGTGGCAGCAGCAGGTATAAAGTGACACAGATGAAAAAAAGCACTGGACATGTGCTTAGCAGCAATGGGGGTGATGACTAAGGAAGATACTACAACAGGTCTTTTATATTAGGAGGTCTTGAATTTTTAAACTCTCACTCTCATAACAAATATGCCAAACTGATTAGGACTTTGGGCATGGCTACAGGCAAAGAGACCAATTAGAAGTCTGTGGCAAGAATCCAGGTGAGAAATAATGAAAGCCTGAGGTACAGACATTTCAGCAGGGAGAGAGGAAAATGTTTGCAGTTGGGAGCTATTGAGGAGGTAGATTTGAAAAGGTGTAATGCCTATAGTTGCTACAAAAAAAAAAAAAGGGTGGTGACATAAATTAAGAATCAGTAAATACAAATTAAAGACACAAAGCATACCTGGGAGGGGAGAGAAGGTGCATTGTTTATTTTCCTGTCTCCATGGGAGGCATGAGTAACCATGTGAGACATTTGTTTGGAACCCAAGAGAGAGATCTAGAGTGGAGACATCATTTTAAAGCTGTCGTGGAACATGTATTAACTGAAGTCATGGAAGCAAATAATACCACATGGTAAGAAGGTCAAGACAGTAAACAATGAAGACAACTGAGGCCCAAACCTTGCAGGGAACAGTTAAGGAAAGAGGCCTCTGCATTTGGATGGGAAGGATGAGGAAAAGATGCAGGAGAAGAAGCATTGAAGAATAATGTCACTGAAGTTACGGGAGAAGCACACTTGAAACAGAAAGAAGTTATTAATTTGTATTAAAGTAGGTCAGAGCCGAAGAGTTTCACTTGGATACTAAAAACAACTCAACAGATATTTGGTGAGCATCTGCTGGCATTGGACATGGATGGCTCTGTGCTTTGGGGTACGGATAGGAGCAGACCTAGTCTTGCTGTCCTGGATGTAACATGCTGATGGGGAGTCACACTCAACCAAGTGACCGAATCATATGATTTTAGTGAAGGAAGGGTAATTTGAAAACAGTAAAACAGGATAAGGGAGCAGAGCAAGTGGCACAAGAAAGGCCTCTGCGAGGAAGTTATTTAGAGGCATGAATAAGGTGAAATAAATGAGAACAAATAGGAGGAGCTGAAGTCATTGTACTTCTCCAGGAACAGTTTCTTTGGAAGGTTGGAGGCAGAGTAACAGGGCAGCAAATCAAAGACTGAATGGGAAGCAAGGCTTTTTCTTTTTTTCTTTTTTTAAGATGCTTGCTTGAGAAGGGAAGAAGAGGAACCAAACAGTAGGTAGAGAGAGTGGGGGGGGATTTATGGTGTATAGTTGATGGAAAATGCCAATAATTTTGTTGGTGGCAAATAGGAAGCTGAAGCTGCAGCTACATTTTTCTCCTTAAAGAAGAAAATAAGAATTAAAGTTGAGATGATTCGACAAGTTACCCTAAGAACCAAAAGGAGGATTCACATATTTTATAGGCTTAACATCAACATTTCTCTTTAATTACATGGATTCCCTTAAGTCTTCAGACCTTTCTACAATGGTATTTCTAATTCTGCCTCAATAGCAAGGGTTGCATCTTTGAATTTCTATAATCATCATATTGGATCCACACAACATTTTGGAACATTTGCAGTTTGGGGGAATAGTCTGCTGGTAAAATTTTAAAAAGACAGACAAAGTCAGAAACCATAAATATTTTCTAACTTTAATATGTAGTGAAGTTATAGAGGTTTATTTTTACTTTATAAAGTAGTCTTATAAAATAATCTTCTCTTACACAATTGTACACAACTTTTGAAACCAGTACCTTGATGACTTTTTTCTGTTTCTCATTCATCCATCTTAAGATTTTGAAGATTTTTGCTATAATGAAGTCCCCTTTCCATTCAAAATGGCCTTGTCTCTTTACATTTTCTGATAACCACATTCTCATTGGACTTATAATTAGAATGCCCTCCCTACATTTTTATTCTTTTCTATTTTCATGTAATCTTCAAAATCAATTTTAAGTTTTCTTTCTTTACTTTAGTGACATGTCAGGCCAATAGTATTTCTTTCCTTCTTTAGGTTATATAGTTATCATTATTTATAACAACTATTTTCAACTTGTATTCTGTCTTATGTATAAATTGTCTTCCCTATAAGATGTCAAGAGCCATGAAGATGTCCCTTCCTTTTCATCAGGTAAGATAACCTACTGCTTCCTTTGCAGTTTCTTTTCCACTTAATGGCCTCTCAATCACATGAGCTTATTCTACCCCAAGCATGGACCTTTAAAGCCAGCAACAGCAGATCATCTTGTCCTAATGTTATATTTCTCTGACTATGATTGAGAAAGGTCCTCTGATTTTAAGTATGTATGTGAGTAGATTGGGCCCATTGGAATAATCTCCCCATCTCATAATCTTAAGATATCTGTAAAATTCTTCTTACTATGTCAGGTCCAGAAGACTGGGTTGCGGATATCTTTGGGGGTAATTATTCTCCCTGCCACAGCATCAGATTGGAAAATTTGTCTGAGAGACAGAGTTTGGTTATTCATTCATTCAACAGGTATTTATTGAGCATTTACTGTGTGACAAGCACTAGTATAATAACTTGGGATACATCATCGAACAAGACAGATGAATATTCTTGATTTTGTTAAGTATTTATTATATTGCTATATGCTGAAGACAGGATCAAATCTTACGTCAAGTTGACAGCATCCCTAGACTTTCCAGTTTTGTGTTGATAAATTCTCAATTTTGTTTGAGTTGGGGTTGGGTTAATTACCACTTGGACCTAAAACAACCCTTCCTAATATAGACAGTAGTAGACTTCTAAAATATTTATGGTAGGTAACACAGTATTACTCCTCTTTTATTAATTGTATCTAGCTAAAATTTAAGAATATTCACCAATATCCAAATTCAGAAGGGTGCCCAATTATTTATTCTTTGTTCATTCAAAATGTATGTACTGAATGGACCACGGGGTGCCCTGATGAAACTGATTCACAGTTGACTAATTTCTTTTCTCCCCAGAGCTTATAGAGTGTCAGATGACAGATATTAAACTACTGAACAGACAAATATACAGATATAAAATTTCAAATCATGATATTGCTATGAAAAAAGTGTCATGAATGAAAAGACAGAATGCTACAGAATACTGTGAGAGAGATTAGCATAGACTGTCTTTTAAATGAAAGAAGACCAGATTTTAAGAACACTTGCTTTAGTGGAGTTGAGAGGTAATTTTCATTTATAAGTGAAATGTGAATTTCAAGGGTGTTTCATGGGCAAGGTGCAATTGAGGACCTCCAAATCAGCATCAGTAATGAAGTCAGATTCAGACCCTATCATTCTGTGGAGTTCATCTTTCAAAACCTAAAAATGGTAAGACATCACCTCTCAAATTAAAGATAGATAGGTGTGTTATTTAATGGAATACAATGCGGCTGTAAAAAGGAAGAAAATTTTACACTTTGTGACAATATGGATGAACCTAGAGAACATTATACTAAGTGAAATAAGTCAGTCAGAGAAAGACAAATACCGTGTGATTTCACTCATATGTGGAATCTAATGAACAAAGTGAACTAACAAGGAAAATGGGGACAGACTCATGGATGGAGAGCAGTTGACAGCTAGTTGGGGGAGGAGAAGTTAAGGGCTGGAGGGATTGAACAAAAAGGAAAAAGGACTCACGGACATGGGCTACAGTGTGATTGCTAGGGGAAGGGAGGTATAAGAGGACTAAATGGCAATGGAAAAAAATACAATAAAGATTAAAAAAAAAGAAGAAATGTCCAAACTTGTGGAGAAGTTTTATAAGACTTAGTTCGAGCTAAATTGATGACACATGGTAGAGAGCAAAATCTCAAATAGTCCAGAAAATAACTGTTTTGCTGCTTCTTTTATGCATTTGAAATTGAGGGACTGTGAGGAAATTTACAAGGACATGGAAGAAAGCAAGGGGATTGGATTAAAGGATAGTTAGTTAACAAGGTTACATGCTCTCTTGAGAGTAGTTATGGCTCATTTCAAAGGTGTGTTAACCTAGATGTACAGAAACAATGGGCAGGTATTGCTTAAGGCAAAGGTAAACACTTTCCTAGTGAGTTACATGCCTGGGGCGTGACTACCCACCATGACCTAACAGTTAGAAATTTATGATCAGATCACCTTGTGAGGTTACTTTCGATAGAACCTGGTTTTTCATCCACAGTGCTTTGTAAAATGTGTGTCTAAAGCAGTTATTTCTTGTTTCATGTCAAGTGACTTTATCCTTTTATTTACTTTCAGAATTTAATACTCAAGTGTTTCTATTCCAGGCATAGACACATAACTTGAAAAACAGTGTGAATGAAATAAACCTAAGATGCTCAAAGCAAAAGTTCCAGTAGGTTTGCTTTTGACACACACTTAACATATTAAGAGAGCTTTTCTCTTAATATTTTTGTGTATTTGGTGTTTTGGCAAAGAACAATGATGCATTGCAATATAAATGAATCAAAGTTATTTAACAGCAAACAGTTTACTGGCTGGTTTCTTTCATTATCATGTAGACTGAGCCAGGGAAGATCCTTTTAAGGCCAGAAATACCAAGAACTTTACATGCTAGGACCTTTAAAACAAAAATCCTTTCTTATTCCAAGTACCTTGAATGCGGTCTCAGTTGAGGGTTTATAAGGTCATTAAGAAGTTTTGAAGCCAAATTCAAATCTGAAATTGTCTTAAGTATTTAGTTTTTATCATTCAAATAACACTTCCCTTGGGCTGTTTATCATCTTAGCTTTGGTCATTTTATCTTTGTTACTCACAGTAAGTTTTCTTTGAAATCAAGAATATCTGTTTCTTATATACACTGATGTCTTCTGACATACCACAGAAAAATGCCTTGTATTTATTTTGTGGGCATTTGATACATATTTGTTGAATATATGGATTTTAAAATGGGTTTCTTTGAAAAAATTAAAAGGGTAAAACTCAAGTGTACTACATGTCAGGAAAGATTTTTATTTAAAAATATTTAAAACATCTTTAAAATCTCAATATTATGGAACAGTGGCAGAACAAAATTCTTTAAAGCATCAGTGCCACGTCCCTTCAACTGAGGCCTTAAAGGGTTCAAACCTTACTATAAGATTAATCGAAATTTCTGAAGTGCATACACAGTCTTACTGTGTCTCATGGTTTCTTTTTGCGCTAAAATGGCAAACGAGAGGCATAAAAGTGATGATGTGCAGAAGCAAGAATCCAGATATCCTCTCTTAGATATTCTTGTTATAAATATTTTGAATAACATTTTCCACTTGCAAAGAGAGATTGATCCCTCCTCCCCTGAATTTTCTGTGGAAGTGGTTGTTAGGAGAGCTGTGGATTCTTTTTGAGAATTGTTCACCCAAACTTTTTTACCTCATCAGGGCTGCTCGTAGCCACCAGGATGATGTGCTATGTCTGCATTTGTTGGAGTGTGATATTTAGTGGTGAGCACCACATAAAGATCCCCTGGCCCCATTGTGATTATTCATCCAGTGTAAACATTGAATTTCCTTGTAAAGTGCCTATAAACTCGTATGAGTAATTGGCAAACATTATCCAGAGCTCCCTGTGCCATGCTTTTGAAGATGGGGTGCTTTCCTTTTGCAAGTCAGTAGCAACATCCGCTCTCACACACTGGGTCTGCCCCTTCATCTTCAGCCGTGGCGCTCCAGAAGAGAGTGACTGAAGTGGACGTGAGAAAAGGGCCACGACAGTCACACATGCGCTTCCATCAGACAGAGAGCTCGCATGCACAGCCTTTCTGCTGTTGGAGTCTCACACTGTCTGCTCAGGACTGTACAGGGCATAGCATGAAGGGCTGATGGCTCTGCGACCTCTCCTCAGTTATCACCGTTAGAGGCCTGGCGGGGCGGAAGGGGTCTGCACTTAATCTCTCTGTGAGTATAACAACTCAGGCAGACACCCATGATTCTAAACATAAACCTCTTCTGTTATACAAGTATTTCTTTACAACTCTAGGGTTGGACATTTTTAGATTATATAGTTACCTTTGGTGAGGTGAATATTCAGACTGTATCTTGAAACCTCTGTGTGTGTGTGTGTGTGTGTGTGTGTGTGTGAATGACCAAAATTTAGCTGTCTCTGTGAGGTTCTCTGCACACTGCTGAGGTTCTCCCTGTGGCCAGGTCAAGGTGCATGATTCGATATCCAAGTTGGCAGCAGGGGGGTAGGGGTTAAAGAGATGGCTTTCATGTCAGTGAAAAAAATGTTGACTTGTAATTCTGCCATTCACTAATTGTAAGTGAGTTGTTTAATGTCTGGGTATAATAGTTTCTTCACCATTAAACTAAGAACACCTCCACAGAGCTGGCACAAGGATTACAATAAGATACGCAGTGTAAAACGCTTCAATAGGGCCTGGGACCCAGTGAGCACTTAACAAGTAAAAGTTATTATTTTGATTGCTTCTCTTAAGCAGGACATTTGTAGTGTCTGGGAACAAAGATTCTTTGAACCAGTACAAAGCTTTTCTCATTTTTCTGTTTATAAGTCCAGAGCATTTCACCCAAATTCAGAACACATGTAAACATCGATCTCCCTTACTTTCTATGTTTTAGAATCACCTGTACTTCTTCTCTAGATTTTATACATTGTTTCCCATTTCTCTCTGGGGTATGTGTTAAATAGGAGTTATTAAGGAATTTCCTAAAAGAGTTGGTGAAAATTAAGAGGCTAAAATTATTCATTCTCAGTTAGTGTGAAATTTTGATACTTACAGAACATTTGCAGACCCAAAATCTTAAAATTAATTGGTAATCTGCTTTGAATAATGTCTCTTCATTTTACTCCCTTGCTTCCATCTTCCTTGAACACATTTATGCCAGATGGCTCTCAGATTTTTTTAGGATAGCGAACAGACTGGACGGCGCTCTGTTCCTGGAGGGCTGTTACCCACGTGCAGGTGGTTTGTGAAACAAGCACAGTGATACGTTTCAGTAAAACAATTTTACACTCAAGGCAAAAAACATGTCTTACTTTATTTGCACTTAGCAAATTAACATTCTTCTAAGTAGACACATTTTAGTGGAAGGACTGGGCTATGGATCTTGCTATTTCTTCCGGTGCACACCCAGGCTTCTTTAGAAATGCTTCCATTTTGACGAAATAGGAAATGAAAGAATTAGCAGTACTTGCATTTATGTAAGCATTTCATATAGACAGTGGCATATCTTTATAGATGAAAACTTAAACACATTGTACATCAAACTGACTGTTCTCACTGTTAAGGAAAAAAAGCAGTTATTTTACAGGTCACAGTTCTATGTAAAATAATGCTTCACGAAGTTCTTTGGTTTTGAAGTGGTGTCTAACCCTTTGAATCTTTATGAGGTCATATTTTTCATACTGAATTTTAAAATACCTTTAATATATGAATGTACACATGTCAAGGCAGAGGGATGCTTTGTATGTGGATTTAATTAAACAATAGGCCACTTTGGGACTTGTTTTATAGAGCCATTTGTTTCATGCGAGTTCAACTGCCCAAGCTACCGTGCGATAATGGTCTCATAAAATTATCCTCTGGAGGGTCTTATTTCTACTATAATGTGCTTTTACTTAAAATTTGGCTTAATAGCACCATTTTTCCTTGTATATCAACTGCATACAAGTAATAGCCATCAGAAAATGTAATGGTTAAAGAGCTTTTGGTTTTATACATTTACCATTGGGAATTGTTCATCTAAAGAAGAAAAAATGAGAAAAGATGGGGGAAAATGCACATATTATATTAGTAATAATCTTTGGATTTGCTATTTGTATCTAATTATCTTTTGAAATGCTGTCTTTTAAATCACTTGTGGGTGTTTTTGCCCTCAGCGTGTGGTCACCTAAGTGTGCATGATCCAGTGCAACCTTCTCAGAAACAACGCGTCATTTCCTGCACTATTTCTTCTTATGTGCCAGAGACAGACCTTTTATTAAGATCACAGTCATCAGCAGAGACCCAATTCCAGGTTTTAGGAAGCATCCAATTTATAAGTAAACATTTTACCAGTAAAGGTTGTAAAATACGTGTAATTTATAGCAATATGTACTATATATATTGTTAAGCCATGGTTTTGGTCATGTAAGAAATGTACATTTATTCCATTTTTCTACACAATAGTTTCTATCATGAACAAGACTCCCTTGGATCCAGCCCAGATGACCCTTTTCAAGAGCCCTGTACTTTACATTACCGTAAATAATCTTAATTACAGGTACACATCCATTGTAAAGCATACATAGGATTTTCTTTCACTTGGAATTTAGCATTTAAAGCTTGTACCCCTATAATCCCAAATATCTGCTCTTCTATTATTACTCCCACCCTAGGGTAATATTTTTCTTCATCTCTTGGAAAGGCAACTATGTCCAAATGCTGTGGAAATTGTGTGATAGGCTACCTATAACCTTGGAAATACGCATTGCTTCAAAGTAAGGGGAGGATCAAAACAGGGAAAGAACTTAGGTTACGAGAAAGATAGTCTATCTGTTAAATGCTTCTCAAATAGCATAAACACAATAGATTCTGATTCTTGTAGAGTGCAGTGTCACAGTATTATTTCTAGGTAATGCTAAGGATCTATTTCCTGTTCCAATTTGTGTTTCCAAAAATATCACAATGAGCAGATATTCACAGTAGGTTGAAGAACATAGAATATTTTATAATATCTTATAATTCATATTTCTCTTAAATATTTATCTGGGTTTAGATATAACTTTCATGAAGCATGATATCACTGATGCTTTCCTTTGGCAACTAGAAAGACATTAAATACAAAATTGTGATGAATTGTATTTTTATAAAGTATTTAATAAGATTTAATTAACTATTTTAAAATTAAAACTATACATTTATTTACATATTTTAAATTCAAAAATTATATTTCTAATTGCTTTTTAAGAGCTAAAATTAGATGATAATTTTAGATGAAAGCAAGATATTGGAGAAAGCAGGAACAGATGAGACATAAAACATTTATGAAAGAAATACCATGGAAAAGAGAAGCCATGCTCCTTTCTGACATGGGGAGGAAGGTGAGAGCGATGGCAAGAAGGGAAATGAAGTACTTTACTCCTTCCGTGATGTGACACTAAGATTGAGTCAGGCAGAGTCCAGCTCATCTCTTAATGAGAGGGGATAGGAGAAAAGACGCTTTCCTGAGCCATCCAAATGGATTAAAGCGTGATGTCCAAGGCTTGTGGCATCATCAATCCATATTGTTATATTTATATGACTGGGTCTTCCGAAATCTGGCCTAAGGAGAAGAGAATTCAGATATTATGAGGTAATGAGGACTAAATGATTTAATATCTGTAATGTATTTAGGACAGTTCCAAGCTTCCAAGCACATGGTGAGTCTACATAAACAAAATCAGGCAAAGAATCATCGTCATCCTCCTCATCATCAGTAGCAGCAGCAGCAAGTATCAGTAGCAGAAATACTGGAATTACTAAAGGTTTTACACATAGTTCTCTGGTCTCTTAAAATCTGGTAATATTTCATACAACTCCCCCCTCCCCCCCAAAGAATATATGACTCAAAGTTACCTCAGGTTATTAGAGGACGTTTGCCAAGCCCAGAACCCTAAAGCCCATAATACTGTCCTCTGCCAGTGGATTTATCTTATTGTTTCCTCTGGCTATAGCTCCACACTGTGCTTGGTATTTGCTTGGCCAACACTGTCTTGTAGGGTCTGTTTAGCTTGCTGAGCACTGCTGTGCATTCTCTGCTGGCCTCTTGGTATGTATGCTTGCTTAAAAATAACTTCTTTGACTTCCACATCCCTCCAGGTACTGGGGCATTTCTCTGCTCCTCCTTATATCCATTTTTTTGTCAAGCATTTTCTTTTCTTTTTTTAACTTAAATTATATTTTTATGCTATAACAGTTGCCCTAGTTGTTCCCTCTTTGTCCCCTTCCACCCAGACCTACTCACTCTCTCAGGCAATCCCCACACCACTGTCCGTGCCCATGGGTCATGCACATAAGTTCTTTGGCTACTAGATACCCTATGCTGCACTTGACATCCCCATTACTATTCCATAACACAAATTTGTACTTCTTAATCCCTTTACCTTTTCACCTTCTGTCTGACCCCCACCCCATCTGGCAACCATCATAATGTTCTCTATACCTATGATTCTGTTTGTGTTCTGCTTATTCATTCATTTTATTTTTTTAGGTCCAGTTGATAGATATGTATTTATTGTCATTTTATTGTGCATATTTTTGATGTTCTTCTTTTTCTTAAAGAAGACCCTCTAATATTTCAAATAATACTGATTTGGTGGTGATGAACTCCTTTAGGTTTTTCCTGTCTGGGAAGCTCTTTATCTGTCTTTTTTTTTTTTTTTTTTAAATGTTAGCTTTGCTGGGTAGAATAATCTTGGTTGTACATCCTTGCTTTCCATCACTTTGCATATTTCTTGCCACTCCCTTCTGGCCTGCAGTTTCTCTAGAGCAATCAGCTGACAGTCTTACAAGAACTCCCTTGTAGGTAACTAACTGATTTTCTCTTGCTGCTTTTAAGATTCTCTTTGTTATTAACCTGTGGCATTTTAATTATGATGACCTTTGGTGTGGGATCTTTGGGTTTATCTTGTTTGAGACTCTTTGTACTTCCTAGACTTGTGTGTCTGTTTCATTCACCAAGTTTGGGAAGTTTTCTGTCATTATATTTTCAAATAGATTCTCAATTTCTTGTTCTCTCTCTTATTCTGGCACCCCCATGATGTGAATGTTGGTACACTTGAAGTTGTCCTAGAGGCTCCTTACACTCTCCTCATTTTTTTGGATTCTTTTTTCTTCTTGCTGTTCTTATTGTGCATTTTTTGCCTCTTTATATTCAAAATTGCTGATTTGATTATCAGCTTCATCCACTCTACTTTTGATTCCTTGTAAATTGTTTTTTATTTCAATTATTTTATCCTTCATATATGATTGGATGTTTCTTATGCTGTTGCGGTTCTCACTAAGTTCATAGAGCAACCTTATAACCAGTATTTTGAACTCTGCGTCTAGTAGATTGCTTGTCTCTGTTTTGTTTAGTTCTTTTTCTGGAGTCTTGTTCTGTCTTTCATTTGGGACATATTTCTTTGTGTCCTCATTTTGGCAGCCTCCCTATGTTTATTGCTTTGTATTAGGTAGAGCTGCTGCATCTCCCAAGCTTGGTAGAGTGGCCTAAAATAGAAGGTGTCCTGGATGATCCAGTGCCACAGCCTCCCCTGTCACCCAAGCTGGGTACTCAAGGTGCACTCCTTGTATGAGCCATGTACACCATCCTCTTATAGTTGAGTAGTCAATGGGAGAGATTTACCCAGGCCAATCAATCAGCTGCAATGACTGGCTGTAACCACTAACCACCAACTCCCAAACACCATGGAACATTAGCTGTTCAGGGGCCCATTCTAAAGAGCTGAATGTACTTCAGCAAGACTCTGGTACCTGCTAAATCTGCCCCTTGAGTATGTCACTTATGCAGGTGGATGGGTGGTGGTGCTCTGATGTGATCTGTAGCTGTCTACTGGTTGGGTAGGCTATGGGGCCTCCTGGGAGATGCAGTCCAAGGTCATTCATCACCTGTGTTCTGTCTGGGGTCACCTGGCATAAGCTACAAAGTGATCTGCATATGCCTGCTGCTTGCGCTGAGCTTGGAGGTACCCTAGTGAGGCTAAGCTGTGAACCAAGGCTGGTTGCTGCAGGTGCCAGGCCTGGGGCTACTAGGGAGAGGTACGGGGCTTGCTGAGGCCAGATGCTGCATGTTTGAGAAAATTTAGGAAAATCTGAAGCATGAACCAAGACAAGCCATTTGTATGGAATATCCATTGGAAAAGCTTGGTTGGACCAGAAAGTTGGGTGTGGCAGGGCCATAGAGAATCACCAGGGCAGGGCAAACAGTGTGAGCAGATTGATGGAGTCTCAGATATGGCACTTACCTGCCAGCTGTCTGGGGTGAGGCCTCAGAAAAGGAACAATGATCTCTGCCAGCACTTCTGTCTGGAAGAAAGCTTCCCCCCAGCTCTCGCCTTAATGCCAGACACTTTAGTTAATCCCCATATGTCCCTGGTGCATGTAAGCTGCTGCTCCTAGGCTGTAACTCAAGGGAGTGAGTCTGAGTACTTCTGTGTGTGGGACCTTTAAGAGCAACTGCCTGGGACACCACAGTTTCTGTCTTCCACAGCCTTAATCCATTCCGGTTTTTGAAGCCAGAAGTTATGGGGAATTATCTTCCTGGCACTGGTACCCTGGGCTGAGGGCCTGATATGGGGCCAGGACCCCTTCCTCCCAAGGTATCCCTCCTGATTTTTATTTACCACACATGGGACCAGCCCGTTCTATGCCTCCACCTCTCCTATCTGTCTCGACGTGGTTTCTTCTTTAATTCTATAGTTGTAGACTTCCATTCAGCTCGATTTCTGGCAGTTCTGAATAATGGTTGTTCTATGGTTTAGTTGTAATTTTGATGTGGTTGTACGAGGAGGTGAGCTGTGTTTACCTACACGGCCATCTTGACCAGAAGTAGAGGCATTTGCTCTATAAGGTACCTTCACTCTCTCATTATCCAATCCCTTGTTAAACCAGTATAAATTTGTTTCCTTCCCACATCATGTCACTGAATCTATTCTTTTCATGATCACTGATATTGCCACACTCAATTTCTATTCTTTTATCTAATGTCAAAGCAAAATTGTTATAATAATGTATTTCCTATTTATCAAAAACTCTAGCTTCTCTTATTCTCCACTTGGTATTTATCCTTTTCCTTCAACTTTATCTCATTCTCCCTTACGGGATTCCTTCTCTACCCAAAACCAACATACCCATGAAGCTCAGAGCTCTCTCCAGGTTCCTCATCTTTATTCATATCCTTCCCAGGTAATTTATTTATTTCGTGGTTTTAAATGCTTCCTTTGTGTTTATAATGTTCAAATTTAGTTTTCAAGCCCAAACTACTTTTTTTGAACTCCAGATAGTTTGCAGCTGTCAGTATGTGACTGTAAGGGTTAGAGAAAAATGACTTGAAGTCAAGAACTTTTCCATTTATAACTAAGAAAGAGATCCTATCTGCCTAATTGAAGTTGTCCTATGTTCTTCCATCATTTCCAAATGAGACAAGAAGGGAGATGCCATTTCTTGGTGACGATTTAGGGTTATCTGACATAGAGGGAAGGCAATTAAATATGAATTTTGTAATAACCATTTGGTTTTAGGCCAAATATCCCGGTAGGGCATCATCTCCTGTTAAAGGAGGAATAGGGGTTATGCCATACAGAACTGCTTCACATTTGCAGTTACAAAACCTATGCAAGACTGTATTGACTTCCTATCATAGTGGGTTCCAGAATCCCCAAGTAAAGGTAGCATGGGACATTTTAAACCATAGATCTTGTGCTTTATTCCTTGGGAGGTGCTTGCAAAGTGTCTGGTGCCTATGAAGTTTGCTGAGGCAGAGGCTACTTTTACAAGAAGAATAGTAAAGCCAGGTCTTAAGAAGGGAGAGGGTCTATCACCATCAAAAACATCTCAAACATGATTCATCCAAACTAAACATTTGATGTCTGCCCACAAACCTTTCTTTCTCTTGTGTTTCCCATTTGGATTATTAGCATTACATTCTTAATTATTCAAGCTGAATTTTTGCTCCCTCATTTGCTGCTATTTCTACTTAGAAAATATATCTTTACTCTTCATGTTCAACTGCTACCACTCTTGTCCAAGAGGGCATCATGTCCCTTTCAAACTATGGCAATGGCCTTTTGATAGTACCTCTTTTCTTTGGTTTATTTTATTCTTTATTTTACTCAGGAAACAAAGTAAACTTTAGGGGGAAGATAAGAAAAAATATTACTCCTTTGCTTAATAAACCTTTTAATAGTCTAGTATTTTCCTTAAAATAAAACTCAAATTCTTCAGCCTGGTGGGTAGGTCTCAGGGTCATCAGTCTGCATCTGAGTCATCGTTGGCATCCTGAGGCCTTCTTCCTCTTGTTCACTAGGCTGGCCTCTGTGGATTTTTCTCAGGTCCAAACACGTCGAGCTTTTCCTAACTCACTTGGTTGATATCGTTTATAACCCTATTTAATATGGTCTCATTATTCATTTACCTATCATTTCACTCATTCATTTATTCACCAAATGTTAAGTGGGCTCCTACTATATGCCAGACGTTTTTCTAAGTGCTAGAGGTGAGAAATTAACAAAAAGAAAAAAGAAAGTCTACTATTAAGGACCTTATATTCTAGTGGCGGGGTGGTAAGGGAGAAAAATAGATTAATATAGAATGTGTCAAATGTTGGTAAGTGCTATGGAGAACAAAAAACCTGGCTTATAGGACTCAGAAATGTTGGGAAGATACAGGCTTCCATTTTCTAGGGTGGAATAGTTAAGTTTCTCCTAATTAGCTTATGTTTGAGCATGCACTCAAAGGAAGTAAGAGGGATTTATGTTAAACAAAGCAGTAGAAATGCCCTGAGGTGAGAGAGGTCTTGAGGTGTTTGCATAACAGTGAAGAGGCCAGTGTGGCTAAAATGGAGTGAGTTCTGAGAAAGTGGCTGGAGAGGAGAAGAGAGGGAAAAGTCTGTGTAGTAAATTCAGGCCTTCACTTTTGTAGAGTTTTTAGCAAAAATTTGATGGGATCTGATTTATGTGTTAAAGGAGTCACTCTGAGTGTTCTGCAGAGCACAGGCCCTAGGGAGGCCAGAGCTATCACCCAGGATTGGTATGTTTGGGGCCTGGGTCAGAGGGGCAGCAGTGGTGATACCTGGAAAGTAGTTTCATTCTGGAAATAGTTAGAAGGTAGAACTGAGAGAATTTCCCGATGGATTGGCTGGTGGTTGTGAAAGTGTTAAAACAGGATTCCAGAGCTGTGGCTTCCCTAGGGCCTGTGCTCTGCAGAGCACTCAGAGTGACTCTTTTAACAGCTCTGGAGGATGAGAACAATGTCCGAAGAGGAAATTCAGTAGTGTTGGGATATAGAATCAGGAATTCATTTTTGGACAGGTTAAGAATGAGATATTAGTTAGAAATAATAAAGATTTGAGTAGACAATTGTATTCTGATTTTGGAGGTAAGAGGAGGGTCCTGACTGGAGGTATATATTGGAGCATCACCATTAATATATAAATAATAGTTAATTTCTTGAGCTATATTAGACAATGGAAGATAATTTTTAAATAAGCTGAAAATTAAAGAATTATCCTCTATTCCTCATATAAAACAAAACAACTAAGATTCTTGGATATTTTAAGACACCAACATAAAAATATTAAAAAAAACCCAAATACAATAAGATAGTTTAAGGAATGAAAGAGAAAATTAAACATATATTTGGTTACATATATTTTGAGATTTAGATTATGGTTAGCCTATAAAATAAGAATAGGATTCTATGAAAAAGGAACAAGAAATGGCCCATGAGCTAAAGTCTTGCTAAATGTTCAGTCAGATGAATAAAAATAACCCACAGGACATTATGATATTTTAGAATCGTAAGGATAGATGATCTTAAAAGCTTCTGTAGATAAGGAAAAAATAGATTAGAAACAAATGGGAATTGGACTGACAACAGGAAATGCTTCAAAGATAAATGAAAATGATATTAAACCCTGAATTTTATAGCAAAAAACACTATTTTTAGCATTCAAATAAGCCTCTCCTTCACTTTTTATTAGAATGTTACTTAAAGTAATAATCAGGTGGGAGGTAAAAAAATGGGATTTCAAGATTTGTTACTTTTTTTTTAAAATGTGGAACAACTTAAGGAAGTGATAAAGACAATTAACACATACACAAATAGAAAAGCAATTGCTAACTCTTGAAAAAAGTAGAGTCACCAAAAAGCTATACAGGAGAAAAATCTAATTGTAGCCCCATGAACAAAATTTCCAGCAAAAAACATCTTCAGCATTCAGAATCAATCTGTGCACACAATGATAATCAATTATAATTAGAGAATCAACTAGAAATATTATCAACTAGAAATATAGAAGTAGAGATGATCAAAATTAGAAGCTAGGAATTAGGGAAGGTAAGTCAAGGGGAGGATAGAGACACTTATAGTCTTATTTAAGAGCAATTGTCTATATATTTTGAAATAAATAAAGTTATAAGAAGATTATTTAATTATAGAATTAAACAAATAGAGGAATAATGACATTACCAGATTGGGGAGAGTAAGGTAAGAGTTCATAACAATGGCATAAATGTGTTATGTCCTCACATAGTTCAGTAGCAAGATGATCAATAAGGTCTAAATTTGATAAATTAAAAAAATAACTGGTTGCATAAGTGTATTATTCATTAATATGGTTCCCACAAAATAAAAAAATATTAACAATGAAAATTATTTAAAATAGTGCATTATAAGTAGTAAAATTAAACTTAGGATGAGTAAAAAAAAGAAAACCAATGATTTTAGTCATAACTCTTTTGCATATTTGGATTTTTATCCATGTGTGCACAGTAATTTAATAAAAACAATTTAGTTTTAAAAAGAAAACCAAATATTAAAAACATTATAAACTTTTATTAAGGGACTGCTTTTGATATGAGTTACTGTTAGGTATCTCAATTTGAAATTATTATAAAAATCTTGTATATAATATGTACAGGTTACCTGATTTTTCTGTTTTTTTACTTCATAGATATGTAGTTCTTTCTCTGGAATATTGTTGGGAGGTTTTGATATGCTTGTGTGAATGGTATAAACAATATGCTAATAGAATACCTTCCTGTTCTTGTTCCTCATTCCGCAGAATTGCAAAGCTCATCATCTATAGCTCCCTTTTATGTTAGTTTGGATTTGTTATTGAAAACACTGGAAAATTGCCTTTCACAGGCATATCCTGTGCTCTTCCTGTGGAATGCTAGACAAAGGTAGTGGTTGGAGCAATGTATATTTTAGATTGCAGTCAGACTATAAATACCAGACTACTAAATTTTGTACATAGTTATACAGAGCTTTTCTTGGTTCAGAATGGCTAATGTCTTGAAGGAAGAAAAAAAAAATCACCTCTTCAGCTAATGTGGGTTGTGTTGGTGTCTGTCAGGCTTGCCAGTTTTATTCTCACTAAGATGTCGCCGTGAAAAAGGGAAGGCTTCAGGAGGGAGTGATTCGCAGGGCTACTGCTCCATGCTGACCCTTCTCTCCATTTTTCATGTTACCTTCAGAATGGAGCAATTTTACCCTGAGCAATGAGAAAGTAAAGGTCTCAATTTTCCCCCTATGCCTCTGGCAGAAGACAATGAACACTCTTCTTTGCTGCTTTTGTACTTTGGGTTTCTGTCTATCAGAGATTTGTGAGAGCATATTTGAAAGACTTTGTTTTCTGTACTTCTTGTTCTGGTACTCAGTGTACAGATATTACCTTAAAAAATGCCACCTGTCACCAAAATATTCTTGTGCAGTATATGATAAAGGTTCAATTTGACTATCACTACGCTAAAGAGAGAATGAATTGTATTTACATTTTATAGAGCAGGTTAGTTGGCTAGTCACTTCCCTGAACAAGACAGTGATAGGTATGTCTGTTTTTATTAATCAGTATACCCTAGAACTAAGATCTCCAAGAGAGAAATTCACAGAGCCTTAAATAGAGTTTTCATGAGTAAATGCAAAGTCCTCTTCTGTGTTCTTACCTAGTTTCACTTACCCTCATTGCAGTTTCTCTGTCTTCACCTAGAATCCTTAGCTTGAAGGATTCAAATACATATATTTATAAATACATGTTAAAAGAGAATAATCATTAATAATACATGTTGAAAAAGACCCAAGGCTCATAACTCAAAGGATTTTACAATTTTTATTTTTATTTATTTTTATTTTTTCCAGTTTCAGTGAGTACTTTTAATATCTATTAATAGATCACCAACTTCATCTCCCTCCCTCCTCCCTACAATTGGAATTTCATCTTGTTTTCATGCTGAGTAGCAAAACAATGACAAAGCTAATCAGAGTAAGCTACTCCAACAGAGAATTAAGCTAACAGTTTACTTTAACAGGCAAAATATAAATATATGCAGTCCAGAATGCACAAAGGTTCAGCCACTAAGAAACTGCAATGTGACCCTGAAGAATGCAGTCAAATCCAGGGTGCAGTAGAGATGAGCTGACACACTGCTGTTTAGCTGTGTTAAGTGCTCCTGGGCTGCATCTCTTGGCCACTAGCTGAATCTTCGTTTTAGAAGATTTTATTTATTTATTTTTAGAGATCAGGGAAGGGAGGAAGAAAGAGAGGGAGGGAAACATCAATGTATGGTTGCCTCTCACACACCCCCTAATGGGGGCCTGGCCCACAACCCAGGCATGTGCCCTGACTGGGAATCGAGCCAGCAGCCCTTTGGTTCTTAGGCTGGCACTCAATCCACTGAGCCACACCAGCCAGGGCACTAGCGGACATGGGGGAAGATTTTAGGTAATACCAAGTAGAGATGTGGAAAGCACTAGGTTGAGTTACAGGATGCGCACAGGAGCCAAAAGGCAGGAAAAATACCAAACATTGCTGAGAGCGTCCCCTCCAGGAAGGACTTTACCTTCCAGCAGCTCTAAACTAGCACTACCCCCAGTGCTGACATGGCTGACTCTGACCTGCATATTCCATTTGGGGTAGCAAGTGGCAGTGTCTCCACCACCTATGATGGTGATGCAGCCCCTGGAAGTGGCTTTCACCACCTCATCCATGAGGGCTTTGGTCCCTTGGACAAAAGCTTCCATTCAAATATGCTCACAGGTCCTTTCCACACAATCTGCTTGGCCCTATCGACAGCCTCGGCATACTTCTTGCTGCTCTCAGGACCTTTGATTTTTAATCTTTGTGATCTCACGAGTCTCCTTATGACTTCGAGTCTCATGCATTCTAATCACCTGGGGATGTGGTTGATAACCCCTATTTGTTATCAAAGTTCTAGGTGGGATTTTTCCTTTTGTCTTAGACACCTTGGGCTGTGTTGTAGTCCACTCAGGATGCTATAACAAAATACCACGGGCTTATTAATAACAGAAATTTATTTGGACCAGGAGATTTGGTGTTTGGTGAGAGAGTACAAGATTCATCTAAAACTCATCTAAATCAGATATAGTTGAGACTAGAGATATTGAAACCAGAAAAAGCAGTGTCCCTGCTACTTGTCACTACCAGAACCAATAAGTAGAGACAAAGATTGAGTCTTTATGGGCGCTTTATTCAGGTAGCTGGCAGTCTGAGAAGATGGCAGGTTATGTACCCTCAAAAACTGTCTTAACATCTCATTTCAAACCAACCTTTTTATAAGGAGAAGGGTAGGTATGTGGTGTGGAAAGAAGGATAACTGGGTAGCAGTTACAGTTCAGCTGGTGATTTTCCCCATACTTCTTTACCTGTGTCACAGACTCCTCTCCCTGGAACAGTGGCTCAGATACCATCCCCATCACCTGCAGACCCCCTGTAGCACAAAGGTTGAATTCCTTGTTGACTTTCTGGAGTCATGTGGTAATGCATTCCAGTTCCTGGAATAACAGCTTTCCACATGCTGTATTCAATTAAACCCATCAGCTAAGGCTGAAATCTTTAACTCTTGAGTTCCCCTATCAATACGATCATGCTCAGGCAAAATTTCTCTCAAGCTGTGAAATCAGGTAGGTTATATACTTTTAAAATACAGTGATGGGATAGGCACAGAATAGATATTCTTATTCCAGAAGGAACAAACAGGAAAGAAGAAATGGGTGATGGGTCCTAAGCAAGTTCAAAATGTAGTGAAGAAAATACCATCAGATATTAACCTTTGAGAATAATCCCCTTCGGTTTGATGCTGTCCAGGTCAGACCCACCGGGTCAGCAGTCTCACCTTCTAGACCTGCTCGGAGGGCAGTATTACCTCCAGGGCTCAGTGGGGCAGAGAGGGCAGTCCTGCCTCTTTGGCCTGGTGAGTCCTGCCCTTTTATTTTTCTTTTGAAGAATTTATTTATTTATTTTTAGAGAGAGGGGAAGGGAGAGAGAAAGAGAGGGGAAGAAATATTGATATGTGAGAGAAATATAGATCAGCTGCCTCCTGCAGGCCCCCAACTGGGACCCCAGTCCATAACCAAGGCAAGAGCCCTGACCAGGAGTGGAACTGGCCATCTCCTGGTTTTAGGAGATGATGCCCAACCCACTGATCTACACCAGTCAGGCCGAGTCCTGCCCTTTGAAACCAAGGTGGAGGCAGCCTTGCTCTCCTGGGCCTGGGATGGGAATAGGAGCTTTGATGATCTCTGAGTCATCCTTCGGGTCCTTCTTTTCTTGTAAGGTAACAAATATTTGCGGGCTTCCTTCATTTTATTCCATTTTCTCAACTTCCTTTAATCTCAGCAGTATTTCTTTGGTATAATCCTGTCTCAGTTTCTGACTGCTGTTGAGATGGAAGCTGTGGTTCACATCCATGCTAATTGAAAACCCAGGAGAGTCAGTGGTATCATTTCAGTCTGCCTCCAAAGGCCTAAGAACCAGGAGAACTGGTGACATCATTTCATCATGAGTCAGAAGATCTGAGAACCAGGAAAGCAGATGGTGTAAGTCCTACTCCAAGGGTAAGAGAAGATTAATGTTCCAGTTCAAATACTGGGGGTGGGTGGGGAAAAGTGGGGACAGAAAGATAGAGAGAGAGAATATGAGAATTTTTCCTTCCTCTGCATTTTTTGTTGTACTCAGGCCTTCAAGGATCTGATGAGACCCAACCACATTGGAGAGGGTAACCTGCTTTACTCAGTCTGTAGACTCAAATGCTAATCTCATCTAGCAACATTTTCACAGACAAACCAAGGAATAATATTTAACTAAATATCTGGGTATCCCATGGCCCACTCAGTTGATACTTAAAAGAAATAATCATATCTATATATTTTATTAGATCATACAATTCCAAATCTACCATTGACAATGAGGTTTTGTTTTTTATTTAGCACCTAGGCTTTCAGAACTATTAATCCCCTAATTTCTTTCCAACAAGCAGACCTTGATTATAGAAAAGGAATTGTCAAATCAATTATATAAGGTTCTGCACCAATCCTGACTATAGACTTCTTTAAAATATTATGCCTATTTTGGAAGAGTTGATACCATACCGATAGCTATAGAAAACCAAGAATGCTTTAGAAGTCTTGTAGAAACATCAACTTAATAATAACCATGAAGTTTTTTCAGGATGACTTTTGGGGATTCATTATACTTCCCTTGCAAACATCAAACTCTAAAATAATAGCATATGGTTTTGCAGATTTATTTCCAAAATTAAATGGTGAGGGCTCTTCTCCCCTTGAACATATTTAGAAATCATTCCTTTTTAGCCTGTAAATATGTACCCATATTGAAATATTATACAAATCAAACAAAATCTTTTTTCTTACTAAAGCAGGAGTGGTAATAAAATTACTACCTTCATATGTTCCATCCAAGAGAAGAGTACTGTTTGAAATACATTTATATTTCATGTCATATTTTTGTCACAAATCACTCAGTTATGAAAAAATTAATAGTTCACAATTTCAATCATTGGTTTAGATAAACTCATGACATTAAGGATTTACTTAAAGTAGTAATTTAGAGAAGCAAAGTAAAAATATACCCCTCAAACAAAACAACAATGCAAACATTATAGGTATGGGAAAGTTGGGAATGTTTTAGATTTCCCAGGTAAATATAGCAGACATTTAGAAAGGATTGTCATGTAAACCCTATGCAGTATCCAAGTGGTTGTCTTAATTTTATTAGGCCACCTTCTAAGTAAGGGCAGTGGGCTCTCTTGCATTCACCCCTTCCTCTTTGACTTTGTTGCTTTCCTGTAAAGGCATTCAGGAACTGCTCCTATGTGACAGCAGAAATACCTGATTTGGCAAGTGTGCACTTTATGAAATGTGATATGGCATCAATCATCATTAACCCAAATATCCCCATCACATGCAGGACCTGACCCCATCACGTCTGGCTTCCTGTTTGAAAACCCTTCACTTTGTGGAGGCTTTGCTGATAACAAGGCTCAGAATGATCTCTAGGCAATGGGAACTGACAGAAGATGAATTATCTGTCACTCAGAAGGATGCCCTGACCATGGAAACAATCAAGTACAACTGTCCATTATTATTATTTTTCCCCTTGGCTTTCTTTATTTCTTGGATTAGTTTCTAGCTCAGCATCTTCTTTAAACACCTATGGAAAATCTCAAGAGAAAATATGAAATAAAGGACTCATAGTTAAATTAGTCTTGGTCAACAGTGAAAGCAATATTTTTCTCTTTGTTGCCCAAATAATATTTCAAATCATAACACATTAATTTTTCCAAGGATGCACTGAAAAGTATACATACACATTGTGTAGGTATGTTAAGAACAAGATATTTTGGTTAGCTATTGAACGTCTGGACAGGTTGTAAGTTTGAGGTTAGGAAAACACTGGTTTTATTCTCCTTCTGAAAAGTCTTGGGTAATTAGTGACATGGTATTAATCACTGACAATGGCTAGATATTAGAGACAAAATATTTTATCATTTAGTATTGATCAAAAACATTATATTAAAGTTTGTAATTCTTTTGCTCACTAAACACTGATGATAGGATTTTTTAATAAAGAGACTGATATCTGAATATCACTTTCTTTTTGTCAAGCAGCAGCAGAGCAGGAAGGTAACAGAAAATACTTCTCTTTTTGGCAATTCAAGATGTTTTAGGTCTCTTTAAAATGCAAGGGAGTGAGTTTGGTGATGATAAGAGGTCAAATCAGTAAGTAATTATTGCAATTTTATCTGTGCATGAGCAAGGGGGACATTTGAAAATTTATATCACTAGGCAGAGAGTTAAATGGTTGTGGAAAGGCCAGTGGATTTCGAGATGTTAAGAGAATTGTAAGGAGAATGATTTCTTAAAGATTTATGTCTACATTAGGGTGCCAAACTCAGTTGCTGATAAGGGCTAGGAAATAATATAAGTTAGTGGGGGTATGAACAAGCTTTCTTTGCACATTAAAAATACAAGAATAGAATTATAACTTCATATAACCATATGAATACCTTTCACAAACAAGATGTGAACAAAATATAGCATACATGCAAGAAAGAATGTATTTTGAGTGGTTTCATTTTCATGAAGTTCAAATAGACAGAGCAAGTCTATGGCATTAGAAGTAAAGATAGCAGTTCCCTTGTGGGAAGAGTGGATGAAAGGAGGCATGAAGGGGCTTCTGGGGCATCGCTAATGTTACTTCTTGATCTGGGTGTTGGTTGCAAAGAAGAATTGAATTTATGAATATTCACTGAGCTGTATGCATATGATTGGAGTCCTTTTCTGTCTATATGTTTTACTTCAATAAGAAGTTTAAAAAATATGTCCACACAAGTGTTCAAATCCACAAAAGTATTTGTCACCCTCTTTTTGAAACTTGCAGCCTGAAGGTTTAATCTTCTTATTCTAACTTTTGATACTGGCATGAGTATGGAGAGCTGTTTCTTAGCCATAAGAAAAATAATGTGTTACATTATGACAGTAAATGGGTACTGATATTGGGTCTTGGGTCAAGAGAAATGAATGATGGGACTTGAAGCCCATGGGAACTGGCGAGTCCATGCCCTTCTACAGAGGGCAGCTGCACTAGATTTCAGCAGATGTGCCATGTGGGTATGTGTGCTGAGGCCTATCCGGTTGCTTAATTTTAATCAGTGCAGGAGTCTTGATTTTATTTGAAAACTTCAAGTTTTCTGTTTTGGGGTAATCTTTTGAAGCACTGTGGTATGAGAGGGGCCATTTCTGTAGGTCAGATTTGAAATTCAGTTTGATCCCTTTGGTGAGGGAGGCTGGGTTGACTTCTGGGCACTTGTGGGCTGTCTCTGGACAGGTGTTGAAAAAATGTAAGACAAGAAACATAAAAATAAATAGAGGCAAGAAGGAATATACATTTGGTTTTTGTTTGACTGAATTTTGTGTGTTATTTATTCTAGTATTAATGATAGCTTTTTCATTTAATCCACTGGGAGTTTACAAAATGGGGCATGGCTTATATGTTCTGGCATTTCAAATTCAAAGAGTTGATGGAGTCTGTGGCCCTCCTCATTTTCCATGATGCTTTGAACATGTTTTCTCTTTGGTTCTTCCGAATTCGCATTTATTGGTTGCTAACAATATTCTAGGCATTGGGCTAGCATTCAGTGGTATATTCACACTTATTGTCCAGATACTGTGATGGTCAATAATTTTGGTTGAGGAAACTGAAGCTTGCCTGAATTTATAATGTTAGTGATAATTAGGATTCAAAGCAAGTTTATTGAGCTCAAACTCTTATACACTAATCTGTTGCTAATCATGAATCTTATCACTGCATCTAGAGATACGCAAATAATTTTTATGCCTTTATTATACATGAGGAAACTGAGGCACAGATCCACATGCTCTTTAGTGGAGGAGGTTTGACATAGGCCTCCTCCTTGTTTTTATACTTTTTTCCCCATATCACTGAATGAAGGTCATCCAGGGAGTTAATTTAGTCTGAACAGATTTCTGTAACAGTGGACTCTTTCCTGTCACTTAGTTGTATCATTATCCTTTGTTTGTATGTATAATCTAAATAAAATCAACTTAATCTTAGATGATAAGATGTACCCCAAACAAGAAGTGCACTGATGTCTGATAGGCATATTGAATTAGCATTCTTGATGCCTAGGATAACAGCTAATGGTGCATCTCCTCTCAGCTAGTGAGTTAGAAAGCCAGGCAGTCATCCAAATATGCAGATGTGTAGCCTTGTGAAGGCAAAACCTCTGAATAACTGATACAGTTTCACTTTGAATTATATTCTTTGGCACTAGACAGTGGCAGAGTATCTGGCAAATAAATGCATGATTTTAAAAAGAATTCTTTCAATCTTGACCAATAACAGTCTTATGGAAAAAATTATATTTTATGGTTTTACTGGTTAATCATATATTATACTTATTTAAATTTTAATTGGTCCTTTTTAATTTTCTAGTTTTCTTCCACTGAATGGTGATTAAGTTTCATGATTTTGTTTGCTAGATGGAATTTAAGTTATCTCTACAATCAAATCAGAACTTTGTTTATTCTCCTTTTTTTTCTATTCAGTCCAGTCAGGAAATCATAAAATATTTAATGCTGCTCTGAAATCCGAGAGTTGTAGAATTATCCCTTGAAATAGGTTGGAATGTATCAAACAAACCATTTTATTTCTATTCTTGCTTCCTAAATGTTTACAGTAAAAATAGAGAGACAACTTTATTATATTTTTGCTAAATTCATTAGGCCTCCTATTCAGTCTGTTAATTGTCCCCTCCCATTGTGTGGTCCTAATGAAAAGAATCCATTTTTAACCAGCACACTCCATTGTGGCCCTGATGTTACCATGGAAATGAAATAGCTTGTTCTGATATTATCTGCTGTACATATTTACAGCAAATTAGGTAACACCTGGGCTTTAAAATCTTGTAATACAATAGGTTTTTATTTTTAAAGAACACTGACAATACCATTTTCCCTTCACATTGGTTTCTTGACGTCTTGCGATTAAGGTAGCTGAGCATGCATCAGTAATTACCAGCACTGGCAAAGGTTGGCTGTGAGGTGAGATTTTTCACTAACACATATTATATTCTCTGTATTACACATATATAACAAATAAGAACATACTAAAATATCCACAACCTAAAAAAGACAAGTTCATCTTAGTCTATTCTTATTAAATCATAAATGTGCATTATTCTCTTAGAAGGTATATCACATGTATATGTATTTCTGCTCAATATTTGCGCATGCCTACTGGGTATCTGATACTGGTGCTATAAAAATGAATAAGATATATTTCCTGGCCTCAGGGAGTTTATATTCTGGAATATCAAATGACATAACTTGAGTAAGAATATATAGTAAATATCTTCCAACCTGGGTAAGTCCTGAAACTAGAGAGCAATATCACATGTATAGTCAGATGAAAGGTATAAAGATAAAATGTTAATAACCACTTTTTCCTTTTTGAATACAGTTTTTCCTTAGGTAATTTCATGCTATTGCTTAGGGTGGCTGCGTCATGGAGGATGAGGGACAACATCCCCCCTGCCGCCCATGTGCTCATACTCAATTCTCTGAGCTACCTGGCAGCACTTGCGTGCATTTCCTTTATCTTTCTGTACCCCACAACTGTTTTTAAACAATTTAATCTCTTAAATTTATATTTAATTCCACATTGTGACACTAAAGAGGTTGCCTGACTCTCAGTTAAAATTCTCAATTCTTAGCATCAACATTTCTAAACATTTTAAACTAGTCTTTACTTATTTCTTCCTGCTTTATAAATAGAAATAACTTTTTAAATCAAGGCTAATATTCCCCACCCATGGGCTTGACTCTATTTATTTTTAAATAGGTCCAAACTTCTTTAGGCCCCAAAGCTCCATTTACTGTGTAAAATTCACCCTCATATTGTCACAAGAGCAGTTGTAGCAGGGTTTAAGGCAGTCCCCAAGAACCCTTGTGCTTCTGGTAAGATGATTCTGCAGCTTTGACACTGCCCAGAGCAGGATTTCAGGAAACCCCAGAGCACCACATGCTGTTGATAAGACGATTGCTGTCTATCCCGACCAGCTGCCACTGTACTTCTCCTAGCTTTACACAGTGTGGAAGGGGCCAGCTGCAAGACAGAATCAAGTTGATTCCTTACATTCCCTAAGAAACCATCAGGATTAATTTTATCATCCCTTACCTTGGGCACGAACACAAACCCAAGCCTCCTGGGACATCCATTGTGATTTTAGCACCACGTGGCTCAGTGCGTTCACGCATGGGAATGTCTCCCTTCCCCATTTGCCCACACTCCTTCCCTGTGCTCTCTACAAAATGTCGTTTGCTCTTAGTATTTCATCACCTTTTGTTCTAAAGGAAGCCCAGATATCCTTTTAGAAAATAGCTTTCTGAATGGTAATATCTTTTTCTTCCATATTCCATAAGGTCCAGGGTGGACTGGGTGTCCTCCTTGTTTCTTATTGTCTTTTCCAGACACTGTCTGTCCTTTTTGTCAAAACCCCCAGTTTGTTTGAAGCACATGAGCATAGCATCCTTTACACTTTGGGACACTCATTCCCAAAACTGCCAGTTATGTCTTCTCATTCCCTGGAGACATTAGTGATTGATTTTACTACGCCTATTGTTTTTCTTAGTATCTGAAACATCTAGATAAGAACTCCAACCACCTGGATCCTCAGTTCCCTGACTGCTTTGCCTCTAATGAGTGTGCCCTTCACTCCTCCTCAACCACACGCCCCCCTGGTCATACTCTGAACTTGTCATTACAAATAACTTCATTTTTCACAAAATCTTGATTTCAGGTATTCCACTCACTGACTGGCAAATATTTCTGGCTCACTAATTTTTTATGCTTCCTACAATTCCTTTGCCCCATAAGTACCTCCGACATATTAGTTTTCCAGATTACATTGAACTGTTTATCACCATGACAGTTTTTTGAACGCACTTTAACTCTCTTCTCTCTCTGTTTTCCACTTCGCCTAGTAAGATGCCAACATGGAGAAAGCCCCCCTTTCAGGCATATGTGCACCATCGCAGCCAAACGCAGCTGCGGGGAAAACCCAAATGCTCTCGCTGCTTTCCTTTTAAAATCGCAGCCGCAGCCTCACGTGCTTCCTCAGGGCTGCCTTTCTATCCTACTCCTCTTCCTCAACCAGTTCAGCCTCTCGTTCTTTCAAAAGATTATTTCTTATCTTTACCCCTTTTCTTAGGGTTTCAACATTCCTTTCACCTTCTCACTCTGAGCTGATGACTCTATTTTTATAGCACTGAGAAAATAGAAATAATCAGAGGACAAGTACCTCATTTTCTCACCATGAAATCTGCCCACTCCATGCATCAAGATATTATTGCCTACCGACCTTTTCCTGTGGATGAACACTCCATTTGTTCATGGGAGCCCAGTCCTTCTGACTTATTCAATAAAATTATTCCTACGACTTTATTTCCTTTTCTGTTTTGAATACTATTGCTGCATAACAAATCCCTCCAACACTTGGTGTCTTAAGTCAAGTGTTTTGTTGTCTTTTATAAGGTCCTGTGGATCAGGAAGTGATAAGCTGGGTGCTTCAGACCAAGGATCCCTCGTGGCAGCAGTCACATCGTGGTGGGAACTAGCACAAATGGAGCATGGGTTCAGGAGAAGCTGGGGATCGACCAGCTGTGATTTCATGTAGACTCAGAACTCTCTCTATGGTATCTCTGCCTGAGTTGCTTTGGGCTTCCTTACAACCCAGTAACTTTAGGGAAGTCAAAATGTTACACAGCAGTTTAGGGCCAATGGAACACTGTGGGGGTGTTCCAGTGATCAAGGAGTATGTTTTGTTGTCTTTTCGGTCCTGGCCTCAGAACAGTAAGATGTTTCACACAGCATCTACCCTGATCCTTTTGATTATAAGCCAGTCACAAACTGTACAGGTTTGAGGGGAAGGAATATAAACCCCACTTTTGAGAAGAGGAGCATTAAGGTCACATTGCGGAATAGCATGTGGGATGGGACATATTGTCATTTTTGGAAAATAAATCTCCCTCATAAGGAAGTGAATTATTTTCTTTGCTACTGAAGTATTACCATCCACATACAAATTACTACAAAAGCATCCATTAAAAAGGAAAAAATGCCTATGTTCCTATGCCCCCTACCTGTACATATTTACTCTCTTTTGGTTAAAAAAAATTTCAAGGATTTTTCATTGCTCATTTTCTTATTTCTCATTTTTCTGGATCAGATTTCATCTCTACCTCTCCACTACAATACTATTGACAAAGTCATCCACTTAAGTCCAATAGTTAATTCTCATTTGACTTCATGACTTCACAATATTTGATACAACTGATTACTCACTCCTGTTCTTGGAATATCATTCTTGTATGATTTCCCAAGCCCTGCTGTCTCTTAACTTTTTCCTGGTGGTTCATATTCCCTTTTGCTTCCCTGATCTATTCAAGTTGGAATGCATCACAGTTCATTCCTCAATCCTCTTCTTGTTCTTACCTGTATATGTGCTACAAAATAACTCTCCTGTCCTTTGGCTTTAAATTTCTTGTCTTAGTGATGACCTCCCAGTTTTCAGCTCTAGTCTTAAATTCTGCCTGTGCTCTAGATTCTATGTCTGACTGTCTCCTTGACATCTGCACATAGTTGTTAAATAGGCATGTCAACTTTAATATGTCTGATTAAAATTCTATTGTTGCTTCTCTCACCCCCTCCCCCCTGAAAACATGCTTATTTCTCAGATTTCCTTACTTAAAAAAGGGTACCATCATTTACCCAGGGGCTGTGCAAACATCTAGGACTATTCCTTGAGTTTTCTCTTTGCCTCTTCCTCCATAACCTATTCATCCCAAATCCTTGCAGTTATACTTTTAAAGTATATCCAGAATCAGTCAAATTCTCACTATTTCCACTGCTGCCATTCTAAGAAATGTATATTAAGCTAACAGTGATTCATTTGGATAGATAATAAATTTTGTCCATCCCACTTTTAAAATTATCTTTAAAAACATAATTAAAACAAATCTATTGCTCATAATCCTTAAATGGCTTGTCAATATATTCAGAATAAATGTATGACCTACATGTTTGTTCCTACATATGCCTGTCCCCATCCATCTTTCCTCCCTCATTTCCTGCTGCCCCCCAAACTTACTCACACCTTTCTAGTCCCTGTGGCCTTCTTGCTATTCTTTGATCCTGGCCAATTCCTCCCTTTCTCTGGACCTTTGAATGAATGAATGAATGAATGAATGGATTTATTTTTGCCTTGAACGTCTGTACCCATTTCCAGTCTTCATTTAATGCTTTCATTTCTCTATTTTCTAGATTCTGCCAGGATGACAGAAGACAGGTTCTTTCAAATCCAAGATATGTAGTTATCCAGGTCATGAGATTAGAATTCTTTCAGGGGTTCTGCTCTCCTGTCACACATCAAAATCATTCATGGAGCTTTTTTTAAAATACAGAATTTTAGGTTCTACCTTAGACCTATTGAATCATTACCTTCAAAAGCAGGTCCAGGCACCTAGATGTAAACACTTCCTCCAGTGTTTCCTCTGCAGCCAGTCTTTGGGTTTGCATTTGGGAGCCACCGTAAGAGCCTGAAGCATTCTTCTCCGATGGTGTCATATATCTTGTTTTTAATCCTGTTACTGTCGTTTTTCTCATCCTTCCCATTCTAACAAATGTTCTCTTTGAAGATAAAAAAGGCATTAAAGTAGAATGTAAGACTAATTTTCTTTCTCATATTAACAATAAGGCATTCTCCAACTTCTGTGAATACCTTCTTTTTTGTAATAGCATATAAACTGAAAAATATGTTCTGTCATAACAATTGTCAAAAGTCTCAACTTTTGTGAATTTTTCACCTATTATGGGTGTTTTAGAAATTAGTATATAAGAGTCACTGCTGGAATTATGAATAGAACATGTTAAAATAACTGAAACTTCCAGTTCCCCCTTGCTGTTCACAGGTTTCCCCCCAAATCATATAAACAACATGGAAATGCCACTTTCTTTTTAATGACTTAGTACCTCTTGTCCTCAGTGAGAGTGTTTGCAAAGACTCGAAGGGAGAAAAAGGACTATGTTTAAGTTTAAGGGAGTTCTCCTAGCATGCTGCATCTACTTTAATGGAATCTTTAAACTGGTCCTCTTGACTATGTACATGGAACAAACAGGGTGAAAATAGAACAACTGCTAGGACTTATCAAGAGGCAGGTCTTAAAGTTTATTTGCCATACAGCTACATCAAATAAAGGGGTAGAAAAAAGAGAGGCATGGCTAGGCATAACTAGAGGAGGATTGTTCTGGCCAATTCTGCATATCACATTGATGTACTAGTCAATAATTTCAAGAGAAGGAGCCTAATATGGGTTTGTGACGCTTTAAACATGATAACATTGCTTACAAATATTTGTAGTCCAAGTAGCGTCCCAAGCAATAACTAACTGGCTTTAGAAATGTGGCTGCCATGTTTTCTGGCCAACACAATGCTTTTCTTTCTAGCTTCTGTCTATCTAGTCATGGCCTTATGTGGTTTTTTGTATCCACTGAGATATAAATGACTGTCAGCTGAGTGGAGCTCCCTGGATTGCTTTTAAATTCCTGGTAAAATATGACATATTAACTTGGAGTAGTGCTTTACATCTGTTCCTTTCACCTCTTCCTCCCTGGAATGTAGACGTAGAATCTGAAGTTTAGCAGTCATCTTGCAACTATGAAGCCCCAAACCAATAAACTAAACATGGAAGAGCAGAAAAAGGGAAAGCTTTTGGTTTCTTTTTGGAAAGAAGAGCCCAAACCAGCCACCGTTAAACTCCAGACTTTTAGTAATACTACATGAATAACAAATCTGTTTTAAGCTACTCTTAGTAGGATTCTGGTACTTGTAGAGCATACTCCTAAGGGGGACAGTCCTCTTCCCCTAGAGTGGATAGAGCAAGATAGAAAGGGGCTGGGAAAAGAGGAGTTTGGTAAAAGTTGTTATCATAGCTTATTTTTCCAAATTAAATACTTAAAAATGAAAACAATCACTGTATTTTTGCCTTTATTCCCAGTAACAAACAGTCCAATGCCCTACAATACTCTGGCCCTTTCTCCTCTTTCCTCTTGTCTAGATTAGAAAATGAGACCTATTGATAATAGATTCTGCATGCTAGGTATTGCAATAAGGATATGAAGATAATAGAAGTAGCCCCTGCCTGGGGGAATTTCACAGCTTAGTAGGACAAACAAAAGAGTGAACATGCATCTGACATGTTATATATATGTAAACAAAGTAATATTGAAGAAAGGAGCTATATCTAATGATGTCTGGGAAAGGGAGGAAGGTCGTAATAATTTCAAGATTTTTTTGCAGTAAGTTACAAAGTTAAGAAAATTTCTTTTGGTAAAGTCTGTATAAGGGGGTTAGACTATTTTTGGTGTGGTATATCTCAATGAATCTGGGGGAACTACTGAAGAACCCAAGGTTAGAATCAAACCTACTTGTCAGGAGAAATGATATACATAGATCTTGCTAATATATTTTCTGAAGCGTTCCAGTTTTTTCTATGTGTTTGTGTTATAAAATTCACATTCATACAGTATCATGTGGTATGTATTGTTCTGTAACCAGTCTATTCATTAAGTCATTATCTCATAACCATAATTTCATGACAAAACACATAGATATCTACCTGTTATCACTCATAATAAATATAGACTTTTCTGTAATAATATGACATAGGAATAATATATGATGATTTATCATATATTTAGGTTGTTCACAATTATTTGAATGAAACATCCTTGTACCTAAAAACACACTTTTATTTCACTGGGCCTTGGGGAAAAAAGAATTTGCAGCAGTTCCGTAGCCAATTCACTTTCCCCTAGAGATATACAGGAAAAAAGAATGGCTGCATTAATTCTCCTGGCAAACATGCTAATGACATCCTGGCAAACATGCTAATGACCTGATAAACCCACTAATTATATTTATTAGCAGAAGGATAATGGTAGCTTTTTATCTATGAAAGAATCTTTAGCAGGAAAAAATCTATACTGTTGAAATTGCTTATTGTAGATACATCTGCAATGAATACTTTTATGGGGGTGGCTTGCTGAAGAAGTTCACAGACGCTGTGTAAGTAAGTAAGATAACCCAAATGGCATTCCTGGTGTGAATGATGTGTCTGATACATTGCTCAAATGCTCCACCTCTTAATCTGGAGCCAAACTATGTCTCATTGTGAAAGAAGAAAGTCCTTTTTTTTTTGCAGCTGTATCTCAGGGTCTTCAATATCTCCAAAGGAAGAATTCTTCACCTACATAATTCAAGTCATTGGTGAAGTTTGATATTGGGTAACATCTATGGCTTATGCAGTTTGATTTGACAATATAATACTTTGTGTCACCACAGATAAATTCCAGAAGGGGAATTCTTCTGTTCTAGACACTGTGAAACCTGTAACTTGTTTATCGAACAGTAAAGTACCTATTTCTATGCTCTCTCAGATTTCCTTTTTTCCATTCCTTAGGGACATCTTAGAAGTTCCCTCAGCTTTTTTGATACATTCACATATTTATTTTTTAAAAGTTCAGTAGTTTCAAGTACCATTTAAAAGTCCAGTTGCCTATCCAATTTATTGCATGTGTCCCTTTCTCCTTGCTTCCAGTAGGCCTGGGGGACTTGGGGTAGAGAAAAACAATGTCTGCTCCTAAGATATCTGTTATACTTCTGTTTTCCCTCTTAAGCATCTCCTCTTTTGCAGCTACTAGTACAGGAAGGTATGATAAAAATTTTAAAAAGAGAGAGAGAAAAGTGTTTCTTTTTATTAAGTTTGCGGTTAGGTCATCTCTCGGCATCAGCTGATGGTTTCTTTTCCCATGGCGGGCACGCATGTGCTGGCTTTCTCGGGTGCTTGTGTGATCCTAGTTGGGGATCTTTTCAGTTCTTTGATGTAGGAGATCTGCTCCATTGATAACTCTGTCAAACACACCTTAGTTCATCTTTCTGGATGTCAACACAGCATTTTATTTCTGGGTTCCCCTTGCCTGGTAGTCAGCCTTCATGATTGTGAGATGAACACAATGTTTTAATCTTTCTTACTTTCTGTAATGCTCACCTTCTCCAAGGCAAAAATGACAGTACAGACTACCCCACTCTGCCCCTTCTGTTCTTTCTCTTTCCATTTCTCATTTCCTCTCCTACTCAAATACTCCTATGTGATGACCGTTCAGTTTGCTGTGGAAGAGGATCCCCAACTAGTGAATGAGATGCCAGTCTCTTCAATGGATTCTTTCAGAGCTTTATTATTTGGTTTTAGGAAAGGAGTAAGACACAGTTCTGTATATTCGAAATACTAAGATACCCTCTTCAGTTTCCCTGCTCTGATGTATTTATCAACCAGGAAGAATGAGGCCTGTGTGAAGGCTAATTTTTCTTCTTCTCCTCCTCCTCCTCCCCCTTCCCTCCTCCCCCTCCTCCCCCCTCCCACTCCTCCTCCTCCTTCCTCCTCCCCCTCCCCCTCCCCCTCCTCCCCCTCCTCCTCCTTCTCCTCCTCCTCCTCCTCCTTCTTCTTCTCCTTCTTCTTCTTCTTCTTCTTCTTCTTCTTCTTCCTCCTCCTCCTCCTCCTCCTCCTTCCTCTTCTTTAGAATTTTTGTTTATTTTTATTGAATTTACTGGGGTGACACTAGTTAATAAAATTATATAGGTTTCAGGTGTGCAATTCTATAATACATCCTTTGTATATTGCATTGTCAATCCTCCTCCCATTACCATTTATCCTCCTTTCACCTTTTTCCACCTTCCCTACCCCCTTTTCCCTCTGGTAATCAATGAGGTGTTTTCTTTGTTTTTTTGCTTAATCTCTTCACCTTTTTCACCCAACCCCCACCCCAACCTACTCTGACAGATGTCAGTCAGTTCTCTGTATTTATGAATCTGTTTCTATTTTGTTTGCCACAATAGTTTATTTTGTTTATTAGAATTCATTATTTTGTTTATTAGTGAAATCATATGGTAATTGTCTTTCTCTGACTGGTTTATTACACTTAGCATAATGTTCTCCAGGTCCATCAATGCCGTCACAAAGGGTAAGATTTCCTTCATTTTTATGGCTGAGTACTATTCCATTATGTAAATACACCATAGCTTTTTCATCCACTCATCTACTGATGGGCACTTTGGCTGCTTCCAAATCTGGACTATTGTAAACAACACTGCAATGAGCATAGAGCATGCGTGTATTCTTTCAAATTAGTTCTTTAGGTTTCTTTAGATATATTCTCAGAAATGGAATTGCTGGGTCATTAGTCAGTTCCATTTTTAATTTTTTGGATGTAACTTCATACTGTTTTGCATAGTTGCTGCACCAGCATGCATTCCCACAAAGAAATTGTGAGAGTTCCCTTTTCTCCACATCCTTGCCAACACTTGTATTTTGTTTTTTGATAGTCATTCTGAAAATTGTGAGGTGATATTTCATTGTGATTTTAATTTGCATTTTTTCTGATGATTAATGACATTGAGCATTTTTTCATATGTCTATTGGCCATCTGGTATGTTCTATTTGGAGAGGAGTCTATTCAGGTCCTTTGTCCATTTTTTAATTGGATTGTTTGGAGGTTGTTCTTTTTTTTGGTTTTGAGTTTTATAAGTTTTTATTTTTTAATAAATTTTGGGTATTGACCCCTTATCAGAAGTACCATGGTGAATATGATCTCCCATTCAGTGGGTCTTTTCACTTGGTTGATGGTTCCTTTGTTCTCCAAAGGCTTTTTAGTTTGATATAGCCACATTTGTTTATTTTTTCTTTTGTTTCCCTTGTCTGAGCATATATATCAGAAAAAATATTACTGTGAGAAATGTCTTAGATTTTACTGCCTATGTTTTCTCCCAGGATTTTTATGGTTTTGAGTCTAATATTTAAGTCTAATCCATTTTGAGTTTATTCTTGTGTATGATGTGAAGTGGTCTAGTTTCATTTTGTTGCATGTATCTGTCCAATTTTCTTAACACCACTTATTGAACAGATTATCTTTATACAATTGTATGTTCTTGCCTTCTTTGTCAAATATTAATTGACCACGAAGATGTGGGTTTATTTCTGAGCTCCCTATTTGTTCTATTGATCTATGTATCTGTTTCTAGTACCATGCTGTTTTGATTACTATGGCTTTGTAGTATAGTTTGACATCAGGTAGAGTGATCCCTTATACACAGTCTACATGAAAATCCAATGTTCAATATCTTCAGTATAAACATAATGGCTACAAGTGAGTTTTCTTTCAAAGTTTGGTTTTCAACTTTTACTTTATTAATAATATTTTAGTCTTTACACATTTTAAAATTTTTATATATTCAAAATTATCAAACTTTATGTTTTCTTTTTTGAAATAAGTAAATGTAAGTAATTTCTCATTGTAATACATTTTTGATTTCCTTTTATTATTGAAAATATTAATTCATTTTGAATTTGTTTTAGAAAAAATGTGACATAAGAATTACTATTATATTTTCCAATGTTTTCAATAACATTGTTTTTTTAATATTTACCTTTCCTCACTGACATAACAAATTATTTTATATACTTTTAATTTATCCATCCATTTAATTTTCGTTTTAATATATCATAAGATAAAGCTTCTTACATTATTTTTACTTTCAAAGCTTTTATATGAACTATTCTTAAGTATTTATATTTCATGATGAGTGGTATATACTTTTTCAAATTTTCTTCCTACAAATCCCTTACTCTTTCCTTCTCATTCTCTATTCTGTCTCTCCCCCTCTCTCTCCTTTTTCTTTCTATCTCCCCTTCCCCCTCCCCATCTCTCTCACTTATGAATACCATCAGTCTGTTTTATTGATATGTTCAAATAATCAGCTCCGGGGACATGCTTCTTAATTTGTTAATTTGTAGTCTTTAATAATTTTCCTTTACATTTCATAATTGTCGCATTGTTTTTTTTTCTAACATATTGAATTAAATACTCAAGTCAATTGCTTTTATTTCTCTTTAGTTAAATTTTGAAACATATAGCACTACCTGTGGCTATAACCTTAGGGTTTGATATATAATCATTCTATTGTTATTAATTTCTAAGTATCCTATCCTTTTGGTTACATTTTCTCTTTACCAACAAATACAATGATTTCTATAAGTGATTAGTCTTTTATAAAATTATTCATCTGACACAAACATCACCTTGTGGTCAGAATATGACCTCCAATATGAATCCTTGTCAGGGATTTTATTGTATTCAGGTCCATTTCTGCTTGTTGTTTTTTCTCTTATTGGTCATTTATATTCCTTTATTATTTATTTTATATATTTCCATTTTCTTCTCATCTTATTGCATTTTTAACTGAGCAAGTTCTCTTCTCATGACTTTTTAAGTAGCTATTTCAAAGATACATCTTTCTTCTAGGTCTTCTAAATACTTTTCTTATATATGGAGAACAAATGCCCGGTTTTATGGTCAGTTCAGGACTTGGATTTTGTGGTCAGTGGACAGACACTGGGACAAGTAAGAAATATTTTTGTACTCTCTCTCAGACGATCTGTTTCACTTAGGAAACTATGGTGTTCCATGAATTGTAGAAATATTTCTTATATGAGATACCTAGGATTTAAAATAAATAGCAATCCTTCCTAAATTTTAATACTAGTTGCCTGACAGTCTTAATTGATGTTGTTAAAAATTCTTTTTTCTTGTTACTGAAAAAGAGGTATAAAATAGTATTCATAACAAAAATTTTGATGACTTTAATAGTATATTGTTATTTTTGTTATTGTTGTTGTAGTTGTTGTTTTGTTACATATTACTTACATTTGTATTTTAACCTGGAAAAGTACAGAGTATATATACATAGTATATAATGAATATTTAATGAATAAATAACCCCTAATAACAGAGAAATAAAGAAAAAGGCAAATGATTTTTAAAATTGTTTTGGTGAACTAAGATTTAAGTATTTCAAAATTATACTTCAGTCAATTAAGAAATTAAGCAGATAGTTAAGAAGTAATATATACTTAGAAATTTGTTTTTTAGGTACTAGGACTATGGAAGGAAATAAAATTTCTGTGGTATTCACAATTTTATCTGTTCCTAATTTTTGTGGTACTGTCTACAAGATTTTTAGAGCTTGGGTGTAACAATTAGCATCTCTTTCTTGGCTTTTTATGCATCATGACCATGTTTTTAGTGTAGTAACAAATAGAGATAATTAAATAAAGCAATTAAATAAAGAACAATTAAATAAAGCAATTTTTTTTCATAGATCACTTCACTTCCTCTTGGTATTTCAAGAGGATGTTTTTGTCCCTTCTGGTTTAGGGACAAAGTGAGGGTTAATCTTTGTAGATATAATGGTTCAAAATGACAACTGTGGAAATCAGGGACCAACTCCCTAGCTGAAGTAGTAGTTAGAAAAAGAGCAAAGACGTAAAAGAAGAATGGAGTCAATTGATAATTCAGACAAAGCTAACTACCCATGAAAGTAGATGGTATTGGCAGTCTTAGGCACCTATTGATTTATTTCTTAGCCTGATCTAAGCTTAAAGCTGAGTATCTCCTTAGTCAGGTAGCACTTCTATTGTCCTGAGAAAACATTGCACACCTGGCATGGTGCTGGGTGCTGAGAAGTTTTGAAATACAAATATTATCTTTGACTAGGAGTCTCAGTGAGTTAGTGAAGATTTATTTTCATGAAATTCTAATCAAGTACTGGCAATGTAACCAGGAGGATGAAACCATCATTATGTGAAGATACTCTACCCATAAGTGGTGCTTTCAGAGCTTCTGCTAAGTTTTTGAGAATGCAGTCTTGACTTGAATTTGAAGAAAGAGGCTGCAGGAAATATTTGCCTTTATTTCTTCTTAGTTTTTCCTTTCCTAGAAGAACAGAGGGCAGAAAGAGGGAAAGAAAGAGAGAGAAATGGGATAAGGAAAATAAGAAACATAAGAAAGGGGATGGCCAAGCATCATAGAACAAGGACAAAGTGGGCTTTTGAAAATAACACTATTTGATATTAAATTTTAATTGGTATCTTGCATTTCTTTCATCTAAATGCCTTTCATCTCTCAATACTTTTATAAATGTGCTAGACACATGGAAGTTTCTTGAGTTGTTTTTATGGAAATACAATAAAGGGATAGTGTTTCAAGTTTTGATCAATATTGGGATAAAGATAAATGAGAGTAAAAGAGCAGAGAACAAAACTTCAGCATAAAAATGAAGTCAGAAAAAGAAGAGGGAGATGGAAGGGACCAGAAGTCCAAGAAACCCACAAATTGACTGAAATCTTACGAAGGCAATATTTTTCCTGCAGTGCATGGAAGGTAAAATCTTAGCTAGATCTCAAGTTGGGATGGAAACCACTGCTGATATGTTGATTATACAATAGGAAACAGAAAAAATTGTGTGGCACACATGACAAGTCAATTGGAAAAATAGAATGGATAAATATTTGGGGGTTGAGGCAAAGAAAGTGATGGAACCTTAGCTGGGGTTTCAACAGTCAGTTGGATGGTAATAGTTGACATAGAATTCTACCATAGATGTGAATAACATAAAATAATCTCTAATTTCTATAGATGGTATTACAATTCAGACAAATAATTAATATGTTTGATTATATATTGATATGAAGAATTGATTTATGGGCATTTAAAAGCAATTGCTAATTAGGGAATATGATTCAAAGAGTGTCAGGCTAATTCTTGTCTATCTGTTATGGACAACTCAAACTCTAGTTAGAGATTAGAAATTATTATCAGGTTTCATAAATGACATCTCTATCCTCTGTCACTAGACACAACTGAGAAATATATGCATGAGTTAGAGATTTGGAGAACAAATTAGGTCTTAGCAATGTAACTGTGGCCCAACATGAGCTGGATGGATCTGGTACTACGTTCTGTCTCTCTGTCCAAGGCTTTTGAGGGAAATTTTGTGTCTGCGGAACATATATACTTTGTCCAGACAGATCGCCCTTCTAATCACGGAGGGAGATGAGGGTAGAAGGTGCATGAAATTCCTTGCCTTTAGGGCCTTTAATGAATTATTTTAACCCATTTGAGAAAAGTAGAATAATATGGACCAATCCACATTCTACCCTCATGATGAAGAACAGGGGCAGGCAAGAAGTCAGGAGGGTTTAGATAATATCTTCTCTCATCAAAACCAAAAGGTGTCAGATAAGTCCCCCAGCTTCACCCCAACTTTGTCCCCTTTGAGTTCTATATAACCCTTGCAGGGGTGGAACATGCAGTTACTATAACTCAGCCATACATTCATATCAATTACTTTCTAAATTCCTTTCCAATGTGGTCCCTCTAGATGCCCAGCAAGCACACTGTGGCCTATGTAGCATCTCTGCACCAGGAACCAGGCCCCACTTTCTTCTCGGATCAAGGACAAGGCTCTGTTCTAGCCCCATGGATCTCCTTCTGTCCAGCTGCACTCAGTTCTGACTCCTTTCCTCTCATGGTGCCCCTTGTGTCTGTGTGTGTGCAGGTCCTCCCATCCAGTTTATTTAACAGCTAAGGAAAGCTCTGGTAAACAAAGAATAGAGAGAACCAGAGGTCATCCTAGATAAAAAGAATTTCTGACATGAAAAAGCCATTGACAATAAAAATGGGAAAGAAACTGTAAGATGAGATGAGAGAAATTCTGCTGAGAGCTTCTACATAATTATTTTGCCTCAGGGCCAATTTTTGTGACATTAAATTATTTTATTTTAAATCCAGATAGATTGGAGCACCATGGAAAAGTGAAGAAGTAGGGTGATATGGGCAACCTTAGCTATCAATTATTGTGAATAATGGCAAGTCAACAATATGCTAAAAATGATTTAATATAAAAATGTGTGTAGCCAAATGAGGCAAATAATTATATATGTTATACTTTTTAAAAATTTTAATTAAGCTAAAAAAGCCACGGTACCATTTATTTAACATAAAATTCTAGAATAATATGCTGTTTAGGGAAAGAGTTTTTGAAGACATTTGCGCTGGAACTGTTTCTTCTGCATGTTGCCGTACACACATGCAGACTCTGTTTGAAAGTCCATTTTCCTGCATCTGAGACTCTGTTTTCTCTCATTGGAGGATGACTGGTATCTTTGTCAAAGCAGCCATTTCATTTTAGCTGGGCATTAGCTTGAGCCATCTGCTGTAAGAGTCCCAGTGGCCTACAGCTATGACATTGTTTGAAGTTATGCTTCAGGGTATCTTTGAAAACATTTTGCTTCTAATCTCCATGTTTGTGGGTACCCCTGCTTTGCTTCTCATCCATAAACTGCTTGAATATCCCATGCACATCCATCCTCCCATCTATCCAGCTCTGTGGATCTGTTAACAAAGCAGTCCATATTTATTGAGTTGCCATTATGTGCAAGACACAGAGAGGTGGCTGTTTTATCAAGTTACAATGCGGGCCGACTGTCTGCAATCTAGGGTTTCCATGTTGGTAATTGTAACTTGCCACTTAATGATGAGGAATTTTAGATATTGCTAATAAACTCTTCAAAACAAATGTTAAACATATGATTTTTTTTCTGGAAAAAGCAGAAGTGTGTTTAATGAGAGTCAAAATTACTAAAACCATTTTGATAAAGAAGCAAAAACCATCCACGCAACTATTAAGAATGAGTTCAGGGCTTACCATAAGGTGCCATAAACTTGGCTTTGGGATTTTTTATTGTGAAATATAAATAACATACCCCAGTTCACTTACATGTCAAATTTCTTCAAATTATGTTAAAACTAGAGAATTATGATGAGGCTTATGATTTAAATATGCAAAAATACTTCATAATTATGATTTGACATATAAATATAAATAATAAACATATTGCTTATTTTTAAATAGTCTACTGTTAGGACATGTGTTCTTAAAGTTTTATGGGTTAATTTTGGGGGCATTACAGACTGATCAATGATTGAAGATGTTTTGATACATTTATGCATTTCAAATTTCATCTATATGACATGGAGCTGAGATCATGGATGTCAGAGTCTGATGCAAAGACATTGAAAATTGCTGCTAAAACTCAATAACCTTGGTAAAGATACCAAGTTTTCAAACCTCACCTGTAAAATGGAGATAACACCATTTCCTCATTCAATCATTTTGGAGACTTTACCAGATAATATATTAAGTGCTTAATATAGTTCCTGACACACAAATGTTAGGTATTATTCCTATTATTCTTATCTTTTTTGAAAATCACCATAAAAATAACAAGAGTTGTACAAACATATCATATCAAATAATCAAAATGAGCAGATTAAAAAAATAACAATACTAATTATACAATGACTGGTAATTTTAAGCGGAGAGCTAGATAATATTCGAGGTTATTAGTGACTATAAGAAAGGTGGTGAAGAGTGCTCTGTGACTTTGGAAAGGTTATTAAGCCGGAATTACCTCAATTTTTTATGTAATATTATAATTGTAGTCTCTACCTCATAGACTTAACAAGAAAATTTTGTGAGTTAATACATGTAAATCAGTAATAGGTGGTACACTATTTGGCACATGGTAAGTGTCAAAGCATGCTAGTTATTTTTCATTATTATTGTTATTGTCATTACTAACATCATTATCACTAGGCTAAAACCTGTGAAATAGGCATATTTGTTTTTTTGGATTGATTTAAACTTGTTGACAGGATGCTGTGATGGAGGTGACTGAAGTGCCACTCATATGTCTTACTTATTCTGAATCAATTGAAGGATAGGTATAGAAATGATCAAAACAACAGCTCCGTAACTAATAAAGCTGGGCTAGAGAACCCTGCTTAAACCTGAACCAAAACCAGAATTCCTGCTTTTTCTCCGAATGAATCAATCACCCCGCCTTAAACTTCAGGCTTCTATCCTTTCTAGGCAGAGCCTGCCCTGATATATTTTTCACTTTGGAACATAAGAGAGTGTTCATATTTGTAGGTAGGCTAGGTAGGAGAGTGCACCCAGATTGATTTGAGCTACACCAACTCAGAGTCTTTCTCCCAATCTCATTCCTAAAGTGAGCCATTCCTCTTCTCTAGGGAAAGAGTGAATGAGAAGATGGGGCTGAGAAGAGTAACCAGATACATTTCCTCCAATACTGCTCCCTCCTGGGCAGGATAAGTTCCATCCCTTCATGAGAAAGTGAGATGGAAGGACCACTATCAATCTGGGCTGACGTGCTTTAGACCTAGCAAGCTGCACGCTCCCCACAACCCTGTTTTTTTTTTTTTTTTTTTTTTTTTGTGAATCATTAAGTAAGACTTAAATTTCTTCTACTTGAGGATTTATTATTTGGAAAATGGGGGTTTGATAGAGAGCATTTCTCTATCTTGCAGTAGTAGTTCAGTGTGGAGATTAAGGAAGATAACTGTCTTGGAGATGCTCCAAGGCCCTCAAATGAAAGGGGCTGTTATATTGAGGTCTCATGGACTAGATTATGGGTATTGCAGAATGCTTACAATTTTAATAGCCAGTTTTTGTTTTTGTTTTTTTAAGCCATGATTCCTTCTGATATTTTCCATTTTTAATCAGTCTGAAGTTACCTACAAATTCCCTTTGTTAGAAGCTTGTTTTCTTCAAAAAAGTTTAAGCATTTTTCGAGATTAGAAAAATACAGTCTTTAAGATTTTCTTGACATTTATACCAAAATAGCAATGTAGCTGGAACCAAGTGGGAATATTTAGAAAGCTAGAATGATAATTGCAGGAAAAGCAGGGGGAGGGAATGAAATGATTTTCACTGCTTTTGTGAAAAAGTGTATACTTGTCATACTATGCAACATCTTATTTTTTAAATGCATCGACAGTTGTTTCCATTTTAATCTCTCCGATAATGTAGCTGCCAATTCCTTCCCCAGCACTCTGCCACTTGGCTTGTGTCCAATGATGCCATGTGTAGTTTCCCCTTCCCTCCGCCCTTTTCTAAATAGTAAGGAAAACAAGTCCATTCTGGGGTTAGCTTACAAGCTGTATGACTGGAATTAAAATTCAAGACATGAATATCTCTAACTAAGGCATTCATAATCTCTCAGGTTTCCATTTCAAAGAATGTAACTTTATTTTTAAACACAATAGTCTCAAAGTTTATTTAAAAATGTCTGGGTTCGAGCCAAAATTAGAGGGATTTTTTTTATAAATCGCTTTTTGGCTTATTGTTTTCTCATTGATGTGTTAAAAGTGAGATTTTATTTCCCTCTTCATAGACTTCTAATTTGTCAAGTCCCACTTTATTTTTAAAATATGTTATTCATATATCAGATGATCTTTATCTAGTGTATTTTATAACAGTTATCTCCCAGTATGTGAAATTTCGAGAAGAAACTCAAAATTTCTGTACTTTGAAAACATTCATATAAATCTTTCCTCCAGTGAACGGAGCATTGATTACTTGTGTTAGGAGACATTAGTGTTTTGTATTTTTTCTTTTAACCTTGTTATTTTTTTTCTTCCATGCTAGCGGGCAATCCATCTATTCTATCTATGTGTCAATAGCTAGATCCACATATTGTAGGCAGGACCATCAGCCACCTGCTAACTCCTGGGGAAAATTAATGTGCTTTTATCTCACAGGTTCTTCCTTCTATGGAACTTGAATTGATCTATATGTATGTCATAGGTCCTCACTGGATCTTGAGGGGAGAGTTGGCAGATGACTTTATGTTACAGATGGTTTCTCATGTGGCTTCAGTCTCTGTTCACCACCTGGAAGGCTTTCAGTGGACACAGTGGATCTGTCACCAAGACAGGTAGTAGAGTCTATAAACCTTTGGGGCTGGGGGAGTGCCATTTGCACAATGGGGACATGTTTTCTCTAGGTTTTGTAATCCCTTCGTGACATATCTGCTTTTATTTAATGAACTATAACTATAAAAATACTTGTTAATGCTCTTTGTAGGAAAATTTCTGTTTATTTGGGACTTTCAGAAGGGAAGCAAAGAGGTAGATGAAATAGCTTCTGGTCTTTTTCTCTCTCATTTCTTATTTGCCTCCCCCAAAAGAGCGAAGGCAAAGTGAGTGAGCAAAGTAAGTAGACATCTAGTCTCGGGTACTGCAGAATGCAGAATGGTAACTAAGTGGTACAAGTCTAGACCTTCAGGAGTTAAGGTCCCTTTTCATGCTTTGTCATACTGAGTCCAGTATCAATTTGTATATTACTTGCATTGCTTTTAAATGAAGTGAGTCAGCGTACATAGCCCATCTCTTTGAGCATAAAGATGCCAGAAATGTAGTCAGTCGTCACTGATGTAGCAGGCAGATGATCCACAAGCATATTACCTCAATAGACTCACTCAGTTCATACTAGTGCCTGAATGCTCTTGCTGCCACTTGCTGAATAAGTTTATGGATGTTTTGGCTCTGAGATTTTGAAAATGAACCTTTCTGGATGCTAGAATAGCTGGTCTGCCCCTGCATGTTACAGGTAGGAGACTGGCTGTCTGTCTGTAGATGTAAGTGAACTTGAGAAGCAGCGAAGTGGAAGGAACTCAAGAACTGTAGCAGCTTGCTGCTTGGAAACTCTCCAGCACAATGTCAAAACAGTAGGGACTCTCTGTGCACCTGCCCAAACTGCACTTAAAATAATGATTATTTATGAGAACAGACAAGTAGGAAAATCTACTTTGTTCACAAGTTTGTGGTATGGATTAGCTTCATTGGTATCTAATGGATGACTGCCACTGAGCTGATCTTTTTTTGTACTTTCTGGCTCGTTTCTCAGGATGCCAGAAGCTCTTTGTTTAGCTAGTACTTTATCTAATTCTGGCGCAATCAATTCCACCTCATTCTTTCTCACCACAATTGGCAGGACTTTATTGTTATAGGAAAGGTATTTTCCCTCTAATTAATACCTGGAATCTTTTAATGCTTCTTCCATTTAAAAAAAGACACAACCTTCCTTTGTCCCTTTCTTTTTCTTCTCTCTTTTCTCTGTCCTCCTTCAAGTTATATAAAAATCTATCATGTACTGATTCCCCAACTTCTATTGTTCTTTACTTTGTGGATCTACTTTTACTTATTCTCTCAAGGTAAAATTAAAAATATCCCTCATCTCAATGTATTTCTCTTGCTTTAAAATGCACCAGTGAAACAATGATTTATGTACAAGCAGATTTATGTGCACAGTTTGTGCATTGTTTGGCAATAAATGTCCACATTATATAATGAGGCTGGTGTATAGAACGTTTCAGTGGTATAAATTAAAGGCCCCATAGTAAGTACAAAGTTATCTATTATAATATCCCATGAACATATTTTTATTACAAGTCCAGTGGGAATCCTGCTTATCATTGTCATCTTCATCATTTTTTTTTAAGTTTTAGTGAATATTTGCCTGATAAAGCAGAGCAGAAACTGTGTTGGTACTTTAGAACAATGGTCTCTAAAAGCCTTTGCTTGTGGTCTGCCATCAGTTACAGGTTGTGAAAGTGTACCTCTGATACATACAGGGTGGGCAAAAGTTGTGAGTACATGAAACAGTTGTGAGTCAACAAAACAGTTTATTCTTTTATAATTACTTATTTATTAAAATATTTCCTACATGAACAACTGTAAATGTACCTTTTCCCACCTTGTATTTTAATTTATAAATTATGGACCTTTATATATGTAATATTTGATTACTACTGTAATATAAGTTACATTATGAAAATGTATATAAGTAGATATTTAAAAGTCTACAGTGGAATAAATAGAAATAGAAATTCTGATATTTTCTCTTGCACTCCAGTAGATTATTCTGCATGCCCAGAAGTGCATACTTTGGGGATGAGTGATTTCCATATCTGATTGATTATTAGAAGCGAATAGATAAATTTTAAAGTTTTATACTGCTTTCTCCCTCTCCTGAACTGCCTGAACTGCAATTTCTAATTGAGATGGGATGGTACTGGTATATGCATTTCTTAAAAACACTTCTCAGTGAGTCTGCTAGCTGCTGTGTGTGGGATTCACTGCTCCAGACAGATACTTTTTTAGAGCCGTCCACAGTTGAGATTGTCAACATGATATCCAGCTGGATGCAGTAAACAGAATTTTAGGATTCCCAAGAGTCTTTGACATTAACAAGGTGTTTTGGGTTGAATTGTGTTGCCCAAACTGTTAAAGTCCTAACCCCCGGTACCTGCAAAGGTTACTTATGTAGAAATAGGGATTTTGCAGATGTTCAAGTTAGGATGAGGTCACCTCAGTGGGCCCTAATCCAATATGACTGGTGTCCTTATAAAAAGGGGGAATGTGGACACAGAAACAGACATACACCAAGTAGAGTATGATATGAAGGTTGGAGTTTTGCAGCCACAAGCCCAGGAAGTAGCAGAAGCAAGGACGGGGGCCTGAAAGCTCTTTGTCCCCTAGCACCTTCAGGAAGGGCTGCCCCGCTGTCACCTTGCTCTCAGACTTTTAGCTTCCAGAAGTCAGAGACCATTTGTTTTTGTCATTTAACCCAGTTTTTGGTACTTTGTTACAGTAGCCCAGGGAAAATAAATCACAAAGGGAAGAGCTATTTCCAGACAAAACAACCAAAACAAGCCAACAAAGACAAATCACTTACCTCCTGCTCTTTACTCTTTTTTCCCTGTTTCTTTTCAATCTGTCTCATGACAGAATGTCTACTTACAGCATAAATAGTACAAGTATAAAATAATGGATTATACTTTAAGAGAACAAAATTAATTTATATACCAATTAAAAATAAACATAAATATTCTCAAAAACTTAAAAAGATATAAAACTAAAAAGAATGTGAACAACTATACCAACCCAACCACTGTAAAGTATGTTCCCATATACTTCCCTCAAGTATGTAGTGTTTAGAAATATATTGAAGAACTCATTAACCATAACATTTTATGAGGGTGAATGTGGATAGATTGAAAATGATGCTACCTATATGTCCATACTTTTAAAACATCTGTAGACCTTTGGTTAAACATATGTATTTGCTTCTGCTCCCTGAGAGTAATAGAAAAGAAAATAAATCTACATGGGCCATGTGAATAAGATGGAAGATGATAGAGGTGTCAGTAAAATTATGGAAGAGAGAAAGCAAAGGACAAATGGTAACTGACTTCACAGAGGGAGGAAAGGGAAGGTCTAAATGCCTGGAATGGAGAATTCAATGGACGTGGACAAAAGTGTAGTGATTGCAAAGAGTGTGGGGCTAGAGGTAGAAGAGGGAGTAAAGGACATCAATGGTAATGAAAAAAGTACAACATAATTAATTTAAAAATTTAAAAAAGTAAAAAGTACCCCTGGCTCCAGTACCAGGATTCTAAAGCGAGGTTCTAACCAAATGAATTTTTGACTTAACTAAGACAATTCATAATCAGGGCAACTGAAGGTCTTAGAAAATGCTCCAGCCCTGGCCAGATGCTCGGTTGGTTGGAGTATCATCCTGATATACCAAGGTTGCAGGTTTGATCACCGGTCAGGGCACATACAATAATCAACCAGTGAATGCATAAATAAGTGGAATAAGAAATTGATCTTCTATTTCTCTCTCCCTTCCTCTTTCTCTCTGAAATCAATTAATAAAAAAATGCACCCAATTTTTTCTGATTGTAGTTCTGCCTGCTTTTAAAGTTCCTATTTTTTTATTATGATAAAACTTATTAACATGGAAACAATAATTTTATAATAATATATTTTATTGTAGACATTAAAGGGAGAAATGCAGAGACTAAAATTTCATTTAGTTAGAAATCATTTTATAAAATATAGAATAATAAAAAATATTTTGCAGGACAAAGCATGCCTCTAAACACTGAAACTTACTTGCTATAATAGTGTATGCAAAGTACAATCTGAGCTTTTTATGTGAATTAGGTAAAAGTAATTCTGTCCTAAAAATAACATCACTCCTATTACCTTTATTTAGAATAATGCTTTTAAGTAGGTAATGAACCATTAAACAAAGAACACTCATATGTGCATCGTTAAAATATCTTAATGCCAGTGTTTGCCAATACATAATTTAAATACAGATAATGCTCAATTGTTTTTGTCAGACTTGGTTGAACATAAAGATATTTCTTGGGGAGAGGAGTATTTTGGTCATTATGATTTCCATTAGAATTATTAATTCACAGGTTTGGGGTAAACTTTTCTTGAGGTAAAACACATCCGGTGTGCCTCACATAATGTTACAGAGATGAGGTTTCAGTACTACCCACCATATGTAAGGATATAGCTATTACCATTGTAATGATTGCTTAGTTAAGTTATAAAAATGTCTGGATTGAGATTTTAAAATAATGAATCTATATGATACAGTATATCCAAAGTTAAGTTATTCTTTAGAGATAACTAGAACTTAATAAATTCTGATTTTAACAATTTTTTTAGCATAATATATGTCCATTATTTTTCTAAGAGCTTTGGGGTATTTAGGAATGTGCAACATTACATGTAAAACTATTAAATGACAAATTAAACCAACTAACATTTGAACTTATTTTCAAATAATACAATTCAAAATAAATCTTGTATTTTCCCTGGTCGTCTTTTTTTTTTTTTAAAGATTTTATTTATTTATTTTCAGAGAGAGTGGAAGGGAGAGAGAAAGAGAGGGAGAGAAACATCAATGTGTGGTTGCCTTTTGTGTGCCCCCTACTTGGAACCTGGCCCACAACCCAGGCATTTGCCCTGATTGGGAATCGAACCAGCAACCCTTTGGTTTATAGGCCGGCACTCAATCCAGTAAACCACACCAGCCAGAGCTTCCCTGGTAGTCTTAACGGTCTTTTGGAGCAGGGCTATGTACAGCTGCTGAATTTTTTGATTGTTGAGTATCTGAGTTAAAGGTAGAAACTAAATGGGGGAATGTTATGAAGTAGAGATGGCTATATGAATTCCTCAGATGACTAAAACTGTTGTAAATGTTACAAATGACATTGTAATCTGCCTAGAAAAAAATATCTGTTACAAAAATCAAGAATCCATCATTTGCTTGAAATACTAGGTTCCCTTCCTTTTCTTTTTAAAATTTTATTTACTAAAAGTGATCAAGTATGTCTGCTTAGATCAATTCTGCATTGCTAAGCTTTCCGTTTACACCTGTGATACAGTGTACAAGATATTTTAATGGGTAACTAACTCATTATTTTGTTAAAATTCCATCATTCTTGTAGCTTTCTATTATAAACCCATTGGTATAGATTCTATTTTATTTAAGAAGGCAAACTAATTCATTTCCTTCTTCTGTAAAGAATATACTACAGAACTTAGTTCTGAGTATTACATATACTTTCATACTCAAGAAATTTTAATTGGATTATTTGAAAAGCACAGTATAAGAAAAATGATTGATCAGATATTAGATTAGAACCAACTTTATACTTGAGTGTAGTTGGTGCATATTTTATAATTTCAACAAACTAAACTTATTGAAGGGAGAATAAAATGGTTCAAGGGAACTCTTTAAACATCCTCAAAGTCAAACGCCCTGAAATTTTTAACCACGTGTGTCATTCATCATTCACACTGAGTAAGCAGACGGGTAGAACATTCTTATGTTGGTGTTAACACTGAGTAGATTTTTCTGAGGGAAGAGATCAAAAGCAAGTATTTAATAAGAAAAATCTAAGATGACAGATCAATACATAAACACATTCAAACATAGGGAGAGAATAGGTTTCTAACTATTGAAAATTCATTTAAAAATATTTAATTATGATCACCTAGAACTTGTCATTCTGCTATGGCTCAGATGGTAAACAAAATAAATGTGATCACGGGCTCTTTTGGGTCATACTCTAGTCCGAGAAAACAGACAATAAAATAAGGAATCAAAAAAATTAATGAATTGCAAGTTAACATCAATTGCTATTAAGAAATAAAAATGGCACTGAAATGGATGGTAATGGGGAGGAATTTTTTATTCCTCCTTTCTTAAAATCTGACCCTGACTTGCAACAAGGACAAGGAAGCTATGTCTTTGGCAGTGACATTTCAAAAAAGATCAAGAGGTGAAATAGAACTCTTTGTGCAGAGAGAAGAGGGAAGTATTTTTGGCATAACGAACATTGCATTCAAAGACTCCAAGCCTAAAAAGAGCATGGAGTGTTTCAGAAACAGAGAGAAAAAGCGTGTAGCTGAAGTGAAAAGAAAAATGTGACATTCTAGGAGGTTGCAGACTGGAGACAGGTTAGTGATTAGAACAGATAGGTCCTACAGGCCATAGAGGAGGCTTTGGGTTTTAATCTAAGTGCAGTGCAAAAGCTTTAAAAGGACGTAATATTATGCAAGTTGAGTTTTAATGACATTCTTTCTGCTCTTTTGGAAAATAAGTTCAAGGGAAATAAGCATGGAAGTACAAATTTTATTTTAGAGTCATTTGCTGAAGCTTGGCCAGAGATATTGATAGTGGAGATATAGATGAGAGGGTAAAACAGATATGTTTTATTTTCCTGTTGTTGTTTTCCACCTGTGTGATTTCTGTTTCTTTTTTAAATTTATTTTTACAAGTTTATTAGGGTGACATTGGTTAATAATATATAGGTTTCAGGTCTACAATTCTATAATACATCCTCTGTACATTGTATGGTGTGTTCACCACCCCAAGTCAGCTCTCCTTCCATCACCATTTACTGCCCCCTCCTTTACCCTCTTCTACCTCTCCGCACCCTCCTTTCCCTTCTGATAATAACCATACTGTTGTCTCTGACTATGAGTGTGTGTTTGTTTGTTTTTTGTTCAATCTCTTCACCTTTTTCATCCAGTCCCCACTCCTCTCCCCTCTGGCAGCTGTTAGTTTGTTTTCTGTAGCTATGAGCCTGTTTCTATTGTGCTTTTTAGTTTATTTTATTCATTAAATTCCACATACAGGTAAAATCATGTGGCACTTGTCTTTCTCTGACTGGCTTTTTATACTCTCCAAGTGGAATCAGAATCATAAATAGGAACTCTTAATGTGTTTAGTGTGATGTGCAGGAGATGATGTCACAGAACAGGATTTAAGCTTCAGACTTGTCAAACTGAAGTTTGGCATGAATTACTAAATTGGGAGAAAATTTAGAGTTAGGTTTTAAGAAGGGGAGAATAAAAAATTCTATTTGAGGTATGTTACATTTGAGATATGAGACATTTGAATAGAACATTAAGGTAATGATTCAAAATATGTCAGAGAATTCCATTCTTAACATAGCCTCTCTTGAAGAGAAACTATTATAGCAGAGTCTAATCTATTGTGATTTTATCATAGCCTAACTGACCTAGGAGAAAAGAAATACTCAATTCCAGCTTCCTCTAGTTTTCCACATGGGGAGGAGAAATGCCCAGCTCTAGCCCTCTCTCGCCATTCTGTTTTATGTGAGGAGTTGGGAAAACTGAGAAGCACTTTTGAAGTTCAGCATCCAGTGCACGAGCTCACTAAAAGACGGACCCAATCAAAGGGGTATGGAATGGTATTCCTCTCCCCACAATTTACAGCCAGATTACCAGATGCCTATTTATTGCAGTTCTTTTTACCCAGGACATCATGTCCACCTTTTAACACAAATTGCAGAGAATAGTAAAAGGCAAAAACCATATTTTGAAGAGACATAACAAGCATCAGAACCAAATGCAGATATGGAAGGAATGCTAGAATTATTACAGCAAAAATTTAAAACAAGTATGATTTATATATTAAAGGCTTAAAAAAAAGTAAGCAATAGAGGGATGGAAATTTGAAGAAAGATTCAAAAAGAAATGCTAGAGACCAAAATCATCGTAACAGACAAAAAGGCTGGCTTGGTGGGCGAACCTGTAGACTGCATGTAGCTGAGGAAAGACTCTGAGCTTGAGGACATGCCAGCAGAAACCACCAAAACTGAAAAGCAAAGAGCCTGCAAAAAGAGAAGAACAGGATGTGGGAGAACTCTGGCACAACTACAGAGGGGTAACATATGCATAATGGCAATAGCAGAAGGAGAAGAACTGGAGAAAGGAACAAAAAAATATATTTGAAAAAGGATTTGGGATCAGGGATGGCAAATTAATAGTGGCCAGAATAACAGGCCATTCTACTCCTATTTCTTGATAAGAAAAATTATCAGTAAAAGTCTATTCTTTCTTTTGAGTTTTTATGGCTTGAGGAAAAAGAATAAAAGGAAATCAGTAAAACTTTTGTGTGAGATCAGGTAGATTATTTATTTGCCACTTTGTGATGGTAAGGAAATGGAGAGAAAAAAGAAAGGGGATTAGAATGAAGGAAATAGTGAAAGACTCTGCAATGTCCTATCTCATCTTTTGCCACATTTCCTCAAATCATTAGCAAAATAATGAAATTCCCAGTTCTTTTGCGTCAGGGGATGGTTTCTGTATTACTCTCACAAGACTGAGCCTTGCAACTAGGTTAGCCCTGGGTGGATAACAATTTGTAGATGCAGATTTTGAGAGAAATGAAACCATAAGAAATTTAGGTACAGGGAACAATCAAAAATCATGATTTGGTTTCTGTAATCTTCCGAGTCGGCAAATTGTAGGTTAGAGTTTTGTTTACCTAGCACGATTCCAGTTTACATGTTACAGCCATTATTAGATAGTATACCTGTCTATAAATCTGAGCCAGTATTTACAATAAATGTATTTATTTACGTTTTAAAGATTGAATTTTTAGATAGGGGATGAGAGAGAGGAAGAGATGGAGAGAAACATCAATGTGTGGTTGCCTCTTATGCACCCCACACCAGGGACCTGGCCTACAACCCAGGCAAGTGCTCTGACTGGGAATCAAACCAGCGACCCTTTGGTTTGCAGGCTGGCACGCAATCAATCCACTGAGCCACACTAGACAGGGTTCACATTTGTTTATTTTTAAATAAGAAAATAATAATCCACTTAGAACTAGAAAGTCAGTTAGGTTCCACAGACCATAATCTCAATGGCAAACAATTTAATCCAAAAGTTAAAAAAAAATCAAGTCTGTTAGAAGCTGATTATTATGGATATTTTGTGAGTGTGTCTGTATTAGTAGATTCTCAAACTCTTTGTTAAACTTTGACTAAAGAAAAATCTTCAGGTTTTTTTTCTTAATCACTTTGTTTTTTTGTTTTGGCTTGGTAGGTTGGAGTGAGGTGTGTGCAGAATATTTCTCTACTGACTTTCATCAGTCCAGACTTGCAATTTTTACTATGTGCTTTGCAAGTGTGTATATTAATTATATAGCTTGAAATAAAGCATTAATTCTTTTCTTGGCAATGAGTTCAAACAACCTATTCATGGGATCACCTATCTGTATTTATTGTATAATTTTATAATTGCTTTGGCTTCTTATAAACAATGCTGAAACTCTATTCTCATTCACTTAAGTATTTTTTCCACAAATGTTTATTAAGTACCTTTTTGTATGAGGCACTATACTTAGTGCCATATTGCCGTGGTCACATATGCCTTATTCATTCCTAGATCATAGTATAAAATCAAGGTGCAATATTGAAAACACAGAAGTAAAGGAGGAAAAAAATAGATTAATGAATTTCTCATCCATTTTGCCATGAAGTTTACTCTTTAAGGTATCTTCCAAATTATATTTGTGATTGTTAATTCATTTTTTATTTACAATGAGGTGATTGCTGACTTGCCTTTATCGAACTAAATTATCATTTTTAATATTAACAGCTATATTTATTTTTTTCTGAAATGCATAAAATACTTTCATTATGGAAAGATACAAACATTAAGGAAAAACATAAATCAAATGCAGTAGTTCAGATGGTCTGCCTTTGTAGATTTAACATTTAGCCAAATGGAATTTTAATAATACATCAGTGAGTAACACATTGAATATTAACTTATTGTGGGAGAGCTTTATTGTTAGCATTTTCTCTTTTTTCCTGTGATAGTAATGGTGTTGCTGACTCCTAATTTTTCAGGCATGTTTGTTTATGTTGCTGGATGCCTGCTCATCTGCTGAGAACAGAGGCTTGACTCTCCTCAGTGAAAATGGTTTGTTGATTGTGTTAAATTTTCAGTGAGTAGTTTGAGATTGGAAATGACCTATATTCTTTATCTCCTTTCAGGCTTTTACTACTAGGGTTTGGCATGATAATTCACGATAGTAAATGCTCAATTCATGTCGAGCTGGCAAATTAATACATCAACTAATTACCCCAGGGCTTTGGGATGCAGCTCATGTTGGCAGATTTCTACGGATCTTCATTAACTCAAATGGAAAGATAGGGACAGAGACAATTGGGGGCACCAAGGTCAACTTCTATTCAATGCTTGGAAACATGAGAAATTATAATTTTAGTTCTGTCAATTGATTTCTCCAGAGTACCTCACACACAAATTTTCCTTTACTAACCCATTCCTTCTACTATAGTTTGGAGGAATTGCCTTTCCCCTCCATTTCCTAAATTTATTTCATGCAGTACTGTATTTATTTCAGGCTCTATTATTTTTTCTTTAAAAATGTTAAATAAATATAAAACTAAAAGTGAATTTCCCTTCCTAAAGTAATTCATATGCTTACAATACTGATCTATACTGTTGTCATTCTTCAATATTTAATAATTTGTCACTTAAAATATTGTTCTTCAGTTGAAAATGATTTAGTTTCTCAAATGTTCCTCTCTTTATTTTTAGAGAGAATGTTATAAATTAATGGCTTATATTTACATGGACAATTAATTACTGAAAGTGCTTAAATGTCCAGTTATAATTTCAAAATCGCTTTTCTTAAATCAGCTTCAAAATTTCTGGATGAGAAATGATGGCATTTTGTATTTTTTTTGTCGTTTTTTCCCTCTACTCATTTCAATGAGCAATAATCACGCCTCGGATAAACCTCATTGGCTACAATACTGCCACTGCGCAAAGCTCCTCTACTCATTTCAAATAAATGTCTTGAACTTGTATTCTAGACTGTATGTAAGACTCTGAGTTCCATTGAACCAAGAACCATGTTTTATTCCTCATATCTTCCCCGACATTTTGCTCAGTGTCGTAACATGACACAATATGAGAACACAGAATGCACACCTAAACCAGACTTTGGATTTGAATTGGATGAGAAAAGATGTCCTTGAGTAGGTCACACTAGAATTGAATCTTAATAAGTTAGCTCAGAGGAAGAGGGTGTGGGAAGATCTTTTAAGGACTTGGAACAAACTGTTTGAAAGCATTAAGGTAAAGGAGAGCATGGAGTATTGTGTGAATTGCACACAGCATTCAGTATGATTATAGTGTCAAGTAGATGGATGGGGCTTGAAATATTCATTGAGTAAAGATTGCAGACAGCTTGTATGCCATGCTCGGGGAACTTGAATTTTATCCTGAAAGCAATGTACAATCACTGTTTGTTTTTTAAAATATTTATTTATTTATTTAGAGAGCAGGGAAAGAAGGGAGAGAAGCGTTGATGTGAGAGAAAAAAGTTGATTGGTTTTCTCTCTTAAGCGGTCCCAACTGGAAATCTAACTAGTGACCTTTCACTTTGTGAGACAATGCCCAAGTAACCAAGTCACACCAGTCAGGGCCCATCACTGTTTGCTTATAAGCAGATTGGCGATAAACTTTCTTTCTTTACCCTTCCTTCCTTCCTTCCTTCCCACCCATCCTCTTTCCCTCTTCCTCTCTCCCACCTTCCTTCCCCCTCCCTCCCTTTCTTCGTTCCCTTCACTCTGCCTTCTTTTTTTTCTTTTCTTTTTTTTAATGGTCAATGTCACACTAGGATGTTTATATTGTGGTTGTATTAGATTGACGGAGATAAGGCTCCGCGTAAATCAATTGCTATAATTTGCCCAATAATGATTAGATCCTAAACTAAGGTATAGGTCATAATAATGCAGGAAATGGGCCAATTTTGGGAGATCTTAAAATGTTAGAATTACGAGGTTTTGATGAAAAGACTTCGAGGATAAGGGAAAGAGTAAAATTTAAAGTGCTACTTGAGCTTTTGTTTCCCGGTGTGAATGTGGGCACTGTTTATTGATTAGGAATATTGAAGCTAGATATCTGGAGAAGAGTTTGGTTTCATACGTTGCAAATTTTAGTTGCCTATGGAACATTCAGATGTAGAGGCCCAATAGATATTTAATGAGACTTGTATTTGAGTACAAGTAGTTCATTTGGGAGTTACTCCCATGAGGTAGAGAAATAGAGAAGTGAGAAAGGAAAGGCAAGTAAGTTGATACAGAGGGTGTTATTAGTAAGTTACCTGTGTGGCACAGCTGAGGTTTTGTCCCACTGGGGTCCTATGGCAACTGTATAGAACGTGCCTCAGAGTGGTTCCACCTGAAAGGCGAGGCTGCTGGATTATTTATCCACTAACTGTTTTTCATTGGTTGAGGCAGCTTCCTGGGAGCTAGCTCACCACACCTGTGACCTAACCTGCTTACAGAAATCTAGTATGCTCCTCCCACGCAGGAATGCCCTTAGGCAGTGTCGCAGGTCCTGGCAGTAGGAGGCTATGCCAAGAGTTACAGATATTGGAAACCCCAACAGATTTTCTTTAATGTGGGTTAGATATTGGCTGGAGAGATGCTCTGACAGTCATCAGCTTTAAAAAATAAAATTAATGCTGTATAATGAAATCATTCACAGGGTCTAGGGTAGAAACCTGTGGAACACTAAAGTTTGAGGAACAACATAGAGAAAGAAATCTGTGAAAGAGAATGTCTGCTGTCTTTGTGTGATTAATATACACAAGAGACATGCCTTGAATATGCTGAAAACAAAGCCAAAAGCTAATGGAGTAACAATGTATCCACTATTTATATTTCTTTGATATAATTGCTTCATTGTATCTGTGCCTACATCTAATTCATCAATGTATCTTTAATACCTTGGATGGTACTTGACACAGAGTATGTCCCAAGTATTTTTTTTCTTTTATTTTTTAAAATTTTTTATTTTACTTTATTATTATTTTTTAACTTTTTTTTTGTTGTTCAAGTACAGTTGTCTCCATTTCACTCCACCACTGCCCCCACCCCAACCATCCCCACCTCCCACCCGGATCCCATCCCCCCTGTTTTGTCCATGTGTCCTTTGTAGATATTCCTGAAAACCCTTCCCCCTTTACCCCCATTATCCTCCCCTCTGGTTACTGTCAGTTCTTTTCTTTTAAACAGGTTAGTTAAGATTACTGAATTTACACACATACATACATTTTAAAATTTAGAAAATAGAGTTTAAAAATGTTGACATTATCAAAACATTTTATATGAAAATATTTTAACCCCATACTTTTGTTTTTAAATACCTCTTTTCCTCTTTTTTTTCTTTTAAATTAATACATTTAGAGCAGTACCAGGTTCACAGCAAACTTGAGTGGCAAGTGCAGGGAGTTCCCTATGCCCTGTCCCCACACATGCAGCACCGCTCCTACTATGGATGTCCTGCACTGCAGGGGAACCGTTGAACCTGAACTGACATATCGTTATCACACAATTCCATCGTTTACATCAGGGTTCATATTCTATAGGTTTGGGCACATGTGTAATGACATGTATCTCTCTCATTATGATATCACAGAGAATAGTTACATTGCCCTAAAAATCCTCTGTGCTCTGTTTACCCCTCCAGCCCCTTGAGTTACTTTTCACAGGACAGAAACTGATGAACAGAGACTTGTAGAGATGCATTTACCAGTTCCTCTTCCATAGATTTACTTCATGGTCTTGAGGATTGGTTCCAAGTTGAGAACATAAAAACAAAGACATAAGAGAAAAACATATGTGCAACCTGTAATGAAGTGCTGGTTTCCTCAGTGCATTTTTATGTATTTGACAATATTTGATTCAAGTTATTTCTCCAAACCAACATGAGTAAGTCAGAAAACTGTGAGGAATGTTTCCAAATGTTTCTAGAACAATCAATTATGGCCTTTCTGCCAAAATATTTCTTTTCCTTACATGCGCATCCTCTGGTATATTTTGCCTGATTTTTATTTCGGCATTCTACTGGAAGTCATGACCTGTATTTATCTGTGATATCCTCAGTACAGGTGGTGACCGGGGAAACCCCTACAATAATTTCTGTTGTTGTTATTATTATTATTATTTAAAAAGACTCAGAAAAGAAAATGCATACTGGTGCCAGACATAGTCAAATGAAGTTTCTCTTTCAAAGAGCTTCCCAGCCTTGTAGCCTTGTAGTTACAGTAGTATGTTTGGAAATGTGTCCCATCCCGGGGTGAATCAGCTGTGAAATAGCAGGAAGTATTTCATCGGCAGAATGTTTATAACAGGATTGTCTTTTTGAAAGGGATTATATCTTCATTTTTACTGAGGGCAGAGTCAAATCTGACACTGATAGATTGGAACAAACATTAGTTTTGATTGTTTGTGGCAATTTTAGATGCAATGGACATTTTGTGTCCCAATTTTCTCTGTTTCTATTCCAGGCGAGTGTTTTTCCCTAAGTACAGTTCTAACACTTTTTCCTCACACACTTTTTCTGAGGAAAAGTTAACCTGCATCTACTATGCTTAAAAAGCCATTGAGTTGATTTTCTTTCACCTAATAAACTTGCTCTATATTCTCACTTCCTTTTAATTTTTTTCCTTTCCTTGAGAATAAACATGATCACATCAGGCACATATTGCTCTTGGTGTCTAATTTTTGTAGATTGCATCAGTTTCATTCTTAATTTTAATAGAATCCTTAATATGGTATATTATTAAGTTGACACTTGATTACAAAAAGCTAACACTCCAGAAAAATCCTTCTGAGAACTTATTAGCATCAGCAAATGCTTCTGCTTTCCTATCTTTTAGAGATTTAGAGATCTTTCAATTTGCCCCTTGAAATTTATAGAACTTTAAAATATGAAAAACATTATTTTTTAAATACTGAATCAATTTTAAAAATCTGTTTTAACCTCTATGAGATTTAATTTCCTCGTTGTTAAATCAGGATAATGATAGCTAACATGCAAAGTGATTATAAAATGAAAAATATGTGTGAAGTGCATAATGCAGTATCTAGTATACACAGGTTTTATTAACCCTGGGTTACCCCCTTCTTCTCCTGTACCTCCTTCTTCCACACTTAATGTAGATCAATGCTTCTCAAACTTTGAATCAAAATCATTTAAAGGGCTCGTTAAAACACAGATTGCTGCCCCCACAGTTAATAATGCAGTAGGTCTGGTGTGGACTTGAGACTGTTTAAGAAGTTGCCAGGTCATGTTGAAATCAGAGACAACATTTTGAGAACCATTGACATAGAAAGATAATGAAAATGGTGTGAAGCAGAACTTTGTGGCTATCAATACTTTTTTCCTATAGTCACTTCTGAGTAATAGACATTATCACTTTCTATTTTAAATATAATTACCTAGATACTTTCTTTTAAATATTCATTTATCTATTTGTGAATAATTCTCCCAGTGTCTCCATTTACTTAGATAATTGTGTGAATGTTGCTCTTTTGAAATTATGTAATAGTTTGATAAATATTAGAACTCATGTCATGTGAATTAAAAATTTTAAAAATGTTTTTTTCTCAGTTGAGCATGTAAGTGATGGAGTTCATTTGCTTGTTTTGTCTTTTAAACTGATGAAGCAAAAAGAAGAATGCCTGAAATTTGAGAAATCTGTTCTCTATGTTTCATTACAGATGTAAAGAAATTTGTTCACCAAAGTAGCTACCAGTATCCCTTGCTTTTCAAAAATTCACATAACACCACTCTGCTTTTGTAAAAGACCTGCATTAGTACCTGTTTTCACTCACTGAAAGAAATCCAAAGAGGGTTTTGCTGTTAGGAAAAAGGCAGAAAATGAGAACAATGTTGAACATTTGTTTTGCAGTGAGCCACCCAGCAGTGACAGAGGCTGTTCCAAGCCCCTTCCCCAGGAACTGCACCCGTCTCAGCCTAGGCTTTGAACTCTGTCAGGGAGCAACTGTGGTTTCGTTTTCACATCCGTTAGTACTATGTGTCCTAAGGATTAGAAAAGCCTAGAAGAGCTCATAGGATTTATGCTTTGTGTGAAACTGGATGTACTTAAGCATATTTGGTAGGTTATTTTGGAGGTCTTGGAACACTAAAATTTTTTCCATGGAAGTTAACAGAAATCACTTCTTCACTTTATGCCATTTCAGTTTATGAAAAGTTTCACAAGAAATCTCTACTTTCAGAGAGTGGGGCAATGTGTATTATTATCATATTTGTATAGAATTTAGAGAATATTTACTAAAATTGAATGATACTCCTACTATTTTCATTTTATCTGCCAGATATATTTATCTTGTTCAGTTACCTATCATGTCACTGGTAATAAGAACCTGGAAAGCACAGTTGCCATCATGACTAGCAGAAAGGAAAGATCATATTTAATCAGAAATATCTTGCATCAAAAATTAACACAAGACTTCACTTGACAACAATGCTAAGTATTGAAAATCTGAATGTAGTGAATGACACATACACACTGTAGCTGCAAGTATGAATTCTGGAGGAAAGAATAAATATCTAAAATGTTACATGTTGACATGTTTCTCTAGTATATTCTGAGTCAACTTTGATGTATTGTTAATATAATCTCAAGCTACATATGAAAATACTTTTAATGGCCACAACATAACATATGAGAAACTTCTTACAATGTGTTTAGACTCTTGTAAACATCAGGGATGGATCCTCAGAAGTCTTCCCTCTATTTATACTCACACCCTAGGTAACCTCATACAGGTTATTGCTTTAAGTACCATCTGCAGGTAAATTCATATGACTAGCTTGGATGAGATCTAAGTCCTGAACTTCAGATTCTTTTTTTAATTAGATTTTATTTATTTATTTTTAGAAAGAAGGGAACAGAAGGAGAAAGAGAAGGAGAGAAATATCAGTGTGAGAGAGAAACATTGATTGGGTGCCTCACATGCATGTCCCAACTAGGAACTGAACCCACAACTCAGGCATGTGCTCTGACCGGGAATTGAACTGTCCACCTTTCTCTTTGTGTCACAATGCCCAACCAAAGGAGCCACACGGATCAGGCCCTGTACTTCAGATACTTATAGATAACTGTGTACTGTGTCTCCAATTGATATCAAGTAAGGATTTCAATCATAACATGTCACAACCTTCTTCTTCTGCATACATCCCCAGAAACTTAACAGTAGCTACTTTATTTTAACCACTCAAGTTATAAACAGTGAACCCACCTTTGCCCCCTGCATTTTTTATATCCTACACCCTCTTCACAAACAATATTGTCAGCTCTGCTTTGAGTGTGTAATAAGAATCTATGTCTCACTCATCCATTGTTACATCCTAGTCCAAGCCCCATCAACTCTCACCTAGAGTATTATATTAACCTCTCTAGTTACCTGTCCACACAGGGATGGGCAGAGGTAGGTTTACAGTTATGATTACATGAAACCCAGATTTTATTCTTGTATTATTATTTATTTATTACTTTATTATTTAATTATATTACTTGTCTTCTTATTGTTATTATTTTGTATCCTTACTTATGATTTATCTTTTAGGTAATGATGGCTGGTAATCATTAGCCATCATTACCTTTCTTTGCCCACTTCTATATATATCATTTCACTCCATAGTATATCCTCTCAAGAGCTGTAGTATGAATGTTTTAAAACGTAGGCAGATCCTGTACTTTTCTTCTAAAAAACATACAATGAGTTCCTATATTTTTCAAAGTATAAGTTAACATTTTTATGATGGCCTAAACATAATTTGGCCCACCACTAATTACATGAGTTCATGTCTCACTGACTCAGATCCAGCTACCCTGGTACTTTTTAAAAGTTAAACATGTACCTATCATATGTCCCAGTCATAGCAATTCTAGATATTTACTTAAGAATAATGAAGACAATACATCCATCCAAATACATGTACATGAATATTCACAGAAGCTTCACATGTAATAGACAAAAATCTGGAAGCAACCCTAATATTTATCAACAAATGAAGGCTTAGAGAGTTGTGGTATTTTCATACAATGGAATACAATTCAGCAATACAAAAGATAAATGATTGATACCTGCAACTATATGATGAATATCAAAATAATTATTCAGAATAAGAAAACCAGATAAAAGAGCACATGCTATGCATTATTTCATTTACATAAAATTTTATAAAATGCAAATTAATCTGTACTGGCATAAAGTAGGTTCACAATTGGCTGGAAATGAGAATCAATTCAAGAATGGCAGGAGGCAGAGACTTCTGGCCAACACGGAGGCGTAGGTAGATATACTTTGCCTCCAACACAACCAAAAGAAGGACGACAACAAATTAAAAAGAAAAAGAGAACAGCCAGAAACTCAGACTGTATGGAAGTCCAAAAACCAAGGAATTAAAGTAGAAATATTTACCCAGACTGGTAGGAGGAGCCGAAAGGACATGAAGCAAAGTGGCAGCTGGAGGACCTGGTGGGTGAGGCAGCAGCTGTGGACCAGGTGGTCCCACATTGTGTGTGGATGAACCAGGAGGAACAACTGGGGAGTGAGACAGACTGCACAACCCAGGCTTCCAGCATGGGAAAAGAAAGCCTCAAAATCTCTGGCTGTAAAAATCTGTAGGGTTGCAGCAGCAGGAGAAACTCCCAGCCTCACAGGAGAGTTTGTTGGAGAGACCCATAGGCTCCTAGAATGTACACAAACCCACCCACCTCAGAGTCAGCACGAGAAGGGCCCAATTTGCTTGTGGGTAGTGGAGGAAGTAACTGAAAGCCAGGTGAGAGCTGAGCAAGTGACATTGTTCCCTCTCTGACCCCTTCCCCACATACAGCAGCACAACACAAGGACATAAGTTGCCCCACCCTGGTGAATACCTAAGGTTCCGCCCCTTACAATGTAACAGGTGCACAGAGACAAAGAAATATGGCCCAAATGAAAGAACAAATCAAAACTCCAAAAATAGAACTAAGTGATGAAGAGATAGCCAAACTATCAGATGCAGAGCTCAAAACACTGGTAATCAAGATGCTCACAGAACTGGTTGAGTACAAAATAGAGGAAAAAGTGAAGGCTATGGAGTGAAAGAAAGAAAAATATACAGGGAACCAACAGTGACGGCAAGGAGACTGGGACTCAAATCAACGACTGGAGCAGAAGGAAGAAATAAACATTCAAACAGTACATAATGAAGAAACAAGAAATCAAAAAAATGAAGAGAGGCTTAGGAACCTCTGGGACAACTTTAAGCATTCCAATATCCGAATCATAGGGGTGCTGGAAGGAGGAAAGGTAGAGCAAGTAATTGAAAACTTATTTGAAAACATAATGAAGGAGAACTTTCCCAATGTGGAAAAGGAAATAGACTTCCAGGAAGTCCAGGAAGCTCAGAGAGTCTCAAAGAAGTTGGACCCAAGGAACTACATACCAAGGAACATCATAATTAGATTACCTAAGATGAAAGATAAGGAGAGACTCTTAAAAGCAGCAAGAGAAAAGGAGTTACATACAAAGGAGTTCTCATATGCCTAGCAGCTGATTTCTCAAAAGGAACCTTGCAGGCAAGAAGGGGCTGGAAAGAAGTATTCAAAATCATGAAAGGCCAGGACCTACATCCAAGATTACTGTATCCAGCAAAGCTATCATTTAGAATGGAAGGGCAGATAAAGTGCTTCACAGATAAGGTCAAGTTAAAGGAGTTCATCATCACCAAGCCCTTATTATATTAAATGTTAAAAGCACTTATCTAAGAAAAAGAAAATGATTAAAAATATGAACAGCAAAATGACAACAAACTCACAACTATCAATAACTGAACCTAAAAAACAAAACAAACTAAGCAAACAACTAGAACAGGAGCAGAATCACAGAAATGGACATCACATGGAGGGTTATCAATGGGGAGGGGTAGGGAGGAGAATGGAGAAAAAGTACAGGGAATAAGAAGTATAAGTGGTAGGTAGAAAATAGACAGGGCGAGGTTAGTAATAGTATAGGAAATGGAGAAGCCAAAGAACTTATATGTACAACCCAGATATGAACTAAGGGTGGGGGGATGCTGGTAGGAGGGGTGATGCAGGGCCGAGGGGAATAAAGGGGAGAAAAAAATGGAACAATTGTAATAGCATAATCAATAAGATATACTTAAAAGAAAGAATGGCAGGAGGGTGAATAAAAAAGGGATGCAGACACATTTTAGGTTGGTGAATATATTATTTTCTTTGATTATGGTGATGAATTCATTGGTGTATACATGTCAGATCTGATCAAACTGTAGAGTTTAAATATGTACAGTATGTTCCTTTATACACTAATATTATTGCATGTTAATTATTATATACTGTAAAAATTATGTTTGAGCCCTGGCCATTGTGGCTCAGTTGGTTGGAGCATTGTCCTGTAGACCAAAAGGTTACAGATTTGATTCCTGATCAGGGCACATATCCACATTATGGGTTTGATTCCCAGTCGATGTGTGTACGGGAAAGCAGCCAATTTATGTTCCTCTCTCAAATCCATGTTTCTCTATCTCTCTCTTTCTCCCTTCCTCTCCCTCTCTAAGAGCAATGAAAAAGTGTCCAAGTGTCCTCAGGTGAGGATTCAAACATTAAAAATAAATTTTAAAAATGTTTGAATTTAAAAGATTTTATTTTATTGTGATGGTCAAATGTAAAAAAACTATTCAGAATTATGTATCCTGCAACCAATGACACTCTCAACTTCAACATTTATAACATTTTTCTCACAAGACCAAATATATCATAAGCAAAAAGATCTTGTAAAGTTTTCCTTTAAGTGTGTTTCTTTTCCACTAAGATTGAATTTTAACAGAAACAATGTGTGTGCACCAGTAAATGGAACATGCTGATTAAACAGTCACAGAAAGTAGGCATGTCCCCAAACCACCTTTATAAACCACAGTGGAAGAAACAGGGCCCCAGCTTCTAGTTCTAACAATCCTGGTGAGTTACTCCAAAACCCAAGGAAGGCCATTTAACTCTCTAAATCTCAGTGTCCATCAAGGTTTAATAGGGACAGCTAAGTTATGTGTAAGGACAAATGTGATGAGAGGTGAGACTTTGGCTGGCTCCAAGTACAGTGAATTCACAAAGGAGCCTATTGCATGCCGGCTATTTCACACCGTAACCCTTTCTTTAAGTCCTAGTGGCTGCACATTTGACTAAATTAAGTACCCTTAAGAGACTAACCCAGTTTTGGATGCTGCTGTCTTTGAGATAAAAATGCATGTACTTGTATTTGAATATAGTTAGTTTGCCCTGTGTAACCTTTTAATGAAAATATTATTGCATAGATAACTAATCTAAGCCATTTTTATGCCATAATAGGGTGTAATATTATAAAAAAATAAGTAAATTTAATATTGGCTTCAGATTATTTGATTCCTTTTATGATTTAGAATAATAGCTATGTGATCAAATAATGTAAGAACAGTCCTTTCACATGGACACTGTACCTCCAAGCAGTCAGTAATTTACTAAGCATTGGGTGTGATACTTTATTTTATTTGCAACAAGCATGAGCCAGTGTGTTTCAACATCTCTCTCTCTTTTTTTAAACATGTTTTTTCAATTTCCATCCCTCAAGCCTCCTTAACTTCCCCTGTCTCTCTTCTGTTCACTCTGTCCCATGCCTACCTCTGCCTCTGGATGTTTCCTTTTCCTGAGCAATGTTTGCCCTTTCTTTATCTCTTGGCCCTAATAAAATGTATCTTGGTGGTTTCCAACACCAGGTCTTCTAACTGTGTTGTGAATTGCTTTCTGTCCTTTCCAGTACACCATGTTCCCTGATAGCATGTTTTTTTCTTTTGCTTCTTTTGAATAAGAATTCAGAGGATGCACATTGTTGATTACAGGTATATTTCCCTTTACTTTATAGAGTCCAACATATGTAGTGTACTTTAAAAAATCTTTTCTACTACATGGACACTCTTCTCCTTAAATTCCATCTGGCGTGTATTCTATGGGGTCATAAAAAGAGGTTTTATGATCACCTGAAAAGTAGTAACAGATACTATGTATGCAGAATATCCCTACAGGTTGAAAGTCCCACAAAAATTACTGTTCTTGAAGAAGTCGGACTATTAATAAAACTTGAAATGGAATAACCAGGGACACAAATAAATAAGATCATTTGAATGTAGGGCAGTAGTGGGATAAAGAAAGATCAGTACAAAGTGGGGAATGGTACTCTTTAAGAAGAATGATCAAAGATATTTTTTCTAAAGGGCTGAACCTAAATAAAATTCAGTCAGCCATGTGAAGGTGAATAGTGCTCTAGACAGAAGGGGGAGGAGGTGCAAGGCGGGTCCATGCACCCCAAGGAATGGCCATGCTTGGTAAGATAAAGAAGACAGGCCTGTCTGACCACAGTGGATGGGGGGAAGTTGTGAGGCTGTTATAGTGAAGGGATAACTATGGGCATTTTGGTTTTAAGGGAAGAAAAAGGGTCACTGAAAGGCATGTAACTCATTCTGACTGGGACATAAATTGAACAGAGGGTCGTCAGAGAATGTAAGTTGTTTTTTGTTTTAATAAGAAATAGGGAAAAAGGAAGAGTCAGCTGTATCAGAAGCCAACAGAAATTACCAGTGCAGACAGTTAAGTAGTCTAAATAACAAAGATACCATCCAGTGTTTCTTAAACATTTTATGAATAGTTCTGTCAGAACTGGCTATAAATAAGCCCAGGAATTTGACGATGGCATCATAAGTTTTTGAAAAGCTTCTTAGTACACACGTATTTAGTCTGAATTTCTTTTGTATTTTTGTTTGTTTGTTTTTCTCCAGTGGTTACTGTTTGTTACTCATTCACTTTAGAATTTGGTCGTAACAGGCCATTTCTAAAATATTTAGATGAAAGTATACTCTGTTGACACCTTCATGTCCAAAAGCATTATTTCAATCTGCTTGTCATAACTGCTAATTTTGGAATTTCTCCTATATGATATATGCAGTGGAATAAATCTTATTTCATAAGTATTTGTACATATTTGATTATTTCCTCAACATATTTTTAGAGTGGAATTGAATTAAATAAAGGCACTCACTTTATGCTGCCAAATTGCCTTTTAAATATTTTGCCATGTACAGTATCGCAGTAAAAATGGATAAATTGGACTTCACCAAAATGGAACATACCTGCTCTTTGAAGTACTTGTTCCCCAGTACACACCTGTCTGTGTTTGGCGGTCACAGCGGCGCCCTCGTGCTTGTGCAGTGAGGCTGTCCAGGCCAATCAACTCACGTTCTTCCATTCGTACCTACAGTTGAATCCCTGTTTTTAATTCTGCTCTGCTGAGGACAGAACTAAAACCCAGTCAGCTTGGTATAAAAGGTGCTTTATGTGTATAGTTTTCAGAGGTGAGAAAGTGTGATTTGCTCTGCAGAATGTGTGTGTGTGTGTGTGGGAATGTGCTACGTTATTGTGTGTGTGTGGTAACGTGCTACGTTGTCATGTGTGTGTCATAGGGAAGGTTTGAAGAAGATTATGGAATGCAAAAGTGTTTTTTTCTTAAAAAAGACTTTAGCGCAGTAAATGAGTTTTCAAATTTAAAAAATCCTAAAGCTGGAGCTGGGGCTCATCTTTATGAGTGTCAAAGATGTGGAAATTGAAGCATGTCCCATCAGCACCTTCATTCTGAGAATAATTTTCCATGCTGGTTGCTACTCTGTGCCCTGCATGAGTGACTCCGAGCGCACCTAAGGACCATTTTAATGTGTGGCATCTGGATGGACACCTGGAAGCTGTGAAGCCTTGAACTAAGAAGTCATTAATGCTAAGAAAAAAATTAACATTAATGTTGATTATCCTCTTTAACTTGTTTCACCCACAACTGCTCCATCATTCTGCAACCAGATTACTGCCGCTTCCATATGTTTCTGTGTCACTTAGGCTTGACTAATTAAAATGTTCCGTTATAGGTGCCACATGAATTTTGAAATTCTATGATGTCTTTTTCACCAATTGAAGAGACTTTTAATGTTTTATGAAAATTGATGTATAAATTTCTTTTAAACTGCCAAATACCAAACACATGCCATGCTCTAAAATTTTATGTTCTGTTTGATTTTGATTCAGAAAAACCCATCTATACTTATCAGCTGTGTTGTAAGCTTTGCCAAACTGGAGCACACTTTATGATCCTGATTGAGTTTCCTTCATGTTTTTCTTCAAATTTACTTTTGCTAATGAATATAAGGATATTTTTGGCTAAGGAATCTTGAGAAAAAGATTAATCCTCATCAGCAAGGAAAAAAAATGCAACCTAAAGCATCAATCAAATACCATTCCCTTCTTCCAAACTATCACTGATATAAAAAGATAATAATCAGTGTTGGCATTCTCAGACACTGATGATGTGAGTCACATTGGCAAAATATTTAAAAGGCAATTTGGCAGCATATAGTGAACACCTTGATATTTCATTTCTTTTATTCAATTTCATTCAAAAAGCATTATGAGGAAATAATATATGTGCAAATATTCATGAAAAAAGATTCATCATAGTGTTATTTAAAACTTAGAAATATAAATAAGTACCTATGAAACTGTTTGATTAGTCGATTCTTCCATGTGATAGAGAAAAGCAGTTTTTACACACAATATTTTTGAAGACTAATTGATGCCTAAGGTTATTTTCTTTTTTTTAACCATTTTTATTGTTGTTCAATTACAGTTGACCCCATTTCCCCCCATTACTCTCCCCTGCCCTACCCACCCCCCCCACCTCCTACATTCACTCCTCCCCACCCCATTGTCTTCGTGCATGGGTCCTTTATACATGTTCCTTGGCTTGACCCTTCCCCTTCTTGCCCCCTTTAGTGCCCCTCCCCCTCACTTCTGGTCACTGTTAGTTTCTCGATATACTATAATGTTAAGGGAGAAACATTTTTCTAACAAACTATGTATTTATAGAAATACTTAACTGAAGGACAGTGCCTTAACCTACTTTATTCCCAGTGCTATTGTATTTGCTTATTGATTTATTTTAATCTATTTATACATTTAAATGATGATCATTTTTTATAATCAGGAAAGCAGTTATGAAAAAAATTTCATCATGTTCTTTTTGAATAACTTTAAAATTAACCTCTTACTGAGTGAATATAGTGCATGTATGTGGTTTTATATTTTTAAATTTATTTCTCCAGCAAAATTCTAAACTTCTTGGGGTTCAGCCTATGTCATTTACTTTATTTTTATCCAGTATAGTGTCTTTCAGAATGCATCAGGTCGACTATGTGGAATTTTGTTAAAATATACACATGCTCAGACCCTATTTCTAGAGATTCTCATTTATTCTCTCTGTTGTGCCACTCGTGATTCTGATGTATACAATATCTCATAGTCAGGGGCTGGGTCATTTAATTGGTAGTGGTAATGAATTTTTCTCTTCCTTATTATCTTATTAGTGACAAATATTTATTTGAACTTGGTTTAAGTTGATTCAGATGGGTTCATCTGGACATTGGTTCAAACTGTGGTGATATCTTAGTACAGAGATTAATTTAAAGACAGTTGTCTCAGTTCCTTTTGGATGTTGACCAGGTATAAATAGATAGATGCACAATAAAAATAATTTTCCTTCATCTTCAGTTTAGATATTAAGTCAGGAATATTAATGAGAGCACTGAGTTTGGAAATAAAAGGACCAATAAATGAAATCAAGTTAGCTCACATGTAATATGTTTGCTAAAAACATATGCATTACTTTCATTTTTTGTTATAGAGCAAAATCACTTGTATATGGATTTTTAAATTTCATCCACTTCTTCCTGCATCACCAAAGGAAACAATTTCCAACCAATTCTCTCCCACTTTTCTCATAAAACAGAGCAGTGACAAGGATCAACACGAACACTGATTAATTCAGTCATGTAACAGTTGTTTGAAACCATACTCCCCCTCACAATGCATGCACATTCACACACATGTGTGCACATGCATACATGCACAGTAGTGATAAATATCTTTCACCTAAGATTGTTATTCTAAGGAGCTTGTGTTAGTAACAGGTGATCACCTATAGTTCTAAATAATCAGGCACTACTCTGATCAAGCACGAAAGACAATGCTCACTAGATATACCATGTTAAGTGCATAAAAGAGATTAAAGAAGTTACTCCCCCCCTCAATTGGAATGGATAGAAATATGTTCTTGTTATTCTGGTGGTCTCCACATTTAGCTATGGAAATGAGAGAACTATTTATAGTTAATGTAAGGAAGTAAAATCAGAATGCTTCACTTCCAAAAGGTAATTAAAATTTTAAATCTTATTGCTAGTTCTACCTTAAACTTATTGCATTTGAATGAACTATTTATCAGTTTTTAAAAGTGAAGGCCCTGACTGGTGTGGCTCAGTGGATTGAACACAGGCCTGCAAACCAAAGTGTTGCTGGCTTGATTCCCAGTCAGGGCACATACTGGGTTGTGGGCTATGTCCCCAGTAGGGGGTGCGCTACAGGCAACCACACATTGATGTTTCACTCCCCCTCCTTCTCCCTCCCTTCCCTTCTCTCTAAATATGAATAAATAAATTCTTTTTTAAAAAGTGAGAGCTGTAAAAGTAACAAAACAAGAAAGTTCTTGGACTGAGGTGGCTCTAATGCCTTGTTTGACTATGAAAACAGACCAAAACCTAAGCCAAAATCAATAAACTGGAATCCAAGAAAATGCAATTTAAGAACAAATAATCCCGGCCAGTTAGGCTCTCTCAGTTAAGGCAACCACTTAAACTATAGCCAATCAGATAATTTCCTGGCCTGGCTTCCACATTTGCTCTGTAAATTTCTCTCCTCTAGCTTTTGATGGTAGAGAACCCTTAACCTCAGGTTGCATTTTAGTAGCACTTCATACCAGAAATTTTGAACATGATACTTGATGCTGACTTTGTGAATACAAACTCATTGATCAACAAATGAAAATGCTTGCGAAATTTTCTTTAAATGTTTCCAGAGATGTTTCTTTCATAAATTCCTTCAATGTTTAAAATACTAGTGTTTTAAAAATACATTTTAATATATTTAAAAAGCCTCCTGCCTGTGTTTAAACTCTGCTAACTTCAACTTTTTGTTCCTATGTAGTAGAAACCTACGTATCTACTCACCATTTTTACCAGAAGGGCACTTCAGTATTTAAATATTAAAGAAAATGTGAAATATTCCTAAAGAAGTTTGTTCTCAGTAAACTGAGTGGGAATAACTCCGTCAGCTAAACAGTCTTTAGAAACAGTATTAATTCACACTAACACATCACATGGCTAAGTTTGAACCTCTGAGTAGAGAAGAAAACATACGCAAGGCCATATTAAGTCTGCTGTGTGTTGGGGAGCACAAAGGTATGGTGGTGAAATTTGGGAATGCTTAGTTAATTAACCCTGTTCGGTGAAATTCAGAACAAAAACGAAGGGATCCTTCCTTAGAGGAACCTATTTCCATTTTAATAACTTTATATTTCTTACTTTCCTAGGCTCCCAAAGTGGTGGAAAAATGCTTTAATATCTTGATGGCATATCAGTTAGCTTTGTAGAGATAATATTAATCCTGAATGAAAATATCTACTTTGAGTGTTTTACCCTTGAAAGACATGCAGGTGGGCCCCACTTTGCATAGCAGTGCAGAACCGTAAAAAAATGATTGCACAAGCTCAAACTGTGGAAGCGATCCTAACAATAAATGGGAAACACTATGGTTATTTTATAACCTTTACTTGTTTTTACAAAAATATCAACTTTATTAATTGATTATGTAGAAAAACAGACAAATATTCAAAATAATGTTATTTAAAAGGAAAATAGAAAAAGTGTTCTGTTTAATTTTTTTCAAGAATAGTTTGAAGAGTGCTTGCCTTTTTGTTGTATATACAACGTGATATAAGTGAGCGTTTATTTTCTATGGGTTGGTAAATTTTTATGCTCTTCTCTAAGTTTGGATCAGTTTCTAATATAATATCCTTTGCATTTTTAATGTCATGATATATCTCTGAGGTTCTTTAAAGGTATTATTATTATTTTTTTTACCAGTGTTGCTTCCTCTGGGGCATTTTTATCCTTTCATTACAAGCGCTTTCCTCATTTATGCCATTAAGTTCATCTTTACTGAGTTTCTCTGGTTGTATACATAGAGTCCCTCTGTTAGCAGCCAGTGTGAACATTTCCATGGGCACCTATTTCATTTATAATTCCATTTATATACAATTCAATTCCTGCAGAGTCATTTGCACAGTGAGCTAAAAGTTTCCACCATATCGCACACTTTTTCTTCCCTCCATGATGGTTGAATGTTTTCAGCTGCATGCTTTAGGTCATTTTTCTCCTGAACTCAGCTGAGGAAATGGTACTGTGTGCAACTGTAGCATCAATAGCTTGTCTGAAAGTCCATCTGGGAAAATAACCTTTAAAAGTTGAAATACATCCTTGGTCCAAATGGCTGGGTTGATGAAGTTGTATTTGGTGGTAAAAAAAGCAAGTTTCACATTTCCATTCAATTTTCTTGGGTATAAGTACCCAAGAAAATTATAGTGATCTGGAGTATTATTCACCAGTGTAGTGCTTTAAAGGTTAGATTATTTTGCCTGTAGTATCTCTGTATCACTGGGTGATAAGGAGGCAAAACGATGCCATGTTTTATTTTCTATGAGTGAGTAACAGATGTACAATCACCAATCACTGACAGGTTTTGAAAGAAATGGTACTATTTGTCACTGATCATGATGTGCACCTGTAATTTATGTTGTGATTTGTGGATTGAAGAGAGAGTAGCGGACTGTTTTTTATACAATCACTCACAGTTAATATAAGCTGGTAACTGACTGAAATCTCAATAATATTGTTGGGGACTGGTGTGACTTAATTAAACCAGAGTAACTGAAACATTGCACAGAATGAGAACTGTCTTTGCTAAGTTCAACAAATTTGTCTGAGGCTTCTGTACTTACCTCACTGTGAAACTATGTTCAGCTGTTCATTTATTTTTCAAATGATGGTAGTAAGCTTTAAAATGTAGGGAGTAATTTAAGTTGGTGAATTTCAAAACATAACTTGTTGTGTTTACTTCCTTACACTAATCAGGCAGACGGTAGGTGGAATCTGGCTTTCCTCTTTATGTGCACCTCAGGAAGGTGACAGGAAGGGAAGATTTCCACAAGTCCCTGCACATACCCAGTCAAGCAGCCACCGAAGACTGCATCTGTAGTGCGTTGGTATGTACAATAAAACAGAAGACCGCCCACTGGATTAGACATAGATCTCCACTGTATTAGCTGTCCATTGTGGATTCTCAATGAAGAAAATATACCCACAATTACATGCACAGTACCCTTGAGAAACTGTGAAAATTTGAGGGAGGAGGTAACAGACCTGGGGGAAAATCCTTGGTCTGGCAAATCAACAATAGCAAAAAGTTTTCCTCAGGTTCTAGTAACTTAAAAAGTTTTTAAAGCAGGTTCTTTTGAGACATAATTTACACAATATGAAGTTCTCCTATTGTAAGCATACAGTTCAGTGACTTTTAGAAACAGGGTACACTTGATGAATTCACATGTCGCCTTTGTGTCGGGCCGTGCTAACCCTCAGCAAAGTTGCAATTCCCGTTCCATTACGTGCTGCCAAGTCAAGCACTCTTGGCATTTTTATTTTGTGGCAGAAATTTACTATCTAATTTTTTTTCCAGAAAACAGGGAGAAGGATATTTCAGTATTTATTTTTATAATGCATATCGTGCGTATATTTAGTATTTGTTTTGAAAGCATGTAAGGTAATACATAAATAAATATCCAGACTCAACTACATTTTAGTAAGTCTTCATATTAGTTTTAGGATGAATTGTCATCTCTATTTTAAGGTGAAAGAAGGAGTTTCTGCAAGGTTAAGGAACTCAGCTGAGGAATGAGACTAGGATATGATCTTACATCTTCTGACTCATTGCATTGGTATTTCTAGTGCTAATTCATCAGCTATCGTAATAATAAGTAATATTTACTGCAGGCTCACACGAGCCATTCTAAGTTCTCTACATGTGGTGTTTCATGTAGTATTTAGAACTCTGTGCGGTAAACGTTGTTATTTTCAGGGGTGGATAGATGGTGCAGCGAGTTTAGGCATCCCACCCAAGGTCATAAAAATGATAGGTGGCAATGTGAGACCCTAGTTCTCGAGTCCACTGTTATATTTGTTTCACTTTCCCTCCCTTAATATCCACTGTTCTCCAAGGGAAAAAAAAAAAAAAACAACAAAGACCAGAATCCCTGCTAGAACTATCTTTCTGGAGTAGGAGGAGGCAAAAAAGAGAATGGGAAAGAAAAATTTCCATTACTCTTTGAACAAGTTTTTCTGTGTCTGGCAAACTACATTCTAATAATGAATCTTTTTCCATGTTAACATGTCTATTTCTAAATTTTTACATTTTCAGATTTGAGGTCTTCATTTAATAATACAACCCATTTTTTAAATTTGATATAATTTTCTAGTAGGCCAAAGGGAAGTGGGACTTACAAAGGCTTAGGCGTTGATGTTATGCTTCAGGATGGTTTCACCTGTGGCTCTCTCTGCCTGAGCCTTTGTCCCCAGATATGACATGCTCACACCCTCACATCAGTCGATCTCTTTTCAAGAGTCATCTTCCTAAATTGTCCTATTTAAAATAGAAATCCGTCCATTCATTTCCTACCCTGATTCCGTTTTATTTTTCTCCTTTGTATTAATGACCCCATAACCTAAGTTCAGATTGATACTTTCAATTCAAATTCAAGACTAGAGGGCTTTTACTTAATCTTCTCTTCATTGCATCTGTTCTTTATCACTAAGAATAGTAGTTCTCAAGGGCATGGAGAATAATAGAAAATCTCATCATTGCCCATGTTTCTATCATCTATTTACTTCTTATTATGTTATTTCTCATTTATTTCTGCATTTTTTGAAATCTTTTCTCTCTTATTTCTAATTATTTCCAGAGTTAAGAAACATCATTTCTGAGCTTTTCCAGGTCTGATGTTTGTTGTTTCTTTCATGTCTTGTAGCATTTTCTTAATGTGTCCTAGCTAGTTTTGAGCAGGTAGGTTACCATTTTGTGGACATGTTTTTCAGCTATGGTATTCAGCTTCCCTCTCTCTTTTTTATTATGATAACATTTGATGGGATATGATCTTGATACTTTTATGTTCATGTTTATGTGAACTTAATTTTCCTAAGGCTGGGTTTAGGAAAGCTTATATAATTTCACAAAGTTCTCTCTTTTGTTGTTTTTATGTTTAAAATGTGGCAATGTGCTGTCTGGGATTTGATCTGGTCTTTATTTATTCATTTTTTTCTGTCTCTTTGTGGTTTCTATCTTGTTCAGTTTTGACTCCCCATCCAGCAGTTCTGAAAGGGGTCAGTTCTGAGAGGTAACAGCTGTTCTCTCTTCCAGGTTGTTCAGTCCTTCTCAGGGGCAGGGGTCATACTCACAAATTCCTAGCAGTTTTAGCTGCTGCTCCCACATTGGTCTCTGCTTTCCAGTGTATACCTGTTGGAGATTTTGGTGTTCTCTTGTTCTCAGGCTCCTAATACCTTTCTCTGTTGATTTCCTCCTCTCCCTTCTACAGAGATGCATGTTTCATGTAGTTTTAAGACTCTTGGTCGTTGGTCTCTACCTCATGTATTTAGTGCTGGCCCCAGCTTACTGGGTTTGCCATCTAAATGCTCTGTTTTTACATGGGGATTTGGCAACATTAAAAACTACACAGCCACCACTGCCATCTTCCCAGAATCCTCTTTCCTGTGTAGATTTTCAACATGTACCTTTAATTACATGGCAACTATTGACTACCCTCAGCGAATGCTTTCTAACAGTCAATGAGTTGCATGATGTATTCATGTGTGTGTGTGTGTGTATAATGCTTTAAAGCTAAAAATTACCAATTACTGAACTTGAAACTATTAATGGCCTTTTGTCCTTTTTTTTAGTGGTAGAGCTTTCAGAGTCATATTTCTCTCTGGTAGAAGTAATTTTGTTGGAAAAAAAAACAACAACTCCATCTAGTCAGGTTTCCGTTCAAACAATCAAATTGCACGTGTTTGAAAGGCAAGTTTTACTAAGATGATGGAAATATTAAAAAAAAGAATAAAAGGAAAGCATTGCACTTGGAGACAGTGCTTTTCCTTGGCAGTAGGGTGGTGGCCCCGGGCTCTCGGGGACTGTTGGCCTGTTCATGGCACTCGTGGTGGCCATTTCTGGACAACGAAGGCTTGCCCAGGTGACTCTCAGAGTGCTGTGAAATGACTCAAATTGGAAAGTGAAGAAGTGACAATGTGTACTTCCTTGAAAAACCATGTATGTTCATAAAAATGAGCTGTTATGGTGGTCTTTTATCCCAATCCCTGCAGATAAAAAGCTACCTCCGCATGATTTGCTAAAGCCCTCCTACCTTGCTTTTACGGAGCAAGGAATCATAATTTAAAACAGGGCAGGGTTTTTGTCAAATTGCTGTGGTGAGAAGATAGGGAAAAAAGAACTCTAAATGTTCATAAAATTGAAATATCTTTTCTATCGGCCTTTTCCTGATTAAACTACCTTTATTTTTTTTTAAGCAGAAGAGAGCATAAGTGAATTCATACACCTTTAAGAGAAAGTCTCCTCTCCTCCATGGCTAGGTTTTTGTGTGCTGTGAACAGACTTCTAATGTTAACCTGGCTTTCTCTTTTACAATAATAATAGAAAAATCTTCATTTTATTATAAAAGTTTCCATTGATTTTTGTCTACTTTATTTGTTAGCATAATCGTTATAATGAACAGAGAAATTCTCCCTTATGCCACCAAGTACTTGGAATCTCAAATTTTCTCTGATCTTAATTCATTTTTCCTTGAAATGAATTTGAATTCCTTTGAAGGGAGAAAAATAGATATTAAATTTCAGTTATTTGTTTAGTTCTCTTTGAGACGCCTATGTAGATGTGGATGCAAGAGAGAAGGAAAAGCTTGCTAATTGTTTTTTCTTCCAAATTCCATGAGGACACATGGGGGCTAGGGCAGAAAGCTTCATTATTTACTTGCGTATTAGACACAATGAATGGAGTAAGAGATATGGTGTATATGGATTTATCTCAAGCTCATATTATTAACAAAAATAGACTCATGGAAATAGTCTCACATATTTAATCTGATATGCAGATGATTAGACAATATAATCCTGGAGCACGTTTTTTAGGTATTCAAATTGAACATTTCTTAAAATTGAGGATATTGAGGATGAGGCCATTTACTTTATAGATTTAACCATGACTTTACCAAAGGGTAAACTAACATAATGTATTTGTTTATTTATTCTTGCAACAAGCTTTTATTACTGATAATGTATGTTTAAGGTTTGCTGCAACATTCTACAAATTTTGTTTTTTGATGTACTTATTTTTACTTAGACTTTTGTCTTTATTTTTTATTGAAAAAAATGTTGTTGTGACTATCTTGAGCTAATAGTTGTGGTGCCTGGTAGTGGGTCTGTGTTCTGCAGTGAAATGTTAGTGTAATCTATCACCAGATATTTCATCTGTTTTCATCTCACATGGAAAAAGCAGGGAGAAGCTGCTCCTACTAGCTCTGTATCTGGAAATGTGATTAAAGCAGGTAACAGGTTAGCCGAAGCTTGAAAATCACCTCACGTTGCTTGAATGAACAATGCTGAGGAGTGACAACAGTATGGGAGTCAATATCTTTTTTACTTTAGACAATGAACTTGAGAAAGGTACCTAGTTTGCTTTATGAGAAATGTCCTGACTGTTCTTGGGTATGTACAAAAACTTACCTCGAAATGGGAGTCAGGTGCTAAAAGCACACCAAAACTGTGGAACTTTGCTAGGGGATCAGAAAGATAAGCATGAGAAGATTCTCTTATCTGAACGTTGGAGCTTGGTTCTACCCTGTACTTTGCCCAAAGAACGTGGTACTTGAGTTAAGGAAAGCCTCTTTCCAAAGCCTCTTTCCTTCCATCCTGGTCTCTTCTCCCCTCTAAGTCAGAGGAGGCATCTGAAATGAAAAGTAAGAAGCACACACAAGATGGGTTTATCTTATGACTCAACAGGGGAACAATGATGATTTCCTTTTCCTGCCAGTGATGTATTACAAGGGACCTGAAGCAAAGTAATATCACAAGGAAGGGGATGCCTCCCGGTTTGACCAGAGATGAGTTAGGGATTCTGTCTGAAGTATGGATTTCTAGAGAAAAGCTATATAAACATAGAAAGTTAATGATATAATTGAAATTATCCTTTGATAGATAGTTGCCTTGCTCATATGTTTCAGTGAGGTAGTAAAGTGTGAGCAATATTTTTTACTGGCATTGTAAAAATGCGGTGTTGTAATTAATTAAGATGATATATTAAACACTGATAAAGTTTAGTGTTTTCTGATACACTTATGGCACAATGTCAACCAATGATCTTGTTGTTATCTAATCTCACAACATATGTTTTTTAGGACTGTCATCTTTTTTAGAATTTACAAAGGAAATAAAAATCAGGCTGTTATGTGACTTTTGTTCCTGAGAAACTAATGAGCAAAAGTAATTACTCATAACAGAATAATTAATTGGGTTTCTACTCTGTGCCAGACAGTGAGCTGAGATCTGGGCTCACTTAGATATGAAGCAGTTCTTTTTCTGATGGTACTCACAGTGTAGGAGAGACAGGTAAACAAATCATTGCCATATAAGTTGATAAATGCTGTAATAAAGATACAAACAGATGTCACAAACGTAGAAGAGAGAATATTTAAGTGCCTCCAGCAGAAAGCCAGGGTTATCAGAGTAACTGGTATATGACTTGTAATGAGACTTCATAAAACTAAAAAAGGGAGGGACAGGAAAAAAACAACTTGAAGGTATTAGCATAGGCAAATATACACAAAGTTTGAATGAATACAAGGTCAGCTTGAGAAATAGCCTTCCTATGATGCCCAAGAGTTAGAATGTCATCCTGAAAAGTAGGAAGATATATCCTAGGATACACTCAAAACAATTTCCTAAAATTTTAGTAAATATGGATTACTCATCTACTGTCTGCCAGGCTACCATGTGCCTTTTTTGTGTCTCATGTAGTATGTTATTGTTGCAGCCAAAGTATTAAACAGATTGGGTAGTTAAATGAGTAAGCATAGAAGATTGCTGGCGATAGAAAACTAAAATTCATTTAAGAAAAATAATGTTAACTCCTACCAAAGAAGAAATCAGCAGATTGACAATCCCAGGCTTAATTTAGGGGCTCACACTGTCATCAAGGGCCAAGGATCCTTTCATCTTTCATTTTTGTCTTATGCCTTTATTATTAAAAAATGGCTCCCAGCTCTGTAATTATTATCTGCTTTTATAACCAGTCTAAATATAGCCAAGAGAAGGAGAAGGGATGAAGGTTTTACCCTTTCATCTCTCTTCTTATTGGTGAATTTGGTCTTTCTGAGAAGACCCCTAGAAGAGTTTCTCTCTGTTTCATTGGAGAGAACTGACCATACAGACATTACAATTTTTGAGGCAATTTGGAAAAGGAAATAATATTTTTGTTCAGCCTTTGGTGTAGGCATTGGAATTAGCTAGTGAAGGAAAGGGGATAACAAGGAAAGGGGCAGTTCAATTAGCAACCAATAGTGATGAGCTGCTTTGGGGTAAAATTAATACTTGAGAGTTGAGAGGAAAGGGGGAAGCATCATTAAAGTAATGTGGTGGATTTGGCAAATAGGAGGTCTTCTTGACCTTTACTCTAGAAATTTCAGTGAAGTTCACTATTAGGAGCCAAATTTTGCCCTGCTAAGAAGTCAATGAGTGGTGAGAAAGTAGATGTAGAAATTGCTGTCTTAAAGAAGTTCTGGTAAAGAAAACAGAAGGAAATAGCTTGTGATAGAGGTAAGTTAAGGAGATTATTTTTATTGAGGGGTGGGAGAAAATTGATCACTATTTATATGCTATGGATGGGAGAAATACATAGATAAGAAAAAAGAAGTGGGTGTGATAACTGATAGACTTCCAGGGTACATTGCAAAGGATGGATATAGGAAGAGGAATTATTTTGAATTCAGGAGAAAGAAGGATGCTAGATTCTGGAGTTAGGGGTAATTAGCCTATATGTGGTCATTAAAATCTAGCCTACAATTAGAACAGATATTAGATCATAGATAAGTTTGGAATTTTAAGGAATTGGGTAGTTGCTGCATGAAGCCCTGTTTCTACTAAAAATTTGCAGATGATGTCAGATAGTCGAACTCTATTTGTATGCACGTAGGGGGAAAGAGTGTGATCAGTGAGAACAGTGGGAAAATTTGGAATAACCAAACCATGAAATTAGAAATAATTTGTTAGGGATCAGCAAAAGGACTGTTGGAATATATTCAATACCAGGATGTCATAAAAAGCATACCTCTAAATAATGCAAACTTGGGTGATTACATTTTCTTCCATAGGCCTCAATAGCAAGTAAGTAGAGGTTGGTAAAACTATTACTTTGACCCAGGGTTAAACATTATCAAGGAATAGAGGGTGTGAATATAATAGAGCAACCTAAAATATCATTGAAGAGAGATCTGGAAGTTGAATGTAAAATGAGAAGAATGAATCTTTGAGGATGCTACTAGACTAGAACAATAGAAGATATCTCTGCTCTTGTATTATGTTGATCTTACAAAACCCCTTCCTTTGGTACTTAGTAGCCATATTTATCTAGCTGTATGTTCACTTCCTAGCTATGGTTAACTGGCCCAGAGGTCAGCACTTGAGGGCTTCCACTGGTCTAGGAGTCAATAACAGATTGCTGAGAAGTACCTTTTTTCCTTCCATGAATTAGAATTCAGAAACAGTCCTTAAATCTGGATTTAGCTGGAACTGAAGTAATTCAAATATAGAAGCTTTACAGTAGGATTCTGCTACTACTTTATAGAAAAGAGGAAGTTGGTATCCAATAAGGAAAGATACACAGAGAGAACAAACTTGACCCCCAAAGAAATTACTGCTTAGGGCCCTTATGTCTTTGCAATTTCCAATTCTAGTACCTTTTAAAGCTCAGCTCTATTTCTACCATTCACTTGATTGCATGAGATAGGCCAGCATCTTATATTAAATTTTACTTTTATGTTTAATGACTTTAAGTTGGTATTACTTAAATTCTAAAGGGTGTTATGAAGGACTAGATCAAAGGACTGGAAGTCTTCACTAGTTGAAGAAGAGATTTATTGCTAATGGGTGTTCTGGAGAGGTAAATAAGAAAGTATATGAGAAAGTCATTATCGGGATGGGTTGAAGTTAAATGTTTTTCCTTTTCTGAGAGTTTCAGAAGTCAGTTAAGTAGGTACGGATGATGACAGTCCGTGTTGGGCAGGAGGAGAATTGCCCAGGAGAAGAGGAATGGAGGTCAAGTGATTTAGGTGAAAAAGACCAGTAGTTACCTGGTTAGGTTGCTGGGGCATGATGCATTTAGATTTTGAAATTAGCTAGGAGTTGTAACGAAAGCAAGGGTGTGGATTAATTGACAAAAACTTTACTACGTGGTCAAATGTGATCTAAAGTTGGTAGATAATATACAGGATTGTGGAGAGGGTGAGCTAAGATGGCATGCACCTCAAAACACAAAGGTTCCCGGGAGAAGTGAAAAGTCACATAAAGAAAAAAGCCTTCCTTGCACATCAGCCCTGAGATATGTGGCCACAGAGAGTAAATAATTTCTGATGAATAATTAACTTCCCATTTAGAATATTTGGACATCATTATTTACTGAAAACAAATACCAAGGGAGTGTAATGGGACACTAAATAAGCAAGAGATCCTCAAAGAGAAGAAATTATAAAGAAAGATAACTGTTAATGCTAAGATGATGTCTTAAGTATAGGGTTATATATAAAGAGTTTCTCTATATAGAATCATCTATATACCAGTGAATACATTTTTTTGTGTGCTCTGGACTGAGAGTTTTACTGTTGGTTCTCACTGTAGATCAAGTGGCAGGCCTCACTGAATTATCATTCATCACATAAACTACTTTATCTGAGAATTACAGAAAGGCATTTGGGGGTCAGATATTAAGTGTATCTATATTTGTTTATTTAATTCTTGCAGTTGCTTAGTGGTGGTATCCTTTATATAAAGTGGTCAAAATGAACAAGAAGGAGAGAAAAAAGGCAGACTTTAAAAAAATTTTATTGTTATTCAATTACAGTTGTATGCCTTTTCTCCCCATCCCTCCACCCCACCCCAGCCAACCCCACCTCCCTCCCCTGCCTCCACCCTCCCCCTTGATTTTGTCCATGTGTCCTTTATAGTAGTTCCTGTAATCCCCTCTCCTCACTGTCCCCTCCCACTCCCCCCTGACCATTGTTAGATTGTTCTTAACTTCAATGTCTCTGCTTATATTTTGTTTCCTTTTTTTTATTTTGTTGATTATGTTCCAGTTAAAGGTGAGATCATATGGTATTTGTCCCTCACCGTCTGACTTATTTCACTTAGCATAATGCTCTCCAGTTCCATCCATGCTCTTGCAAAGGGTATAAGCTCCTTCTTTCTCTCTGCTGCATAGAATTCCATTGTGTAAATGTACCATGGTTTTTTGATCCACTCATTTGCTGATGGGTACTTAGGTTGCTTCCAGTACTTGGCTATTGTAAATTGTGCTGCTATGAACATTGGGGTGCATAGGTTCTTTTGGATTGGTGTTTCAGGGTTCTTTGGGTATAATCCCAGCAGCAGAATTGCTGGGTCAAAGGGCAGTTCCATTTTTAGTTTTCTGAGGAAATTCCATACTGTTTTCCACAGTGGCCTCACCAGTCTGCATTCCCACCAACAGTGCACTAGGGTTCCCTTTTCTCCACATCCTCTCCAACATTTGTTTGTGGATTTGTTTCTGTTGGCCACTCTGACGGGTGTGAGATGGTACCTCATTGTGGTTTTAATTTGCATCTCTGTGATGGCTAGTGATGCTGAGCATCTTTTCATATGTCTCTGGGCCCTCTGTATGTCTTCATTGGAGAACTGTCTGTTCAAGTCCTTTGCCCATTTTTTAATTGGGTTGTTTGTCTTCCTGGAGTGCAGTTGTGTGAGTTCTTTATATATTTTGGAGATCAGGCCCTTGTCTGAGGTATCCTTGGCAAATATGTTTTCCCATACTGTTGGTTCTCTTTTTATTTTAATGCTGTTTTCTTTAGCCACTCAGAAGAAAAGGCAGACTTTTCAAAATAGCATGTCAGGCTATACATTTAGACTTAGATCTTTGAATATTTTCAAAATGTTTTCATAACACTCCTGATTCATTCTGCTTCATCTGCACTCCTCTATCAATCCATATAATTAACTTTGCTTTAGACAACCTCAGCACCTAGTGTTCTTTGCAACTAATAAAATTCATGTTAAGTTAAAGGGTTTTTTTTTAATTCTTTATTTTAATTTTTATTTTGAAATGTTTTTTAATTGTTGTTCAGTTACAGTTGTCTCCATTTTCCCCCTACCACTTCCACCCACCCTACCCATCCCCACCTCCCACCCTCAATTCAACTCCTTTTTGGCTTTGTCCATGTGTCCTTTATACATGTTCCTTGATGCCCGCCCCCACCCTGTTATCTCCTCCCCCACTCCCTCTGGTTACTGTCAGTTTGTTCTTTATTTCAATGTCTCTTTCTATTTTGCTCTTGTTTGTTTTGTTGATTAGGTTCCACTTATAGGTGAGATCATATGGCATTTGTCCCTCACTGCCTGGCTTATGCCACTTAGCACAATGCTCTCCAGATCATACCTTGCCTTACTAATAGAACTGTAGTTCCTCCAAAGTGGGGACATTTTACCTTCGTATTTTTGCTGTTTCTAAAACAATGTTTGAGCATATATTAGGTGTACAGATAATGCATATTGCTTAAGGAATTGACTAATGAAGGTACTGAGTACAAGGCAAAGATCTCTAAACAGAATCTATGAGGACAGAATAGAAGAAAGGCTAATGTGTTTCTATCTCAATTCCACTTCCATGCAGATTCATTAGTACTTTCTCTGAGAAAGGAAAGATTTTAACCAGATCTGATGTTGCTGACACATCTGTGTTCTGATAATCAAGCAGTAAATAGCACAAATGCAGGTTACAGTAAGTACATATTTTAAGAGGTGTGGGGAGAAACAGATGGAACGTCTTTATGTATCTTGTCTCAAGTAGATGTAATATGATGCTAGTGTGACTATATTGTACTCTGAGACTAAAACTTATTGTGCTAACTATATAGAAACTATGACTTCAACATGAACCAGTATAAAAGATAGGAAAATCCATTTTAATCCTAAATCTACAACATTCTAGGCAGAGTGTTAATAATGAATAGTATTATATATCACATTTAATTTCACGACACCCTTGTAAGAATAATTCTGTGAATATTATTATTAATACTTTTATTTTAAGGACAAAGAAAAGGAAGTTGCAGGTGTTATTTGACTTTTCCAAGGACACAAAACTAATAAATGATAAAGATAGAAGTTATATTTAAATTCCTAATTTCAAAGGTGGATTATTTTGTTGCTCTGCTCTGTTGGAGAAGATTTTGTATTCTTCCCCCAAATTTTACTAAGTTCATAGCCAGGAAGGGTAGTGTAGCAATAGTAGTAGTAGCAGTAGCAGCAGAAGCAGAAGCAGAAGCAGAAGCAGTACTAGATATTTATTAAATGCTTGCAGAGTGCCAAGAACTGTTTTGAATGCTTGACATGCATTAGCTGAGTAGTAACATGATGGGAAAAGAGACATAGTCCAGGATCATTACTTAATTTATTCACATGTGGGCTTTGTTTATCTAAAACACCTCTTTTATCTTTCACAAATAGATTAGCAATAGGACACATAGTCATATACATAATCTCCAGGTATTCCTGTCTTCTACCTTCTTAAACATCTTCCCACTCTTCATATATGTATGAGAAAAAGCAAAGGCATGTTTTTTTTTCCCCATATATATCGGCTACTTGAAAGTGGTTTGCCGGAGTCTGTTTTTAACAGTCAAGGGGACAGATTTTTTTGTGCCCATTATGCATCAGTAGCTCAAATCAGATATATTCTGAGTCATAGGTGCCTTACGTTTCTGCAGCTGCTGTATGAATGTTCCTCAGCTTCAGACTGCTGTGTGCTTATTAGTGTCCGATAGTAACTGATTCCTCCTGAGTTGATGCATCTCTAAAGAATTATCAAGGATGTTATTTACCAAGTTAACAGTGAACACTACTTTGGGTTGCAATAATAACCATAAAAAGACAATCACGTACAAATTTAAGAGCCTTGTTAAGTGTGCAAAAGAGAAAAACTCAAAATTACATGAAGGCTTACACATATCTACAGAGGTCCTTTTCTCCTTTGCTATTTTTGAAAGTGCAAGATTTTTCTGCTTCCCACCCTGAAATTACTTCAAAACCAACATATGCCAAATAAAATGGCCTTTTCCCAGTTTCCCTTCAATATCATTTAAATCTATTTTACCTACAGAATGTCTCTCCAAGAAGCCTACTCATCCTGTATACAAAGACAGCTAAAGTGGGGAAAGATATTGGGGTGATATTAGAGGTGAGCTATGGGTTTGAAGGACAAAATCAAGTCACCTGAAATGTTTAAATAAATGATTGAAAAAAACACTAGGAAAAGGTGATACGCTTTGTAGAACACACAATAAATGCTGTGGAGAACATCTCCCAATTTTATGTTTTATTTCAATATTATGCTATTTTATCTATTGCCTTTTGTTTTTTAAAAAACTTGTCAGTTTCCTGAATCTCAAAAAATATTTGAATCACTAATTTTTATGTTTAAAGATGACAATTTTGACCTTATATACATGTTTCAGAAAAATATAGATGAATCAGTAAACAGTAGTCATATGCGAAACATTTTGTATAGTAATTTAAAATTGTATTTTAATTGGATATAATATGTATGTATTTATTTTTCTGTGTAATTTAATTTTTTACTTTTATACTCACTATTATATTATTTTCAGGTGTACAGCATAATGGGTAGACATTTATATAACCTATGAACTGATTTCCTTGATAAGTGACACCATACATAGTTATTACAGTATTATTGACTATATTTCCTATGTTGTAATTCATATCCTCATGACTATTCCGTAACTGCCAATTTGTACTTCTTAATCTCTTTACCTTTTTCACTCACCCTCCTCACCCCTCCCATTTGGCAACCATTGGACATAATATTTAAGGTACAGATATGACTGCAGTTTGAACTTATTTTTATATGAACACCCTTTATTATTAGAGTACTTTATTTTATATATTATTAATATTGATTGTTCCACTATCTAATTTTATACATTTTTTTTACTATTTTCATTATCCATAGTATTTGAAGTTTCACAAAAGTGTATTTCATCTTTCTTGGTTTGATTATTTCAAGCAAAATGTACAATGAAAAAAATTCAATATAAACATTAAAAGGGCATGTGTCCACTGAGGGTGATTGAATTTTTTAAAAAATGATTAAAGATGGGAGCTCTAATCACAGGTTTGAATAGATATGGGTCCTGAAATTAATTCTAAAAAATGAAGAATATATAAATATAGCTCACCTTAGAAATCAAAAGGCAATATTCCGTATAGTCTCCTCTTAGTAGGAAATACTAGCACAATGTGTATCATACCAGAGCTTATCAACACTTTACAATTCATGGGTGTCAAACTCATTTTCACCAGCAGCCACAGCAGCCTTGCTGTTGCCTTCAAAGGGCTGAATGTAATTTTAGGACTGTATAAATGTAACTGCTCCTTAACTAGGGGCAAGGAGCTCGGCCCTGACCCCGGGGTAGAAACAAGATGCCCCATAAAACAAGATGGGGGGCCGGATTCCGCCCGCGGGCCTTGTGTTTGCCACCTGTGCTCTACATGATCTGACTTAGTAGAAATTTACTGACAAAGAAGACCTGCTTATTTGTGGAAACATTTCTGGTATATTCTTTTGTTGATTTTAAGGAATTGATTGTACCTAATTATCATTACACTTCGATTTGCAGATAAAGTCATAGAATTGTGGAATTTCTTTTAGCATTGTCTTTCTAAGTATTTAATAGATACAAAAAGCATTCCATTCCCAGTAGCATCAGCCCTGTTAGGGCTTTTGTGTACTTTTTACAGTCATTTTCCTCTATATTTGTACAATTGTGACAACATTGCTTACGTAATACTTCACCTGGATATCTTTACTTTATATTAAGATTTGTTATAGAATTGTACACCTGAAACCTACATAATTTTATTAGCCAATGTCACTCAAATTCAATAAAAATTAAGTATTTTTATAATAATAAAATACTTTTATAATAATCCCAAGGAATGCATAATAGTCTATCTAATGTATATATAATAATTTAAATGACCTTTTCTATGAGTAGTAATGGATATCTTTATATAAAAAGAAATTTCTAATTTGTTATTATATTCTCAGTCTAGATTCCCAGAAATAGTTCATTGAATTAAATGGAATGATCATGTTTTGTTTTGTGTTATATAATTCTGAAGACTTCTATAAAATACGGTACTACCTTACCATTCTTTAACCAAAGTAGGAGTGGGAACACACTACCATACTTTCCCCAGCTTTAGGTATTAATATTTTAAGTCAACACTTTTACCGATAAACATGATATATTATGATTATTTAGATTTACACTTCTTTTATATCTATAAGTGGACACTCTTCCTTATGTTCATTTATAAGTTGTTTTTCCATGTTTCTGAATTTCTATTCTCATATTTCATCCATACATGAGGTGGAGTATAGTGATGCGGTAAGAACATAGCTTTAGTAAAGCCTCAATGTAATTTAATACTCCATTGGCTTTGTGGCCTTTAACAAATACCTTAGCTTCTTCAATTCTCATTTCCTTATATTCAGGATGAAAATAATAATATACACTTTATAAAAATTTATTAAAACTCAACCACATAATATATAAATGCCCAGCACAGCAACTAGCAAATTTTCAGTAAATGTTGACTCTTTTTTTCTGATAAAATTACTTTCTAGACTTTACTTTCATAAATACTAAGAGAGCTATAACATTAACAGGTGGATTGACTATGTCTACGAAATAATTCACTATTTATTTTTATTCTTATATACCTGTGTTATGGTTTTTTGGTCCTTTGTCATATTCAAAGTTTTAAAAATCTCAACAATTACCTGAGGGGAAAGAATAAACATAAACACATTATATTACTTTTCTAGGATTAGCAAGCATAATTCTAGTGTCTTAGTAGAACCTAATGAAAAGAGAAGCAATAGCTAAATTTACAAGGCATGCAAAGAAAGAGATATATTAGACATGACACAGTTTACTAATTTGCCAATCATTGATGAATATTAGTGGGTTGATGGATTTTTAAGCATTAACATACTCCATGCCCATGAAGGATGATATCTTATCTTGTGAAAAATTCAGGCATCAGTTTTATTGAATTTACAAACTGCCTTCTTGCAGGCAGCTAGTTAACTGTAATCAAACTCAAGCTTAAAAATACTCAGGGTTAAAATGACAGGCACTAATTAATTTTCCAATTAGTTAAGAATTGATTTGGGGTGTCATTCTTAAACTGTTCTGTCGTTTAAAGAGCCAATCATTTATGTTGACAGAATTTGCTTTGTGTTTAACATTTCTGTTAGGTATTCAGTGTCACCCTATAGCTATCAATCATCATAGCTCTGACTAGTCTTCCCTAAGTTGAAGTGGCGAATGGCTGGTCAGCCTTCAAGCATACAGGGTCCGGCACAAATAATGCCCCTTTTTATTACAAAATCTTTTATTAAAAAATCATAAGTATGTCATTCTGTAACATAACACTATCACACTCAGGCATACCATATGGCATTTTAGATCAATGTTCGAATTAAAACTATAAATTATTACACCCATATTATTACTCTCCCAACCCCTCTCAAGCAGGCATTATTTCTGCTAGACCCTGTATATTGTTCTTTTGAAAGGTAGACAGTTTATATTAATAATTTTGATCAAGTTCTGATTACCAATAACATAAAAAATATAGCTTTTAAGCATTCACAGAGCACTGTGTAATAGAATGCTTATTAAGATGAAGGAATCCCAGCTTTGAGTATGTGATTTTCAGAAAGAACCTCAAATCTCAAATATTCTACATATAAATGTTCTCATCTGAAAAAAGGATATTAATATATTTGTCTACTTTGAATGATTATTTCTTTTCTTTAAATTTTTTTTTTATTAATTTAATTTATTTAGTTTTAGAAAGAGAGGAAGGGACAGAGAAAGGAGAGAAACATCAATGTGTGGTTGCCTCTCACCGTGAATGATTATTTCTTACTTCAAAATGTATAATGTATAATAATCTTGCTCTTAGCTTTGTACCTGGCACATACTAAGCTCTCAATTTTCTATAAATTCTGAATGAAGTTCGAAATAAATAATTATATTCTTGAATCATTTCTTTCAACTCAAAATAGAAAGGAACTAAAGTAAAATGAGTGATTCCTTCTCATTTGTTATATAGACCTGTATCATGAGGTATCAACTATCTCAAATGTTCTGTTTAATTTAAAGGCTGCACATCAGTTTTGAATATTTCTTTTATTTTTATTTATTAACAGTTTGTTACCCAAATACCATACAAATACAACTTTACATAATTACTTTTATAAAACATTCCTTTAATTTGGGAGTGAGAGGATGAATGATGTCTATTCTGAATGCATTTTACAAAAGATACAAAATTTCAGAAAAAAATGTGACTGCATCTTTGAAAATATTTCATATATTAAATTCATTTTCTTAGGCCAGAGGAAGTGTTGCTGCACTAAAAAATATTAATTTAATTTTGAAACAAAGACTGTATAAAAACTTTGGGTCATATTTAACCTACTGAATGTGACTTAATTTTCTAAGTCATGTGTTATAATGATGGACCTTTCTCACTCTTGCTCTCTTCCACTCAAAGAGGTGGTCTTCTAAGTGGCTATAACATCACAGCCTCTGGAGCCAGATTGTCTGTTAAAATCCCAGGTCTGCTCCATAGTTTCCATGGCTTTTGATTAAGTCACTTGAAGTTCCTGTGTCTGTTTCCTCATCTGTAAGATGGGAATAATAAAAAGTTCTGTGAGGACCGATGATTCAGTATGAGCATTATTATTACATGCATTTCTGCAGAAGGTTTAAAGGACCTTACTTGAATGCTGAGGTAGACATCATCTGCAATGTCTGTCTGGCTCAGGAATGTCCTTCTTACTGGGATTTCCTGGAAGATAATTTATGTAAGGTGGCTCACAAGCTTCTGGCGCCCAAATTTATGCCCAATTGAAGTGGGCATTTCACTCAAGGTGATCCAATTGGATTATTTTTCTTAAAAATCTAAAATTTGGTAGAGAGATTGAAAGTGAGTGACTGAGTGTGAAGAGAGAGAAGAGAGAGAGAGGGAACACCACAAACTAATACATTTTTTTATAAACTAAATAAAACATTATCACACAAGTTTTAGGTCTATGAGTTGGGCCTATTCTATCTTCCACATGTAGGTAAAATGAAGCAAATGCATAAATAAAAGCAGAATAAGAGACAAAAAGAAAATCTGGCAAATTTAAATCCCTGGTTCCACCATACCTGAGATTCTTATTATATATTCTCTTTTTTTATTGGTGCTCACAAGATTTTTTTTTTCTGATAACAAGTAACAAAAATCTAACATAAATACAATTACATGAAGAAAAGTAAATAAAAATCAGAGAAATAATATCTAAAATGGCAGATCAAGGCTAAAGTGAAAGTGATAAATAGATATGCAAGTCATGAAGTTTCCATATAATTATTAAATTTGAGCCACAGATTCACTCTAAACTTCTTCATGGCCAAAGAAAAGCAGGAAATCTAACCAATCTAACCAAATACATTACATATATACATAAGAAACAAAAATGAAACTGCTATGTTAGGTCAATAATGTTTCTTGATTTATAAAAGTTTCCTTTTTAAAATAAGGAATACTGAAGTGTATTAAAAACTTCTTTAAAATAGAATACTAGGTTTTGTTCCAGTGATTCGGCCCTTCAATATAAGTTGAGGATATAACAAAGTCAGTTAACTGAAAGAAACTGAGAGGTTAATACAATCAACAAATTAGCACATGTTAGCAGCTTGGCTATAGAATGAAGTCTAGGTTAACAAGAGCAATGAATGACTTATGTATACTTCAAATTATCTCTCACCAATAGAAATTCTCTCAAACTGGAAATTTCATAAAAGTAAAACATGAGACAGTTCAAAACTCTGTGGTATGGTATATCCGAAGTGCAGGTATTTTGGTTGGGAATATTGTATATCATATTGGTAATTAATTAATGAAACTAGTCAAGATTTTTGCTGGTAAGATAATCATTTATGTTGGCATGGAAATAAAAGTGCAAGAAAGGATGGCATGCCTTAACACAATTTCTACATGAGCATCAACATTATCTACATAAGTGCCAAAGTCAAAAACCTGAACACTGGTTTTATTCTTTTAAACAAAGTTTTATTAATGTACAATTTACCTACATAAAATGTACCCATGGTAAATCTACAGTTCACTATTGTAACTGGTCCCCCCCCCCCTTCTAGTTACCTAAGTTTTGGCCATCATCAATTCTTTTTTAAAAAATGTAATAATACATCATAAAATAATTTATTATTTTATATCAACAAATATTTATAGCATCTGTTTTTTAAAATTAAATTTATTGGAGTGACATCGGTTGATAAGGTCAAATAAGTTTCAAGTGTAGATTTCTATGATATATAATCTGTATACTGCACTGTGTGCCCCCCTCCAAGTCAAATCACCTCTGTCACCATATATTTGGCCCTCCTCACCCATTACTACCTCTCACCCCTTCCTTCTGTTAACCACCATACTGTTCTTATCTGGCTCTTTGCGTGGCCTTCCAGATTACTTTCCTATTTCTAGTTTTGTATATACCAGTCTTACATCCCTACTGCAAGTCATTTTTGTAAAAACAAGTCATATTCTAGTTAACCATTGCAACATCACAAATCACTTAAATTCAGGGCTTGAAGTTAGTATAATGATTTACTTGCTCATAAATCCGCAACTTGGGCAGGGATTGGAGGGAAAGGCCTTTGCTTCAAGCAATGTCAGAGGACTACACATAGAAAGTTTAGAATAACTTCCCAGGTGGCTCATTCATGTGGATGGCAAGTTGGTTCTGGCTAGAAGCCTAGCTGAGGGCCAGATATTTTAGTCCCTCTCTATGTGGACATTCTAGGCTGCTTGGAGATCCTTCAAGATGGTGGTTCATTTTGAAGAGCATCTGCCCCAGAGACAGGAAATAGAGATTATCTGGAGAGGTGAATTCTGGAAACTGTCAAAGCCTCACTTCCGTTGTATTCTGTTGGCCAAGCTGTCATTGAGCCTTTACTCAATGGGACTAGTGTGAGAGAATTTTGGGCCATGCTTTAAACCTGCCATAATCAACATATTACTTCTCTGTTTAAAATTCATAGTGTCTCTATTATTGTATTCAAGTATTTTGACAAAGGAAACATAATTCCTCATACTGTTTATACTGTTTATCCCGCATTTTTTTCTACTTTCATGTTTTGCACTAATGCTGTTTTTTTCATTCTTTTCTATGTTTTAGTTACAGGAATTTATGTTCTACTTCTCTTAACATTCTACTATGCCATTATTGGGTCAATAATAACTCCCACTGACTATTCAGAGCTCAGCTCGGATGTCCGTCCTGGAATAGTTAAACAGCCACTGCCTCTGCTTTCACACCCCACCCCTACAAAGTCTGAAGCAGACATCTCTTCTATGGATCTTTGTGCATATAAGTCAATACCGCTTTTTCATTATCTTCCACTTATTTGCCTTTATCACTAGATTGTGTGCTTCAAAAAGACAGGTATGGTGTCTTATTTGTCATTGTATTCTCAAAGTTTATTGAGTGGAATAAATGGAAAAAATGACCAAATTTATTATTATCAAGTGTACAAGTGATTTATTTACACATATACAAGACTGTTACAGTTTATGTAAGGCATGCACTCCTAGAGACCTTCCATAATTTAAAGAAATGAATTATTCAAGAGTAATTTTCAAATATAAATTAATATAAACTTGGGGTGGTGTGGTATCAGGGCACATAATTATATAGCTATGATAGCCAGTTGTTATTTAAATACTAAATGTTCTCATTATTATCTCTAATATTTTAAGTGCTTTCTTCTAAGAGCAGCAGGGTATTTTTGGCCTTGTGTTTTATTGCATTTAGCATCTATTCCAAAGTTATTGGTTGTGGGATAGGTTTTTTTTAGCACTAACACTAGTATTAGCAAGAGTATTTTGTAAGTGCTTGAATGTCATCATTGTGGAATATAAAAATATTTGCATTATCCTATATATAACTCTTTAAAAAGAGCACAAAGGTCACTAAAATCACTTGCACAAGCTCACACACACACACAGACACACACACTGATCCTCATTATGTGCAGGTTCTGTGTTTAGAATTTGCCTGCTTACTAAAAGTTATATGTAGACCTAAAATACATATTTGCATGGCCTTGGCCAATCATTTGTGGACATGTTCATGTAGACAGTAGCAATGAAGTCCAGTCGCCCAGTGGCACATATTCCACCCGAGGTTAAATTGGTTGACACTCTATCTTTAGACTTCAGCTCTCATACTGAAAACACTCTTCTTTGGTGGTCTATGTAGTGCCATGTATTCTGCATTTTGTGCTTTTTGTTGGCAATTTTACTGCTTGAAATGGTGCCCAAGCATAGTGGTGAAGTGCTGTTTATCATTCCTAAGCATAAGAGTGCTATGATGTGTTCTGTGTAGAAAACGCATGTGTGAGATAAGTTTTGTTCAGGAATGAGTTATGGTGCTGTTGACCATAAGTTCAAAGTTAATGAATCAACAATATATATTAAATGAGGTGTCATTACACAGAAATCACATAAAACAAGGTTGTGTATTGCTTGATTAATGACGTGTTATGACCAGTGGCTCACAGGAAACTAACCCTATATTTCCTGCTTGGGTGTGATTCTAGTATTGGCCTATTCAGTGTTTCTGGTAACTTTATAGAACATAACAACAAACGACTGTAATCCACTGTAAAACCAAAATATGATTCACAGGATACCGATAAAGGATGAGATTACTTCTGTTTAATTTATAAACCGCTTTGCCAAATTGCTATAGTTAAAACACGACTTACATGTCACTTGACCTACTAATTTTAGAATGATGGATATTGAAATAATTTTCCATACAGCTCACAATGCTTCTCTTTTTGTGTGTAAAGCAAGACTATTAATATTACATACATGATATTTCAATACTACATGATTCAAAAATACAAAACTTTAACTAAAATTTTAAATATGCAAATTCATTTTATTATTTAAATGAATTACTTGTATTAATTGAAACTATTTGTCATATTTCCAAAAAATATTATATTTCCTATAAGTGCTACTTGAAGAACTCTTTTTATTTGCTTTGCTATAAAAAGACATTTGCTAAGTGGAAATGATTAGTTGGTATGAAATGTAAAATATTTAAATTTTAATATTTATTGAAGTAGAATACTATCTATAATAATGAAAACTGAAGATGGAATGAGATAAGGTATTGAATCTGAAATAATATGAGTAAAAATGTGGATATATTACATTTTTTGCATGCTGATTATGCTACTAAAATGATTTCAAGGGTAATTTGGGGGGTGCAGATGGAAACACATGACTCAGAATGGAAATGGGTTATATGTCAGTCTGCTTGACTGATATGTGCCCTATGAATAGTATGTGACAGGTATGGAGATATACAGAGATACACAAACATGTTGCAATCACTATATTATATTGATTCTAGTAAATCATTGTAAAAATTCTGATTGTAATTTCCCTCATATTTTGATCATTAATTGCTCTATGGGAAAATAACTAGTGTACCCCATCAGAGAATTAGGCTGGAAATCATAAAGTAGGTTTGGTGGGAACTGGAGCTTACTGCTACTACATTGCTGCAGAAAGATAACTTTCTGTCTACTTAATAGTGTTGTAGTGAACCGGGTATATCGGTACAAATACTTGATGATTCACTGGAGTTTTCTAAAATATATTTCAGATATATTCCAGGCAGACATGATTACTTACAGTAAAGCAATGATGACTGAATAAGTTTGGACTGGGAAAACTGAAAAATACATTCAGATGCTAATAATATAAAAATATAACAATCTAAATTATTATAAATATCCTACCTGGAGCCCTTTGAATGTCTTAAAAAAGTAATTTTGAAGAACTCTGATGATTATTTTTTTTAATTTAAAAATTTTTTATTGTTATTCAATTACAGTTGTCTGCATTTTCTCCCCACCCCTCCAACCTATCCCAGCCAACCCCACCTCCCTCCCCTGCCTCCACCCTCCCCCTTGATTTTGTCCATGTGTCCTTTACAGTAGCTCCGATAATCCCTCTCCCCACTATCCCCTTCCCACTCCCCTGTGGCTATTGTTAGATTGTTCTTAACTTCAATGTCTCTGGTTATATTTTGTTTGTTTTTTTCTTTTGTTGATTATGTTCCAGTTAAAGGTGAGATGATTATGGTATTTGTCCCTCACCGCCTGGCTTATTTCACTTAGCATAGTGCTCTCCAGTTCCATCCATGCTGTTGCAAAGGTATAAGCTCCTTCTTTCTCTCTGCTGCGCAGAATTCCATTGTGTAAATATACTATAGTTTTTTGATCCATTCATTTGCTGATAGGCACTTACTTGAACAGACACTTCTCCAGGGAAGCCATACAGAGGGCCCAAAGACATATGAAAAGATGCTCAGCATCACTAGCCATCAGAGAGACGCAAATTAAAACCACAATGAGGTACCATCTCACACCAGTCAGAGTGGCCAACAGAAACAAATCCACAAACAAATGTTGGAGAGGATGCAGAGAAAAGGGAACCCTAGTGCACTGTTGGTGGGAATGCAGACTGGTGAGGCCACTGTGGAAAACAATATGGAATTTCCTCAGAAAACTAAAAATGGAACTGCCCTTTGACCCAGCAATTCTGCTGCTGGGATTATACCCAAAGAACCCTGAAACACCAATCCAAAAGAACCTATGCACCCCAATGTTCATAGCAGCACAATTTACAATAGCCAAGTTCTGATGATTATTTTTATAATCCCTTTAATAACAGAAACTTATCAAAACAATAACAAAATTGTTTCCTAATATAATCCATGGCATTTAGTCTACTCTTGTAAGTACCAGTTTATCCTAGGATGCCTCTGTAATGTATAACACTGAAGTTCCTTTTACAGTAAACCATAATGAATAAACTCCTTATATTTCATTTTAAGCCATAAAATGTATTCTATGGGATTACATTAGAGTTGTCTAATGACATGCTTAAATGTACCCTAAATAGCACCATGGAAATTTAAGAAGGCCTGATATATACATGAAAGTAATGAAAAGATTCTCTGACTTATGGGAAAGATCTAACTTCTCTTCAAAGTATGGGGGAAGAACAGCAAAGTAATAGGACATACTAGATAATTTTTGTACTTGATGTAGCAGAATTTTATTTTCAATAAACATAAATACATTAATTTGAAAAACACGTTATGGGTATCAGGAAAAGCCAGACAAGATCTGTGGTTTCTAGACATTTCAAATATTGTAAAGCAAAAAATTGTGCCCCCTGTCATCCTTCATCCCTCAGGACTGCAAACAAAAGAATAATAAATCTGTAATTTTTCCAGATAAAAGAAAGTATCTGTGACCAGCTAAGCACAATGGGTATAATAAAATCATGGAATTAGTCTGGCTTTCATCTGATAAAATACTTCAGAAAGGCCAGTGATGCTTTTAATGAGTGGCCTTGAGCAATTCATTTAACATGTTTCAGCCTCCATTTTACTCTTTTCTAATCTAAAAGATTAACTCGCATCTATTTCCCAGCATTGTTGAGGCTTAATTTCATTTGATTCAAAAGCCTTTGGGCTTTTTTCGTGATCCGCTGTGTTTGGTTTCAGAAAGTTCTGAACTGTCAAAACTGGTCATACAAAAATGATGTCACAGAATATCTCTTTTGCTAATGGCTTTGATTCTTATATTTTGTTTAAATTTCATGCTGTAATAGGTACTGTAAATATCTTTAGTAATATATACATATATCACATACCTCTTTTGATATAGGCTATTCTAGGAAGCTCTTTGTGACTAATGTGGTTTTCTTCACCAGCTTGAATTGCAATTCAACCTACAATGAGGAAAACATCAGAGATTCAATTCCCCTCTGTCAAAGCCTTTGGGCATTACCTGTGAAGAACAAGTTCTCGTGCATGCTGACCATGTGCAAGAGAATATGTAATGTGCTGTGTCATTTTCAAACAGTTTTTAATTCAACCTCAATATAATGACATGTATAATCAGTATTCTCAGACAACAGTGTGGAAAGGCAATGTGATAGAGACATTATGATTACAGGAAACCAATAGACTGAGAAAAAGATATGCAACTCTCTTTAATCAGCAATGATCTATGCAAAAAAACCCCAGTAGATTACCTGTTCATTCACACTGATGCTGAAAATATTTTTTTGACTACAAAACAAGTAGATTATAAATCCATTTCTCCTTAATTGTTTTGTGTTATAGATTGAATGTTTGTGTCCCCTTCAAATTCAAATGTTGAAGCCCTAACCCTTAATGTGATGGCATTGGGCGGAGGGGCCCTGAGGATAGATATTTAGAGTTAAAGTCATGGGAGGGGACACTCATGATGAAATTAGAGGTCACACGAGCATACTGGCAGATGGTTGCTGTCTACAAGCCAAGAGGACACCTCAGAATGTAACCTACCGTACCAGCACTTTACAACAGACATGTAATGTGTCAGAATTGAAGTAACTCTTGTTCTGTCTTTTCCTCTTTATAATTGCTGTGCTATCATTGTTTATTTCAAATGTAATTATAGGAATAGGTAGCATCTCAAGGGTTGGAGACACAACCTGTATCTGAATTGAGCTTAATGATTTGAAATCATTAAGTGGTTATTCTTTAAACAAATGCTCATAGCTAAGTCCATGTGGCTTGGAGGCTGGTGGTATAACTGGGAGCTTGAAAAATTCACTTGATATAGAAGAAATGTTTATTAAAAGATAAATAATTTTTTAAAAACCTTAATTTGACATTTCTATTATTAAAGCTCAATAGTAATCACAACAGTTGCTTAGAACTTAAACTAACAAAGGATTTTTGTAGAGGAGCATTTTATACTTGACATTTAGAACTGAAAATACAGTGCTTTAAAAATATTAATTTCAGTAGGTGTTATTTTTGTTTTTAAATTTTCTATGTGATGCACCCCTTGTATGCTTATATCTGCTTACCTGTACTTGGTTCTCAGCTTTTTTATATTATAATTAGATAGTATTAATAAGTAGACGGTATACTGTCAGATGCCCCTACTAGATGTTATCTGTGACTATTATACTATTATTATTGAAATAACATTATGAAAGAACACTCTTGTACAAAACATTTCCTGCATCTGTGACTTTTCTTTTTAATAAATTCCTAAAATCAGAATTTTGGTACATGAAGGTTTCCTAGACATGCATCAATGCTTCCTGAAGAAGTATATACTCACACATAGTAGATATTATTCTTGAAGAATATTTATTAACATTGCAAATAAAAACTGCCATTTCATCTGATTTTCTCTTTTTTAAATCACTCATGGAATTTAAAAACTATTTATTGGCTTCTCATATAATTTATTTTGAAATTTTATTTTTAATGTCTTTTGCCAACTAATATCTTTCTATTTGGATATTTCTCTTTTATTCATTTTTCATAGTGATTAGTCTGTAGTGTGTTTATTAGGAATAGTAACAACTAGCTTGTTCTGAGGGCCAATTACGTAGTATTTTAAGGAGATTTTGTTCTTTGAGTCTGAACTGAAGTGGATATCAAATGTGGTTCTGTTTCAATCTATGGTAAAACTTTGTATCTGTAATTATTATATATGTGACATTTGTATAGAAAATGGCTCCAGAGAACAATTGAGTTAGGTAAAATTTGTCTCCAAAGACCTACTGTAATAGCATAATTCATAGTAGTACTACAATACAATGAAGATGAAAGCTTTGGAAGTGATGGTCTGAACTGACATAAAGAAGGACCTTGGTCTAGTTGACATCTAGTAGATAAACTCTAGAGTAATAAAAGTTAAGTAAGTGGAAAAACTTCAATAATGAGTCAGATAGAGAATAGGCCAGTAAATGCCCCTGACATCTAGGCAGTTTGTAGCACTTCGCCATATCTCACTTTTCTGCATTCGGTTGTCCTACTTGTTTTTCTGTCTGTGGCTTCCTTTACTCTGAATTAGTACTATCTATTGTACATTCCTGAATTGGAATTTCCTCAACAGCTATCATACAGTAATTGATCAATCCTTTTGAAATATTGAAAAAGTAATCTAATTACAGGCCCACTGCTCTTCCTTGTTGCTTTCCTTGATTACAAAGGCAGTTAGTGTTCTTTTGCTGATCTATAGTTCAAAGGTGCTGGGAACAGCAAAGGAAAGTGACAATAACATCAGTTTGGCTATGAGTGCTGCCTAATGGTGTGTTAAAACTTTGCGATGAAGAATAAATTGCTGACATGATGCCCCCTGAGAGACACACAAGTGCTGACTCCCTTGTTTTAAATTGGTCAGTTGTGTCCTGTAAAATTCGGCATGAGAAATACTCTGCCCTTTCAGATTACTCTGGACATAAAATACCTAACCAAGCAAAATCCAGATTGTTCATGTGTGAGAGAATGCATCTCTTCCCTGTAGGGGAATGATGTTTTTTTTTTTTTTCCTTTTTGAAACTGTGTTTAACGTTCCGTTTGGTAAACATGTTCTAAGGCAATCCTTTGGTCAACCAGACCAGTGAGATTACTGCTTGGTATATAAGAAGTAAACAGCAGGATGGGATAACATGAGACATAGGAGATATGAAGAGGTGAGACACGAGTCGTCTTTGGACCCATGAGGTCCAAAAGAAAGATTTTCATTGGAAAAAATGGAAATAACCAGAAGCCAATATTAAAAATAAAGAAACAAATAACTAAAGGAAAGCAGAGAAGGGAAGAGGGAGGGAAAGAAAGAATTTAAGAAGAAAGAAAGGAAATGAGAAAGGTATTCTGGAAACAGGAAATCCTTAGATTTATAAAGACCAAGGGAATCATTATGCTCTAAGTGGTTTAGCTGTTGTGAAACTCATTGTAAATATATTATAGTGGCTGCAATTTATATATCTTAATTTATATATATTAACACAGTGTCAATCAAAGCATCTTGTAGGTTCTAAAGTGGACTCCAAATGAAAACAGATATGTATTTGTAATACACATTTTTTATTTAAGTCAATAGGTTAGGGAAATGAAAGGAACCATTTATTGATTAATCAAGTGGAATATAGTGCTTTAAGAGTATAATATTATTTTATCTATGTTTGAAAGATAAAAAACAGAAGCTTAGATAAATCTATGATACACAATTATGCTGCTAGGAAGTAGAAGAGGTAAAAGTTTAACCCAGGTCTGAATTTTTAGCTAATGATCTTAATCATTTTTAACTCCCTTGCATCTTTTTGTACCAGGATTTAATTTAGTTCTCATTTAGTATCTGGTAGAAAAGCCAAAATAATTAACTAGAGTACATGAAAACATAAAAATTACCGTAACATAAGGCAGACTATAGACAATTACTACAAGAAAGGCTAAAAGGAGAGAGGGTTCCCTTTGCCTATGGCTTTATTAGCAATGTAAACTTTGAATAACCTTGGAATATGGGCACAATTACTATAAGTAAAGTTGGGAAGAAAGGCATTTTAGGCAGAGAGACAAACAATAAAAGCAGATATACACAAGGTGGTGCTTACTGGGGACCATGACTAGTCTAGTTGTGCTAGAAATGAGTTATAAAGAGAGCAGCAGTGAGAGGTAACATTAGGCAGAGTAAATAATTAGAGTATGGGGAACTTTGATGCTGGGGAGAAAGGCAACATTTACTCTGTAAGCATTTGAAGTTTCCTGACAATTGGAATGCCATACTCAGAAGGCTCTTTTTGAAAAACGAATTTGGCAACATAATGCAATATAGATGAAAACTGGGAGATGCCAGAGGGCAAAGTTACCACGTAGACATTTTTACAAGGACACTGATTAGAGATACTTAGAATAAAATGAAAAGTCTTATGGGAAAGAGAAAGTAATTAGAACTGAAAGCCTATTATGAACTAGCACTTTTCTGGGTACCTGGATGATTAAATATATTACATCATTTACATGTTATTATCCCTGTGTTATGGTAGTGCCCTTAGAAATGAAAACAAATATAGGAGAGGGATGCTGTCAAGAGAGAATGAACATAACTGAATGTGAGATGTTATAAAAAGTTTCCAGTCAAAGATAATTTTGGAGCTTCATGTCCAGAGTTCTAAATGATGCTTTGTCAAGATGGTTTCCGATGCAGATTATGAAAACCACTTGGAAATCTTGAATCTAAGATGTCATATTATTTGTTAGGTACAGTGGCTGATTACGAGTGTAGTCAGGGAGGTTGGGGTCAGGTAGGGCATTCAATCAATGGTAAAACAATAGCACTAAGTGCTTTATCTCATATTGCCCATTACAATCCTATAAATAGATAACATTGTTTTAAGAGTTTATTTACTTATTAGTCAAATTAGATAATAGCAACTATTTAGGCATTTTAGCAGAAAAGGGACTTCATAGATAATGCACTTACAGAACTTTGCCAGGCCTGGAAGTAAAGTCCAGAGAAAACCACTACTGGATGTGAGGAAATGAGGAATTATTAAAATGACAGGAAGATGTTGGTGATCTCTATTGCTTGTAATACCAAAGTAGATAATTTTTCAGGAGTTCTCCTGAAGGTCCTAACATCATAGATGCCTTATGCCCCGCCCCTATAATGGCAATATAGTTGTTGCCATTAGAACAGAATAGTGGCTTCTCAATCTCCTAATTTTTGTACAAGTTCTTTAACTGATTGTAATTTGAACCTGACCTCCAATGGCAAGTGGATCTGGGAAATGTATTCTCTAAGCTTCAGATCTCTGAGGGAAGAATTTAGTGTTCACTCTTGATTGGATATACCTAACACAATTTGAATTTGGTAAATAAAATAATTTGTCTAATGGTTCTAGTTGTAAAGTAATGGAAACAAGTTTATTTAACCTCAAAAGATACAACTTTAACTAGTAGATGGTACAACCAGTGAATCAGGGACAATGCTATGGAGGGGCATGGCCAGGTTGGTAAACAATACTTTGCCTATGACATGAGAGAGCCAATGAAAGGTTTTGGTAATTGGACTATCTAAAGGACCCAAAAAAGTCCTCCACCATAACCATCTTTCAGACCTAGAAAGTTCCAAAGCACCCTTCTGAGTTAGAACAGTCTGTCCATATTTTTGCTCCTTCCCCCTGATTTGATTTTGATGGGATCTAAAATGTCACCAAGTAATTAAGGGAAAAAGTTAGTGGGGAAGAGCTGGAACTCACCACACCTCTTTCCTGCTGCAGGTTACAGTCCTCTACAGGACCAGGTGCATGGGCTGAAGGGGTCTTACCTTTGAGTGAAAATTGAATCATGCATGAATACCATGCATGAATGTTAGAATTAATGGCTTAAAGTTGATTAGGAATTTCTATTATCTAAGAGTGGGAATCAAACTAATGACATTGACCGTAGTTTCTATTTTAGGCCGAGGGAAGATTACCCCACTGAATAAAATTTAAAGAGGGAATAGAGGATAAAAATGTACTTGCATTTGATCATATTGTACATGTTGCATGGTCAAAACACTAATGACATAAATATTTAGGAAACTTAAACCAGCACAGAATGCAGGCACTGATTGAAAGTTAAGGAAAATAAGAAATAATGGGGAAAAAATCTCACCGCATTTCACAGATTATTAAATATACTAAGAATAACCTGTTTTAGTCATTTTGATTGAATCAGCAAGGATATCTGGGGTCTGAGAGACAGGGACAAAATATATAATGCTATCCATGGCCTATGTCGCTTTTATATAACACAACACAGAATATTTTAATTTATTTGTAATTCTTTAAAAATAATATTATATATTTTACTATATAAAATAAAATTTTGTTTATCTAGAAAAAACAACTTTTTGTCTTCATGTATGTTTCACTTGCTTTGGTGCTCAAACTACTAAGAATGTTGTTAAGTAAATATCATTTTTGCTCCATCTTGCCTTTTCTTGCTAGACAAAACCTTATTCTTTGCTCTTATGTTTTCACAGTATTATTCCATCACTAATAAAATTTCATTGACATGCTTTATATTTGAGAAACTTTAAAATGGTGTTTACTCTTCATTTTTGCTGTAAAACATGCTAACAAATTCATTTTAATTTACTTTTTTCCTCCTAACATGTTCTGACAAGTTTTAAATGAAAAATTATTGAAAATGAAAATAGGAAATCAGAGGTGGAAAACCTGAGCACTTTTTTTTTAAGTTTTGTAGTTCTGGCAGAAATCTATGTGAGGATTACAATTTGGATTTAAAGCAGCTACATATGTGTATATATCATATATATATTATATGTATATATACATATATATCAATCACATATGTACATATATTTATATTGAGTCAGTACATACATACACACACAGAATCCATCCATCAATTAGTTTTTAATCCACTGTCTATATCTAAGGATTTAGATGAGGTTAACTCCAACCTCCTCTTTTTCATTTACAAAATGCTAAAAGATATTACTTTTAAAAATCAATTGTATGTAGTGATTATTGTCAATATACACATGATATTTTGACTGTCTTGGAAGAAATGAATGTGAATTTGAAGTAGTCTCTGAATAACTACTGTAATTATTAACAGGGCTGAAATTTAGAGGATGCAGTTATAATATTTAAGTAATATTAAATATTATTACTGTGCACATTGGTGATGTGGATGCGCCAGATGACGCAGATCTGCTGTTGTGGCCGCAATAGACAAATACACACGGACTACAGAAATCCTATGGAGGAAAAGGGAAGGCGTAGCCACTCCCTCAAGAGGAGAGCGCTCTGACCCTTGCCTTGACAGGCTTTTATTGTTTCTCTAGGCCCCTTACATCAAAGATGGTCCTCCTTTACCATGCAAAGGTTTGTTTTGGGTGGTTATCTTTTGCAGACAAAGGAGAGGGTGTAGCTGAATACATCAAAGGAGGATATTTGCAATGTAAAGGAAGAAGTGGTCGAAACAGGCTATGCTCCATATCTGGAAGGTCTAGCACAGATTTTGGGAAGATAAAGATACTCAGTAAACATTTGCTGCCTCAGGGTGAGGGAGTTTTAGCAAGAGCAAGTCTCATAGCAGTCTAGGTACAATGCAGGCCTGATTTCCCACTGGAGAACCTATTCGTGGATGTGGGTCCTGCCCCGCCAACCTTGCTCCCCACTGGCTTTTCCAAGTGGGGGCTGAGCCACATTTCCCACACTTGGAACGGTTCCCCACATATTGGCACAGTAATAATATTTCAACAATCCCATACTGATTGCTAAAACTCCACTCCCAGACTCTCACTATCACAGGTGCCACCACCCCTCTCCCACCTGCTCTGGATTTAGGGGTAATCCAAGAACAGAAGGGGTCACTGGCACAGCGGGGCCTGTAAAACTCTTTCCTAATGTGTTTGGAGTGGCTTATACCTGATCTATGCCAGTTGTTAACTTCTGGTTATTACAATTACAAATAAAGGTGAATACCTAGAATAAAATATATGTAATACATTAAACAAGACTTTTTATAGTGCATTCTAACAGTCTGCAAAGATTATTAGCTGCTTCAAGATTTATTCTTCGTTGTAATTCTGCAATCCTCCCTGATTCTGTCTAATTGTTTTTGTTTGAAATGGCTACAGATATCTTTTGAAGGCCAAATAGCATATTATACATCTGTCAAAACCGTACTTTTGTAACCTATAACTGTATTTACAAAGCCTCGAAGACCCTTTTGGGTGGTTCTGGCTGCTTGCTCTATGTTCATTTTTTTCTTTAATGTGTTTATATTTTTCCAGTTTTCTCATTTGTATTACAAGCATATATGATATATGTATATTTTCTCATTTGTATAAATGAGAATATACTAGAAAGGACATTCAGTTCTGATTCTTTTATCCTCATGTTCCTAGAACATCTGGCCTTATTGACTTTCTTATACATATACCTTATTTGTTCCAAATTTATTAAGTGAACCTTGTTTGCTTTATCAAATCCAGTTCTTGGTAGATAGTGGTAATGATAGAACAGCACAGTATTTAACCCTAGGTGGACCCTCATTCCTGCTCAACAATTTATTTTAAATTTATTTATTGCCACTGTATTCCATGCTTACTTTCCAAAGAATTTTCTATAACTTAATTTCTCAGATAAACTTGGTTTCTCGCAGGGATTCAAACTTTGCCCTTGAATCAATTCTCCTTCAGTTAGGTAGGGTCTTGTGAGCTGGAACTGAATGAAGTATTTTACTCCTTAGATATTTCTTTATGCTCCTTACATAAAGGATGAAAATAACCTTCACATAAATCGAAATAACCTTTTTTCCTTCATCAAAGTCATGTCTCCTTCCTCCTCATCCCCTAAAGCAAGTGTTATGCAAAGCTCATTTTTTTCTTAATATAAGGTTTTTGCATTTTCATCTAACAGAATTTCAACGTTCTTTTCTATGAGCAGAGCTCCAAGTACATACTCTTCTTAACATTAACTGCCTTCCAACAATCTAGATTTACATTTACTACTGCTAATGTGACATCTCCACCAGGATACACTAAAAATGTAAATAAAAAACAAAACTTAACTCTTTCCTAATAAACCAAGCACTCATCGAGAGTTCAACCTGATACCTATCTACTCCTTGGTACTGTTGGCACCACCACCTACAGAAACCCGCAGCTCACCTATCAAGATTATTAACTTTTCCCTCTGTGTCTAACACTCTTCTCCCATAATATCTAACAAATAATAAGTGCCATTGGTTATTCCTTTGTAAGAAATTTTAATAGCTGCAGTTTTATCACCCCTTACACAAACACACACACACACCCCTACATCCACCATCTCAATCATTCTTCTGATAACACTGTGGCTCTTCCCTGACCATTTCCCACCTGGGCTATTTGCAACAGTGGTCTCACTTTCCACCTGACCTGGTAAGTGTTGTAATGAACAATTATACATAGTTTAATGAATAAGACAGAGTTTAATTTATCTCACTTTTATTAATGGACCTTTTGTGTTTTTTACTAATATATTTTTCCAACTTTTTCTCTCACTATTTTGCTTCGCTCATTTGTACTTTTATGTGGGCTCCTCATTTTATCTCACTATGCATTTCTCATCATCATGCTGTCCCTTGCTCTTGCTATGAAAGTCTTCACTCTTTTTTGAAGGGCAGCCCCAAAACATTCTCACTTATGCAATTTTTACAAAAATTAAGATCCAATTCCTTACACCATTCAGAATTAATCACTACCTTCTTTGAATTTCCTTGCCACTTAATACCACTCTAATATGAATTGTCATCTTCTACATTATTATAGTTATCTATGCAGATATTTTTCTCTCTCCTATATATGCTATTAGTCTTTGGTTGAAAGATGATTTCCAAATGATTTTGATGTGTCTCATATCATTCAAAAGACCATCTTTCATACTTGGAATAAATTAACCAATATTTTCCAGTGATACTGACAACCTTCACATAGACACATAAATTCCATAAAACAAAATATTCAGCCAATTTAATTAAAATGGACAATTTAGCTAAATAGTCATACACACAAATATTTTGGAATCACGTCAAAAAGCAAATGGTTAATTGATGGAATGGTTTCACTAACACTGATTTGACACTGTCAGGGCAGAGAGAGAGGCTAAGGAAAATAAAGACTATAACCTGTTACATTCTGAGTTGTCGTTGCTGTGATGTGTTACACATACAATGGTAGCTTCAAGAAAACAGGGCATTTTTATTGGATTACATCTTAGGCTGTTTGAAAATAATCCAAAGACCACATTTTTGAGTGTCTTGGAAACAAGACTCTAATTTTCTTGCCAACACTATGCTCTCCCGTTTGTTAATGGCATCTATTATTAACTGTCACTTTAATAGATATGAAATGTCAGAAACACAGTTCTAATGGCAGCATGAAATTGTCTAATTCTAAATGATTTTCATCAAAATATGTTTATTTGTCTGAGTTGATAGTGGCACTTTTTGTTGTAGGAATCTGAGGGATGCTTTTTTTTTCTTCATCTTTATAAAATATGTTTTATTTCGGTCTTGTCTCTAGCTGTGAACCAGTTCATTTTCTTGCGAGCATTTTTCATCTCAAAAATGAGGGTGACAATTTTAACTATTTGCAAGGATTGAATAGTTTCATGCATGTAAATATTTTTCACATGGTTATTGGCCCACAATAGGCATTCATTGGGAAATAATAAATGTTATTATATTTATTAATAATTGCACTCCCTAGGTCTTTTTGACTTCTTATTCATATCAGCAATTACTCTCTTTGGACTTTTCCTGGAATCAGAAATGTGCACAAGTTTTCTTATTTTGAGTCATGATGCTATCGAAGATAAATTTTGCAATAATTGCTACACTATGTGTAGTTTTGCCATTTACATATCTGAACTAATTAATTTTTATAAATAGAAAACAAAATATGTCTAAAAGTGTTTTAATCAATATTTGACTATATACAGATATGACTTCATTCCCTTTAATTTTAGTAAATTAATTAATGACAATGTACATTGTACATTGCTTTCTAATTACTCTAAAATATTAGAATTCTAACACAAGGGGGTTGGTTGGTTATATTTTTAATAACTTGGAGAACATTTAGTGTGTTTATATTTTTGGATTAAACTTTGGAGAGGAAAAAAACAACCAATCAAGTACAAGTAAAATGACACAAAATTATTTGCTATATCTTAAGAAACATGGCTATTTGGGACACTGGGTTAGGAGTTAGGAGGCCTGTGTTCTAGTCAAACACCTCCTTTAAGTAACTTTATGTTTCTGGGAATGCCATTTAATATCCTTATACCTTATTTTTCTCATATGAAAAAGTATAGATGGAACTATATGGTCCTGAGGCAACTTTTTAAAAAAGTTCAACTATTCACATTCTAACCATTCTTCCTTGTGGAAAGGTCATGTACCAGAAGTTTTTAAGCTAGGGTAGCACCTGTTTCATGAGGATCTTGTCTTGTGACACCTGGAACTGGTCGTTGAACTGCCATGAGGATGTCCTTTGGAGATAAGTACCCCTCACTGCCAGGTGGACATGATTTATTCCTGTTCTGTGTCTTTCTGAGTCTACTGGTATCAAATGTTACCTATATTAGTCTTGTGAGTGTGAAAATTTAAGAGAGCCTACAAAGACCCCCATAGGTAATTCGTACAGTATAGATGTGGGATGGACTTTCAGACCATTGCTTCAATTAAAGAAAGGCACTGTGAGATTAAAGAGAATGGTAAGGGAAATGCTCGCAGGATGTTGTACATGCGTGGAAGGGCCAGTCCATCTGTGGCTTGCTGGGAATGCTTTGTGGCTTATCACAAAGTATAACTCTTTCCTCTGTGAGTGAATAAAGGTTCACCAGTGAATAAAGGTTCAGAAGAAAGGTTCTTCTTAGAGAGAAGCTAAAGAAAGTACCAGGAAGAAATCCGACTCAAATCCCTTAACCACCATGAAAAAAATTAAAACTCAATGAACAGTGTCTTAAGTATATGTGTATATGGATTTTTTTTACATTGTAAAATTATGAGGTTTTTATGTGGGCTTATTCACTTCAAAAATATTTGCCAAGACCTATCTACATTCCTTCCACCTTTTCGGTATGCCATGCTTAGCACATTGGTACTCTCTTGTTAGGGAGGCACTTTTGAGTTGCAGCATAGCATCTTCAGATACAGCTATCCTGTTCTCATTTAAGAAGGAAAGACTGAGAACTTGGTCTAAGGAAGCATGTATCTCCCAGAAGTTCTTAGTAGACTTTTGTTTACAAATCATTGCTCAAGCTGATTGAGAATGGGCACTTCTAGTTACAAAGTTAGGAGGCAATGTGGATATTTAGCTTTTCTAATTTCTAGCGTGGAAATAGACAAGGAAAAACAGTAAGGGTTCTGTAAGCCATGTCACATGAGAAATGGTTGGAAATGTCTAGCATATAACTAGGAAAGGGAAGATTTAACAAAGACATAAAAGTGTGTCCGCACCTTTAAATTTATGTTTTATGAAATGAAGATCATCCACATTTTCTGCAGAAATTAGTTATATGTCTGGAAGAACTTTATAAGAAAAGCTATTCCACTTGACTGGAATCACTTCTGAGGAAAAAGCTGTGATGTTTGAAGTTCAGGCAGAAAAATTTTAACAAGTTACAATAGATATTATGGAGGGAATTCTTATAATAGTACAAGGAGATGAAAATTTTACTTCTAAAATTCTTTCCAACATGTTTATCATATGATTCTAATATCCATTACATCTCTTTACTTTATTTAAATATCACTGTGGACTCTGAAAAGAGATGCTATTCTAACATGGTAGCAAGTTTATGTAGGTATAATCTTAAATTTACCATTGACAAAGCTTTCCATCCGACTCTCAAAGGAAAGGTCAATTATTTATGTGAAGGTAATCAATTAAACATTTAGTAAGTTTGCTTTATGTAAAACCACCACATTTTGCAAATGTGCAAAGTTATAAATAGGCAAGGTGACATATTAGAAATATCCATTGTTGTAGAAGACAATCTATTATAATAATCTGACCATTGAATGTACTCCAGAGTTATACTGTTGCTCCCATAACTCATGGAAAATAGTTTGTAATAACAATCATCTTCGCAAATTGGTCATTACCAAAGTTAATGACCTGTTTATTAGAACATCAACCTTGGCTTTGCCTCAGTCTCTTAATTAACACATCTGTCATTTACTACTGGTGGCTAGGAATTTCTGTGTAGAGGACAGCTCCAATAATGATGGCACCATTAAAACGACATCTCCATATATTTGGATGGATCATCAAATTTGCATTGGCCTATCATAAGCAGGATCCTGTGAGGCTTTAAATAGTTTTGGCAGCCCCAAATGGTAAAATCTAAACAGCAAATCGAACAGCATTAGCTTTCTTTGTGGAGCATTTGCATTGAAAATCATTTATTATTACAGTTGAGAAGGGTAATCCCACAGAACAATTTGCTGTACCTTCATGTGCAAAGAGCCATTTTTACCCACACTGGTAAACAAACCTGCCCAAAGCATAGGCCCATCCACACATTTTCTCCTGCCATATCCATTCATTCAAGCATTCGATAAATATTGTCACATTACGTCTACGTAGACACCCTTAGCAAGCTAATAACATATTGATGTTTTCAACTGAACATTCGTAGTATGTACAGGCATTAAAATGTTGGCCTTTTTTAAAGAGGGAATATGGCATTATCATTTCCTGAAATGGGGTAATACTCAGTTTCTTAAGCCTTCATTTGAAAATTAGACTGACATAGCCTGACACACTGACACACAGAATGAAACAAAAATTTTTTTAAAATGCAGTTTCTTATATTATTAATTTTTATTCCTTAAAATGTACTGGATATTTTTAAGTGTTTATTATAATTCTGCTTAAGGGGACATGCTAATTTTGATGTAACATCTCTCCTCTCAAAGAATCATGTAGGAAACATAAGTCGCCTGCAAGTTATATTTTACCATCTCTTTTTTAGGAATAAATGCATTTTATTATTCTTCAGGATTCATTTTTAATTATCATTGAAAGTCTGAGGCAATAAAGTGGTTTTACGTCCCGGGTTCATATGTACCCCCTGAATCCATGAGTCTTTGGGGTTTGTGAAGGGGATTCATCTAAAAAATGATACTACGAGCTTGAGTTGAGAGGTAAGAAAAACAGAAATAAGGCTGCTGAGCCAGTCACCATTTAGTTCTTCCCCTTTTACTCTGACTTGAACTCTGTATTAGAAAGATCCGAAAAGATTACTAGTTGTCCCTTGGTACAGATTTCTTATGGGAAAGAATATATATTGTAATATGTCGCAGATCCTGGCCTGCAGGATCCGTTGTGGTAGCAGTACTCAAATACAAACGGACTAATATATTTAAAAGAATTACAGGATACAAATATTGCCTATTTGTAGGGCAGACGGAGGCAGAGATATAGACAATACACTTAAAAGTCAATAAATTATAGGCTCCTGGTCATAATTCACTGAATTATAGAGCCACGCCCAGCTCTGCATTGTCTGTCATCTGCCCATCTCTCCAACCTCGCCTTCCTCCTTTCCCTTTGCACCAATCAACGTACTTTGTGTCTCTTGAAAATACTGTATATATTTCCATATCCAAGAGCCCTTCTCCAACTGCTTGCACAGCTACTCTGTTTATGTTTATTCAGCTCTTCACTCAAATGTCACCTCTTCAGGGATTTTCCTCCTAGGACTAATTACTATGTGATGTTATGTTATTACTTCCTTCCTTTGTGTTTGTGTTCTCTTTCATCCCACTACCATTTAAGTTCTTTGAAGCAAGGCCTTTGACGCGCATGTCCTGCACTGCATCCCCAAGTGCCTAGAATAAAGCCTGGCACAGAGATGAAAACGCACAGAAATCCCAAAATATTTGCTAGCAATTAACTTGTGTAAGTCTTTGCAGGGTAACAGTAGCTTTTAAAGGAGGTATAATTATGTATTGTCGAGGCACAAATCCCAATTGCACAGTTTGAAAAGTTGGCAAAAAACCCCTGTATATATATAATCTCCATGCAGCCAGCACCCAGATGAAGATATGGAACAAGGGACATTACTGTGTAACCTTTTCATTTATAGGTTCCTTTTAAATGTGCCTGTAGATCAGATATTTTGTTTCCAAAATGAAATCAGAGTTCTAAGTGGTAAAAGATGATATATCTCTCAGTTTGTTGAAATGAAGTTATGATATAGAAATATTCCTAATCTTTGGGATACCTCTTGCGAATCCAAACAAAGAAAATTAGATTAAAAATGATAATCAGTTTATTCTGGCCAGTGTAGCTCAGCGGGTTGGGCATCAGCTCACAAAGTGAAAGGTCACCGGTTCCAATCCCAGTCCAGGTACATGCTTGGGTTGCAGACCCTGTCCCAGATAGGGAGCGTGCAGGAGGTAACCGATCTATGCTGCTTTCACATGGGGATGTTTCTCTCTCTCTCTTTCTCCTTCCTTTCCCCTCTCTCTAAGAATAAATAAATAATTTTTTTAATGACAATAATTTTAAAAAATAAGAAAAAAAAGAAAAAATTCCCATCCATCCAAGTTATTTACTTTGATTGTTCTGGGGTGTGGTAGGATTAAAATTCTGAAGTTATTAAAAGCAGTATGGACTAATGTGAGTTGCTTGGATAAGTTTCAGGAGGTTTATTGGGCTCAAAGTTTTAACTCTAACCCTAATTTGAAAATTCTAACCATCATCAAACTGCTAAGAATAGAATACTGTTTTTCGGATTTTGTTTTTTCTTAAGCAAAGGGTAATCATATATCCCACTTTATGGGATATATGAAGATATATATCCCATAAAGAAGGTCCTTGTTTGCACATAACTGTTCCAGTGTAACTGTTAGTAGTACTCCCTTTTATTCTAAAAAAGTATCCTTGGCAGATAAATTATATGATCACCCAACTTTTGTATCCTTGTTTGAGAAAGGTAAGTACTGATAGTACTGATTTTTGGTACGATTTAGCTCTGTAGCTCTCTGTTTCTCTTTAACTCAGAAGATAGATTTTGATTTAAAAAGCAGTTGTACTTTCAAGAGACAAGAGACAGCTCAGCAGACATTGATTGCTGCCTTGACCTCATTATGTTGATAAGGACATTTGCGAATATTGTCTAAGTTAAGGTAATAAACACCCCAGGTAGAAGGTTAATGACACATTTAACAGCAGTGGGGTGCTGGACAGTTTTTCACAGGAAAACCAGTTCAAGCTGGTAAACCTTCTGTCCTGTCCGTGTAAAACAAAAATGCGTCCTGTTTCTACAAACTGAGTAGAATTCAGGAAGAGGCTATCAACATGCAGAGAATTCAGCAATTGGCTGACTACATTGTTTTGCTAAAGAATAACAAACTTAAAATGTTTTCAAGTCATTTTTAACAGCAATTTTCTGTAATCTTTTGGGCCTCCTGCTATGACTCTGCTAATCTGGGCCTTACTGCTGGCTGACACGAAAGACAGCATTATGACAAATTCATGAACTGATGAGTCATTTTCCACATTCATTCAGCTAATGAGCAAAACAAGTCATTATTTTTTAAGCACGATTATCTCATACCCTTATTTAATACAAGAAGCACATAAAAATGCTCATAAGCCACTTTCCCAGAAAATAACATTATGCTAAGACTAACAAACATCTATAGGCTAAAGATGCCTAGTATACTCAGAACTGGAAAAAACTGATTCAAAATTTCTCAATGATTTCTATTAAATCCTTATATTTTGGTATTAGAATGTACTACCACCACTATCCATTATAATTCCCATAGTTTAAATTTAATGATCAGTACCCTTCACATACATGGGCTTTCAATTAATTAGTCAAAAAAAAATTAAACCATCACTACAGCAATGAAGTATGAAGATTTCTGGCGGGGACATCGTAAGAGAAAGGAGCAGTTACACCGTTGTAGAAAAGGGAAGACATCTGTGAAAAGGGTCGCTTAGTGTGATGCATTCCAGAATAAGAACTGAAGGAATAGAAGTGGCAGACCATTCGGGGGAATTTAGGGGAGAGACTGTGCTCAGTGAGTTTAGAGAAAGTGTGAGTTGAAGGATGGTAATGGCCAGATGGGCTTTAACTTTCAACCATGCTTACATTTCCACAGCTAGAGAAAGCATGACAAGTGCAATGCTTGATTCCATTTTTGACTGGTTGTAAGCTTTTTTTTTTTCCCACTGAATGTAAGTTGTATATAAGAGTTGTGAGGAAGTCTGAGTGGTTTCAATGTCAAAAAAAATAATTTCTGGCCCCAGCATGCTCTCTGTTAAATTGCTACTTGAATTTTGAATGCACTATTGAGACAAAGAAAGGGAAATTTTAAGAATTATTATGAATAGTGTAAAAGGCAGTAAAAACAGAAAGGATACCTTGCATGAGTAATTCAGATCTCAGGTGTTGGTTATGATAGCCCTCAACTGCCGTGAAGGGAATGATTTGAAACTATCAGGTCCTGAGCTTAAGTAGAGTTAATCTTCAGGTGGAACAATTTGAGCATATAAACAATGATGCTTGAAGAATGTGTATTCTAATAATTAAATATTCTAATTATTCTAATTATTCATAGTCATTAATGCTTACTAAAGGTTTAAAGTATTTTTTAAATATAAATATTTTTATGTTGGTAAAAACAAGTTGAACAATTTGGTAATGAACATAATTTGATCTCATTTAAACTCAGGATATTGCATTAAAATTTATCTGCACCAACATCATTTTTGGTAGGCAGAATAAGACCCACCCTGCTCCCCCAAAATGTCTACATCCTAATCCCCAGAATCTGTGAATATGTTAACATACTTTACAGAATGGAATTTATGATATAATTGATGAAGAACCTTAAAATGGAGAGATTACCATGGATTAATAGGTTAGGCCTAATCTAGTTTGATGGATTCTTAAAATCAGAGAACCTTTTCCAGCTGTGGTTAAAAAGAGAAGGATCTATGACTAAAGAAGGCTTGCCACAGAAATGCAAATTTGCTGGCTTTGAAGATGGGTAAAGAAGGCCAGAGGCAAGGAATGGGTGGCCCTGAGATTCTGGAAAAGACAAGGAAATAGGTTTTTCTTGAGAGCATCCAGGAGTGATTGAGACCCTGACAATACCTTGGCGTTAACCCAGTGAGACTGGTTAGACTTCTACTCTACAGAACTGGAAGACAATAACTTTGTGCTGTTTGAGACCTGAACTGTGGTAATTTGTTATGTCAGTGATAGAAAACTAACGCATCATTTCTCATAGCAAAGAATTTGTGGTAGGAAGAATGACCTCCCTCACCAAAAGATTCCCCTCCCACATACCTGGGGCCCTCAATATGATGAGTTATCTTATCATGCCTTTGAATATGTTAGGTTACAGATGTGACCAAGGTTACTAATCACTTTAAGAAATAGGGAGATTGTCCTAGATTACCTAGGTAGACTTAGTCTAATTACACAATGCTCTTAAAAGCAGAGAGCTTTTTTGTGCTGCTCAGTGATAGAAGAGTGGGCCATGTGAGAAAGAATGTGGATGATCTCTAGAATTTAAAGTCAGTCCCCAGTTGATAGCCAGCTGACCTAGAGCTTCAGGACACTGAATTCTGGCCCAGCTGTGTGAACTTGAAAACAGATTATTTCCCAGAGCCTCTATGGACAGCTCATCTCAGCTGAAAGCGTGGGGTACCATGAGCATAGAACTCAGCCAAACCTACCCAGACTTCTGACTTACAGAACTTGGAGATAATAAATGTGTGTTGTTTTAAATTACTAATTTTGAGCAATTTGTTATATCACAATAGAAAATTAATGCAGAGCCCTCAAGTTTATTGACTACCTTTAATACTAAGCATTGCACAGGGCCATCCATACACTATGAAATGCAGTGTAGCTGGAAGGGCAGAGTGGGGTTTGAAGTTAAATCCAGGTTAAATCTGCTTCTCCAATTATTGACTTTATTACCTTGAACAAGCTAGCAAACTTTCATAAGCTTTGTTTCCCCATTTTAAACATAGGCTAAATGTGTCTGCCTGCGAGGGCAGATAGGAGATGAAATAAGTCTCTGAAACACAGCTATAGTAATGGCTGGTGAGGACTAGGTGATGAACAACAATAACCAACCAAACAAACAAATAAACAAAAAGATAAAAATGAATAGTCAAGAGGGCCTGCAGGCATTCCAGCTAAGGCATTCACTTCCTCACACAACCAAAAGAAGGACAACTAATTTAAAAACAAAAATCAACCAGAACTGCCAGAAAATTGAACTGTATGGAAGTCCAACAACCAAGGAATTAAAGAAGAAACATTCATCCAGACTGGTAGGCGGGGCTGAGACAGGAAGCAGGGGTGAAAAGGACATATGGCCACGCAGAGGCTGGAGGACTGGGTGGGAGAGGTGGCAGCTGGCAGACTGAGTGGTCCCACATTTGCATGAGGATAAGCCAGGAGGAACAACTGGGGAGTGAGACAGACAGCACAACCCAGGATTACAGCATGGGAAACTAAAACCACAAAACCTCTGGCTGTAAAAATCTGTGGGGATTATGGCAGTAGGAAAAACTCCCAGTCTCACAGAAAATTCTGTTGGAGAGACCCATAGGGTCCTAGAATGTACACAGACCTACCCACCTGGGAATCAGCACCAGAAGGGCCCAATTTGCTTGTGGGTACCGGGGGAAGTGACGGAGAGCAGGGTAAGAGCCAAGCAAGCTGTGTTGTTCCCTCTCTGACCCTTCCCCCACAGACAGCACCACAACACAGCAAAACGGGTTGACCTGGCTTGGCAAATACCTAAGACTCCACCTTTTACAACGTAACTTGTGCGCCAAGACAAAGAAATATGGCTCAAATGAAAGAACAAATCAAAACTCCAGAAAAACAACTAAGTGAGGAAGAGATAGCTAACCTATCAGATGCAGAGTTCAAAACACTGGTAATCAGGATGCTCACAGAATGGTTGAATGCAGATACAAAATAAAGGAAGAAGTGAAGGCTATACAAAGTGAAGTAAAGAAAAATATACAGGGAACCAACAGTGAAGGGAAGGAAACCGGGGACTCAAATCAATAATTTGGAACAAAAGGAAGAAATAAACATTCAACCTGAACAAAATGAAGAAACAAGAATTTAAAAAAAAAAAATGAGGAGAGGCTTAGGAACCTCTGGATCTACTTTAAATGTATCAGCATCCGAATCATAGGGGTGCCAGAAGGAGAAGTAAAAGATCAAGAAATTGAAAACTTATTTGAAAGAGTAATGAAGGAAAATTTCTGAAATCTGGTGAAGGGAATAGACATGCAAGTCCAGGAAGCTCAGAGAGTCCTAAAGAAGTTGCATACAAGGAAGAATACATCAAGATGCATCATAATTAAATTACGCAAGATTAAAGATAAGGAGAGAATCTTAAAAGCAGCAAGAGAAAATGAGAAAGTTACCTACAAAGGAGTGCCCATAAGACTGTCAGCTGCTTTCTCAAAAGAAACCTTACAGGCAAGAAGGGGCTGGAAAGAAGTCAAGTCATGAAAAACAAGGACCTACATCCAAGATTACTCTATCCAGCAAAGCTATCATTTAGAATGGAAGGGCAGATAAAGTACTTCCCAGATAAGGTCAAGTTAAAGGAGTTCATCATCACCAAGCCCTTATTATATGAAACGTTAAAGGGACAGAGAGGGACAATGGGGAAAGAGGGCAAAGGTGTGCTCAGGGAAAATCCCCCTTCACTGAAACCAGGGTTAAGGTTTAGTGCCAGAAATGGGCACTAAGGTTTATAGCAACTTTTCCATGCTTACTTAGGAATGGCATAGTAGAGCCAGGACTTGAACCCACATCTTTCAGTCAGGGCTTTTGCAATATTTATCACAGTTACTGTGCTTTACTAAAATGCAGCTATAGAAATAAGCAGTAAGGCACAATTTGAATAGCTCTATTTAAATTAAATCTACTTGAACAAGAATAAAAAAAGCATTATTGGTAGGCACAAAACAGTTGGGGGGGGGGAGTTAAGAATAGTATGGGAAATGGAGAAGCCGAAGAACCTATATGTACAACCCATGGACATGAACTAAGGGGGGGGGGAATGCTGGAGGGTGGGGAAATACAGGGCGGAGGGGGATAAAGGGGAGAAAAAGATTGGGACAACTGTAATAGCATAATCAATAAAATATACTTTAAAATAAATAAATTCAATTGATGCATTTATTTTTATTTTTAATATAGTATAAAATTATACTATAATTTTAGAAAACTTTAACTTTTTCTATCAATATTTATCTGTATCCTAAAGGAAAAAAAATATTGGTTAAAAGAGGGTAATCATAAGTCTTTCATCTAAGTAAATTTTTACTATAATACTGAATATAGAAGCTTCCCTAAAAGAAATAGATAATTCTAAATTTTTTATTTTTAAAGTAAAACCTTACATGGTATACAGGTTGAAATATGGAACTTGTTAAATAGCTTCAGAAACACATTTTGTTTTCAGGAACTTAAATTAATAAATGATATTTAGCTGTAAAATAATCATGGACTGGGTTGGGCCTTCATATTTCACTTGGGTTTCTTTGCAGTTGATTAAACACTACCACCAGACATGCTGGTATGTCCCGTAGTCACTGAGAAAAAAATCTTAAATTGGTTGGTTTTATTTTGATTGCTAATTTAATTTTTTTTGTGTTAGATTTCACAAATTGCCAAAAGTCATATTAATTTTTTTTCCAAATGTAAACACACTCTTTATTGAACATCTGAACATACAGCTTATAATAATATTAATTTTTAAAAACAAAATTAGGAAGCTACAAATTCCACAGTTACAGACTATTTTCCAATTGTTATTTTTCTAATACATTATTTCTTATATGTGCAGTAAAAACAGTTGAACATGCAAAGAATGACTTAAAGATATCACCTCATTGGAAAATATAAAATGAATATTTCTAGGTGATAGAAACTTGCAAAATTGATTTTGCAACACAAGTGTGCATAACCCTTTGTGATATCTTAATGACTATTACTTTCTGATATTTCTGAGATGGTTACCAAATTTTCTTCATCTTTTTCCTTCAATCCTATAACACATTATAGTATGAGAATATATTATTAGGTGGTGGTAATAACTCAAAAGTATTTTTCTTAATAAAACTGTCATATTTCATAGAAAGAGCAAATAAATCTGAACTTTCGCATGAGTGCCTCCTGGACATGGATCAAAGCCTTCTGATGGAGTTTTTTTCTAAGACGTGTTGTTCAGAAGCCAGCATTTTAGATGAAGTTCTTGGAGCAGGAAGAAGACGTCAACTGATACTATGTAATTCACCCTGGGACCAGAGGCAAAGGCCAATTTCATATCCTTGCTTTCACATCCTCCATTCTCAAGCAAAATGTCATGTAGCTGACATCACTGTGATGTGTCCTGCACTCAAAACACCTCGTTTCATGTCACGTGCCCTGTGGCTGTTCAATAAACACTATATGATCTTAGTAACATGTGTGGGCTGTGAACACCACAAAAAATGTAGAAGGAACTTCAGAATGATCCCAGGATTCCAGGAAAACCTGTATTATGTGTTTTGTTGTTACTGGCTTACATGTTGCTAATGTTCTAATTTAAAATGCTTCCTTATCATAACACCAAATTTATCATATTGTAGGACCCATTTTGGCACAACATATGGCTAAAATATTACATTTTATTTCTGCTGCTTTTAGTTTGGTTAATCCTATAATGATGAGGAGCCTTTTGCAATGATTCAAATGTCTCCTGGTTCACACATCTTTTTACTGGTGTGACCCTATGCTACCAATACCTTGCAATAGTTGTGTTTTAACACCCTGAAGAAATGCAGGTTCAGTATTAAGGGAAACATTTTAAAGGGGTAACTAACATTTTCTTTTATGTATCCTATGGAACTATATGCTTACTATATGAATAGTTTTTTTGCACGGGTACTTTTAACATCCTAAATTCTCATGTGATGTTTCTTTCAAGTATTATTTGACCTGCCCTGAAATGAACAGTTTTCTCTTGGCAAGATTTGTTACCACTATAGATGAAACGTACCAACAAACCCTTATGAGATATGGTGGTTGGAGGATATCTTAAGAGACCTATACCAAATAAAATTTATAATTTGTTGTTCATAGACATACATCCTTTTCTTTATGTTGGTGGACCCTGAGCAAGTTCAGGAAACCATTTAGAATTCAATAATGGATTATACTCAGTGAAATAAATAAAACAAATGTTTTCATTCTATTATTCATTCAATTGTCTATCCACCATTTATTTACTGAATATCTGTTATATGCCAGACTGTGTTAGGTGCTGGGGGAACACCCAGGAATAATGTAGAAATAATGTGGTCTATTTTCCTTGACAACACATTTCTGCTTCTCTTTTTCTGTTATTTCCCAATGAGCATCTATTGACAGAGCCTCCTGTTTCATCCCATAGTTATTATTATCTTTATTACATTATAAACATTATGGTTATTTAATTGATAAAGAAACCAGGATCAGAGAATGTAAAAATTCAGCATCTCAAAAGCAAGCCTTTTATATATATTTTTGAAGATTACTTTATCATTATCCTATTACAGTTGTCTCAATTTTCCCCCTTTGCCCTCCTCCACCCAGCCCACCTCCTGTTCCCACAGTCAATTCCCACACTCTTGTCCATGTCTGTGGGTCATTCATACATGCTCTTTAATTAGTCCCTTCCCCTTCTTTCCATCATTACCCCCTCTCCCCTCTCCTCTGATGGCTGTCAGTCTTGTTCCATGTTCTTCTTCACCTATTTTTCTCCAAATTTCCTTTTTTTTGAAAACCCATCTACACCATCTCTCACACACATAAACATTTCTTATTTCCTCCATTTCTTTATTTTGGATGCAATTTGGTATTTTAGATACATGTCATTTCTCCTAGCTACTCATAATTAAGAAAACATCCTGTACTTGAACAACAATTAATTTAAAAAAAGAAACGATAAAAAAATTATAAAAGTTTATTTGACCCAAATTGACAACATGTGCCAGGGAACAAGATCTCAATTGCTCTCAGAAACTTTGCTATTGAATCTTTCTATTTACAAATGTCTTTTGTTTAGGTCATCTTAAATAAAGTCTGATAATCACCTCAAAGAAAGAGAGAAAACATCCTTCTTTTTTTATAGAAACAATTTTTTAAAGTATATTTATTGATTATGCTATTACAGTTGTCCCATTTCTCCCCCCTCACTCCACTCCATCCTGCCCTCCCCCTCCCTCCCACATTCCCCCCCTATAGTTCATGTCCATGGGTCATACTTATAAGTTCTTTGGCTTCTATATTTCCTACACTATTCTTACCCTCCCCCTGTCTATTTTCCACCTATCATCTATGCTACTTATTCTCTGTACCTTTCCCCCCCACTCCCCTATTGACAACCCTCCATGTGATCTCCATCTCTATGGTTCTCTTCCTGTTCTAGTTGTTTGCTTAGTTTGCTCTTGTTTTTGTTTTAGGTGTGGTCATTAATAACTGTGAGTTTGCTGTCATTTTTACTGTTCCTATTTTTGATCTTCTTTTTCTTAGGTAACTCCCTTTAACATTTCATATAATAAGGGCTTGGTGATGATGAACTCCTTGAACTTGACCTTATCTGAGAAGCACTTTATCTTCCCTTCCATTCTAAATGATAGCTTTGCTGGATACAGTAATCTTGGATGTAGGTCCTTGCCTTTCATGACTTGGAATACTTCTTTCCAGCCCCTTCTTGCCTGTAAGGTCTCTTTGGAGAAATCAGCTGACAGTCTTATGGGAACTCCTTTGTAGGTAACTGTGTCCTTTTCTCTTGCTGCTTCTAAGATTCTCTCCTTCTGTTTCATCTTGGGTAATGTAATGATGATGTGCCTTGGTGTGTTCCTCCTTGGGTCCAGCTTCTTTGGGACTCTCTGAGCTTCCTGGACTTCCTGGAAGTTTATTTCCTTTGCCAGATGAGGGAAGTTCTCCTTCATTATTTGTTCAAATAAGTTTTCAATTTTTTGTTCTTCCTCTTCTCCTTCTGGCACCCCTATAATTCGGATGTTGGAACGTTTTGAGATGTCCTGGAGGTTCCTAAGCCTCTCCTCATTTTTCTGAATTCTTGTTGCTTCATTCTTTTCTGGTTGGATGTTTCTTTCTTCCTTCTGGTCCACACCGTTGATTTGAGTCCCAGTTTCCTTTGCATCACTATTGGTTCCCTGTACATTTTCCTTTGTTTCTCTTAGCATAGGCTTCATTTTTTCATCTGGCTTTCGAACAGATTCAACCAATTCTGTGAGCATCTTGATAACCAGTGTTTTGAACTGTGCATCCGATAGGTTGGCTATCTCTTCCTCGCTTAGTTGTATTTTTTCTGGAGCTTTGAAGTGTTCTGTCATTTGGGCCATTTTTTTTTTTCTCTTGGCGTGTCTGTTACTTTAAGGGGTGGAGCCTTAGGTGTTCCCAGGGGCGGGGTAACGCTGGTCGCTGGGCTATGACGCTGTATGTGTGGGAGGGGCCGAGAGGGAGCAATGGCGCCCGCTCCCCTCTCCACCCGGCTCCACACTTTCACTCTGCTACCCACAATCAAACTGGGCCCCTCTGATGCTGGTTCCCAAGTGAGTGCGCTTGTGCACGCCCTAGGCCCCTGTGGGTCTCTCCAACGACCTCTCCTGTGAGGCTGGGAGTCTCTCCTGCTGCCGTTCCAACCCCCACGGGCATTTTCAATCAGATGTTTGAGGCTTTATGTCCCCGTGCTGGAGCCCTAGGCTGTGTGGTCCGCCTTGCTCCCCGCCGTTGGTCTGGTTTATCTGTGCATGAGTGTGGGGTTGCGGGGTCTGCTACCTGCCGCTCTGCCTGCCCCGCTCTCCACCACTCTGAGCCGGGCCCTCTCGGTTTATCTGCGTGAATGTGGGGCTGCAGGGTCTGCTAGTGGTCGGACTGCCTGCCCTGTTCATTCCACACTCTGCCAGTCTCAGTCCCTCCACGGCCACGCGAGTCCTCTCCACCCTGACGGCCCGTCTCCGCCCCTCCTACCGGTCTGGATGAATGTTTATTTTTTATTTCCTTGGTGTCAGACTTCCTTGCCCTTTGATTTTCTGTCAGTTCTGGTTGTGCGAGGAGGCGCAATGTGTCTACCTACGCCGCCATCTTGGTTCGAAAACATCCTTCTTTCCTTTGACTACCTACTTGCTCCCTCCCTCCGTCTCTTCCTTCCTTCCATCCTTCTCTCCTTGCTTCCTTCATTTTCTTCCTTTTATAAATATATTGAGTTCCTCTTAGGAATTAAGCATTACATAAAATTCAACAAAGGGATAGTATTAAAGACCTTTTTATTTAATTCAACTTATTTATCTCCTACTCTGCAATATGTATTATAATGAACTTTAATTTACAAAGAAAGAACCCAAGACTCAGATAAATTAAATGACTTGCTTAAGAATACTGAAATAGCAAAAAACAAAATTGAATACAGAATTCTTTAGAAATGTTATTAAAACATATACCACTTAAAATGTTTTTGCGTGTCTGGAGTCATGTGGACTTTGAAGTATTGAGGTTCCTCCAAAAATTGATTACATTTTAATAAACCTTTTTTACCTTGGAAATTCATTAAAATTTAGTTTTATTAAAAATAATGTATTAAGTTACTACTTAATCCGTTTTTTAGAAATAATTCATGGCAGTATAATTTTATTTGATCTGCAAACTATTTATTGATCACTTCAAAGATTCTTACTTGGTTTCAACCTGTAAAGCCTTCTATTTCTCCTTGTGTTACTTGATTTTAATGTAAGTAATATCCAATTGCAATTAAATTTAAAATAATAATATTCTTAAAATAAGAAATAATAAAACAATGTAGAATGAGAATATAAGATTTTTTCAAAGGCAACTAATATTCCTCAAGACTGTAGACACTAATTTACTATTTATTTCACAATGTCATAGTTATATTCTTTATGAAATATCTTTATACATTACTGAAAAATGATTTTTAGAGTTTAGAAATATAGCCACTTATTTTACACAGAACCAAAGAAATTCATACAACTTATAATCTTAGTTCCCTTTTCTTGCTAAGTTAAAAACATATTTGCATATTTGTTATTTTTTCTTGTTTCTCTATTATGAGCAAGAGATAAATTTCTTTCTGTTAATAATCTGAAATGTGTGTTCAACCCCTGAGCACCTGAGCATGCATTTGACTGACTTTATTCTTTTTAGGTCCCAGCAAAATTAATTATGATTATGTTAATTGTAGGTATAAAGCCTAGATTTCCCGGTAAGTTATTATCCCTCCAGTGGTATATGGTCTTAAATACTGGTAATTAGAGGTCTGAGTAAAGTTTTTATAGTATGTTATGAGTAATTGAAATTCCATTTTAAAGGTCTAAACTTACATGATTATATAATAAAGCATGTGTCTTCAGTAGTTGGTAATAAGTAAAAAGTATTTTATAGAAATGAGATTCCCCAAAACACTATTGCAAAGTGTTGCAAAAACACCAAATATCTCGAGTCAGGTTCATGACAGCAACTGGAGGATTCTCCAAAATAGTATTGTAGCAGCCAAGGAAAGACTGAAAGGATAGAGGCAGATATCTGTGTCAACCAATGGGAGTAAATAGTATGTAGATCAAGGTGACTCTCGCTCTTTTAGGGGCATTTTTCTTAAGGTGGTGTTTCTAAAGGTTCAAGGATTTGGATTAGTGATGGCCGTATCAGACCCATGGGCACAGTTCTTTATTGTAATACAGCTTTCATAATTGATCAGCCTTTTTTTCATAACTCATTGAACATCAGTTATTTATGGCCAAAGAGGTGTGGAATAAAGAACTTTAAGTAGATCCACAAATACATATTAATGGAACAAATAAGAGAGATTGCTATAACATGCCATTTTTATTCTCTTTTATAAATTTTTATTTAATTTTTAAAATTTTGTATCATTTTAGATGTACAGCATAGTGGTGAGACAATCATATACTTTACAAAGTGTTCCACCAGCTGGCATCATGCATAGTTATTACAATATTTATGAGTGTATTCCCTCTGCTGTACTTTACATCCTTGTGCTATTCCCTTTTAATATAGAAAATGTCAATATCTACTTTATACTTGGAGTGTCATTGAGAGTCTTGCTAAATTGATCAGAAGTGGAACAACAGATTAGTGTGGAAAGAAGATTTTAAATGAAAATTATCTCTAAAGTCACATTTACTTCTGAAATTTCTTTGGTCCAATACATTTTACTAATAAAATTACTTTTAATCTTTGGGGCCTTAGGCCATCATTGCAGCGTTGTTCTGAAAATTCAATGCTTGCAATTGAGGACACTTAGGTTGTTTGCATGTCTTGGCCACATGAAGAATGTTGCAATCAATAGAGGGGTTCATATATCTTCACAAAGGAATGTTTTCAAAATTTGGGGTGGATACTTATAAGAGGGGTTGCTGGATCATATGGTAGCTCTCTTCTTCATTTCTTTTTGAGGAGCCTCCATACTGTTTTCCATAGTGGCTGTACCAATTCATGTTCCTACCAGCAGTGTATGAGGATTGCTTTTTCTACACAACCTCTTCAACTCTTGTTATTTCTTGTCTTGTTTATAATAGCCATTCTAACATTTTTGAGGTGGTAGTATCCCATTGTAGTTTTGATTGGAGTTTCCTGTATAATTAGTGAAGTTGAACATCTTTCCATTTAGCTATTGGCTATTTGTATGTGTTCATGGAAAAAGTGTCTGTTCAGGTCCTTCGCTAATGTTTTAATAGGATTTTTTTGTTGTTGAGTTGTGTGAGTTCTTTATATATTTTGAATATTAGTCCCTTATCAGAGGTATTGTTTACAAATATCTTCTCTGCTGTTGGTTTCCATTTTGATAATTCTTTATTGACCTGATGAAGAGCAATAGAATCTTTGGTTGAGTATCATAAAAGTAACTCAGTGCCCAGAATACAAAAAACATTGAAGGAATTGTTACTATTGTTGTTAAAATCCCCCGGGGGATTGTAAGACACATTTGCCAACAATGAACTAATCAAAAGTTTGTCACATAAAAAAAGGAGGGTTGGATGACTGAGTGGAATTGAAAAGGACATTTGTATTGTGTAACAGGGGAGACAAAATTGCTATGTTGCCAGATCAAGTGGAATGAGAGAGAGGGAAGTTAAGGAGTGAGAGGGTAAATGCTTGTACAAGCATTCTTTTGTTTGCTTCTTTGTTTGGGGGGGGGGTATCGATTCTTAAACTGTAATAGGTACGTCTAGTCTGACCTCTTGAAGGTAAGAAGTGAAAGCATTGCAGGCTGACACACAGGAAAGGAATCCAAAGCCTATTTAAAGGGCCACGAGTGTTCAACAGAGATAACCCTGAGATGTAATATTGGAATATTCCCTGTAATAGTTTACTAGTGTCATGGCTACAAATTACTACAAACTGGGTTATTTAAAGCAATAGAAATTTGTTCTCTTGTAAATCTGGAGGCTAAGGTCAAAAATCAAGGTGTCAAAATAGTTGCTCCCCTCTGGAGGCTCTAGGGAAGAATCTGTTCCTTGCCTTTCTCCTAGCTTCTCCCAGTGGCTGGAAATCCTTGGCATTCTTTGCCTTACAACTGCATTAGTCCCATCTCTACCATTCTTGTCACATGGCCTTGTTCCCTCTGTGTCTTCATATGGCCTTGTCTCTGTTTGTCTGTGTATCCTCTTTTCTTTTTAAGGATATCAAGCATTTTATTTAAGACTCACTTTAATCTGTGATCTCATCTTAAATTAACTCATTATGTCTGTCAAGACCTTTTCTTAAATAAGAGGGCATTATAAGGTTCCAGGTGGGAGTATATTTGGGTTGGGGGAATGGTTCAGGCCAATGAATTACTTATGCTCAGGAAAAGAGTAAAATTGTTTGAAAGAGTACCAAATTGATTGCATTTCTTCTTATCTCATATGTTCCTTCCAGAAAAGAAATAAATATCAGTGGTTATGGATATAGGTTTTCCACACTAAGATGTTCCAGAAATTGTTTCTTTTACTGGTTAAAGTCCTTATGTTGATTCCATGTGCTAAATGATATATTTCTAATAATTAAATATCTTCATACATCTGTATGCTTTCTCTATATTTTAGAGATTCCTTGGAATGTTGTAAAGAAGGAAGAGTCTATGGCTTTAATGTCTCGGGAGAAAATTCATGAAAGATTTCATGGATAAAATCTTTATACCTCCAAATGTGTTAGAGAATATTTTTATATCTTGTATTATGTCAGGACGCTTTCCTGATGCAAAAAGGAGTAAAGGCACACTTTTGTTTCTCTGGTTGGACACACAACATTTAGCAACAGAATAAAAACTTCTCACAATTGCTTTTCTAGTGAGCAAATGTGGTCTCCTTTTTATAATACAGCACTATAGCTGAGAAGACAATATTCAATCAGAGATAACAAGGATTTCCCAGTATTCTTTGCATCTTGTGGGGCCACATGACTAGTTCTTACTAACCAAGTAATTTAAAGGCATGCATCATTTTCCATGTGTTCTTTTCTGCTCCGTTGACTTCATGCAGAAAATCATGGTGACCACTCAAGCCAGGAGTAGAACATGGCAGACGTAGCATATGGAATGGGCCCGGGCCCCAGAATTACCATTTTGAAGACAGCTGCCCATCAAATAGGAAGATATATTTTGGGCTTTGCTTAATTAAGAAATAAACTTTTACTGTAATTGAGACATTATATGTACATTCAAATTATATTGAACAACATAAACGGAGATATATTCACAAAGAGTAAAATCTTTTCTTTATAATTTAATTAGATTTTGCTGTAGAGAAAAACTAATCTTTTTAGAGTACATATGATTTTTAGACTTACACAAACCAATATAAAAAATCTCTGAAAATTCTTGTTTGGGAGCAGATTTACAAAAATCTTTTAGGTCACTTCATCTGCAAAAGTTTGAGCAATTCTGGAGCCATATGATAATATTCCACAAAAAACTAACTTCAAGGTTTTGTTACAAGAAATGATGATTCCTGTTGAACTATAATCTTCTGCTTCTCTCCCCTGGTATATGACAAATGTTATTAACTGCTTTGTTCTCCAATACCAGTGAAGGATTGGATACTTGTTTAGTAGTGCTTTCTGTTCTTTCAAAACAAAAAAACAACAGTTTGAGTTAATGGACCCAGGGCAGCAAACACAATCTTGTACTGTGACACTATGGATACTCAGTCTCTGCGATAAGTTAATGTAAAGTGAATGTAATTCAATGGTATGGTGTAGTGCCTTACTGATCAGGTGACTAGCACTGTATGCTTTAGTTGGTATTGTTAAAATTGATAATACGCTCAAATATAAAACTATGTTCTTAGTATGAAATCAAGAATGTCTTTCAGTATTATTTTCCCAAGTTTTAGTACCTTCTGGAAAGTAATGGTAGAGTATAGGCTAGAAGTTATATATTGATCTAGAATAGGAAGATAGAGATTCTGACAATTTCTTTACTTAATAAGATCAGTTTATGTTTTCAGTTTTCTGTATTGCCGTTTTGAAAAGTTATAATAATTAAACATACACATAAAAAGACTAAACGGATGGACTCTGTGCAGTATATCACATTATCACATTCTCTGTAGGACATTTTAATGTAACAATACAAGAACGTCACTTGGGGAAGCAGACTGAATTTCAGCCCACTATTTTTCATCAATTTCAAAATGTCTGCTTTAGAACTAGGAAATTGGTCTCATTCCTGATCCATGGCTAATTAAGGAGATTGTTGAAATTTGCACTCCAGGCTTTTCACAAGCACACTTAACCATTGTCCACATGTATGGTCTACCTGCCACTTAGCGGACCAGGTATGAACTAGATATGCATCCTTCTTGTCCTGAGGGAAGCATAGAGGAACGCTTATCCAGCAACACCATCAGAGTTGTGGTAGTTTGCTCTTGTAAGCTAAATAACTCCCTATGTTCTGCACCTGAATTTCTCCCTAAGGTTGGCAGAAAGAAGACAAAAAGAAACTGTAGGGGAATGAGCAAGAACTACCACTGCTTGTATAAAAACTAGAGATATATGTTCCTTTGAGTGAGATTTAGGCTATTTATATCTGAAGGGCAGCATGATATTACATTTGAAATTACCTTTATTTTTACTGTTCTTAACATTATATTTGTGTGATAGGTGAGTAGGAAAAGTCCAATAAAGCCACAGAACCCCAATTTACACATAACTGCTGCTTTTCAGTGCTGCTTTTCAGTTCTATGTTTTTCATAGAATTTTAGAACTTGAAAGGTCCTTAGAGCCCCACTTCCTCATTTAATGGAGTAAATACAGTACTTAAAGTGCCTTGTCCGAAACCACACTGCTGGTCAGTGGGAAAGTTTCACCCAGAGCCTAATATCTTGTCTCTATTTTTGTTTTTACCTATTTCGATTGTCCTTTTCACTATATGTTTATTTAAATGATCATTTTAGTAGATTTTTGGATTTTTTGAGGACTTCTAGCCAAGGTAACAGCATAGGTAAATGTGGTACTCACCTCCCCACACAACCACATCAAAATTAAAACTGAACTACAGAAAAACCATCATTCAGAACCACCTGAAATCTGGCTGAATGAAAGTCCTACAACTAGCAAATTAAAGAAGCCACACTGAGACTGGTAGGAGGGGTGGAGATGCAGAATGGACTGGTTCCACACCCACATGTGGCAGATAAAAAAAAGAAGGGATATCTTAGCTGCAGGCACCCCCTGAGAAGCAAGCAGTCCCAGCCCCACACCAGGCTCCCAAACCCAGGGTTCCAGTCTCAGGAAGAGAAGTCCCCATAACTTCTAGCTGTAAAAACCAGTGGGGATTGAGTTTGAGGGTGACGGAGGACTTTTTGAGGCCCAGGGAGTTCATGCTCATAAACTTCATTGTACTCACTCCCTCTGAGCTCCAGCCCAGCAGCAGCAGCAGCTTGAAAGGAACCAGGGACATAAGAGAAGAACTAAATAGCCCATCGTCAGGGCAAGAGCGGGGGGAAAGGAAGCTTTCTCCCAGACAGAAGTGTTGCCAGAGGCCATTGTTCTTTTACTGAGCCCTCTTCCCACAGAGCCGGCAGGTGGGGGCCATATCTGAGGCTCCATCAACCTAGCTCATACTGTTTGCCTTGCCCTGGTGATTCCCTGAGGCCCCACCCAAACTGTAAGTCCACCCAAGCTGTTTGCAGTGATGCTTTTATATGAAAGTCCTGTTTTGGCTCATGCTTCTGATTTTCCTAAAATCTCTCAAGCAACATTTGGCCTCACCAAACCCCATACCTCTTGCTAAATGACCCCAGGCCTGGCATTAGCAGAAGATGGCCTTGGTTTACAGCTAGACCTCACCTGGGCACTCCAAGCCCAGCACAAGTAGCAGCCATTTGCAGATTGCTTTGTAGCTTATGCTAGGTGTATCCAGAGAGAACACAGGTGGTAGCTGACCATGGCCTACACCTCCCAGGATGTCCCAGAACCAGTCCACCCAGTGGACAGCTTCAGACCATGTTGGGGTACCACTACTCAATCACCTCCACAAACAACACACTCAAGGGGTAGGCTCAGCGGGCACCAGATCCCTGTTTAAGTAAGTCCTTCATTGTGAAGTGGGCCCCAGTACATCTGATCCTCCACCATGGTTGGAGGTTGAGGTCAGTGGTTGTTGGTGGTTGCAGCCAGTCCTTTGCACCTCATCAGCCTGGGAGTATGTTGCCAAATCACTCCCATTGGTGTGGCAACAGCAATCAACTATAAGACAGGGCATTCTTGTGTACAACCCTCACAGGAGGCACAATGCACATGCCCAGCTTAGGTGATTGAGGAGGCTGTGCAACTGGACCCTACAGAACACCTACTGCATTAGGCCACTCTACCAAGCCTGGGAGATGTAGCAGCTCTACATAATACATAGAAACAAGCACAGGGAGGCTGCCAAAATAAAAAGACCAAGAAACATGTCCCAAATGAAAGGACAGAACAAAACTCAACAAGAAGAACTAAACAGAGTGGGAACAAGAGATCTACTGGATGCAGAGTTCAAAACATTGGCTGTAAGAATGCTCAATGAACTTAATGAGAACCTCAAAAGTGTAAAAAATGACCAGTAAGAAATAAAGGATATACTAACTGAAATGAAGAATAATTTATAGGAAATCAACAATAGAGCAGATGAAGCTGAGAATCAAACCAGCAATTTAGAATATAAGGAAGCATAAAATACCCAATCAGAATAGCAAAAAGAAAAAAAAAAGAATAAAAAAAATGAGAGTGTACCTCTGGGACAACTTCAAGTGTACCAACATTTTCATCATGGGAGTGCTGGAAGGAGAACAGAGAGAGCAAGAAATTGAAAGAATATTTGAAAAATAAAACAGAATACTTCCCTAACCTGGTGAAAGAAATAGACATACAAGTCTTGGAAACACAGAGTCCCAAATAAAATGAACCCAAAGAGGCCCACACCAAGACACATTATAGTTAAAATTCCAAAGGTTAAAGAGAAAGAGAGAATCTTTCTTGTAAAGATTTTATTTACTTATCTTTAGAGAGAGGGGGAAAGGAGGGAGAAATACAGGGGGAGAAACATCGATGTGATGGAGAAACATCAATCAGATGTCCCTCCTCAGTGTCCCAAACAAGAACTGAACCAGAAACCCAGTCATGTGCCCTGACCAGAAATAGAATTGGTGACCTTTTACTTTGCAAACAACAGCTAATCAACTGAGCCACATAGGTGAGGGCACAAAGAGAGAATCTTAAAAGCAGCAAGAGTAAAGCAGTTAGTTACCTATAATGGAGCTTCAGAAGACTGTTCGATAATTTTTTAACAGAAGCTTTTCAGGCCAGAAGTTTATGGCAAGAAATATTCAAAGTGATGAAAAGCAAGGACCTAACAACCAAGATTACTCTACCCAGGAAAGCTATCACTTAGAATAGGACAGATAAATAGCTTCCCAGACAAGAAAAAGCTAACGGAGTTCATCATCACCAAATCATTATTATGTGAAATGTTAAAGGGTCTCCTTTAAGAAGAAGAAAAAAAAAGATAAAAAATATGAACAATAAAATGGTGATAAATACATATCTATCAACAATTAAATCTAAAAAAATACACTAACAAGTACAACAGAAACAGACTTATAGATACAGAGAATATTTTGATGGTTGCCAGATGGGAGGGGTATTAAGGGGATGGTGAAAACGGTGAAGGGATTGATTAAGAAGTACAAGTTGTTTGTTACAGAATAGTCATGTAGATGTTAAGTGCAGCATAGGGAATGTAGTCAATAATATTGCAATATCTAAAAAATTTTGCATTTTTAACCAAACATGTAGCATAGAAGTATACATGCTTTTTCTTGTTGGCTACCCTTACTATCCCTTATCAAAATCAAAATAATGCAGCATGTTCACTTTCTGTTGTGATTTGATATTTCAAATTTTGTAACTACTATTTAAGACATCTAATGACATTTGAGCTTCTTCAAGATAAAAGCATCTGTTTTGAAGATATTAAGGAGATTCTTGCATCAGAAAATGTCTGAGGCTACTATCGTGGGATTCAATGAAACCATGTTTTATATCTTGTCAACATTTTGGCTTACTCTAGGTCTCCTTTATCAATATGTCACAAAAAGCCAACAAAACAAACTTCTAATACAATATACTTTCTTTTCACTTCAAAAATCTCTGTATAACTCAAAATGTTTTTCCTTCTCTCTTCCTCAGTAAATATCTGAATCAAAGAAAGAATGGCAGCTTTAACATTGACTTCCTTGGTCTTTGTCAGGTTGTTACAATACTGTTATTTAAATGTATTGTTTTTGCTTATGAGTTTGTATCAAACATGGATTCTATTCATTACTAGCACAGGACTAGCAGCCAGTTTCTCAATGATACTGCTACTGAGTTGAATTATTATAAATAAGACTGTGCCAAATGTCTATTGATTATTCTAGGGTAATCAATATTTTTTAAAAGGGGGAATTTTTAATTGACTCACAGCAAATGATCTTTAGTCCATGGTTGTGGCACTAAATGATCTTTTAAAAATACATCATGTGTGAACATGTTCTATCTTCAGATTAACTCAAGAGTTTGGATTGAATAAAGGTTATCTTGTTTTTATATGCAGAAGCCATTAGGCTGATTATCTGAAATTATATATAATCAGGAGTGCTATAAATTATTTTCCTTGTCATGAAGGTCTGATCCATCATTGGCTATGTCACCTGTCAAAAATAAATAAATAAATCTAATCAACCATTGATCATTATACTTAATTACATTTTTGTTATTTCAGTGGATAACTTTTCATGAGTGGGAGGAAAAGTGCAGTCCTTAGAACCGCTAAAAAGTAACTATCATTCTTCTGTAACCTGAGACAGGGCTGGAGAGTGCTACTGAATTATAAAGCTAAAAAAAATTCTAACTCTCCGAATCTCTCTGTGTTTATGTTTAACATTTTGTTGAAGAGCTCTGGCCTTGAATTTATTATTTAAATTTCTAATTCAGATGTGAAGGTTGATAAGTAAATATGTCACAGATCCCACAGATCTCACACATAATATGCCACATATTATCTGTTTGTCTATTTGTCTGTCTTTCTCTATCCTCTATCATTGTTCTGTCTACCTATCTCTTCATCTCTTTATCTGTCTTCCATGCTATATATTTGAGATGTCAGAAATTTTCTGCTTAGGTTGTCCGAAATTATCTTTTAGAGGGACCTAAAGGAACGTTCAATCCAGCAGTAATTTCTCACTTAAAGATATTGTGCTGTTTCTTGGTACTACAGGAAGGCATCCTGATACAGTGATTTTAGTAGAGTCTGAAAACAAAGACTTCGAGAGGTACATTTTGCTTCTTGGTGCCAAGCTATTGGGAAAACAGGACACCAATTAATTACTTATAAATGTGTCTATTTAAAGGCAGATAAGAGAGGCATGCATAAACATAGGGAAATGCCACAGATTCACCTACTCATTACTCAGTGGTTAGTATTCTTTAAGATTTGTTACAAGATTTTCAATATCTTATAATCCGAAGTTGAACCCAAGTGGGGAAATGTATGAGTACCGTGGAGTACAGCACTGGTTGTAGTAGTCATAAGCTTAACTGCAATTATTGTGTGACTTTCAAACATTTACAAAATCCTCTATATCTGTACTCCATTTCTTCACTGCTTTTTTGTTTCTGGGCACATAGAACATTTTTAACCTACTGTAGATAGAAAGAAAAGCTTGAGGTGAAATCACAGGAGTGAAAGGTTCCTTTACATGGGAGAGTAAATATCACAAATTCAAATAATAATACATAGTTACCACTCTTCCTATTCTCCCTCTTACCTTCTACCAACTACAAACTGAAAAGTAATCTGACAAAAAATGTAAATATAAGGTAATAAAATATTTATAAACACAGTAATGCATTTTTCTGTTCTTCCACACTATTTTCCCGTATCCTTTTTTTTTTTTTGGTAAATATTTGAAGATGTAAAGAGCTCCCCTAATATATAGCTTTCCTAATTCCAAAATAAATTACTAGAAATTAACATGCACACACTGGAGAGTGAAAAGGAAGCAGAGAATATGCTACTGTACATCTGAAAGTCTTCTCCTGTCCATGTGGAAATCAGCTCACCAATGTCCAGAGCCAGGCCCATTCCAATGTGGGGCCCAGGTAAAACGCCAGTGGGGCCTTTTAATAACCACTCTAAGTTACATGCATATTGTATAAAGTACACAAGGCAGAATGTGTGGCACCTAGTGTACAGTATATACTGAATGTAGTGTATAGCATATGCTCGGTTTCTGCTTGGATTTTGTAAAAGAAATCCCCCAAATTTCAATTTCTGTTAAAACTTCAAGTTGAAAATCTTGACATGCTTCTCTGTGATTTTGTTGCAATAATTTACGTCCTCCCCCATCCATGTTGCTGCTTCTAGGAGTGACCAGTCTCTATGTTCCTAATGGTCCAGAGTGCACTGACTATGGCTCTTCAAGGATTTTGGGGTTGTTGATCCCACCTGTATCCGTTTTCTCGGGGTTGCGTAACAAAGTATCACAGACTGGGTAGCTTTAAACAACAGAAAGCTACTTTCTCACAGTTCTGAGAGCTCTGGAAATATGAAATCATGGTGTCAGCCGGTGGTTTTCTCTGGAGGCTCTTAGGCTTTGTTTCCTAGTTTCTGGTGGTTGCTGCATTCCTTGGGATTCTTTGGCTTGTAGCTGCATATCTCCAATCTCTACCTCTGTTCTCATACGGGTTTCTTCATCCTGTGTTTCTGTGTCCAACTTTTCTTCTCATAAAGACAAAAGTCATTGGATTAAGGGCTCACCCTAATTCAGTATATAACCTCATGTTAACTTGATTTTATCTATGAAAGACTGTTTCCAAATTTCTCATTCATTGGTACTGGGTCTTTGATATTCAACATATTTTTTGGAGGGACACAGTTCTACCAACAATGCAGGTGCACGCAGGCAGCTGTATTTTCTGAGGGACTCTTGTGACACTTAAGTGGCTGCTCCAGTATCATTTTCAGAATTCACTGCATGCTGTATGGAGAATAACCCATACCTCTCATGTCTGATACATTAAAGTTGATTCTGCTTCACAGGAAAACAGTATAGACCTGTTTTCTCCCTTAGAATGAGCATTGAATATTCCATATAATAAAGCTCCTGTCTGAGTCTCTGTTGTCTTTTCCTATAATCTTTCTAACCTTTTTCACATCTTGGCACACTTATTAGAGAGCAATATTTATACTGCACCCTGAGCTATAAGGATTCAGTGGGTCCCCTTATCCCTGCAGAGTCCATGGATCCAGCAGCTTGGCCTCCAGTCCAGCCCCATATCTCCATTCACCTTTGTGTGGCACACAGCTATGTGTGTGTGTGTGTATACATATACATATACATATGCATATACATGTATATATATATATACATGTACATCTCTATCTAATATTTTTTCAATATGAAGCATTGGTGCCTTGTTCCTCTTTTTATACAGGAAGTTTCCTTAGCTTTCTATAGCTTTGCAAAAAGCAAATTGATGTAGCGAATTAGGAGTATCAGCAATACTCACATCGACAAAAATGAGGCTCCCAAGGAAATGGCAAATGCATGGGGGCCTGGACAGGGTGCAGCTGGTGTCTAGTCACCAGTGGGACAATGGTCACTGGTGTAACTAAAACTCAGTATCCACATCTCTACACAAAGATGAGGAAAGTGAACCTCAGAGCACTTAAGTGATAAGTCAATACTAAAAGTAAGTGGTAGATCTCAGGATAGAAGCCAGGTCTTCTAGCTTTGCTTGAGGAAATGGAGATTCTTCAGACTTTTAGAACAAAGTTCTCTAGTAGCAGGGCCCAGGGATCTCTATTTTGTCAAGAAGCTCATGTGATTTGGAAATAAATTGTCTTTTTTTAACCTACCTCCTTGAATCTACTTTATAATTTGAATAGTTTCTTCAGGAAAAAAATTTTAAAAAATGTCTCTATTTTTAACATTACCAAGAACATTTTTTACTGTTCATTGGTTTTAATGGTGACTTTCAAAGACTGTTTTGCAAATTAAATAATATTTTACTACCTCTCCTTACTGTTAAAACTATAGTTGTTAAATGTAGATGGAGGAAAGAATGCAAAATTTCATAAATAAAATCTAATGAATCAAAGTTCCACCAACCAGTAATTACCACTATTAAGATTTTGATGTTTTTCTTTTTATCTTTATTTCTACATTAATATATGCACATGTGTGCCTTAAAATATTCACATATTTTAACCTCATCTTGCATTTCATGAATATTTCCTGGTATTATTAAATAATTCTGGACTTTTTGAGAGTTTTTATTCTTTGCATATTTTCTATCTTATCAATATACTTTAGTGCAACTAAGCTTGTTTATTACTGTAAATTTAGTTCATTTCTAATTTTTTGCCATCTTTGAGCATGTCTTTGAATGAATCTCATGTTACTTTATAAGGAATTCCTAGTGCTGAAAAACATAAGGTCCAAAGCATTGTCCAGAAGTATAGAAATCTAAAAATAGAATGTCAAAAGAAAAATAATTAAAGTTTTTATATACAGGAGTGGGAAAATAGGTTTGCAGTTGTAATAAAAATAAATACTATAATAATTAATAAATAACAAGAATAAACTGATTTTTATTCAATTGTAAACCTCTTTTGTCAACCTTTTATGTTATGATTTTGCCTCTCAGAAAAGGTATATAAATTCACATTCCTTCCAGTGAAGCATGATCGACTTTTTAAATTTCATTATTGGAGAATGGGAAATAAAATTCATGCAGGGAAGTTTTGCATTGTGGAGCTTTTAAAAAGGATTTTATAGAAATATTATGAGACAATTCCAAAACTATGTTTCATGGAACACTAAGGGCTTATTATCTAAAAATTTTTGGAAACAATAAATATTAGGTATTCCTTTTAGAGATTCAAAACGTGCATTAACTTAGTAAAGACTAAAATGATCTACCTTAAATAAACACATTGGAACCAAGTTAAACTCAGTGTTTCCTAGACTCAGTGGGACACAGAATCCTTTCCTTCTGTAACATATCATAATTTGAATATTCCACAGAGTAAGTGTTGGAATATGAAATCCTTGCCTGGTCTGCCTTAGAAATGGCTGTATAGTATAGTTGAGGAGTTTACAATTATTTATTAGTGCATGCTAATGAAAAAAATAATCCTCTGGAATGGGACCCTAAAAATCTTGACCTATATCTGAATAAGTGTATTATATGCATGCCTCTTATGTGGTATTCGACGATGTATGTATTGAAAATAATGCCATTTACTCATTCATGAAAAGTGTTTAGAAGGACTTTTCCTTGTGAGTTGGCTATCTTTGCCTTTCTAGGGAGTAAAAGGTGATGTTTTAGTTTTTTTATTTCCTCAATACTGGCTCAATATCTCATAAAAGTATATTTTACTTAAAATATTGGAATATAAAATGTTGATAAGGATAGGCACACCTGGCACTTTTACACGCTGGTGTTAAGAATGTATATTTATATAACCACTCTGGAAAACATCATGGCGTTAACAGGAAAAGGCGAGACACGCACACTGTACCACCCACAGTTCTCTTTGCAATAAGCCATTTGAAAGGATTTGCATGTCTAACCTTGAGAAACTATTACACGTGGCTACTAGGAAAGGGGAACATCGGGGAGAGTATTTCTAACAGAATTGTTTTTAATTAAAGGGAAAGAAACAGTGCAAATGCTATGAAGAGAATACAGGATATATATATTGTCTTATATTCATACAATAGAATATCACAGAGTGGTGAAAATTAAGGATCGTAATGAATTTAACAATGCAATGGAGAAATATTTTTGAAAGTTCCTGAAGAATATACACTTCACAATTCCAGTCATGTAAAGGTCAAAAGCAGACACAATGAAGCAGTATTTTAATGAGAGATACAAATATATTCAATACAACTGTAAAAACAATAGCAAGTTTGGATATGATGTCCTCTGGAACACAGAAGGGGAACAGGATGGAATTTGGGAGGGGCACGTATGGAACTTGAAATCTAATGATCTACTTCCTAAGCTACTGGACAGAATATATATTTTTTAATTTTTTAAACTTTATACATTTTTGTAATTCACTCACATTATAAATATTATTTTGCCCTTAACATCCAGTATGTTTTAAATATATTACAACTTGTTAAAATATTACATGAAATTTTTTATTATTATTTAGTTTCATGATCTTGGACAAATCTGATGAGTATGGGCTGGCAAGAATTTTTTAGGAACACTCATACATAATATGTAATCAATGACTACAATCGTTGGGTGGTTTCAGGGATACTATACAAAATAAAATACATCCCCATTTCTCTTATTACAACAAAAACAAAACTGATAGTATTCACATGTACCTTAACTTCTATAACTGTGGATAAATGTATGTAGGTAGGTAACTGTTATATTTTCAATACATATTTATTGAATACCTTCAATGCCATGTGCTGGGCTAGATGTTTAAGACACACCAGTGAAATAAACAAAGATTCTTTGCCATTTTAGCTTATTCCATTCTAGTGGGGAATCAATAAAGAATAAACATAATATGTAAATATGTTTATTGTAGGTTAGAAAAATATTTTGAAAGAAAGGAAGTAGAGCATGGTAAAAAAGGTTGGGTGTGATGAGAGGGAATATTGTGATTTTAACAAAAGTGGTCAGGGTAGGATTGTATTTAATTCAAAGAATTAACCCCAACTCTTGGCCCCAAGAATTTCCCTTGAAAGTAGGAATGCACCTGCAAAGGTAAACTAATATAAGTTGTCGCAACAGCTTAGATTAGTTAACGATCAGTTTAAACCAAGGAAGCCCTGCTGAGAGTGGAACAGAGAAGGAAAAGGAGACAAGGATGAGATAGAGGGGGAACGTCACCAGAAAGAAAAAGCTTCAGCTATATTTATTATTTTAGTGGCAGGTTAGTCATGACAAATATTGCCAGATATGGTCGGGAACGATTCTTTAAAATGCACTGAATCTAATTACACGCTTCTGAATGCTGCAACAGGTGAAAAGGCCAATCTAAAAACCTTTTCAGTGTCTGTTCACAGCTGATAAAATTAACTACTTGTTTTAAAAGGCAATATTTTTTCTCTCAAAAAGTACAATCTCAGGCTTTAAAAGAAGCTTCTCTTGCTTTGTTCTAAAACCCACCAACACCACCAGAAGATACGCCAGAGGTGAGTACAGACGGGGAAAAGGAGTTCCATCTTAAAAAAGGAGGAGAATCAGCCCTGGCCTTCCCCTCCCTCCCAACCCCTTTGAACAAAACGTGTGTTGATAAAGGGCATGGAGGGTCATCCCAGTATGGAAGAAGGGAGTTTGGCAAGTCTGGATAAGGAGAACCCTGGACAGGGAAGTGAGGCATGTTTTCTAGACTCAGTCTTGTAATTGTATAGGAGGTTCTAAAGCGTTTGGAGCATTTTCCTTACCTTTAAAATAAAGAAGCTAGATGAACCTGAATTTTTTTTTCAAATGGAACACTATAAATAATTTAATAAATAATTTAATAGAACACTATAAAACCCTGTTCTAAAATTATAGAACACTATAATTTTAATAGAAATTATCTTGATTAATATATGGATTATTTCAAGTATGAAATAGATTTTCCAAGTAGATGGTAAACACCCCAGTTATGGATCCTAAATATTCTAGGGGTGAACATCTTAAGTTAAACTTTCTTGACTATCTACTGAGGGATGGAGGGTGCATTCCAGATAATTATATTATTTAATCTGTCCTCTAATAATTATTTGTGAAAAATTAAAATGTCTACTTAATTCTTAACTAACTAAACAACTGTCTACAGGTAGCCACTCTGAGTCAGATCTGTTAAACTGCACGAGACACATGGAGATCTCGTCTTATCTCTGCCAAATTTTCTTGCTTTGGCATAAGTAAAGTAGTCAGTTCTTTTCCAAGCAGGCTGAGCTTATGGGTTTGAAATTTCTTAATGTGATAAATTCATTTACATGTAATATATAAAGGGAGGCAGAAGTGAAGAATTGTGAAAGTTGTCTATTTGAATTATTGTGTTGTATCACTTCCAGGAATGTTTTATGGGTCATCATATTTCAATATTTGCCTTAGGATACCTATGGAACAGCAAAGCCTGTCATCTGCTGGTATTTATGATAAACTTTAAGAGAATAAGAGGAATCATGCCAATTTAAAGAACACCGCATTTCCTAGCCCATGGAGCAATAATGATTTCTATCTATTATTATCTAAAGTCAAATGTTTACTAGAATCTTACACTGATCGAGTGTCACCACTGAAGACAACTAAGAAACAAATGCCTGGAGCACGCTGGGAAGTGCTGTTGGAGACACCGAGGTCCCTGACAGATTACCCTGTATGAGCTAAATGCACATATATTTAACTCCACTAAAAGTACCACGTCCCCCATCAACAGATCATTTTGAAATATGCTATATTTAGAGTAGACATGAGCATTTAAATATGTGTTTTACACATTTGAACAATTCTATTGAAATGACTGAAAAGTTCTTATGTAGTCCATACAGTAAAGAAATGAATTAGAATGGTGATCTTGAAATGCACAAGGATAATTCAGGAGAGTTGGGGCTTTTAGAACTGACATAAATCAATGAGCATACTTCCTCAGAATTATGTATGGGCAGGAAGCAATGAGTCTGGTGAAAGCACAGCACCTTTCTTAGTTTAGAGTCTAAAATTAATTACTCTGTAAAAGGAGACTTTCAGGTGAAGCATTGCAGCCTCATTCTTGGGTCTAGGTAGGGGAAAGAGAAAATAGCATTCCCCAGGATGACTATCAAATGCTAATTACATTCCAAGGCCCCAGGTGTATGAAGTATGGAGCGGTTCTGATAAAAACGTTGTCAAATCTTCCTCTCTTTTCCTTGAAGTCTTCCCTTGTTAGTTGAATTTTAACCGAGAATTGATTTTAACTGACCTAGCTGTGGGGTCCACCACTGAAGGTGGGTCCCTGGGTCTAAAGATTCCCACAGAAGTGAGGAGGATTTTGAAAAATGACCCTTTGAGATAAAACACTGAATATCAGAATGAGTCCTATTTGACAGATCAGTGCTGACTACTAGAGATTTTCTCTCCTTACAGTTTCATTTTACTTTCATCCTTTTTCTTGTAATCTTGCTTGGTGTATGTGTATATGTGTCTGTTTTGTATGTGTGGATATAATGTTACTTTCTGGAAATAATCTCATTTAACATATCATCAATCATATTATCCAGTAGGGCTCAATGTTTATAAGCATCTTCAGCACTATTTGATACATCACTTTAAAAGTAGTCAAAAGTAGCATTGTGGCTTTTGCTGTCCCGATTACCTATTACTGCTCAGCAAGTTACCCCCAAATGTAGCAGCTCAAAACAACTATTTTATTTTGATTGCACTTGGTGGGGGTCAGGATCTGAGGAAGGATTCAGTCAGGTAGTCTGTACCTTATCTTCATGGCATCAGCTGGAGTGGCTTGGGCTGGAAATTCACTTGCAAGAATGCTTCTTCACTCACATGTAAGGAGCCTTGCTCCTTTGTGGCCTTGACCTCTCTGCCCATGGCATCTCTCCAAGTGACTAGGAGTTCTCGAAGTGTGCTGATCTCAGGAGAGCCAGGCTTTTTCCATGGTGCCTGGCTTCCCTCACAGTGACCACTCCAAGGGACTTGGAGGATATGCAGTGTCACTTCTGTTTCACACGATTGTTACTGGCCCAGTGCAGGTTCCAGGGGAGAGAAAAGTGGACTCCACCTCTCTATGGGAAATGTAGCCAAGAATTCGTGACACTCTTCATCTGCAACACTGATGCTCACACTCTTGTTTTTCCATAAAATCTTCTAATCAGCTTTCCCGAAGTCAGTGTTTCTTAGAACATACCTTTTATTGTAGTAGAAATAGTATGACTTTTAAAGTGGGGGTTGAGTCCCACCTTCTTATTAACTTCCATGTAACTTTCATTATTTAATGTCTAAACCTTAGCTTTCTCTTACAAAAATGTGAATGAAAGGTTTTTGAGAAAGGGAAGGCAATCAGAAAGCATTCTTAATGTGTGTAGTGTCATGTATGGCATAAAAAATCAGTACATTTCAGTTCTCTAGTCCCTTCCTTGTGTTTTTTTTTTTCCCAGATGAGTGGTTTTTCCTGATAGAAATGACACCTATAGTTTGAAAACTCTTGCTGCAATCTGCCCTGAATGCAACTTGGCATTGAAACTACCTTTCTGAAATATTTCTTTAAAGTTTTACTTATTTTTCAAAAATATTTTATGGCACTGTATTGAAGCATAATAAAGCGTGATCTGTTTGCTTGGTCAAGGCCCCTACAGTCTGTGTCTAAGTTGTTTTTTACAGGCTTTCATCCACTGCCACCGGGGTGAGACAGAGATGCACGCTGCACCTTCAGTCCTTGGCTAATAGTTGTCTCTCAAGCACATGCTAAATAACTGGTGCTGTCAGAGCTTCCAGAGATAGAGACACGAGTAAAACATATTTTTCCCTCTACTACATTTTTATATCTTACATTCGTAGCTGAAATTTTGGTTACCCATACATTATATTCACCTATGGATCCAGAGCTGAATACCTTGCTTCCTCTTCCTGTCTCTCAATTATCCTGACCCTATCAACATCTCTGTGAATTGTTTTCTCATTCCATTGTACCGTCTTTCCTTGTTGTAGCTTTTAACAGTATCAGCTATGTTTCTGCCTATATTTCCTAACAACATAACTGGAAACTAATTGACTCTCTCCTCACGGTTGCAGCTGGCCTTTCCCTCCATTTATAGTCAGGTATGGTGAGGGTAATTCTTTTACCTGGTTCACTGCTACTTCACCCCCTTTATCTTTTTAGTACCTAACAAAGGCCTCAATCTATGTTTCTTTTTCCTACATGATCAAAAACAAAAGCAATCTACCCTTTCTTTCAGAACCACCTGGACTTTGGGTCATCACCTTACATTTCAGTTATTTGTATGTCTTTCTCCTGTCACTTCTATTTAAATCTAGCCTTTCTGTATATTGGAATACCTTGTAGCAAAAGAGATATCAATATGCCCAGTTAATATTTAGAAAGAGTGTGAATAAACCATTTTTACCAGTATGAAATAAATGAGGTTGTTAATTATTTAACAAGCTATATATATTTTATATCCTTTTGAGTTTTTAGTGTTTTCATTTAGCATAACTTGTGGTCAACTGAACATGATCCTAATCAATTTTTATTACATAGCAATAGCCAATAATAAATTCAGAACACTCAAAAATTAGGAGAGACATTCACTTTTCTTTCCATTAACTTTTGACTATAAAAGGACTATAGTAACTTTTTTGTAATATAAGTGAAAAAATATTTTATAAAATGTTTAAAAAATTTATCATTAATCTTAAATCTTACTTGTTAAGCATTTTCATAGTAAAAAATAAGTTTTGTGTTTGGTAAGTTAGTTCTTATCAACTTTCTACAGCACCCATCTCTGTCCTCGACATTTCTTATTATCTTGAATCTGTATTGCACCTCAGGATGCTTTTATGTTTAAGGTTATCTCCGTGGAAGGGAAATTATCTAAGGCCATCTCACACTCAGGCAGTTTTCTGTCTTGATTAAGTAAAGGATTAAATATCCTTTTTTTCTGTGGTTTGTGCTGTGTGTGTGTGTTTGTGTGTGACAGTCTCTAGGAAAATCCTATGTACTTGATATATAAAGATAGGGGTATGTTTCCTAACCCTAATGAGGGGTGAAAAGTTTCTTTCAAGCATACTTCCATTTAAAAATTGGCAGAGATAATTTTTAGCAATGATGGACAATATATTTCAAGTAAAACTAGAGTTAGGAAGAATTTTCCAGGATGAAGTGTTCTGTGTCTCTCTAGTTGTATCATATAGGAGACTTTGTGTTCTGCTTCATAGATTCTACATTTGTAGGTTTGTAATAACCTGAAAAAATTGAGTGACTTGAAGGAAATGGGGAAGATTATGATAGACCCATAGCTACAGCATACATCTGTTCTCATCCGTCCGTTTTAAAACAGACTATAAGGCCTGGTAAACATGCAAAGTTACCATTTAGTTCTTTCTCTACACAATACTTTATTCATTCATTGATTAGATACTTCTTTAAAACCTATTTTGTATAAGGCACTATGCTGTGTCTTGTGATATATGAAAATGTATCCAACCTTAAAAAAGCTTATTATCTTGTAGTAAAGAATTCTATGCCATATAGTCCATACTTGTTTTGAATTATAAAATATTTTAATTAGCATATTTCTATAATCATTCATTAACACATATTAACAATAATCCCTGTTTATGCTTAAAATTCTAGCATGAATATTTATAGTGCACTCTTTTATTTTTTATACTTCAAAAGTATGGTAGTTTGGAAGATATATTATACAGTGGTCCTCAAAGTGTAGTCTAGGAATCCCTGGTGGAATACATAAGATACTTTCATGGAGTCAGCAAGATTAAATTATTTTCATGATATACTCTAAAATTCTTTTACAGTGTTAATCTCATTTTTTATAAGTGGAATTTTCCAGAGCTACATGATGTGTGATATTGTAGCAGATTAAATGCAGAAGCAGATCTGAGAATTCAGCTGTCCTTTGTTAAGCTAAATATTAAAGAAATTTCATAAATGCAAAATAAAGCCATTATCTTACTAGTTGTTTTGTTTGGTAAAATACATTTTTTAATAAAAGTATGTTATTTATGGTAACATGTATAGGGTTTATTTTACTTATATATTATTTTCATGAATATGTAAGTATATATTTTTGTGTTCTTATTTTTGATGTCTAACATGGCAAATGTCTGTAAATATAACCCATATAAGCATAAGTCCTTTGGGGCCCTCAATAGTATCAGTATTTAAGAGTATAAAAGGGTCCTGAGGCTGAAAAGTTTGAGAATTCTGTTACTGTATTTTTTCTTTACCATTTAATGATTAGTTTAGATTTACTTCCGTTTCTGTCTTTCAAGTTATATAACTTTATTTTTTCAGATACGAACAGGCGCCTCTCATTAATTCATGTGTTCAAGAAATGTCGTGGCTTCGTAACTGTGCTGAAAGCTGAGAATAATAAAGCAAATTAAATGAGTTTTATTATATAGGAAATTAATCAAGTGAACATTAAAAAATGTAACATTCATCTGTGGCAAGCTACAAAGAAAAGCTATGTGGTTTATGCCTTCCTATAGTATTTTGACTGGACCTTGGAGGGAAGGACAGGAAACCTTCCCCTGGGAAGTTACATTGGAGCTGAAATATAAAGTGTCCCCAGCATTTATAGAATGCTGAGTGCAGAGGGCATCACAGAGAGAGAAGCAGCATATGCAAAGGCCCTGTGGAAGGAGGAGGCATGAAAGAACACAGTGAGCATGAAAGACTCAGATCACTGGGGTACCAACACAATTATAGTAGGGTGGACGGAATCAGAACAAGAGATTCAGGTGAAGAGGGTGGTAGGAACCAAACTGCAAAAGGCTGTGTGTGCACAATAAGGAATTTTTCTTTTTTAATTCTAAGAGCAATGTGAAGCCACCAAAAAGTTCAAATGGGGAAATTGGTCACCAATGGGTCTTTTTTTGGTTCCATGGTTTGACTTGGGGTATGCAAGTGAGCACAACTGTGAGATAATGAAGTTGGAACCAGGGTGATGGTTTTCAAGAAATGAAGCAATGTTAGGAGCAAGATCAATGTACCATATCAATGGGAAAGATGGGAAAGGGTGATAGGACTATGAATAGATATCCTTTCATTAATCCATGCATTTAAGAATTTAAGAAATTGATTGTGCTTAGAGAATTCTGACTATGCAACTATGTGGATGGTAAAACATTTCACTTGAGGAGAAGTTGAACACTGACCGATACAGGCCCAGAAGTTCTAAGAAAATGACAGTTCCTTTGGGCTGTCACATATGGGTTACAGCTCTACAGTGAAGAATGAAGATGATGAACAGTAAACTTCAGGCTAAAAAAGATCACAGCCCAATAACATCAATCTCAATAAAAGAGTTGTTTTATCCTTCTGAAATAGAAACATAAATCAAGCTCAAATGGGTTTTGACATCTATTGTTTTTATAGTTCTGGGTTCACTTTCTTTTTTCCTATTCACTGTGGCCAAGCATACTAGGTATCAGAAGTTGTGCCTTTCAAATCTTTCACCTAGTTAACAAGAATGAGCATTTTGTATATGGTAGTTGAGGGTCCTTTACTGTGTTTTTCTGAAGAATAGTGCTTATGTAGATTTATAACAGCATTAGTAAATCTCCATCAGGTTTTCTTGAAGAGTCGTGTGACAATGGAGAAAACCAGGTTCCAGGCCAGGCCAACCGATTCATATTTCTAGGAAGAGGCTTAAATCTAGAAAGACATTTGAATTAACCTTGAGGTAATTCCTGTGTATAAAGTTGGAAAAAACTCTAAAATAACCTGTACAGAAATGTTGGAATCTTGGTTTTATGGATGATGGGGTCCTCAATGAGTTGGCTCTTCACACTTGAGACCTGGGGTGAAGTTGCCTTTGGAAGTTTTCAGAATTCCACTTTTCTTATGACAATGCCATTTCATGGTGGATTTGTGGTGCACAGGATGTGAGAGCAGCAGCTACTCTACCACTGATTGAATTTCATGATTGGAGTTGATTATGATTGACTGAAGATTTTTAGATTCTTTGAACTTGCCCAGTTCTTGGTTTTGAGAGAAATTTTGCTTGTTAGTCCATCTGTTAAACATTATAATTACAGATTCCTTTTTCCCCTCTGTCATCTATAAAATAACCTGGCATTCCAGTTTTTTTTAATCTGAAGATAAAGCTTACTCTGTTATCAACTAGAATAATGGTTCTTCGAAGAAAGTTCATCTGTGGCTAGTAATATCTGAAATACTTTTTCATTTGCATTAAGGAATATTAATGGATTTTATGTTGACAGTTTTCAGAATATATATCAATCTTCCTGGAGCATGTACTTTTAACATTTACCTTATTCCCAGTCTTCTCAACTAAAATTTTAATATTTGAATCAAATTTCTGTAACTATTTGCCCCACTTTGAATTTTACTATAATTCAGTGAAGATGTTAAACTACAGGGGACTAGTACATACAGTGACTCATGTACAGTTGTCTTCCCTTTAGCTGTGGTTTTGCTTTCAATAGTTTTAGTTGCTTGTGGTCAACTGCAGTACAAAAATATTAAATGAAAAACTCCAGAAATAAACAGTTCATGACTTTTAAATTGTGTGCTGTTCTGAGTGGTGTGATACAATCTTATGCTGTTTCATTCCATCCTGCCCTGGGATGAATTGTCCCTTTACAGCATTTACACGCTTTGTAGGCTATCTGCCTATTAATAACTTAGTACAGCAATCCCCAACTTTTTCAGCACCAGGGACCAGTTTTTCCACAAACAGGGGTGGGGATTGGGGGGCAGGAGGTGGAGCTCAGGTGAGCTTCCCTCATGGCCGGTTCCAAACAGTCTGAAGACCTGTACTGGTCAGTGGCCTGGGGCTTGTGGACCCCTGACTTAATAGACATCTCAGTTAGCAGATTGACTGAGGAAGTGCTTGTGTTCAAGGTACCATTATTGTACTTAATAATAGTCCCAAAGTGGAAGAGCAGGGATGCTGGCAATTTAGATACGCCAAAGAGAAGCTGTAAACTGCTTCCTTTGAATGAAAAGGTATGTATGTACAGAAAAAAATCATAGTATACATATATATACACACACAGGGTTCAGTACTACCTGTAGTTTCAGGCATCTGCTAGAGGTCTTGGAACATATCTCCCAGAGATAAGTGAGGAATAATGTATTTACTGATTTGAGAATATGAAATGATGGAGCTTTTAAGTTGAAATACATTTAAAGTGAAATGAGGCTACTGCAAATTAGATTTCTTAAAATTAACTTACCTGTTTTCTTGTTAATACTGATGTATGTCTTTGTTCTTGATGTGACCAGCATTTGATGGATATATCCCTTGTCTTACAAATATTTCATAATTAGGATTCTTTCATCATTCCTTCTGGAATTTCTCACTATGCCTTCTCATTCTGTATATTAGTTTAGATGATTTTCTCACCTATATGGTATCAGTTTAACATCACACACACACACAAAAAAGGAAAGTAAGTTAGTGGTGTTATTGAATCCACATTTTCTTCATTTAATTGGAGGTATTTTCTACCATCAGTTCCATAGATGTTATAACAGAAACATAAAATAACAAATAACAAAACACATAATTTAATCATATTTATTTTTTAAACATCAGTTGTGAAGCTACGTAGAGCTTCATGATTATCATCAGTCTTCTAGCTGTTCATACAGATGTGTTGGTTTATAAGAAACAATTACCATATTGAAGATTGTGTCCACCAATTCTTTTTCTAGCCATAAATTTATGGTAATAAGTGTTTTCAGAAAAGAAATCTAGTTGGTTTTTCCTTTACAGTAAATGAACTAAAGCATTATTTTAAAGGGAAGATGAAAGTAATTGCTAAGACCATTTAAACTTGAACTCCTTAACACAAAGGAGTTCACCCTAAACCTGTCAATCACATATGACTATCAGCCAGTCTTTGCAGGCTGTACTTTCTCAAGCAAGATATAAGGCAGTGCAGCAATTCCCAGCTTTGATGAAACTTTTATGAAGGAAAATTTATACTAGTTGTACCTGATGCTCAGTTGGAAGCTGATTAAATGATTTATATTTTGCTTGATCAGAAAGCCAGGCAGATTAAAAATTGTGGCAGTTCCCTCTCAAAGCACACATCGTTGTCTTCATGTCATTGCTGAGAGAAATTTCCAGTGTGGTTCAAGGACGGCCCAGCACTTTGTACTTTCTCACGTCATTACTTAAGTGGTTGGATGCATATTTCTACGAGTGATGATTTTGAAAGCTGATTTTCACTGTAATTATAGCTCTCCCAAATAAGATGTTAATTTAGAGTCGTTTGAAGTTTCAACAGGTGGGGCATAAATGGAATTTACTTAAACACTCTCCAGAAGTCTTATCTTTCAATTTCATGACACACATGTAACTTCAGGTTATGATTCTAAAGATGTCAGTAACCTGCTTAGGAACTGGAGAGGACCTGACACACCAACAGAGCAGATCTGGCCAACTGTATGCAGGACAGGAAGAGTCCAGTTACGTAGGAAGAAGCTGCTACGTCTTATGATCCATGACTGTAATGACTGAGTCTATAAAGGCAGAGAGGCCTGAACAGTTCTTTTACATATTGCCTATTTCTTACTCTGATACATATCTTTATTTATCAACAGTGTATAAAAAGTCATTGAAATAAATATCAGTAGCAATGAATATTTATTTTTAACTTATCCAAAATAAAGTAAGTTTGGTAATTTAAGGAAATAAGTTATGATAGGTCAAAGGTTTGCTCTTTAGCCATGTCAGAAGTGTTCTCTCAACAGAGATAAATTTGAGACACTAGCTTGGAAAGGAACAGAACAAAAAAAGACGTACACACATATTTCATCCTGCTCTTCTAATTTGTACTCGTCGCTCTCTGAATGATGAGAATGATGATATAGTGCATGTCTCTACTTCACTAGACTGATCGGTTTTATTTATTCCTGTTCTCGGTGTCTACAACACTGCCTACAGTGAAGTAGATCCTCCATAAACATTTGCTGGGTGCTTGGAAGTCCAAATAAATAATCACACGTAAATCATCAGAATTCTGGTAATCAGAAGACATAGATTTTCTGGGAATTGGAGTCCAAGCAGAAAAATAGACTTCCTTTTTTCAATAGAGCAAGGTAAAAATCCATACAAGCAGGCGTCTTAGTCATTCAGAGTTCTATAACAGGATACTGTAGACTGGATGGCTTATACACCACAGAAATTAATTTGTCACAGTTTTGGAAGGTGGGAACTAATGAGTGCTTGCAGATTCAGAGTCTGGTGAGAACCTGCTTTCTGGTTCATAGGCAGCTGTCTTCTCACTGTGTTTTTAAATGGCAGAAGGGGCAAGGGAGTGCTCTAGAGTCTCTTATAGAAGCAATAATCCCACTCATGAGGGTGTCACTCTCATTATCAACTTCCAAAGGCCCTACCTCCAAATAAAAGTGAAGACTGTGGGGATTGGTTTCAACATATGAGATCTTTTTATTATTTTATTTTATTTTTCAGTTATAGTTGACATACCCTATTTTATCAGTTTCATGCATAGAACCCAGTAATTAGACATTTATATAACTTATGAAGAGATTACCCTGATAAATCTAGTACCCATCTGATACCACATACATAATTATTACAATGTTATTAACAAAATAAATTTCTCACTTGGAATAGCCTCCTTTGGCTATACTATTACATTTCTTTTGGGTAAGCTGGTTCTTCTCTAGAATTGGATATATTTCATACATCAAATATTCATTTATGTGTCAACTATAGTTGAGCCTTGAAAAACATGGGTTTGAAATGTGCAGGTCCACTTACACATGGATTTTTTTCAATAAATACTCTAAATGTGTTTTTCTCTCTTCTGGTTTTCTTAGCAACATTTTCTTTTCTCTAGCTTACTTTATGGTAAGAATGCAGTATATAACACAGAGAACATACAAAATATGTGTTAATTGACTGTTTATACTACCTGTAAGGCTTCCAATCAATAGCAGCAATAGCCTATTAGTAGTTTAATCAAATGTAAAATTTTGGCTGCGTAAGGGTTCAGCGCCCCTAGCCCCTGTGTTGTTCAAGGGTCAACTGTGCTATGCTGTGTCGGCAAGGGTTGCTGTATTAAGATTCTGTTACAGATTTAAGGTGTTGGTAGCTTTTTTATTTTCCAAAGATTAGGGTGTTGGTTCAGTTAAAGCTGACAGGTTGGGGAGCCATGAAAAGGGTGTTTGGAAGTTGAAGGCAGAGTCTAACAAACCTCTATGGTTTCTCTCATGCATTTCAGGAAGTTTGAGAGCTTATTTTAATATTTGATTTTCTTTGTTCATTTGCTGGTTTTTCTCAATCATCCTGCACTGCCTACAGTAGTTTTAGGTTGTGTTTGTCAATGTATAAACACCTCATCTCTTCCTACTCTGTCGTGTGCTTTAGTAGATGTCAAATTAATTGTAGTAGTCTTGCAATCGTGTTAGATAATATCTGAGGAATTTACATCTGGTAGCCATGTACATTGTGTCTGCTACATCTCAATTACCCCTGAGAAAAGAAAGTAAGGAATAAAATTGAGTGTATTTTTAGGGGTAACTATTCATCAAAATTGTACAATCTAAATATAGATGGAACCAGTTCAGTTTTTTAGTAGAAAACTTTCTTTTTGGTGTTGGATAACTGAGAAAAAACTTACAGCTTTGCTCATTAGCCTGAAGAGAGGAATACACATATGCTCATATATGTAGCATTAGCAGAAATCTATTTGTTACAAAGAGGAGAACATAAATGGGCTATTACGGCATGGATTTCTTTTGGCTCAGTATGGCATCAACTTTAAGAATGCTGTAAGAGCTAAAAAAAGATTTGAAATGTCTGGAAATGGGATGATAGGAAAGCTGTCTGGATTCCTGACATGTGCTGCCAGTCACACCCTTATATAGGTATCCTTTTCTGGCCACCATCAACATATTTAGATATAAATTTAAAATGATGTAAATGTTACGCAAGAGACCTAGAAGATGCCATGTTGAACCAACAGATGGACAAGATTTTTTAAAAGATGCTCAAAGTAGTGACTTCTAAAAAATTAAATCTGAGAACTTTTTAGAACTTTTACATTTTTCACACAAATGCTTTATTTGTAAATTCATATTTCATTTAAAAATGAGTCTTGAGCCATATACTAATAAATACTACTTTTATTTTCACCATATATAGCATATAGTAAAGGTATATGGAAAAAATTGAGAAGTCAGATGGAATACATATTTTTATTTTTTCAAAAACACTCACTTTTTCTTTTGGCATTGAAAATATATTTATCAAAAGCAGTATGGTATCCTATTCCACAGTAGGAATCAGTTGACCTTGAATTTCAACATTTTGTTATTAATAAAAGCTATTCATAGTCAATTAAATAATTCCTCCCCCACCCCAGTCCCTTTGGAAGACTGTAACTAAATTCAAACAATGTAAATGGACATGCCTTTTGTGGTTTACGTGACAAACATGGTCAGAGAGGCATGTTTGGTTGTACGGTAGAGAATGCTTTGAATTGTAGTCATGCATCAATTTTCAAAGAGCTGTTACAGGTGACATTTAAACACTCGCCACACTACTTTATAAACTTAAGAATAGGTTTTTATTCTTTTTTCCTGTGGTTTAGAAGTTATTGAACCAATTACTATGACTTTTAACAGGCTATAACAAATAAGGCTACTCTAGAGATGATATTTTATGCATCAAAAATTTTTCATTCAATGTTGTAAAAATTAAAGACTATGTAAGTAGGGAGAGTGTGATTAAATATATCAGATTTGATTATGAATTTATGTAGTCTGAGATTAAGAACCTCCCTTCTCTTTAATATTGGAAATTCTTATGGCCAAACTGCCAGTTGGCTCTGTTGGGACTATTACTTGGCATCATATATGTATTTATCTCTTTTGATTCTTTAGTTTGATTTTAAATTCAATTTGTTATGCATATATACCACTGTAATGAAAACTGGCATAATGGGTTTATTCAAAATTAAATGATTCAAGAACTTAATATAACCATGTAGGAAAACCCAAATGGTGCCATAGAGAAAAGAGAATTGTTTGTGACTTAATTTATTTAAAAAAAAATAAATAAATGATGCAGCATCTTGGGAAGAAGTAATTATTTCTTCTATATTTGCAGACAGTTTTCTCAAAAATACTACAGCTATAACATTTTTATTAATCTTATTCCTCCCACCTTTCATCCTACTTATTCCTCCTGACTCTCTTTATCTTTAATTGCTTTTCCCATGAAAAATAGGAAGGCTGTTGAAATGATAAATCATTCATGAGGCAAATTTGCATGCCAGTATGACCACCTATGCAACATTTAAGTTCACACATTTGTCATGAGTCCATAAAAATGACAATGGCAGTGACTCCTACTCAAACAAGCTTTTATTTAGCCATTCCATGGCACAAATGGTAGAGTGACTAGAATGGTAAGAGGAGGGTGTATAAGAGCATGTCCTGGGCTGTATAAAACACTATGTGGTTGCTCCATCCAAGACTAGCCTCCTCATGTATTCCTGAGGCCAGTTTGTTGACTTGATGGAAGGAGGTAGTCTCTACCTATAGTGGCATCCATCTCTCTACATTTCAAGGAGAATAGTCACTGCTACTCTCTTTTCTCTATTTTCACTGAGGAGAAGAGAAGGAAGGAAGGAAGGAAGGGGAGAGAAAAGAAAGATAAATGTATGTCCATCTATAAAATTTACATGAAAGATTTATATTAGATTCATAATTTAATCTGCTAAACTTTATTGAGTATTTACTACATGTTAAGGACTGTTCTGGGAATTTTAGTATGTACCATTATGTAAAGTGTGACATATTCAGTTAACTTTTATTGTTAAGGACTAGATGGTAAATTTTTTGGCTTTGTGGGATAGATGGTCTCTGTTTCAACTACTGACCTGTGTGTGCCTTTGTAGTTAATAAGCAGCCATAAACTATAGAACTAATGAGCCACTCTAGTGGCTGTGTTCAAATAATACTTTATTTATAAAACAGATCTGGGCAGAATTTTTTTTCAGGCTATAGTTTGCCAACCTCTGTTCATTCTAACTCAGGGGTCCTCAACCCGCAGTTTGCTGTGCATTAGGAACCAGGCCACAAGCAAAGCTCACCTGAGCTCCGCTTCCTGTCCTTCCCCCCATGCGCCCTTTGTCAAATAGGCGGAGCACCAATGTTCTAATTGACAGTAATTTGAAACATTGAATGCCCTGGGTAAAAGACACTACATTACCTACATTCAATTATTACCTCAGTTGTGGGTTTTGTGTTTGGTTTTGTTTAGGAGGTGGACATTAGACTTTAATATGAAATGAAGTATGTGACAAGGGACTCCAAAATGACTGAATCCTAGTCATTCATTTGTTATGGGAATCTGTGGGTTTGTTATAGACAAGGAGCAATACCAGCAAGTAGGTGGGGGTGTATCTAATTGGCGCAGTGCAGAGCTCTGTGAGGCCGGACTTGACGCACAGATTACATCCCAAAGGGAGAGGAGTGACTCTGCATCCCCTAAAGTCCAAACCTAATTAAGATCATTTGTCTTCTCCTGTGCATATGGTAAATAAAAGTGGAAGAGTAAAATACATGTTTGGGTACACTTAAGCAAACCCGGCTCTGTGAACTTGCCCACTAATAAAGATAAACCAGTGTTCTTAAATCTTACTAATCAGAAAAGTATTGTCCCTCTTGGGAGAACAAACAAGAGATTAAAAGAAAAGAGACTTCTTGGTGTGGAAGTAGCAGGAACTGTCCTCTTTAAAGACCTATACTTTAATTTCATAAATATAAATATATACATTTAAGTATATATAAATAGAAATTTATTGTCTCTGAATGCTGGTGCCTGAGTGCCAAGACCAATGATGTACCGTGTACCGGCAGGGGTGATTTCCCCTGAGGCTTCTTTCCTTGGCTTGCAGGCGCTGCCTTCTTCCTGCCTTTTCACATGGGCATCCCCCCTGTGCACACAGCCACACCCCTGTAGTTATACCAGTGATATCGGAATAGGGTCCAACCTCAAGGGCCTAGTTTTAACCTAAATACTTCATAAAGACCATATCTCCAAATACAGTTATGTTCTGAAGTACTAGGAGTTGGGCCTTCAGCACATGCCTTTTGAGGGAAAACTGCCCTTTCATGATGGCATAGATCTGAAGTCCTAGCCACATGGTCTCTTCTTAAATTTGTTTTTATTTGTGTATTTTTCTTGGGGTTTTGGAGGTATTATTGAGATATAATTGACAAATCGTATATATTTAAGATGCACAATGCTTTCCTATTAAAAAGAAAACATTTAAATTCTGAAAACTGACTAACAAATATATATACTAGAATTTAATGGACCCTGTTCAAGTTAACATGAAGGTAAAATGCGGGGGCCTGAGGTGCAGAAATAAAAGAGCCTAGAAGAAACTACGAAGTGCATGGCCGTATTGTAAATTCGAGTGCCATTTCTTACAGGAGCAAAACTAAAGTAAATGCTTCCACATAGAAAAAGTCTGACCTCAAGGGGTGATAGAATGAAGTTGCCTTTGCAAAAGAGCAGTAATGTTGCTTGGATTTGATTGTAAGATACAAGATCTTGAAGTCTGTGACACTGACTAGTCTTATTAACAATAACCAAAAGAAAAAGATCAGCGTTGATGGCTGAACTGCTTGGATATTGCTGGAAACCTGGGAGTGCCAAGCCTGGCTCTTCTCAGAGAGACAGACCAAGCCCCAGCATAACAGGTTTACTATTTCCTTCGGGTTTTTATGAACGGAATCAATACGTACTAATGACTGCAGCAATAAATTTGGTCATACTTCATAGGGTAACATTCTGCACTTACCCAGTTGTTGGCTTGACATAGAGTAATAGAGTATACCCTTTTTAAGTTGTAAATTACTATGAAAATGCTGAGCCTAACAGTAAAATGCATTTGGGATGTTTTTAAGCTTAGGAAATATTGGTAATACTTCCACTAAGCATACTATTAAAATAAATAAATAGTATTTATTGCTTGGTTTCCAGCTGCAGCTGGATGAAAAGCAGTGGGAAAGAAGAAATAAGACATATATATTTATCAAATACACAGGGCTCATGTTTACTTAATTCACTTTCAAAGAGTTATTTACATCAGAGGATAAAAGAGAGCTTTCTTTTTATTTCTGAGGATCATTTCAGTAAAGTTGATATGGATGATGGTAATGATAGTTAAAATTGTTGTGGTAATTAAAATACTGATTATTATAAAAGATTAGCCATAGCTTTTGCCCATCATTAATTTACTACCACTTTGTTGTGCCTTTGGTTTAAGTTTTATCCAGACTCTAGATAGAGTTTTAGTCTCTAAGGTTAACTGAAGAATTAGTCTCTCAGAAAACAAAAAAGATACCCACACAAATACATGTATATATATGCACATGTTATGTTTGTCTACACATAAATTAGTTTATACATTTATGTGTATATAAATGGTATCACATTTATGTATGTGTATATTCAGAGATATCATAAAATAAAGTAATTGTCAGTCTACATTTCATTATAATTAAAATTTATATATCTCTCACATTATTTTCAGGAAACTTGCAATTATATTTAATAAGTAGAAACACTGATTTGTATGGACTTAATATACTTTAGCAATGATCACCTGGTCATACACATACAATTGCAGAATGATGTACATGTGTGTGACTGTGTGTTCATACAAACTAATCTGTTACCTTATACATATGGTACACATATACATTGATTTTAGAGAGAGAGGAAGGGAGAAAGAGAGAGAGAATCATTGATTGGGTGCCTCACATAGGTGCCCGACCAGGGATGGAACCTGCATGTAGGTATGTGCCCTGACTGGGAATCAAATCCCTAAACTTTTGGTGTACAGGACAACACTCCAGCCAACTGAACCACGCCATTCAGGGCCAATCTGTTACCTTTTTGTAGCTTAGAGAAACACTATAAATCTTTACTTTCTTGAATGCATGCATAAGGTAGCAAAGCAAAGAAAGTTTGCAGAGGAAATAGAAATAGTAAAGACAAATCAATTTAGGAATACAATTGGATTTCAGTGTTTTTTTAATCTCATCTTCCATCTGAGTAATTTTCACTGCACTTATTCTTTCTCTAACAAATTTGACTATGTCTTTCCTTGTGTAATATGATGAGCATATGTCTTATGATGAAATAGTGAATTTAAGGGCCTAGGAGATGCTGTATTTAAAATTTTTTTCTCAAATATTTGACACAGTACTAGGTATATAAAAGAATTTGATTAATACTTGTTCAAATAAGAATTATGGGACATGTAAGCGAATTGCTTGGGTCTGACTTTAGGCATAGTAAAAGAGTTGAAGAGATTACAGAAGTCAGTTAAAAGGAAAGAAGATAGGATATGTATTTTTGGCTTATTTGTAACAATCAGAGTCCTGCAATTTCCTTTCAGATATTTGAGAGAATATTAAAGTTATGTATGAGCTACATGTAGGAATACTGGGGGAAAGAGAGAAAACTGAAGCTTTTCTGTCCTCTGATAAACCTATTTTAAAACTTGTTCTAGTTGCCTCTTTTTAAGATGAAGTTATTCCCATGAAATTCTAACCAGGCTATATGTTTTTATTAGGTACTAGAAAGTCTATTGATACACTAAGCATCTGGTTACCTTGAGATTTTGGCTTAACTGGGCAGAACAAGTATTTTTTTTTCTATTCAATCCACTGACTATCTACAAAAGAATTATTTCATCATTCTGGTCATTGTATATCCTAAATGAGGTTTTGCATTCAAGTGTTGATGCTTCATCATTAATATGGAATCATTTGAGGCTGAAATTGCAGGTGGAGTCGTGTCTGCAGGTGGTGTTAAATGTTGACAGATAGCCTTCCTGTAATGGGAGAGTGGAGTAGAGACAGTGTGCTGCCAATTGAATTGTAAATGCAGATACTGAATCATTAATGGTTTAAAATGCAAAGCATCTGATCGGTCTAATTTTAGGAAATGCACGCTTTCATCAGACTTTCTTACTCTTTGAAAACATTTCAGTAAACTCTATCTCATCTCACATTAAAACATTTAAGGTTTTTGTTTGTTTGTTTGTTTTTGTCTTAAAATTAGAAGTATGCCATACTAGTAACTCAAATACCTGAGCACATTAATCCACTTGTGTCAGACCGTGTATGTGTAAAAGAGATCTAAAATGCTTCCGCATAGATTGTGTGGATAACCTGTGTACATTTAGTAACATAGGATTGAACACAGAAATTTCTACTAATATTCAGAATTAAAGCCTGGTTTCTAATTATTTCAAGCTATTGAGGGAAATCTGCCCATGGGCTACTTTAAGGCAGCACTTTCACTGTTTACTACAACTTGATGTATAACTGAGACACTAGATGTGTTTCAAGAAAGTAGCAATACTTAATGCCTGCAATCATTTTTTCCTATTATAGTTGTTTATATGCATACTTTGCTCACAATTTAGAACATAACATACTCCATCATATACTTCATTTACTCTAACTCCATACTTAACGCAGTGCTATGCAAAGAATAGTGGCATCAAAGTCAGGATATCTGTATTTGAATTCTAGGTTTATTGCTTTCCGGTTACATAAACTTGAGAGACACATTTAACCTCTCCTGTGCAATTTTATTATCCTTAAATCTAATATAGTAATATTTCACAAGCTTGTAAAAAATTGAAGGAGAAATTCTAGAAAATGGTATCAGCATCAGAACTACAATATACAGCACAAATTAGAGGTACCAGTATTATTATTAACACATAGAAGACAATAAATACCTGATATATTATGAGTGGCTCTCAGAAGTCAGCATAGTTCTGCAGATTGTAAGTCTCTGCTGACTTAACCACTTTCCATATTGAGGCTAAAATATATAATGTCACTGCAATTTGATTATAGTGTTATTTGGTTCCTACTTATTTGACACTCTGGTAAATGGCATTTCTATTTAAACTGGAGGAGACCATCAGAGAACAAAGCCAGTTCTGTGCCTACAGCAACCCTGATGATGCATTAAGTATATATCTATAGTACCAGCACGCAGTCTACTTAAATCGGATAGATGGCTGCTTTTCCTGCAACCCATCTGCAGCAGTCTATAAAGGAATGTAATTCAGCTGAATAACATAAATCTCCCTCTGTTGAGAGTCTTTGTTCAAGTCAGTTGGTTTTTCTGCTTGAGGCTGGCTGTTAGACAACTCAATCTATCACTCATGTTTATTCATATCTTAATGCTATCTATATGCTTATATTTTGCCTAGGTCAGTTTTACCATAATATGCAATATAGAGAGGCTTCCAGTAAAAGCCTTGCATGGATTATGGAGTTGTCACAGAGGTTTTTGGTTTGTTCATATATTTTTAAACAAACATGCAATTTCTTACCAACACTTCCTACTTTCACCATATAAAGAAATCCAATGCTATACTTTATCCAAACAGAATTAGTTTCTTGTAACTCTCTTACTATGTGTAATAAGAAATTTCTCAGAAACTTAGTTTCCTTATTGGTTTATCACTTTCCATATACTGAGTGTCCATCTATAAAATAGCATATCTTTGAAAGTTTGCATAAGGTTATCATGATATGGCAGAATATTTCAATTTCTAATCTTAGATAGGCTGCTGATTAGGTATGGACCTAATTTAAGTTATGCAACATTTCTGTTTCTCACTTTATCAATAAGGTAATGGACGGTAAAGCTTAAATGAAGTTAGTTACCTAGGACATAGTAGGTCTATTCAACTAATAATATTAATGATCACAAATTTAGCCTGTGGACATGACTATGTAGAATAAGTTTGGAATAATTTGGAATGTTAGAGAGAAGGCAATTATTTTAGAAGGGGATAATATTCAAGGTGGTTAATAAAAATGAAGGATGTTATTCTCAAAGTAGAATTTGATGTATTAATTTCACATAAGAGAAGAATTTTATAATTGAAGTTTAATATGTAAGCTTGTACCTTAATTCAATAATCTAAAAACTGAATGGATTTAACATCAGATCTGTTGAAATGTGCTATGTCCCTAACTTAAGTTTACTAGATAGTAGCCGGACTTTTCTTAATATGGTACCACATGTCCTTTAACCATGGTGGGCTTATTCAGGTGGGGGCCTCCTTTGGATAGTTGTGAATAAACTGGCTGTGTCATAAACCAAGAACATTTTCTTCACCTACATATTCACTTTCCAACTTTTATGTATGTCTTAAATAATACACTTCTGTTACCTTTTGGTTTTCTGAAAACAGAGTGCATTGGCTCAAATGAAAAGACCAGAGCACAAAACAAAAATAATGAAAATGCTCCATTTACCCAACAAGGAATAAAAAGAAGACATGATTGTCAACTACCAAAATAGAAAGTTGGAGACATTCCGAAAATTGTTCAGAGCTGTGGTGGGGTTTCTTAAAGGTACTTACAAATCATTCAGTGATTTTAATCAGCTTAAATCTCTTGCTGAGTAGGAGGTCATATGCACACTCTACCAGTTTGGCTTTTATTAAACAAAGATAAAAAAAATAACAATCGAAAGCTTTTCTGAGAGAAAGGGTTTGTTGAGTCACATGCTAGCCAGAAAAAGGTCCAGGTCCTAGGGCATGCCCATATAAGCCACTGGGGTAAAATGGGGAAGACAACTTGTCTGTTGTCCTGGAGCTGTTGGGGCTCTTTTATACATTAAGTTTAGGGAAGACAATATAACTTATTTTGAAAGAATATACATTGGCTATAGATAAAGGGGGTGGGAGAAAGTGAAGGTGGGCTAGTTCTGGGGTAGGTACATAGTCCCTAAGGGAGAAGCGTGCACTCTTTTGGATTGGGTGTGGGTAGTAGACCAGAAAGTTCATGGGTAAGCAAGGCCTGGTGGATCCTGGTGGTCCTCTATTCAGCTATTCTCTATAGATAATTATGGAAATAGCCACCTGGAAGTTAATTCAAAGTTTCAACATACATTTAGGGAATGTAAGCAGTATTTTGTTTATTTTGTCCTACAGCTGTTAACTGATCAACATCTCTTACCTCTTGCTTCCACCCTCTGGTATAATCTAATTTAGAACATCTCAGAATTTTCTTCTTTCCACTTCTCTGCTAATTATTCTCAATTTCCCATCCCTCAATTCCAATCGTTATTACACCCAGAGAGTAGAATTAATTCCTGTTAGTTCTGCACTTAGAAGTATTGCCCAGAGACCATTTGTCTCACCATCTTTTTAACGTCTCAAGTTTTCTGGATTGTATATATTTGTCTGGCTTAGTGGCAAGAAGTAAATTGAAACTGTTGGGGAAGATTTATCAGAAAGCACCCCAGAGAAAAAGACTAGTTGACTTGCATCTTAATGCAAGAAGCAAAGAATAACAGAAGTGTCCTTTAATTGCCCAGGACAACATGATGAATTATGAAGACAAAGTCCACGTAGTCTTCTCTAACTTGTGTTTGGGAAAGTGCTATTTTAGATGAGCTTGCAGTACCAACCACACATCATAATAACGCCTCTGCATTTCCAATGATTTTGTTGGCCAGACATCAGTTTCAAACCGATTTTGTATTTATCACTCACCTCAATAGACATAATAGAATACATCACTTTAATTTTTGTAGCTGAAAGATTTAGAAGTAACAGGAATTGACTGGCATTTCTTTAAATGTTGAAAGATGTGAGGAAAGAAAGTTGGAATAGTGAAAGGAGAGTTGTTTTTTGTTTGGTGACCTGTTAATGGTTAGTATGCTACAAAATTAAAGCTTTTAATGATTCAAAGAATTGAATTGCAAATGCTAATTCCATTAATGAAAGATAATTTACTTCATAATATCTTCCACTAGAAATCATCTAACACAGGGAAACAGGTGGTTTGAACAGAAAAGGGTTATAACAAATAAAAACTAGAGAAACTGAAAATCGATGATTTTTCTTGTTCTCCTAAAGAACTGAGAAAAACTGATGTGACAGACTCTAAAGAGACAGACACATGCAGAGAGATATGGTACCTGATGTCAGTTAGATGGAGCAGAAGCCCCTGGAAGCCTTAGAGGTAGGAAAACTTTCCTAGTAATTTGAATGAATTGCTTCTGGAGGCTGAGCAGGAACAACAGTGAAAGTGAGAAATTCCTGAGGGCTGACATCACAAGGATCTCCTCATTTTTTAGTGGACTTTTTCTCTAGGAACCCCAACAGATCCTCACAATGAAGATCCATGAAAAGTACCTTCAAGGCCATGGCAGGGGGAAGAGGAAGAGTAGCCTACACATAACCCTCCAAGATTCTTCTCCATAACCAAAAGCCTCCTCTCCAGAGAGAAAGACTCCCCCAGAGCAACGCTGAAACTTGTCAGTTCCTCCACTTCTCCTGTGACATTGAAGGGATTGAGGGAGGAAGCACAGAAACAGTCAGCAGGAGGCAGAGTTTCAGTGGAATAGATTGGGAACACTCCAGGAAGGAAGTAAATGGTACAAAAGGGGAAAAAAAACTATACTCCTGGAGGAAAGACAGAAACACCTGTGAAGTGTGAAACACCCTCCAAGACCAGCCCTACTAAAGACTGAACCTCAATGAGAAGACTATGGAAGGCCTTTCCTCCTCCACACCCCACCACCACACTGGTATACCTTCAGTATTATAACAGTGGATTTCAACAAAGAGTGTTAAGAAATGATCTTTCTCTGAGCAACAGTACAAAGGGAAGTCCCAAAGCCAAGACTGAAGATAAAAACAAAGACATTAGAGAAATTTGAAACCTCTAGTACCTACAATTACAATAAACATTAAACACAGCTCAGCTGCTAACCACATTAAAACAAATCCTCCCATTATAGGCCTATTTATCTCGGTATATTTTACTCTATGCAACATGTGCTACTTTCAACAGAAGTATAGAGCAAATGCCAAAGGCAGAACAAAAAAACTCATTCCGAAGAGACAAAGTATGCATCTGGACCAGACTCAGATAAGACATTGATTGGAATTATCAAAAAATGAGTATAAAATAACTATGATTAATATGGTAAGCATTCTACTACAAAAAACAGAAAATGTGCAAGACCAAAAGGCAAAGTCATCAGATAGATGGAAACTATAAAAATAGTTTAAAAGTAGAATAAAAAGGAAATGTAAGAAATGAAAAACACGCTAGCAAAAACAAAGAATGCCTTCAACAGACTCAACACAGTCAAAAAAAGAATCAATGAACTTGAAGACAGGTCAATAGAAACTTCCCAAACTGAAATGTAAAGAGAAAAGAATTTTTAAAAAATGAACATCTGTAAACTATGGAAAAATATCAAATTGTATAGCATATTTGTAATTGGAATACCAGAAGGAGAAGAAAGAGAGAATGGGGGAGAAGAAATATTTGAAGAAATACTGTCTGAGAACTTTCCAAAAGTAATGACAGACAGCAAACCACTGATCTGGGATGCTCGCAGAACACCAGAAAAGATAAAATACCAGTAAACAAAACAAACAGATTACAAAAAAAATCCAACTAACAAACAGAAAGATACGTAGCCGTGTTGTATTCAAGTTATATAAAACCAAAGAGAAGGTCTGAAACAAAACCAGAGGGAAAAAACAATTTACCTACAGAGAAACAATGATATGAATTATGACTTTCATCAGAAGTCTTGCAAGTAGGAAGAGTGAAGTGAGTGGGATAGTAAAGTAACTAAAGATAATAAAATTAAACCAAAGCCCTATTTGGTAAAGAAAAGTCACATGTTACATTAATGTGTTCTTTAACTTCATAAGATTTATGTAATACTGTAAGACAGTGCTCTTATAAAACTAAACCTTTAAATATTTCTGACCTGAAAGTGACAAGAAAATATTGTAACTACAGAAAGAGCTCAAAATCGGACAATCCTGTTTCTGACAAGATGGCCTAGAGTTGCTTTTGCTTTTCAGAGACAACAGACCAAAACCACTACTCATGCACTCACGGCATACGCAGAGGAGAGAGCTTTGACCTCCAGCTGCTCTGGGAACTAAAGGCCTGTACCCCTTGTGGAACCCAAGGACTGGGACATAAACAGAACTTTAACACTGGAACTCTTCAGAAGCCAAAGGTCCATTGTCCAGGAAGATCTGGCGCTGAGGCTATAAATGGCCAAGTTCTAAGATCCTTTCATTAAACCTTTCCCCACCAGAGCTTCCACATCCCTGCTCCTCCCGAATCCTTAAAAACCCACCCTGAAGCCTGGACCTGGGAGACAGATTGGAGCAGTATAGCTTGTCTCCTGTGAGCTGACTCAGCATGTAAACAAATCACTTTTTATTTTCTCATAAAACCAGCGTCATGGTTTTGGCCTCTATTGCATCAGGCTCTGGACCCTTGTTTGGTAACACTATTGCTTCTCATAAGAAATTTTTACATCAGATAAAACATATTTGTCTAGTATATTATTCATAAAATGTTTTTTCTCATGTTTAATTTTATGAATATGGTGACCGTACATTACTTCTTTCAGCCTTTATCCCTTTGATGCCCTGCCAGCAAAACCTAAATGTGAGGGTGTTGTGGCTGGAAAGGACATGAAGGAATGAGCGTATGTTCTTGCACTATTACACTACTTGTAATGTTCTCATATGTATCATCTCCTCAACTCTTCCCAACCACTCCACAAAGCAGCCATTATTTCAATTTTTATTTTCTAAGGTAAGAAACAGAGAATGTACTGTAATTTAGTCAAAATCACAAACATAAGGGAGGTGGAATTCAAATTCAAAATTTTCAGGCCCAAAGTGTTGCTCAAAAAAAGGAATTATACGCTCAAGCCTATAAAAGAATAATTATGTGGACTAAATATAAATCAACACAATTTTATTAGGCTTTTCTACATAAGCTAGGATGAAAACCATGTATCTGAAACCACAGCCTCCACAGCTGAGAGTCTGTCTATAACTTAGAGACTTGCTCAGTACTTCGTGTAGAAGTGTTTGTGTCTGTGCAGCTGGCTAAGAACTTGTCATCTGCTCTCCATAGAGAGCACTTTCCAGGACAAGGAAATGACACATTGTCTGGGAAATGCTGCTTCACAATATGTATATGAATTCAGTAATTACTAGTAGGGTGGGACTTTTGAACAATAATATAATAATGCTTTAATCACCAATGACTAAAATTAGTTAAACGGAGATTAGAAATTCAGGAGAAAAACCTGACAGAGATGTTTAGATTTTCCTCTTAAATAAATAGTTAATGCATTAAGAAGCAATAATAAAAACACTACAAAATAAAATAAAGGAATATTAAATTTATTCTGTTGCACTACTCTTAGAAAATGCATTTGAAGGAAAGGGAACAGAAAATATATACCATCATGTGATGGAAACCACAGCCTAACTGTGGATAAAGAAATTATAAGCCATATAATAGCAATGCTGTAATGGAAGAAACAACTTACATTCAAGTTAACACTTTTCTGAGAAAACAACTTCTTTTGAAAATATCTAAGGCTTGCAGTTCATCAAAGACAAAGACAGACAATCAAATCATTTATAGCCCCTCAAAGAGCTATAAACCCAACAGTTGCCAATTGTTTCAACTGCAAAGAAATCCTTCTTAGGAGGAAAAGATAGAGCTGGAGTTTTGGCCAAGAAACAGACATCTGTCAAAAATCTCCAACACTCTTTTGTATGAATATCTAATATATCCAAAGTAGGTATTAGTTGTCTCAGCCGACTCAGAAGAAAGAGTTGGATACACACACACACACATATACACACACATCAGTGTCTTTCATGTTCAAATGTTTTTCTTCTGAATATAAAAATCAACATAAGAAAATACAAAAGCCTGCTTTTATTTTATGGCAAAAATCAGGATGATTTAGTAAACTAAGAAGCTGAAATCAGTAAAGCTGAAAATTATACTGTAGCTGTAGATACTTAGATTATTTGGAACTGAAAGTCTTAGCTAGATTTTATGGGTAGGGAATAAAGTATTCTTGGACTATGCTATTCTCAAAGTTAACAGAAAAATAGAATAATAATATTGAAAATGCTTCAAATAAATTTATGGAAAGAATAGAAATACACAGCTTCATTATATAATTTTAGCCTATGTGTAACTGAAGGGACAGTGAGAATACCTCAAAAATCCACCATCAGAAAGAATAGGTTTTTTTTAGATAAAGAAGCTATTCTCATAGTCTTTATGAACACACATAATTAATATTTTCGTGGTGCTAATGAATTTACAAAGTACTTTTCTGTACTCTTTCTGACGTAATTCTCACAATGACCCTGAGAGGTGGACATGAAGGGCCTTCATGGCTCAGAGATATTAGTTGACTTCCTCAGGTGACACAGCAAGTAAACAAACTGAGATATGAACTCAGACTGTTTTTGTTTGCGTGATACCAATTCTTCTTTCTCTCCAGTACTTCTAAGGCAAAACAACTTTCTGTTGTTTGCAGATTAGTCCAATTTAGTCCATGATACTAGGCCACCTTCAAATCTTTTTCATCTACTTTTCCACCTGATCTTTTTTTTTTTTTTCTTTAAAATGTACGTAGTCTGCTTCTGTGACTTTTTGCTTTTCACCATCTTATGGTCATTTCCTTCCCCCATTTCAAAAAATAATTAATTAATTAATTGCAAACTTAAAGTAGCTGGTAATAGGCCCATGGGATAGCCAAACTCAGTTTGGTTTTGTTTCTTCATATTCTCCCCTAGTATAACTTGGAGAGAATGAGCATGTCTGTATTTTCTTATTGCTTTATTCTATGTTACATTCCCAGATATCCTGCACATCCTCTGTGAGAACCAGCAATAAACTTTAAGCATGGGGTGGTCTAAGTCTTTTATGAAAAAATCAGTAAAGTTATTGCTGCATATTTCTGCATAAAATATCCTGTTCATAGTTTTGAGGTATAATTTTTAAAAATGTAAATGTAAAACTTATAAGTTTTATACTTTTATGATATAAAACTCATAACACTAACATGTGCTAAAGATTTTATTCAATTTCTTAATCAATGGGGAAAATGGTAAGAGGTCAAAAACTGTTCAAATTAGAATTTAATCTAGATATTTATATTCTCTGATAGATTAAATTTGTTGTGTTGCTAAAAACAAGAATCATTTGCATTGCCATGGACAGAATAATAGTTTAGTCAATGGAAATTCAGTCAAAGATGTGCATTGTTTAAGGATCAGGAAACACCCAGAGGGGGTCACTAGAAAGTGCCCAATACTCCACTACACTTTTAACCATTCCCAAGCCTAGGGCAGTAGAACAAAAATCACTAGTCAGCTTTTCATGTTGAAACAACTACATTCAGGTATTACCCCAGAAAAGAGAGTTGTTTAGTCTATATTAATATAACTGTAAGATACTCCATATGTTGTTTTCTGGAATAAAAAGGGGTCTATTGGAAAGTAATTTCAATACTCAAGCATCATCCTAGGAAGCAGACATTGGTCACAGTTTTAAATAAGTGTTTGTTTTTTTTTTACCAGCTCTAGAAATCTTATCTGCTATTCTTAACCCAAACTATGAATTTTAATAGGTATAGTCTAAAAGAAACTGAGGATTTTCTTTACCAAAGTCATCATAGCCCATGGGTGGCATATACTGTAAATGGTGGTAGAACATAAAATGTAAATGGGTTTATGTCATATCCCTGGAACCCAGTTCCAACGTTCATCATGTCTTTTATCCATGCTGTCCATTATAAATGGTGGATTAAGAAACTAACTGCATCTATCAATACAAAATAGAAATATCACCTCTCTGGTTATATGGAAATAAAAATTGAAAAGCATAATTTTTATTAAATTAGAAACTAAATTCATTGGCGCTTGATCTTATCCTTTTGCTTCATGAAGGTAATTGCTGGGCAACCTGTTTAAAGCCATCATTAGTAAATTGTGGTAGAAAATACATTTTTCTAGTAATCTTTCCACATCTTAGAAGGTACTTAATTTTATTTGTTTTATATTTTTATTTCAGCAGAATGTTATTAATCATAAGTCTGTGATTTATTTTATCTGTGCATGATTTTTATTCTCCCAAACACTAAATAATATAATCATTTAATCATTTCTAGCTCTGCTCGCATTAGAGCATGTCTTCATGACTGTTGCACATGCCAATGCAATTTAAGAATATGTCAGATCACACCAGAGTCAAATTCTATAAATTTATATGTGTGCGTGTGTGTGTATATGTATATACATGATCAGTAAAGTCTCATTATTTGTGGTAGTTATGTTCCATATAATACAAATTTGCAATGAACACTGAATTTGCAAATACTAAATTATTGCTCCTATAGAAAAGTGTGTGTGTGGAATATATATGTTCACTGTCTCATCTAGATTGTGATCTTAAATCCTAGAATAATTTATCCTGGTAGGCTGTATTTGTTTTTTAATTTTACAAAACAGACCATGTAGTTCAAAAGTATTAAGTGACTTACCTGAACACCTCATGAAAAGTACCTGATTTGGGATTCATACCATCCAACTGAGCCCAGAGCTAGAGCCTCGTTCAGTGCGCACCACTCCACTGTTACTGCCCTCTCTATCCTCCGGTCATCTTTGTGCGAGAGCTGAAACAGGGCGGAGGGTCGGTCACCTTGGCAGACCTCAGCTGGGAACATGTGCACCGGGAGGCTCAAAATTTTTGGTTACAAGTATGTTCGGGAATAACTTGAAAGTGCTGTGAACGTTGATTTGGGGTTTTTGAATAAATTTTAGCAAGTTAGAAAATTCACAAAATCCAGGTAATAGGATTGACTATGTACATGCACATTTGATTTATTTAAATTATTAGTGCTATGAAATAGGCATATTCATGCAGATACAATCTCAGTTGCGTCAATTTTATGTGACTTTTTTAAGATAGCATTCACAATTGTTTTATGGAGCATGAAAAATCTATCTGATTGCATCACTTCTGTTTTCATAGATTTGATTTCAGCTCTTTTCCTAGTTACACTTTTAAAAAGACATTCATTTGTTAAATCTAGCATCCACAATAATATAAAAAGCACATTTAGTGAATCAGGATTTTGGTTATTTCTTTGCCCTCTCATTAATTTGTAATATAGTATTTGATAATTCCTGTTAAATTATCCTATTATTTATAGAAATTACCAGAATAAAAATAATTTCAAAGCACTTAGAAACATATTAAGTATAAGTGCTTGCTTTATATGATAATTTTATTTCATAGCATAAAATATAGATCTGTATATAGATCTGTTGTAAATGTTATTGAAATCAGGAGAAATATATCTTAAGCTTTGCTTTGGATTTTCTTTCACACACCTTTTCTCAGGAATTTCAAAGTAGGCAGGTGGATTCTCACATTTTGGCTATAAAATGTATGTGAATATGAGAATATGTGCATAAATACACATATTTTTAAAAGATTTTATTTATTTATTTTTAGAGAGAGGGGAAGGAAAGGCGAAAAAGAGGGAAACATCAATGTGTGGTTGCCTCTTCACACCCTTTCCTGGGAAACTGGCCCACAACCCAGGCATGTGCCCTGACTGGGAATCGAACCAGTGACCCTTTGGGTCACAGGACTGCACTCAATCCACTGAGCCACACCAGCTAGAGCTATATACATATATTTTAATATATTAAATAATCCTTTATTATTTCTAGATATGGATTTAAATATGGAATGACCATTTCATTTTTATTAAATTTTGCCATGGCTTTGCCATATTTCATGTTGAAATTAAAACAAAAAAATCTGATATGTTTAATAGTATATTTCAACTATGTCTATAAGAGTTAATTTGAAAGATTTCATTCTCACCAAGGTGATTGATTGTTCTTTTGGATCTTGAGCTTGGAAATGAGAATAGATTAATCTTCTTCAGCTATTCTTTCTCTTTTCCCTTAAGTATCATTTATTTCCAGGTCTTTTATCTTTCAATATTGTCAGTACTGTAGACTGAAGGGCTAAATTGAGAAGAAAATGAAGAATGCTAGTTTGTCAGCTATGCTAGATTAGTATAGCAAAATTATCATGATATCCTAAGTAATGTATATATTTTAGCATTATAGAACATATGTAAATAATAAATTTCATTGAAATAATGACATAGATGCTGGTATTCCGAATTTAGTGGTGTGAAGGAAAGATTCTCTTATTTATCCCAATAACAATATTTAAAACAATGTATAAAATACAAACAAATTGATAAGTTGATGGGAAAGTAAAGCCTGCTAAGAAGCCAAATCTAAATAAAAACGGAAACTCTTTGGGGACCGCTCATCTGATTTTCTGTGAAATGGCCAATGGTCTAAGTCTGTTAGAATTATATTAAACAGAAGATAAAAAAGTTAACACAGCCTGGGGCAAGACCATTACTGCTTATATTTTCTGTCCCTTATGAACGTGAACTTCTGATCCAGCTTCTTCAGCATAATGGAAGACGATGCATTCACCAGATCAATGGTTCATTCCAAACCCAAGGCTTGATCTGCTATGGCAGAGATGCCTAACTCGGTACAGCAGTTGCATTGGAGCTCACTCTTAGGTAGAATTTTTAGTTCTTCTCCAGGACCCATCTGGTTATTATGAGGGCCAGACTGGAGGATTAAACAGGTAATGGCATGAATAAATAATCATCCTTGAGGTCTTTAAGGACAGCCCTGGTTTACTACCAATAGCTAGGATGCAATATTATATTAGAATTATTATCTTGAATTAAAATGGCAAGTTTGCTGCTTCAGTTTGGGCTGCTTCCTATATAATCATTTTTATACCACAGGCCAAATAAACTATGTGGAGTTTCTGTCAACTACTCATACTATTTATTCCAATTATACATTCAGGGACCAGGGAATAGATCGATAAGTATGTCTGTGGACCCAGTGGACTTACAATGAGCTAAATGTAGTCCAGGATTCTATTTAGTACCTGCATCCCTGTGCTCCCATTCTAACAGGGGGTCATGATGTTTAGGTCCCAGGTACTAGTGAAAATTTGGACTGTCCTCAGATATTTGATTATTCAACTTTCCTCTGGGCGGGTTATATAAGTGGAAGTTATACAGGTACTTTTGGGAAGGTCTGCTGAAATTATTATCTTATGCAATTGGCATAGTGCTGTTAGTTCCTTCCACTGAGTCTCTCAATCTCTCAGTCAATGAGATTTGAGTCTAAGAAGTGGATCAAGTATAAAAACTGGGCAGGAGATTTTAACTATTGGAGCGATTGCCTCAGACCCTTGATCATTCACCTTGCTTTCTTTTGGTTATGTAGATTAAAGCCTTGTTGGCCACCTATCTGTTTTGCCACTGTGACTTCCATCCATCTTCTACCAACCATCTACATAGCTCTCTGTGAATTAGGTCCCCTTGGCTGTCAATCCATCCTTAACACTCATCAAAATAATCATACCAGTTTTGCTTCTGGTTAATTGCACCAAGTCGACTTTACATAAAGATTCTCTCTTCCCCCGTGCTATTTGGGAACCTACTTCTGTAATATTATATCCCACTGTCATTAATCAGGGACAATAGAAGGCAGTCAGCACTGAGATTTTTGATGATCTGGTGACCCTACCTCTGCATCCCTCATATAACTTTAACACACGACTGTCCTTCCATGGAATGTAGTCCTACCACATGTGTCTCTTCTTTATAAGTATTTTTTCTTTTCTGGGCCTATTAATTTCTATATTAAATTTATTCTGTTTTTACATTTTCATGAAAAAAATTTTGTTATTTAGAGTGGTATTCCATACTCTAAGTAGGCAGATATAGGCAGATGTCTTATCTTCTTGATTTCCAGATGGTTGCGCTAGGTAACCAACTCCTGGTATCCATGCCCAGTATAATTTATTTCCCAAGGCTGTGGGTAGGGCCTGTTAATATCATGCTACATTGCTCCTTAATGTGGCTATGTTTTGTGAGCCATATAATAGAATAGTCACACCTGTGATTACATTGCATTATATAAGACTCCTTTGTAAATAATGCTGCCGTGAACACAGGGGTGCATATATTCTTTTGAATAAGTATTTCAGGTTTCTTTGGATGTATTCCCAGAAGAGGAATCTCTGAGTCATAAGGCAGTTTCATTTTTAATTTTCTGAGGTAACTCCATGTTTTCCATAGTGGCTGCACCAATCTGCATTCCCACCAACAATGCATGAGGGTTCCCTTTTCTCAACATCCTCACCAATACTTATTTGTTGATTTACTGATGATAGCCACTCTGATGGGTGTGAGGTCATAGCTCACTTTTTTTTAAATTGCATCTCTCTGATGGCTAGTGATGTTGAGTATTTTTTCGTATGTCATCTATATGTCCTCCTTCAAGACATGTCTACTTGGTTCCTTTGCCCATTTTTCAATTTGATTGTTTTTATTTTTTTTTTTTTTGATGTTGAGTTGTATGAGTTCTTTTTAAATTTTGGACATTAACCCCTTATCGTCTGTATCATTAATGAATATGTTATCCCGTTCCATAGGTTGTATTTTTATTTTGTTGATGGTTTCTTTTGCTGTACAAAAACTCATCCCAAGTGCCCATCAGTAGACAAGTAGATAAAAGGCTGTGATACATTTACACAGTGGAATAGTACTTGGATGTAAAAAGGGAAGGAAATATTACCTTTTGTGACAGCATGGATGGATCTGGAGAGCATTATGCTAAGTGAAATAAGCCAGTCAGAGAAAGACAAATACTGTATGATTTTACTTATATGTGGAATCTAAAGAACAAAATAAACTAACAAAAAATAGAAACAGACTCACAGATATAAAAAATAGACTGACAGCTATTAGAAGGGAGGAGGGTTGGGGTTGGGTGAAAAAGGTGAAGAGATTAAGCAAAAAATAATAAAGCAATTTCATAGACACAGACAATAGTATGGTGATTACCAAAGAGAAAGAGTGTAGGGGAGGTAAAAGGGTACATGGGGATAAATGGTAACAGAGGTAGATTTGACTTTGGGTGATGAACACACAATACAATACACAGATGATGTATTATAGAATTGTACACTTTAATCCTATATAATTTTATTAACCAATGTCACCCCAGTAAATTCAATAACTTTTTTAAAGGCTCCATTGTGCAGAATAAATTGGCGGATTTGAATAAATAAGCTATCATCTTTCAATAAGACCACATTGTTGGAACCTGAGGATTGTCTACAGAAACTAAGAGCAGCTCTGGCCAGTGGCCAGCAGGAAAACAGGGACCTCAGGCTTACAACTACCAGAACCTGAGATCTGTCAGCATTAAGCTCATGTGAGCTTCAGATGAGACTGCACATCTGACTGACAATTCAATTTAGGCCTTGATATATCTTAAACAGAGGTCGTAGTTGAGCTCTACCCAAACTTCTGACCTAATAAAAGAGTGTGAGATAATAAGTGGGTGTTGTTTTAAGTTTGTGATTGTGTTACTCAGCAATAGAAAACTAATGAACATACTATAAAGAATTGGCGTTAGTATAATATTGAGCCTGCTGATCCTTGAACATATCACTCTATATAAGACATTTGCTCGAGTCTACTGAACCCCCATGCATCTTGGCCCAAGTGGAGCATTCTGTATTCATGGGGTATTGCAAACACTGTGTGTGAATGAGGTAGCAAGGAATGGCACGTAGACATGTTGCATGAGCTTCCCCTGCTCAAGTCCATGCTTCATCATCCCATCAGATTTTACTTGCAGAACGCAAGTTCAAAGACCACAAATGGGCCTAAGGAAACTTTTCAGGGTTAAGAAAATGAGGTGGTAGTTACATAGATATGCATTTGACAGAATTTACTTCTGCAAAAGAGTGACTTGACGCTTAAAAAAAAAACTGCTTTTGCTTTCCTGTTCCAGGCTATTATGTTTATTTTGTTTTGTTTTTCTTTAATTTGTACTACTGTTCTAATTATTAATTCTTTCATTCTATAAAATTAAGGGTTTTGATTTGCTCTAATTTTTAAATCTTACTTGAGATTGATACTTAACTTATTGATTTAAAAAAATTATTTTATTGTTGTTCAATGATAGTTGTCTGCATTTTCTCCCCACCCCTCCCCCCAACCCCAGCCAAACCCTCCTCCTTCCCTTGCTTCCACCCCACCTTGCTTTTGTCCATGTGTCCTTTATAGTTGTTCCTGAAAACCCTCACGCCCTTACGTCTTCTCCTCTTCCCCCAATTATCCCCTCCCTCCTCCCCTCTGGTTACTGTCAGATTATTCTTAATTTCAATGTCTCTGGTTACATTTTGCTTGCTTTTTTCCTTTGTTGATTAGGTTCCATTTAAATCTTTAACCTTTCTCCTAATGTCTGCACCAAGGCTATAATTAATCCTCTCACTATGGCTTTAGTTGAATCTCATGAGATTTGATATGCCCCATTTTCATTGTCATTAGGTTATAAATAATTTTTAATCAACATTGTGATTTCTCCTCTAATATTTAAGAATACAGGAAGAATTACAGTAAAAGGATGAAAGAATGTACTCTGCAAACACTAACAAAGGTAGTTTGTGTGGATACCGTAATCACAGGCAAGGTAGATGTTAAGACAAAAGGTATTATTATAAATTATTATTATTATTATTAGAAGGTATTATTAAAAACAAACAGGTACATTTCATAGTGATATAAGTTTAATTTATCAGAAATATATAACTATTTTAAATTGCCATATAATTAATAATATAATTGCCTCAAAGTTTTACAGCAAACAAATGACAGAACTAAAAGAATAACCAAGTCTGTAATCATAGTAGGCAATTAAAAAAATCTATTCCAGTAACCAATAAAACATTACATTTTAGATTTGTCCATTATAAGGAGCATGGAAGTTTTCTTTCAAACCCAGTCTTGTTAGTTTTGTTTTTCAATTTGTGTATTTAGAACAATGTGGGTTTAAACCTTGCAAAATGCAGTTTGCTTTTTATTTCTCTTAATCTTGCTATGTTCTTATTTTGACCTTTTATCTAACTTTTATTATTTATTATAATTTTTATTATTCTATTTTCTCTCTTCTGTGAGTAGATATGCATTCTTTAACAATTGTTTTAGTGTTGTGTAGTAAAGAACTTGGCTGGCTTTTGTCCCCTGTTCCTCAAAGGTAAACTCTAGATTCTTGGAATTTCCCAAGTAATGAGAGTATCTTTATTATCAGAAATAATAATGAGGCTCAGACCACAGCTGATAGTTTATGCTGATGAGATGACTCATGGTGAGCCCCTGGAGAGTTTATGCTAATGAGAGGACTCAGAATGAGGGCTGGACAGGCCAGAAAAACTAACCATGTAATTACTGGGTCGGGTCCTGTGATACCAGCCTGAACTCCAGGCAGTGTAGAAGGCTAGAGATTGAGTCACATGGGGCAGTGAGTCAATCTAGCATTCCTGGGTAATAAAACCCCAGTGAAAACCTGGGACACCAGTTTGGACGAACTTCACTGGTTGGCCATATTCTTTGAGTATTGTCATACTTCAGTGTGGAATGGGTAACCTGTCCCTAAGGATTTAGAGATCATTGAGTCTTCCCTCATGTATCTCTTCTTTGACTACTCTAATTTGTGAGTTGAGTTTTTGTAGTGAACTATTAAATCTGAGGGAGATGTGGTAAACTTCAAATTTGTAGCCAGCTGGTCAGGAGTGTGACCCTGGGGCATATGGAATTGTGGCTGGTATTTGAAGTAAGGATAGTGTTTTAGAGAGCTGTGCCTTTAATCTTGAGTTTGGTTGTAACTCCAGGTAAATTATTACCAGAAGTGGCTTGACTTATAGTTATACTGTTACATGTTATATTTAAATAATATATGATTTACATTATGGATGTTATAATTAGAACATCCTCTGAATCCATATAATCTCTCCTTCCCAACTTGTATGCTCTTATTCTCCTGTATTTTATTTTTATTATATATTTTAAAACTTCGCATAAAATATTATTACTGTTTATTTATATATACTAATGCTTATTTTTGTGTTTTTCCTTATTATTTTCTGCACTTAGAGCAGGGGTCAAACTCATTTTTACTGGAGCCATATCAGAGTCAAGATGGCCTTCAAAGGGCCAAATGTAGTTTCAACTCCTTAACAGTTAAGGAGTAGTTACATTTATACAGTCCTAAAATTATTCCAGCCCTTTGAAGGCAACTGCGAGGCTGATGTTGTCCCTGGTGAAAATGAGTTTGACACTCCTGACTTAGAGCTTTAGATTTTTGTTCACATTGACACATATAACATCAAATAAAGTAGATAGTTATACATGGAAAAAGAAGAATATTCCAAATGAAAGAAAAGGGAAATATACACAGGTGGGCAAAAGTAAGTTTCAGTTGTTTGTGTGGAAAAAGCCATGCATGTTATGATTATTACAATAACTTTATTAACTCTGTGCCATGTATTGACAACATAAACCCACTTTTGTCCACCACTCTATAGGAAGGATTGAAAAAATTGAAGTCACAAAATAGGGTGGTAAAAATATTCCCAGAATATAGTTATTGTATTAAGAGTGAAATAAGTAAATTCTTTATTAAAAAAGACAAACACTTATTATATTAAAAGTACTGTTTATATCTAAGCTAAAAAGATTGCAGAGAGACTGAAAGTAAAAGTACATGTTATACAAGTAAATACTGAAAAAAGGAACACTGGCGTGAATATATAACAATCAAAGTGGACTTTAAAGCAAAATATATTAAAAGTATGATGAGATCTTCAGATAATGACAAAATGTTCAATTCACCAGAAAAAAACCCCCTAATAATTGGTTGAATTTTATCTTTATAATTTCAAAAATAACTATAGTAAATATTGGAGAACTATAAAATTTGCAAAACTAACATTATTTTACGATTTTAATACATTTCTATAGGTCAGGCAGATAATAAATTTTAAGGACATAGAAGATTTACCCAATAAATATTAATCATTTGATTAATAGATGTTTATGTACCACTAACCCAAAAAGTCAGAATACATATTCTTTTGAAGGGCATGTAGCATATTTATGAAGGCTGACAACATACTGAAAAATAACACAAATCTCAAAAGGCTTTCAAAGGTTTTATTATAAAGAGAAGTTTTCTGCCATAATGTATTTAAATAAGAGATCTATAAAAAATATTTGGAAAATGTTATATGTCAGGAAATAGATAGCTAACGGGTCAAAGAAAAATCCTACAAATGTAAGTCAAGCGAAATATTTTAAACTATAAAAATATATATATATCCCATAGTATCAAAACTCATGCAATTTATCTGAACAGCACTTCAGAGGAAATGTAAATGACAGCATCAAGTACATCTATTAGGAACAAATGTAAGGTGAAAATAAAGTAGGCATTAATTTACAAATAAAAAAAGAATAAAGGTATAAACCCAAAAGTTGTGGAGGAAAGGACAAATGAAGTAGAAATATAGAAAAATTTAAAACATAAATACAGTAGAAGATATCACTACAAGTATTAGTTTTTAAAAGATTCTATACTCTGGGAAGTTTGATCACAGGATATAGAAAGAAGGTACTAAAACTTTCAGAATGAAAATGCATAAGTAAGTATAGATACAATAGTTTATCAAAGAATATGAGCCATTAAAAGATTAATTAAAATAATATGAAAACATAGTGTTTAAGAAACATAAACCATATTAATCATATAACAATAAACTGTAATTCTATAACAATTTAATACTCTTATAACAAAATATTGTACCTGAGTTGTATAATATTCCTATAACAACATATTAACCATTAATTAAACATTTTTAAATTAAAATCTCTCTTGGTTTACTTAGTTTTATTAGAACTGTCTACCAAATGTTTAAGAAGAAATAAAGGTAATCCTATGTGTTATTTTTCAGAGAAAACAAAAAAGGGACTACTCTCTAGGTTATTTTTCTGATATTAACATTAGAGTCAAATAAAATACAGGCTAATTTTAGACATAAACCTAGAATAAAAAGTGCAAAATGGTGTTAGCAAATAAAATCCAGCAACGCACAAAATATTCTTTAGAAAAAATATATCCTCTAGAAAACATCCTTCAGAGATAATTTAGCATCATATAGTAATTTTGAACCTAATTATCTCATAGCCCAACAATTCTACTCTTAAATACGCTTGCTAAAATCTTTTGTACGTAGGTGCCATGAAACATGAAAAAGAGGAAAGATACTAGAGTAACATTGTGCTAGCAAAAAAAAAAAAAGTACATCACACAAATCCACAAGTCAAATCTGTCAATTATGACAAAAGATACATTATACATATGTGCTATAGTCTTTTAAAGGAATATAATGTAGCTGATAAAAATAATAATTTCATTAATTTTATCAACGTATAAACCAAGGGGACTCTCTGGGACATAAAGTTGATTCCAAAAGCAATTACAGGAGAATAGATGTAATACAATTTCATTACATAAAGTTTGAAAACATGCAGAACTAAAGAGTATAATTTTAGAGATACTAACATCTAATAAATCTAATAAAAATAAGAATATGGTAAATACAAACTTAGAGTAGTTACAGTTAAGTAGCAAAGATTACATAGAGACTTAAACGTAAGGAAAATGTTCTTTCTTAAACAGAGATAATGTGGTTGGTTTTTATTTTTTTATAAGTTAGACATACTCTATAGATACTTGTATATTTTCAAAATTTAATAAGAATGAAACAAACAAAAAGGTGTTAGAAGCCCCTAGACTAATTGCTCATGCATTATTAACAGAGTCATAACAATGTTATTTATGCACAACATATTCAAAAAGATTTATCTTTCAATCATGTTTTCAATTAGAACTGTGACATATGAGACATAGACTAATGCAGTGCCTTATCTCCTCTCCTTTAGGATTGGGACTATATCAGAAGATAAATTAGTTCTGTGGTTTTTCTTTAGACCTGGCTGGGTAGAATGAGTTCTTTTACCAACGCGCTGTCAGTGACCGTGCCAGGTTTGGATTCATGATTATGCCATTTCCTCTGGCTTCTGTAATAATAGCCAGAGAAAGACAACTGAAATGTTAATGCTTAGCCTTAACTGTATGTAATGGAAGAAAATTTACTGCTTTAACCTCTTAGTAACTGGGAATGACTGACAATTAGCCACTTCATTCATATCAGTGTAAATACAGAGATTAAAAGGAAACCAAGTGTTCTAAAGAGTTGTTTTCCTACCTTTTCTCTATATTAAAAAAAAATCATTAAAATAAAACATGCTTCTGACAGAACTTTAGAAAACACATGATACAAGAAACCAAAACAAAAAGCCTAGAATATCAATAGCAACCATTTTGGTGTACTTTAGTCTCCATGTAAAAATATTAAAAATACTGCCTTATTGGAGATACACATTTCCTACTGTTTTGTTTTTTACTAGGAGTTTTTATATCATTCTTTAAATACATTATTTTTAATCACCATATACTATTTTCTCTATGAGTGATTAACTTAATCTTTAACCTATTAATAGACATAGAAATTGAATCTATTGTTTTGCTATTATTTAAATGCTGCATGTGAATCTTTCTTCTGAACTATAATCTTTGACAATTTTTTTTCTTGTATGACAAACAAAATCTTAATTTAGGAGAGACCCTAGTCTTTCATTTACCTTGCTCCTCAAAGGAAATTCTAGCTCGATTCCCTCAGCTTACTCGTTTCTCTTGACCTGCTTTTGTTCCTGCAAGGTCCTAATCTGCCAGATCTATTCTTTCCCTATTTTGTTGATTCAGAATTGAGGAGCCATGAAGGAAATTTAGAGGAACATGATGCCCTTCGACTAGCCTGGTGGGAGAGGTTTTCTCACAGTATGTTGAACGAGGGCTGCTTCACAGAGTAAGAGGGTAAGGAGAGAAAAAAAGGGGGGTGCTTTTAAAAACTATTAATCTGGGCAAAGATAAGAAACTCAATAAGAGCATTACAAAAATAAAAGAAATTGTTTTGAAGTTATCTCGTAGTTGCCGACTTGGTACTTTTTTGGCTGTGACATTATTCTAAAACTAGACGTGAGCACCATGGTTTCATAAGGTTTGTACTTTTTTTTTTAAGGAAAGATCACTGCCTTCTCATTTCCTGTCCAAATTGCTCTCTCAAAAGAGTAGGTCAATGTATTCTCTTTACCAGCCTGATATAAGAATGCCTTTAGGCCTGATGTGATAAAGCAATGGAATATTATCATATAACAAAAATGTTTGTAAACTTGATAGGTAGAAAAATAGTGTCTGTTCATTTCACCTTTTCATTGGTGAGGTTGGATATTTCCAGTTTTCTTCATATCTTAAAGGTTGTTTAAGAGTGATTTGTTCGTGATCATTTTGATTCACTGGGTGAATTAGCATATCTATGTTTCTTAAGCATATTCATCTATTAATTTGCATATTTATTGCAGTTACCTCTCTTGGTCATTAGATTTTAATTTTATTAGTTTTAAATATAGATGTATTAAAGTTGTATTTAGTCAAATAAATTGACTTTTTCCATTATAACTCAATCTATTGTTATATTCTCAGAAAGTCCTTGCTTATTCTTAGTGTTCAGCTGCTACTCACTCACCTACAGGTTTTAATATTTATATGTATTGCATCTGTTTTGTCCACTTGGAATTTACTTTGGAATAAGGTATGAAGAAAAAAAATTTTTTCCAAAGAGGTTGACTCATTGTTCCAGTACAATATATTGAAAAATTATTTTAACTCTCATTCGTGATGCTCATTTATTATTTATTAATTTCTTATATATTAGGTGACTTATCCTATGCTATTAATCAAATATATAGCATAACTTTTATAATTCCAAATTAACTTGTGTTTTAATATGAAAGAAAATATCTATTCAGTATTCTTTTTTAAAAATATCTTTGCTATTCTTACTGTTTTCTATTCATATAACTTTTAGAATCACTTTGCCAAACTATTTTTAAGTTTTCAGTGGAAATTTGATTAGAATTAGATTAAATCTCTAAATTAGTTTGAGAGGTATTTTCCCATTTATCAAGTATTTAAAATACTTTAGTAAAAGTTTGGTATTGACTGTGCATCTGCTTATTTATTTAGTGTATCTTTGCGAACTGGCACTGTAATGGGCACCTTAGGTTTAACGATGTGCTGGCAAACCTCTGTATTCCAATTCCCTTGTGAGGGATGCCTTGTATCAATGAGGTGATAGAAACAGGGCAGAACAAATCCTCCTTGCTAACAGTAGCAGAAAAATGAATCCTTCCATACATTGAAGACACAAACTAGGTGGCAATGAAGCTCAAATAGGTATGTTTAAAGCACTAAGTGGAGACATTTATAGAAGTGTTTTTGTAATCACTCATAGCTAATTGCTGCATGTTGACAGTATATATTATAATTTTGGATTGTTCGTCACAAGATGCCTTGAAATCTGAGACAAGCAAACCTTTTATTATTGCTGAGGTGTCTTGCACACGGTGGTATTCTGTGCATTTGGGGGAGGTTGCCCCGATTGTCAGTGAAGAAGAAAATAATACATAGGCTTCTCTCCTTTTCATGCATAGAAAATCAGTTCTCCACTAGTACGTTATCTATTCTGTTTCATACAACTGCTTCATTCTATACAAACTAATTTCATTCTGCAAAGAAACTAAATCAATAAAAAAAAGGAAAGAAAGAAAGATAATCACACAGAGTAGATTCCACCATATCTGTTAGATAGAATGATATTATCACCATGTCTAGAGATAATTTTAGCCTTTCTTCATAGAATGTAATTTGTTGAAAATGCAGCCTCCAACTGAAATATTTCTGATTACAATGTACATGTTTCTATGTAATTTTGGTATCTGCCAATTATTTCTGTGAGTATACTTGAAAAACAATTTCTTTAAAGTTTCATTTCTTTTGAGTTGCTCAGTTGATTTTTATAGATTTTCTGGTATCAGAAAGATACAAAACCCAAACAATTGCTTGGCTATTCTGGTTTTGCTGAAATTATTTTTATTGACAATGTCATTGTATCCATTGTGGTTCTGTGTTCATTGTTTGTTACCAAAATAAAGTTCTCATCAATGTAAGCTTATGTTACCCTGTTATTGTTATTGCAAAAAGTCATTCAAAATATATTATCCTCTTCAAATCAAAGAAATTTATTTTCCATAAATTAATGACAAACATGGAAGAACAGAGAAGTTTTATCAAAGTATTAGAGTGGAGCTTCATCTCAGAGTTCCCTACTGCTTTTCTCATTAATAATCTATGATTAATAGAAAAATCTCTCTATTATCACCTGCATTTATTTCTAGTTTTCTTTCACCTCTTTTCCCCTACAAAAATCACCGCTGAATTTTGGGGGAATTTTTTTCCAGATAATAAGAATAAGACCTAATGATCATGTAATGCATTAGAGTTCATGAAATGGCTGTACAAACAAGATGTCCGTTGGTTCTGTGAGATTGGTGGGGAAGGGTGTGACATTTTTTCATGAATGAGGAAAAGACTAGGAAGTTAAGTTACTTCAAAAAAAAATCATTTTTCTTTTATGCTCAGAGAAATTAAAGAAGGAGCTTAGTTAGTATGGGTTAGAGATACATGACTATACCAGGAAGAAAACTCTTGGATATAACAGGATTATGAAAGTAATTTGAAATAAGTAGTACTTTTCAATTGTTTTGTCAAGGGAATAGTACTCTGGAACATAATGTATTTGCTTCTAGTTTATCATTTTAGTTTCAATATTTTTTACTAAATGAAACATCCAAAAAAGCGTATTGTTGTAAAAGGTGTTCTTCAAGTCAATTGGCATTTATGGAAGACTTTATAAATGATTAGTGAATGAGAAATTTATGGTTCTCTGCTATTCAATTTATAGTGAAGGACAGTAATTGATATGTACCATATTTTAGATAAGTAAAAAATGCAGAAAAATACAAAAGGTAATGTGAAAATACCAGTATTCCTACCACTATGAAGTTAAAACTATTGTTTTTCATATTTACATCATCCTTTGTTAATAAATGAATGAAAGTATTTCAGAAGAGGTTGAAAGAACCAATGACACCATTTCCAGTCATTTTCTCTCTCTTCTTCCCCCAAAGCAAAAACTACTATAAAAAATTTTGATATGTGTGAAAAAGTATAGTACATACCATTATTTCTTTGTATGTCTTAACAGTGTTCCAGTTACATAGGTAGTATCAGCATTGTGCAATGTAGTCTCTTTTTTTCTCAGTTCAACAAATATTTGTTGAGTACATATTATGTAACAAATATTGAAGGTAAATGAATAAGTACAGATTCCTGCTCTCAGTGCAGTTATATTCTAGAGGGGTGGGAGGAGAGAAAGATAAACAAAAATATATAATATGTTGAGAGGTGATCAAAGTTATGATGAAAATAAAGCAGAGTTAGGGAGAGAAGCATACCAAGTGAAAGTGTGAGGAAGCTCCTACTGTTACAAATAAAGTGGTCATTTACTGGTAAATTGAAATTTTAATCTCATAATTTTATAATAAGCCCTGACAACTGGTAATAATATCCCCTACCTTATTTTTTTTATTTCTTAGAATTTTGTTGGCAATTATTTTTGTCATTACGCAGCTATGTATTTTTAGAATCAGTCTTAAAAATTCTGTAAAAAAATTCTATATTTTTTCATTTTTTCCATTGACATTGAATGAAATTTATAGACTTACTGTGGGAAAATTGAATTTTTAAATACTAAGTTTCTTACACTTTGTCTATAAACACAGTATATACACATTTATTCAATTTATATTTTACATTTTTCATCAATACATAATTTTCAACCTTTGTACACATTCGTTTGGTTTCTTATATATCTTTCAAGTTTATTGTTATGGACACTATTTTTTATTACATTTTCTCTCTGTTATTGTTTATGACTAGGGGTAGTATTGGTTTTGCATGTTTTAGGATGTTTAGAATCATGTCGAAGTGCTGAGTCAAACTCTGACGGATGATGGAGGTTTCTAAGTGAAATACTAAAGCCTAGCCTGCCCTAGTGATTAGGAACACAAGCATCGGAGCCAGACCACTCACGTTCAGATTTTAAGCCTGCCACTTACTAGCTCTTGTGCGTTGGGCAAGTTACTAGTTACTTGACCCTACACTATGCCTCAATATTATCATCTATTTGCAACTGATATTTATAATTTATTTTGAGGAAAAAACATTAATATATGCAAAGCTCATAAAATATTGCATACATATAAATGTCATTTAATAAATAGCTATTATAATAGTCATAACTTCCATAGGTTGTCAAAGATTATAAATGCAAATTTTTGCTTTTTTTTAAAGAAATGTAAACTTTTTTTCAGTGTAATGATGGAGGTGTTGGAGAAGTTAGAACATGTTAATCTGTTTTACATGGTCACAGATGATGGGATATAAGCATTTAAAAATCACTTGACAATATTGAATAACTCCCTCAAAGACCATTTAAAATCTAGGGTATTAAGTTCCATGGAAATTATGATGCCTATTACTTAATATCCTGTATTAGGTAATTTATAATCATATATTACCTTTGATTATTTTTTCCTTTACATGATAATCTAATTAGTGTTGTGTTGATTATTTCTTAAAATGCCTCCTTAACCTTTTTGTTTTTTCACTATTTTAACTATCACTAGGCTCTTATTATCTCTTGCATAGGTGATTATAAGACTTTTATGAACCTCCCTCTAGTCTCTTTTTTACCAAGTTTATATCTATGATCAGACATTTAACTCATGCAATCAAGCCTATACATTATGCAATTATTGTTATGTACCTAAACTTCAGATTTGATCAAGTCACTGCCCATATGAGAAAACTTTAATGAACTTCTATTTTTCCAAGCCAAAATATTAACTTCCTGGTGCCATCCTACATGTGCAGCCTCATATCATGACCTCCTACACACTTGTCAGTAATATTTGATGCTTTTTTAAGAGTCATTGAAATTTCATGTATCCATGTCTTTGACCATTACATTGTATCTTGGATGATTCTCACTTTTTGGATACCATTTAAGTGCATTTTACCATATATACTAGTCAACTAAGATGATTTTACTTATCTTTTATAATTTAGTTTATATGTAATTTTCTGTCACTTTTTCTTCCCTTATAATTATCCAGTTTTCCATCTGTATTCCATAACATTCCTTACCATATGCATATATATACATATATATGTATATGTGTTTGTATATTTATATAATTTTTCCACAGAAACCCAGAATCACCAAGCACTGTGTAGGCTATTTATTTTGAATCCATATTTTATAATTATGTAATGAAACTTTATTAATAGTTTAATCATTTACATATGATATACATATCTAATAATAATTATTATTATGGTATTGCCTTTAAAGTATTTGATTATTTAACAGGTATATATTGCTGAATCTAGACCCAAGGCCAGATTTTTATCTCATGACATCTTTAAAAAGAACTATTAACATCAAAATACAAAAATTTATGTGATATTTTTGTCGTGGGCTACTGCAGCTATTGTCCCATTACTACTATTATCAGTCTAACTATTATTGTTCATGTTTATGCCAAAACTTTCCTTGAGAGGTCAATGTGTTGTGAACATTTTGAAAATATTAAACAATATTTTGTCACTAAAGTGGAGGGTCTTGTCCATTAGATACCTGTTGAATTTTCTCAGTCACATGAGCAAATCTGCAATTGGTCCACATGCTCCTTTAGTAGGGAGACATGCCTCGTTAAAGTTGAACAGATTTTTTTGAAAGAACAGACCAGACATTTTGATTTCAAATCTGATTTACTGTGATAAGTCTAGATCCAACTTGAATCTAATCTTGATAATAGGGTTAGTGGTAGCCTCGGAGAACTCATCATTAAGAACAGAACAGTAGCAAATCAGGTTTCCCAGTCAGAGTTGCTTTGTCATCTGCTCTCATTGCTTGCACATCCATTGAATGCTAAATATACCCCTTGTACTAAGGCACTCTAATTACAAGAAAGGGGAATTTGTTTTTTCAATAGAAAAATCTAGAAGTATTGTAAGGAAGCACAATTACTGGTGTCATCTTGCAGATCATTTAAGCTTGAATTATTGCCTCTCCTTCATAAATAGATCTTATCTTTAAATATTTCTATTATTTCTTCTAGAATTTTAAGTACCTGTTTAAAAATCACCTTGAATAGGTTTTGAAGAGCTCAAAGTTTCTTCTTTCTGGGGTTATATCTATTTTAGTGTTTAAGTTAGTTTTAAGGTAACACATTTATTGGAGTTTGAGAGAGTCAAAAAAGTCTTTTATTCTTTATATAAATTATGTTTAAGTATATTTTATTGATTATCCTATTATAGTTGTCCTAATTTTTCTCCCTTTGCCCCCATCTACCTAATACCTTCCTTGCCTCTAGCAATCACCCCCTTAGTTCATGCCCATGGGTCATGCATCTAAGTTATTTGACTTATCCATTGCTGATACTGTTCTTACCATCACCTATTTTTAACCTACCCAGTTATGCTCCTAAATCCATGTACCTTTCCTCTATTCTTCCCCTTCCCCCTCCCAGCTGATAATCTCCAAATGATCTCCATTTCTATGATTCTATTCCTGTTCTAGTTGTTTGTTTAGTTTGTTTTTATTTTTTAGATTCAGTTGTTGATAGTTGTGAGTTTGTTGTCATTTTAACATTCATAGTTTTGATCTTTTTCTTAAATAAGTCCCTTTAACATTTCATGTGGTAAGGGCTTGGTGATGATGAATTCCTTTAGCTTTACCTTGTCTGGGATGAACTTTATCTGCCCTTCCATTCTAAATGATAGCTTTGCTGGGTAGAGTAATCTTGGTTGTTGGTCCTTGCTTTTAATCACTTTGAATACTTCTTGCCAGTCCCTTCTTGCCTGCAAAGTTTCTTTTGAGAAATCAGCTGACAGTCTTATGGGCACTCCTTTGTACGTAACTCTCTACTCTTCTCTTGCTGCTTTTAAGATTCTCTCTTTATCTTTAACCTTTGGTATTTTAGTTATGATGTGTCTTGGTGTGGGCCTCTTTGGGTCCAACTTGTTTGGGATTCGCTGAGCTTCCTGGACTTGTATGTCTATTTCCTTCGCCAGATTAAGGAAGTTCTCTTTTCATTATTTTTTAAAATACCTTTTCAGTTTCTTTTGCTTCCTCTTCTCCTTCAGGCATCCATATGATTCAGATGTTGGCCCTTTTGGAGATGTCCCAGAGTCTCCTTAAACTCTCCTCATTTTTTTGAATTCTTATTTCTTCATTTTGTTCTGGTTGAATGTTTATTTCTTCCTTATGTTGCAAATCATTGGTTTGAATCTTGGCTTCCTTCCCATCACTGCTGGTATCCTGTGGATTTTTCTTTATTTCCCTAAGTATAGCCTTCATTTCTTCTCTTATGCCTTTGCTGTAGGCTATGAGATCTATGAGCATTCTGACCACCAGTGTTTTGAACTTTGTGTCTGATAGGTTGGCTATCTCCACATCACTTAGTTCTTTTTCTGGGGTTGTGTTCTGATCCTTCATTTGGGCATATTTCTTTGTCTCTTCATTTTGGCAGCCATCTTGTGTCTGTGTACCAGGTGGAGCCACTTTGGCTTCCTGTATTAGCACACCTGTTAATTTGTATGGGGCAAAGCCTTGGGTATTTGCCAGAGCAGGACAACTTGCTTTGCCACTTTGTGACTCTGTGTGTGTGGGAGGGGTCGAAGAAGGGACAATGCCACTGCTGGCTGACCTCCGGAGGTCTTGCCTGGCACTGAGCCCTTTTCCAGTCACTTCACACACTTTCTGTATGTGACTGGCACCCCTCTAGCTGCTGTCCTGGTTGTGGTTCCCAGAGTGGTTGGGTCTGCATGCAATCCAGGCTCACCTGAGAAAACAGCAGTTTCTTCTGCCACCACAATCCCCACTGGGTTTACAGCCAGAGGTTATAAGGCTTTATTTTTCCTAGCACTGTAACCCTGGGCTGCTCAGTCTGGACTGGGGCTGGGTTTGCTCACTCACAAAGTGTCCCCCTGATTTTTATCCACCACATGTAAGTGTGTGACTGCCCTAGCTGCCACCACCTCGCTGCCTCACTGCCTAGCCAAACTCAGCTTGCCACCACCACACCTCATCCTATCTGCCCTTGCTACATGTCTGGATGAATATAGCTTCTTTAAAACCTTGGTTGTCAGTCCTCTGTATAGTTCTGAGTGTTTTTCTGGGTGATTTTTTGGCAGTTCTGAATTTTGTTTTTATTTTTAAGTTAGTCAATTGTGTTCCTTCTTATGGTTATGTAATGAGGTGAAATGTGTCTACCTATGCCTCCATCTTGACCCCAAACCTTCTTTATATAAAGTCTTAAAAATTGATAGATGAAGAAAAGAGACTGATAGGTTGGGTGGGGGACTCAGCTTTGTTGCTTTAGACGTGTTGCAGAATATGGCCTATGTGTGTGACAAAAATGTACTTCCTAATGCTATACCACGTCAATAGGCATACTCATCCAAGGCAGTGCTGGACGACTCCCAGGCCTCCCAGGCAGGAGAAAATCCTTTCCGATGAACACTTCCTTTAGTTTGGAGTACACCAGAGAAATGCTCTCCAGAGGCAGGCAGTTACTCAAAAGGTAAAAGGAGACAGGTTAACCTTGGCATTCCCAGAATCCATTCCCAAATTTACCCAAGTGAAACATAGTTCTTCCCTTGGAAGTATTGAATGATGGGGTGGAGAAATGACAAGGGATGTTCCTCCAAGCTGAAACAGGAGAAAGGAGGTTCCTCTAACAGCATATATGTTGCTCAATTTGCAATGAGAGTGGGAAAGCAGTTAAACCTGGTGACTTAGTCCAAATTTTACTGCCTGGGCTGATTCATAAGGGCTTTGGCTTCTGATCTGTGCCTTTACAATGTGCCATCTTCAGGACTGGTCATCAAAGCAAAGAGAGTTACTCATCTAACTGTTCCTTATAACTAGCAAATTCCTTCAGCAATTCCATCTCAAATTCAACCTTAGTCATAATGTGGTTAAATATAATTTTGCTGGTAAGATTAAAGAATAATATTATTAGCCTCATGCATTTAAATGGCTCACCAAAGTATAACTTTAGAACATTGTTCTGCTCAACTCTTGTTCCCAAGAATTTCAATGTTTAAGGAGTTAGAGTTTTACCTGAACAATTTATGACACATGAAAATCAGGAAGAAGATCATTCAATACCTGTATTCATAGTTTTTATTAAGTTAATTTCACTCAGATCACATTCTTTGCACAGTAGCTATGCTCTCTGATCTTCCTCTTATGCTGATAAATGGGTAAGATGATAAGTAGATAGATAGACAGATACACAGATAGATATTCTAGGCATGTAGAGATATTATAGTTTACATTCTTTCAGGATTTTTTTGAAAGGACTCAGAAGAGTAACAATTTTACTAGATAGCCTATAAACTGCATTTTTTTCTTTTCCAATAAAAAATTAAAAAATAAAATTAAAAAGCAGCCCTCCTACTTCAGTTGACTTTTCAGACAAATGTCAGTTAACTGGGGGGGAAATCTATAGCAAGAATACACTATCTGCATAAAATCTACTCAAACTGTCTGATTTTTCAGTGGCATGTCCTGCTGCGATATGTTACACCTTCTAAGCACACCTTTCTCTGTGGATTTTTTGTTAACAACTCACTGGGGAGAGACCATTGTGAAAATAATCACTGACACAACATAAAACCCTGGAACATTGTTTAGGTGAGAGAGATTTTAAGGACATTAGGGTGGGAGAATAAAGGAAGTGTAAAAGTCATAGGTTGGACAATCTTTTCAAAGCAAAGAGAGATAATGTGATTGGCTCTGTTTGTTGGGCTCGCCTTTGGAAAATATGCTGAAGATTCCACACCTCCAGATTTTGACAAATGAAATCTGTTTGCTTTTCATAGTATAGATTTCAAACTTTATTTCACATTTGCTGCTCTCCTTTTATGCTTGCTTACAATTGTTTCAACATGATACACATAACTTTAAAGTAGTATTAAGTTTTCTGTGGAGGCTGAAATTCAGCATGGTCTTAAGACCAATGGAGTTTTTCTAGGTAGTCTCCTTTTCTTAGAAAGTCACTGCCCCATTAGTACACTGATTATTATTCCAAGTCCAATTTATGAGAGTTATTTTATGTGATTTATAGTATTCTGTAACACATTAAATAATATTTCTTAATATCTCTGATAAATCGCTTAAACATCTTTATACATTATATAGTTTCACTGTGGAACCACCCACTTAAAAATGAGGTCAAGTTTATATGTGCTTGCCTAGAAAGTGAATATGCAGAATATCAATTTATAGTTTTAACTAGAGTCTGATTTTCCCTTTTCTAAGAGTCCATTATTCACACTCATTGCCTAGTTGTATTTTTTTCTCCTTTACTGTCTTTCCCCCACTTGAAGAGATCATTTATAGTGACATCAAAACACTTACCACTTGCTTTTAATCTTATGGAATGTATGGCTTTCAGTTTCTGGTGAAACTTAAAGCTCTATATAAAATGAAATGAAGTGAATTCTTTTTAAAAAATTCATGCGGTCTCACTTTCCATAATGACCCTTTTCAGAGGGCTGCAGTAATTGAAAACAGATTAAGTATTTTTATTACCTCATCTTAAATCTTTTCTACCACTTCCTAATACATTTTTTATAAGCACAAAAGTATGGATGGAAGAAAAATTGATTGCCATCACAGAAGTCCACTCTAATTTTAAAGGATAAACAGGAAAAATTTTTGATTCACTTAAATCAGATCCAATGAACTATTGGTATCTTATAAAAAAACTTTCTCTAGAAAATTTTTTTTATCTAATTCCATTAAAAATTGTTAAGACTTACTAACCATATTTTTAATACTTTCTTAGTTAAGAAATCTTAGTTATAGAAGGTATAGGAAATATTAGGTAAAACTTTTAAAATTATGGTAGAGTGCTTTCTTTATTTCTCCTTTTTTCTTAGTTGATATTGTTATTAAGATTTCTATGTGATTTGTATATAAGGAGAGATTATATCCATTCTATACTTACTAGAAGGAGACAATAGAAAATACCAGAAAACAATTTAGACTAGGGAACAAGATTTTTTTTCTGATTCCTTAATGACACTCCTTATGAGCAAGCCACTTACATTCTGTGCAACTGAAAAGTAAAATTATTTGGTTCAAGGTAGAATTCTCCTGGTTTTTCTAATTCTATGAAATGAGAATGCAGATATCACAAATTAATTAGCCCTTTCTTAAGTCAAATATCTGGGAAGGTCAAGTTGTAAGCTATTTGAAGGTGAATCCTCAATTTCATTGTGTCTCTGAGGCATAGGGAAAATTTGGTAATTTAATGATAGTATCTCTTCATCCAAATGTCAAATAAGTAATTACAGAATAGCCAGGGAGATATTAGATACAGTGTAGAAAGTAGAGTAGCCAAAGAACTTATACTCATAACACATGGACATGAAAATGTCGGGGGGATTGCCTGAGTGGGGGTGTTGGGTGGAGGGGGTCAAAGGAGGAAATCTTGGGACAACTATAATAGCATAATCAATAAATTATAATTTAAAAAATTCATGGTGCAATGAATTAGGTTGAAATTTCTAAGTTTGTACTAGTTGAACATTTCTGAAATGGTCCTTCCTGCAGAAAGTGCCTGATACTTATATTATGCTTGACCAAAAAAAAATTTCAATAGGTACACATCGAGTCAGTGTAAATAAAGAGAAAATAGAATGACAATTTAATAGGTCTGGGTAGATTCAGTTAAAGAATTGTGGAGTGAGTTTGAAAGCTACTTATATTACTAACAAAAAAATCTAGAGTAAAGATGGTAGATATCAACTAAACTCAGAGAGTAAAGAAAGAGGTAACTCAGAAGGCAGTTCTACTCAGGGAAAGCTAACCATTTGTCTCTCAGTTTGTTATATAAAAGCGCATTTCCAGGTTTGATGACACATTGTTCTGAAACCCCTATGTGGAGATCAGGTTCCTTATTTATGCTAAGTAAGTCAGAATAGCTATTTATTAAGGGAATTGTTACATGCTATGTCATTTTGGTCTTTTGGGACCCTTCAATGGAAAAGTAAGTTTGAAACATTATTTTAAATTCAATGTAAGATACTTTGCCCCTGAATCATTCCCAAAACTAAGGACACCTTGGTCTTAATTTCCTAGTTTATATCATATTTGTTTTTATATCAAATATATTCTCCCAGATAAACACTGATAAATGATCTAATATCCTTTGACTTTTTCTCTTGGGACTTCAGTTTGCATTATAGCACCTCTTTGAGTGGACAATACTGATCGGCATTTATTGTTAATATTTTTTCTTGTAATAGCTAGGTAATAGAACATGATTATGTGTAGAAAAATATATCAGGAAATTGAAGGTCATCAATAACAGGGCTCCAACAACAAATAGCAAAACCAGTAAAAACAGTTCTATATTTTATAAGAAAGCAGTCTATAAATTTACACATTTTTCTGAATTGTAAATTAATGATCTACATATATTTCACTCTATACTGTTTTCTTTTGGCTATAATTCTGAATCTTTATATCATTTGTCATTAGACAGCAAAATCATTTGTGTGTATATTTAACTGATTATTTAGTTACATGCATACTTTATTTTTTCAATAGTAGTGTAAAATCTCTGACCACAACAACCATATATTTTGCTTTTTTAATACTCCTGGTATAATGCTGCGCACTTAAAAATACTCAGTGAATGATAGATTAGCGACTACTCACTAAACCACTATTAAAACAATGATTAGTGGCTAAATTGGCTGTGAGTAGACATGATGCTTATTCAGATTCCTGTGTGTATAATTATCTGATGCTGTCGACATTTTGTAAAGATATCATCTATATAGACTTGCTAACATGGCCATCATTTTTTACTGTGATTATATTCAAAGTGACAGAATATTTTATTCCCTTCAGCTCATCCTCATTAGCTCTTAGAGGTGGTAATAATGTACACATCGTATTTTTCAGTTTACTTTGGTACAGTGTCTTGAAAATTTCCCATTTGTCCTTCCAAATCAATTCTCTACATTTCTCCATTCTGTACCAATTATCTGGACACTGACCCATGGAGTAGATCAAATGACTCCTTTGACCTCCAGCTTCTGATGGGATCAATAGGAAGTACTGGCAGGAGATCTTAAAGATAAAATTATTCTGAGCTCAGGGTTTATATTGACGTACTCCTTTTTTGCCCAGTGACTTTAGTTTGGCTACATTTTTTTTATTGCAGCCTACAGCTTCTCTCAAGGACAATGCTTTATCTGTATTCTAGAAGGAGTCCTTCTTCAACATTCAGGCCTAAGGGAGCAACAGCTTCCATGCTATTACTAATCTTGGAATACTAAGTCATTCCTTGTTGCTTTTCCTAAATAATGTTCATACCTTGCTAAATTCTCTTTTTATTGAGTTCTCTGAAAATTATCCAATTTGAGCCTACCATCTGTTTCCTGCTCGTAGCCTTACTTGTGTGAAGGATGGCAGCAGTGTGAACCCTACCAATTAATTGTTTCACATTTCATTTCCCAGGTGACTTAGATGCTTCTCATTAGTAGAACCATGTCTAGAATTAGACTTCTGGAACTGAGTTTTTCCAGCTGAGCCTCCCCACTTCTTGTTAAGATAGAGTAATAGGGGCTGTATTTACCCTCTTGCATTAAATGAAAAAAAAGGGGGGGGGGAGATTGATTTGCATACTTTGGACAACGAGCAGCAAAGAACAATGATCCATGAGGAAAGGGATACAAAGTGAACCCTAAAGTTGTTTTCCTTTAGTTTTTGAAAAGAGTTTCCAGGTGGCAACAGAGGAACATGAACCCAGAGAGTCCACTGATCTTCCCAAGTTGAGGATACAGAGTTAAGAATTCAGGAAGGCCAAAATGGTTCAAATTTTAAAGGCAAAATAGTGGGAGGAAAGATCTACACAGAGAGTGAGTTCTGGAGATATGAAGAAGGTTCCTCTCAGGTCTAAAATGAGTACTGTTTGGTGAATGCATGTGAAAAACTATCTGAGGGAGGGAATGAACCACTCAAAGAAAGGAACAAACAGAGTAATTGCCAGTTCTCACACAAGATCAAAACTATTTTATGTGCTCACCAGCCAAAGTGAAAAAATTCTCATAATACATGGACTGGGGTAGAGTACTCCTAGGGAAGGGCATTGTGTCAATAGTGGGGCGAAATTAGCACTACACTGAAGCCTCTTCTTGTCTTGTCTAACAAAGTAAGCCTGAAGAGGCTTAAATAATTTCTAAGAAATAAGGTTCAAGAATTAAAGGAATAAAGAAATCTCTATCAAGGCAAAATTGACAGTGTGTGATATCAAATATAAAATTATCAGTCATACAAAGAAGCAGAAAAATAGAATCCATAATGAGGAGGAAAATTAGTAAAAAAAAATGTAGAAATGACACCAATGTTATAATTAGTAGCTAATGATATTAAGGCAGTTATTATAACTATTTCATGTGTTCACAGAGATGGAAGAAAGCATGAGTATGTTAAAGAAAGACATATATAAAAACAAACAGGCCAAATATCCAGGGATTAAACAATTTCTATTTGAGATGACAATTACACTGGTGACATAAATAGCAGATGAGACACTTCAGAAAGAGATTAGTGAGTTTAAAGATGTAGCAATAGAATCTAATAAAAATAAAACACACACAGAAAAGTGAGTTAAAACATTAGTGAGCTATGGGACAATTTCAAACAGCCTACATATATGGAGTCCCAAAGTAGAGGAGACAAAAAAAGTGTTTGAAGAAATAATGGCTGAATGTTTTCCAAATTTAAAGAAAAATGTAAACCCACAAGATCAAAGAAACTCAATAGGTCTGAATCAAAAATACACCAAGGCCTATTATGATCCAATTGGTTAAAACCAATGATAAAAAAATAAAAATCTTAAAACAGCCAGAGCAAAAAGACACATGTACAGAGAAACAGAGATGAGCATGACAGGATCCCTTTCATTAGACAATGCAAACCTGTGACAATGGAACAACCTTTTCATTCAAGGGGGGAAAAATACCTTGTCAACCTCAAATTCTATATCTAGAAAAAATATCTTTAACAATGAAATTGAAATACAAGACATCTATACATTTTTCTCTGTCAGACTTGGCTAGTTCCTACATTTTTCAAAGCATTTTGGCATATGGCATTTAACACTGGGGTTTCAGATACTCTAATAGATTGGTCTGAATGAATAAAGAGCCCCTAGGGAAGAACTCCTGCTTAAAAAGAGCTATGTGCTCAAGTCTCTGAAGAAGAGAAGACGTTTTGAGTCCAGCACTGCATCAGTCACACAAATTTGGCTTCCAGCTCAGTATACATGGATTCTGGTTGAGGTCCATATTCAGAGTGCTACGTTGACATAAATCTGCAGGAGACACTTACAGACATAAAATGCTTTGCTTTGGAGCCAGTGCAAACAACAACAGAAACTACAGGAATTCTCTTTACTTAGCCAAAGCATACAACTTGACTTTAGTGCTTTGCCAGCTAATCATATTACTAGGACCTTCTACTCCTAGAGAAGCATATACTGGCTGCTGGTTTGGTGCCCGGTGGTGAATGTAGTGGCATCCAGAGTCAAGGGTGTTGGGTCCATAGCAGAGTCACTACTTCTGCTGGTTACTTATGGATGAAAATAAATTCAGATAGAGCAGCTTTATTTAGTGTCAATAGTTCACAGTGAATAATATCACCAATGGTTACATCAAGGTGCATTTTTTAGGCTTCTCAGGTAGCAGAGGCCTCAGCTACAGACAACCCCGAAGGAGATAAAAACGAGGGAGGGGAAATGTAAACATCTCATGATAGGTGTGATAAAGTTTTAGGAAAAAAGTATGCTTGTTGTGGGGATTTAGTTACATTAATCAATGACAGGCAAAAGGCAGAAAATATTAGAATTAAAAAGCTAATATTAAATCCAGGCATATTCCTCAAACATCTTGGGTTCAAATTTTATTATCTTTGAAACCTTGGGCAAATTTCATAAGTTTTTTATAGCTGAGAATTTTCTTACTTGTAAAATGGGAATAATAATATTCCCTACCTCATAGGATTATTGTAAGGAATAAATGAGTATATAAATAAAGCTCTAAAAATGTGCTTTGCATGTGCTTTTAAAAGTCCATTAAATTTCAGCTACATTTGTGGTTCAAGAAACTCAGTTTATCAAGGAAGCGACCTCAATGTGGCATTTGTGCAAAATTATGAATGAATGACCTTTTGAAATGATTTCTTTTGGGATATTTTTGTCCAAGTTATCTTGTATGAGTGGTCTCACATTGCCCCTAAACATAACATTTTTTTCCTCCATTTTGCTTCTTACTGACTGGGCAAAATTGATTAGAAAAAGCAAAGTTCTTATTGCTGTCTGTGTCATTTCTTCATTTTTCAGAGGAACCCAAACTTGGATTGATTTGAAAATTAAGCCTTTAATAATACTAAAAGAGATAGTTCACAGTTGTCTTTCAGAAGGTCTTTTTTCCCCTAATGGTCTTTAAGAAATACTTTTCAATATTTAGTGGCATTAAATCCTTTAATTGGTGATCTACCACCTGATGCTTGAATAAAATTGATATAAATATTAAACAGAATGAAGAGATGAAATGAATCTTAAGCTCATGGCTCTATCATTTTGATGGTTTTTATAAGTGCTTAAAATAATATTGAGATATTGAGTTATTGAATAATGAAATATTGAGTGAACTATTGAATATTTAATTATTCATTGAACAGCTACTATATAAATAATTATATGAGTTACAGTTAAGTAGTACTTTTAAAGTCTCCCTACTCATTGTTTCTTTCTCCATTCTTACCCTAAAGGCTATTTGATCTTATCCAAACTTTACCAGTCTTTCAGGTCCAGTTCAACCCCATCTACTCAACCAGGTCATCAGTAATTATGAGGTCTTCTTATAAATTTCTAACACTTACTGTCTCAACCTGTCATTTCAAAATAATTATATAGAGTTATCTGATGCCTTTTCTAGTATTTAAATTTTGATATGCATATTCTGTCACTGTGCATAATTAATTTCTGTAACAGCAAGTTCTTTTTATTAGCATAGTACTCAATGTTCAAAGTATTGAATTAATAATTAGCATCTCTTCTGGTAATGGTCTCTTAGACAAATTCCACTCTAATTTCATTTCTAAAACTGCATTGAAAAACGTACTTGCCATTGTTATAGCATTTCTTGACATCCTAAAAAAAATAACAAATTCTGTTTTGAGAACATTTTAGTAAATATTGTAAAAGATGCACATTTTCTCTTCTTTGTTCTTCTGGTTGGCTAAAATTATAATGCACATTACTTCTCTATGACATGTTTTAAACCTGTATGTTAAAATATGGCAATCTTTTCCAATTTTGAATGCTATTTGCAATCTAGATAATTACATGCCCTTTAGAAAGTACTTGATCAGATGTCTAACTAAATATCTCATAAAAGTTAAAATTTTCCACAAAAAGAGAGAATATGCCTTAAACTCTTGGAGGACTTGTGTTTGGTATAATCTTTGCAAGTCCATTACTCAGAAGGGACCTACATGGGATAGACTTCTGCCTTTACCAATGGTCCCCAACACTTGGCAGCCATCAAATCTATGAGACACTATAGTTTATGAGGTACATGAGATGGACTCTTTGTTATGAACATTTCAGAGTACAAACTTTCACACTATCTTTTTCTTTCACTTAACAAACATATCAATCTAGGGAGTAGATGGATGCATTAAAAAGGATAACCTAGGGTTTATTTAAATTCTTTAAACCCTGGCTGGTGTGGCTCAGTAGATTGAGCGCCGGCCTGCAGACCAAAAGGTTGCCAGTTTGATTTCCAGTCAGGCACATGCCTGGGTTGCAGGCCAGGTGCACAATTGGGGGTGTGCAAGAGGCAAACACACATTGATGTTTCTCTCCCTCTCTTTCTCCCTCTTTTACCCTCTCTCTAAAAATAAATAAATAAAATATTTAAATTCAAAGGTTAATCATTTTCAGTGTTGGTATCTGAACTTTCATTGGTAATTGTATTAGTGCTGCATATCTCACTGAGGACTGTGACATATGGTGCAAGCAGAGTCATTGAGAATCCTTGCCCGAGGGTATCACCAGGTAAATATGGGAGGGACTATGCTCCAGAGTCTAGGCAATAAAGTGTTAGAGATTGACGACTGCACTATGGTCATGAATTCAGTCTATATTTGGGGATAAGTACAGTGACAGATGCTGTGGGTTTCCAAACTATATTCCTTTTGGCACTCACTGCCTTGATAATGCAGGTATCATCAGGTTTGAATTTAAAAGCTTTCTCTGGAGACTTCTGGCCAAGATGGAGGCATAGGTAGATATACTGTTCCTCTTTGCACAACCAAAAGAAGGACATGACAAATTTAAAAGCAAAAAACAACCAGAACTGACAGGAAATTGAACTGTATGTAAGGCCAACAACCAAGGAGTTAGAAAACACACATTCATCCAGACCAGTAGGAGGGGCAGAGAGGGCAGCTGGGTGGAGAGGAATCATGGCAAGGTGCAGCTGGTGGACCCAGTGAGGCGGTGGCTGGCAGACTAGGTGGTCCCACGTCTGTGTGCAAATAAACTAGGAGGAACAACTGAGGAGCGAGACAGACCACACAACCCAGGGGAAATAAAGCCTCAAAGACTCTGATTGAAAACACCTGTTGGGGGTGAGGTGGCAGTGGGAGAAACTCCCAGCCTCACAGGAGACTTCATTGGAGAAACCAACAGGGTCCTAGAACGTACACAAGCCACCCACCCGGGAAACAGCACCAGAAGGGCCCAATTTGCTTGTGGGTAGCGGGGGAAGTGACTGAAAGCGTGTTGAGAGCTGAGCAAGTGGCATTGTTCCCTCTCAGACCCCTCTCCCACATACAGTACCACAATGCAGCAGCGTGAGTTGCCCCGCCCTAGTGAATACCTAAGGCTCCACCCCTTACTATGTAACAGGCATGCCAAGATAAAAAAAAAAATGGCCCAAATGAAAGAACAGATCAAAGCTCCAGAAAAAATACAACTAAGTGACAAAGAGATAGCCAACCTATCAGATGCACAGTTCAAAACACTGGTAATCAGGATGCTCACAGAATTAGTTAAATATGGTCACAAATTAGATAGAAGAATGAAGGCTATGCTAAGTGAAATAAAGGAAAATGTACAAGGAACCAACAGTGATGGGAAGGAAACCAGAACTCAAATCAATGGTGTGGACCAGAAGGAAGAAAGAAACATTCAACCAGAACACAATGAAGAAACAAGAATTCAAAAAAATGAGGAGAGGCTTGGGAACCTCTAGGACATCTTTAAACATTCCAACATCCGAATCATAGGGATACCAGAAGGAGAAGGGGAAGACCAAGCAATTGAAAACTCATTCGAACAAATCATGGAGACCTTCCCTAATCTGGAAAAGGAAATAGACTTCCAGGAAGTCCAGAGAGTCCCAGAGAAGTTGGACCCAACGAGGCCCACAGCAAGACACATCATAATTACATTAGCAAAGATTAGAGATAAGGAGAGAATCTTAAAAGCAGCAAGAGTTACTTACAAAGTAGCAAGTTTCCTGCAAAGGAGTGTCCATAAGGCTATCAGCTGATTTCTCAAAAGAAACCTTGCAGGCAAGAAGGGGCTGGAAAGAAGTATTCCAAGTCATGAAAGGCAAGGACCTACATCCAAGAGTACTCTATCTAGTAAAGCTATCATTTAGAATGGAAGGGCAGATGAAGTGCTTCTCAGATAAGGTCAAGTTAAAGGAGCTCATCATCACCAAGCCCTTATTATATGAAACGTTAAAGGGACTTATCTAAGAAAAAGAAGATAAAAAGTGTGAACAGTAAAATGACAACAAACTCACAGTTATTAACAACCAAACCTAAAACAAAAACAAACCAAGTGAACAACTAGGAACAGAATCACGAAAATGGAGATCACATGGAGGGTTATCAGCAGGGGAATGGGTGGGGAGAGAGGGGGAAAAGGTACAGAGAATAAGTAGCATAAATGGTAGGTAGAGGATAGACAGGGGGAGAGTAAGAATAGTATAGGAAATGTCGAAGTCAAAGAACTTATATATATGACCCATGGACATGAACTAAAGGGGGGGAATGCAGGTGGGAGGGGGTATGCAGGGCAGAGGTGAATAAAGGGGGGAAATGGGACAACTGTAATAGCATAATCAATAAAATATATTAAAAATAAATAAAAGCTTTTTCTGACTGCAGAAGTTTGAGGCAGAACAGGCTGAAAGTGCTAGGGAGTTAACTACCAATGACCTCTACCCACTAGCAGCCCACAAGTAACAAATGGAAATTGGTGCATAAATGTCCCAACTCGCTCTTTCCTTCTATTGTAAATCTCTAGGGTATATTTCTCACCTTCTACAAAAAGTACGCAACCAGGTTGAATCCTAGTCGTCCGCAGTGTTTTAAACTGCTTATGAAATGCCCTATATTGGCTTATTTCCCTTCCTTACCTCATTCCTCCACTCTCCTAAGATTATCACCCCTAATATACTACTTGCACATAAAGCCTAAGATGAGTTTAGGAAGAACCCAATATAAGCCACATTCAAAAAATAAATACTTCTTCTTAGCATTAACCATTCCTAAAGCTGGCACACGAGATCTTGCATGGAAACGGTGCAAAAAAATAGCAAGAATTGTTAGCCCCTTATCGAATAGGTAAATTCTAGATCAAGACTGGTCTGTTTCTCAGAAGCCTGTCTTCATTATGTTTTACTACTAAAAAACTATGTTGTAGAAAGGTAGTAGAAAAATGAGTATGCCAAATCACTGCATTTCATGCTCTAAATGTAGTGTCTAGTTGTCATCAATAATTTTTAGGAACATAATAATAGACGATGTCACCCATAGCACTTATGTCTGGCAACTTGATTTTCATAGGTTTATTGCTTAGACAAACATACATTTTCCACTGAGCCTGTCAGTACAAACAAACTCATTTTAGATTTAATATTTCATTTGATTCCTCTGAAGACAGTTATATTGATACTTTAATCTAAGGTGCTCTTTTTCATTTTGGAATACTGAATTTATATTTTTCAGGGTTTGTGAAGGAAATGTAGGTTGATTTATTGTTCTTTCTGAAGTGTAAGTGATGCCATTTGGTTCTCGAAATAGATAAATAATATGAATAAAAACATCACTTGCACTCTACTCTGGGTTTTTCACTGATTTATAAATCTAAGCATAATCTAATTAAGTTTTGCATATCTCAGTTTCTCTATATGCCAAATGGAGTCATACTATTTACCTTCCATTTTTTAATTTTATTTACTTATTTTTAGAGAGAGGGGAAGAAGGGAGGGATAAAGAGAGGGAGAGAAATATCAATGTGTGGTTGCCTCTTGTGTGCCCACTGCTGGGGACCTAGCCCACAACTCAGGCATGTGCCCTGACTGGGACTGCACCCAGAGACCCTTTGGTTCACAGGCTGGCACCTAATCGACTAAGCCACACCAGCCAGGGCTTGCCTTCCATTTTTAAATATAAGCTAGTAAGTAAAAGATTCATGAGATGATTTATCAGAAAATAATTTCTAATATAATTTACCAACTTAATTGACCACCATCTTGAAGTAGTTAAAATTTAAATTTGCTTGTACGTTTCCATCTCCAAAATTCTAATAAGAGAGATAGTAATGAACTGTATGGTGAACATCATATTACCAGGGTGTAGTGGGGTAGGGAATTTTATAGAGTTTCATTCAACTTTCCTTGCTGTCATCCACCAGATAGCTAGCTATGTGTTCATCGCTGGTGGCTGCTGCCCCACTGGCCACCTCTACTCCAGTTCCTGGTTTTCAGGGCTGCTATTTTTACCATTGCTCACATTTTGGCCACTGACAATACAGTGGCAGCTGATTCTGTATTGCCGTAATAAACAGAGAGATTGCTCAACACCAAGGGGTCTCTCTCTCACTGAAAACATATTCTACAGGGCTGGGAACCCCTGCAATTGAGGAACACGGCAGTGGAGAGCACAAGTCTCTTTTCTAAGTGCTAGGGCTGAGTGGCTTACCCACCTCTTCTTCCACAGAACTCTTGGAGTTGTGGCTGTTCATGATTAATAATTCCACAGGCTAGCAAGCATTATTTTCCACATGCCAAGCGCTGTGCTTACCACTTTCCTTGCACTGTCTTACAGAATCTTTAAAACAATTCTGAGAAGTGTTCTTTTATTCCCATTTGATAAATGAATACATTGAGGTGCATATACAAAGCTTCATATATAGCTGCCTAACGTTAAGTTTCTTAGATTTAGGAAGAGATCCTTATAATTTAAATCCTGTTTCTGTCACCTACTAGTTAAAGAGCCCAAGTTAAGTTCACAGTTGCTTTAAACATTATCTGCCATTTCTGAAGCTTAGGTCTAACAGTAGCTGCCCTGCCCTGGATGGCTTAGAAATGTTTGGTGAAACCCAATGAATAAATCACAACTGGATGATGTATTATAAATAAATAAATCCTTAAATAAATGAATAAATAAAGCACCACCTGCAATAATTTGTAATTTTATATTGATTGTTCATACCTGTTTAGTTCACCCTTGTTTAGCTAAAGAACATGCATTCTTTTCCCACTCAGGATCTCTAAAGACAGAAAAGAAATCTCAGTGTATTACAGCCAATGGCAATTTCAGTTTCATGGATTGAAATAATCAAGAAGTTCACCTGCCTCTTCTTCTCTTTCTTCTACCTCCTCCACATACTTTACCAATCATACTGACTTTTTAAATAACCAGGACTAAAATGTTAAATCTCAGGCTAATGAGGTCTTTGAAAGGCCCCAAGTTTATAAAAAAGCAAAATCATTTGCTTTCATTTAAGTTAATTTCCTATAACTGAAAATTCTGTCAGGAAAGGTTATTTTAAACATCAAAAAATGTGTATTTTTGATATTTAAATGTTTTAAATTAAAAAAAATCAAACCCTATTTAAAGAATATCTCTGGGAAACAGAGTTCATGAAGTTAGTTTTCCTAAACAGATCTTCACGGAGGACAGGCATTTTCATATAAACGGATATGGATGGTCCTTGAGGAAAATTTCTGAGGAGATTTATTCCATTTTAAGTTAAATGAAGAGGGTGATTGCTTGTAGTAATTAATATTATTTTTTAACTTGGTCAGGCCACAGTACTCAGATATTTTGTCAAATACCAGTCTTGATGTTACTGTAATGGTAGTTTTTAGATGTGATCAAGATTTAAGTTAGTAGACTGAGAAAAGCATATTACTCTCCATACTATGGGTAAGGTCTATATGATCTTACTCCTATGATCCTGTAGATCACAAAATAACTCATCCAATCAGGGGAAGGACTTAAGAGAGGAAAGACTGTGGTCCTCCTTGAAAGAAGGAATGATGCCTCCTGCTGCTGTCAGGCTTGAGCTATAACTTCAACCGTTCTCTTGGTCTCCAGCCTGTTGGCCTACTCTGTGTATTTTGGACTTTTGAGCCTTTAAAATCACAATCTAATTCCTTAAAATAAATCTCTATTTATTTACACATACTATTGGCTCTGTTTCTCGGAAGAAACCTGACTAATGCACTGTATATTCCACCTGTTATAGCTGTCAACAGCACACAGTCGGTGCTCAGAGTACAGAAATGTGGACAGCGCTTTAGAGATGACATGTGGGAGCCGGATCTCTCCCACAGAAAACATACAGGACGCACATCTCTCCAGGAACTCTTTCCCAGGCCCAGGAGAACCCCCTGATCTCTCCCAACATTTCTATGGGCACACTCTGATGCTTTTTTTTTTTTTTTTATCAAGATAACTCTTTTTCAACACTGAGCTTGATTTTAGGGCTTTCTCATGAGGTTAAACGTAGCCTTTTCCAACCTTTGCCCTCCTCTATTTCTTCTCTCTTTTTCACCCTCTAACCTCAAAAGGCATCTGATCTATTCTTGGCTGCATCTTCCAAAATCTATGAACTGTGAAATTACATAATTAATAGACAGTTTAATAAGTAAGAAGTAGGATGCCAGAAAGTCCACTCTATGTTCTCTTCTGTCTCCTCACCCCCAGCTTTCCCCTTGGACAAACACAGTTATGGCAGCAGGTACAAAGGCAATTAGCTTTGAAAATTCTGGCATGCACTAAGTCCCCATACAATAGCTTGGAATAAGGAACAGTGTGTACTAAAGAGCTTTGCAAGTATTCGCCACCATCTGCTCCTAGCAGGACTGTCAGTTCTGCATCAGCCCCACTCTCTCTTCCCCTTCTCCTACACACTGTTGGGCTGCCCTGTGGTAGCCTTGGAATAGCCATAATCTGGCAGCTATTTTAACATATGTGCAGCCAGCATTACTGCTTTAAGCAGCTCATCCACTTAGAAGCCCTCTACAGGAAGGAAAAATACTTTATTTTTACATATGTAGTATGTGCAATAAAACCAGCCTTTCTGTGTTTCTTAAAACAACAATACTCATTCTGTCCAGTCTGGGAGTTATACCTTATTTCACCTGTGTGCTTGGGGCATTGGTGTCTAGAGCATGAAAAATCACTTAGCAGGTTTACTCTTCAAAAGCCATTCTCATCTCAAACTAACATTTTTGTTTTTAAAGATAAAAGACATAGACATTTGCCTGAGAGATCACCTGGAGCTTTAAACATTTAGAGTAATAACTATATATAGTCAAAGTGGGGAGAGGTAATGTATAGAGCAGTTGCCCAAAGGATGGTGATAAGTAAGAGAGTGTGAGAAGTATGGGCCCCTGCCATATTTTCATGAAATTTTCATAGTTGAAGATGGTGTAAGAGCCAATTCTGTGGTTATCCTTCAGACAAAGAATAAAGACCTAAACACACACACCACTTTGTCCTTCAGAGTAGTGAATAACTGAAATGCCTGAAATTAGAATTACTGCATGTAGTAAAAATCAAGAGGCTCATTGATTTGGATAGTATTGAATGACATGAGAAAAAGTTTGTGTGAGGGTGCTGCTGCATTGTCGCTTCAAAAGAAGAAGGCTGGCGGATGTGTTCTCTATCTGTATTTTGCTAAAGCCCAATAGGAGAGATTTGGTGGTTTCGTAAGGTATCACACATTGTGGAAGCTTCCTACTGTATGTTACCACTGATCAGAAATAGTCTAAAGAAAGAAAGGCCTTTTCACAGATTGCTTATTAAGTTTAAATTTCTATTTTTGATTTTCTACTATTTCCAGTGTTTCTTTTAATAAGCTATACTATTTTTAATGTGCTGATGAAGGTCATTGTTGGAATGAAAATAGCCCAATTTTATTTCAAACAATATTTATTTAGTTAATTTGCTTCGGTAAAAGACAACATACAAATAGAAAAATAAACAGAATGTTTCATTTTATTGGTTCCATGTCAGCCATTTTTGATATGAGCTGATGACTATTTAAATATTTTTATTTTAAGAAATTAATATAAAGACACAGAATTTTATGTATTAAATATGATTATGTATGAAGATTCCATTTAACTTCAACTTCTCTGGTCAAATATGTAAGGAAGCGATTTCATGAAAGGAGGCTTCCTAATATATTTTTAAAAAATCTTTTGTTATTCCTCTTACAAATTAGGTACTAAGCAATTGGAAAACTAGCACTCAGAGGTTCATCTTGACCCCTCATCCTGGGGTTTCTTTGGTACTGGCACACACACAGACTGTAGATCAATGGAACAGGAGCCCAGAAGTAAACCTGGATATCTCTGTACCCTCTTAGTCTGGGCCCTTGTAGCTTCAATTTCCTCTCGGAGCAGGTGAACACTGTTTTTGGTGTTTGCTAGCAACCTGAATTATTTCAGAGACTTCTCCAAGTTATGGTGAGTCCCACCACTTTCTTAATTGCTGCTGAATACAATCTAAATTCAAGTAATTCAGATGTCTAGCTTAAATTAAAAACAAACAAACAAACTTTTTTAAGGCAACAGCATATACAAAAAGTACATATACATAGGCAAGTGTATGTGATTCTTCTGAGAGAAAGAGGTGTGAGATATTGATAGAAAATGAATTTGTGCTGTTTGGAGGTGGCAGGAGAATAACTGTACAATCTTTTGAGGACAGGAGAGAGCAAAAATCAATGCAAAGGAGCAGTTGAGCGTATAAGAATGAGATCATGGAAGGAAGTGGGTACAGAGAAGGGTGAGGTACTTGAACAAGTAGAGGGAAGAGCTTTGCAAATGAGGTCAATGGAAGGTTTGTGAAGACACAGAGCAGTATTTAAAGGAAGAATGTGGAGGCCAAAGGAATGCATGTGAAATAGATGCGAAGGAAGAGGGCAAACTGGGGTGAACCAAGGAAAGTGAATATAGGGAGTTTAAAGAATGAATGAAGTAGGACTAGGTTCTTCTGTCAGGCACAGAAAAGTAAAAGTGAGAAAAATGCAGTCGTTTCTAAGAATTCTGAGGATCTGGTTGAGAGGAGACAAACACGGATTGTAATGACTCAATCCAACCAGTTTTGTGAGTTTCCTAGTTACTTTTTTCAGGTCTGGAATATGAGTGATGAGTAGATAAGGGGGGTAAGAACAAAACAAACCAGCGATTATTGATATCTCACTAAGTTCTAGGCACGGGTAGATCACCTCACTGCTCTAATCAAGGAGGTGCTAGGATTTAGTCATGGTTGAAGATTGACAATGGGACTTGATTTGTACGCTCCGCAATAGAGAGAGTTCCAGTAATACAGACAAATGCGTAAATAAGGACTGAAGTTAGAAATAAAAACATAGGCAAAAATCCGCCAGTTTCTGATTTCTTGTGAATTTTGCCTATAAATTTTATTATTTTTTTTCTGGGACCAATAGTTCCACAAGGACTTTCATCATTTAGATTTCATCCCTATTACACTGCTTTTCTCACTTTGTTCTCATATTCATTTTGTTTAATTTATGTTACCTGAGTAGTTTAATTTATACTACCTGAAGTAGATCTGAGACCAGCTTACTTTACCCAAATAGCACACAAATATGGATTAATGGGACTTGTCATATAATTATATTTTTTCTGGGTTACTAATATTTTTATTTTTTGTTGGAAATTCACGAGAAAACAAATTCATAAAGAGCAATAATAATTCTTCAGTACCTTAACTTTGGGCTTTTATTTGATTTTTTTTAAGATTATATATGCCTAAGTATGTTAATACCAATTAGATGAAAATAAGCTTTGAGATTTCCTACTGTTACTTTTCTAAATGGTTTTTTTTTTTATTTTGAGAAGGATCTAGTGGAGATGGAGATAATATATTTAGCACTTTTGTGGTCTCAAAAACATTCACTTTCAGAAGACCCTATTAAGAGTTCCTTTTTGTTCAGCTTCCTCTGCATTTATCCAGTCCAGCACTATTACTTTAATCACACTGCTGTAGCTTCATCCTGGGGGACCCCCTTCTTCTATCAGCAGACTTATAAATAAAATGACAGGGAAGGAAATAGCAGTAAGGAAGTTGTCGTGAAGCAAGAGCAGGTGAAGGAAGACTTTGCTGAGGCCCAGATGGTAAGTGGTTGTGGTGAAGTGGAACTCCATCAGCAGAAGCCTGGAACCACGAAGCCATCATGCCCCAGGCAGCAGTCCTGGCCCCTTGATACCAGAAGGAGCAGGCTGAGATGATGTTGCCAGAATTTAGTCCAGAATTAGAACACAAAATGAGAGGTAAAAATAAACCTGGGATAAGATTTAAAAAAGAAGAAGAAGAAAGAAAACTTGAAGGTAAACTCATAATGAATAAGGGATTTCATTAGGCCCTGCTATATTTCAGGCCCTAGTTATCCTTAATTTCCACTTGGTTCCTTTATTTCTTTTTTTCTTCAAGTGTGTTTCCCTGAAGTATTAAAATATTTTGGTGCAGCTGGCATAAATGAAGGGGAGTTTTAAAGACTAACTAAATAATAAAAGATTATTAACATAATTTGTCAGGTTAAAATGGAGATTCAGATTCAGTAAGTCTGGGGATGGGCCTGATGTTCCCTAACAACTAACTCTCTAGGTCAGGTGGGAACTGCTCATTGCTAATACATAGTCCCACTATTTCTTTTCTGCTACTAGTGCCTCCTGAGGTATGAGATACACTGAATAACCTGGAAATAGTCCTGGATCACCTGTATTTAGATCTGTATACCTAGAGAGTTTTCTCAAATAGTGCCTGATGCATAAATGTGTAGGTGTTCTTCAGCCCAGCAGCTGTGTGACTTTTGTTCTCTAGAGTGTGATGTGATTATCACATCACACTCTAAGGATTATTATGATAGGCCACATAATGATAGCAGAATCAATACTGAGAGGGTGTCGGGATGCTTGTGTTACATTTTATACTCTGCATCTAACTGGTTATGCCAGACTAATAGTCTCTTACTACACTTTCAGCTCGGTGATTCAATGCCAGTGAGCTCAGGATAGACCTGTTTAGCCTAAGATGTCATTCCCCAATATTTACTGGTTTTGAATAACAAATGCTGCTCTTCCTGCGTGAGCCTCAGCTGAAATGTTTTTTTTTCCCCCCAGTGGAAAGATGTCTCTTGGAGATTGCTTTAAAGTGTAAAGATTTTTAATTCCTTTTAAAACTACTTTATTTTTTTTTATCTTTCAATTTAGCTCATTTTAAATAGGAGAGACCACACCCACACGTCCCTGATGATCAATTATTTCCTCTGCCTGGAGTTTTGTTATGCAACCCAGCTAGGCTGCTCTGCTACAGGGAGGCTCACAAGATAAATTGCCTCCCTTTGGCTGTGTTGTTTTCTTCAATTACACAAACAGCAGCCGGAGAATCTGGAGGAGATGAGAACTACAAGAATTCTGGGAGATGCTAACGATTAGCACTTGCATTATTAGTCTCTGGAGGTTCCTAAAGCTCAGAGCCCCTCATGGCATTGACAGAAGAGCAAAGGGAAACAGAAGCAGGCAGCAGTCAGGCATCATTCAGCTGCCCCTGATAATGCTCTCCTGGGCACCAGGCTGTTTGTATCCAGAGTCCCATGATCCGCCCAAGAATTAACAGATACTGCATGGCCCTGATGGGTTTAACTCTATCTAATCAGTCTGCAGGGCTGAGAGCTGTGAAAAACCTTGTTACCCTGGGAGGGAAGCCTATCTTTTTCTAAAAAAACCCCCCAAAACAGAACATAGTTACTGTACCACTTGTTTCTTAAAGCCTTTATATTATTAATTTTTTTGAAAGCTCAATTTTGGAAAAGTTTTTGGAGACACTAAGCTTATCAACACCACTTTACTTATCTTATGAATGAATAAGTTTCTTTATGAAAATAAGGCTCTTGGAACACTATTTTTCTGTGGTCCTCTATGGAGGGAACTTTCTTTCTCTCTGCCTCATCTGCTCCATTTAAGGGTGAAGCTCATGATATAATTGCCAAAAGCAGAGAAAGACATCCTAAGATAACACGGACTGAAGCATCTAGGAAGGGTACAGATTTGCTGGTGAAACTCTTAGTAACATCGTGCAGGCACTTTTTCAGCTTGCACTGGTGTGTGCCCCGAAGCTACTTTTTGGAGGCACAGGATTCATGGCTAGAGAAGAGTGGACGTTTGTTGACAATATGTAGGTAAACAGCAGAGCAATCCAAGTATCAGGGAAATTGAGCATTTGGAGACAGGAAAGAGAGAGGCAGCCTTGGTATAGCATACATGATGAAACGAAGAGCATATGGGAAAGGTGTGGGCTTTGGAGTTGCATACATTTGTTTTAAAGCACAGCTTGGACAATGGGGACTGACTGTGGGAGTGGGGGGGTGAGGTAGGGATGAGCAATGGGGAAAAAGGTGGGACAACTGTAACTGAACAATAATAAAAAAAAAAAACACGGTTCTGCTTTGAATTTGGATACATTCCTTTCTATTTCTATTTTCCATCTGTAAAATGGGGATAATAGTACCTTCTGCACAGGGTTGTTGAAAAGATCAAATCATATTGATGAAAGTTAATTTCCTACCATGTGACACATGACCAATACCTGTCAGCTTCGCTTTCTTCACAGGCAACGTTCACTGCTCCTTTCTTCATGTGTACCTCTTATGGCTCTTACGACATTTTAAAAAATTGTTTTCAAGTCTGTTTAGGTCTTGATTTTTTTCTCGGATAAGGCTATGTCATGATACTAAGATCACTACATTTGGGTTCAACCAATATAAGATTTTTCCTAGTAAAGATGGGATGGTAATACTTCTCAAAGTAGCTATCAGGATTACACAGAAAACTGTAAAAGATATTTCATTAAAATTATTTGGCACAGTGCTTCACACAGAGCAGTGAGTAAGAAGATGTGGGTTCTTCTACCCTTTCTTTTCTTCTTTCTCATGGCCAGTGCCTAGCAGTTTCTGGCTCATATTTCATATGTGTAATGTCATTGTTTAATGAATGAGGGAGGCTATAGATAAGTGTGTGAGTGTGTGGATAAAGACAGAGCCCTGGACAAACCCAGAAGTCTTGGTTCTAATCTGCCTCTGATCTTTACCATGTAGCGGTGTGACCTTGGGAATGTACTTCTGCCCTCTGGGTCCCAGTTCTGTCATTGGAAAGGAGGAATCAAGTTGGATGGACTACATAATATATAATGTGTCTTCTAGATTTAATCTTTATGACACAAAAATCTGAGATTTTGTCATGATATAAGGCTTTTAAAACTTTTTTTATTGTTAATGCTATTGCAGTTGTTCCAATTTTAACCCTTTTGCCCCCTTATCTCTAGTCCCCCCCCCCAGTCAGTCCCCACACCACTGTTCATGTCCCTGGGTATATGTTTTCTGTCTAGTCCTTTACTTTCCTTGAACCAGTCCCAATCTCCCTCCTCCTGTCTTATAGCTGTCAGTCTGCCCCTTGTTTCTGGGCCTCTGATTCTCTTTTGCTCATTAGTTCAGTTTGTTCCTTAGATTTCAGTTATAAGAGAAATCATATGGTATTTGTCTTTCATTGCCTGCCTTATTTCATTTAGCATAATAGTCTCCAGTTCTTTATACTTTCTCAAAATGTAAGAATTCCTTCTTTTTTTATTGCGGCAAAGTATTCCATTGTATAAATGTACCACAGTGTTTTATCCACTCATCTACTAATGGATGCTTAAGCTGTTTCCAGATCTTACCTATTGTAAATAGCACTGCTATGAACATAGAGATGCATAAGTTCTTTTGAATTGGTGATTCAGGATTCTTAGGATTCTTAGCACTGGAATTGCTAGTTCCAAAAGGCAGTTCCATTTTTAATTTTGTGAGGAAACTCCATACTATTTTCCACAGTGGCTGCATCAGTCTGCATTCCCACCAGCAGTGCACTAGGGTTCCCTTTTCTCGATATCCTTACCAGCACTTGTTGTTTGTTAATTTATTAATGATGGCCATTCTGACAGGTGTGAGGTGATGTCTCATTGTGGTTTTAATTTGCCTCTCTCTGATGATTAGTGATGTTGAACATATTTAAAACTTTTGAGTTATATGAAATTTTACCTTTCAGCAGCACAAAAGTGCTATGGTTAATAATAGAACACATGTTTTTCTCTAGCATTATATGGTAAGAGTGAATGCAAAAGAGTAAGAGGCCCTTGAACCATATTCAAGGCTTTATACAATGGCATATACAATGGCTTTATTCACCTATTTAATGACAGGTGATTTGTTTTAGATAATGAAAAACAAGAGAGTAAAATATGAATTCACCATTTTATGCTTACTGGAAGTCACTATCTTTCTATGATGGCTCTCCTCAGAGTGAAAGGAGTCTGAGGCCTTTGGATGCAAAACATGCCTTGGCTCCTTCTGCAAAACAGCACACAGTTGCTGTACCCTATGGTGATTTTAAGACAGTGGTTCTCAAAGTGTGATCTCTGGACCAGCATCATTAGCAATACTTGGAAGCTTGTTAGAAATGAAAATTCTCAGGCCCCAACCCAGACCTTTGAATCAGCAACTGTGTGGGTGGAGTTCAGGGATCCATAATTCTGATGACTTTGATTTATATTAAAGTTTGAAAACCACTGCTTTAAAGAAAACAATGTTTTAAAGGCTGACCAGTCTTCTGAGACTTGGCTTATCTGTTATTCAGAATTAATCTCACTGAAGTTCCTTCTCATAAAACAAAAGCTATGCCAATATTTTAAGACATATTATGTGTACAGGCTGACATGCTCAAAGAACATCTTCCATTCTCCCACTTTCTAAACATAGTGATGATTCTATAAATTTATTAGAGAACAATGGTGAAATTATCTGATTTGAAGAGCACTGAGGTCATTTAATTTTAGTGTTAGCTTAGATACATGTATTCTCTCTTTCAAAAGATGTGCTCTCAAATATTCAGGGTTAACAGCTTTTGAAAAGATTGAAATAAAATCGGCTTTCTTCACATACCGAGGCCCCAGCAGCCATGTTGCCTTTGAGCTCCGAGTGCCCACAAAGCCTGGCCGTCACATTTCCTTGGTCTTTGCTGAGGCAGAAGGAGAGATGAGCAGCAGTGGGCAAGGCTGCCTCTGTTTTGCAGGTTTTCTCTGCATCTCTATTCCACTTCCTTCATTCTTTTTTTAGTTTCAGAAATAATGAGCTAAAATTTTTCTCCCCTGTACTTTTTATCATAGTTAGAGGAAAGAGGAAAAACCTCATTAAAATAATGAAGTGATTTCAGCATGATGAATTACATCCCAAAGCCATTGATGTCCACAGGTAATGAAAACACGGAGCTCCTCTAAGCTCTGGTGGTAAGATAAAGTTATTTGCTCCTTTCCAGCGCCCATGGCTGCGTAGGAGGGAGCGGGCTTTGGCACGGCCCAACTTAGATGAATCATCTGTTTCATCTCGCGCTGCAGCTGGATCAATTTGGTCACCAGGTGTAGACAGATTTCATCGGAGCCTTTTGACAGAAATTCATTTGGCACAGAGAAATCGTTGAGGAGTTTGCAATGTCTGTTGTCAAAGAAATGAATTTAAACATGGAAAAAGGAGAAATCCTTCACTTAGGTACACATAATAGTGAGGAAAGAAAATGGAGGCTCGCCAAACATTGCAAGCTATGCTGTCAAAGAAATGCATTTTAGAGCTAATCGAGCCCTTCACCTGCTTAACAAACGTGAGCCAGTCATTTGTTTCTAAAGAGTTGAATTTAAAGACATGAATACATTATTGTGTAATTGTTTTAAATTATAAAAGGACTATAGATGCAATTCATTCATACATGGTGTCTGTTTATCCTGATTTGTGAAACTGGTCTTGATTAGCATTCTTCACCAAAGGAAACAATTACTTATATTATTTCTGCTCTTTTGAACTGAACGTAGATCTAAATCACATGAAGCAGCAGGACAAATTTTTATGATGTTCTAACTAAAACCAAAGGTAAAACAGCAGATGTTTGGATTTTAGTTAATAGGGACAGGATGCTTTTTTGGTACCACAAACAGCAGCTCCATAATCACTGGCAACAGCTGAAGATAGTTTGAAGCACGTAACTTCTTCCAAAGTGAAACACATAAATAAATAAGTTACTAGAGGAGACCTAGAAATATGGATTGACTGTAAATGGAGTTTACAGCTTGATATATGTGAATTGAGTTGCAATACCAATAACACAAATGCTCAGCCATAATAGGATTCCTAAGAGAGTGGGTGGTTATAGGCCTCAAAAGCCATAATAGCATTCCCTTCTCTCTTTAATGGCTAATTTTTCTCCAATCATGTTCTGTAGGTAATGCTGTGGATGGGATTTAGTCATTTAATTAGGAGGCTAGGGGAAAAAGGGCCATAAAACCAAAGCTCATGTTACTCAACTAGAAATAAAAACTGACTGTCTTAAATCCATCTCATTGTGGTAAAGGCAGGGGTTTGCTGGGAGACACTGAAGTAATTTTCATTCTAAGATAAAAGTTTGTAAGTGTTCATTCTCCACATCTTGAAATTAGACCTTTTCCCATTTTCTTAGGATTTCACTGAGAGTTCTCAAGACGTACTATGTAAACTACAAATGTCATTATCCTTTGGGGTACTATTTACACACTTCCAGTATTTCAGGGAAGATCTGTTTATTCAGCACTGTGGCAGTATTGTGCTCCCACAATACCGGTTTTACTATCACTTATATTAAACCCTGGGTATAAAGTCAATGAAATCAGATGATATTTGAATTTGTTCTCTGAGGAGCCAGCTCTTAAACTCACGATACAGGCATTTTGGTTTTACACTATCTCCCACACAGTATGGACTTTTCAGGTTTTAGGGCAATGAATCTCAACCCTGACCATATCTTAGAATCACCTGGGAGTTTTAGAGATTCCAAAGATTGCTTCCTCCTGCAGATGGTTTAAGTTGCTTAAAGTTAAGTGACTTGCTTGCAGTGAGTGCCAAGCATTCGAATCATTAAAACTGCCCAGGTGACTTTAATATGATCCCTCCCTATGATTGAGAGCCACTGTTTTCTTACTTTGATGAGAGAAGTAGATGTGTATCTCATTATTCTGTTTCATCTCTTCATATTTTTTCTCTTCTAGGTTTAAAATAATTATGTGATGGTCAACTCTTTGCAACTTGTTCTATAGATTTAAATGTTTCATTTATGGTTCTTACCTGTGGCCAAATGTATTTTCATTGATTGAAATATAAGTGAAATTATTACAGAGTCTGCAAAAATGCCTAAGATCCAAGTTTTTGTTTCTAGGTTGAATTCTGTAACTACCGTATTTTTCAGACAATAAGAAACATCTAGGTTTTAGAGAAGGAAAATAGGCAAAAAATTTTGAAGCAAAAAATGTGGTAAAATATTTAATAACATAAATAACATAACATTTCACTAATGTAAATGTAAGCTACATTTGGACTATAAGATGTGCCCCCATTTCCTCCCAAATTTTTGGGGAAAAGTGTGTCTTATAGTCTGAAAAATACGGTAATTAAGCATTCCATCTCAGGTCATTGATCTGGGGGGAAAAAAATGCCACAAAATAAAAGATGTTAATAACACAAAAATAGAGTATGATTTTACTTTATTGCTTTTTCTTCTCACACTTTTTCTTTTATATGTTCTAGTTATTATTATATTTTTACTTTATTTTTTAATCATCTTTCCTGATTCTCTATTTTCAGCCCTGGCTTTTAGTTTTATGTGTTAACTAGAGATTTTCTTCTGGTGAATGGTTCATTTTTTGCCATTAATATTTTAGCATACTATAAAATATTTAAGACTTTGGAAATAGCTTAAAGATTAATACAACATATACCCATTTACCCATCCCCAAGCTTGAGAAACAACACATCCCCAGCGCAATTAAAGCCTGTGTGTACTTCTTCCTTCGTGGGGTTGCCAGATTGAGCAAATAAAGATACAGACCACCAGCAAGATAAAGCTTCAGGTAAACAACCAAAAACTTTTTAGTTGTCCCAGATATTGCATGGGATATGCTTACACTAAAAAAATTTTATTTTTCTGAAATTTAGATATTAACGAGCTCCCTCTACTTTAGTTGGCAATGCCACTCCCAACTCTACATGTGTTTCTTTATACTTCCACTATACATGCAATGACTTAAAAGTTTACATAAATATATATTAGTACATATCTTATTATATGGAGTGGAACAAAAATAAGTTTACAGTTGTGAGAATGAGAAACAGTGTTTATTATTTATTGTTTATTAATTATTGTATTATTTTCCATATGAACAACTGCAAACCTACTTTTGCCTCACCCTGAAAGTGTGACCTTTGTAATCTTTTTTATTTACTTAATAACAATTATTGCATTATCTTTTTGGTATGCATCTCTGTTTGATTCATTTTTAATGTCACACAGTATTCTATTGGATGATTATTCCACAAATTAGCTACACCTTGTCTGGTGGACAAAGAAGCTGTTTCTATATTTTTGCAATTACGAACGATGCTGCTAAGAACCTTCTCCTATGTTTCTTCATGTAGATACTTGAGTTTCTCCAAATATACATCTAGGAGTGAAATTGCTATGTTGTGGGTGGCATATAAAATGTCTGTTAATCATTAATTGGCCAATATTTGGAATGGAAGGGGAAAGTTCAGGCTTTTAGTTATGTTGCCAGTGTTAGTGATGATACATTTATTGTCAGTTTTACTTTCCCAGGTTCCAGTCCTGGATGACTTAATGTAACATCTCATTGGTGATCCAAAAATGCTATGAGGTATGCACGATAAAAAATAATGATGATGATGTTGATGCGTAGACAATTATCTTCTGCATGATACACATCACAATCTTGGGAGGAGGCATCACGACTTCCTTTTTACAGATCAGGAAACTGAGGTTTAGAGAGGTTATACGCTATCTCCAGTCTCTCTGTACATTAGTACATGATAGATTCAGGACTGAGACCTGGACTTTCTAAATTCTAATCTCTGGTTCTTCTCTCTTTATTGTAACACTTACATTTATATAAATATAAATCAAGTAACTTGGGTAACCATATTCAAAAGCATCTTAAATATTTTTTACATTGTTTACGTTGCATACATTAATAGTCTAAATGCTTTGAGAAATGTAAAACATATATACTAAATTTTTACCTTGGAGTATATTTTGTCTTTAAGTAAGCAACAATTTGCTTTTAACTAATGGGGCCAGATGTAGGCATGCTGTCTCTTCACTGTGTGGTTCCAAGTCTGGTCAGTACACTGTGTTCTCTCCTTGCTGCCAGTGGTCGACAGGGAAAGACTGAAGGCGATAACTGTGTAAACATTGCTTGCTATTCCTGATGTTTGCAAACGTGCACCCTACAAACCAGGATGCTATGAACAAAGTTCCTGAGATTATTCAATATTTACAGACATCAATTTTTTTGATATTATAAACACCTATTTTATGCCTTTTATCATAGATAGAAAAATATAAATTCTGGGGGACTAGATAATTTATATCACATTTTATTAAATCAATGAAATGGAAACAAAGTTGAAATTTTTAGTAAGAAAGCAAAACTGTCAATGTTGTCAGATAATTTCATGAGAATCTTATGGTCTGTAGTAGGCAGAATAATAGCCTTGAAAGACACATCCTGATCCTTAGCAGCTGTGAGTATGTTGCTGTACATGGCAGAAAGCATTTAGTATATGGATTAAATTAAGGACCGTGAGAGGGGAGAGTACCCTGGATTAGCCAGCCAGGTGGGCCGCATCAATCCTATGAGTCTTTAGAAGAGGAGGACCTCCAGTAGCCGGAGTCAGAAGGAAACACTAAGGTGGAAGAACAGTCAGAAAGATATAAGATTGCTGGCTTTGCAGCTGGGGAACAGGGATGTGGGCAAGGTAAGGAAACACACTCTCTCCCAGGTCATCTAGGAAGGACCACAACCCTGACAGCCCCTTGATTTTTAGCCTGGTAAGACCTGTATTGGACTTCTAGCCTACAGGACTCTGAGGGAAGACTTGGTGTCATCAAGTTGGCGGTGACTTTTCCCAGTGGCAATAGACAAATGGTGCATGTTGTGTTTTGGCCATGCAGCTATCATATTGGTGTAGGTAACTGGTAAACTCAGTAATTCTTGGTAACAATTCTGACGATAGTTTTAGTTAGGAGAAATAATACCAGACTTGGAGATAGGCATGTTGGTACTTCATACTTCTATGTGCATAAGAATCAATGTGGTTTTTATTTTTAAATGTTGATTCCTGGTTTCTACCTCAAGAATTTCTGATTCAGAACTTCTAGAGTAGGCTTTTAATGGAGATGAAAAATGGAACAGTCACTACGGGGGATGGTTTAGCATTTGGAAGCTGAAATGTCCATCATCAGCTACATGCATCAATTTTAATAAACTCATACAATAAAATACTTCCCAGACATAAAAAGTTACAAATACTAATAATTGCAGTGACAAGTATGAATGTCAAAATCATTAATGCTAAATAAATTAAATGCAAAAGGCAACATATGGTATATTTCCACTTATATGATAGTCTGAAAAAGGAAAATCTTTTAAAAAGGAACAGAAATCAATCAGATCAAAATTGCCAGAGGCTGGGAGCTGAGGGAGGGGATTGATTGCAGGGTGGAGAGGGAACTCTGTAGAATGATTAAAGTGTTCTGTATCTTTCTTGTAGTGGCAGTTATAAGACAATATATATTTTTCAAAACTCTTTGAACCTTATAGTTAAAGAAGGTAAATTTTACTCTGTGTAAATTATACCTTAGTAAACCTGTTTCAAGAAAGTGTAAAATCTATTTTAACTGTGTCTTCCTCAGTCTTTCACAAATGAGTTAAAAATGGAATGTACTTTTAAGTCAAACAACTACAACTATCTCACACAGTTTACAAAACACTGAGTTAATGAATCTGAAGGGAAGGGATAGAAAGCAAGTTCTTTCATTTGACTTCTAACCGAGTACTAATTAAGCCATAAAACCCCAATGAAAATAATATAATAGAAAATCTCGTGAGGCTCTGAAGGGACTCAACACTGATCCAATTTTTAAAGTACATCGTAAGGGAGCCATGAACTTCAGGTCATTATTTGCATAGAGATAAAAAGTATCATGCCCCAACTAATCTTCCCAAAAGTGAGAGGAAAAAAAGTCCCAGAATGTTGTAAATGAACCTCAGACTTCATCTTGGCATTCTGTGATTCCAGCTGGTTTTACAGTGTAAGTTCATTTCCTCTCCCAAGCTATCTCAATTAAAAGTTCTAGCCCTGGCTGGTGTGGCTCAGTGGATTGAGCATTGGTCTGTGAACCAAAGGGTTGCTGGTTGGATTCCCAGTCAGGGCACATGCCTGGGTTGTGGGCTGGGTTCTGGGTTGGGGGCAGGCAAGAAGCAACCAGTAGATATATCTCTCACACATTGATGTTTCTCTTCCTCTCCTTTTCTCTCCCTTCCCATCTCTCTAAAAATAAATTAATAAATAAAATCTTTTAAAAAATCCTTGTTAAGAATGGGAGAAGACACTTATCTGTAGTAAAACAATGAGCTGATTTTTAAGTAAAATTATTTTAAAATTATTAAAATTCACTTTATATTATATTAAGGGTTAGGAAATCTGTTTAGTGTTTTTTTTTTTTAAACTAAGATTTGCACAAAGTATATTGGTATATTTTAAAATACTAATTTCACCCCTTCTTCAGTATTTTTTACTTTATATCAAATTTTTTTTTGTGGCACACACTAGTCCAATAGGTGTTGCCCTAAAGTCTATTAGGTCCTCCTGACCCAGAAACTGAGAATCTGGGCAGGATTTCAGAATGAGTCATGTTGATATTTATTGTCAGCCTGTGGTATGAAGTGACTATTTGTATGACATTTCCTCATTCCCTGAGTACAATGGAACAAATGAAGTTTCCAAAGACCTTCAGAGAGGCAGTGAATATTTTTAAACTCTGAGTTATAAAAATATCAGGATTGATAGTAGAGTATTGATTACACTTTTGAAAGTAACTTTAACAGTCGTGTAAAGGATGTGATATATAAAAAGTGTGTTAACACAGTACAGGGGATATTGGAGCAATCCTGATGGGAGTTAGGTAGGGAGTTAGGTTGGGATGTATTGCAATAGGCCAGGTGAGTAATGATGCAACGTCAGGGAGAATAGCGTTAAGCTGAGACCTTGGGGACTTGGTGATCGATTGAAGAGAGAGAGAGAAAGAGAGAGAGAATTGAGAGATGATTTTAAAGGTTACTAGACAGTCTCAAGTCAATTATTTTAAAATGCCAGGTCCTAGAGTAGTGATTTTTAACGCTGGCTTTAGGGCACCTTAATGCGCCTCCAACCTTGCACAGGTGCACCACCAAACTTTAATCAACACATAGATTTTACTTCTATTCCACTTTAATGTTCTGGGAACTTCATTTTAGAAGACACTATTTTTCCAGGTTCTTTATTTTCATGAAATATAGTGTCCCTTCCTACTATTTCATACAATTCCATTTTCTGGGGTAATTTGGTATATCCCTAAGAGTGACAGATTCTCATAGGATAAAGGCCATCAATCTTAATATCACTTTTTTATATGACTGGAAACTCCTTTCATTGAGTGATAGTCAATTCTTACACTCTAAACCTCCACCTGTTAAAATAGTTCTCTGAAGACATTTTAACTAAAATATGTCAGTGAGATAAGCAAAGAAAAAAATCTGAAAAATGAAGCTCCATTGTTTGATTTTGCCCTTCTACCAAAGTCAAGGTCTGCAGAAAGTGTTGACAAGTTGATCTGTAATTAAACGAAAAGGTACTTACAAGAACCTACTTGTATAGTTTATGGTATCCCCCGAGATCATTTACTGACTAATTTGGACAGAATAGACAACAAATTGAGAACCAGGTCTCTTCTCCTTTTATAACTCTGTAAACATAATCCCAAATTGATTGGTCTCTAATACATGAGAACCAGATGAAAAATTAATTAGATTGGCTGCTCATTCTTGAAGTGAGCACTTTACAGCTTTGTTGCTTTGTCTATTTGATCCTTTTTCTTTTGATTTATCAATAAAGTAGCCCATGTGGAAAAAATAATAGAAGAAAGGTAAGGGCAAGCATCAAATGAATCCAAACAAACTGTAAAACTGAAAAATCTTTGCAAACTGTAAGATTTAGAGTTGGTCTCTAGGTATTAACTGCACTAATAAGAATAACATGAAATCAATTTCTTTTTCTCAATTTTAAACTTATGAGCTTTTTTGTGTATATATTTTTTCTCTTTGTACCAGAAACAACAGTTTCTGTTCATGTGTTTCTTTCCTAATTTCACCTGTATGAGGTGACTTGAAAGCAACTGTTGCCATAGCAAAGAGAAGTGTTCTTGCAGCGCAGCCTCCTTTTCATGGGTAGAGTCCCTCAATGTCTTGGGGCTGGCGGAAATCCTGAGGGGCAAGACATTTTCCTGACTCCCGTTTCTGCACTCAAATACGTGATTCAGAGTTTCAGTAAGCACCATTAGCTCATATCCTGGCAATAGGAGGGTACGTTTTTGTTGAACTAAAATGTACTCCCAACAGATTGGGACAGGTTATTTTAAAGTATCTTAGTTAATATGAAACTTGATTATATGTAAAATTATTTTATGCTTAATTCCAGACTCAAGAACTAGGTCTATAGATAGTCATGTAAAATATAAATGAATACTAAAAATTACAATTTATATAACAAGGTATATTGTAAGAATTTATTTAGGAGGAACCAAGATGGCGGCATAGGTAGACACACTGCGCCTCCTTGCACAACCAGAATTGACAGAGAATTGAACGGCAAGGGGGACCGACACCAAGGAAATAGAAAATAAACATTCATCCAGACTGGTAGGAGGGGCGGAGACGGGCACCAGGGTGGAGAGGACTTGCTTGGCTGTGGTGGGACTGAGACTGGCGGAGTGTGGGACAAATGGTGCAGGCAGTCCGAGCACTAGCAGACCCTGCGGCCCCACATTTGCACAGATAAACCCAGAGGGCCGGACTCAGAGTGGCGGAGAGTGGGGCAGGCAGAGTGGAGGGTAGCACCTTGCGGCACCACATTCACCCACAGATAAACCGGACGAACAGCGGGCAGCGAAGCAGACCCTGCAACCCAGGGCTCCAGCTCGGGGAAATAAAGCCTCAAACCTCTGATTGAAAACGCCCGTCGGGGTTGGGGCGGCAGCAGGAGAGACTCCCAGCCTCATGGGAGAGGTTGTTGGAGAGACCCACAGGGGCCTAGAGTGTGCACAGGCCCACTTACTCAGGAACCAGCACCAGAGGGGCCCAGTTTGATTGTGGGTATTGGAGTGAAAGATTGAAATCCAGAGGAGAGTGAGGCGGGCGCCATTGCTCCCACTCGGCCCCTCCCCCATGTACAGAGTCACAGCGCAGCGACCAGCATTACCCGGCCCTGGTGAACACCTAATGCTCCGCCCCTTAAAGTAACAGATGCGCCAAGACAAACAAACAAACAAACAAACAAAATGGCCCAAATGACAGAACACTTCAAAGCTCCAGAAAAAATACAACTAAGCGACGAAGAGATAGCCAACCTATCAGATGCACAGTTCAAAGCACTGGTTATCAATATGCTCACAGACTTGGTTGAATCTGTTCAAAAAATAGATGAAAAAATGAAGCCTATGCTAAGAGAAACAAAGGAAAATGTACAGGGAACCAGTAGTGATGAGAAGGAAACTGGGACTCAAATCAATGGTGTGGACCAGAAGGAAGAAACAAACATCCAACCAGAAAAGAATGAAGAAACAAGAACTTGGAAAAATGAGGAGAGGCTTAGGAACCTCCAGGACATCTTGAAATGTTCCAACATCCGAATTATAGGGGTGCCAGAAGGAGAAGAGGAAGAACAAAAAATTGAAAACTTATTTGAACAAATAATGGAGAACTTCCCTCATCTGGCAAAGGAAATAGACTTCTGGGAAGTCCAGGAAGCTCAGAGAGTCCCAAAGAAGCTGGACCCAAGGAGGAACACACCAAGGCACATCATAATTACATTACCCAAGATTAAACGCAAGGACCTACATCCAAGATTACTGTATCCAGCAAAGCTATCATTTAGAATGGAAGGGAAGATAAAGTGCTTCTCAGATAAGGTCAAGTTAAAGAAGCTCATCATCACCAAGCCCTTATTATATGAAATGTTAAAGGGAGTTACCTAAGAAAAAGATCAAAAATAGGAACAGTAAAAATGACAGCAAACTCACAGTTATTAACGACCACACATAAAACAAAAACGAGAGCAAACTAGGCAAACAACTAGAACATGAGGGTTGTCAATAAGGGAGTGGGAGGGGGAGAGGGGGGTAAAGGTACAGAGAATAAGTAGCATAGATGATAGGTGGAAAATAGACAGGGGGAGGGTAAAAATAGTGTAGGAAATGTAGAAGCCAAAGAACTTATAAGTATGACCCATGGACATGAACTATGGGGGGGAATGTGGGAGGGAGGGGGGTGGGCAGGATGGAGTGGAGTGGGGGGGGAAATGGGACAACTGTAATAGCATAATCAATAAATATATATATAAAAAAAATCCTAAAAAAAAAAGAATTTATTTAACCAATGGAAATTATAATTTTCATAAAATATTTGACTTTTGTTGGTATTCAGTAATTGATGAAATCTACATCCTCAGGTAATATGTAATATTAATCTTTTTCTCTGAATAATGTTAAAATGTATAAGTAAAAATATAAGAACCTGTTATGGAGGTGAATCATTTAACTTAGTTGCTGAAATCACAAATTCAAAAATTTATATTTCATTAAGATTGAACCAACTCCTCAGATTAACGTTCCAAATTAGCCTGTGGTAAAACATTGTGTAGAATACAAAGTTGTGGTAGGCAGAATAATGTCCCTAAAGGTGTTCACACCCTTATGTTTAGAACCTGTGACTACATTAACTTACATGGCAAAGTAAGACTTTGCAGATAAAATTAAGATTAAAGATTTTATAATAGGGAGATTATTCTGGATTAACCATGAGGGCCTGGTGTAATTAATTACTTGGGCCCTTAAAAGTAAAAGAGGAAGGCAGAAGAGTCACTCAGAAAGATGTGAGGATGGAAAAAGAAACACGAAATGAGAGCTTCCATTTGTTGCTGCTGACTTTGAAGATTGAGGAAGGAGGAAGATGAGGACAGGAATACAAGTGACCTCTGGAATCTAGGACTAGCTCTCAGCTGACAGCTAGCAAGGTGAAAGGGTCCTTTGTACTACCTTTGCAAGAAAGGTAGTGAATTTTACCAACAACCTGAACGAGTAAGCACATGAATTCTCCCTTGGAGCCTCCGGAAAGGAGCATAGCCCTGTAGACAAATTGACTTTTAGCCCAATAAGTCCAATGTCAGAAATCTGATCTACAGAACATTAAGATAATAGACTTGTGTTGTTTGAGCTACTAAATATGTGCTAATTTTTTATGGCACCACTAGAAAACTACTACACAGCCCTACAGATAACATAAAAACAACTAGGGGTATTAGTAACTTGTGAACTAACAAGTATTAATTCCTATAATATTCCAAGTCTCATTCCAAGATACACTATTGGGATGGTAGATATCATTTGCTTCTCTTCTTATAAGTAATCTAAACTGTTTATTTGATCTTATTTGCTCACTTATTTGTTTTCTTACATGGGGAATGACTCTTATCAAGTCAGTTGACTCCAGAATTATCAGCAGAGAAACTTTCTTCTCTTTAGTTCAGGAGTTTTGAGGAAAAATAGCTTAAGTAAGGTCTTGCCTACCCTGAGGCAGAATTAGTAAGGAAAATTTTTCTTTGTTATCCTTTCACCATACCAGTAGGTACCCAACCAAGAAATAATCAGCCCAGACTGGTGCGGCTCAGTGGGTTGGGTGTTTGTCCCTTAAAGTGAAAGGTTACCAGTTTGATTCCTGGGTTGTGGGCCAGGTCCTTGGTTGGGGGTATGGGAGAGGTGACTGATTGATGTTTCTCTCTCACATCAATGTTTCTCTCCCTGTCTTTCTCCCTCCCTTCCCTTCTCTCTAAAAATAAATAAATGAACAAAATCTTTAAAAAAAGAAAGAATCAATACAAATATTGTAATTAATTCTAAATAAGAGCTTACATAATTCATTTACTAACTCTCTTAGACAATGAGTATACAGTAGCAATTGAACAAATATATATCTTCATGTGCCCTAAAAATCTAGAATGTAGACAAGTAAACCTATGTGTAAAGACACAGGTATGAGCAAGCAAGTGTGGTGCATTTGGAGAACTGTCAGCAGTTTGGATTGCTTTAGCACAGAGTGGGGATAGAGTGCGATGACACAGTTTTCAAATAATAAAATATTTTATACACTATATTTGTTGTAGCTTATGAATCAAAGCAGTTGGGATATTTTAAGTGAGGTGTATAGGACAAGTAGGATTGATAATAACAATTAACTGTATGTTTCAGATACTATCAGAAGAATTGCACATATATTGCCTTACTTAATCACTTTTATAAAGAAAGTATTATTATCTTTTGTTTTCAGATAGATAGATAGATAGACAGGAGAGAGGAAGAGGCTGAAAAATTGTGCAGTCCTAGCAGTCAGACCATCTGAATCAATAGATGGCTTGCTGCAACATGGTTTTGTCCTGGCACAGGTGGGTTTACCATCTTTGAAGGATCACTCTGTGCCATGTGATTGATGAACTAATGCAGGAAAAGTAAAAGAATAAAGTAACATGGATACAAGTTAGAGGATATTGCAAATCAGTGTGAAATCTAGTCATATTCTTAGCTAAAGGCAACTGCAGTTGATATGGAAAAAATTGGGCAGGTTTTAAATGCTTCGGGGAAGCAAAATTAATAGCACTTACCAACTGATTGGAAGTGAGGCTAAGAGAAAGTCAAATGTTGACAACCACCTCTGAATTTGGTATCTGAGTGAAGGATGATGGTCTTTCCTAAGGCAAAGAACTTAGTAAACAAGGGAGGCATGGTTTGGCGGTGTAAGAAAGATGATGGAGTTACATCTGGACGTTTACTATAGAGATACTTGGGGGACTTCCCAGTGTGAGTTCCCCAGGACAGTGGATATAAGCAGCTAGAGCTGAAGAGTTTTGAGAAGAAGATAAAGGCTGGGGTAACTACTATCAGGTGTTGTGCACGTGGACCTCATCGTCTTATGGCTCCTGAATTTAAAAGAGCAGAAGGCTGAGTAGTATTCCATTATGTAAATGTCCTATAGTTCTTTTTTTAATTACAAAAGTACCTCCTTTTATTTTTTTACTTAATCCTCATTGTATTTTTTTATTGCCATTTAGTCCTCTTATACCCCCAACCCCCAGAAATCACCACACTCTTGTCCATGTTCATGAGTCCTTTTTCCTTTTTGGTCAATCCCTCAACCCCCTAACTATCCACTCATCTACTGAAGGACATTTGTGATGCTTTCAAAGCTTGGCAATTGTAAATAATGCTGTTGTGAACATAAGGGTGCTTATATCTTTCGGATTAGTGTTCCGGTTTTCTTCAAATTCCCAGAAGTGGAATCTCCGGGTCATAAGGCAGTTCATTTTTAATTTTTTGAGGTAACTCCATACTGCCTTCCACAATGGCTGCATCAATCTGATTCCCACCCACAGTGCAAAAGGGGTTTCCTTTCTCCACATCCTCACCAGTACTTGAACCTGGACAACATTATGCTAAGTGAAATAAGCCAGTCAGAGAAAGATAAATACCATATGATTTCACTTATATGTGAAAATCTAATGAAAATCTAATGGAATCTAATGAAAAAAACTGAACCAACAAGCAAAATAGAGACAGACTCATAGATAGAAGGCTGACATCTGTTGGGGTGGGGTTGGTGGGGTACAAGGATTGAAGAAAAAATAAAAGAGACTTAGGGGCATGGACAATAGGGTTGTGATTGCTGGGGTAGGGGGTCAGAGTAGGGGGGTGGTGGAAGAAGGTATAAGGGAGATAAATGGTAATGGAAAAAGTACAATGAAAATAAAAATAAAAATTTTAAAAAGAGATGCTGAATTTTCTTTGGATAATGCTCATGTCCCTTACTACGTCTTCTAGCCCTGCATCAGTCTTACACTGTTCATGGTTTCTGTTTCAAATCTCAGCAATACCCCTTCTAAGCAGCAACTCCAACCCCAGCCCCACTCTTAATCCATGATCATATGAGGCTCCTGAGCCTTTCTGAAATATTTTTTGATTGTTACTCCAATAGACAACCTTCTCTCTCTCCTGTGAGTCTTTCATCTCTTCTGGGTATTGTTCTTTTTCTTCTTTAATTGATTAACACCCACTCATCCTTCAGTCCTCCGTCTAAATATTATTTTATCTGGCATACATTGCTTGACAATCCTCAGCCCCCACCCCACATGCCTTTCAGTTACTGAAACCGCCTATGTGTGTCCACGGCACGCAATACTTTTCTGTGTATATTGCAATTTAATGGTGCATGTTATCTTGTCTGTATTCCCCAAAGACTCCAAGCTGTACGACTGCTGATTTCTTGTTTTTCTTATTAATGTCTCATTCTAAAAATCAAGCACACTTTGGTGTTGGTACAGAAAAGTATGAAATTTTTGGAATGAAGAAATGAATAAGGAAGAGGAAAAATAAAAAAGGAAGAAAAGCTTGGAGGAAAAATGTTAAGGTGTACACAGAAGATGATCTTAAAATTGGTCCGTGAAGGAAATGCCAGATTAAACCAGAGAGGACTTTCAAAGGATTCAAAAAATAGAAAAGAACTTTCAAAGTAGGAAGAGGTCAGCAGGTTAAACATTGTAGATGTCAAATTAAGAAGCAACAGAAACAATGTACTGGATTTTGCAGTTGGAACGTTGACTTTGGGATCTGTATTGATGGATGTGCCCATGATTTCAGCATCAGGTTAGAATGCCTTTTGAAAGAATAAAAATAGGTCATCTCGTTAAAACACACATTTTTCTTCCAACGCAAAGAAGAAATAGGTACCCATCAATAATTTAATCAGTGCTATCTTAGTATCCTAAATTTTTGATACAACTAACAATGCCTAATTGTTACATACGGCATAGACAGTCTTCAAAAAGTATTTTATGAATTAGGGGTATATATATATATATATATATATATATATATATATATACTCACACACACACAAAATACCAATATTAAATCAAAATTTTATGTGTGTAAAATTTAAGCAATAAATTTCTCCCAAAAACTGTCGAGGGATTTCTACTGGCCCTAATAATGTGGTAAATATGTTGAACTGATTTTTAATTTTTTCATCTTAATATTGACATATGGGCTACATGCACTTAACCAAACAAATATTCTCCTATATTAAATTATTTTTCTTAAAATTTTACTTAGGGTATTCAATTTTCAAGGGTAAAAGAACACTGTTATTAATACTCCTTTTAATTATGTCTATTTTAGTCTTCTGAGGCATGTATTTTTATTGAATTTTATTTTTGGTTAGATAAAACACTCAGACTATTTTCCACTTTTTTAATACATAGTTAAAATAAAAATTGAGGAATAAACATCCCCCGGAAGCTTATACTTTGAGTAAAAGGAAAAAGGCCTAATCTTTATACATACATTTATGAGTTTTTCTTTCCAGCACGGTGTTTTTAATTAGTACTAGTCATGCTAAATAAAGCTGTTATAAAATAAGCCTATAAAGCATGAGTCCCTCTTCCGCACATGTTAGCTAACTTGGGGCAGGAGTAGCATAATTAATATGAATATTATAAAACTTCACAAAAAGGAAATATAGCATCAAGATTAAAATGTCTTTAGTTAAAATGTTTTGACTTCTAGGAGGTGTCACAGAAGTACAAAGCAGGTTTTGGAAAATGTATTTACTGTTAATATATTCACAGTATTTAATGACACTAGCTAATGAAAATCTGCATTTTATATGCCACCCTAATTGGCATTTTCAAAGAAAATTCACAATAAGTTAAATTACATATCTACTTCTCTCAGTATTGTAATGTTTATGACATTTGGCTTGTGTTGTTTTTCTTCAGCTGCGTTATATTAACTATGTGATGGCGAGCTTGAGAATAAAATACTTTGTTTCCTCCTGTCTGCAGACACATAGTAGAATTTCAATAAACTTTTGGAAAATAAATATGTATATAAATAAAATATACAAATTAAGGAAAAAACAACTTGTATGTGAGATTCTCCCCATTTTATAATGAAAATCTAATGAGTAAGATTAGATTAGTAAGATTAGATAATGAGTAATGAGTAGATTAGATTAAATCTAATCTAATGGAAATGTGAAAACCAGGGTGTAGGGTTTAGTCCAAGATTTCTATTTGCATAAACATTCCACATTGTGTGTCCTCATTTGTGAAAAGTGGAGAATTTGCTGGACTGTATTTGAAGATCCTTTCCAGCTCTATGAATTTTCCATTTGCCATTGTTACCTAGCAAGACAATATGCTATTGAATACTTATCTAGGGTCAAGTACTCAGGTGAACACTTCTCTAAGTATCTCTGACTTTTCTATGGTATGATATTTCTTGGCAGTAACATCTCAGAAAACTTCAGCAAACTCCATGAGGAAAATTGTGGGTAATGTAAGTCAGCCATCATAATAATTACAGGATGTGAAACCAATGGCATTGCACGCACCTGACACATGTGGTTACAAAGCCAGCCACTCTGCACCCATATATTGTCTGTTGTTTGTTTTTAATTTGCTATATTTTATGATTCCCATATTACTGTAAGGAAACTGAGATTAAGACTGTTAGATAATCGCTCACAGTACAACAGGTAATGATGACAGCAGGGTCACACCTCCAGTCTCTCTAGCTCCAAGCGCAAGCTTATTACATTGTGCCTATGGTAAAGATCAGTGGGGATGCTGAGTCAGGGAGGTGTTTTTCTGTGTGTGCATGTCTATGGCTATTTTTGTTTTCTTGTTTGCTTTTGGGGTAGGGGGTAGGAATGAGAGAACATTTATACTTCCAGTATAGAGTTTTGTTTTCTGAGAAATTATTTAAAAAATTTGCAGTTTCTCTGAGCATCTGGCAAGAAAAAGAAAGTTGAACTTCTTCTGAAACATTAGTTGGGTTACTGTTGGATTTTAATGTCATTGATTTTTAAGGAAATTCCAATATTCAAATGAAAAGAAGACTAAAGATGATATGTAAAATACCACAGATTAGAATATCCCAAGCATAATCCTAATTACATGCATTTCTTAATAATATTTACCCATTTATATTATTGGTGTATGCAAAAAAAAATAGGAGGGAAAAAAAGGACGACAGAAGAAAAGGAAAGACGAATAACAAACATTTATATCACACAATGTGCCAGGCATGCTTCTAAACCCTTTACATGCAAGAAAGAGTGTAATCCTCACAACTCTGTTAGTATATGTGTACGTATGAATATAGACATTTGTCAGACTGTGGCTACCTTTGCATCTTTTAACATTGCATTTTTTTATAATTGAGGAATTTCCCACAATATAGCCTATCTTGTATAGAATTAAGAACTCAAATACGCAGTATTTTTTTGGTGAAGATGCACATGTAACCATGTAAATCTCAGTCTAGATGAGGCTTCCTTCTTTGGGATGGCAGTGAGTACATTGGCTAATTTGCGTTTGCAGATGTGGCCCCCTTTGCTGGCAGTGTGGTTGTAGCAGGTCTGGCTTTTGGTGCTGGGCCTGCAGCTGCCATGGTAATAGTTACTTCACCACACAGATTCTGGGATGTGGTTATATCCCTGGAAGGCTTGCCTCAAGATACTTCTCCAGGCTTCAGTGATTCTGTGAGTCAACTTTCAATTTACTTTTCTGCTTTAATTAGCTAGAATGATTCTGCTTGCAATCATGGCCACTAACTAATATTCTCCACATATACATACACCTATACAGACACACAGACATTCATATACATTTATGTATATTTATAAGTATGTGCATTACGTATGTTAGTAAAATGAACAGACTTCTTCAGTATAGTGAAAGGTAACGTTTATTGTTTACCTAAGTGATGCCATCCATGTATTGTGCCTGGGGGGGGGGGCTGTAACAACACATTCCTGACACATGTGGGATAAGACAGTTGGCAGTTTTTTGTTCCCACCCTCTTCCAAGATTATGCGTCAGTGGATGTTAGAAACTCTTCAAACACTCTTGAGAATCCTAAGGAAGGAACCATGCTTCATAACCCTCTGAATGAAGAAAATAACATTTATGATCCTCCCAGACTGCAACTTTGATAGAATTATCACTTTTATTCAAAAATGAAATTTCCTGGAAACACACCATTCATTCTTATTTATTTTGTAATCTGATCTGCAAAGTACAGTCTGCTCATTTCTTGGCTTCTGAGAGATCTTTAACAGAGGCCTCACAGCACTGTCTGCTTTCCTGCTGCCTCTATGCTTCATCCACATTGTCTTACCTCGTGTAGTCTCTTTAGAGTCTCTTCGTTATGTAAGTTCCTTCATACTCTTAGCCCCTCACATTTCTTTGATTATTCCACGAGGAAGATTCCAGGATCCAACGGAAACACATTTCTCCCGCCATTAGTATTTATTTACATTGGGACACTACCCCGAGTGAAGGTTTACCTGATTAACAGTTGCAGTAGAGTAGTGGTCTTCACAAGCTCTGGCTCTGAAGTCATCCTGGGGTTCTACTTCAATGACACTATTCTCAGGGTGTGTGACTATGGGTGAATTCCTAATGCAAATGGAGTACTTTGAGAGGCACATAGAAGTGCTCCCTAAAAAGCAGCTGCTGCCATTATTCTGGTGAACAGAATGAGAGGAGCTAAGATCTATTCCGGGCACCTTAGTTGTACTATGTCCCAATTTTTCCTTCCGTGTTTGTAACACCACCCTCTGCTTAGTTACTCACCCAGAAATCTGAGTGCTGTCCTGGACTTCGACTTTCTCTTCACTCACTGTATCCAATTAGGAACAAGTCCTACTAATTCTGTCTTGTACATAGCACTCAGATGCATCAAAGTCTCTGCATTTACATTGCCACTTTCCTCATAAGATTCAGCTTCTTACCTATTCCTTCTTCCTTAGATCAGTCTGTTTTCCATGGAGAAGCCATGATGGTATATTAATCATGTCTGTTGAAGATGCAAATATGATATAAAACCCTTTATTCATTTTATACTACCTTTGAAACACAATTCCCTTACTGTGGCATACAAGCCTAGTATGATTTATGTTTATCTACCTCTCTAGCTACATGACTCTACCCTAATTTTTTTATATTTCTAGTATACTAATCTTATTTCCCCCCCTACTGTATAACAAACTTGGTTATACAGGTTCTGCAGCTGCTTTTTTCACACTCCCCTATCTTTCTACCAAACCCATTTGTCACTACTTCACTAAATTTAGGAAGTATTGGTTTAAATTCCTAGACCATATAAAGTCTTATAGAATTTTCTCCCTTTCTATCCTACATCACATTTTTATTTCCTTTGTCCAAGCTTGCTTTTTTATGCTTTGACCTCAGTGTGGGCAAGATATATGTCTGCCCTGGTCACTGCTGTGTCGTTAGCACTTTCCATAGTACATTGTATGCAGCAGGTGCTCAGAAAACACTTTTGAATGAATTTCAGTTGAAGCCAGGCTACGGGAAAGACTGAGCTCCAGCTGAATTCCCCGAGGGTCGATCACTATACATGTCTCCTGTTGGAGGCCAAATGTACTCTAACTCTTGATGATCTTAAGACTTGAGGTGTCTATCAACTGATCAAATGGGAAGTTGTGGGACCAGAGATCCACTCTGGTGTTCTACAAGATTTAAGAGGAATATAAAAGGGAACGAGGCCTGTTAAGTTGGTATTCACAGTTGAACCTAAGTTGACTGTAGTCACGGGGAAAACTTTCACATTGAGAAATTTTCATGTGCTACCAAGACAAATGGAGGCCATTATAGTGCGGTAGGGATCCCAGAATGGAAATAAAGTACGTTCACCTTTGAGGTCCCAGACAAATGTGGTAAAGTTATGGGAAGGATCTGTCAGAAACTTACTTGCAAGAGGGTCTGAGGATACTGCTAGGAACATTCTGGAATATGGCTTCCAATTACTCAGCATTTCTAAATTTATAGTCTGAGCATCTTCTGCTTTGTCACATGATGACACATTGGTTTTGCAAGTGGTTAACATAGTCGAGGCTCCACAGAAGTGTGGCTGCACTGTGTGCTCACCAAAGCTTGATACTGTCAGACATTTAAAACGTGTTGGTTTGATGTAAGTGGTGCAGTTTCTCATTTAACATGCATTTGCTTGACACCTAAAATTTTTGAGCAGTTTTCATATGTTTATTGGCCATTTGGGTTTCCTTTTTTTGTGAAGTTTCTGTTTTCCTCCTATGTCACCTCTGCCATTTTCCTACAGTTTTGTTCTTTTGTTGAATTGATTTATAAAGGTTCTTTTTTGGTTACATATGTTTAAATTGAGTGTATGACATTTTTATGGTGTCTTTTGAAGAGCATGAATTCTTGTTTTAATATAGTTGAATTTGTGCAGTATTTTATAGGTTTCTGGGTTTTTCTGGTAACTTGTTGAAATAAAACCATCCCCATGTCAAGGTTCTAGGAAATTGTCTCTATTTTTTTATACAATGTTAGCCTTTTATATTTGGTTATACTATTCAACCTGGAATATAATTTCACATGCAGTGTGAGGTATGGATCTCATTTTCTTTGTTTGCCCTAGGAATACTTGATTATAATGGCATTACTTACTAACTAGTCATCCTTTCCCAGTTTCTGAGATGCCATCTCTATATATGATTTCCACACATGCATAGGTCTGCTTCAATTTTTTATTCTGTTTGTTTTTTTGTGAATTTTTTCATTGTTGTTGTTCATTGTTCTGGTTTGTTGAAGTAGTAGTAGTAGTAGTAGTAGTAGTAGTAGTACTAGTAGTAGTAGTGGTAGTAGTTATTGTTGTTAAAAGTATGGCCATTTGAAAACCAGAATAGGGAGGATGGGGTAGAAAACACAATCTGCTACTTGTAACGTTGGTCAAGTTGCTTAACTTCCTTGTGTCTCAGATTCCTCATTTATAAAGCAAGTATGATCATATCACTGCCATGAGGTTATTATATGTCTTATGTAAAGTAAGAGCCATATGTGTAAATTATATCATCTTAATTATTAATAATTGTTCACATAAAAATACCACATGGTCTTAATTAAAATAGCTTTATAAATCCAGACATTTTGTCAAGTCACTTTACCTCAGTTTTAGTCTTACTAGTTTGGCTATACATACACAGCCTTTTGATATTCCATACTTATGTAAGAATAATATTGATTGAAAAGCATTTTTATTTTAGTCTGAATTGCGTAGCATCTGTTTGTTATCTTACCTGTTACTGAACCTTCTATTCATGAACTTGGTATCTCCATTTATTTAGTTATGTTCTTTAAGAAGTTTTATTTTCTATGGAAAGTTAATAAGTGTCTTTTGTTAGCTTTATTCTTATGCAGGTCATATTTTTGTTGCTACTAGAAAAATATATTTTAAATATATTGCTTTGCTTAACTATTTGTTTCTGCATATAGTCTTACATGACTTAATTTTTTGAGCTTTATTCTCTCTTCTTTCTGTGGCATCATAAATGGTTTTCATTCCTGTGGAGACTTTCTTTTTCCTGATTTTCTTACATTCAATCTTTTCACTCCATTTTCTCACTGTATCTTCTCTGAGCCTTTCCCTTTCCCTTTGGGTTATTATTTTATAGAGTTGGCTGTTTCATTAAATGTACTGGAATCATCTCAATGTCTTAAACATATTTTTTCCTTAAGTCCTCTCCATCTGCCTCTTGTTTTTCTCATTCCTCTTCTCTCTCTCTCTCTTTTTTTTGTTTTGCATTGTTTCTGTATAGCTTCCTTGACTTTCCTTTTAAATCATTGCTCACCTTTCATTTTCTCTCAAGTCTGTTGTGTGTAGGAGCTGTTTGTGTGGGGGTGTGTATGGGGAGGGCAGGCACCAGTGGCTAGGGAAAACCAGACTTCTGCCACCAGGTTGCAGGAATTATTCCCATGGCACAAGGTTGGATGTGAAAGGACATTATTTGAGCATTTTCCTACTCCCAGCTCCCTGAATTTAGCATTTGCACAGCTGCTGATATTGCAGTCTCTCCCTCCTGCCTCCTGAATCAACAGACTGCTTTCTGTAAATATAGCTTGTTTGTGGCATTCCTTACTTCTTCATACAATCTCGTTTTGGGGGAAATTCTCACTCTCAGTCCATGTATATTGTTTCTGTTGTTCTAAAAAAATAATTGCTAGATTTATTCCTCAGAGGTTTTACCTTCCAACTGAGAGCTGAAAGCTTTCTCTAGAGCTGCAGCCTTATCTTTTATTTCTATCCTGTGAGTATTCCCTCATTCATACAGCAAATATTCCTGAGTGCAATATGCCAAGTACATAGTTAGTTTCTGGGCAACATTTGAAAGCACGAACATTTATGGACTATTACCTCAAAATGCTTTTATTCTTGTGAAGAGAGAGGCTTACAAAAATGACAATATAATATTAATTGTGATGATGAAATAATACACAAAATTCTTTATGACAAAAAGAATGCCCAAATCTGCCTAACTTGAAGAAAGGCTTTAGCTGACTCATAAAACAGGAGATAGATCTGCTGCACGGAAGGTCCTCACCTATGTGGAGGAGCGGCAGTGACTACTGCAAAGCATGATTCTTGTCCTGATGAAGTTTATAACCCAGTTGGCTGAGAACAGTGACTTTTAAAATGATAGATTAAAGATGAATAAGGTTTTCCACAAGAGTGAAAGATAATGTTCTAAGCAGTGGGAAAAATGTGCAAAAGCGAAGAAACAAGAAATTATGACAAATTTATGAAACTGTGGGAAGGGTAATAAAAATCAAGCAATCCTTGCAACAGAAGTAGCTAGTCAGGTGAGATAGAGCCATAGAAGAAAGAATATTGTGTGTTATTACAGCAGTTTATTTTCTCAACCTTTATGGACAAAGCATCGTTGAAGAATGTGTAACAAGGAATGACACTATCAGATTAGTATGTTAGTGACAACACTCATAAATAAATATGAAGGATTGATCGGAGAAGGTCAAGACTAGAGTCTGAACCATGGACAATGATTCTGTATTGACAGGCAAGGAACAGGGAAGTTCTCAGCTTTGGTACCTCCTGTAGGGCTGGAGAAAGAGAGACAGAACAGTAGCGATAAAAAGGAAGAATTATTTGTCTCTGGGGAATAAGGATGGCCTCAATGTCTTGCAGACTACTGATTGAAACAAAAGGATAAGTTGTGTTGTTTTAAAAAGCAGGAGATATTTTATTTGGTGGTAAATATAATCCTTACTACTAGATTTCAGAGTAATATTACAAAACCAAATTCCAAAAAGTAATAGTCCGAATACAAGGAAAGTAGGAGGTAATTAGGCATGTATTCCATCCCTGTCTACCCCTGTCTTCTGCTAAATGACTTCTAATTTATGTTTCCTTCTACAAACTTATGTTATTTTTCTCTGCAACATGGCTTCTTCTGAAAAGTCTGTAGTATTTGTTTTCCATTTTATGATCTCAGACTGCTTGATTTGGGTTTAGCATGAAATAAAATTTAGCGCCAATTTTATAGTCTAGAATCAAAGGAGTAACTCAGTATTTGTCCTATGTCCTATTCCAAATCCCTGATTGCTAGAATGAAATGACCACCCCTGGGAAGAATTAATGGTAGTCTCTGAAGTACATAGGCTTGCTCCTTTCAGATTGTGGATGAAGTAGTTCATTTAAGAAGAGGTGTATAGATGAAGAGGGCACCGTTGAGGTGTATAACAGAATATTTCTAAAGAAAACATAAACAAATAACCATGCTTTGCAGAAAAAGATAATCAAGCTTAATTTTTATTTAGTATCTTGACTTTGAAAAGCCTTTTTCTTCCTAGTAGAGAGGACCTAGTATAGCTAGATACTGTTTAAGGTCATATTACCTCGAAAATGGTCTCTGATATGAAGGTTTGCATAGAGAAGAGTTATTGAGGAGTGACTTCAGTATTAAAATACACTGGAGGTTGGGTGAGGTTGAGGGAAGTAGAATTATTCAGCTGGGGGAGTTGAACTGAGATCCGCTTCTAAACTAGACCCATCTCAGGAAAACTTGGGATCTTGGGGGCTCTGCATTGACACACAAGGGCTACAGAACTTTGGATTCTTGTGTTTAACAATTATTGGATGTGGGCATCCTTGAGGAGGGGGCATGACTTTGGGCAAGGCAGCTCTCTTTTTTTTTCAGTTGTGTTAAGATATAGTTGACATATAACACTGTATATAAGTTTAAAGTGTACAGCATTATGATTTGATTTACATGTATTATGAATCATTACCATTGTAAGTTTAGTTAGTACAGATACATAAAAAATAGAGAAATATTATTTTTCTTGTGATGTGAAATTTTAGGCTTTACTGTCTTAGCAACTTTCAAATATACCATACAGTGGTGTGAACTGTAGTCATCAAATTGTACATTGCAGTCTCAATACTTTTTATTATAAGTGGAAAATTATGCCTTTTGTGACAATACGGGTGCACTTTGAGGGCATTATGCTAAGTGAAATAAGTTAGACAGAGAAAAACAAATAGGGTATGATCTCATTTACATATTGAATCTTTTTTTTTTCTTTTAAAGAAAAAGCTCTCTTTTGATGAATGCAGTTCCTGCAAGGGAACTGGACTGAGCAATGCAACACTCCAAGCACCTGGGGGAAAGTGTGCCTTGGTTCTTAAAGAGGTGTCTGAGCGGCTCACCAGAATATCCACTCTGTGTAGGTTGTGGGGGTTAAAGATCTGGATTTGGTAGACATGATCATATAGGTAGTAGGTAAAGCCAAGGATTGAAGTCATGGATGAGATTATATAGCTTGAACACATAAGGAGAAGAGAGCTCTATGGAGCAAAGGAAGAGTAACAAATGAAGACTGAGAAGAGACTAGAGAAGTCAGCAAAGTAGGAGGCTGCGAGTCTCAGATACCCAGTAAAGAGGAAACATCAAGGAAGAGGAACTGAAACATGTTTTCTGGACCTGCCCACACAGTCCTGACTCTGTAACTTTACTGATTTTCTTGAGCTCGTCCTAAGAATCCTTACTATCTCCAGTTGCTGATATCTACCTCTTCTTCTTAGTCCATTTCAAATTGCTCTATTTTGAGGTGAAATTGTCAAGGTTATTTAATCACAAACTTTCTTGAATAGATTATAAGTCTCTGTAAATATGATGGAATCTTAAAGGTAAATTTTAGATTTACCTTTAAAATAATTTCTTTTAGTATTTGAACACATATACATACACACACATATGATTTGAAATGCTATGAGAGAGAGAGATGTCAATGTGTAAAATGTCGATCGATTGCTTCCTGTATACATGCTTTGGCCAGGGATCGAACCCCTGGACCTGCAACCTGGGAATAGAACCCACAACCTTTTGGCATGGGATGACACTTCCACCAACTGACACACATGGCCAGGGCTAAACTAGAAGATATTTTTAAAGCACCAGAGGAAAAAGTGGCAAAATGCAATGGGAAATATGATTCAATCTTTTTTTTAGTTCAAAAACTTGTAAATGCAGTATTCAATTCTGGCTTTGCTTTTAGTCAAGCTCTTAACTATTTAAGATGTTTTTATTCCTAATTTGAATGGCAAACACATTTTTGTTGATCTCTAATGATTTTCTTAGGTCAGCCACTTTATCAATAATGTTTTCAAAACAATTTAACAATAAAACAGATACTACTGAAGCAAAAATGTTTTTCTTAAACACATTCTACCATGAAATGTTTTGCATTTCTCATTTCCCCATGCCAAAACAAGGAAAATACCTACAATTTAAAATTTTCTTTTCAAATATCATCTTGGTTTGCATAGTAGAAAGAACATTTGAATTCTAGTTCTTTCCTGTGTTCAGTTACTAAGTCAAATCATCTAAACTTTATTGTCCTGAGTGTTCTGCTCTAAATAGGAAGAGTAGTAGTAATATCTAAAAGCACTGTTGTGGCTATTTAATGAAAGAACCAATGGGAAAATACAGGTACTGTAAATGATAATGCATGAGATGCTTTAAATATTACTCAATTGAAACATGCTTCCAAATTAACATTTGTAAAAATAAAAATAAATCATGGTATAAGTTATGAAGTTCTCCTGACTATTATTTTAGAAATTAAATTACTCAAAGGAGAATTTTCTTAATGTTTGGCATAAATTGTTATATAAAATCAAATTAAGATAAAATTGTAAGAGGCAATGTTGCCTAAGAAAAATCAGGAAAGGAGATAAAATGTCAGAAGTAAGTAGTTGTGCTTGGAGGTCATTTGTGAGAAACTGATAGATAGCAAAGGTTAATCCAGCAAGAGGAGACTTGAATTACATGGGAAGAAATAGGATGGGCTCAGATCTGGGAAGTATTTTAAATGGTCAAGAATAACTTACTATAACTAGGAAGCCAAATAAAAACGCAGCTGCCTTGGCACCAATTTCAGATATTCTGATTCAGATTTGAGGACAAAGAATCTGTATTTTAAACAAGCATTTCAGGAAATTATTCCAGAGATAGTACATATGCACCATTGATATATATTACTTTAGACCTTTTCAGAGGTATTGAAATCTACTTGTCATTTCTTATATGCAGGAATAATAAAAAAAGAAAAGTGATTAACTTTTAATAATGCAGTTAGGTTAATGACTTCTCTAGTTAAACAAAAAATTTAGTTAGAGGTAACTGAAAAAGAAATACTTCTTGTTCTAGTTTGGACATATTTTATCATGTTTTTGTTTTTTAAGGGGAATAAAGAACAGTTTAGTTTGGGCTTGTGTAATAGTGAGATAAAATAGAAAAAACTGAAGCTATTATGGCACTTAAATAATGAAAAACAGGTATAGATTCTACATGGTAACATACGAAGTCTCTACAGTTCTGAATAGCTGAGAAAGTCTATGCCACTTTTCCAATGTTCATATGAATCACTAGAGGGCAACATAAACTATTCCTTTAAGATCACATATCATAGTCAGAATTGTTTGTACTTATACAGGGAGTGAAAGCAGAGCCAAAACTGGCAGACAACAGAAATATTTTTTTAAAAAAGCTGAGGCTATAATTACTGCTCACACCTTTAGTTAATTTAGATAACTGTATGAAACCATCACTAACCAGTTATTCAGTAGAAAAACCTATTAAATGAATTAAAGTTTTTCTCTTAATTTTTGAAAAAAATCAAGTAGACATAGTCATTGTCCTCTAAATGTATGCACAAAATCATGCAGAATATAAAAGGAAGTCATGAAAAATATGGTACTTTTCTATTTCTCAAACATACATCAATTGCAGAAGGACAGTAGAATCTCTTTCTCTGTGTGTGTGTCCAGGTTAGGTTGGTTCTTTATAATGTATTGCATAGGCTCCTCTCATCATTGTTTAGGCTTTGAAAACGTGAAAGAGTCTTCCAATGGGGAAAGAGCCAGTCACTGACCATCTTTTCAATCAAGGGAAAAAAAATTATGCATTAGGAATCATAGTTCAGATTTTCACACTTAAATTTTTTTCACATTCTAATATCTAGACACTGATGTTCTTGTTGTATCAATATTTGTTTATTTTTTATTTTTGTCTATAGTTTACTTTTAATTTTTAATTTAATCTTTATTGTATTTTTTCCTTTACCATTTAGTCTCTTTATACATCCTTCTCCCTAGCAATCACCACACTGTTGTCCATGTCCATGAGTCCTTTTTCCTTTTGGCTTAATCCCTCCATCCTGAACTGCCCCCCTTCACTAGCTTGATTCTGCTCTCGTCTATGAGTCTGTCTGTGTTTTGCTTATTCAGTTTGTTCATTGGATTCTACAGATGAGTGAAATCATATGGTATGTCTTTCTCCGACTGGCTTATTTCACTTAGCATATTGTTCTCTGGGTCCATCCATACAATTGCAAAGAGCAAAATTTTCTTTTTTTTTTATAGCTGAGTAGTATCACACTGTGTAAATGTCCCATAGTTTCTTTATCCAGTCATCTAATTGATGGATACTTGGGCTGCTTCCATACTTGGCTATTGTTAATAATACTGCAATGAACATAGGGGTGCTTATGTACTTTTGAATTAGTGTTTTGTGTTCCTTCAGATATATTTCCAGAAGCGGGATCACTGGGTCAATAGGAAGATCCATTTTTAATTTTTTGAGGTATCTCCATACAGCTTTCCACAGTGGCTGCACCAGTCTGCATTCCCACCAACAGTTCAAAAGGGAATGATGAAATATTACAGATCCATTTTGGAGGAAAATTGGTCACAATTATGAATGAATAAGAAATGAATTTAATAAACTAATTTTCTGTATCCAAAAGATTTTTAGAAACAGAACTAAGACAGGGAAAAATAAAGATATGGAGGTAGAGGAACTGAACATAGTGAAAACAGAACTTCATGTTTTAAATTGAAACATATTGTAAAAGAAGCAAATGTTATCTCTTAATGATTAGAATCTAATTCTGTTGTGTCAAATTCAGCAGATAGATAATTTCCAGTTATTTTTTAATCTCATGTTTCTTTCTTCTTTTTTTTTTACTTTCTTTTATGTATTGATGTTTGAATACAGTTGTTCCCATTTTCCCACCACCACTTCCCCCCACCCTACCCACGCCCACATCCCACCCTCAATCCCACCCTCCCTTGGCTCTGTCCATGGGTCCCTCATACATGTTCATTTACATCCCTTTCCCTTCTGTCCCACGTTATTTCTCTCTTGCTTCCCTTCTGGTTACTGTCTGTTTGTTCTCAATTTCAATGTATCTGGTTATATTTTGCTTGCCAGTTTGTTTTGTTAATTAGGTTCCACTTATAGGTGAGATCATAAGATATTTGTCTTTCACCGCCTGACTTACTTCACTTAGCATAATACTTTCCAGTTCTATCCATGTTGTTGTGAAGGGTAGGAGCTCCTTCTTTTTTCCTGCTATGTAGTATTCCATTGTGTAAATGTACAACAATTTATTGATCCACTCATTTACCAATGGGCACCTAGGCTGCTTCTAGCACTTGGCTATTGCAAATTGTGCTGCTATGAACATTTTTAAAGCACTTAATATGTGTTAGGCAAAATGCTTTATTAGTTCATTTAGTCATTGTGAAGAATGTATGAAATTAGAACTATCACCATATGTATTATACATGCATAAACTGATACTTTAGAGATTAACTTAGCGGTGGAGTGGAGCCACAAATCCAAGCCACCAGCCCAGGCCCTACAGTCTTAACTGCTGTGCTTCCCTGCCCTCTGTGCATACATGCTGTCTCAGGAGAAGAATGAAGTCTTAGGCATCTACCCCAGAAAGGGCATGCATAAGCTTCACATTCATTTAAAACTGATAAGTCTCCTCTTATTTTACTGGTCTAACAATGTACATGGAAAGAAACATTGTCCACATCCACATTGCTTGTAAAATCTATGAATTGAAACATTCTGATATGTAAAAATTAATTAGGCTTATTTAAAAAACAGTAATCTTGGGTTCAATTTCAATGTAGGAAGCATATTCTCACAATTTGGAGTTGAAAACTGTATGTTAAAGTGAATCTATTCTATGATTCTCAGGAAACAGTGGGAGGGCCTTTGAAGAAACTTGTTAAAGGGTAAATGATAGAATTAGGCATGTATTAATTCATTCAATGCTTAGTAAACACCTCTTTCTGAAAGCATTAGGGGATGCTGGAGCAGGAATGATGTATTATTCCAGCCTTAAAAAAACAAAACGAAACAACAACAAAAAAACCCCTGAATAGTCTTCTCTTTATCTCAGACTTAGTGTTCTAAAGTTTTACTTTTCCCATTGAGAGTTAAACTACCGAGCAATGAAGTTATATTGGGAGGAAAATTGCCAACCAGCAGGTACCAAAAAGCTCTGAATGTTAGTGGACGTTCTAAGGTCTAATTTTAATGTTTCATTCCTTGATTGTGACTTTCTAGAAATTCAGTATTTATTAAATTTGCCTTTAACCTACCATGCAAAATATAAAAGTCAAAACCACTCTGTCATTTAGTTTAAAAAGGTGGTCTTAAAAAGAAAATTACCTACAGAGTTAAGAGTTTTGAAATTATAAGAAGTTAGTTATACCTTTCAAAGTGAAATGCAGAACACTGGGCTCCTATGTCAATCCAGATAGCCCTGGCAGTCATCAAAGTCTAGGCTATGCTTCAGTAACAAGCACTTCCAAAATTTCAGTAGTTTATAACCCAAAGTTTTATTTCTTGTTCATGACACCTTTGCATTGTGAGTGAGCAGAGAGTGCTGCCTCCCTCAAACACCCTCCTCACTCTAAGATGGGCCTGCCTGAGCACTGCTGTGCTGAATGTTGGCTCTGAGCACCACAAGGGGAAAAGAGAGCTGGGGAGGGCATCTCAGCAGCATTATGCACTTTGCCCAGATTTACTCACACAGCCTTGCCCACCACATGGGAACTTGCTTGAAATATCAATCCATATAGTTCAAGAATGCAGAGGAACCAGAAGTGGGGTGAATGACAATAATGATTACCACCTTTCTCTAACAACAACAACAAAAAATACCTTTGCTTTTTTACCAAAGTAGGATACCTATAATTCGAATGTGATTTGCAAAAATAAAGTTGAAACACAACTTTTGACAATACAAAAAATATTGCAAAAGTAAAAGTTAAGCTATTAACATCTTAGGGGCTTCCTGTTTATAAGTTTAATTAGGCACAAAAGAAAAAGGATAACAAATTCTGCTTTTTCTTTGTCTAGATTGACTTTGTAAATGTAGATTCTGACCCCAGTTTCACAGCCTGTGTTCTAATGCCTGTGTATAATAATAATAATAATAATAATAGTAGTAGTAGTAGTAATAGCAGTAGTACAGATGAAGTTTGCAGGCTCAAAAACTTAACCAGCTCTAACCTTTGTGTGATGGTTCAAGATATCTTGGTGGTCTCTCAACTGCTGTGTTTAGAATAGTTTCAAATTATATTCATATGCCTGTTTTAGGAGAAATTTGTTTTACTATATTAATAGAATAATCCATCATTTTAATTATTACTTTTTAGATATAGAATATACATTCCATTTGTTGTTTTTTAAAGAATTTATTTTTTTTTTGCTCCCAAATTTCATGTAATAGTTAATAGTATGTCTTTTAATAATCCTTTTGGTACATTTTAGTTATTAAAAATGATTTCGGAATTTTATAAACTATAGAAACTGTACTTAAAATGGTAGACATACATTCCCATGCTGCCATGCATTTAGACTAGTACAGTTCTTTTCTTTATTAGAATCAATTTGTTAAAGTGGCTGGATTTTTTTCCTTGCTAGTTTTTGCTCTTTAAAATACAAGTGGAAAATAAATTAGGTACAAATAAGTTTAAAATAAAAACTAATTGAAAAACAAGCACAGTCTGAACCCTCAGTGCCCCAGCTATCTGTAGCACAGGAAATGAGCAATGCCAACCTGCTCCCCCTGAGAAAATGTACTCTTTCCGGTTTTCCAACATTATCAGTGTATAATATGAGTTTGTGTAAAATTTGTGTATTGGAAATATTTACTTCTCTCCCTCATTAATTAAAAAATAATTAAGGATATGGTTACATTTTGTTGTAATGGTGGGCATGGGAGAGAAATGGTAAGTGGATGAGGTGAAGCAATAAGGTTAACACCAAACAATAAGAATGGGTTAAATATAAAACTTAAAAGGTGACATTTTCAGAAAATAATGTTAATAATGTAAGTAAATATATGGAAAGGTAAAGAGAACAAGGAGAAATTACAAATTAAGTATAAGAAAATATTTGTCTTTAAAAGAGAAAATGAAAACTAAAAAAATATGTAAATTCAAGAAATGTATTCCAGAGAAACTGTACTGATTAGTTTTTATTTTTTTTAATTGCTTAAAAGTTTTTAACTATAAGTATTGTCAATTTCTGCTATGCGGAATCCACCAATTTTTCTCTTCCTCAAAATGAAGCGGTCCTTGAAATATTTCTTATACCACTAGGGTGCCATTCAGTAAATTGCTTCTCCATAAGCACTAAATTGCACACTAATGTCTTGAGAAAGAAAGCTATCTACTTCCTAAGATTATAAATATTATCTCATTAGTCCTAAAACACACCTATGAGGATAGAAATGGAAATGGAAGATATTTCTTTCATTTTAGAAGTTGAACAATTGAGACACTGAACAGAGATATTGTCAATATTCCAAATTCCAGATGTCCCAGTGTGAAATCTAATGTTTGAACTACTAAATAAGGAATTTGTGCCTTAGCAGATATCTGCATGTCCACGTTTGCAAAGCATGTGATGGGATCTGTGAAAAATCTGACTTCGCAAACCTTTGTTCACCTAGAGCAAAGTTCCTTGCCACAGCTGTAATGGTGGACACATGAGAGAAATAGTAAATGAATAAAATTTAAAAAGTGGATGAACAGATGAAACTTAAAAGTTCACACTTTTCATCAAGATGATATTAATCCTGATATAAAATGTATGTGACAGAGGAAAATAACAAAAAGAAATTATGGCTTTGGAAAAAGTATTTTACAGAAATGCCTTCCAGTTTGTAATACTTTAAGTTTTCTTCTACAATTTACCACTTTCTGGGTGTCTTTATTTCCTAAAATTTTAACTCTGAGTAATTTCAGTGTTTTAATGCTTTTTCATTACTCAGTTGTTTTTATTGCTCATTTGCTGCTCTCTTCCAGGCAAGATGGAGTACAGGCACGCCAAGTCCTTGAGGGCGTGTGTCTTCCCACTGTCCCAGTCCTAGCATCTCTGGAACAGCTTCATCCGGACTTCTGGGGAAGCTGCAACAATACTGAGAGCCATGCTGAAGCTGTTGGCCACTCGGGTCCTTACTGGGCCACCTTATCCTGTTGGGCTCAATGCCCTAGTTCCTGGTGACACTGCTTCACTCCATGTCAAGGTCAGTACTTAAAGCAAAGTTGTCTAACACCATTTCCCTTCCTGTTCCGGCTCCTTACATTCACACATACACATACATTCAGTGTTCCCCAGACCTCTGTCTTCGTTTGCAGAGTTTGATTCCTCTTCCCAGATATCAAGACCCTGCCATTTGGCATTTCTGGAATTTCAAAGACCGGGATCCTAGACTCAAGTCTCTTTCCAAGCATGTGATTACTAAGCACCTACATAAACACTTGAATGCAGAGAGATGTGTGTAGGGAGGTAATGCTTATCTCCACTCACTAAGCCCCAAACACTCATTACATCCAAGCTACTATTAGGTGTTTCCCTAGAACTATGTGTGGGTACCTGGCAGCTAACTGAAGAGGACACATAGGGCTGGCAGCTTAAAAGTATATTTTAGTCGTCTGGCTTTATTTCCTTTCCAAACATGTTGCAGTTCAGTGTCTCCAGGGCTCCTCACTACAATGACCACATTTCAGTGTCTCAAAGTCCAGTTGCAGCTTTCCTGTTTCCAGTGGATTTACTTCACTCATCTTCTAGATTTTACACACACACACACACACACACACACACACACACGCATGCATGCGCATGCGTATATATATAAACATATATGTAAATTATATATACCTTAAAATTTGTTCTACTCTAGGGAAAAATCCCTATTTGGAGAAATGTATGTGTTCCATATTTCTGATGGAATGCAGATTTACCACTTTAGTCCTTATCTTAAAATTTTTACTAATGGAATGTTTTAAAGAGGAATTTCAACTGGTTAAACTAGGAGAATAAAAAAAACATGTTCAGGAAAAAAAATTGGTGTAAAATAAATCTGAACTCTGGCTTCCTGGTACTTTTTCCCTTGAGACCTGAAAATGAGTGGTGAGCATCAAATTAGCTGCAACACTGTTTCCCTTACCTAAATGATCTATTTCAGTCGTATCATTGCCAGTTAAAGATGACCTTGTGCTACCAGAATAGTTTCAGTGACTGATGATACTGGAGATGTTGACTTTTTCGGACTGTTATTTCTCTCTGTGATTTAGCTTAGTCTCTCCAGTTCTTTGTCCATCCTAGCTTGTCAATCCTGGTAATACCGGATCCTCAGCAGTTCACATCAGGAGGGGGGCTCTGAGGTGATCTTCACCCCATAGTCATACAAATATCTGGCTGAGAAACTGTTCCTGACATCATAATTTTGTTGACATTGACCAGATTAAGACAATGTGAAATTTTTCCTCTCTTTAGTAGCTGCTGCTTACTTCAGGAATGATTAATATAATCTAATTGTTTGTTTTGTTGGTGGAAAAAATAATAATGGAACTCATCATAACACTACCTTTGAGGAAGGCACGATTGCATAATTGCATGTGATCATGAATTTATGTGCCGATATGACATTGGGCCACGGGATGCGCATGTTAACTGGTTTAACATTATTTCTGGGCATGTCTATGAGGGTGAACCTGGAAGATACTGGCATTTGAATAGGTAGACTGAATGAATTAGTTGGCCCTCCCCAGTGTGGGTGAGCCAACCCACACTCTCAATCCCTTGAGAGCCTGGATGAAAGAAAAAAGGCAGAGGAAGGTTAGTTTAACTCTGTCTGTCTACTTGAGCTGGGGCATTGATCTGTCCTCCAAACTTCTGCTTCTCAGGCTTTCAGACCCACACTGGATTCTACACCATCAGTTCTTCAGCTCTTGGACTTTTGAACTATACCAACTTTCCTGGGTCTCAAGCTTGCAGACAGTAGGTAGGTCATAAGACTTCTCAACCTCCATAATTATATGAGCCAATATTTTATAATCAACCAGTTTCAGTCTCAATCACTCTCTCTCAATCTCTGCCCCTTCCCCCTTTCTCCTTCCATCCCTCCCCTCCTTTCTCTCTTTCTCCCTCTTTTCAGTTTTGTTTCTCTGTTCTCTGGGGAACCCTGAATAATACATGGTAGAATTGAACCTATGGATTTGGACAAATTTTAACTCAGTTTCCAGTACTTCCTCTTATGTGATATACAAGTAATGTGACTAAATGATGACCTTCCTATCCTTAATGTATTTTGTTTGTCCTCATTCAGATGTGTTTTCTACCAGTCTTCACTGGCTCTGAGTTTCAGGTGGCTGACGTGTATGGGCTGCATCAAATGGGCTCTCTAGCCTTCAAGATTCTGGTTGGGGTTGGCTAACAGGAGAACTGGTGGGAGACTGGAGAATACACGGAGAGTTCTGTGTAGCTATTCCCCATTTGTCTCCCTGCAGACTCTGTATTCTCCTACCTAAGAACAAAGTTCCCATCCCATGCCGGTCTTTCCCTTAGTTCTCTCAGTTTCAACTCTTAAGGCATTTGGTTACCTTCTCCTTCCCCCAGTATTGCCTGGAGCTCAGTGGGTGTGGTGAGGCTTCGCTAGCTGTTAGCTCCAAGGTGTCTCTACATCTTATTTTTGTTTTGTTCTTTAATCTGGCCACACATTTGTAAATGTACTCTTTATTTAACCCTCTTCAATTGCCCTTTTCAAGCGTATGTCTGTTTTCTGCCAGAAGGAAAGGCTCTCCTTCATTTGTTTTCACATCTTAGAATTATTATGAGAATAGAATAAGATAATACATGTAATGTGCTTAAGGTCATACCTGCCTCATAGTAACAGTAAAATAAACACTATCTATATTGTTAATATAATCATTCTTTTGTGATAGAAGAGGTAACATTTTTATTATTTCTGATAATGATCTAAACCAATTTAACATTTAAGACAATGGTTATTATCTGTGCCAGTCTGAGTACTCCAAGGAGCAGAGCCAAGGACAAGATTAGATATGCAAAAGATTGGTTGGAGGAAGTTCTGGTAAAAGATAATTGTGCAAGAAGAGCCTTCAGATTACATTTCCAGCCTGACAAATGGAAGCGATGGTGTGGGTATGCAGAAGAGCTGAAAGTGAAGTCAGACTGTGCCTGGGCCCAAAGGCAGTGTTGGTAAGGCTGTCGGTTAAGTCCTTGGACCAAGGCTGCCCAACAGAGAAAGGATTCCCATATACTGCAGGAATGAGCCTACACTAATTCCCTCAGTGGTGTTCAGTTGTCGACTGGGGAAAAACTAAAGGAAGTGAGGCGTACGCAGACACATGGTAGTGAATGCAGTGAGATAGTCGGTCAGTGCTTCCTGTTGCCACAAGACAGTTGAGTGGTGGCTCCAAATGGAAACTACTTTGCGGTGTGAGATGAGGATCTGATTTCATTCTCTTGGGGATATCTAGTGTTCTCATCACCACGTATTGAAAAGATTATCTTTTCCCCATAGTATGTTCTTGGCACCCTTGTCAAAGATCAGTTGACTGTAAATGTGTAAATTTATTTCTGGGCCCTATATTCTTTTCCTTTGGTCTCTATGTCTGTTTTGATGCCAGTACTGCATTGTTTTAATTACTATAGCTTTGTAATCAAGTTTGAAATCAAGAAGTGTGATATCTCCAAGGAGAATCTGAGAGCTGTTTCTTTCTTTTCTGTTGTTGTTGTTGTTTTCCCCTGTTTGCTCTGCACTGAGCCAAGGAGAAGAGCCACAGGAAGTGTTTTTGTGTTCATTTAAAACTGCCTCTTTATTCTCTGAGGTACAAAGGACTAGCAAATGCAGGGCCCCATCAGCTGCCAGAGACGGATGTATTAGAAGCCAGTCTCTTGGCAACAGCAATAAAATTTGGAGTGCTAGATATTTGGTCCAAATCCTTTGCTCCTTAAAATAAGGGAGAAGCTGGAAGTTGAGGGTTTCTTCCTAATTATATGGTGCTGTGCTGGGAATGAGGTTTATGATACAAGCGAGTCTCAGCTTTCTAGTTGTTTCAGTGCAAGTTCTCTCCATTACTTGGTGCAGAAGTCTCTCAACCAGTTTCCAGTTTTGTCTCAGAGGGGATTGATCCATGTGTAGCTGCTTATTTGGTGTGTCTATGGGTAAAGCGGGACTCCAGAGCCTCCTCCTATCTTTCCATCTTACTGATTCTACTCACAGAGTATCATTTCTATTCAGGATCTTTCTGTGATAGACTCATCTATTTGGAACAGCTCTGCAGCTGACCTAGTTCTAAAGATGACTCAGAAATGGATTTGACCTAAAAATTAATTATATTCTGTAGGCTTACTTGTATTGAAAATTATCTCTCTGACCTAAGGTCTGAGGGTACCTATTGCCTCTATTTTAGCAAGGAGTATATATCTAAGGGTAACCACAGGGATGGTTTAATATGTGAATTTTTTTCTTTAATAGTAGCTTCAAGTTCTTTTTCATGCAATTATTAGAACAAGGACTATTTAACTGTTTAGTTCAGCATATTTCAAGGTACACTTCAAAGGTCTGCCTCTGTGTCCTAATAACAGGTGTTACATAGCAGAGTGTTTATCATATTAAACAGATTTCTTTACTACAGTTTTCAGTTTACTTTACTTAGACTTTAATTTTTTTTAGATTTTATTTATTTATTTTTAGAGAGACAGGAAGAGAAAGAGAGGGACAGAAACATCAATGTGTGGTTGCCTCTCGTGTGCCCCCCACTGGGGACCTGGCATGCAACCCAGGCATGTGCCCTGATTGGGAATCGGACTGGTCACCCTTTGATTTCCAGGCTGGGACTCAATCCAGTGAGCTACACCAGCCAGGGCCTATACTTTAATATTTTAATACTCATTCTAAAATTGAAAGAAGTAAGCTTGACTTTATTTAATCAAGGAATATTTTCACCTCAGAGTACCACACTTATTCATATAACAAAACAAACACGCCAGTATAGGTGTACCTTGAAGATATTGTGGGTTCTGTTCAAAACCACCATGATAAAGCAATTATTGCAGCAAAGTGAGTCATAATCATTTTGCTCGTTGGTGAGTCTGCTTTCAATTTGTCAAAATATCCAACATCTGTGAAGTGCAATAAAGTGAAGCTTAATATAATGAGGTATGCCTGTATCTAGATTCTAGTTCATTAGTTATCTGCCCCTTTGAAGGCTGCAGTGGGAAAGTGACTATGTAAAAATAATTACTTGTCTACCAAATGCAGTAGGTATGAATACCTACTTAGGATGTCCAGTAAAACTCAGGCAAAATGAATATAAATAATTATTGCAATTAAAATAATTCACTTAATGACTCCTTTCCTCATAATATAGTTTTATTAAGGTTACAATACCTGGGTTGTCCAAAGAGCAGATTGAAGGGCTAGATCTCCACGCCCCTAGCCCCCACAGAGAAGGTGAGGCTGACACACACGAGCCTACTTCATTGCAAAACTTAGGAACAATGTGGTTAGCTGAGGGAAAAAAGAGTTTATGCGTATAAATATGAAAGCTGTTTTTAACTGGGGAGGAAGTAGATCTTTCTGGGAGGTAGGCTCATGGGGGCCTATAAATATAGTGGCAGTAAAATTGTTTAACAGGGAAATTTATAAGTGAAAAAAGGGCTATTCATAATTATGTCAGGATAATAAGCAAACATGAACTACACTTGTGAATTTGAATATTTCTTGGGAAATAAAGTTTCAAAGAGCTTCAGTGGCACTTTTTGTTGTTGTTCTATCAAGATTTTAGAAATAACTGGCTTCTCCAAATTTTCTGCTGCAGGTTTTCACTTTGATCAAATATGCACAATGAAAACACACACACACCCACACACACATATTTCCTTACCAGCCTACTTGCCTGTGTGAGTGATTGGGAGAGGAGGGGATGTGGAAGCTTAGGAATTGGAATGATTTGTTAATTACATTCATAATATTCTCATTCCAAGCTACTACAGTGTCTTATAGAAATTTTGCTTACTTATGCCGTACAAGCAAGGGATACATTTGCATGCACTTTTATTTCAGTGCAGTGTATTTATCTGTAATTACACTATTTTGTTTTACAATTCTATTATGTGGCCTGCGGGACTCACAATTTAGGACTGTGTTCTGATATTGAGACTCTTCGATGGACTTTGTATGAGTTCCATAATTTATTCCTCTAATGCAATCTGTGAAAAATACGGTAAAGTGTCTGGGAGGGGTGTGAGAAAGAGAGGCAGATGGCATGAATGATGTCTCATTTTTCTGACAAAGAATCTAACAAGGGTGGAAAATGATACCCCATGAATGCATTGCAGTGACAAAGATTGTAATGAGAATTGGTATGAACATAACCGACTGCCTTCTCATTACACTCCGCGACTGCAATCTTCTCATCCTTCTCTGAGGCTGCACCCACCCTCCACGGACTGATGAATCCTCCACATAGCTCTACTTCAATTTTACATCAATATTTTTTACATAAATGGGCCATTAGGAAAAGCAAGTAATACAAATTTCAAAACTGATACTGGAGCTCTAATTCTAGTGACTGGTCAAGAAGAGATTGTATTTGCTAGTGTTTACGAACGTTGGTTGGCTCTGTAATAAATAGCAGTATTTCCATCAGAAACTCTCTCTTTACTCAGGGTAAATTCAGCTTGATGGCTTAGTGTTTGCAGCACAAGATGTAAGTAGAAGTTTGAATAAAACAATAAAGAAAACAGTTTATAAAGAGGAGTTTAATTTTTATTATACTTATGTATATTAATTAATTATAATAATTAATAATCACACAATTAACTATTATACATAAGTATAATAAAATTATTATGATTAATTATACTTATAACTAATAAATATACTTATTATTTATTATAACAATGCATAAAATATGTAAAATTGTCTAGTAATAATTCAAAATTGTAAATGAAGTTATAAGTTAAAAATATTGACCTATATAACAGTAATACCATAAACTAGTTGTACAATGGAATAAATTAAAAACATGTTAAAGTTATTTCCTACAAAAGGACATGTGATACAGTCTTATTACTGAGTCTAAACAAATTTTGAAATATACTCGAGTTTTAAACTCTCAACAATAACATCTTCCTTACCTAATAAAATATATTAGACTGTGGGAGTGGGGGGGTTGGAGTGAGCAAGGCAGAAAAAGGCAGAATTACTATAGCTGGACAATAATAAATTTAAAATAAAATATATTAGAAAATATCAGCAAATATATTGCACAGTTAAATACTGTAAGTATCACCAAGCTAGGAGCAAAGCTTTTACATAGTAGCCAGCATTATCCTGATGGGTCCATCATGTGATAAATCAAGAAAAATAAAAAAGTAATAATATTGTAAATGTAGTCACAAAAATAGCATTACTTCAAGGCAATAACAATAAATTATTTATAGCTTGTATGAATCATAATACCTTCCAGATGTATGTATGCTCGGTCTAAATGTAAGATCTAAAATTGTGAGTGAACTCCCGTAAAATATAGCAGCAGATATTCCATAGCCTTGAGATAGGATATTATAGTTGGTAAAACATCTGGTCAATTTGCTGACATTTGGCTACTTTAGAGTAGAACCTCATTTTTTTTTTAACCTGGGACAATCTCTATGTGGTAATGTTCTTTCAAGTGATGTGTCTTCATCAGGTTTCTGATCTTTCAATAAGGAAAGCAAACCAGACTCCTTCCTGACCTGACAGTAGAAGCATATGGCCCTGTATTTGACAAATAATATAAAATATTATATGTTTTATTCTCAATAGGTTTTTTTTTCCTGAAAATAAGGCCTCAGATATACTTATACATCACACCGAAATGCAAAAGCCACTAAACAATGAGTTATAGCAAATTGTCTATTTTTGCTGTCATTCTTTAATAATCCCCAATACATTTATTTTTGGATTTATTCTGACCATCAGAAAGCTTCAGAACTGAGTCATAATCTTTTGTTCCTGAGAGCCTTTACTCACCTCTGCCTTCCCACCATATACAATTGTTTTTAGTGAATCGCATGTTGGTATATCCGCCCACACTAGAAAAAACAGCCCAGTTTGTCTTTACTGTACACACTAAGAAGACCATTTTTGAAGATATTTATTATACTGAGCAATATCATGTTTTCTGAGATGCAAGGAAGTAATTTCATAGGATCCAGGGAATAGTGATGCTTTCCTAGAGTAGCTATCATATTTGTAATTTTATGTATGGTGTAAATCAAGAGTCAATACTCTTTTTGTTTGTTTGTTTGTTTTGGTTAAAATAAATTTAGAGTTAAATAATTCATCCTTGCCAAAGATTTTGAAAAATATAGTTTGTTAGTAATCCTCACTTAATATTTTAATGCATTTGCTATAATTATTACACTTAACATATGTTCTTGATATTGATGGTTGAGTAATTTGAGGTAAGTTAAAAGCTTTGGAGGTCATAATTTAAAACATAACATTTCCATGTAAGTATACATGTCAGCATTTTTTAAAATATTTTTATAGGCTTCATGCCTCTTCTTTAAACAACAGATATGGAATTTTGTGGGATGTCCAACTCATGGCCTACAGGCTGCATGAGGTCCAGGAGGGCTATGAATGTGGCCCAATACAAAATCTTAAATTTACTTAAAACTATTTTTTAAAAAGATTTATTTATTTATTTATTTTTAGAGAGAGGGGAAGGGAGGGAGAAAGAGAGGGAGAGAAACATCAGTGTGTGGTTTCCTTTCACATGCCCCTACTGGGAACTTGGCCTGCAACCTAGTCATGTGCCCTAGACTGGGAATCAAACTGGAGACCCTTTCATTTGCAGGCCAATGCTCAGTCCACTGAGGTACACCAGCCAGGGATGCTTATCAGTTTTTGTTAGTGTTTGTGTATTAATTTATTTATTGTTGTTCAAATACAGTTGTCTCCATTTCCCTCCTGCCCGTCCTGCAGCCATCCCCAACTCCTACCCTTGATCCTACCCCTCTTTGGCTTTGTCCACATGTCCTTTATACATGTTCCTGACAACACTGCCCCCTTTTCCCCCCATTATCCCCTCTCAACTTCCCTCTGGTTATAGTCAATTTGTTCCTAATTTAAATGTCTCTGGTTATATTTTGCTTGCTTGTTTGTTTTGTTGATTAGGTTCCACTTATAGGTAAGATCATATGGTATTTCTTTTTTACCGACTGGCTTACTTCACTTAGCATAATGCTCTCCATTTCCATCCATGCTGTTGCAATGGGTAGGAACTCCTTCTTTCTTTCTGCTGTGTAGTATTCCATTGTGTAAATGTTCCAGTTTTTTGATCCACTCATTTACTGATGGGCACCTAGGTTGCTTCTAGCACTTGGCTATTGTCAATAGTGCTGCTATGAACATTGGGATGCATAGGTTCTTTTAAATTGGTGTTTCAGGATTTTTAGGGTATAATTCTAGCAGTGGAATTGCTGGGTCAAAAGGCAGTTCCATTTGTAGTTTTCTGAGGAAATTCATACTGTTTTCCACAGTGGCTGCACCAGTCTGCAATCCCACCAACAGTGTACTAGGGTTCCCTTTTCTCCACAACCTCACCAGCATTTGTTGTTGGTTGCTTTGTTTACGATGGCCATTCTCACCAGTGTGTGGTGGTATCTCACTGTGTTTTTGATTTGTATCTCTCGGATGGCCAGTGATGCTGAGCATCCTTTCATATGTTTCTGGGCCCTCTGTATGTTCTCCTTGTAGAAGTGTCTGTTCAGGTCCTTTGCCCATTTTTTAACTGGGTTGTTTGTCTTCCTGGAGTGGAGTCGTGTGAGTTCCTTATATTATTTGGAGATCAAACCCTTGTCCAAGTTATCATTTGCAAATATATTTTCCCATACAGTTGGTTCCCTTTTCATTTTGCTGATGTTTTCTTTAGCAGTGCAGAAGCTTTTTATCTTGGTGAAGTCCCATTTGTTTATTCTTTCCTTTATATCCCTTGCTTTAGGGGACATATCAGTGAAAATATCGCCGCATGAAATATCTGAGATTTTCCTGCCTATGTTCTCCTGTAGGGCTTTTATGTGTTAGCGTTTGTGTATTTCATGTGTGGCTCAAGGCAACTTTCTTCTAATGTGGTCCAAAGACGCCAAAAGGTTTGACACCCTGTGCCAAAGGGTCACTTAGCCAAAAAATGTGTTTTATAGGATACAATCTTTCACTTTGAGCAAAACTTCTTCCATTATTTACATTCCTCCAAAAATAAGAATTTTAAAGTTCATAACCAATCATTTCTTAATTTAAAATGGAATACTGACAAAAATCTTATCATAAATGTGTATTCCATTTTTTATATATAATATATATTTCTTACAGCCATCTTGTAATTGTAAAAACCTTATTGGATGGAACATTCTTGCTATCCCAAGTCCACTAAAAGGCCAAGCTAATTGAGTGAGAGTTGACAATTGACCAAAGAGCAGTATTTTTATTTATTTATTTATTGATTGATTGATTGATTGATTGATTTATCTATGTCTTATTCTGTTTTGTCAGCCTTGAAAGATCCGAAGTGTTGACTGACACAATCAGATTTTCTTTTTTGGAAAAGTTTAAGTAGAACATGGATTTGATTATTTGTGGCAATGGAACTGTATATATGATAAAGATTTAGGTGCTAAGAACAACATTTTGGGGGAAATTATGGGTAAGTTATAGCTGCATTTAGAAAAGAAAATAATAAAACAGAACAATGGAGAGAGGCAGAAACAAAACAAAACAAAAGCCTGCACCATGTGGCACAAGGTGAGAGTCACGTAAGGCAAAGTTGCCCAGAGTACCCGTGATGTTCCCTTCTGGATTGCTATAGTTCCTAAGCTTTCCGGGGAGTTCCCCTTTCTGCTCATCCATTATGACTGCAGTTTCGTTTATGTAAGGTTACTAAGGCATAAATGAAGTGAAGCAATTCAGGAAGTTCTGGTGGGAGTTTTTTTGGGTCAGGTCTTTTTAAAGCTATTTAAATTCTCACCCCACTGACAAAGACAAAAACAATAACCTATGTGCAAAGAATTGAGTGAAATAGGTTAACTCTGATATTTTCTTTTGTTTAAAATCAGAACGGTTAAACCCTGGCTGGCTAACTCAGTTGGTTACAGCATCTTCCCGATACACCAAGGTTGTGGGTTCAATCTCTGGTCAGGGCACATACAAGAAACAACGAGTGAATGCATAAATAAGTAGAATAAGAAGACAATGTCTCTCTCTCTCTCTCTCTATTTCATCAATAAATACAGAAAAATAAAAAAAATAGACAGATGGAACAAGTGATATTAATGTTAATTTGTGCAATATTATGTCCTTGAAATACAAAAGAAAGGAGGAGTGAATTTTTTCCCTCTTGAATTAGCATTGAGTTGCTATAAAAAAGTAATTATTGAAGTATCCCAGTATTAAGTAACACATATATCACATGGATTTGGTGGGTGGCTCCTCAGTATGTTCGATTCACCCTATCTGAAGGAGTAGCTAGACTTTCAAAACATCCAGAAAGACCTGTGTCAATAATTAAATCAATGAGGTATCTCAAAATGAGTAGTCTCCTTATTCGCTTTACTTAAGGCTAGTTTCAGTATTTTAAAACTTCAGACTTACTGGCTGTGGTTTTATTTCTTGTTTTCTCCTGAACAAAAGCATTTAACCCAGCACTCCTGTGAGATAAGCAATTGATGGACTAAATGGATGCAGCGACTCCATCCATACCAGTGGCAGACAAGGTAGAGAATTGATTTTATTTATTGGCAAAAACAAAGTCACTCTTGCATTAGTGGTAGACAGGTATTTCAAGAAATACCCTTTCCTTTTAACCTCCTCACTACTGGCTGGCAGGCTGATGGCTCGCTGGTCTAGGACAAAAATAAATCTGGTAGAAGTCATGGGTTTTTTGTCTTAAATATAAATAAATTAATTCAGCTTCATTAACATTTTTTATTTAAAGAGCTGATGTAACTAATTTTGGAGCTGTAGTGAATTTAAAAGAAATAATAATTGATTTCTATTGCATTCAGAACTGTAAACACATTTCAAAAGGCTGTCATGTGTTGTCCTCTGTATGGTCACATCACCACCTGAGGTTTGCACAGCTAATTAGTGTCTTAATTTATTTTATTGCCCATAATAAATCAACCTAGAGGAGTCTTTCATAGAAAAGCTGCCCATAAATTTCCCCAAAGTCATTTTTTACCTGCGAAGTAAATATAGATAACATAGGGAAGTATCCTCATGTTGTTATCCGGGGCGTGCAGTTAGTCTCCATGTAATTATATTGTGAGATTAGCTGTGGACAGTAGACTCAATTTATGAAACAATAACATTTTAAAAGTCTCTTCTAGAAAAACAATTTTATTAAGATATTTATGCACATAAATATACATTACACTAATTTATAAAGGTAATTTTAAAAAATCAGTGCTTGTATTTTTATAAGCTTTGTTGAAATCAATCCTGTGGGCACATTTTTCATATTCGTGATGTGTAAAATTGCTAAAAAACAAAGTTTTGCAATCTTTTTGTATTCTGCTTTATAATTTTGGAATTGTTAGTGTGACATGAGTATTCAGAATGTAATGTGCAACAGAATAATTACTTTAAAACTCATAATTTGAGGTCATACATCTGTATAACAAAATATAAGACAAGATATCCTACAAGGTATGTCCATATTTTGTTAGAAAATAGGGTCTGTTCTTTCATTTAGATGATTAAACATACATATGAACAATAAGTGTAAAAATCCTATGTTTTATAAAATAAAATAAATCCACATATATTGGTGGGCATTACAGACTTTTAAATGATCAAGATGACTTCTCTAAAACAAATGATAACAATTTGTGGAAAAAGTGCCAACCTAATCAAAATTAAGGCATTTATTTTCGTAAAAACTCGAGAGTGGAGGTGTTGATGTTAAACCTGGATCTAAGGACTGATTTCAGCACTTGCTGACCCTATGACTTTGGGAAGTTATGAGACCTTTTGGGGACCTTACTTTTCTTCTCTACAAGATGTGAGTGGTAATAGTATCTTTCTAACATGTGTATTTTTTTCTTTTGATTTTTAGGCTAAAAATAATAACATGTAAACTTTTCTTATTTGTTTAGTACTTTAACTAAAAGAAAAACACAGTACTTTAAGGCTGTGAGTAGTAGTTGGTTCACTCATTCATTTACTAATTTAATAAGTACTTATTGAGTGCATACTATACATTAATCACTGTACAGTTTTGCCACAGAGGGAAAAACATGGACATCTTGTTTGCTTTCAGGGAGATGTTTATTCCAGCAAGGGAAATACCACAAATAAAATATTATTTTAAATATTAAGAAGAGATTATTTTAGATAAAATATTTTTTATTAGAATGACCTTTATTCTGAAACAAAATTTCTGAGAAATTACCAATTAAACTTATTTATAAAAGATGAGTAGAAATACTATGCTAATAAGTAAATGAAGAAGGTTTTGAGCAACAAAGACATATACTTTAATTTGGGGTAGAATGTTTGTTCTAGACATTTTAGAAGTCCCTTGTTCTGGAATATAATGAGTTGGAGGACTGTGGAATAATAGGAGTTTTGTAAAAAAGGGCTGGAGATGAACAGTTCAGGGATTTATTTATATGATATGGAATGAATTTATATTTATTCTAGATATAAGGGAGAAAATTAAAGATTTAAAGCAGGTGTGCATAATATGATTTTCTTTGTCATTGCTCTTACTGATATGATAACTGTCTAGGAGCCAGGCAAGGATAAAAAGATAGCTGTGACTGAGGAGTTACCCTGATATGCATTTAGGCATGCTGAATGGCTTAGGCTGCTGGGGGTGGGGCGGTGCTAGAATTAGAAGTGGGGAAAAGAGGAAGATTAGAGACATCATTTGGATGTAGAATAGACAAGACGTGAGAGATTGATTGCAGCTTATGAGAGAGGGAAGAATCAAGAATTCCTTCTGGTGAATAAGTGTACTTTAATTATAATTTGACTGAATAATGTTAAATTTCAGTAGAAGTAAATGTACATCTAGCAGTTTGTGTATGTTGAAAATGAATGAATTACACAAATGCCAATTTATTGCTGATAGTAAAGGAACATCCACTTTGAGATGAATATTAGTCTCTCAGAAATCTAAAATGAGTAATATTCTTCATTTAAAAGATTCCTATGAGATTAGTGACTATTTTCTCCCCCAACCCCAGATGTTTTTATAGTGTTTTGTTGGGAAATCTTTAGACCTTACTGTTTTCAGACTCTTTCAGACTCTTCCACCCATTCCACCCAAATACGTCACATTCCGACCCTCTGAACTGTTACGGAGGAAACACTGCGGGGAGGAATACATACCACATATGGTTGGTGCTTCAGATACAGATGATTTCAGGAGTAATTAACATATTCAACTTATTTCATTCAGTAGGTTTATAAATACTATGTGCTCCTAAATATTTGAACACTATAAAGATTAAACTGGCATCATTTTAGAAAAGTGCATGCTACCACTCCCAGTCCCTTTGACACTTAAATAGCACTTGATGTGCTCAAAATTATAGCTGTTATAGAAGGAATTGCAATTTAAATACAGGGAAGTACATGGACTATGTTTATTACCAACATAGTTCTAAGCACTACCCATGGCAGTATGACACCATCAGGGCCTGTAACACTTGTGTCTCTTCTGGTATTTCTTCTGCTTTTTATGTCATGAGCACAAATTAATCCTTTTAACAAATATGGGTTGTTGGTTTCTCTCAGCACTCTGAGTACCCACCGAAAACCTACTCATCCCTATCACCAGAACTGTTGAGTGAGCACAATATGCAGTGTTGTCTGGTGATTCAAGATCTGTCTGGTTATGTTACCTGATGTTGTCCCGAGTGTTCTTTTCCTTCAAGTAGTTTATATAGCTAGAAATTAGGTCCTAATCTTCATTGGATCTTTTGAGTGTCACAGAATTGGTCATACTCTCCTTTACCTCGGATGGGGAATGCTCGCTGTCTTTATCCAATACTTTAATAGTAGCAAGAGAAACAATGATATCGTGGACAAGTACAATCTATAAAAATGTTAAAAATTGTCAAACTCTTTCAAGCAATATTTTAATTCTCTTTCCCATCCGTGTTTCACCAAGACTGTAAAAAAAAAAAAAAAGAAGAAGAAAAAGAAAAAGAAGACAACTCTGTTGATTGACCTTCAATTTTATTTTTGTGGTAAACATTATCAGAAAAATAGCCCGAAGACAGGTAGTTGTAGAGTGAAGAATAAATTGGTTCTCATGATATATAAATTGGAAAATTGGCCCTGCAATCCCAGGGAATTTACTGAAACTGGGGCAGTTACTGATCAATAACAGTTATACACACACTGTACATTGTTCCAGGAAACTATCAAACTCAAGAATGTGGCAACTTGCCTCTTCTGCTAACCCACAGGTACCCTGTTTTTAAATTCTCTTTATCACAGTTTATGTGCCCCATTCAGGACTTCTGTGATAGCAGATTCCATGACTGCAAAGATCTTCCCTAATGTGCTTACAGTGTGTTCTCACCAAAGAACACTATGCCTAGCACAGAGAGAATGGTTTCTATCTAATTACTAAATCTCAATCCATAACCATAGCTTTATTAATTAATTCTCTAGTAGATGATACTTATAGGGAACCTATCTGCGTGGCATGTAGCCCAGCCCTATTGGAAAGCTCATAGGCATGTGGCGGCACACAGGACACCAAACTCACGGATCAGTTCTCCTGTGGGAAATCAGGCTTGCATTATACCTAGGCTGCTTTGAGGCTTGCTCTTGCTAAAACTCTCTCATCCTGAATTGAAGCAGCAAAAGCTTACTGCATATCATATCTTTAAAGTAACTTCCTGAAGTCTGTGCTAATTCTCCCAAGGACTGAAGTGTAACAAGACCAATTACTCTTATTGTTCCCTTGCATTTGAAACATTTTTTCCTCATTAATCTGTAGGAAGTAATCAGTACCATCCTTTCCTTTGCTATCTGTAAAAAGTAATTACCTAAAGCAAACCTGAGCATAATGAATGAGAACCTTCTTTAATGGATGCTGTTAGAAAGCCAATAAAAACCTGTCCAGGCAAGGGTCAAGACGCTCTCCTCTTGAGAGAGTGGCCAGGCCATCCTTTTTCCTCCACAGGACTTCAGTAGTCTGTGTGGATTTGTCTTGTCTCATCCACAACGCCACAGACACTGTGGGCCGGTGTCCACATCAGATACTGTAACTTGTTTTAACACTATGTCATACAGTTGAATTACCACTTTTATTATATATATGTATACTTTATATGTATATATATGTATGTATATATATACATGTATACTTCTCACCTTTCACACTTCACAATAGAGCCTAATCATTGAATTCATATTGGTCCATTATAGAACACACAGGGTCAAGATTCTTTTAAATTAAAAATATGAAATTAAAATATGTTGTTAGTTCTTTCTTAGAAGTTATACATGAAGTTCAAACTCTAAGCCTCAGAGTTGATTTTATTTTTTAAGAAAGTGATCATAATTTTATTTCTATCATTGATTATATTATGGATTAAGTAAAGAAAAAATTCTATTAAAAAAAAAACCTCTCAAAGTCCTCAGTACATTTTAAGCTCTCAGTGGTTCCAGATATCATCCACAATAGCATTTTAGAATAAAAACAAATCTGGTCCTTAATTTTAAGATTCTTAATATTGAAAATTGTGGTACTTTAAATTGGTCTTAAAAGTTGTTCCTGGGTTTCCTTCTGGCTACAGAGCACACTTTTCTATGACTATAGATTATCTAACAATTATGTCCGACAGTCAGAGAACATGGCATTTTAGTCACAGAAGTGGCGAGTGAAAAAGCACCTGCCTCAGTGGAATCCTTGCATATGCTTTTTCTAATGTGCTTCAAGGTATAAACACTTCAGGCTGGATGCTCTTGCTGGATTCTCATGGCACTTCTCAAGTTCCAGAAAGCTCCTCAGTGAAAGTCACCCTGAAGGTTCTTGCCGATAATCTACAAATTGTTATGTGTGGGAAATTTGTGCGCAAGGCTTTTGAGCCACTTTTTGCTGATGACATGCTTGTTGTGGCCACATACTTTACATATCACTGCTGGCATGCTTAAAGTAAAACCAAGCCTTGGCTTCAGTGTCCCCTGAGAAGAGTGCTGAGCATGTGTTCCACGGGGCTAGTTGTGAGGCTAAATTTTAATGACGAGTTGGGAAAGAGTAATCGTCAATTTTGGGAAAACCTGTTCCTGCTGATTCCTCAAGATACAAAAGGTCTAGTCTACATCACATGAGCAAGAAGTGTCATGTTGTTACTGCTGTCTTCACATTATAAGAGATGAAGATTTATGATTGTAAAAGAACAGTTTTAAAGAAATATCCACGACAACCATTCAGTCAATTAAACTGGGAGTAAATGCATCCTGGAGGAACTCCAAGACCATTTCAATGGCACCAAACCAACCTAACAATCATGATGTTCTTCATTGCCTCATACTCACAGCGGAGAAAAAAAATCACTTAAGAAGGTCCTTGATAAAGTGCAAAAACTTATTTCATGACACCCTAACACTTAAATACACTTCTTTCTAATATCCAAAGTAGTGAAACTGGAAGGACACAGCAAAGCGCTTATACTGAACAGCAAATGCAAGGGTTGTTTGGAGGAAGGGCTCTTGGACAGTGGTTCCATTTGCAAGCTGACCCAGCCACTAGGCTGGCAACTCTTCTTCAAGAAACTCTCACTTGCATATTTTAGTGTACTATCAAGGATGAACATAACTGTCTGAAATACTATTTTATAATTATTTTCCAGTTAAACATCTGCATGGATTTTTCTCATCTACTTTAACAGAAAAATACATCGCAGCAGATTAATTGCAGAAGCAGTTATGAGAACTCAGCTATCTTCTCTTAAGTCATATAGTAAAGAGACTTATTCTTCTAAGTTACTTTGTTTTGGGAAATGTCTTTTTAATAAAAATATACTATTTACATTAACAAGCAATGTGTTTATTTAAAATGAATGCATAAATATTTTTTTGGAGCTCTCAATTTGAATAGTAGGGTAACAATTAATAGCTATAACCCACAAAAACAAAAGTTCTTTGGGTCTCTGAATAATTTTTAAGGATCTTAAGGTATCCTAATTATATCAAATAGTTTAATTCATAGAAATATATCTCCTATTTAAATCAAGAAACTATTATTGATTTTGCCAGTATTTGTTATAGAAATTCTATCTTCAATTGATCAATTTTGATCACTTAATTAAAATCATACCCTTAAAAAAATAAAAATCTTTTTGAATGAATTGTCTATTGAGTTACCCACCCCCAAATATTTATTGCTTGTCTACTATAGTGTGTCAGGCCTGCTACTAGCTGCTGAAACACAGTTAAGCTTCTGTGAACCTCTTTCAGCTCTACCCAGAGATTCCCTGTTACATTATTGTCTGCATTTCTGTTTCCACATCTGTGTCTCCATTGAATACTAATTCACTAGTGACCTTTACATCATCATCACTGACCAAAATATTTGGCACAGAATAGGTGTGCAATAATTGTTTCCTGAAATAATATTATAATTGATGTAGTTTTGTCTCAAAGGTTTCATAATAACTTTTGTAGACAATTAGATCTACTAGATTGTTTAAGACTAAGAAAATCAGGTCACGGGAATATAAAAGGATTTATTATTACCACTTAATGAAATTTAAAACAAAATATTTGTATCTCTAGGTACAAACTAGTGTATCTGAATTTACAGTCATGTAGAGAGTCATATGTAGCCACGGAGACAGAGATCAGAGTGATGCGGCCATAAAGCGAGGAATGCCGGCAGTCACCAGGTGGTGGGCGAGGCAAGAAACAAATTCTCCTCTGGCATCTCTGGAGGAAATACAGCCTCACTGACACCTTGATTTTCACCCAGTGAAGCTGATTTCAGACTCTGGACTAGAGAGCTGCAAGAGAATAAATTTGTGTTTTAAGTTACCAAGTTGGTTTTTATTATAGCAGCCATAGAACACTATTACAAATAAGGGTAAATAAAATTGTGTATACTCCATAAAGTACTTGAGAAGTAGTAACTTAAAGATTGTTTACATACACTTAAAAAAAGTGTAATCCAAGTACCTCTTTGTTTCTGAAACTCCCTCCAATGTACAATCGACATTTTATTAAAAGGTTCATACTTTTAAGTGTATTGAAAAGCTTGGTTTTACTGAAATAGACCATAGTTTCTTTAAGTTTCTAAAATGAGAAAAATAACATTCAGAGCTTTCTATATGTCTTCAAGGAATTGAATATATTCTTGATCATTTGTCAAAAAAACAATGTACTTATGGCTAGTGATTGACAAGACTTTTAATTCTAATTTCTTTGTTTTCTCATTCCGCATTAGAGTGATATTGTTTGATGATAGCCACCCTCTAGTTTTCTTTATATTTTTAGTCCTATATGAATAGTCTGAAACCACAAAAAGATACCACTTCACACTCATCGGGGTGACTAAAGAGAGACATCAAGTGTTGGAGAGAATATGGAGAATAATAAAAACATGATTACAAACTTGGATAAGGATGTTTAATAAATTTTTAGCTTATAAGAAGCTAAAAATGTTTTTAAATTACTGTACTATGGTGGCTATAACATTAGCTAGTTCATGTGTTATGTTCGTTATGTGGCTGAAATGATTTTAAGAACTTCACGTTTGTTTAATTGTTTAGTCCTCATAACACTGCCGGTGGAGATTGATTATTGGATCATCATCTCCACTGCGGATGAGAAAAGTAAGGCATAGAGAGGATAAGTAACAATTGTAAGTATCTGAGCTACAACATGTACACAGTCTTACTCCAGAACCTATGATTTTCAACATTATGCTCTGATACCTCTCTAGAATTATGCATAATGCCTTCTTCTTGGACATTCAATACATTTTTAAATTGAACTGAAAAGACTAATTAAATGACTTAAGGCCCATCTCCTATCACTTATTCTATTGTAAAAGCTTAAAGTGTGTTAGAAGAATTAAAAGTATGCAGTTTCAACTCTATTTCTGTATGTCCAAATTTGTCCATTCTTCAAAGTTCCAACTTTAATTCACAAAATTTCTGTGAAGCCTTTTATGATTTCCAAGCCAAGTGTATATTCTCCCTCTCTAAAAGTATCTCAATGTACTTATGACACTTAAATGTTTCAACACTGACATTAATTTATTTGTTCATGTTTATTTTTCTCTGATAGATTATAAGCTCCTCAAGGGAAGGATCCACAACCTACCCTTGTATCTCTCAGAATACCTGTACACAGTACACCCTCCCAATGTATTTAAGAAATGAGTCCGTGAATAAATGAGTGACTGAACAACACTGATAGTTATGGTGAAAAAAATAAATTGCTTTCTGTGTCACCCTTTAAACGAATGTATTTCACTACTTCCTCTGAACAAGAAAAGGAAAATTGCCAGTGTTAGTGCTGTATTCTGTAGAACCAGCCTCAATCATAGTGGATTTATGCACTGAGTTGATGAGTAAATCCCTTTTAGTATTGATCCTGTTTAGAATAGTGAGTGATTTTGAACAATTTCAATCTTGTAAAGTAGAACATTTAGCAATGACATGTCAGAAAGGCCTATGCTCTATTAGAAATAACAGTAGATTTATGCCAGCATTTATCAGGTTTACACAGAATTGCCGATCTCTTTTGTCCCATATACGACAATCTAATATGTCTCAAAATGCTTAAGTTTATATCTAGATGAAGGAAACTTCCGAAATCAATTTTCAGATTGTTAGAGCAATTGGAGAATTATCCTGATAAATGGTAGGGTACCATAGCCCTGTCTGAAAACTCATCCATGTTCTTTTTCTACTATCAGCAGATTTTAAAAATAAGAAGTGAACCTCTTAGAAACAGACAGGTTCAGGAGTGAGCTCAGTGTAGCATGTTATGACCAAGCTACTTAACATAGGTCCAGTTCCCTTATAAGTAAATGGGTTCTTCAAAAATCAATAATCTGAATTGATTTCGAGTCAGCTGGAGTAAAAATCATTGTTACTGTTTATTTGGTGATTGTTAGGTTCTGGATACTACTCTGGATGGTTTATCTCAATTTTTTTCAGTATCTTCTAAGAAAGAGAACCTCTGGCAATGAGGAAGAAAGTTCAAGTACTTACTAAGTACTTACTGCCTAAAGAGGGAATATTGAAAAGGTAGAATTACAGCCCTGGCTGGTGTGGCTCAGTGGATTGAGTGCTGGCCTGTGAACCAAAAGGTCTCTGGTTCAATTCCCAGTCACGGCACATGCCTGGGTTGCGGGCCAGGTCTCCAGTAGGGAGCGTGTGAGAGGCAACCGCACATTGATGTTTCTCTCCTCTTTCTCCCTCCCTTCCCCTCTGTCTAAAAATAAATAAGTAAAATCTTTTTAAAAAAATAAAAAAAGGTAGAATTCCACCTTCTATCAAAACTCATTCTGTTTTTAACAGTACCTCCTCATTATCTCACATTCTTAACAATAATAAGATAATGATTTGTTTATTTTGATGATAGTTTTAAACAATGGTTATTGGTAAGAGTTACAATGTATACTTTTAATTCTTCAGTCCAGTTCGAGTCACATGTTATCTATTAATTTGTATTCTATTAAATATATTGTATTCTCAAGATTCTGATATGACAGAACTGTGATTTCCTCTACTTACCCGCTTTTACTTCCAACATTAAGAGGATTAGCAACACCATTGTCTATATAGATTTGGCAATTAATAAGAGTAAAATCAATCAAATGCACAGATAAAATTACTCCAATAACTATTTATTGAATCCCTATTTAGTGCCTAGGACTCTTTTTAGGATCCATTATATATGAATTCTCAGGTCCTACCTCCAAGAAGCTCACAAACCACAGGGAGGGTGAGCATATTTTGACAAAACAATAATTATATACAGTGTGGCAGGAATTGCAAGATTGTATCTTAACTATGTATTACAGCAATTGGTGATTTCAAGTCTGTTCTAGATAAGAAAGAAAAATTAAAAGGACTCAATAGAAAAGGCAGCAATATAGCATATCATTGTCATTGCAGCAACTAGGTTCTGCAGTTTCAATCTAGTTTGGGGACCTTGGACAATCTATTTCACATTTATAAGCCTCAGCTTCCTCATCTGTTAAATGATAGTAAACTGGACTCATAAGTCTGCTAGAATTAAATGAAATAGTGCTTATTCCTGAAACATAAACTGGCACTAAAAATTGGCAGCCAAATGTTATTACCCTTTTTGGAGAATCAAAATGTACATGCAAGTCCAGGAAGCACAGAGTTCCAAACAAGATGGGACAAAGAGGACCATACTTAGACACATTGTAATTAAAATGCCAAGGGTTAAAGATAAAGAATCTTAAAAGCAGCAAGAGAGAAGTGGTTAGTTACCTACAGGGGAGTCCCCATAAGACTGTCAGCTGATTTCTCAAAAGAAACTTTGCAGGTTAGAAGGGACTAGCAACAAGTATTCAAAGTGATGAAAAGCAGGGACCTACAGCCAAGATTGCTCTACTCAGCAAAGCTATCATTTAGAATTGAAAGGGCAGAGAAAGAGCTTGCCAGACAAGGTAAAGTTAAAGGAGTTCATCACCATCAAGCCCTTATTATATGAAAGATTAAAGGGACTTATTTAAGAAAAAAAATGATCAAAGCTAAGAATAAAATGGCAATAAATACATATCTATGAATCTTAAAAACTAAGCAAACAAGAAGAACAGAGACAGAATATGGATACTAAGAGCGTTTTAATGGATGCCAGATGGAAGCGCGGTATGGAGGAATGGGTGAAGAGGTGAGGGGATTAGGAAGTACAAATTAGGAGTTCCAGAATAGCCATGGGGCTATAAAGTACAGTATAGGAAATGGAGCAGCCAAAGCACTTATACACATGACCTGTGTACACTGTCAGTGGTGCGGGGATTGCCTGAGGGAGTGGGGGTACTAGGTGGGTGGGGGAGAAGGGGGAAAATTGGGACAACTGTAATAGCATAATCAATAAAATATAATTAAAAAATAAAGTTCCTGCTAGGAAAACTAAAAAAACGCACATTGACCTGAGAAGTGAATTCCGCCATAAGACAGCTCCATGTACACTCACTCGTCTAACCCAGGCTCATTTTACTGTGACACAGGTTTTCAATGGGATGTTTATTAGTAACATGCATAGTCATTACCTAAAGGAGAGCATTTTGAAAGATGCTGATCTAAATAATATTTAAATGTTGGAATATAAGATGAAAAAAAGTGAACGAATATCTATATTGCATAGATAAGTGGTTATGTTTTTATAAGAATTTTAATAAATATCTTGTGATACTTCAATTTTTAATATCTTAATATTTTAGCATACTTACATTAGTATAATGGTCAAGAAACAAAGATTTGGTGGCAGAAAACTCTGGGTATAAGCCCTGGTGACACTAGTTACTAGTTGTGGGATTAGGAGAAAAATACTAAGTCTCTCCACTCCCTGGTTTCCTCAGGTGTACTATAATGGAGAAATAATATAGCTTTCTGTGTGGTAGTACTGGAGATAAATGAGATAATAGAACAACTATGTAGCACATAATGCCTGACATAAAAAATATTCAGAAAACTTAACTGTTTCTATTGACACATTTATTAAAGTATTGATACTTTCTCAATTTATAGTACTCATATTGTCACTTCCTATTTTATAATATATATTAGTATAGTCTAGATATAATTTGCATATATTTATACTTTCTTAGATATAAGTTATATTTTATATTTAACCTAAATCACCTAATGTTAATAATCTGAAACAATTAACATTAAACTATGGAACAGAATATCTTCTCTCTCTGTTCTGCACAATCCGCAGTTCTGCAGATTCCCCCTGCTTGTATTGTCATAGGGAGTGACCTTTTCCCAGGATGGTCTCCCATGACACAAAGCTAACATCTGCTGACTCTTGTAATCTGGGATGGTTCTAAGGAGACTGTTCTTTCCAGTAAAAGAGCAGGCCTCTTGAAATTATTTTTGCTTCTGTAATTACATCAACCAGAAATCAACATTCTTTACTTAAATTTAAAAGTTTAACCTTCCCTCTCCCAAAAGCAACCCATGGGAGTTTATCTTGTAATGTTAATTATGGAAAAACTTAAGTGTTGGCACTTCTATTCTTTCTATGCAAGAATGGTGCTTCCCGAATACCATTAGTTGTGTGCATACATTTCAGATTGCCTTTTTCCATTAACATTGGTGGTTTTGTGCAGTTCTGGCTAGAATCTAACTTTTTTTTTTTTTTTTTTGTCAGCATGGGCTGTGTAATGAACACAGTTGATGAAGGTTAAGGGTAACATGTGATATGGTCAGGGAACTGGACAAAGCAGGGAGAAATCAAAGCCTCGAGCACTGTACCCTGGCATCCTTCTTAACACTGGAGCTGACCAAGAACATTTTGATAAAAACAGCCAGCTGCTTCCAAGTGGGAAGTCAGCAGTACTTACTCTGCTGTCCCATGAATTAGTCTTTCAATTGGCTGCTGATTGAATATGTTTATGGAATACATTAAAAGGAAATCAATATGTTGGAAGTGACAAAAATCTTCATGCATAAGAAACAGTGAAGAAGGGGTGTGTGTTTTGTAGCTTTAAAACTACTGAATTTGAGCTGACTCAGGTAGCTTTGCAAATCTCAGCAAGTGTGTTTGGGCATTTGGGGGAGTAATAGAGTTTTTCACTAAATTCTGAAGTTGTCTACATTTATCCTACTGGAAAACAAAACAAAAATAGTATTGGGAATCCTTAGCTTGTTTTCCCACCCAGAAAAAGTGAGGCTTGGGATACTGTTAGTAAAACAATTGTATCATGCAGATCTTTCTTCCTTTTGCTACAAATAACATTTAAGTAAATATTTTTACAGAACATGTTACTCCAACTGCTATTTTTCTCCCACGACCTTTAAGTAAATGTATTATAAAAAACCATATTAGTTTGCTTTATTTTCTTAGAAATAATGCAAAAAAATACATGAAATGCAATAGCTGTTTTAGCATTTTGTTCTCAATTTATTGCCTTCTTAAGTGTCATTCAAGAGCAGAGCTTGTGACTCATTTGGCATTTAGTATGTTTATGTTTGATTATGAAGTGATGTTAAGAGGGGCAGATTTCCACTTCTCTTTTAAAGACATTTTCAATAGTTATTTGAGAAAAGTTATGAGCTCTAGTGGGAATAAATGGCAAAACTGCGGAAACATGAGGCCAGTAAAATGTTCACTCTTATTTATCCATTAACACGTATTTACCGAAACACATTAAAGTAGGCAATATGGGAGGAAACACGGAAAAGATGCAAACTTTGCCCTCAAACACGTAGGATAATAGGAAAGATAAAAATTAAATCATGCTAAGTAAGATTTTAAGTTTGATAAAGAACGTACAGATAAAATGTTATTAGAAAACAGGGAAAAGCAGAATTATTTTTCACCTGTGAAAAAGAAGGCCTGTGCTTTTCAGGAGGTAAATGGATAGGTAAACTGTAGTACATCCAGACAATGGAGTGTTATGTAGAGCTACAAAGAAATGAGCCATCAAGACAAGAAAAGACATGGAGGAACATTAAATGCACATTTCTGTGTGAAAGAAGTCAATTTAAAAAGGCTACATACTGTGTGATTTCAACTAAATGACTCTCTGGAAAAAGCAAAACTATGGAAATGATAAAATGATCAGAGGTTTCCAAGTTTCGGGGGTGGAAGGATGAATAGGCAGAGCAGGGAGGATTTTTAGGGCAGCGAAGCTACTCTGTATGATAGTGCCATGATGGATACACATTATCCTTAATTTGTCCAAACCCATAGAACGTACACCACCGCGAGTGAGCCCTAAGGTACACTGTGGACCTTGGGTGACTACACTGTGTCAGCGCAGGTTCATCAGTTGTAACAAACGTACCGTTCAGGTGGGGGATATTGACAATGCGGAGGGTTAAGCTAGTGTGGAAGCAGGAAGCACAAAGGCATACCTCGTTCTGTTGTGCTTCACTTTATTGTGCTTCACAGATGTTGCTGTGAACCTGCAACTGCTCTAAAAATTTAGGTTTTGATTAAAAATAGTAAGGCATGCCTTGGGAGGAGATGGTGCTATAGCCTGGCCTGGAAATATAGGTATTACTTTTATTTTTTTCTTAGAGGTTTAGGATCATCTCAACAGAAATCTCTAAGCAGGAAAAAACTCCACCCAAAAGTCATAATTTTTTACCTAGTCAAAATGGGAAAGAAGTGTGTCACAGGATGATGGGAGAGGGTGTACTTAGTTGGGACAAATTTAGGAAATATCAAATGTACCTAACAAATGTAGTGATAGTGGAATTTGGAAGAGAGCCAGGGGTTTCCAGGTAAATGCTTAACAACAGGCTCTCTGGTGAAAGCAAACCTGATTTGTAGTGTTTGCCAATTCCCTTGGTATATGTGTTCCTACCGTGTTGGGTATCAAGCTACCAATGATATCGCTGAAAATGGGAGAAGGAAGAGATGCACGTAACGAGATCTTCCCCCTGAACCATTGTCTTCAGAACTCTACCAAACCCTGGATCGGTCTGGGGCATGCTTAAATTTCACTGTTTAGGGGACTGAATTCTATTCTCTGCTGAATAGAAATTCATTGACATTAAGGAGCCACTAAATAATATGAATATGGTAATAGTGTTCAGACTGAATGTGAGTTGTGATTATGGGAGTGTCCTGAAAGAATGTGTAGGTGTAAAAAGCTTTTGAAAGGATAATACCCAAGAAAAGGAGCTGATTAGTTATGTAAGATGAGAAAAAGGAAGAAATGAAAGAAAGATAAGTGTCCTTATCCTGGTGTTTAAGCATCCTTGTGTTAAAGTGCCTGTAGATCTAGTACTCCCTCCTTTCTTCAGCTCAGCCTGCCCCGGAAGACTGCACCATCTCTCTTCCTCATTAGCCACTTCCTAAGTCTGCATGAGACTTGAAATTCTGGGGTAAGTGTGTCAGTTACATGACATACCGAATCCACATTCTCGGAAACTAGTGAGAGCAACAAATGCTAACAAGTGCAGGAATTCAGCTTCATCTCGAAAATGGGGTCAACTGACACTGTCACCATCATGTGACTGCGAGGGTTTTGTAAAGGACCACACCTAGAAGCGCTTTGTCTGTTTCCGTGGAACTTGCGATGATATAAATAATAATTATTAAGAGGCAAACAATAAAGTGTGGAGATGTTCTCTTGGCAGTGTTGAAGGAGCAGGATGTGTGGAAGTAGGAATTAATTACAGAGTTTGATTCAGCTTCACCACCTGAAGAACTTCCGCAGTGCTTAAGGAAACTGGTCATCGCCATGTGAAAGCTGGGAAACCTGACTCTTGGAGCCCACCGTGATTCGTCCTAAATTCGTACAAGTCAAGTAAGAAGAGCAGCGTGGTGTCACTGTTTTAATCCAGGCTCTTACAGTGTCCCACCCAGGTCACTGCAATAGCAGCATAGCTGCCCACGATGCCACCTTCTCTCTAGCAGTCTGCCTGCCGTCCTTCCGTAAGACTCAGCTTACTGAGTACTAACTCCAACCCTCCAAGCCTGCCTGCATTTACTAGCTTACGATTTCTAAATGTTTTCATTTATTTTACAAAGTCCCCCCTTCCCTAAGTCCTCGGGTAGAGGTTGATGTGGTTGCCATAACTTCACATTTTAATATTTCTGTATTTGCATCTGCTGACCACATAATGGGTGCTCAACAAATACTTTTTATTAAATTGATTCAGAAAAATAATCTATTTTGCATTAATAAAATATCTCAGATAAGGACTGAAATCCAAAACAGGCATGACAATTATGAATTAATATAAATGCTGATATATTCTCAGTTTTTGTTTGTTTTGCTTGGCATTTCATGCTCGCTTTAACTGAATTTTGAAAGAAGAAAGAATTTATTTTATTAGTACATGGAGCTATAAGACTGACTGTTATATCTCAATTTATTGGCTAATTCTATGCAAGCAATCTTTTAACTGAATAATTACTTTTTATTCACTGTTTTCTTGATGCCTCAGTTGACCAGAATTTTGTAGATTCCATGTCAATTTTAGCATGGTGGGGAAGTTCTAGATTCAGACAGCTGGATCTGGAAACATTAGGGGACCCTAAGTAAGTTTTCTAAGTTTTTAAACTCATATAAAATAAGGATAACAGAACTTTTTTTCTCAGGAGTATCTGTTTTATTCTTTCTTTATGTCCAAAGAATTTCAGATAAATGTTAGTGATCTACTGTATCAGGTACTACATATGTAAATATAAAATATTTTATGATATACAAACAAATAATATTTTATATTCTTTTTCCCCAAGGCTACAACTTGTTGGCAAATCAAAATTGACATAACATATATATAATATATTACATATGTAATGTATATAAATAGCTTATATCTTTTTATATAGTCTACAAAGAAAATATTAATCCCTAAGAAACTGTTCACTCAATTTAAAACAAGCAAAACACTAGTTTTTAAGTTCAAAAGCCTACTGGGCTTTTTAACATGATCTTTCAGGAAAGTTGGATTTTATGTATTTCCACTGATATTTCAAAGTGTGTTTTCCTCCACGATCATGATAATGTTTCCACATTCTTACTTCGGAGAGACCTGCCAAGAACAAGAAGGGTAGCACAAACCATGGTAGCCAAAGATGGAGAATAAGTAAGCGGATGGTAGGGGAATTCAGACACCCAGAGGGTGCTGGCATTGACTTGTTGAGTGGCTGCTATTTCAGGAGAACACCACACTGCAGTGGAGACCTAGCATTTACAAAACAGAAGTGCATAGGCCTCCGTGGGTGTGACAGCACTTGCTGACTTGTGCACAATGCAACCTGCAGGAGTTTCTGTGATTCCCCTTTTTCGCCAGCATTGCTCTGTGAGCCGTTTGTTTCGTCTGCAACTTGATTGTGGACTTTACCCAGCCAGGATGAGCTTGCCCAGCAATGAACCCAACCCACAGTGGACAGATAAAAGCAGCAGAACAATATCGAGGCTGATTTATACAGCACTTCTCATTTATGTTTCCCACTCCAGCTGATTACTCGGGCCACTAATGTCACCATTTGTGAGGTTTTGTGGGAGGCTTCGTAAATATGAAATGGATTCTGGAAGCCTCTGGGGATATATTTTAATGAGCTAAGGAAGAAAATATTTATTAAAGTATTTTATTTTTCACTGACAGAATTAAAAGGCATATGTTTTTTGAGCTGTTGGGGTTCATAGCTATTTCTACTCATGTATTAACTAGTTTAAGAAACATAATTTTTGCATGTACCTACAAAAAATGATCATTTCATTCGTGGGTGTGGGGAGTAGAATGGGGGTAGAACTAAGGGTGTTTGTGTTCACATATACATCTTCCTGATCCATTCAGTATCATCTGAACCATAACATGATGTTAAAATTTTAAGGCAAAATATTTGATTTATACCTATACCTGCCTGCTAATAGGTTTCAAATGATAATATGTTTGATTAATAGACATATAGATGACAGGAAAAATCTGACCATTCATTTCCATAAGACTCTAAGCTCTTTAGGAAAATATTGAGTCTATGCATTTATTCTTTTATAGCCCACCAGAATTAAGTGAAGGGGAAGGGTTGCAAAAAGGAATATTAGATCAGTCTAAATATATGCTACATTAATAAACATATTTTCCACAAAGTCCATGTAGTGTTACTCTCCTAGAAGCTAAGCAGGTAAATGTATTTGATGAAAAAATTATAATGTTAGAACATGCTTCTGATTGTGGTAATTATTTTCTTTATTTCAAATTTTCTATTTGTTCTTTATCCCTTGGGGCTTCATTCCAAAAGACCAATCCTCTCTTGGCATTAAAGTCATCCCCTGGCAGAAATGCAATGGTTAGGGGAACACATTAACATTCTCTTCCCTACCAGTGCAGTTCAGTGGTTAAGACTGTGGGCTGTGAAGCCAGACTGCCTGGATTTGAATTTCAGCCTCACAGCTTAATAACTGGGTGATTTAAGACAAATCGCTTAACCTCTAAGCATTCAGGGAAAAAAATGGGAAAATTTCTTCTTTACTGAAGAGGTATGTGGTAAGGATGAAAACACTTAGCATACTAGTTGTCTCAGTAAAAACTAAGTAAACATGAGCCATCATTATTTCCAAAATATAATGACATGTGACAAATCTGTGAGCAGCAGCTGCCTAAGTATTAAGGGCCTTGGTGACCTGTAAAGGGTACACGATCTCATCAGGCATGTCACTGCACCTGAGAGCTGTGGATGTAACCCGCGAGTCTTCTCATCTCGAGCTGATTTTGTTTTTGCCCTTTGCTGAGTTCAGCCCCTTCACTCAAAGTTTACAAGTTTACAAAGTTTACCCACCTACAAATGTGGGTTTTGTAATTTTATAGAAGATTTTAAATGTCCTGTGGAGGAATCATATTAAAAAACTCTGCTTCCCTATTCTCCAAGCCTGTCTTTGGGCTTTCCCTGCAGGAGAGGTTAATGCAACTCAGCATCGCTGGCAACACGGTCCTTCTCCGTCAATTTGCCCCAGAGATCCAGAATCTACTCAACATCTTCATTACACAGAATAAGATTAGATCCAGTTTCTACTTTTAAATTTGCATTACCAATTATTTCACCACAAAGAAAAGAATCTTCCAGTGGCAGAATCATTTAGAACTTACTCACAGATATAAAAACATCTCTTCAATCTCCCTCTCCCATTCTCCTACCCTCTGTCTTGCCCTTCCACTTCTGTCAATTCTATAGGCAAATATTTCCTGAGAATATTATGTCTCCAACCTTTAATTTACAGACTGCACAATTTTTAAAGGAACAATTAAACCACATCAGGGTAGGAATTTGTTTCATGAACAAATTAAGAATGGAAACTTCACCTCAGTAAAACAGTCTTAATATATCTGACACAAATACTATTTCTAAAACACATTACTCATTTCCATGTGTATCGTTCAGTATAAAATTAGATTTCACAGATTTGAGTATCTAGCCTCCTCCCACATTTGCAAAAGATATACTAACAGATCTACTAACATGTTCATTCATATAGGCTGCATTACCATCAAAAATAGATATTTTATTAGACCAATGATCCACTGATAAACCATATTATCTTCAGTAAAAGAAAATAGCTAAAATTAATCAACCGTCTTAAACTACCAGGAACATTAATACATTTCCACACACAAGAAAAAAAAATCAGTGTTTAGCACTTTATGCCTTCAGTAAAGGTGGCTTTGTTAAGAGTTTTCAGGTATTGGTGATCACAGCGAGGCTTTTTTCTGTTAGGTATCAGAGTTGCTATTATGACAATATGTCACATCATAATATTAAATGACCTTAAATCATTAAGAGGCAATTCTCTCTGCTTGTAAGAATTAAATAAGGAAATGTGTATTTTGAAATTTGTAAACACATTTATAAAGTGAGTCTTTGTAAGACTCAGTGGCTGTCTTGACTCATGGGTCATTTCCTATGGTTTGTGTGGGCAGTTTGAAATACCTATGCTGGTGAGCACTGAAATTCAAAACACCAAAATTTTAATAAGACCTACATGGAAATAATTACAGATGAATTATAGCAAATTTACATCAGGGAAGAACATGTGAAATGGTCATAGATCTGGAAGATGAAATTTTAGCACCTGAGGAAAGAAAGTGAACCTGGATTGAGTCATGAGCCTCCCAGAAAATGCAAGAACAATTTTCAGATGACTTTTGTTAAAGCCATATTACACATACGTGTAAGGACCACAGTGGTGCTTTCAGTACTTCCATCACACACCTGAGGTACCTCGTGCCCCGTTACCAATCAGGCTAGAACAAAGGTGCTGCGTACTTTTCCCACCTTGCTTTACTACAGTGATTAACTATTTTCATTGTGCCCCTGTTAATTTTCCCTGAATTACTGCACTTGCTCTCTTTTCACCAGGCTCATTTGCCTCCCTAACTAAGTAACACCTAGACAATAACACTATTGTCCCATTAGTTTAGATGGCAGGTGGGCTTTAGCGCTGAATCCAAATGGTAATAAGTAGTATAATTGAAAAAGATCAGTAGGAATGCAAGGAGAGAAGAGGAAGAAGGAGAGGCACATTTATCCTATCAAAAAGGATGCTTTGTGATTAAAGAAAAAAGAAAGATATATGAGACAATTTTGCAGCACATGCCACTTTTCAAGTATAGAAACACAAATCTACTGAAAAATTGAACATGCTATCCTCTGAGACTCGGAAGAAGTTGGTCAAACAACCAAGGGTCTGTATCCTCATGGAAAAACGAACTTTTCTGTTGCTGTGCAGTAATCTTACCAGCAACTGAAGGACATTAGTTAGCATGGAGATGCTGGCTGTTAACATTAGGGTTTGATTTTTGCAAGGGATAAATAAGGACTTTTTACTTTATCTTTGCTTAATGAGCAAACTGGCTCCAGAGAGATGCAAAACTATTTTGGCATTGTGCCTACAACTCATGTCACAGCTCCAAGGAACAAGGTGTCATTCCTGATGGTGCTCATACTGGGACTTCGTAGCTCATTCATTTCTGCCATGGTTCCCTCATGTAACCCAGGGTTACATGGCCACAAGGGACAATGCACCCTTTGGACCATTTGTGGTTTATGAATTGTAAATCCAACGAGAGGGAGAGACAGCTTGACTGAACCCAAATTATGTTACAATAGATGGTAATGAATGTCCTGCTCTAGCAGGATAATAGAACCCTTGCTTATTGGCAGTCATTCAGACTCTCTCTCTCTCATCCATTTTCTCCCTTGGCCTTGACCCTAATCCAGCAATTGCACATCCCCAGCTGCTCTTTAAGCTGCCTCATTAGCATCGCACCATTGGGCAGCTCCCATGACAGTCATCCAATGGGATAAAAGTGACATGGGGCCAAAGACTGTAACTGATTGGCAAGCATTGCAATGAAATATGAAACAGAGTTAGATGAAGAAAGCTTTTGAGAGTATTTGAAGAGGCTGAACAGTTAAGGAATTTTAGACACATGTTAACTTCACTGGCTAGCACTCTGATTTGCTAAACTTGAGGGAAAAAATACCAGAGACCACAAAATTCTCCATATGTACTCATAAAGATTACACTTGACATTAAAGGCAATTTTATAAATTGCTAAAATAATTTCTCTCAACATATAAAATGAATACTTTAGCCATATAAATAGCTCAAATCCATTGATATTTTCAGCAAGTACTTATAGACAAAACATTTTGAGACTGTGATTCAGAAATATGCTATTTTTTAGGACAATCTCAAAATGGACAAAGATATCTATATCATCTGAGAAAATCTAATAAGTCTATTATGTACTATTTTCTTGTTGTGAACCTAATTTACACTTTAATAAATTCTAGCAGAATATAAATTTGTAGACACAGTTAATACAACCCAAAATAGCTTTTAAAACACAGCTCAGAATAACATTAGACATATTATTCCTACATTAACACTACCACTGAATTTTTCTAGTTACTTCAGCAATTTATGTAATCCCCCACTTTAACTTGGTATGCATTTGACAATCTTCATGCAATGAATTATTTTAATAATTTTTATTTACTTTAGTATTAATTACTCTTTTTATCATCAAACTCCTTTAGATGAAAGTAATTATTTCCAGCAGAATAATATAAAACTATTTATCATGTCTTGAAACTTGCTTCTCAGCTTCCAAACATTTAAATGCTTAGAATCATTGTCATATTTATTCACCCAATAACTTTGGAGTCTCTACAATGAATCAGTCACTGTTTTATAAGTTGCAGAGACATAAAAAATAGTTCAGTAGCATACTTGTTCTAGAAAATGCTTGCTGTCTGGTGGAGAAAGATATTTACTGCATCATATAATAATGTGATAAATGTGACAGAATGGATGTGACCTAGAGTAAAATAGGAGTTTGTAAAAAGGCATGTTAAGCATCTTTGAAGTGGTTAGAAAGACTTCACCAGAAATGTGCATCTGAGCTAAGTCTTAAAAAATAAATATATATCAGCTAATCGAAGGTAGGTTTAGGAGAGGAGAAAGTATTTCAGGCAGAGAGAAAACCATACACAAAGGCCCTCAAGGACCTCTTGTGCATGCTTTAGGAAACTCTTGCAACATAATGAACAGATATCATAAAGCCAGCTTACGTTAAGGTGTTAAAGTATGAATACACAGGGGAGTAGGTGAAGTGCAACTTAATGGAAGTCCAAGAATAGGAACCTTCATATGAAAAGACCTCACTGATTGTAAAACAAGAAGCATCATTTGTGGCACAAGTCAATTCCAGAGACCCAGCGGCAGAAATATATGATTCAATGCGATGTTCTGCAATAATTCAACTCAACTACACTTCCTAGTCTTCTCTGTTTAATTCCCTTCTTTATGCATCCTGGCCAATTCTTCTTACAGGTCTTTCAAGAAAAGAAGCATGATTGTTTAAGTATACCTAAAGCCCCCGTTGTAGCTTTTATGGCAATCCAAGTCATGAATTTGTATTAGCTGCCCTTGGATCAGATGCCTTCCTTGCTCCCATAAATTGTAATTAAAGAAAAGTAGGAGAGATGAAGAAGACTCAGTGGACATTATTAGGAGTCTGGTTGCATAAGGTGAAATCCTGCAACAGGGCTGCAGGTGGAGCAGTTTTCTTTAGGAGGGATCGTGGGCATGACAGGCACATTGGTGGTGGTAGAATTCTGATAATAAAGGCCATGGAAGAACTTGGTAGCATGTAGATCAAGTGATATATTTTTTTAAAACAACAGGTTTAATTTAAACAGATTTTACATTGTCAAAAGTTAAAATGCTACCAGTTACTTATATTATAGAAGTATTTTACTTCTCGAGTGGCAAGATTAATTTTCCTCTGAATGATTACATCTTTTGAATTTTCTTTAGATGATTAAAATATTCTTTTGTGGTTATATACAAGGTATTCTTCATCCTTTTCTATTCTATCTACATTATTCATTCAGTTTCTAACGGAACCTTCACTCTATTATTGAAGTAATCCTTTACATTATATTGAGTCTTCACACCTGTAAGTTTTTCATATATTGAGCACTTAATTTCCCATTTTATTTTACTTTATTTTGTGCATCAATATATTTTTCCACCACCAGGAAGTCTCAAAAGCAAAGACTTTATTTTATACCTTATCCCATTGCATCTACAATGCATTGCAAATTTGTTGCTTACATACTAAGAATGTAATAAATACTACCTTGTTGAAATTATTGAAGTCAAGATAAAGAATTTAAGAACTAAAAGATTGTTTCAAAGGTATCTGAAGCAACCCTTGCTGGTGTGGCTCAGTGGACTGAGCACTGGCCTAGAAACCAAAAACTTGGATGTTCGATTCTCAGTCAGCGCACATGCCTGGGCTGTGGCCCAGGTTCCCCAGTTCCCGGCATGGGAGAGGCAACCAATCACTGGATCTCTCACACATTGATGTTTCTCTCCCTCTCTTTCTCCATTCCTTCCCCTCGCTCTAAAAAGTAGATAAATAAAATCTTTAAAAAAAGATATCTGAGGCAAAAGATTATACTAATTTTTTGTGGTCCTTCACCTACATGGTGGTATGAATTATAAAAAGAAATGGGTTATTTTTTTCTAGATTTATCTTTTTATTTGACTTCTAAAAAGCCTTTAACAAGCATAACATCTGACATGAACTCTGTTAAATAGAATGTCCGATTCAGCATGGTGCCTGTGTGCAATAAAACACGCTCACCAATGACCACAGCCTTTCGTTAGCAAACCGGGGCCATTACAAGGAAGAGTGCCCTGTAGTTTACTTCTGCAGTCAGAATGAGCGCATGCGGGAATATCTCTCGGCTGACCCAAGGCCTTCGGAGCGTGGTGACCTGCCACTATTGATACGGTGCCTTGGCCATGGCCAACCTACTTTAAGAAAGGCACTGGACTTTTTAGGGTAAAAACAATGAAAATCAGTGGATACACTTTTTTCTAATAAACTTTAATGACCCACTTGAGAGTGAGAATCATGAATGGTGGGCATGTAGTCATTTGTTGAATTAAAGACTAGTGAGTGTCAAAAGAGCTTATTTCAAATATACTACACCAAATTACACTCAAGTTATTTCTAAATGTTCATCTCCTTATTTGATAATGAAACACAATTTTTAGAAAAATCACATAATATTATTATATACATTCCAAGAAATTTAATGATTTAAACATCCAAATTTCCCAGTAAACATTTGTGATGTGCTAGACCATGTGATGGCAATTGGAAAAGCAAATAGGTACACATGGTCCAGGAGAAAGTTTTTCATTTGAGAAAAATAAGAAATATAGAAGAGATATATGTAGTTCTCGAATTCTGAATGAATAAGGTTTCTCTAAACAGCCAAAACAGTGGGGGAAGAAATCCTCAGAGCGCTGGTGAACAAAGACTCAGGTAAATGACAGCTCCTGTGGTGGTAGCAGAACGGCTTGGTACGGTATACCTGGAACACGCAGGCAGTGCTCTCCTCCAAGTGAGAGACCTATTCTGGGTATTCCCTTCCACTTCTCTTCTAAAAGTTTGGTGTACTAAGATGGGCATCATGTGCCTTTCTTTTCAAAACCCTATTAGAAGCCAGAGTAGCGCTTGGGTCTAAAGCACAAAAAAAGATTGCTAAGTCAGCCTTTGCACTTGTTCTTAAAGGAGTCAGTGGTTTTTATGTGCCCAATGTGTTTACATGATACTAGAACATATAGAGATATGTGACAAAACCCTAGCTAGGTTAATGAGATATTAAAAGAAGACTATTTTATTTTTAATGTCTTTGGAGTCTTAAAATTCTTCAACCAGTCCCACAATTCAGAGTGAATGCTGAGCCACTCATCCAAAAATGGGCTTTTTAGTCATTCACTTACATTAAAAACATTCTGTGGTAAAGTTAAAAAGGTCAGTGGACAATTAGAAAAATGTATTCTTCTTAGAGTTTCTGTTATGCTGGGAGTAGCACCTCTGGAACCCCCAGCCTTACACCTATGGGGGTGCAAACACATGCCTGGAAAATCTAAAGATCAATAGGCTGGGCTGGAACTCCCTGCATGGTAACTAAGCAGAAAGAGGATGCATTTGACTATTGATTAATTCCTACAAATGATGCATCAGAATCTGTTGTGTATCTTATATAGAGCACAAGTGTTCAAAACAGCACTTGTCTTAAAGCTCCATCCTAGAGGACCGAATCTGAGTTTTGGAGCATTTGGCAGAAAATGACCCAATAGTAGTCACAAATGTGCAGATACTAACTGAGGAATGAAGCATGGTGATTGCAAGGGGTTGTGGGGGAGTGGAGTGGGTGAAGGTGCAAGAGGGTATTGGGGGGGAGCTAAATGGTGATGAAAAAAAAAAAAGAGTACCCAGAAATAATTCATTCTTCCAAATCAATGGAACTATGAGTGACTTGTCTTGAAAAGTGTCATTATCAAAATAACCATGGGACTAAGCTGTTTCCACAGCTGTCCTCCCCCAAGGGATCTCTAAAGCCAACTCATCAAAGTACCTGTCAGGGAAGATCCTTCCCAGTAACACTCCTCCTTTCTCCCCTCTTTTGATTCTGGAGGTGTAGCCAGAAGTGATGTGAGTGCTAGCCTTGTAAGCAGTTAAAAAGCCATCAACCTCAGGACCCTTTCCTGGATAAACCCAGGCTTCAAAAACTGAAGGAAGAGGTTTAACTTTGAATAAATTAGGAAGATTTTGAAAATTATTTCATAAGACTGAATATTTTTAAAAAGTTTTATTTATTTATTTTCAGAGAGGGGAAGGGAAGGAGAAAAAGAGGGACAGAAACATCAATGTGTGGTTGCCTCCCATGCACTGCCTACCCAGGACCTGGCCAGCAACCCAGGCATGTGTCCTGACTGGGAATCGAACCAGAGACCCTTTGGTTCACAGGCCAGCGCTCAATCCACTGAGCCACACCAACCAGGGCAAGACTGAATATTTTGTTACTGACTTCTTTGGATATTAATGTGACTTGAGATTTTCCAGTACTCGAGAATGACCATGAGTCCCAGTGCCTAACCTTGATTCATCCAAGGGAATAGTGAGGAAGCAAGATACGAAATGCATATGAAAATGCAGCCATGAGGAAATAAAGGTGTTGCTTTTATCTTGTGAGTCATTTGGGTTTGAAATAATGCTTATATTTGTGATGATGAGAAGTTGCTGTCGGTGTGCGGTGAAAGCCTGTGAATGCTCAATGGCAAGCTAAGAATTTGGAATCCGGGTCATCAGGATATCATACTAATGACCAACATTCAAAGTGTGTTAGAGGGTCCAGGAATCTCAAATTGGATGAGGACTAAATGAATTCTTTTACTTGGGAATTCAGAGCAATTTCAGAATGGAAGACAGGATATTTGTGTTAAAAATTGGATGGGGAATAAGAAATTAAAGATAGTGTGTCAACAACCCTTTCCTTTTTCTTTTCTCATAAACTAGGAAAGGCCTCGGGTATTAAGTTATGGAAGACGGTTTTGCTTAGCAATGAATCACATTGCCTGGGACATATCCTAAATGAAACCAAGGTATTAAGAGTAGTAATAATATTCATAATAATGATAATGCTAGCTTATATTTCTTAGTTATTATATTTCAGGCTCTGGGACAAGTAATATATAATATTATGTCATGTAATGGCCAAAATAGTTTATGCCAATTTTGATAATTAGGCTATTTAGGTTTGGAGAATCTGAGGAGCACACCCAAATTGACCCAACTAATAAATAATAATCCAGGATTTAATTACAGACATTGTGTTTTCACACTTACTTCCCTGCTTGTTGGGGGATCCATTTGAAGTAAGACTGCAGAAGTACTTGGCCTCTGATTTGGTCACTGGCTGCCATGATTAGAGAGAAAACACTAGAGTGAGAGGTCTATACATAGGACACTAAAATCGTACCATTCAAATATAACCCCGCACCTAATATGGTATTTGTTGAGAAGAGACTGATCCCAAAACTAAAAGGATAAATTCACCCTTTAGGAAACTTAATCCAATGATTCTAATACTCGGGAGATCTGTGCTCATCTTGAAGTCTGTTGCACGCAGCATGGGTGGCTGGGTGAAGTAAAGGTCAGTATTTACGCCTCCATCAGCACCGATGTATCCGTATTAAAACGGTAACAGTGACAGAGGCAACTCTTGCTGATTGCAAATGTTAAGCCACAGAATAGGTATTTTCCCCCTGAGGCCACCAAGAAAATGTTTGAGGCAGGCAAAACTCTTAGGGTAGGGAAATACCATAATTCTTGTTACTGTCAGCTCTGGCAGACAAGGAAAGACAACTGTAGAACTGGAACTGTTGAGAATGTTTGCTCATTTATTTTACAATATCCAAGGAGGAACCCAGCTTCTGTGTTAGTCTGGAATAGTCATAATAGTATATGTGTCTGATAAGATGAGAGAACATAGTGATTGTTTCTCACAATTACCAAGTATTCACTACATAGTATGATATTTGGACCATTTAGAAATATTGTCTGTTCAAATTATTAAAAAATTCTATGAGGTAGAAACTATTATCCCTATTTTAATAAGAAATCTAAGAGTCAGAGAAATAAAATCACCTATAGTTAACAGGAGACAGGGCCTAGATTTGAAACAAGATCTATTTTACTTTGAATTTTGAGCTTTTAATCAATATACTCAAATAACCTGTAGATGGCAATGATAGTAATTACAGGGCAAATATAGACAAATGGTTTTAGGAACAAAGGAAGGTGATTCAACTGCTTGTAACTGACCTCCAGGTGAAGCATAAGAGATTAGTAGGTAGGACTGGGTCTGAACCGACCAGACTGAGGACTGAGAAGGGCTTAACCCTGAGTGCGAGTGGCCGATGCAAGATCCCCGTCATAGAAGAAAGGTAAAGTACAAATGAACAACTGAGATTCAAGACAGGATTAATGAGAAACATTGTTCTTCCCAGATTTTGTGAGGTCTGATGGATGCTGGACGTTGGGGTTAATGCTGCATGATTATCTAGAAACTGCCCATTGGTGAACATGGCCTTCTAACACACTGCCCACTTGGTCGGGGTTGCCTCCAAGGCTGTATCCAAAGCCTGTGGGTTACAGGCCTGGGTGATTGGAAGATGTCTACCCTTACTTTTAAATGTACCTCTCAATGTTGGTGCGGGTCAAGGAACTTTGTATTATTTACACATTTATAAGATAACTTATAGCTTGCCTTTCAAATGAGCATACCTGTAAGCATACTGAAACTTCAACTCAATGCATTATTATTACTCAAAAGCATTCACTGTTGAGTTGGTCTGTTTTTGGATATTGTATAAGACAATGTGATCTTGTGAAGCATAAAACAAAAACTTATAAGACAGTTTCACCCAGTATTTAACAAAAAATATTCCAGTCTGTAGTTGAAAGGAATTATGTAGTAGCATCAACCTAGTGAATGAGCAGGATCACATGTTTGCATTTCTCACCGTTTCAACCTTTGTTGTTTCGTGTCCATTCAGGTTTGTTCTCTAAGGCACTGGATGGGTCAACGTCTATGGAATAAATAATGCATGGAGCTGAGAGTATCCTCCATCTCAGAGCTGGGAAAAAAGGCAGTTACATGTTCTTTCTGGTACATTAACTTGAGTCTCCCACATTCTTGCATATTTTTTCTTTTCTTTACATTTACATATACAATTACTCTGTTTTGATTCAAGTTAGATGCCCAATTTAAGAAGGGTGAATAGATTAAAATGCCAATGTCCTGAAGTTGCAATGTGTTCAGTAATTTTGTGCAGAGTTGAGGAACAGTTTCAGTACCAACAGTTTCTTTATCATTTTTTTTCTCTGAATAGAGTTTCCACTGAATTGAAAAGAAACCCCATGCACAGAACAATACAGGGCACAAAAAGGAGACTTGTGCCTAATGATCTATACAGACATATAATCAAGTAGTCATTGTAAACCTAGCTGATGTTTGACTGGAGTACAGTGTTAATGAAATTTCACAGCAGTTCTGGTAAGATGGTGATGGTTATTAAAGCTGACCCCCTTCAGCAAAGTAAATTGCCTTAGGTTTTAATTTTATTTTGACAGGATCCTTTATTACTTTTTCTGAAATCAATATTGACACACACAGCACACTGTAGAAAAAGCTAAACAATGCAGTACTCTCAGCAGTGAAAATCTGAACAACAGGTGGTTTATATTTTTTGTTGCTACATATATTATCCACTGCATGAAAATTATATGTGACACACTGAAAAAAATGCTATGCATGCATTAATGCCCTTAAGAGCATTTAATGCAAGCTACAACTTTATATCCAATAAATATAAAAGGCAGTGTGATCTGTCATCACTTTTGAAGGCTTCCTTAAAGTGTATTATTAAGAAAGGTTACTGTGAGTTTAAAAACATACAGTTGTACTGACTGTGCTAAGTACAAAGGCAACTTTGAATGTAGGCCTTAAATTTTTTCAGATGTTTTAAAGTAAAACTCTGAGAATAGAATACAATTTGATATATAAAATGGATCTTGAATTCTATTATATTCCACTTTTACAAATAGAAATCTAGAGATTCTTTAGTTAAATTAATTAAGGTTATATATTTAAGTATCCACAGAATGAGAACTATTTTAGGCTAGTATGCTTTCTCCAAATTATCACCCTTGAAATTTAACGTTCAACATTTCAACAAGTAAAATGAGCACACTCAGCAATGATTCAAATGAGATGTAGGGAGACACATGAATTCCTCCCAAGAATGGAATTTATTTATAAAAAATTGCATATTTATTTTCACATGTTTAAAGTTCAGTTGCCTTCAAAGTGCTCTCCATTTGATGCAATACACCTATTGAGATGGTTTTTCCACTGCTCAAAACAGGTTTTGAACTTGTCAATTTTGATGCCTTTTAGTGCTTCTGCTATTTTTTTTGTTTCACCTCTTCCACATCAGCAAAATATTTCCCTTTGAGGATTTTTTTCATCTGGGGAAACAAAACAAACAAACAAAAAATAGTAAAATTAGTTGCTTGGGATGAGATCAGGTGAAGAGGGAAGGTGGGGCATGGGGCATTTTCAGTCAAACCTGCTGAACACTCAGCATGGTGTGGACGGGTGCACTGTAAATCACCCATCATGAAATGGGCAAATGTGTTGAAAGGAGTCTTCAGAAAAATTCACTGAAGCCAAACGCAGCCTCTCACAACAATGCCAGCTGGTGCACTGATACAGATAGGTTCCTAGAACACTCACCTACCTAGTGGGGGAAGCCTGTACTACAGGGGGCCTTCCCTCCAGAAGATAATTCTGTTTTGGGGGGTCTTCCTTTGTATATATTTGTGTATGTTATGTGCATGTGCATGTGCGTGTGCACATACACATGTGTGCATATAAAGGATCTATTAATTAAGCCTCATGTATTCTATCATTCCTTTTCAAATTTCAAACATGACTTCTTGCCTTACTGATAGCTCTAGAAGACTTAGGTTTAAAATACTTTTCAGAATTAAAGTATTGATAAAATAAGATATGTTCGTGCAATTATATTTGTTGAAAAAATGCTATTTTTACTGCTGAGTGTCAAAGAACAAAAGTTCTTTGATGAGCAGATAAACTTTTCCACCCCTTTCCATCTTGGTAAAAATTCTGTGTTTCCAATGCCTCCCTACAGTTGTCGTTGCTGCTCTGACTTCACCTTTCCTTTCAAGCCTCTGCTTGTCTATGACCATGACCTCTAGGATTCTTACAACAGCTCCAGTTTCTTCTTTGAATTTGACTGATGTCTATACTCTATTCTTAAAGGTACTCAAAGCACCTTTAATAATTTACTCACATTTAATTCTGTGTACTCTGCTCCCATCTAAAACTAAATTCTGTACATTGTGACTACCTTCATTCTCTGGAGTCATAACTCAGAGAGAAATATACAATATAGTTTTTCTGTATATTTCTGTGTTTATTCATTTTCTTTACTGCTACACCTCCTTCTTCATACCCTATAAGTAAGACTCTTCCTAGATATTTTGTCTTTCTTTTCTGCTTCCACAGTTTTTGATCTTGTTTTTTCATGGATTTTTCTCCGTCTCTCTCACTATTGTTTTTTTCTTTTTTGTAAGCATCACTGTAAAAAAAAATCTTCTCAATTTTTGTCTCATCTTTAATTGGACACTAGTCTTATTTTTCACTAATTCCATTAAAAAGCATTAGGAGTGAAATTACCTACAATGTTTAGAAACAAACACCCAAGAATGAGCTTGTTGTTTTACCGGAGAATGTTGCGAAAGCCAGCAAGTGTCCAGGGATCTCATGTGATTAATCGTGTGGATCTCAATTAACATAAAATGAATTCTGGAAAAAATTATGCAAGAATATGGAAAATAGATTATATTGTCAAAAGCTAAATTGATTACCTTGATTTTATGGCAGTAGGCAAATACATAAATTAGATGGTGAATCATAATTCCTAAACTATACATAAAACTCTCCTTCATTTTATGTAGAAGTGTGACAAAAAATCTTTAGAAGCTGTGAAGCACCGCCATCATGTTTATGCTCACGAGGCAGCGCACCGTGATTATTTAACTACAGTTTCAGTGTTAGTGTGTATGCAGCTCTGCTGAGCCATTAGAAACTCAGGGTTATTGCGTTCTTTTCCAATTTCCTGAGCATCCCCTGGGTCCGGAGCATGAATAAGTTTTCAAAGATTGCTGACTCTCTTACCCTATTAGGAATGATTGTGTCTACTCATTCCACTACACGAACCTATTTTTATAGGTGTTTGTTTAGCAACTTTAGAATTTTTATGAAGTCAATTAATAAGCCTTTTTTAAAAAATGAAAGTAAGATAAAAAGTTTAATTTTTCTTATTCTTAACTGATCTAACAGTTAACAATCTGTTCAAAATAATAATTGCAACAATATATTACATTATGTACGTTATATATGGGTGTATATATACATATATGTAATATATATTTTCTATTTTTTCCTTGAGCCATGCATTCTTTAGATGCAATTTTTAATCTCTGAACATAGATGATCTCTTAATGGAAGCACTTACTTCATTAACACTTACTGAAATTATTAGCATATTTGTATCTACCTTATTTTCTATTTTTGTGTATATATACATATATAAACATTTATACATGTATATACTTGTATATGCTTATACATAAATGAAATAAATGACAGCAATGATACAAGGAATGAAAGGGAGAAATTAAAATTATTTTGTTAATATGGGAAACACTATATACATGAAGTAATATGGGCTTATTTGAAAATGGGTTTGGATTACTTCTAAATGTTAATTGCAAACTCTAGGGAAGCCACTAGAAAAAAATTAACTGAATTTATTGAGGCACTGGTTGATAAAATTATATAGGTTTCAGGTGTACAATTCTATAACACATTATCCATATATTATACTGTTTGTTCATTACCCCCACTCAAGTCTCCTTCCACCACCATTTATCCACCCTTTACCCTCTTCTACCTCCTCCCACTCTTTCCCCCTGGTAATCACTGTACTGTTGTCAGTGTCTGTGAGTTTTCTTTTTCTTTTAATCCCTTCAACCTTTTCACCCAGCCTCCCAGCCCCCCTGCCTGCTGACTGATGTCAGTCTGTTCTCTGTATAATAAGCCTTTAAAAAACATTAAATAGAATTGACAGATAGCTATTGTATTCCTACCAATATGGTAGTCAAGTCTTTATATACAAAATTAAGGTCATTATAATAGAAATATTTGTTGTTTTATCCATATGATGTTTTTTGTTTTCTCTCTCTCAGTGAGAGCACCTGTTTACAGCCTCCACTGAGAATCTACAAAGAGCAAACAAGCTTAAATGTAGCATGTGGGATTTAAATGAAAAATATATATGAATTTTTCTCACAGCAGATAGTGTTAAAGAATAACATTCATCTGTGGTTTTGTTATCTCTATGTTCATATATATATATGTGTGTGTCTATATACATATCTCAATCGTATATTTTACTCTCAGTTTCTGGTATTTAATTGGCCTCTGTCTGAAGGAAGAAATGTGGAAAAATGACTCCCAAAGCTATTCTTCATTTTAGTATAAAAAGTCCTTATCAAAAATGAAAAATGGATATTTTACTCATCTATATAATTTTTGTAATAATAATAGTTAAATGTGTTCTTAGTCCAACTGAGTCAAAGATGAGTAGAGAAAGCTAAATATCTTCTGCTTTCAGATACGGGAATAATGCTTAAAATAAATTACATCTATTACTTAGCATGACCACGTCTCAGGCATTTTTAAGCACTTTACACATATTGTCATATTTAATCATTTCAACAGCCCTTTTAGTTAGATCTCATCACTCTGGTTTGTAGGTGAGAAAAATAAAGCTCAGACAGGTTCTGTACCTTGCCTTATGTTGCTTAGCTAAGACGAAATACGAAATGTATTGAAATGCAGAATCGAATGCACATAGATCTTTCTGATACCATCTTTGATTCTCTCTGAGAGAGAAATAGTATTAGAAAATAAAGAAATGTCATGAGTTGAATATAGTATCTTCAATGTAGTGCTTCCGATGCTGTTAACTTAATACAATAGATAAAATCATCACATATTTTGTTTTTAGTGTGTGCCAATTACTGATGATGCAAAGATGATTAACACATGGTTCTTTTTAAAGGACTTTTTTCACACATTGTGAAATGTGTTAGAAAGTATCATTTGGCATAGACTAATTGGCCTGTCTAGAATTCATCCTCCCCTTCTTTATATTAATAACCACATCTTTCCTTGCATGTAAAATGTGCCCCACTAAAACAGACAATGTCTGTGTCTCCCAAGCAGATACATGACAGAGCTCAGGCCACTGCATTTGAAATGGAAGTTGACTTTTGTATGGAATTTCCTCAGAGTCTCTTTAAAGAAGAATCGACTCTTTGGCTTGTCTCTGTCTGTTTCCTTTTCTTTATGTCTGAGATGAAGATATGCCAGCTAGAACACTGGCTGCCATCTTGCAAACGTGAGAACAAAAGCCACTTAAAAGCAGGAAGCTAGCAAGGAATGTGGATCCCTGAAAACAATGTTGAGCTTCCAAGTCACCAGGTGGTCAGCTATGCTATCGCTGTCTCACAAAAAGGTTGAACTGCTACATGAAATACAACCTGAAATATCAGTAGCTTAAGCAAGATTTGGGTTTATTTTTCCAATAAATGAACCTTTCCAACTCTTAGTGACTTAATGAAATGAAAATGGAATTCTCTCACAAATTCCAATCCTACTTTACAGCTGCCTTCTGTCTTTTAGAACACCGTGGGCGTGCAGGACCACCGAGGGACCACTGCCAGGGGAGGGAAGGCAGAGGCAGCTCTGTGGCTTTCTTTTAGGGACGAAGTTTGACTACTGAGTCAAAAAGTATAATGATTGTGCATACTCAGTTGGCCTATTTCTTTGTGAGTAAATATCATTCGTTTCCCCCTGCATTTCACCTAAGTCATCAAGTTTTGGTCATAAAACTACAATTGATATCTTTTATTCTTTCCAATTTTGGTTGCACCTGCAATGCTATCTCCTTTTTCAAGCTGGCATTATGCTTCCTCTCTCTCCTGTGTTATCAGATTTCACTAAGATTTGTCACTTATTCATCTTTTCAAAGAAACAAAGTTTGGCTTTGTTGAGCCTCTCTAGTGTAAATTTAATTAAAAAAACAAAATCACAAATTTCTGGTCCTATCCTCATTATTTCTTATATCTTACATTCTTTGAGCTTGTTTTGCTCTACTTCTTCTAATTTGTCATGATGTATTGTTTTTCATTGTTTACTCTCTGTTCTTTTCTAGAAAAATTATTGGAGGCTATAAATTTTCCCGAAGACAGTATTTTAGTCACCATCTACACGTGGCGGCATATTATATACTTTTATTTTTTTGAGTTTGTGATCTGCTTTAATCCTTGTTTTTTGTAGAATTTTTCCTTAAAATTTTTTTTTTATTGTTGTGCAGTTACAGTTGTCTCCATTTCCCTCCTTTCTCTCCCCCACTACCCACACCCACCTCTCACATTCAATACACACCCCCTTTGGCTTTGTCCATGGGTCCTTTATACATTTTCCTTGATGACCCTTCCCCTTCTTTCCCTCATTATGTCCCTCCCCCTCCCCTCTGGTCACTGTCAGTTTGTTCTTTATTTCTGTGTTTCTGGTTCTATTTTGCTTGCTTGTTTGTTTTGTTGATTAGGCTCCACTTATAGGTGAGATCATATGGTATTTCTTTTTCACCGACTGGCTTACTTCACTTAGCATAATGCTCTCCAGTTCCATCCATGCTGTCATGAAGGGTAGGAGCTCCTTCTTTCTTTCTGCTGTGTAGTATTCCATTGTGTAAATAGACCACAGTTTTTTGATCCACTCATTTACTGATGTGCAGTTAGGCTGTTTCCAGCACTTGGCCATTGTAAATTGCACTGGTATGAATATTGGGGTGCATAGGTTCTTTTGAATGGGTGTTTCAGAATTCCTAGGGTGTAATCCCAGCAGTGGAACTGCTGGGTCAAAAGGCAGTTCCGTTTTTAGTTTTTTGAGGAAATTCCATACTGTTTTCCACAGTGGTTACACCAGTCTGCATTCCCACCAACAGTGTACTAGGGTTCCCTATTCTCTACCTCATCAGCACTTATTGTTTGTTGATTTGTTTATGATAGACATTCTGACAGGTGTGAAGTGGCATCTCATTGTGGTTTTAATTTGCATCTCTCTGATGGCTAGTGCTGCTGAGCGTCCTTTCATATGTTTCTGGGCCCTGTGTATGTCCTCCTTGGAGAAGTGTCTGTTCAGGTTTTGCCTATTTTTAATTGAATTGTTTATCTTCCTGGTGTGGAGTCATGTGAGTTCTTTATATATTTTGGAGATTAAACGCTTGTCCAAGGTATCATTGGCAACGTTTCTAAATATTTTCTATTTTTTTCTTGACCTATGTATTATTTGGAAGTGATTTTTAATTTCTGGACATAGATGATCTCTTAAAAGAAGCATTTAGTTCATGACGAGTTACTGAAATTGTTGGTATATTTGGATCTAAATCAGTTACCTTATTTTCTATTTTTGTACTTGTAGTTTCTACATAAGTTCCTGGTCCAAATAAGCATTATATAAGTATAAATAAAATATTTGTCTTATATTTTATATTTTTCTTTTTGTTACCATTCCAACTTCTTTTATATTAATTCAATGATTTTCCTCATTCTACATGTTTAGCTTCTACTAGTTTAGAACTTATATATATTTTCCCTATTTTCCTGTAATTACATATGTAAATAAAATTGGCTTTCCTTTTTGAGGGTGGAAGGGCTTTACCTTTTACCACATTTAATTATTTCACCAACTTTCCACCCCCTGCCTCTGACAACCACCAATCTGTTCTCTGTATCTATGTGTTTTTCATTTTTTAAAGTTTCTATATATAAGTGAAATAAGCTAGGTGGTAAAAGACAAATGCCATATGATCTCACCTATAAGTGGAACCTAATCAACAAAACAAACAAGCAAGCAACATAGAACCAGAGACTGGAAATTAAGAACAAACAGACAGTAACCAGAGGGGAGGTAGGAGGGGATACTGGTGGGAAAAAGGGAGAAGGGTTTTCAAGAACATCTATAAAGGACACATGGACAAAACCAAAGGGGGTAGGATAGATGGTGGGAAGTGGTGATGGCTGGGGTGGGGGGAGTTGTGGGGGAAAGTGGAGACAACTGTACTTGAACCACAATGAGAAAACAAATAGCATTTGTCTTTTGCTATCTGACTTATTTCACTTAGCATAATATCCTTAAGATCCATCCATGTTGTTGCAAGTGGCAGGATTTCATTCTTTTATGGCTGAATAATATCCCATTGTATATATGCGCCACAATTTTTTTATCAATTCATCTGTCAATGGAGACTTAGGGTGTTTCCATGTTTTGCCTATTAGAAATAATGTTGAGTGAACATGAGGATTCAAATGCTTTTTCAAATTATTTTTTAATTATTTTTATAAGTACCCAGAAGTGGTATTGGTACTATTGGTAGATCAAATAGCAGTTATATTTTGAATTTTTTGAGGAAACTCCATACTGTTTTTCATAGTGGCTGTGCCAAGTTACATTCCCTACCAACAGTGCACAAGGGTTTAATTTTCTCCACATCCTTGCCAAGATTTATTATTTTTTATCTTTTTGATACTAGCCATTCTAACAGATGTGAGGTAATATCTTATTGTGGTTTTGATTTGCATTTCCCTGATATTGATGATGTTGAGCTCAATTTCACGTACCTGTTTGCTATGTGTCCTTTGAAAAATTGTCCTTTGAGATTACCTACCCACTTCTTAATCAGATATTTTTTTACTAATGACTTATATGAGTTCCTTATATATTTTTGATATTAACTCTTTATCAGATATATGATTTACACATATTTTCTACTGTTCCATAAGTTCCTTTTCATTTTATTTATGGTTTTCTTTGCTTATAAAGGCTTCTTAGTTTGAGGTGGTCATAACTGATTATTTTTACTTTTGTTTCAACTGCCCTTGTTGTAAAATCCAAAAATCATTGCCAAGACTGATGTCAAGCAGTTTTCCTCCTTGGTTTTCTTCTAGGAGTTTTATGGATTCAGGTATTACATTCAAGCCTTTCATCAATTTTAAGTTAATTTTGTGCATGGCGTAGGAAAGACTTGGTACTTTTTCACTGTTTTGCATGTTATTGTTGAGTTTTCCCAAAACCACTTATCAAAGAGACTATCCTTTCCCCATTGTTGACTACTTTGTTGTAAATCAATTGTCCATGTACACATAGATTTATTTATGGGTTCTCTATTGGTTATTAATTTATGTGTTTGTTTTTATGCCAATACCATACTGTTTTCATTATTATAGCTTTGTAATATAGCTTGAAATCAAGGAGTATGATGCCTTTATTTGTTCTTTTTTGTCAAGATTATTTTGACTTTTTGGCATTTTTTGTGGTTCTCTGTAAATTTTAGGATTATTTCTTTTATTTCTGTAAAGAGTGCCATTGGAATTTTTATAGGGATTGCACTGATTCTGTAGATTGCTTTAGGTGGCATGGACAATTTAATGACATTAAGTCTACCAATCCATAAGCAGAGAATATCTTTCTATTTGTTTGCATCTTCTTCAATTTCCTTAATGGCTTATTGTTTTCACCTCCTTGCTTAAATGTATTCCTAAATGTTTTATTATTTTTGATGCTATTATAAACTGAATTACTTTCTTATTTCTTTTTAAAAAGATTTTATTTATTTATTTTTAGAGAGAGGGAGAGGGAGGGAGAAATAATGGGAGAGAAACATTGATGTGCTAGAAAAACATCGATCAGTTGCTTCTTGCAGGCCCCCAAATAGGGACCTGACCTGCAACCTAGGCATATGCATTGATCGGGAATCGAACCCATGACCCTTTGGTTTGCAGGACAATGCCCAACTGACTGAGCCATACCAGTCAGGGCCGGGATTATTTTCTTAATTTATCTTTCTGATAGTTCATTATTAGTGTATAGAAATACAACAGATTTTTTTTGTATATTGACTTCATAACTTGAAACTTTACTGAATTTGTTCATTAGCCCTAACAGTGTTTTGATGGTGCCATGAGGGTTATTAAACTCCTCTTGCCTTCTTGGAATAAATCCCAAAGATCATGGTGAGTGATTCTTTTAGTGCATTGTTGAATTTGGTTAGCTGATATTTTCTTGAAGATTTTTACATTTCTATTCATCAGGGGTATTGACCAGTAATTCTTTTTCTCTTTCTGTCTCTCTTGTTCTGTGAGTGTGTGTGGGGGAGGGGGTTCCTTTTATGGTTTGGGTATCAGAGTAATGCTGTCCTCATAAAAGAGTTTGAAGGAGTTTCCTGCTCTTTAATTTTTAGAAAGAGTTTGAGGATTGGTATTAATTCTTCTACAAATGTTTGGTAGAATTTACCACTGAAGTTGTTTGGTGTTAGACTTAGATTTTTGGGGGGAAGTTTTTGGTTACTGATTCAATCTCTTTACTAGAAATTAGTATGTTTAGATTTTCTATTTCATCATAATTCAGTGTTAGTAGTTTGTATGTTTCTGGATTTTTTTTTTCATTTCTTCTAGATTGTACGATTTGTTGGAATGTATTGTTCATAGTAGTCTCATGCCAGTTGTAATATCTTCTCTTTCACTTCTGATATTATTTATTTGAACCTTCTCTTTCCCTCTCTGTTTCATAAGTCTAGCTAAAGACTTGTCAATTTTGTCTTTTGAAAGAATGAGTTCTTAGTTTCATTAAGTTTTTCTAGTGTCTCTTTACTTTCTATTACTTTTATTTATATTTACTTTTATTATTTATTCCTCCTACCAACTTTAGGCTTTGTTTCTTTCTAGTTCTTTCAAGTGTAACATTAGGTTATTTATCTTTTCTTATTTCTTGAGGTAGGCATTTATTGCTATTTTCCCCTCCTAGAACTGCTTTTGGTGCAGTCTATAAGTTTTGGTACATTGTTTTCCATTTCAATTGTCTGAACATATTTTTCTTTTATTTTTAAATTTGTTTTTTGATTTCCTCTTTGCCCTATAGATTATTTAGTAACGTTGTTTGATCTCCACATATTTTTATATTTTTTTTCCTACTTTTAATTAATTTCTAGTTTCATACCATTATGGTTGAAAATAATACTTGACATAATTTCAATCTTCTGAAACTCATTAAGACCTGTTTTGTGGCCTGACATATGATCTATTCTGGAAAGTATTCTATATGGACTTAAGAAAAAAAGTGGATTATTCTGCTTTTGAATGGAAAGTTCTATAAAGGTCTATTAAGTCTATCTGCTATAATATGTCCTTGAATTCCAATATTTTCATATTGATTTTCTGCATGGATGTTCTATTCATTGATGATATTGCATTATGAAATTACCTACTATTATTGTATTGTCATTTGCTACTGTATGCTTGCTAATATTTGCTTCATATATCAAAGTGCTCCTTTGTTGAGTATATGCATATTTACAATGCTATATTCTCTTGATTGGCCTATTATTTATAATGACCTTTTTTTTGTCTTGTGTTAGCCTTTGTCTTAAAGTCCATTTTATTTGATATAAGTGTTGCTATCCCAGATTTTTTGTTCTGTTTTAGTTTTCATTTTTATGGAATATTTTTCTATTTTTTCCATTTCAGTCTGTGTCCTTAGCTAAAGAAATAGCTGCTCTAAGGAAATAGCTGTCCAGCTGCTCTATGCAGTATCCATTCACCTACACTACCAGAAACCATCATGAAAACATAGGAACGGTATTTGCCCAGAGGCAAAAACATTTTTAACTTGAAGAATCAATAATTAAGTACTATACTCTTGTATTTTATAGAACATGTTATGGTCTGAATGGTTGTGTCTTAGCCTGCATCCTCCTCCCCACCAAACTTTGTATGTTGAAATTTTAACATCCAATGATGATGGTTTCAGTAGAAGAGGCCTTTGGAAAGTACTTGAATTATAAGGATGGAATCTTTATTAATCTAATTAGTGCTTTTTATTTATTTAATTGTTGTTCAAGTAGAGTTGTCTCCATTTTACCCCCCACTATTCCCCCTCAACCCCGCCATCCCCACTCCCCACCCTTGATCCTACACTTCTTTAGTATAAAGATGCTCCAGAAAGATCCGTAGTCTTTTCCATCATGTTAAGACACAGCAAAAAAGCTCTCGCTATGAACCAGATGAGGTCTCTCATCAAAATGTGGCTATACTAGTGTTCTGATCCTACGCTTCCCAGCCTTTAGAAATGTGACAAATTTTGTTTGTTATAAGCCACCCGGTCTGGGGTATTTTTTATGGAAGCCCAAACAGAACAAGACAAATACCAATGAATAAAAGAAAAAATAACTTTTAGATTTAAATCTCCTGGAAGTTCTACAAAAGATCAAAATTTGATCTCAAACACTAATGACATGATTAAGCAGTATTATTTTGTTATTACTGATAAAAAGGTAACATACATGTACCCCAACCAAAATGGTTAAATGTTTTTAATCCAATGCTCCATGACATTTGTCATTAATTTTTACCAGAACCTCTTTTCCCAGGAGACAGAGAGATAGACAGCTCATGACATTATTCTAAACTTTTTTATTTTTTAATAAATGGGAGTACTTAATGCTTCTATTAATATAGTAACTCTCCCTTAAATGATACTTTGCTTCTTGGGTTCGCAATGCTGGTTATTGGTTAGGCTTTCTAGCAGGGGCCTAAAGACTAAAACAAGAAACAGAATGTTAAAAAGAGATGTTTCCCTGCCAATGTCTTCTTGGAGTTCTCCTAATTCCTTCCAGGCTCTTTGCTTTGGTGTTTTCACTCTCTCCTCTGAAAGCTACTAGAATTTGTAATTGAGGGAATTGTTCCATAAATCAGTAAACATAAAAGCTAATTCAAAATTGTTTAGCAGCTAAAATAGTTCAGGCTTTTCTCTTAGTAAAGTCTTCTCTAGCAAGCACTTCACTTCTGAAAATTGCATATCCTGTATTGTATTTCTTACATGAAATATATCTTCAAATAAGCTGGAAATTATTTCACAGACACTACTGGGTTATAGTTTTTGTTTCTTCAGTTCACAAACATAGGGCTTTTCATTTCCCCCACTCAAGTAGACTGAATATTATCCTCCCTCAGACTACTGTTGGCACAGCTATGTTTGCACTGTAGAGTCAAAGTTCCAACAGTTATCTCAAAGGTCAGTCCATGAAGGATTATCTAAAGGAAAGCTCAGCATAGAGGAGTCAAAGGTCATGCAACTTCCCTGCCGGACCATCAGTCACACCGTGCTTACTGTCATCGCAAGGCTGTACTCAAAGGGGTGCTTTAAGAGACTGGCATAGAGGCCATGCAAATGCAGCACAGGTCGGGACCTAACACACCTGCTGTGTATTCACAGTGAACCAACTGGCCTACTCAGTGCCACAATTTAACTGTGACACTGGGTCACATCACGTGTGAAGTTTAAAAGTCTCTCTCTCTCTCTCTCTCTCTCTCTCTCTCTCGTATGGTTTTTTTTTTTTTTTTTATTTAGTAAAACACAAAACACAACTTTCCACTAGCTAGCTAAGCATGCTCTTTGGATATTGTCACTTAGGATATTCTTGTGAGGAAGGCAAATGTCAAAGCTCATAATCCTTACTTTATGAATGGAAGAGGTATCAAAAGATGAAAGGGCTCATATTTTATCAATGGAAAAAATAAAAATATTATTCATGAGAATATTCATTTACGATCAATGCCCTTTCCCTACATTTGTGTTTCAATTTGGAGGGACAACGATCAGAACCCATACGTGATGTTTATTGTTTGACTCTGTATGAACATATATCCAGTTTTTTGTTGGTGTTCACCATAATCTCTATCTACTGATGCTATTAGTGCAAAATAGCACTAATAATTGTTTTAGTTTTTGTTTTTGTTTTGTTTTTACATAAAAGCTGTTAAAGGTAAACTAGTGAATAGATGCTTTGTCAAAAATTTTAAGGACAATTTTTAAGGAATGTTCATAATATTTTGTGGAGATTGGACTAAACCCTTGCTTTTTAAACTGTACATTATAAAGTTTAAAACCAGTGCATTTTGGAATAGTCTATACTGGCTCACAGAGAATATTATTAAAAATTTTACAAGCTGGTTGTTAGTACAGAATACATAAGTATATATTATACCTATGAACAAATTTTATAATAAACATTTTACTACTATATCTTCTATATAGTAGTAAAACTACTATATAGTTGTATGCTTGAAATAGTACATGACATTCTGCTACCAGCATATATCCCAAACTCCTCTCTCAGTAACGTTACTTTGGTAGCTTAAAGTCAGCCATGCTGGGAGTATTTACACCATGAAAATCAGCACATTCTATAAATTGAGCTTGATTTATTGTTTTATTCACTGTGTAAACCAGGGGTTGGGAAACTGTCGCCTGTGGGTTAGCTTACTGTTTTTCTAGACAGAGTGTCACAGGAATGAGACAGGGCAGGCTGAGTTCGTGCTCTCCGATGACCGAGTTGAGTAGCCACAACAAAGACCGTGTGGCTGCAGGCCTGGATTTTCTAGGTATCTGGCTCTTTCAGAAGTTTGCAAAACTTTGGTCTGGACTTCAGAAGGCAATGGAAAAAATGATAATAATGCAGTTGGAATGTGTTTGTGTTGTGATTGTGGCCATTGCATTGTGAATAGCACCCAAGAATGAGAAACTCCTCTTCCATTTGTCACAACCTGTTACCAAATCAACAAAGGTGTCCCTAATATCATTGATGGAAGGGTGACCTTCCAGTGCATGGCTTCTTTGTTTCACTTTCATCTTGGTCATTGAAGCAAAAAATACCCATCAACATTTGTCAGAATTTTATTCATTAATCACTTACAAACAGAGGCTATGGATACAAGAGTTCAGCAAAAATCAAAAGCATATTGGGGGAATCAATTGGCTCTATGGAATTTAGAATAAAGCATACTGTATATTTTATTATTTGTGTATTGTGTGCTGCAAACTTTTTTATCTGTAAAATTTATAATAAACCTATAGCCGTATGTATACATGTCTTTCTGAAGGGCCGGTGCTAGCCATTTACCATCACACTGCTACCTAGGGCTATGTGCCTTTGTCTGCATAAAAACTACTTTAGAGGAATCTCATTATATTAATTATTATACAATTATACAATGATAGGAACTATACAAATACCTAGTATAATGTGTAGTTCTATTATTTATTAATTATTTTTGTGTTAATCACCAAATAATTTTCAAAATGGGCCTTAAATGACTTTAATCTCTTTCAAATTGAAGCTATTTGAAGAATCAAAGAATTTGGAATTAAAATATTGACAAAATTCATACACAGAAAGAATATATTCCACCTATTGCAATTGTCCTGAGAAATCATACTATTGATTTTGCTACACTTTCAATGTTTGGTCCACTTGTTTATGGAAAAACAGCCATTTTAAACCATTTTTTCCCTAAGAATTATCACATACCCCATTTACTTTTTCATTTAATCGTTAATGGGTAACATGAAAAATATAAGTACCCTGGAAGTTATTGTTTAGTGTATGGTCTTATGTAAGAAACAAAGAACAAAGCAGAAATCTTTCTCTGTAATCAAGTAGCAAGGATTTATTCTTTTCATTTTTCACAAACAAATCACCTGATTAATAGCTTTTTGTTATAAAGACTGAATTACTTTTTTTAACTTGCTAGGACTCCAGGTGGAGTCAATAATTTCACATTCATTGAAAGAAATTGAAGGAAATAGACTGTAATCCAGAGCTGTGTAATTCAGCATTTCAGAGAATTTTATATTCAGCGTGAATTTACAAAGCTTATGTGACGAGTATTTCAGTTGTTGAATAACTCCCTTGCAGTTCAGTTGTGAGTATGCTATTCTATAGTGTATTTCACAAATTAGGTTTCGATGCTTTAATGAACGTAAATTTCAGTATTTTTAACTATAGCTACAGAATGTAACAAAAAAAAGTTGGAAACAACAAAACTAAAGGCAGCGTAGTAATGTATTTTTTAAGTGAATTGAAACTAAAACTCAAACAGTCTGTCTATTCTGACCAGTTGGTGAAATTTGTGGCTAAAAGGAACGGATATAGGTGCTGGGATTTGTAGAGGACATCAGTAAAGAGCAGGAGGAATCAGTTGGAGACACTGGACATTTTAAGAGAAGTTTACCAAATTAAGTAATTTTTTTCTACAGAGCAGTGGAGGCAATAGAACTGGGAAGTGAAGGATTTTCTACAGGGATGCATGGATGCAGTTATCACATTCTGTGGAGGAATTAATGGAATTAATCAAATTAATTAATCTAATTAAATTAATTAATTAATTATCTCCTTAACTTTGGTTCACATATTATTCATGGCAGCTGAGCTGACAGGGGGTTTCCCAGCCTTGCCTACTGAGTTTTCATGACTCAGGAGCAGCCTGTATTTTGTCCTGTTCATGCTGGGTGGGAACCTGCAGAACCTCAGTACAAGCAGACCTCATTTTATAGCAATTCACTTTCGTGGGCTTCACAGATGTTGTGTTACTTTTTTAAAAAACAAATTAAAGGCAAGACCCTCCACCAGTAAAATGATTACTACTCCCTTTATTATGATGTTCACTGTATTGTGATGCTTACTTTATAGAGGTGGTCTGGAACCCAACCTGCAATATCTCTGAGGTGCACCTGGACTTCCTATTCAGCCATGTGAGAGGCAAGAGTCACATGCAAGAGAGCCGCAGAGTCAGTTAAAAGGACAAGATGTTTCCCAGGATTTCAAGGGGAGAACATGAGTCAAACTTGAGAGGTGCCAAAATGAAAATGTGAAGATAAGGCAGAGGATGGAGGTGATACCAAAGAAAAATTGAGCAGCAACATTCAGCTGCAATAGCAATAGCAGATTGGAACAACTGGCTTGTATCTGGACCACAAGCATAAAGGGTGTGCTAGAATTTGCTGGGGTCAAATGCAGACGGCCATTTCAGCCCAGGGAATCATCTAGGCATTTCAAAACTATGATACTCAGGCCAAAGCTCATTACAATTAAATGAGAATATCTGGATGTACAATGCTGACATCCATATTTCTTAAAGTTTCCCAGATCTTTCCAAAGTGCAACAAGGCTAGGAACTTCATGCACTGATTATACCTTAGAATTACCTGGGAGCTTTGATGGTGTACCAATGCCTGATTCCCCCCTAACTAATCTACACAGAATTTTTGTCAATAAGGCCCCAGAATAGGGATTAGTTGAGATCAGGATTTTGTCATTTAGACAGAGAATTTACCATGTCCCGTACTTTTCTCATTGAGCTGTTCCACTCTGGGACAATAAGCCAACTAGCTTTGGTAAATGGAGCAAACTATAAGGATTCTAAACAAATGACAGTAATAGTATACTTCATAAATGCTATTATGCTTTTCTTCACATTTGAACTTTACATGTAATAAGTTTAATTTTATTACCCTGCATGTAAGACAAGAGTATTAAATAAAGATTAACATTTCAGAAATCATTGTCATTTTATATCCTCATTGTAATTTTCATGCAAAAACTCATTTGATGAGAAATTTCTAATGCTGAACACATAACTTTTTGTTAGTGCCATGTAGGTAAAATAACTAAAATAGACGCGTCCTAAAACCAGTTCCAAGAAGAGGATTCAATTCCTTCAGCCCTCGTTTTGCAATTATTCATTGTCACGAAAGTCAAAGCGTATGAGTAATTCTGTACTTGAACACTCAGAAGAAAATTGTTGTGTAAATAATTAATACTCCAAAAGGCCAAATGTAATTTGAAAGTCGGTGATTTTCTCTTGCCAGCGTTATGGCCATTGAAGGTGAATACTCTCCCAACAGACTCCCTTCCTGCCCGGGGGCGGGGGGGGGGGGGGTGGCAAAACAATGCCAATGGTGGATTTTGCGTCAGGCTGATTCAGCACTATAATTTCTATCTAATTAACTGAGAAGACAAAAATTCTAATTTTTTTAACTTTAAATCTGAGAAAGAGAATTTGGAATAAAATTGGAATGGCATTTTTTAATTGACAAAAACCAAAGGAAAGCACTAAAACTGTTCATGCATCCTGAAACTTTTAATTGAAAATTTAGGAACAAAAAGTATAAATATAGCAATCTTGTTAATGAAATAAATATAATTCTGATCTTCACTTTAAAATATTTTTACAACTTTATTTTAGTCACAAAGTTCATTTAAAGATAAATGGTTTGCATTGCTAAACTCAAAGAAAAGTACCACAAATCATAAAGATAAACCTCTAGTTAAAAGAATTACTTAAAGGAAAAAGTATAAATGAATGACTAGCTCTGTAACAATATCTGATTTATTGGCCCAATTGATTAGTCACACTAATTATATCAAAGAATATCAAAATTTAATAGTGAAAAGCATTTCTTCAGATATTAAAAATACATTTGTTCATATATTTATAGTACATTTTATGTTACTATCAGTTGGATAGGGAATTGTCAAAGAAGTTTGATTTGTCAGGTATTAAAGATTAAATTTGTGATGTTAAAGGGCATGGTTTTACTTTTCTCAGTTAAAAATAATTGTTTCCTTACTTTAGGTAATTTTAAATGTAAACAATGGTACAGACAATCTTAGCCAGAGGCTATTTTGAAGTGATTTTCATAATGTGAAGAAAATGTTCCAATGCCTTCATCATATAATTTGTTTTTTTCAAATATAAGCTTATTTTTAAACAAATGAGATTGGTCTATATATTATTTTTTATTGACCTTCTTAATTAAATCACTTCTTAATGAAAACTCATCAGCAAATCACTAATTGATTTCATTACCAATCAAAAGCCTTTCTGATCTTGAGAAGTGACCTGGGAATATTTCTCATGAAAGTGCAGGGATATTGGAGTGTTATCCAGCAAGGAGTCGCTGCCAACACCCATGAAAGTTAATACTCTGACACTGACTTTTGAGGAAAAAGAACATCTTTTCCTACAGAGTAGGCCAGTGAGGAGACAGTGTTACCAAATAAAGGGGTCCATTTGCCTGCAGGCATCAAAGCCCAATAGGAGGTGAACAGGGGTTTGCAGCAAAAAAAGTTAAGATTTATTTGAGTAAATGGCACCAAACCCAGAGGAACAGGTGGATCCATATTCTTACACCTGGCTCCCTGATGGATTCTAGGGGATGGGTTTTTATAGGGTTATGCTTAGGCTTGTGGTCTCTATTATTCGGTTGGCACTAGGGTGGAAGGTAGTTGATGGTGTCTGGTCCTGGTATCGGCCATGGCATTGCTTTGTCTAGCTTGAAAGGGGGTGGTCACTGGGACCATTCTGCTTTTCTGGGTCTGGCTGAACTGGAACTCTGACTCTGTGGTCAACAGATCCCAGGCTTTGTTCCTGAGATTATTAGGTATGGTCAGAACTTCACTGTCCTGAGGGCCTAGTGATTAAGGGAGTAGATCTTGCAGGGGAGAGGGAGTCAGAGTGCTGGAAGAGGCCAATTTGAATCAAAAGGAAAGAGAGGAGCAAAGGTCATATTGAAGACATTTAGTTTCTGTGAGATTACAACAGGAGGCAAGGCTCATATCTGTCTTGAATTAAGATTTTTGGGGCGAGTTTTAGGAGGTTAGGGGGCACAGGCTACATAGAAGTGCTGGTGGGGCAGGTTTCAATTTGAGGGTTTTGGAAATTTGACCATATATGGTAAGATATGATAAGGGGTTTCAGTTCCAGATCTTCCTGGACAATGGACCCTTTGCTTCTGAAAGGGTTCAGTTGTTTAAATTCTGGTCATGTCCAAGTTCTTGATTTTCTGGGGGAAATGGGTTAGGTGAGACTTTGGTTCCAGGTGCAACTGGAGGTCAAAATTCTCTCCTTTGCACATGCTTTGCTGTATTTTTTTTGAAGTTTTAGTCTTTTAACTTGAAAAGCAACTCAGAAATAAGATAGGGGCAGTTTGAGCTGGTTTTACTGTAACAGAGGGGTCTGGGGAGACTGCTGGGGAGTGGAAAGAAACCCTTAGCTGGTGCGAGAGCCTGCACTTCCTGGAGGGAACCCTGGGTGGTGTCATGAAGTAAACATTGAAATTGCAACCCAAACCACATGATAGCCTTTCTACACGCTCAGGCAAGCTGGTATGGTGCCCCTCTACATTGACCTGGCTACTAAGCAGTGTGGCATGACACAGCTGGAGGCAGCTTGCACAGAGTCAGCTCAGGCTGAAAAGGTCACAACACACATATAACAAGGTGACACCCCTTCCTGGGCAGAGATGCAGCGCCACTGCATGGCTAGAAAACCCTCCCACCTGCTTCTAGATCATGGCATGAGGAGGGACAGAGGCAGGGTGCAAGCCGATGTGCATAGTGGCTAACATGTTGGAGTGCATGTGCATAGGATTTGGGGGCAAAATATTTAAAATTAAATGCATGTAGAAGCTCCTGTTCTTTCCTTCCCCCTTGCACTCCTCATCAGGGATTGGGGCCCAGTGTTCATGGGCTGGCAGGCCTTAGAAACTGCATGGTCAGACAAGCCCAGCACCCCTCTGCAAGCGTGAGAAGAGGTGGGCAGCAGCCAGAGGAAAGGGCAGCACTTGGCAAGAAGGACGCCAGCATGTACCGACTCCAAATTACACCTGGAGTCGAACTGTGACCGGTAACACGCTAATCCACCTGTATTTCCCAAAGGATGATGTATTTTTTAGATAGGAGTGGGGATTCCAGGCACACCCTTGAACTGAGATGGCAAAGGGTAGAGGGGATATTTGGCTTTGGGTGTTTTAAAGGAAATAAACTTTGAGGTAAAAGCCCATTATTCTTCCAATAATTTTAGCCTTTAAATAAAACAACCCCTTTCCCTTTTCACCAAACCCTTGCCCCCAGAGTTTATTGGCGGCAGATGGCACACCCCCACAAGGCTGTATGTAACACTACCATCATACTCGTTTGAGCAGAAAGATGTGTATTCTCCATAAACAAGTATTCCATTAAAGTACACAATGTTTTACAATCCTGAAGGTGAATTAGAAATTATGACCTCTACCTTAATATAGAAAAATTAGGGAAACTATGTGACTGTGTAACAATAATAACTTGCAGTGGTAAGAGAATAATTTTAAGGAATCCTTTACCACACTTTCTTTGCCAAAACTAAATTTAGGACACATCTCCACGAAAAGAAAGCCAGGCTATGCTGAGTTGGTAATAACACCATTAGTTTCTACCGTTACAACTATTTGCTGAAATAAATAGTAAATGGGTCTCATCATTATGACTATTGTTTTTATTTTCATAATGAGCAATATGCTGAAGAAATTTCCTTGTTCTATTTCACTCGTATATGAACCGGTGAAACGAAGGATGTTTCAATAGCTCCCAATTTCTAAAGCCAAGAAGGTCATTTTGAAATGGATAGGTTAGCAAACATCTATGATAGCTAGCCTAAGGGGACATAACCTAACTATTCACTAGCAACAGCTAGAGAGCTATGAAAATTGAGTAATTACCTGAGGAAATGCTTTGTGAGGCCGTGGCCATTGCCTCTTGTTGTCTCCATGGAGACTAACAGGTAAAAAAAAAAAAAGAATCAACTGTACTAGCTAAATAAATGATAAATATTATGGAAAGAAAATTATATATATTTATATATGTATAATTTCTGAGCTTTACCTCTAAATCTTTGATTGATAATTATCTACTTCATAGTTCAGAAAATTGAGGACCATATAAGGTTCTCTTGATGTGTGCAGAGTTAAAGGGGAAACTAAGAAACAAGTAGATATTTTCAATGTACTGCAGTGATCTGTCCAGTTGATTGTACTACCCTGACTACTAGTGATAATTATATTTGTAAAATACATTTTAGCAAAGTTATTATCCATGAAGTATATTCTGTACACTTTAATCATCTTCATCACATATGTGTGATTGTCAGCATCTTCTTTTCCTACCATCTCAAAAGTTTATCCACTTCAACATGTGGTGCCCACAGCTTTGGAAGGGTGCATTTGGAAAAAGAAAGAAGCCTACCTATTCACCAAAGTAGGTGAATCAATGACTGGCAGTCAATAAGATGACTAGGTATTCAGGCAAATTTTCCTAACATTTCTATTCTCAAGATTACATTAAAAAAAAAAAAAAAAAAAAAAACCCTGAGATTCAGCTAGAGTGAATGGAAAGGAAAGGTGGCTTATTAAATTTGTTATTAAATCCACTATTTCATTGTATCCATTAAACTTCAAAAGAGGGAAACACATCGAGCAAATGTTTAAAGGGTTTGTCATTTTACAAATTGAGGTGGTTTAGCTGAAGCAAGCATTTATGCGTATGAGTCAACTTTAGAGATGTCTGCAGTTTTCTAACTTCCTGTGCTACTTAGTTTTTTCAGACCCTGTAAAGATAGCATGACTAATAGCCATATAATTACTTAAACAGAATAAATTTGTTCCCACTTTTCTTAAAAGGGTTATATAAAGAAGTATCAAATATGGACTGTCTAATAATTTTTCTTGATCATGCAGCCCTATTCTTCATCCTGCCCTGGGCTGAGCAAGGCAATACAACTTACTTTCTCCTTTTCCAGCAAGACTTGTGGCTGCACACGTTACGGAAGTTACTCTTCCTTTACACTGCAGTCATGGTATTGACATTGTAGAGAATAAATCCAGCTCAAAAAATGTTAGGAAAGTAACCCTTCATAAAGATTTTCTTCAAAAAAGTATTCTTAGGTGGTGTGAGATAAATTATAAGACTTTCAAATACCTTTATTGTAATCGTGCTCTCAAAAATTACAAGTAAAAGATTAAAACAATAAATTATTGGGTAAATTTTGTCATGTGTCACCCTCTTTTTAGAGAATCCTCTTTAAAATAAGTTATTCATTCTGACATGGAAAAAAATTAACTTGGGATTTAAAAAAATGTTAAGTAATTTGACAAGCTAACATCAATTTAATTATTGATACATTAAACCATTTTAAAATGCCTTTTTAGCCCTGGCCAGTGTGGCTCAGTCGATTGGAGAGTTGTCCCATAACTGCAGTGCTGCAGGTTCAGTTCCCTGTCAGGGCAGATACCTAGGTTGTGAGACTGATCCCCGGTCCGAACACGCACCCGAGGCAACTGGTCAGTATTTCTCTCTTTCTCCATTCCACTCTCTCTAAAAGCAATGAAAAAATATCCACAAGTAGGGATTAAAATAAAATAAAATAAAATAAAATGCATTTTAGCATAAAAATTATTAACAATAAAATCTTTTCGTTTGAACCCTCTGCTCAATGATTCTGTACTGAAGTTCTTTGAGTGTTTGGAGGTTACAATAGAAGGACTTATAAGGAATAAAAGCTAAAACTTCCATTTCAATATTTTGCTTGAGACATTTGAATTAATATTTGTCACAAAATAAATCACCTTGAATGTAGTTTTAAAATTTCTGGGAAAATGTATTTTGTATTTCTGTGGACATATTTTAAACAATGTACATATGATGCATTGATTTTTGTGGTTTTAGGACTCTTGCTCCTAAAGAGAGAGAATTTTAGAGAAAATGGAAGTTTTGATTTCGTCATTTGAGTCAAACCTGCCATTGGACATTTAAAGTGCAGTTTATCTGTGTGACAATACATAGTGATATTGATTTCAGGAAAACCGGAGAGACACACCTTTGATAATATTTAGTATGGGTATTAGCTGAGTTAAGAGAGTGGATGAGAAGATAGGGATATAGAAAGTCAGAAGGAAAGTAGACAAAGAACTACACCCTTGGAAACATTATAATTTAAGGCTTATCTAAAATGTTTGCTAGTGGAGCTAGCAACTGGTCTTGAGTAGGAATAAAAAGAGGATTCAGATAAGATCCAGAGAGAAATACTGTCATGGGAAGCGAAAAAGGGATGTTTCCAAGAAAGAGAAATGGTCGCAGTGTCCCCTGCAATGGAGATGCTGAGTTCCTAAAGCATTGGTCATTGATTAAGTGGCAGTGATGATAGTGGTGAACCCTCCCAGAGGATTCTGGGAAGTGGTGAGTTCAAGATTGTGTATTTTGAACAAGGGACATACAAAGTGGATGTTATCCTTGGTGGGAGTTTCATTCATAACCTTAATTAAAAGGAAAGAAAACAATATATACCAGCTGGATGGGGGACTCAGGACCTACAGAGATAATGGGTTTGTTTGTTTAGGTATAAGAAATGGAATAAGTTCCAGAAAGAATAGGAGGAAATGGAATCAGAGATCAAGTGGCAGGATTATACATGAACAGGCTATCTCAGCCTTTGAAACAAAAGAAAAAAAAAGCATATATGCATAGCCCATGGACACAGACAACAATCTGGTGGGGGAAGAGGGGTTGGAGGTAAGGGGTAAAGGGGCAGCATGGGGGACATCTGTAAAAGTGTTAACAATAAAAAAATTAACAAATTTAGACTTACATTAAAATAGCAAAATTAGTAAAAAAAAAATAAAGCAAGTGAGGATGAGAGTAGATGCAGAAACATTCTAAATTGTGGAAGTAGGAGGTTGAGAGATCCCATGACTTATATGCGCAATTCCATGAATTATATGAGCCAGCGATCAGGGACGGGTGCTTGTCGGGTGCTTTAGAAGAGCAGCGCTGGGCTAGAATATGTCCACTGAGGAATGGACTTTCGGATTCCAGAGGCAGAGCCATTCCAGGAGATGGGGTCTACGGGCCTTCTGTGGTGTGGTTAGCTAAAAAGGAATATATATATAAAGTGTTATCAGGAAGTAAAATAATTTTTAAGTTAGTGGAGTTAAAGTGCTTGAAGGAGTTGTTGAAGTTGTCTATGTTAATAATAAGAATACTTTATAAAGACCTTTGACTTAGTGTTTCCGGTTTCTTTGAATAAGTTCCCAGAAGTGGAATTGCTGGATCATAAGGCTGTTCCATTTTTAATTATTTGAGGAACCTGCATACTGCTTTCCACTAATCTGCATCCTCTCCAATAGTACAAAAGGGCTCCCCTGTCTCCACATTTTCACCAACACTTGTCGATTTATTGATGGTAGCCATTCTGACAGGTGTAAGGTGATATCTCATTGTGGTTTTAATTCAAATTTCTCTGATGATTAGTGATGTTGAGCATTTTTTCATATGTCTATGGGCCCTCTCTATGCCCTCTTTGGAAAAGTGTCTATGCAGCTCTTTTATCTATTTGTTAGTTGGGTTGTTTGTCTTCCTGGTGTTGAGTTGTATTTGTTCTTTGTATATTTTGGAGATTAAACCCTTATCAGATGTATCATTGGTGAAAATATTCTTTCATACAATGGGTTTCCTATTCATCTTTCTCATGGTTTCTTTAGCTGTTCAGAAGCTGTTTAATTTGATGTAGTCCCATTTGTTCATTTTTCCTTTGTTTCCAGTGGTGCCTTAGGGGATATATCAGCAAAAATATTGCTATGTGAGATATGTGAGATTTTACTGCCTATGTTTTCTTCTAGGATTTTTGTGGTTTTGTGACTTACATTTCCACTTCTGGGAATTTATCTGAAGAAACCCCAAAACACTAATTCAAAATAATATAAGCATCCCGATGTCTGTTGTAGCATTATTTACAATAGCCAGGATTTAGAAACAGCCAAAGTGCCCATCAGTAGATAAGTGGATAAAAAATCTGTGGCACATTTACACAACGGAATACTATGCAGCAGTAAGAAAGAAAAAATTCTTACATTTTGCAACAGCATGGCTAGACCTGGAGAATATTATGTGAAGTGAACTAAGCCAGTCAGTGAAAAACAAATACCACATAATCCTATTTATATGTGGAATCTAATGAATGCAATAAACTAATGAACAAAATAGTAACAGAAGCTTAGATACATGGAACAGACTGACAGCTGTTGGAAAGCAGGTGGAGACGGGATGAAAGATGGTGAAGGGATTCGACGAAGAACATTTATGCGCAACCCATGGACACCAGCAACAATATGGGGATTGGCTTAAGGAGGGAAGAGTGTTGGGGGCGGGGGTTGGGGAAGGGGAGAATGAGCAGGAACAACTGCAAAAATAAATAAATACAATTTTTAAAATATCTTTGAAAGAAAAATTTGTAGGTAGAGTTTCCATAACGTAGCACTTACAATTTTTGTTGATACATAATCTAAAAAACCCCAATATTCAAATAATTTTAGTTTTGACCTCTGCCTGTTTCTTAATTTATAAAACAAAATGACACATATTTTATCATTTGCATCTAGCAACATGTTTCTGTCCCTTCTGAAGCAAAAATAACCTTTGGATGTTTTAATACATACAACTACCACTTATTTGGTAATCACTAAGTATCAGACGCTCTATTAAACATGTTACACATACCACTTACATAAAACACCAATCGAACCTCATATAAAGCCTAATATGTTAAAATTATAATTCCCATTGGAAAAATAAGGACTTGGAGTTTGGAGAGATTAAGAAATTTCCCCGGGGAATATAGCTGCTGAATGTGAGAGCCAAGACCCCAGCTCAGGCCCATCACTTCAGAAGGTCAGCTCCATACCATTTGCTGTGCAGGTTAGAACAGTTCTGCTAATAGACCCACACGAGATGCTTTTCTAGAAACTGAGTTTCAGGATAAAGCAATATTCATATTCTTTTCAGTATTGCCAAGGTTAATTACTTTAGAAAATGTTCAGAGATTTTTCTACAGATACTCTGAGCCCTTCAAAGGAATTTGAATGGAGAACATTTTTTTTTTTTTAAAGAAGAGCTTTAAATGAAAGCACGACATGGGATTTTATGCTGGAAATACTGAAATGGTAAAATTTAATAATTGTAATAAAAAGAAAAAGGTATAATGCATTAGGTAGTCTCACAGGATAGTCACAGGAAATGTTGCTTGCAGTCAGATTTACTTTACCATGGATACCATTCCAGCTCGCTCACTCCTGACGTTCAAAAAGAAAGGGAAAAATCTGAGGCTACCACATTGAGAGTAACAAGTTAAATAAATAGAATGTGGGGGCTGCCAAAGATGTGAAAATGTGTTCTGATAATCTTTTTTTTTCTATTTTACATTTCGATATTTTTATTGCTTTAAAAGCTTATTTTTTTTATCATTAATTCTGAAGTGTTATACAGTAGTCTCATTTTATGCATGATTTCACTTCCTGTGCTTTCAGTTACCTGTGGGGAGTCATGCTCTGAAGAGACTAAGTGGGGGATTTCAGAAATAAACAATGACGAAATCTCTTGATTTCCCGCCGCATCCCCCCTGAGACGTGAATTGTGCCCTTTACACAGCGCATCCACGTGGCGTGCGCTCCCTGCCCTTAGTCACATGGCAGCCTTCTTGTTTATCACACGCACAGAGCACATTTACATGACTTTCAGTATAGTGTATTGTTATAATTGTTTTATTTTACTGTTTATTGTTGTTCATCTCTTGCCGTGTCTAATTTATAAGTTAAACTCTATCATAGATATACGTATGTATAGAAAAAAAACAGGTTTTTTTTTTCAAACATATATAGCGTTTGGTAGTATCTGCAGTTTCAGGCCTACACTAAAAATCTTGGAATGTAACACTCACAGATAAGAGGGGACTACTAAAATCTTGAAAGAAAAAGCAAAAAACTTGGTTTTAAAATTTCAGGATTTTATAGCAATATTAGAGTCTATTGTGTTATTCTCTATACAATAAGTACCCCAAACTTGGGCAGAAAATATTTTAAAACTCATTTTCCTCTATGTGAGACCCTTACAAAGTCAAAACGTGGAGACTACAGCAGAGAATATATGTACTATGCACAAACCCCCTTTCATCTATTTTCAGTGTTTTCAGCGACAGACTCTGCCAGTCCCCCCACAAAAATAACTGAATCCAGAAATGCTCTTCACTCCCTTTGCAAGGAATACTCACTATTGCACTAAAGTAGACACTCTCTACATATTATTAGCTAAGCATTTATTTGACCTCTGAGAAATAAACTGGCTAAAGCAGAAACATTTATCCAATAAAACCAGGTTACAGTATCAGCGCACTGACATTCGGCCTCCCCCGTAGTCATTCTTGTTGTTACATAGTGGTGCCCTGCTAACTAATTTCCTGGTCGGGTCACAAGAGATCATTTAGGAAAGAGCTATAATAGTTTGTTCCCTTCTACCCTGAACATCAGTGATTGTACATTACTTTTGAACCTTTTACAAATTCATTTCAGAAGTAATTCCACACTCAAGAAAGATTTTACTTTATATTTCCCTATATTGTTAGAATTTTTCATTGCCAATAAAACAGAACTCTAAATTACATTTAACCCACTCTTGCAAACACAGAACAAAAGCCTGACATGCTTTTGTTTTGCCTTGCTCTTACCTTTGTGATAAAAATAATTCCAAGGAAAATAAAATTTTCTTCTTGCCTAGATATGAAGGCAGATGGTATTGAGTACATCTAGTTCTTCCAACAACAGTTTTCTATAGCGTTAGCAGTAAATCTACCATTTGCAATCTATTGTCTACTTAAATCTACTTAATTTACGTTTAACAAGACACCTCTTATTCATGTGAGTTAATTAAAGAGTTAGTGACTATTAAAAGGATGCTAATTGAAATGCAATAAATAAGATAACTGAGTCGCTGTGTAATTAACCAAATTTACATAAGTAATTAACACCATATTGCAGTCTTCTAGAACTGAGTTGAAGTAATACTGATAGTCGAATTTCATACACGACCAAATGTCTAGGCATTAAATTAGCATAAAACAAAATAGCTCTGGCAAATTAATTGTATATAATTTTTTAAGTAACTGCCAAAGAATAATGCTTTATGTGATCTTTTAACATTATGGCAATCCCTATTAAATTTTCAATGTGTTTTTTCAGATAGAGAAATACTTCAGATAGGAGGGAAAGGATCCTTTTCCCATTTGTAGGACCTGCAGTTCTCTACACAATTAGCCACTTTTTGTGTCCCCAGTTTACCCTGCATCTGCCCGTCAACACTGTCTTCTGCACGTCATGGTCCTCAATTTGAGACATGATTCTACAGGACTTTCATAAAATAATCCTAAGTTACTCAGGAAATCCAGGTTCCTCCTAATGCCCTAATGTATGATGGATGTACACATTTATGATATAATTTAATAGCAAATAGAAGCTTCCATTCTTCCTAAGAGAGTTTTAAAAGTAATTTCTTTTTCCAGTGTGTGAATCTGTCTGTAGAACGTGTTGATGCATCATAAAATGAGGCCTAAAAACGCCCTTCTCTGGGTTGTTTTGGTGATGTAGCATTTCTTTTTCAAGTAAATGGTCACCATATATTCTAAAAGGAGTATAGATGGAATTTGGATAGGCGCCCAATAGTAAATTGAAGTACTTTAGTGTTTAGTGTGTGGTTATAGAAAAACATTTTCTGCTCTGATATGTAGTATTTTGTTCTATTATGTAATATTCATGGCTTTCTTCTAAATTATCAGTCTTCACTAAGCAGGGTAAACTGAGTATCTCTAAAAGTGTTGCATTTAGAATGTTATTTTTTAGTAGTTTGTGACCCATATGCAAATTTTCTCTACTTAAATTCTTCATGAATATTTTTATTTGCCTTATTTAAAAGGACAATGAAAAGTTTTCCTTTTGAAGAGATGTTTGTACTATAAAACTTCTACTGATAGAAGACCATGTTGTAATTAATATATCATTTGGGTCAAATTTACAAAATATTTCTATGATTTATTCTAATGTTATTGCTTTTATGGTCTAGTTATTATCTTCCCTCTCATTCAAAGTTTTAAAAAAAGTCCAAAACAGATACAAAAAAAAAAAACCCTCTAAGTAAAATAGACTTAGATAAAACAAAATAGTAACAAATACTATTACATTCTTACTGGAAAGTATCTATTAAAATGACACAGCCAAGAAATAATATATTGATGATTTCAACAACAAAAGTAATTCATTAGAAGAGGCCCAGTCCACGTAACTATTTTTAAAGAATTTACAGTACTTTACAAGAAGTATTTAAAGAATGACGGCATTACATGCTGAAAACATTTTTTGAAGAGTCATGATTAAACCTACCAAAAGGTCCTGTCACTACCATGGGGACTGTAAGTCAAATTGCCAGTGTATTTAGCTGGCACGTATACATAATTCAAAGGCATATCACCTTATCTTAAATATATTTAAGTCCTCAAAAATGGTGGAAGACAAAATATGCATTTGATGACAATGATGGTTTTTAGCCTTTCTGCCAAATATGAGGATACTTGATCATTTATCTGTACTAATTTTCTTTTTTGTTGGGTTTCTCATCAGCATTTTCTGTGAAGACATTTCTTTTTTTAATATTTATTTATTTTTAGAGAGAGGGGAAAAGAAGGAAAAAAAGAGAGAAACATCAATGTGTGGTTGCCTCTCCCGTGCCCCCTACTGGGGCTAGCCCACAACCCAGGCATGTGCCCTGACTAGAAATCAAACCAATGATGTTTTGGCTTGAAGACTGGCACTCGATCTACTGAGGTACACCAGCTAGGGCCATGAGGACATATCTTGCTATGAATAATTATTTAGCAAATAGCCCTTTTTACATATTATTTATAAAGGATGTACAATTGAGAGTGTGGCCAAGATGGAGACATAGGTAGATACAGTTTGCTTCTTCACACAACCAAAAAAGCAGGATAAAACCAACTTAAAAACAAATAACAACCAGAACTGCTAGAAAATCAAACTGTATGGAAGTCTGGCAACTGAGGAGTTAAAGAAGAAACATTCATTCAGACTGGTAGAAGGGGTAGAGATAGGCAGCCGGGATGGAGAGAATGCATGGCAAGGTAGCAGCTGGTAGACCAGGCAAGGAGGTGGCTGGCAGAGTGGGCTGTCCCACATTCACATGCAGATAAACCAGGAGGAAAAACTGGGGGTGAGACAGACCATGCAACCCAGGGTTCCAGAGTCGGGAAATACAGCCTCAAAACCTCTGGCTGTGAAAACCTGTGGGGGTTGCAGCAGCAGGAGAAACTCCTAGTCTCACAGAAAAGTCTGTTGGAGGGGCCCACAAGATCCTAGAAAGTACACAAACCCACCTACCTGGGAATCAGCACCAGAAGGGTGCAATTTACTTGGGGATAGTGGGAGAAGTGACTGAAAGTGGGGCGAGAGCTGAACAAGCAGCATTGTTTCCTCTCCGACTGCTCCCTTACATATAGCTCCACTATGCAGTTATATGGGTAGCCCTACCCTGGTGAACACCTAAGGCTCCACTCCTTAAAACACAACAGGTATGCTAAAACAAAGAAATATGGCCCAAATGAAAGAACAGATCAAAACTCCAGAAAAAGAACTAAGTGATGAGGAGATAGCCAACCTATCAGATGCAGAGTTCAAAACACTGGTAATCTGGATGCTTACAGAAATGATTGAGTATGGATGCAAAATAAAGGAAGAAGTAATGGGTATAAAAAGTGAAATAAAGAAAAACATACAGGGAACCAGCAGTGAAGGGAAGGAAACCAGGACTCAGATCAACAATTTGGAAAAGAAGGAAGAAATAAACCTTCAACTCGAACAGAATGAAGACACAAGAATTAAAAAAAAAAATGAGAAGAGGTTTAGGAATCTCTGGGACAACTTTAAATATCCCCAACATCCAAATCATAAGGGTGCCAGAGGAGAAGAGGAAGTGCAAGATATTGAAAATTTATTTGAACAAATAATGAAGGAAAATTTCCTCAATCTGGTGAAGGAACTAGACATGCAAGTCCAGGAAACTCAGAGTCCCAAAGAATCTATATCCAAGGAGGAACACACCAAGACACATCATAATTAAATTACCCAAGATTAAAGATAAAGAGAGAATCTTAAAAGCAGCAAGAGAAAAGGAGACAGTTACCTACAAAGGAATTCCCGTAAGACTATCAGCTGATTTCTCAAAAGAAATCTTAGAGGCAAGAAGGGCCTGGAAAGTATTCAAAGTCATGGAAAGCCAGGACCTACATCCAAGATTACTCTTATCCAGCAAAGCTATCAGTTAGGATGGAAGGGCAGATAAAGTGCTTCTCAGATAAAGTCAAGTTAAAGGAGTTCATCATTACCAAGCCCTTATTATATGAAATGTTAAAGGGACTTATCTAAGAAAATGGAGATCAAACTATGGATGGTAAAATGACAAGAAACTCATAACTATCAACAACTGAACTGAAAACCAAACAAAAAAAAAAGAAAAAAGAAACAAAAACACACTAATCAAACAACTAGAACAGGAACAGAATCACAGAAATGGAGACCACATGGAGGGTTATCAGTGGGGAGGGACAGAGGGGAGAATGGGGGAAAAGGTACAGAGAATAAGAAGCTTCATTGGTAGGCACAAAACAGACAAGGGAAGGTTAGGAATAATATAAGAAATGGAGAAGCCAAAGAACTTATATGTATGACCCATGAACATGAACTATAGTGGGTGGGGATGCTGGAGAGAGCGGGGTTTAGGGCAGAGGGGAATAAAGAAGAGGAAAAAAAGGGACAACTGTAATAACATAATAAAGTAAATATACTTAAAAAAGATTGTACAATTGAACAGCACCAATATACATATATTTAGATGTCTGAAAAAATTAATCATCATAGTTAAAAACAATCAATTGAGAAATTTGAATGCATTAGCATGCATATCTATATAGATATGTCATCTACTCTGTCAATAATTGGTATAGAATATATGAAACTAAAGGCTCCTGCCATATAATTTATAAACCACACATCGAAAGTATCTTAACTCTTCTCATTGCTTTTTCTCATTTGAAAGTCTGTATACAGTAATCTAGAGGCTGCCACAGTGTGCTTCTGCTTCATATGTGTTCTATTAAATTTACAGAGATTTTTTTTATACATTCATTGAGAAGTCAATAACATAAAATATAATTTGCTCTGAGAATTTGCAACTATGTAACAAATAGTAGAGTAACAAACACAAATAGAAAACCAAAAGCAGGTTCAGAACTATAGAGCGTTTTGTTAAACCAAGTGTGATTTCTGTTTGCCTTTATTGCAATATAGGCACTTTCTGCTGGTGAAAATGATTTCTATTTTGAATGATGAAATCTAAGATAGCAATATTTTCTGTTGTTCAGAAAAGAGCAATTTGCCTTTTTGATGCTCAACCACACAAACCCTGGGACTTTCTGCACTAAGGTGTGTTGTTTTTGTTGTAAGTAAAGGGTTTATTTGAAATGTTTTAAGGAGGGGATAGAGATACATCATAATTATAAAATTACCAAATTATCAAATTTATGTTGTTTATACTCCTAAATGCAGAGAAAAGGGAGCTATCCACACACTGTATAAAAGAAAATTAAAATTAAAAATCAATTCAATCTTGAAACATAGGGTCATTACCTAATATTAAGATGTGAACACGAAGACCTTTGAACTATACACATTTGTTCAAACTACACTACAGTGATGGAAAAATGCAAAGCTTTTATTTTGACACTTCCTCGGTCTCTTCCTTTGACACATTTTCTTCCCTCCAAAATGCTGATTTACATTCTTGCTGTTATAGATTAAAGCAAGGTAATTTTACCTATTGTCCATGGCTGGTTGTAACTTAACTGCCCTGCCCAAGGGAGGAGAAAAAAAAATGGAAGCATTTCTCCTTACACTCATTTCTCCTAAGGAAAGCTGTCTGAGGATCAGATATCTGCCCTACGTCTCTCTTATTTTCCTCTCCCAACAAAGATGACATCTTCGATTGGGTTAGCTGGGAACACACTCTGAGACAGAGATCGGCATGCAGAAGGTTCACGGGGGATACTCTCAGGAATGAATGACATCTGTGAGGAGTCAGAAGGAAGCAGAGTTGTAGGAAGGGAACTGAACAGTAACACAGGTGCAATAATTGCCTCAGCATATCCCAAAGGAACTCTGAAGTTGAGACGACCCATGAGAAATGCCTCAAATTGAAGAACAAGCCTGAAGCTTTTTACCCTCATTTCTGACAGGTCATTGGGTAAATGTTATCCCAAGGGAAGCATATGACCTTGGGCCAGGCAACTCCCTTTTACCTTCCAAGGCCACTCCCTGGAAGAGATTACATTGAGATGCCAGTATTCTTGGCAACACAGGCATAAACACGTGGGTTCCTAAAGAAGGTACATGGATAATACATCAAAGCACTCAACTGACTCTATTAACTAAGTTAGAAAAATTTGTTGGTTTTCATTTAACTAATAGCCATGACTTAGCTTTCTGTGTAAAGGCAGTGCCATTTTTTAACCATTAAAATCTTTTAAGACAAAAAATAGTTCTACTTAAGTGTTTAATAATTTAGTTTCAGCCATTTGTATGGAAATACACAGACAAGAATAGCTACAAATGTGGATGTGAATTTAATGCCGGCATTTTGAAAGGAATTCCCAAATTCAGGGTATATCCAATAACCAAATAATATTAGATTCGATCATGTGCAAAGTAAGTGATTTTTTCTTTTTATTTTTTTAAAAAATATTTTATTTATTTATTTATTTATTTATTTATTTTTAGAGGGGGGGGAGAGGGAGAAAGAGAGGTAGAAAAAAATCAATGTGTGGTTGCCTCTTGCATGCCCCTTACTAGGGACCTGGCCCACAACCCAGGCATATGCCCTGACTGGGAATCAAACTGTTGACCCCTTGATTCACAAGCTGGTACTCAATCCACTGAGCCACACCAGCCAGGGCATGATTTTTTTCTTAATTATAGGTGTTTTGTCCTCAAATATTATTTGGTCAACTAAGTATTATTTTAAAAATGCATTCATTATGCTGCTTTGACTTGATGATGCATATGTAGTTTAAAATCTAAGATAAAAATATCTGAAATATTATACATATCCCAATTTAATAGTATTATAAATATTATATTTAAATAATAAGAATCATTGTTTTCTACCTGAGGAATATTAATTGGAACAAAAATTGGGGAAACTACTATATTATAGCAAGATATATAAACTGTGGATTTCTTCTTGGGAATTTTACAAAACCAATATGAGAATTAAAAGTTCAGTGTAATTTTCAATCAAAATTGTTTCTTTTTTATTGCATTCTGGATAGCTAAAACATACAAGCAGTTGTATTTATTTTAAGATCTATTGTTTTAAAGTGAGAAAATTCGATATGGCTACACATATTTTAGCATGACTTTGGTTTGTACCATATTACTTTTCTTGAATTCCTATAACCAAACACAAAGGTTGTTTACTCAAAATAAGCAAAGTATATTATATTATTTGTAATGAAATAAACCTGGTATAGGTTTAATGAAGTGAGTGTAAACCCTGAATATGCATTTATCATTAATTCTTGCATTTAATAATAAAATATTTATTCTTCACCTTTTATATATATTGCATTTGGTCTCGAGCTATTGAAACTTTAAAAATCTGCTGAGCAATTAAGTATATCAGAAAGGTCAGGGGAACTGAAGACTGATTCATTTTATTGAAGATCCACATAAATAATTTATTATCATATAAAAATATAGAAATGTAATGAATTGAATTATATATAACTTATGTAAGAATCATTTAGTGCCACACAATTTGTGCTGTTTATTCATTTACTGTATCATTTATTTTTGTTTGTAAAGACACTCTACATCCAGAATGCTGATGAGCAAAGCATTGTACAAATTTGTAGTGACATCTTATTCATACTCTTTCCTCGGCAACAGGTATTGTAAATACAGATAATTTCAGACAAGTTGTAGTAACTTTACAGTTTACATTTTGCCAAAAGTTCAAGCTTTCCAAGCTGTATACTGTTCATTATAGTGGCAAGTTAAACTTGGAATATTTCCATAATTTTCCAGTCATTTTAGAGCAGGACTCTAACAGTTTACTTCTTGAATAGTGAAGTGTGTAACTCCTGAGACTAGGAGTCCTGCAGAAGCACATCTCATACGTAACTGGAAGAGCCAGACTCCCTCTAAGTCAGGAGTACACTTGTGCCACATTTACAGTATATTGGCACTGGCATCTGTGGGACTTGGGAAGTTTTATATTCTCTTACAATTTGTACAAGTAAGAGATTTATTCCTTCTCTTCTATCGTTTTCTTTTTATATGTAATATCAACACAGGTGAAGCTACATATTTAATTTTACTTTTAATTCTATAACAGTTATTACTGTAGCCTTACAGAAAGGAAAAGCGGACAATGTACATCTAAAAATCCAGATTATAATAGGGCCTCTTACATTTTGAAGAAACATTATGAGCTTTTCAACTGCCACAAATGTCATCTACAAGTGCTTTGCTTAACACACGTGCATTCTGCAGTGGAAAAATTTGCACACTCATGAGTTATGTGTAAGACTCCTAAGAAATGATGAGACCACCTGACTCATCTTCCAGAAAATGCTGCAACCAGCTTACTCCCCTTGTCACCACCAGGTCTGGAAGAGCACGCAGAAATTCTTTTCGAAGGACTATTTCCATAGAACAACTGATAGAAATTTCAATGAATAAAAAAGACCATTGGCCAAAAATATGTAGTGGCTAAGAAAATAGTATATATTATTTTGTTCTAAATAGGAAGCTTCATAGAAAACATATTCATAAACAGGAAAATTAGGAGATGCTAATAAATATTACCTATAGATGTGTTTTGTAAACTTAAAATTAGTCAAAAGTGTCATAACTGAGTTAAGCACCATGTCGCTTAGAACAGAAGATCCTGAATCCAAGCTCACCTTAGGGTTCTCTACTCATGAACCACTGCTGACACAGAGTACTTATTATACCTGGTAATTACACACACACACACAGCATAGTGGTAAAGAGTCTAGGGAAATGGAGCTGTCTGCAGGAACACAAATTACATGATCACAGTATGCTTTGTTATCATACTGAATACACTTGCACTTTAGTTCTGGCTCTTAGGGACATAACATTGGTCAAAGTACTCAATTTTTAAAAAAATTTTGGGTCCAACTGAAAAAAAAAACTACAAATGTAATGCATAGCTGAAGCCAAATCACATCCCTCCGAGTGTTGCTTCACTTAACCCATTTAAAATTACTCTGAGCTGGGCACAGCCAAACTTTAACCATCAAGAGGACAAAACACCCTCCCAAGCTGAAAGACATAAATTAAAAGATTATACGTTGCCCATATTTGACTAACTTTAAATTAATCATAGGTTTGATTTTGAAATACTTTTAGCATGTTTAACTTGTACAAGATTTAGCTGCCTTGCAGAAGCATAATAAAGGATGACAGGTTAATTAAACACTGGCGATGTGCCAAAACAGATACCTCCTCATCACGGGGTTCAGCAGGTGCCTCCGTCCCAAGTGGTATATCTCAGTTGTAGGTAAGTTCACAGTCTAATTAGGATCACGCTGGATGATTGGTTATTACCTTACTTGAATAATTTGATATTCAGTCTTTAGGAAAATTAGCATGAGACAACACTGGAGTAGCATGCAAATATTTATTAATGAAGGTAGTATTAACCCACACATACACTGGGTTTATTTCTTTCAAAATTTCACTTAAAATGAGCAGAAGCAGCACATATGGGAAACAAAGATACAAAAATCTATCTTACAAGAAGCAGCCCAAAGTAAATCTAAAAGACTCTGATCTCCTAAATTTCTAATCATGTCATTATAGAGTTCATATATTGTGTAGTTAGTTTAGTCTGAATATCATTAGTTCCTTGCTGACTCTTCTTTAGGATTGGCTGAAGAACCTGAGTTTTAATTATGCTGATAGTAAAGTGGATTTTAATCTGTTTATGATTTCCTTTTCGTCTGCTTCTACACTCCTAACTTTTCACTCTACTATGTTCTTTTTAAGGACCACTATCTTTTATGTTTATGTCTATCACTACAATCAGAATAATTATCAAAATAATTCATTGAATATTTAAGGAAAATTAATAACAGATTAATATATTTATTGCAAATTGCATACTTCAACTTACAATTTTTATTTATACTATTGTAATTTATAATTAACAAATTATATAAATTGAATCTTAAGTATGTTTATTTCTTTCTGTATAATACTTCCAAATATATTTTAATTCCTTATACAGAATGTATTGTATATCCTATATTTCTGTGGGTTTCCCATGAGTTACACAAAAAAACATATACTAAAAACTGATTACATTTTCCATAATATGTTTCTCTTTATTCTAAAGTGCAGGCAAGTGTCATTTCTGTGGATCCAACCCATACCGTATTAGTGAATCCATGTTAATAGAGCACTTTAAAAGAATCATTAAAAAGAGTAAATCACACAAAAACTCATTGATATTTACTGTATAAAATCTCTCTACTCAAAGGCTTGAATATTTTATAAGGAAACTGTAACCATACCAGTATTATAGAGAAAATTATGACTCTGCTTGACTATGTGTTACTAGACAAATGGATCAATTCTAGGTCCCAAGATGGTGAAGTGCCTTCAAATCAATCTGAGAGAAATAATAACAATTTGGAATAATGTGTCCTGGTTTCCGTCTGTCCACCTATGGGTACACTATTAATTTTGTGGCTAAAGTGCTATTTCAGAAAAGACAGAAGTAATATTCAGCAGGTGCCAGGCAATATGTGCACACGATAAACAGTGGGGAGCCACCTGGGCTTGTCTAATTCAGCCAAGTCAATTTCTTATGCAATGATACCGATTATGCAGACATAGAGGGAAAGAGCACAGTATTGCAACTTCTAAGGCAGTGAAAGAGATTATTTGGGTTCTATCCTTCTCTCTACATATAGGTATATGAAAATATCTATATATACAAATGTATCTATCTATATGTAAATACCTACCTATATAGATAAACGTAGATATCTTTATATTTCTATATGCATTCTTCAAAAGTTGAGATGTTCTAAATAGAATTAGTTAGGATGGATACACTGGATGAAACCTTCTTCTCCCCCCCCCCCTTTTTTTTTTGTTATTTCATTAAGAAGAAAAAAATGTTTATTATTCCCCAAGCATACTAATAGATTGGAATTTATAGCCTGCTTGTTAATATTGTTGAACATCGTAAATGGTGGCTAAATTGATGTGATTGTTATCAGATTATATTGTTATTTTATTTGTTCAACAAATATTCAGAGTTTAAGCTGTGTCCAAGACAGTTGCTATAGTGTGGTATGTGAGTCTCACCTGTCTCAGTTTCGTCTCATGTATAAAATAGAAGTAATAATAGCCCTACTTGGTAAGATTGTTAAGAAGATGAAATGAGGTGGTACAAAGAAAGTTCTTAGAAAACTGTCTACCACTTGGTAAGCACTGAGTGTGCGTTAAATTATATGCATAGACACTGTGCTAAATTTTTTGTGTGTGGTTAGAGAGATGGTCTCTGGTTAAGTCCTCTTATCCCAAACTCTGAGGTTCTGACCAAACTGTCTTAGTTTATTAGGCAATATTCGAGGGGAAAAGACAAGTATTTACCAGGTGTTTCATATTTCCTACATGAAATGATATTATTCTGATACACATGGAGCTTTACTTGGTCAGGGCATTCTTTGAAGTAAGAAAGAAAATGCATGGAAATTTGAAGGTCATGGCTTTGCCTTTCAAATGTCTCTGTTGTTGTTGTTGCTGTTCTTTCTATTGTCTATAGATTTTTTTTATCCCTCAGGTCCTAGAGAGATAGTGTTACACATCTTTGATATCACCTCACAGGTGGCAATATTGTTTATAAACTAGAAGATCTGTGAGAAATAGTTGGTTACGAATGTAAAGTTTTCCAGAGTTACAGAAGGCTAAAGAAAACATAGTGTAAGGAGTACAAATGTCATTTTCAGTTTCCTAAGGGGCATCAAAGCATAGCAGCTAAACGTTTTCATACCTGGTAAGAAGTAAGAGACTTGAGATATAATCAAGTTTTATGATTCTGATAGAATCATTAAATTTCTGGCCCCTTGTGTTATTATTTTTAAAATGAAGACACCCCTTTAGTAAGGTATCATTTAGCACTAAAGTGTCAGTTCCTGCTTTTACAATTTACCCAGCAAGTGTGCTGTGACAGTCATTGCTATCATTGCCAGTCTTTGTGTAGACAAGACTTCATTAAATTAAAAATAAAAGGCATGAATATTCCAAATATTTAAGTTTTTTATATTCCGAACTACTTATATTGCTGATTCAAAAATTTCTGTTACTGTTAAACTATAATAAAGAAATGTTTAATTCTTCAGAATATCGGTGTAATTTTGGGGGGTTCATTATAAACAAATACTTTCTTTTGTGAAAAAGGTCAACAATAATTCCAAGTGTTAGTTGTTATGTTAGTGAAGAGTATGGATAATATATTGATATTTTGTTTCTTAGTTCATCATTAAATCTATTTTTCCAAAGGAAATCAATCAATTATTATGGATGTTTTCTGAGCATATGCAGATCCATTCTTTTTTCTTCTTCTTTCAAGAGGGCTTTTTAAAAATTTTCATTGCTTTGAGAGCGAGAGAGCGAGAGAGCGAGAGAGAGAGAGAGAGAGAGAGAAACATCGATGTGAGAAACATTTATTGATTGCCTTCTTGTACTCACCCAGACTGGGGATTAAATCTGCAACCCGCGTATGTGCTTTGACTGGGAATTGAACCCACAACCTTTGGGTCTGTGGGACAATGTTCCAACCAACTGATGGCCAGGGCTGCAGTTCCATTTTTTTTTTTAAGATTTTATTTATTTATTTTTAGAGAACAGAGAAGGGAGCGAGAGAGGGAGAAGAACATCAATGTTTGGTCGCCTCTAGCGCACCCCCCTACTGGGGACCTGGCCAGCAACCTGGGCATGTGCCCTAGACTGGGGATTGAACCAGCAACACTTTGGTTTGCAGGCCCGGGCTCAATCCACTGAACTCCACCAGCCAGGGCTCCATTCTTTATTGTACAAAGTAAATTGAGGAAAATAAATTGGAAGAAATGTTTTAAAAATTAAGAATTTTACTAGAGAAAGAGGAGAAGATTTTTTGTAATCTAAAATGTGTATTTAGAGAATAAACATTAATTTAGTTTTAAACCAATTTTACTGCATAATGTGCTAAAGAAGTAAACATGTTTTAAACCATGCTCATCCTTTTTTAGGAAGGAAATAAAAAAAAAGGCTCATTTACAATTTAATTCCAATCTATTTAATTTGACAAGTTAAATGTGGCAATGTAAATAGAAAACCTGAAGGGAAGAGAAAAAAATATCTTTGGAAACAGGCTATTTTTCCTGTCACTCTGTTAATATGTCAAAAGAAGTGTCTGAGAAACTTCAGGGTTAGAATGATTTATGGCGAGTCATTCATTTTAATTACCCTTCTAAAGTTTTCAATAAACACTACTCAACTCTTTCGGTTTTCCTCTTTTGGTTAATGTACCTTTTATAAGAACATTGCATTATAATATAGCGATCAAATTCAGGCTGCTACAATGGAAAAAGCTATAAACTGCCTTTAGATTTCAGGAAGTACAAAATCATCTCATTTCCTCTTATGCTATGACTTTTATTATTTGACTCATACTTCTTCCACCTTTCTATTCGCTTCTAAAACAGACCTTAGGTAAATGCTGAAGAAACAGAATGTGTGGAAAGCTGAAGACACTAGAAACAAGGTAAGATTATTTCTTGATAATGATAATGGGAATTAACTAAGATTCCAGAAGAAAGACATTTGGCCATGAAGAAAGATTACAAAAACACACACACTAAAAAATTGCTTATTTATTTGAACTCTGTAGAAGTTTTCAAATCCAATTTTATTGCTCAAGATGAGCATCTGAACCACAAATAATGCTCATTTATGCTTAGAAGTTGTTCAGGATAAAATATAATGATGCCTTTATGTACTTCAAAATAACTTATTCCCCTAAGCAGTCATGCTAAATAGAAAAACACACCATCATCTGAAACATTTCCCTTTTCTACTGAGCTTCCCAAGTATGTACTCATATTCCCCGAAGTAAAACTAAAAACGATTTTATAAAACATTTATCTGCCTTACACTATTTTAGCTTTTCTTAGGTCTGACCATTAAATTTCCCCTGTGCCTTTCACATTTTCAGATCTTTTTCCAAAAGAGTGCACAAACTAATTAAGAAAAATACATTTATTTTAAAAAATATCTGGATTTTTTTAAATCTCACATGAACACAATACTTTGCAAAAATTAGACACCTGCTTAGACCTGTATTGAAAACTCTTCCAATAGTAGCAGAGTTTTAACAATTAAAGGAGCTGCATACCCAGAAAACTAAAGAAACATTCTAATATCTGTGGCTATTTAACAATGGAATTTTTTTCTCAGTTTTCTTCCTAGTGTTAAAAACAAAATTCAACCAAGTAAATTTGGTGATCTAATAGGTTTTACTAGATTGATAAATCAAGCCACATCCCATAAGCAACTTGGAGGTGTGCTCCAAGGAGTTGTACGAAATGGAAGGTTCTTATAGGAAAAAGGGTGGGACAAGGAAGCTATTAGCTAAAGAAAAGAAAGGCTATTTGGGGACCGCATCTTTTATTTGGGGGAGGAGAGAGAGAAGGGTTTTTATACAGATTGCTTCCTCTTTCTATAGGGGGTGGAAAAGGCCCATGTGACAGATTACCTTACTGGTGCCTGACCAGAAAATTCAGACTGGTTGATGAAGATTTTGTTTCTGGGAGAAGTTGAAACTGTAATTAGATCAGATTTGATGTCTAGGATTGGTGTCATGGGCTTGTAGCATGAATGATGCCATTTTGGGACTGTGGTTTTCTTTTTTACACTAATTAAGTATTATTAGATCGATTAAGCAGTAATCTTGATAACAGGTAGATGAGTGGCTAAGTCATTTTCATTTTCTTACTGACTTTGTGTTTCTGTGTGTGTGAGAGAGACAGAGACAAAGAGTCTGTTTTTAAGAAAAATTAGAAGATAAAAAATTAAAATTGTATCTCAACCATCTATTTTATAATGAGTGACCCCCCAAAACCCAGAATTATCTTCTGGAGGATGGTCCTTGTAGTACAGAATTCCCCAGCTAGGTCACTATTCTAGAAACCCATCTGTATCATTGTGCCAGCTGCCATTGCTGTCAGAGGCTGCATTCGGCTTCAGTGAAATATTTTAAAAATATTTTATTTATTTACTTTTAGAGAGAAAAGAAGGGAGGGAGAAAGAGAATGAGAGAAACATCAGCGTGTGAGAGATATCCATTGCCTCTCACGAGGCCCCCAACCTGGGTCCTTACCCGCAACCCAGGTATGTGCCCTGACTGGGAATTAAACTGGTGACCTTTCAATTCACAGGCTGGTGCTCAATCCACTGAGTTACACCAGCCAGGGCAAGTGAAATATTTCTGAAGACTTTTTCAATACATTTGCCCATTTTATGGTGGGTGATTTATTGGGGCACCTGCCCAAACCAAGCTGAGTGTTCAGCAGTTTTGGACCAAAAATGGCATGACCCCTGTGCCTCACCCTCCCTCTTGACTTGATCTCATACCAAGCGGTTTTTTTTTTTTCCCAGATGAAAAAATCCTCAAAAGGAAATGTTTTTTTAAGGTAAAAGAGGTGAAACAAAAAATGGCAGAAGCACTAACAAGCATCAAAATTGATAAGTCCAAACACTGTTTTGAGCAGTGGGAAAAACTACTACTGTCTTGGTAGTTCTATTGCATCAAACGGAGAGTGCTTTGAGTGTGACTGAAGTTTAAACATGTAATAATAAATACATGAACTTTTATAAGTAAATTCCTGTTTTGGGGGAGCCCGCCTCATATTTTCGGGTATAGTATTGCATGTTGAAATGTGCCCCTGCAAACCTTAGGATTGTTTATATGGGAGATGATGTAGCAAAGAGGTCCTGAACTCTTCAGTAAGACTGACAATGAGGCCGATGATTAAAAAGACTTGAAATTATAAGATTTTTTTCAGAGCACTTGTTATTTGACTAATGCGTACATCTTTCTTCTATGTTTCTCTTTTTCCATGGTGGCACTAATGTGCTGCTCCCAACCAAGGGCTAATTTTCTCGCACTTCCCTGCATATAAGTGACAGCATTTGAATATTTTTTGTTAAGTAGAATTTGAATTGAAGGGATCTAAGACGCTTTGGGGTTAGAGATATCATTTTTAAGTCTCTTCTCATTTGAAGCTCGCCCATGTTGGTATGCCAGTCACCTTGGTGGGAATCCTACTGTAGACAGACATGAGCAGAGTCAGATTGATAGGCCAGGTACAGAACGTTATTAGGGTGGAAAGCCCTGGTAATGCACCCTGGAGACTGGCAGTGCACCCTGGTAATGCACTAGAAAAACTGGGAAGACAAGTATTTTAGGGTGGACCACACCCCAGGGTGACCTGTCCTCCCCTAGCATATCACTGGTCAGGCAGTTTAGACCCTCTCCTGACCTTTTCTTTCCTGGCCTGTTGCTAGTCATGTGGGAGACCCCCTTAGAGGAGGAACAAGGGGGGAGAGAATAGCCTCATGTACTCCCATACAAGCCCTTGCACGACCATTTCCTTAAGCATTAATCCCTCAGGAGAACGAAGTTCTGGCCAGCATCAAATAATCTTATGAACAAACCCTTGAGTCTATTGACCACAGACAGCTTTGGTCCAACTAGAGATAACTATGTAGGTGTTAGTAGTGTTTCAGTTCCAGGCCAAGAAAAGCAGTAAAACCAAGATGAGGCAATGCCATCAGGACCATCAGGTGCAATGATAATGAATGATCTCCTACCATAGCACTACCAATCAGTAGAGGTCACAACCCTGAAAGGCCACACCTGGAAAGCTGATGAATATTCTGTTGATATCCTTCCCTGAAACTTCTCCTAAGATCCCCACCTTTAAAGACCTTTAAGACAAAGGACCAAGTGCAGTGCGCTCTCTCTCTCTCACCCGTACCTTTCTTTCTCCTTTTCTACCCACAAGGTGAGTACCTTTGCTTTCTTTGTCCTGAGCTCCAAGGGCCCTCATTTTGCCTCTATAATTTATTTTCCGAGCCCAAGTAGCTCAGAGGGTTCACTTCTACTTCTATGACTTTCTGAGTAAATTTTTTGCATTAGAAAGTTCTTGACTCTGAATTCTTTCTTAGCTGAACTCAAGGACCAAGGTCTAACTTCTAACATCTGGTGCCATTCACCTTTAACAAAACCAAGAAAGGCTGCTTACAGAGTCCATGTGTATTTATGCCTTTAGGAAAATTATTTCTTAAATTGCTATAATAAAGTGACAACTGGTAATGATGTAACTTCTAGGTAGTATAACTACATTATGAAGATATACTACTTGATTTGAAATAAGTTCTGAATTTCAGGTCTTGTGACAACTTTATTTCTCACTTTAATTAATAAAACTGCAATCCTTTTTTTTCCCCTTCACTCTCCACTATTTAGTTAGCATAAGATAGTCCCTCAGGGGCTGATTATCTCTGAAAATGAAAGGAATGGCATCCCTGAGCTTCCAAAGCAGAGAGTCAGATGCAACCTGCCTTCCCTTTGATCATTTTATTATAATTTACATCTTCATTCATTCTAATGATTTGTAAAATGAGAATATAGATGTATTTGTTTCCAAATATTCCATTTGTAAAATACCAGTTGAACAATATATTTATTATAAAATATTAATGCTTTATTTTAAATAAAATATTAAGTTATATTGAGTGAATACTGATCAGTGGGAAATTTGTTATACTGTTACATGGAAATTTATAAGATTATTAGTAAACATATATGTTCAGTATAATTAAAGGGGTTTTTTTGTAATGCATATGTGGAATTCTGCATCTAGTTTTATGTTATTAGAGATCTCACATACTAAATTCTCATATTTGAGAGAACATTTCATAGTGAATGTTGTAGGCAGAATAATAAACACCTAAAATGTTTAAACACAACCACTGGAAACACAGCCGCTCTTACCTTACGTGGCAAAAGGCTCACACGGTCATGGAAATGTGATAGGGATATGAATTTTGAGATAGGAAATTCTCCTGGATTATCGAGTTGGGGCAAATCTAACCACAAGAACCATTCCCAGCAGAGGTAAGAGATTCATGTGACCATGGAAGAAGGGTCCAAGAAATGCAGTGGTGCTGGCTTTGAAGGTATAGGAAGGAGAGGTGGAGGATGTGGACGACCTCCAGGATCTGGAAAAGGCAAGAAAATAGCTTCTCCCCTAGAGCAGTCAGAAGAGAAACATAGCCCTGTCAACACACTGAGATCTGGGTGGGGCTTCTAACCTGCAGAAATGTAAGATAACAAATGTGTGTGGTATAAGCTGCTAAATTCGTGGTAATTTGTTTTGGCAATGGTAGAAAACCAATACAGTGGATGATTTATGTAAGATACACATATTATAACAGGGAGATATTCGTGAAGCACCTTGCAGTCATGAAGATGAAGGACAAGGATAAAATATGAGGACTCTCAGAGAACGACTGCACAGAGCATGTCACTGTTTCCAGGAGTTTATCCGTTTCTTCTTCTAGGCTGGCTCCTGTTCTTAGCATACAATTTTTCATATAGTCTCTTATGATTCTTGGTATTTCTGTGGTATCAGTTGCAATGTCTCCCTCATTTGTAATGGTATTTATTTGAATACTCTTTTTTTTTTAAATAAGTCAATATAAAGTTTAATGAATTTTGGCCCTGCCTGGTGTGGCCTGGTTGGTTGGAGTGCCAAAAGGTTGTGGGTTTAATTACCAGTCAGGGCACAAACCTAGGTTGTGGGTTTGATTCCCATTCTGGGTATATATGATCCCCAGTGCAGGCACATATGGGAGGCAACCAATCCATGCTTCTCTCTCACATCGATGTTTCTCTCCCTCCCTTGCTGTCTCTCTAAAAACAATGAAAAAATGTCCTCAGGTGAGGATAAATAAAAATTTTGTTTTGTAAATTTTGTTTCTCTTGTCAAAAATATAGCTCTTAGTTTCATTAATCTTTTCTGTTGTCCTTATAGTCCTTATTTTATTTATTTCTGCTCTAATGTTTAACTCCTGCTATCTTCAGGCTGTTCTTGTTTGTCTAGTTACTTGAGGTATAAAATTAAATTGTTTATTTGAGACTTTTAATTATATATTTTTTAGTATAGGCATTTACACTATTAACTTCCCTCTGAACACTGCTTTTGTGCATCCCATACATTTTGGTATGTTTTGTTTCTATTTTTGATTCCCATTTAGATTTGTTTCTTTGAGTCATTGGTTGTTCAGGAGTTTGTTAATTTCTAGCTCCCTCCTGTAATTTAGTTCCAGTTTTGTATCATTGTGGTCAGAAATTATACTTGGTATAATTTTATTTTTCTTAATTTTGCTGCCTTATTTTACTACTTATGATTTATCCTAGAGAATATTCACATGCACTTGAGAAGAATGTGTATTCTGCTGATAGCAGATGAAATGTTCTTTATAGCTCTATTAGGTCCATTTGATATAAAGTATGAGTAAGTCTATTTCTAAAGTATGATTCATGTCCAATGTTTTCTTGTTAATTTTCTGCATGGGTGATGTGTTTATTATCAAAAGTGGGGTATTGAAGTGCCCTACTATTAATATATTGTTATCTATCTTTCCCTTAGATCTGTTAGTATTTACTATATATAGTTAGGTGATTCAATATTAAGTGTATATATATTTACAATTGTTATATCCTCTTGATGAATTAACTTTTTGTCATTGTAAAATGACCTTCTTGTCTTGACCAGCATGGCTCAGTTAGCTGGGCATCATCTCCCAAACCAAGAGGTTACTGGTTAGATTCCCAGTCAGGGCACAGGCCCAGGTGGCAGGATTAGTCCCTGGTTGAGGCACATATGAGAGACAACTGATTGATGTGATGTTTGTCTCTCACATAGATGTTTCTTTCCCTCTCTTTCTCCCTCCCTTCTCCTCTCTCTAAAAGTAAATAAATAAAATCTCTTAAAATTTTTTTAAATAAAAAATAAAATGAACTTTTTTTTATCATTACAGTTTTTGACTTAAAGTATATTTTAAGTTAATAAAAGTGTAACTACCCCTGCTCTCTTTTTGTTTTTGTTTGCATGGAGGAATATCTTTTCCCATCTCTATATTTTGAGCTTATGTCTGTCCTTACAGCTGAAGCGAGTATCCTATGGGGGGCATATGACTGAACCTTGCTTTTATAATTCATGCAACCACTCTGTCTTTTGATTGGAGAATTTAATTCATTTACATTTAAAATAATTATTATTACAGAAGGAATTACCCATTGTTTTCTGGTCCATTTGTAGTGTCTTTGCCCCTTTCTTCCTCTCTTGACTTTACTGTGAGTTGATGACTTTCCTTAGTGATAAATGGTTGTCCCTCAATATTGATTAGGAATTGGTTCCAGGACCCCCTGCAAATATCAAACTTTGTGGATACTCAAGTCCCTTATATAACTTACACATATTATCCCAATATACTTAAATAATCTCTAGATTACTTATAATACCTAGTAAAAGATAAATGCTATGTAAATAGTTTTTATACTGTATTATTTAGGGAATAATGATAAGAAAAGGGTTTTATACATGTTCAGTACAGATGCAACCATTGTAGGTCTAACTTCATACTGTCTGTCAGCAACAATATAGTATGTTTAGAATATTTTCTAAAGTATTCTAAAAGTTATTGTGGTTTATTGAATTCACAGATTCAGAACCCATGGATATGACTGAGCCAACTGTACTTTGATTCTTTCCTTTTATCTTGGGTGTATCTACTGTAGTTTTTTTTTATTTATTTTATTTTTTGGTTATGTAGAGCTTACCTGAAACATCTTACAGATATAACAGTCTATTTTAAGCTGATAACTTTGATCTCATACAAAAACTTTACCTTTCCTCCACTCCATGTTGTATTTGACATCAAATTTATCTTTTAATATTGTGTATCCATTAAAATTATTATAGCTATTGTTATTTTTAATACTTTTGTTCTTTAACTTTTATAGTAGAATTAAGTGGTTCACACACCACTTTTTACTATTAGAGTATTCTGAATCTGACTATATATTTACTTTTACCAATGTTGTATATTTTTGTACATCTTTATGCTACTAATTGATATCTTTTTCATTTTGGCTTCAAAGTTTTTTTAAAGCATTGCTTGTATGATAGGTCTAGCAGTGATGGACACCTCAGCTTTTTTTTTTCTTTTTTTCTTTTTAATAAAGTCTTTATATTGCCTTCGATGTTAAAAGACATTTTGTTCTGGATAAAATATCTTGGCCAGTTTTGTTTCTTTCAGCAGTTTGACTGTATCTTTCCACTAAACTGGCCTGCAAAAACTCAGCTGAGAAATCTGCTGATAGCTTTATGGGGGTTCATGCAGGCACACAGCTGAAGGGACTAGCTGCAGGTCAGTAGGCTAGTGAGTGAATGCAGGTTACAAACAGTGTGAGGGCCTTAGCCATATGCACAGACTTCTGTGGCTGCAGGATTTTGCCACAGGTAATGGAGACCAGTGAGAGAAGTCAGGCCGGGTACAGAGCTGGAGCAGCTAGCCCTAAATCCACCCACGGTGGTGGTTGTCAGCTGCATGGGTCTAGGTTGGTGTCTTGCATTCACTCAGCCACAGAGGCCTGGGCTGGCTGCCAGTGAAGATCTTGAGCTTTGGTGGTGGAGATGAGGAGAGGGTGTAGACAGAGCCTCAGGTGGTGGCATCCGTGAACATGAATACCTATGGGGTCAAAACTGGTAAAATCTTCAGGAGTTCAGTGGCAGCTTCACTGATTTTTGGTTTCCTTACTGTAAAAAGCTGCTGGATCCTCCATAGAGAAGGTCACTGGAAATAGTGGTGTATCTTACTGTGTGGCTGATACTCTTAGCCTCCAGGGCCCCTATTGTTTCTTGTTCCTAGCTATCTTGATAAATCTCAGCTTTATTGGTCCCTGGGTAGATAAAACCTAAGCAGGTTCTTTTGTGGTGCCCTGAAATGTGGAGAAGCTTGTACCTCACCCTACTCTTCCTTTCCTACGAGAGACCTCTTTCTATCTTGGCAGTTCCCTATCAAAGATGTGCAGACCAATGAAGTTGTTCTTCCTTTTCATGCCATTATTTTCAGATGTCTTATCCTATTGTGTTGCTAAAATTGGACTCCTGAGCTCTCCAAGAGATGTGGGTTTTTTTTTGTAGATACCTGTTTAATTGTCAACAGCTTCCACATCTTGGTGATATCACTTAGTTATATTATTTCCCACAGGGAATTTTTGATCATTCATGTGCCAATGTTTCAAAAACAGAAGCTTTATAAAATGGTGTAACATTTACTAAAATAGGTACCTTGGAGCGTTATTCAATGGTTCTGGATTTTTTTGTTATTTTTATGTGTTAGTCTTCAAAATACATTTTAGACTAATTTTGACATCTTAAAATAATGATAATTCCAGTTGGGATTTTAGTTACTCTTCAAAATACAAAATGCATCCTATGTGTATGAACTGAGGATTCATCCTAATTGAGATTATTGGGTTCCCTGAGATAGAAATTATGAGGAAACTCCAGAGAAATTCTTAGATATTGTATTTAGTTTATGCTCAAGCACAAGGGAAGCAGCAGAGAGGAAAGGAAGGTCCTCAGAACTGGTTCAGGGCCAGGCTCTGCTTGGCTGTTCATATGAACTGGAGACAATGTGGGCTTGTGTGAAAAAGTAAGGGTTTTATAGGGAAAAATCATGCTTGTGGAATTTTCCATATCACCTCTAATTGTGTGAGAAGCAAGCTGTTAAAAGAGACAGTTTTCATAGGGAGTGGAAGGGTGGTTGCATTCTTGTGGTGGGCTTATCTGGTGTTTCTCCTGTCTGTTTGATATCCTTGGAGTCCTGGGGAGGGTGGTGGGCTGGTGCCAGCTCTTGGATTTTCTTAACCAATGTCCCTCTTATCCTTGGCCCAAGTCTCTGTGCTATCTCACTGTAACTATAAAAATTAGCTAATAATATATAATTAGTCATTCAACAAGTATTTAGTAACTGCCGACTATGTGTCACAAACTGTTTTAGGCATTTGGGGTACAAAACTCCTCCCTCTCCTACTTTCATGGAATTTGTATTCTGGTAGAGGGAAAGAGATAGGAAATACAATTCATAAATATATTTAGGCACTTTAGTGATTGCCATAATAATAATGTATAACAAGTGGCTATAACAATAAATAATAATGCATAACAAGTTGTTATAACAGTAGCATTTATTTTTCTTGTTCCTGGGTCTGCGGGTGGGGGGCTCTGTTTTAGGTGGTGAGTGAGTCAAAGACCCATGGCAGTGCTTGGTTGGAGGAGGCACATGGTCTGCCTTACTCTGGCTTTAGTGTTGAAATATGTGAGAGAGAAAGTGTAGAAGTAGGAAGACCAGATAGGGTACTATTGCTGGAACTGTAAGTGAGGCATGATGGCTTGGGCTATGGTTAAAGCAGTGGAGGTGAAATCGTATTTTAAATAAATGACTATTGTTACATTGGGAGGGTATGCTCAAAAAGTTTTATTGATTGGGATGTATAAGAAAAATGTTTTAGAAGGTGCTAAAGGGTATTGATGAAACTATATATAGACTAAAAGAATCTATGAAATACATTTGGCTTTCTCTCTAATTCATCTCTTATTGGGCTCACACTGATTCTCAACTATCAGCCATCTTTAGTTTAGTACCAAGCTAATCACAATTCGTTGGAAGTCTTTTATACAATATATTTCTTTATACTGGACCCTGTGGTAGGTAATGGATATGTCCCAGTGAATGTAGTGCATGTGGTTTCCACCTTCCTGAAGTTTATTTTATAATTTGTGAAAGAAATAATATACATATACACAAATGTGTAAGCAAGAATGAGTTCAGATAAATCCTCTGAGAAAAATTAATGCAGGGATGTACAAAGGCATATTAAGGGATGTAATATTTAACACCCCTTATAAATGTGCTCAAGGATATGTCTGATTTTTCATAAGTGACAATGCACAAGTGTATTTTATTATTGGTTTAAACATCTACTTTAAATGCTAACCAATCTGATACTCATTGACAGAGATATGAGAAATCACTAAACAATCCTTTTTGCGTGTTAAAATATTTTATAGTAACATTTGCTTCCAAATTTAACAAAGTAGATATTATCTTTTCATGAAATATTATACCCAGGATGTATCTTTAAAATCAGATGAAATTAACTATCAAAACTCACAGTTCTTTCACATGATGTCACAATAAATACAGGCAGTATTATTTGGTGCTTCCAAGCAGGGGCCTGGCAGCTAGCCAGCCTGGGTGGAAATCCAGTTCTGCCACTTGTTAGCTGGGTGACCTGAGCAAGTTATGTAATCTGCATGTGTCTCAACTTACTCATCAGTACAGTGAGGGCTATCATGAGCATTAGATTTCTTCACCTAAAGTCTTGTTATAGTAACTGTCATACAGAAATGAAGTCATCAGTGATTATTAATTGGAGATTATTATTACATAGTTCCACATCTAATTTTGTTTTTAACAAAGTAAACTTTATAAACATGTGCAAGAGGACCAAATACAGAAAAAATATTAGGATAATAACACACTGCATATGACAACATCAGAAGTGTTCTTCAGAGAGCTCTCTAAATAGCACTACAGTGATAGATGTAGTATGCTATAGCTATTAAAATTTCTCTTTGAATTTTTGAAAATCTTCACTACTTAACATTACTTAATTAATAGAAAAACATTCTTACATATAACCCATTAAATACTAAATGACTCTATCAAATACCTCTGGGTCAATTAATAAATAAGTCTCTAATTCAAATATAGGTAGAGGTAAAACTACCCATAAAAAGTAAAATGCAATAGTCATAAAATATTTGTCTCATCTGGAGTGGAGAGTACACGAAGAATGTTATTTTATATCATATTCCACTTTCAAATTATGACATGTATTTGGAAGATCAAAAAGAGTCTTCAGCAGATGTCAGTGGACAAAACTACAACAAAGGAGGTCCATAAAAACACTTTTATTTATCATGTTTAAAGAAAGAAGAGATGTAATTATATCCAGTAGTAGTGAACCAGTCTCCTCCACATTTTAGAATTGTTTTAGTTAGTAACCCTTTGATGTACCTTTCCATTTAAATAAATGTATTGCTTATTAACTAGTTTCATCTTTATGCATTCATTAGTTTTGACAAAATAATTAAGGTTATTTAAGAGTGTTATACCAAGTATTCAGGGTGGGTGGCGCAAAACAAGTATGTATGAGGCTTTCCCTCAGAGATCCTTGATTCTATTAAGAAAGAAGTATCCACGTATATTGTTAAATACCAGGAAGGCAGAGTCAGGTTTCATAAGAAATTCTTTAAAGGTCCATAGGACAGGGATCAACATTCTAATAAAATAGAAAAAAAGGGGGAGAGGAGGTTGAAATGTAAATGTTTATGGGGGACAGATAGATAAGTTAAATGAATAAAGTAGTCCAGGTGGAAGATATTGGCATACAGTGTACATTAAATACAGGTACATTTTTCATGACCCCGAAGAAGTACATTCTTCTATATTCTTGAACTATATAGACTGACTATTTTATACACATTTTCCAACTTTTGATGCAAGCAAAGATACAGATACATATAATTGAAAAACATTAGAAATAGGGTAACTATAACAATGAATGGCAAAGAATGTTTGTCTTAGTGTTAAACAGAGCACAGGGAGGATGGAGATACTGTGGACGGGAGGAGGCTGGCTGCGAGGCCCAGGCCTGGCAGTGCTCCCACTGATAGCTGCCAGCAGACACTGTGGGCCAAACAGTGTCACAACTTTGGACTTTCAAGAGAAGCTAGAATTCCAGCTTTGAATTTCAAACATTTTCATTTTAAAAAATTGGATCAAGTTATTAAACATTGAAAAATAAAAGCATCTGGACCACACAAAATACCTACGCTGGCTGGATTCAGCTAGAGGAGGAAACTGTTTGCAACTACTCCCTGAGGTCATGTTTTGTTAGGGTTTGAAAGAATAGTAGGAATTTTCACCTGAATGACTAAGGTTCACAGTTAATACAATATAAGACAAGAACTGTCAAGGTAACACACATTTTGTATGATCTATTGCTTCCTTAAAATCTTTTCTTGCTGTAGAAATAAGAAAGAGCACAGAATAACATAGATGCTCTTGCAAATATGAGAAATACATGGCTCAAAATTTGTTCTCTAATACCTTTAGCAAAAACATCAGTGCCCTACGTAACAAATTTATGAACCAGTTAGTGGGTGCCATTGCTTCTCATAACGAATTTCTATGAGTTATTAGATATAAAATTGCACAGTTGCACAAAAGTTGATAGGAGTTTCTAAGCTGTGATGTTTTTCTGCTCACGGTAAACTGAAACACACTGGGACCAGGGAAAAATGAACTCTTCTGCTAGTTGCACTGTTTCCTTTATAAACTTCCTTCTCTAAGCCTTTGGTTGAAATCCCACAAATAGTTGAAATAAAACCAACAATAAATCCCAGGGGTCTCCAATAATTAATAATTTTATATGCTTTTTCTTAGTATCCTTTTGAAATGCTCTGTTTAAAAAAGTAGATTATTAGTATAACTCTTTTTAAAAATCAGACCTTCTCAGTCTCAAGAAACAAGCATGGAAATAAATGAAAACATAATCTTGAAATTGTTGCCTATGGTTATATAATTGACAGAAGAAAAATTCTCTTTCACAAAATGTCTTTTCTCTGTGACACTTCATTATGAGATATTATTTAAACACTTTTTAAAATAATATTTTTCATGAGCCATCTCCATAATTCTTTTTCAGTGCCTGAGCATCATTTTAAAAGGCTGACATACAAAATTTAAGGATGGCTTTACTCAATTTGTTGGGTCTTGCTTCTTTTCATTTTCTAGTCAATAATTTTCTTTTTTTTTCTTTCTTCATTTTTTTTCTCTTATATGTTCTCTCTGTTCCCTCTTTCTTTTTACTGAAGTATATTACATTAACTTCAGTAAAACCTCGAACTTAATAGATGTCTAAGAAACCTCCTCCTTTTACTTCTAGTTCTCTTGGGACTGTATTTCATGGAAAAATCCTATTAGCTTATTTTAATATTGTTATCTTTCTGTGATTAGGAACCAGTCCATGTAGCCAAAACAGACAAATCTCTGAGGGCACTAAGTGGATTTTCAGATCTCCTGTGAGGAGAAAGAGCTTCAATAAAACATTAGGCCGCTACCAAAGCTGACTAGCTTGAGTGATGTAACATCTTATGTGGTTCCTGTCTTTTACTGTAGGTTTACACTCTCATGAACATTGGCTCTGCTTGGCTTAGTGCTTTAAGTGAAGTTTTGCACGCAAGTATGGCCGCCGTGAAAGTTACCTCAGGCTAAACTACTTCCATCATGGACAAAATTAAGCGTCACCTAGGTCTCTGGTGGTTTAGTTGGCCTCAGATTCAGTTGTGGCTCATGTTTTATTAATGTGGTGAGATTGTCCTGTATTTGCAGCCTCCCACAGCAGGTTAACTTGTCATATTCACTAAGAGAGAATGAGAGAAGGTTGCCAACCACTTGCGCAAATTATTTCCACAGTTCTTAATTTCTGTTGAGAGGCACGCAATATAAACAAAGTTTTACTTAACTGCCGGAACACTTGTCAAGGATTTGATACACGCAAACCTCCATTGCCAAGCTGCTCTGTGAAAACGCTGCAGCATTGCTCCTCTGGGTAACCCTGTGCATGCCAAGCAGAACCCCAGAATTAGGGTCTTTGAATACTTCCTCTGGCTTTAGCAGAGTGGGGAAAAATCTCACTAGTCAGAAAACTAGATGGGTGGCCTGGAAAGAACTTAAAAATCACAGTCGGCTGAAGTAGAGAGGTTTTGGCTCAAATTCAGGTTTGACTTCGCCCCAGCCGATTTTCCTGTATTGGAATTTTTTGGGGTTTTTAGTAAGAAAAATGCCACATCCTTAAAGCTATAACAGGTGTTAAAATCCAAACTCATTAAGTTTATAATATCCTAGAAAATCTTCAAATTTTATCTTGTAGCTTGTACCTAAAATACTATTAAATACAAAAAAAATCTTATGTGAATTAATAGCATTTAAAAATTGAATCTGTCAATAATTAGGAGAATTCTTAGTGTGTTTAATTTTCATAAATATAATTTACCTCTATTTTTGGTAAATTGTTTCCTTTAGCTGCATTTTTTTCCTTGAATTTGACAAGACCTCTGCTTTAAAAGAGTGGGGATAAAAATTTTATATAACAAATAATGACAAATAACATGTTGATTAATGGATTCTGTATGTTAAATCTAACTAGGTTTTGAGTCTTAAAAAATGAATAGACTTTTACCATTTTTTGTCTTCTTTTGAGATTGTAGCACAAAGATTTGGGTCAAAAAAATCTATACACATAGCCTGCTAAGAATTTCAACAGTTAAACAACATGTTGAGTTTTTACTTTCTCTGAAAATTTTTAGAATCTTGGATTTCAAACTATTCTAAAAGCTATACATCTATAGTCAATAATCCATAGGGAACACTTTCTCCAATATCCAATATATTCATTGAATCATAGAAAAATTTATATACTATTAATTTTTAAAATTTTTATGATCTTGAATTATATAGTTTGCCTATTTATGCAAATACATTAGTACATTTTGTACTTTTACTATCTATGTTAATTAAACACATATTGCCAAACTCTCTCTCTTTTTAATTTGTGTTTGGAGATCTTTATGTATGAGATTCCTTATTCTGTGTTTTAATTTACTCATATCTGATTATAATTTCTAGATTAAACAACTAATATGTATGAGCTGAAGTTCATATTTGACACTATTACAAATATGAAATTGCCTTAAAAACTACTTGATGTAGCATCATTAAGGTAGTTATCTTTCTAATTGTCACTAAATTATTAAAATACTATATGCCTTTTAGGAAATCATAACATTGTAATTCTGGTATTAGAAAACACATTTTCTTTCTACTGATGAATGCTTTAAAATCTATATACTATATATCCAAATATAAGTTGAATTTTGTTATTTCTCTTTTAATTGAGAATTATTTTGTTATCTAAACAGCAAAAAGTATATTGTATTTTTAAAGGAACAGCAATAGTTTCAAGTGCAGTGCATTTCCATGTGGAAGACTAATGTGCTACAGGGGGCCGGTTCAGCTACTTTATCCATAATCTGAACTCAACAATAGTTGCTGAACAAGGTTAACTTAGAACCGTTGTCTTGATGCCTACTCATCAAGGGGTAACATCATCTGACTTTGCAATTCGTGTCATTACAGGCAGACCTCACTTTATTGCACTTCACTTCGTTGTGCTTCACAGAGTGTGTGTTTTGTTTAGTCTCGTTTTGTTTTGTGTTTTACAAATGCAAGTCAAGACCTTCCACCTGCAAGAAGATTACAATTTGCTGTATGCAATGCTCACTTTGTCGTGGTGGTTTGGAGCTGAACCTACAGTATCTCTGAGTATGGCTGTATTTGAGGAGAAGTATGTGTGCTGGAATCACTCAGATATAGGTCTAATACCTGTTCCATGTCTTTCTAGATAAAGAACATTGGGTAAGTTATTCAAACCACATTCAATTTTTTTCATCTATAACATGAAGATAATTATAGTCTTTATAAAATTATGATGATTAAACATCAACTCTTTTTATGACAATGCATACTGACATAGGTCTTAACATTCAGTGGTAGGCAGAATTCTAAAGATGTTCCGCCAAGACTCCTGTCCTTTGGTGTATTAACTCAAACAGTAATCTAGGTGCTGCAGTGAGGGTCTGGAGAGCCAGAATCAAATGTAATAATAAACTGACTTTAAAATAGGGAGATGTTCTTGATTATCTGGGTAGGCCCACTAAACATTTGAGTCCTTAAAAATAGAGAAGTTTCTCTAGTTATGGTCACAGAAATGAGCAGATGTGGGGAAGGCAGTGACAGAAGAGAGATGAGGGTGAGGAGGACATCAGAAAGACTTGAAGTATGTGGATTAGACCTGCTGTAGCTGGAGGAGGCCACACATACAACATGACAGAGAATGTGGGCAGCCTCTAGGAGCAAAGCCAGATCCCCAGAGCTGACAGCAATGAAACAGGGACCTTTTCCCTCCAGCCAACATGAATGAGCTTGGAAGCTGATTCACGCCCCAGAACCTCCTGAAAAGAAAGCAGCCCTTCCAACATGTTAATTTTAGTTTTGTGAGACTCTAAGTAGAGAACTCTAAGCTGGGTAGGACTTTGCATAAACTTTTGACCCACAATAAATGTGAAATAATAAACTGGTATTATTTGATCTACTAAGTTTGTAGTGATTTCTTATAGCAGCAATAGAAAATGAATATGCATGTATTTTCTAAGCAGGAGTAATGGCAAATGTAATATCCCTGGGTACAAGGATGCCTTTATTATCTAATATGAATGATATACAAACAGTAAAGAAATGAATGCATCATAGGATAATACACAAAACTGAAGAAACTAATGATAGAATAATAAAATAGAAAAAAAAGTAAAACTCAATTTTTAGAGAAAGTGAGTGAATTCCTTATTTCTCTTAAACCTGCAATGATTACACAAACCAAAAAGCAGGGAGGGAAGAAAATGCAGTTGTGCAAGCTGTGTGATGTGTCCTAGAAGTAGTCAAGGAGATCGCACTGAGGGCCTCGTGTTGTGAGAGCCAAGGTGAGAGATGAAGCCCACACAGCAAAGAAGCGACGGGAATGGTAAATGGAGATAAAGACTGCAAATTGTATGCTGTATTGGATAAAGCTTTCAACGAAGGAATTGATGACTCAAGAAATAATTTCACCATACTTTGCTGCTTATGTAGCTGAGGGTAATTTTGACATCATATAAAACTACACTTAAAGTGTTGATCATTTTTCTCCCTGGTGATCCCTATGGTTCACTCTGTCACTTCTCCCTAGTTTTCGTTCAAATATCACGTGGTCAGTGAGCCCTTCTCTGAAACTCTACAAAAGTGTGAAATATTCTGCCACATCCTACTTCAGACCTCTCTTTGAAAGCTTTATTTACTTTTCTCTATAAAACTCCCGAAGAAAACATTTACTAATTTATTTTTTAATTATCTTTCTCCCACTTGAATGTATGCTTCATAAATTCAGAAAGCATGTTAGTTCACTGCTTTATCTCCAGCATCTAGAAAATTATTTATGATGCTCAATAATTACTTGTTCAATGAATGGAAGAGAAATCCTAACCTTTGGTCCCTATTTGGGATACTCTCCTCTATGGGGCCAAAGTACTTCCCTTACTCCTTCCTCTTCAGGCTGTCCAAAATGTAATGGCACAAGGGAATGTGAATCACGCTCATTGAAATCTAAACTCAGTGTTTTATTTAGAGAATAAATAGAGAATGTCTGACAGTCTAATCAGGGAGAATATTTTCATTAATATTTTTCATTTTAGCAAGTTTGGCCATCTGTTTGGGGAATGCTTTTCTTTATTTTGTCCACTGTAAATTCAATTCCAAGGAATGGACAGATGATTCTGTCAAAACATGCTAATGTATTTCATGCCTCACTTTATCATTATTTCTGAAGACTTTGTACACATTTTCTTTACTCAAATTCTAATCCAAATGCAGTAGGTGTTAACAGTGGATTAACACTTTCATAGAAGCAGAGAGTTTATTTTGAAGCAATCGAGTTTAAAAGGCGGTTCTTTGTCATACAGTAGGACTAACTTTTAGTCTACCAGGTTAAGGAAAATAGTGAGGCACTAACATCTGCTGAGTAATGACAAGGTAGGCAGGCTCGTACCAACTTTCTACTAAAAGAGCCGGTCCCCGGATTCCATTTTTCTCCTGTAGCCTTGTTCATTACTACTGTCAATTTTTTTTTTTTTTTTTTTTTTACTGCTATGTGGCTAAACAGTTCCAGCAATTCAAGCCAGAGGGAAGAATTCATATGCTGACATATCTGGGTTCTTTCAAGTATATTCATGCCACATTTTGAATCTTAACATTTTGTTCTCTTTTTCTACATAGTTTCACATTTTCTTTGAAATACAAGGTTAAATAACAACAGGGATTATTTTTGTAAAAAGACTTCCCTCTGTGCAGTACTATCCTATATACAATGCACAACGTTCAATAATCAAGTGAAAATCGGAATCACATTTTAAAATGACTGCAGAGTAATAGATGAAAGTCAGTCCCTACTATTTAATTAGATTTATTTTATGAGACTATGCTCAAGATTATTTCTCTTGAGATATTATTTTAGACTTTCTCCTACAGTGTAATAATTATTGACACTATTTTCAGCTAACCACAGCATACTGACTGAGGAGTAATTCTACCATCACATTTCTGTCACAGGCTAAATTTTTCCAGCAGAGTATGTTAGCTGTGTAAAAACAATTCAAAGTCAGTAAATGCAGTTACTTGGAAACATTATAAGGAAATGTCACACCATAACATTTACCTGCTATGTTTTATTCTTTAACCCTCAAGCACTTTTGTTGTTTCCTGAGCTGAGATTAGTAACTTAAAAAGCTTTTATTAAACATGTACAATTTAAATGAAGCACTCAACCAACTGTAAATTCTCTCAATTAGACTTCCTGCAAATGACAAATGAGTGTGAATATGCAATAAACCTTTGAATACCAGTGATTTAGGGCTAAGCAGAACTGGAGGATGTCTAGGAACAGATTGAATGCGATTGCTGGTGTTGTAAAAGTAGGAAAAGGGTGTGGTGGTTCCTTGTTTGCCCTTTCATTTACTTAAATCAAAAGAGGATCCTTTCAATGCATATCTATGCCAGTGTGCTTGGAGCAACAATTTAGGTCAACAGAAAAGACAAAAGAACTCATAGATGAACAATTGCATTACTTCAAGTCTCCAGACCTCAAGTCCTTTACTGCAATATAAGAATTACTTGTAGATAAGAAAAATTCTTCAAAAGCGTCATTTATTTGCATTTGTTTGTATGAAGGAACGATTTATGATATTTCTTTACAGATAATTGACTTGTTTTTGACTTTCTGATTGAAGCTTAGTGTATATAATGAAATTGCTTTGATTCACATTAGTAATTTTAAACTTTGATAGTGTCAGCCAAACGTATCTGCCTAAATATATATGACATTTATATTTATTTTCTGGAGTTTTATATTTCACCTCATGTAGAGAAAATTTGAGGCCCTGTAAAATTTGTAAATCAGTGATACGGTCATGAAAAGACAACAATGAAGACCACAATAATGACTTTTAAAATTATATTGCAGTCATTATTTGGCAATGTGTTTACCTTTAAAATGAAATGCAACACTGGAAACCAAGTCTTGAACTTTTAGATGTCCATGCATCATATCCGTTTCCATGGTGACAACAGCAACCCTAAAACCATGTTACTAAATAAGTTTAATTGTTAGAAGATAAACTGAGGCACATTAAAAGTTTCAAAATTTATTTGATCAAATATGGACTGTAGTCCAACAGCACCAAGCCGGAAGTTGTTAGGAGCTTCCCATTGTCAGGAGCTGAGGTAAAGATTTCTATAGAGAAGATGCAGAAGCAAAGCCAGGACATGATTTGACTGGTTGTATCTTAAACATGTGTCTTATTTGGAAAAGCCCATTTGACTACTTGTGATTAGTTGTCTTTAGGTTTTGAGTTTTTAATCTTGAGGCATTTACAGGGTTAGGTTTGGGTTTGCTTATGTGGGTTATAAGGCATTAAAGCCACCTCAGTCTGATGGCCTCCTTGTTAAGTAAGTATTTCTTATTCATGCCATATGCCCTTCAGGAGACAGAAGTGAGGGTTCTCAAAAATGGTCACTTAAGGAGTCGGGCTGATTGAGCAGCCACCAGTAGGGGTCGTCGGCTAACTGTATCCTGATGGCCAAATAAAGTTTGCAATCTATTTTTCTACATTTAATGACAAAGAATGCTTTCTACATTTGGAAATGGTTAAAAAAAATAAAAGGAAATGAATGTTTTGTGACACATGAAAATAATGAGATATTCAAATTTCAGTCTCCAAGGGTACGTCGTATTAGAATATAGCCATGACTATTTGTTTCTATCATGATATCTATGGCCGCTGTTGGTGTAATGACAGAGTTGACAGTTGGTGCAGAGACCGTATGACCGGCCCCAAAGCTGAAAATATTTACCCTCTTTCCCTTAACGGAAAAGAAGTTCTGAGGCCCCTGAGCTAAATGTTGGCTGATTTAGCTTGAGGTTGCTGGAGGTCTCTTCTTCACATGTCTCTCATCTTTTTCTTGGAGCTAATGGCAAGTTCCCCACATGGCAATGCCGTGTAAAAGGGAGAGAGGTGAATGTTTATATCTTGTGTATTGTGAATATATTCTGGAATGCACACAGAGAATATTTTGGCAATTTAAAATTTTGAAATAGTGCCCTGACTGGTGTGGCTCAGTGGATTGAGTGCCGGCCTGAGAACCAAAGAGTCGCTGGTTCGATTCCTAGTGCACATGCCTGGGTTGTGGGCCAGGTCCCCAGAAGGGGATGAGCGAGAGGCAACCACACATTGATGTATCTCTCTCTCTTTCTCCCTCTATTCCCCTCTGTCTAAAAACAAATAATCTTAAAAAGAATTTTTTTGAAATAGCTTATGCCTGATGGAATTAAGATCAAAGATGCCAAAAATATATATATTTTCCTGCAATAGCTACCATTTTTGAATGCTCAATGACAGACACCTTGCATGTATTTTCTGATTTAATTCTAGACATTTAAATTAATCTGTTATGAGTGAGTGTCCAAACCTGTAGAGAATTTTTATAAGCATTTATTTGAGCCAAACATTCTCTTTCTTGAATTATATTCTTATCCTGAACTAAATTTTAGCGATGTAATTAGTGTTAATCTAAGGTATTATCCATTAAAAAATTGTGCAGTCAGTCTTTATAGTTGAGTAAATAAAAACAACTGCATAAATATCCCCCCAAACCCCCCCAAAATTGCTGGGAAGCAAGATCTCAAATGCTTTGGAGAATGATAGTTTTGCACTTTTCATTTATGCATTTGAAATTAAGGAAGGGAATTTAAAGAAAATTACATGAAAGAGGGAGAAATCGAAGTGAGGGCTGAATTACAGGATACTTAACAAGATTATGTGCTCTTTGGAGGATGATTATGTGAAGTTCAAAGGTGTGTTAAAGTAGAAGCACAAGAACAATAGAAAGGGCGAGCTGAAGGCAAGTATAAACCTTTTACTAAAAAAAAAAAAAAGTATATGCCTGGGGCATGACTACTCAGCATGACCTGCCCTGTTAGGAGTTTAGGATCAGATAATCTGCGAGGTTACTTTTTGCAGACCCGATTTTGTCCACATGGAAATCTGAGATGCAAGTTGTGTCAAACAATTTCCACAAGTTTTTATAACTAGTAATTAGAGACAAAAACAGTGCAGCCATGGCTGGGGGCAGGGGGTGGGAGAGTAGAAAAAGGTATGGGGGGGATAAATGGTGATGGACAGATGATGTGTTATGGAATTATACACCTGTAACCTGTATAATTTTGTTAACCAGTGTCACCCCAATCAATTCAAAGAAAAGGAAAATAAATAAATAAAATACAAAACAAAAAAGAACTTCATATATGTCTGTAGTAGGAAGGGCCATATGGTAAGTAGGTAGGTACAGGAGAGTTCTAGGTTTGTGTATTGTCCAGCCTAATGATTAATAATTCCTTTTTTGTCCTCAAAATTATCTCTTGGACGATAAATTAGATGGTCACTTTAGTCAGAAGCCAACTCTTTCAACCGCATCTCTTTGAATCACCGTGGAGTGGGAAACTAGATGTCAAACCTTTGCATAGCCCACTAACCTTCCTTTTGTCTTTGACCAAAATATATTTATAAAAGACCGAGTTCTGGAAATATAAACCCACTTGCTCAGGATATAGACCCTTCATTTCTATTTTCAGAACTGAGAGAATTTTTAACACACTGATTTGTTGATTTGTTAGCCTTGTGAAAATTATTTATGAGCTATCTAACATATTGAAACGTATTTCTCCCACTCCTTTGCTGGTTTCAGATATAACCAATACCGTATTTGGGAACACAACATTTTTATATACCTATTTCTTAGCTGTTAAGAAACAAAACTCAACTTAGTACATTTTAAAGATCTTATTGTGCTTATTCAACAGTTCAAGAATAGGGTAGCATCCAATCTAATAGATAGAAAGGCGCTCCAGGAAGCTGAACAAAATACAAGATTTATAGGCAGGAGCGGGCAGAGACAAGAAACTTATACTAGATAACAACACATTGGCTTTAGCAAAGTTACTTTCCTTTAGGAAACGGCAGGGGTCTCTCAGGCAGATTATCTAACTGGTGCTTATTAGACCATACCTGAGTGACGGACTCAAGATGCTATCTTCGAGAATGTCAGAAACTTTAATTAAGTCTCAGTTTGGTAACATGGGGCTTAGCTTAAGCAACTCCATTTGGGGACTGTTGTCTTGTTTTAAACAATGCATATGTATGTGTTTTGTCATTTTGAAAGTTTGATGTACATAGTTTTACAATATACATTCAGTAATAGAAAATAATTTTGAAAGATTTTCATGGTGAAAGTGATTTTGACATATATGCCTTGGGAGAATTGGCCTCTCATTTCTCTACAGGATCAAAGGGGGATAGATATTATACAAATTTATAAACATGACTTAATATTATTAAATGGAAGGCTGTAGAGGAAAAATGGGGTTTGTTTTCTTGACTTTTACTAATAAAAGGGAGAGCTTGAGTAGTTTACTAGTGTAAAATACTTGATTAATTAGGCCTTACGTTGAACAGTTTACAGTTACAATAGGTATAGGAATTTCACTACTTTACTGCATTCCTGAATGTACTGTTAGTGTTAGTTTTTCTGGCACCAAAACTAATCATATGCAGTCTGGTACTCAATTAACCTTTATTGACTAACTGATTGATTGACTGATTAAATTAATGTACAAACAGTGCGCTTGCAAGGCAAATTTAAACTTTTTTACTTTATTAGAATCCAATGATAAATTTGTTCACCTATAATATTTTTCAACTCTTTTACTGAATTTATTGGAGTGATATTGGTAACATTTTCCACCTTTTTGAGAAGGAGGCTTTACTACTAAAACTGGTGATAGATCATATAGATTAACCTAGACAAACTGAGAATATAGTCAACACACACTAACAGAAGTATTTCTTTTTTTTAAAGATTATATTTATTTATTTTTAGAGAGAAGGGAGGGAGAAACAGAGGGAGAGAAATATTGAAGTGAGAGAGAAACATCAATCGGTTGCCTCTCATACACCCCAACCAGGACTGAACCCGCAACCCAGGCCTGTGCCCTAGCAGGGAATGGAACTAGTGACCTTTCACTTTGTGGAACGATGCCCAGTGAACTGAGCCACACTAGTCAGGGCCAGAAGTGTTTCTTTAAAATAAAATCATAGGAATAAGTGAAATAAGCCATACTGTGAGGGACAAATACCATATGATCTCATCTTTAACTGAAACAGAATAAATAGAAGACAAAAGGAAACAAAATATAACCAGAGACATTGAAGTTAAGAACAATCTAACAATGGACGGGGGGAGTGGGGAGGGGACAGTGAGGAGAGGGGATTACAGGAACTACTATAAAGGACACATGGACAAAATCAAGGGGGAGGGTGGAGGTGGGGGAGGGAGGGGGGTTCAGCTGGGGTGGGGTGGAGGGGTGGGGAGAAAAGGCACACAACTGTAATTGAATAACAATAAAAAATTAAAATTAAAAAAATAAAATAAAATCATAGAAATAAAAACAAGAAAACTTTTCAAGTGAATGCTATATAGAAAACGGCAGGTTTGTTCTTTTATTTTTTAAATAAAATGTTTATGCATCATATTTAAGAAAGGATAGATTTAGTTTTGGGTTTAGTAATCATGGCTGATAATGAATACAAATTTGGTTACACACACAAACATGACTTTGAAAAAATATTTCTTCTTTAGATTATGTATTGCACTAGCCACTATACAATTGTGAGGCTGTAATCTTAAACTTGCATGATTGGAAAATATTCAGTTGAAGAACAGATAAGTTGAAAGTAGGAGTGGAAAGACTAAGGTAAACTTATGTTGGTGTAAGTACTTTTTACAAGGCATGCGGTAGAAAATATAAGGAAGGAAAGACAATCTGTGTCTATTTACTCAATGTATTTTTTCAAGCATAGGACAACATAAAACAGGTCCTCAAATAACATCATTTTGTTCAATGTCGTATTGTTATAACATTGATGAGATGCCATAGAAACTTAACTCATGTTTATATCGATGCTAAAATTGGTTTCGTTATACATGGTTTCACTTAAACTCACAGAACTAATGGATAATGTTAAGTAAGGACTTAACTGTATTCTGCAATGTTTTATATTCTGCCTTTTAACTATAAAGCAATGATGGGGAAGAACATATTGGGTTTACTTTGATAAAAAAAAATGTGAGGTGAAAATAAATTCTCATTAGATAAAGCATGTATATGAGACAGTCCTTGTATAACCATGGGTAGCATCCCTCAAACAGCCACATTCTCCTTGCAGTAATTTAGGGAGTTATTGCTGTTTAAATTCACAACTTCCAACATAACATTGATAACAGTTGGCAAACTTTTATAATGAGTCATTATAAAAGATAAAACTATGCCCATGCATACTAGAATAAGGCAAGAAGGAGGATAACGAGCTTTAGATATAGTTCTTTTTGTTGTCCTAAGATTATTTTGTCTTTTTTTTTTCCAGCTATTCCTTTAGCTTGTAATTTAGATGGTGATTGTAACAATGGCTACCTGTGAGAATTCCAATGCCCATTTCTGGATCAATTTTATCAATTTTTTTTGTGTGTGCAGGGCTTAGAGGTGGTATTTGTTTAAAGCCCCCGGGGTGATTATGATATGACACCGCGGTTGAGAACCAGACACAACTGATCTAGAGCTCTGTTGGAGAACATTACTTTCCTAGTCTGTGACTATCCTCCCCAAAGAGGATGACAAAAACTAAATTTTAAATGTCAACTCTTGAGAGACAAGTTCAGTAAAGAGAAGAATGATGGCATGAATACCTTACCTATCTTCTTTTCATACACCAGCCTGGTCTCCTTTAGGATGAATGTGACTGGGGCCTGGGGAAGGACCACACTAGTGGGGATTCTTGGACCATCGCTTGCTTGCTTTTCAGGTCCTGAGCCTTAGAAAGACCATGTCAGAGCTAGATAGGGAGAAGACTGAGAAGGAGCCAGCATGGAGAGCAATGTTGAGAGGGAGAATATAATTTTGTTTGGTTAGATATCTCAGTTCAAAAATAATTTAACTTGAGGAAAAGAAAAAGTTAGAATTTGAAGATATCTGAGAGTTTCTTTTTTAACCATACAATGCAAGAGAAATAAGCAATACCAAATTAATTACATTATTTATTAAGCATGTATTTAGCACACCATGAGTGCTGTGCAGTGAGAAGACATGAATCAGACATATTTACTCTTTCTTAGAGGAGATAAGGAATGAACAGTAATAGCATAAATACTAAAAAGCAAATATTGTTCTAAAAGTAATATGCATATTTTTTCTCCAAATGCTATTAATGTTTTAATACATTCCTAATGATTATTACTTTAAAAAACACAGTATTCTTGTCCCAGCCATGTTCATCAATACCGCTCTCAAGTAAGACAAAAAGGACAGTAATATTCAATTTTTAAAAAAGAGATAGCAAAAAAAGTTACTTCAAACCTTTCTGATACCTATGTCAAAGGAACAGAATTTTGTTTTGAGTCATTTGTAGAATAATAATAAAAGGTCTGAAAAATAGGTAAATAAATTAATGTTTAATTATTGTAATATTTGAATTGAAGTCTAACATTATAATATTCACTCAACATAATAAATGTAGCTCATATTAACAAAATAATAGTGTTCTAGAACTGCAACTCTCCCCAAAGAGTTGTTAGTAGTTAGCAATTTATCCAGTCAAACATATTTTTAACTTGTGAAAATTGAAACTCTGAGCCCTGACTGGTGTGGCTCAGTGGATTGAGTGCCAGCCTGTGAACCAAAGGGTCATCAGTTCAATTCCCTGTCTAGGGCACATGCCTGGGTTGCAGGCCAGGTCCCCAGTAGGGGGCGTGTGAGAAGCAACCGCACATTGATGTTTCCCTCTCTTTCTCCTTCCCTTTACCCACTCTTTAAAAATAAATAAATAAAATTAAAAAAAAATAAACACACCTAAGGGAAAATTCTAGAATATGCAATTTATATTTTTAGAGAAGTTTATCAATTAATAAGAGAAACTAATATTCATTAATAATTTATTAAAGACATTAGGAATAGAGAAACACAAACTTTGTTTAAAATATTTAACCATAAATAACAATACTGCTTTAATAGATTAAAAATACAGCACTGTGCCTTATATATTTTTATAATAATAAATATGAATATAGCCACAAAGGCAAATATTTTTCAAATAATTTAACATATTTTTAGTTAAGTTAAATCCTCAGGGAATTTTTATAAGCTCTTTTTGTAAAATAAGGAAAAAAGATAGGTAATATATTGACATACTATAATTATGAAAAGGTTATCAAAGCTTGTTTAAGAATAAGCCTATTTTGTGATATAAAATGATTAGTTTTAAACATATGTATTAAGTGTATTAGTAGAGCTTAAAAATTGCCTGATTTCTGGGAGGTAGAATTTGAAAAATTTTGGTAGGAGATTTTTGGAGAGACAACATGAGACAATGCAAAATTATCATTGTGTTCCAAGTCTAGTAGATGCTCCACTGAAAAATTATGTCCAAATTAACCTTCAAAGGTTGTAGTAATTGTAATATGCAGATCTTATGTTTACCTGACTAAAAATCTAGAGGTGTGAGACTTCCGTTGACTCTGATATGCATTGTTTTTTGTAAGTTTGGAAAGATATATGGAAGAAAACTATTTCATAAAATGTAAAGACTTTTATATTTGTAAGTGAAATAAAGTAAATTTATGTTGTGTCAAGTCATTTTAGAGAAACTGAATTGGAAATAGAGTAAAAGCAAAAAGATTGCTTCACAGATGCCTGCAGTTCACAGGAAGTACAAAGATTGTGTGAAAGACATGCTGACAATCAGCCTGTATTTTGCTAAGTGTATTTTCTACTATATTAAAAAAAAATACCAATTACCTGTCAACAATGATTAAATTGAAATGGAACTCTAATATTCATGGTCAGCTCAATAAAAATAATCACTCTCTATTTCTGGGATATCCTGTTATTATATAAAATGTATATTAATGGAAACAAATTATTTCTTTTATTATTTTAATAACCACTTTTTATAATATTTTATTTTTATTTATTTATTTTTTAGAGAGGGGAAGGAAAGGAGAAAGAGGGAGGGAACCATCAATGTGTGCTTGCCTCCCATGCACCCGCTACTGGGGACCTGGCCTGCAACCCAGACATGTGCTCTAGACTGAGAATCAAACCAGCAACCCTTTGATTTGCAGGCCAGCACTCAGCCACTGAGCCACACCAGCAGGGTATTTCTTTAACTATTAAATTTTTGTACCTGCAATCTTACCTTTTTTAATTGTAATGATAAGAATGTTTTAGGAGTAGCATAAGCTGGTGTCACTCAATGGATTGAGTGCTGGCCTGTGGACCGAAAGGTCACTGGTCGATTCCCAGTCAGGGCACATGCCTGGGTTGCAGGCCAGGTCCCCAGTTGGGGACAAGCGGAAGGCGACCATCCACTGATGTTTCTCTCCCTCTCCTCCTCCCTTTCCCTTTCTCTAAAAATAATTAATTAATTAATTAATTAATTAAAGTCTAAAAAACCAAGAATGTTTTAGGAGTAAAGACAACATATTCTTTATAAATTCTTTGTAACTACTATTTATAAACTATTCTTTATAACTACTTACTCATACTATTTCATACAATACATTAGTTTAAAGTAGTAGTACTAATTATATTCCAACACTTACAGTACTGGATAATATTTATTTGTTTATATTTCTTTTTATCACTAGGCGTTGTTCTATGAATTTAAATGTCCTTTGTGAGTATGTCAAACATATATGTTCTAAACCAAACTATGCAACCAGGTACATTAGCAGCATGCCTGCACCAGTAGCTGTGTGATCCCATTTGCCACATAAAGGCAACCCCATGAGCTAGAATTCACCATCCTCATCATTGATTGTGATGGGACATGGATAGACTGTTTCCTCTTAGTGAGTGTGTTAGTCAGGGTTCTCCAGAGAAAAAGGAGCCAATAGGAGATACATATGAAGAGATTTACAGTGAAGAATTGGCTCATTCACATGAGTGAATTATGGATGCAGAGAGAAATTCCATGATCTGCCATCTGCAAGATGGAAACCCAGAAAAAGCAGGGGTATAATTCATTCCAAGTCCAAAGACTTGACAACCAAGGGAACAGAAATTCCAATTTTTGAAATTTTAGCTACTAGAATCACAAATTCTCAAGCTATAAACATAGGATCCCACATCTAGTTGTTTATCCAGTGAAATGAATTTTAAGATTACTTCTTTGGTTCAACCATTTTTGTATACCTGCTTCCAGTGACTTAGCTTAGACATGAATTTTCTTTTGCCAAATCATTTGTAATATCCTTTTGTACCGTCTCCCTATAGCTGGCCTTTCTCTTTCCCCTTCCATCTGTCATAATGAAGCTTGAATTTCTTGTATGAATCATATACTTATTTATATACTTTTAAAATTTTGTATTGTTCTATTACAGTTGTCCCAATTTTCCCCCACCACCCCCGCTCCCACAGTCAGTCCCCATCCTGTTGCCCACATCCATGGATCACTTATACTCGTTCTTTAACTAGGCCCTTCCCTTTCTTTCCTCCCTTATCCACCTTCCCTTTCCCCTCTGGTGCCTGTGAGTCTGTTCCTTGCTTCCATGCCTCTGGTTCTGTTTTGCTCATTTGTTTGTTTTGTTCATTAAGTTCCACTTATAGGTGAGAAGATATGGTATTTGCCTTTCACCACTTACTTCACTTAGTAGAATGCTCTCCAGTTCCATCCATGCTGTCATAAAGGGTAGGAGTTCTGTTTTTCCTTTTTGCTGTGTAGTATTCCATCACTATTTGGTTTAAAAATATGCTTATTTAACATACAGGATTATGTCTAATATCTCTTACTAGGTAATAAAATCTTTTTGAGTTTGTCCCTACTTAACTGTTCAATTATTTCCTATTTTATGTTCCAAGCTTAGTAAATCTCTAATAATTCCCTTTATAAGTGGTGTTCTTACATGACTCTTCACCTTTAGCTATATTCTTTCTTCTATTCAAAAAATGCTATCTTGCTCTCTGCCTGAAAGATATGTACTTATTTTTTAAAGCATAAATGATCATATTCTACTTTGATAATGTAGGATCCTACAGAGAATTAGTTGCCTCATTTTTTCTAACAATGATATCAACAAGAATAATCACAGCCTTTTATGTGCCATTTACTTCCCATCATGATTCTATCAAATTCTTAAGCCACTCTGTTTCAGGTGATAAAGCTGAGATTCAGACATATTACTCAATTCAGCCCAGATAATATGAGCAGAGGCGCTACTACTTAATCAACCCTTTAAAAAGCTCTTTTAATAAATGAGTTCCTGAATGAGTGGGTTTGTAAAGAATTCCTCATATTTACATATATATCAATTCCGCTCACTGTATTTTCATTTAGCCTTGCTGCTTCTCATCTATGTGCTTATCTCCCTATCTAAGAAGACATTCTTTCTTATTACTACTTGTTAACCTTATTTCCACCATAATTTCTCTGAGCTAACCTAAAAAGGAGCGAATCTTCTATACTTCCTTTTTTCCTGTTCGTAACCACTCTCAAGCTGGACAATTTGTGTCCATAGCAGTGTTTGTCCCCCAGTCTGTATTTCTTAATGATGTTTTAAATGAATTCCCCTATGAAATTCTTCATCTTCTATTTGCCACCTATTTCTCTTGGGTTCTAGGGCTGAATTCTGATCCACTGTTTAAGTTAAAGTTGTATCCCTTCTGTATCTCTTGATTTCTTGCTTAAAGTAAGTTAGCATGTAGGCTATATATGGTTATTATATAGTGATGAAACCTGGACATTCAGTGGCTAAAATAAGATCGATGCTTGCCTATTTTTCACATGCATCTAAGTCTATGTTGGCTAAGATCTAGGATATTGTACAAGATTTGAGATAGCTTATAAACCTGTCATTTGCATACCATTTGCTGATCTGTGTGATCCAAGATCAAGTACTTCCCAGGTCTGTGTTCTACCCTGTGGCTAGAGGAAACAGTGCAGTGCAGTGCTATGTCAGAAGCTGCACATACCACCTCTTTTCGTAGCTCACTGTAATGCACATAGTGACAAGACCATGACAAACTGCGAGGGAGATTGTGAAATGGAGTCATTAGGAAGATCTTCTGAAGGGGGATGAAGAGAATAGACACTAAAAAACAATCAGTAGTGTTCTCTATACTTATTAATTATTCTAAAGTTATGCTAACATAACATAGTTATTCAATTGTTTAGTAGGAAATTCCACACTTGAACTAGAGTCCTAAGGTTATATCCTAGTACAAAACTCAAAAAAAATTTGGATATGACATTTTCTTGGCTTAATTTTTTTATAGCTGAAACTAGAATTTGTGAAAGTGCTATCAATATTCACTGAGTTAATTTTAAAGTATTATCCATTGCATGTTTTAGGAGTATATGTATGGTGACAAGAAAAGTTACTCCCCACCTTATGCTCATTCATTTTACCAGCAACCCATTCTAATTAAGGAGACTACTCTTTATCATCAAAGGGGGAAGTGATTTGAAATACTCACTGTGTAATGTTCCATTAGCCTCCCCCCAGAAAAAGTAGAGAGTGGATATTAAGATAATTAATGCTTAAAAAATTAAAATTACCAAT